>NC_134700.1:117709052-119084052 GCF_043290135.1 Rhipicephalus microplus | reverse complement strand
TCAGTGGTAGAGTACTCAGCTGGCACCCAGTGGACCCGGCTACGAGCCCCACTGGCTCCATGGTACTACGTTTTGTTTTCTAATTTTGTGCGATGTGGTTACGGACACCGGCGGCGGCGGCGGACAACTACGGTGCCACACGCCGTAGTTGTCCGCTGTAAAATAATCAAAATAGGGAAGACCACAGCGCTCAAAAGAAGTTGCTTAAAACACATGCTAAGCACAAATGATGTAATTAGTCAAACCATAACAAATCACAAAACAAGTAATATAACATCGCACTCGGAGTACAACCTAAAGTACTGTCCAGTTGCATAACTTTATAGTTGGCATTTATTGCAGTCAAAGACAACGTATATGCCGAAAATAAAACTACATCAACTCAGACAACACCTAATAGAGCAAAGTACAGTCACAGGGACACAAAATATATGTATATATTTGCACTCAGATAACGCTCCTGGTTACGGTCTATGGATAAGCGCATACTCAGCATGAAAGGAGTTCCCAATTATTTACAAGAGCACCACTCACTGCTGGATATTTGTTTATTGTCAATTTTGCACAATTTTTCAGGACACGTGTTTTACATAGACCAATAATGCTCCTGAGGCTAAAGGGGGGGGGGGGCAGTGGTTATGTTTTAAGAAGGGAAAGAAAAGTGAGCCCCGTAACTGTCTGCTTCAGGGAGCGACACCTCAGCAGTAGCTCACAAGGAATGGGCGTGAGGAGGAATTAAAAGGATAGGAATAAAGGTGTAGAGAAAGAGAGAAAGAGAGATGAGGTAAGCGTGAAAGCGTGAGAGCGACGACATATCGAGAGGATAGGAGAGATAGAAAAGATGGAAACACGTTCACAGGAGTCTGAGGACGGGGCACCATTTGCGAGAGCTCTTGTCGGAGTCAGGAGATGGCGTAGAGCAAGTCCAGTCGGTCAGAGCTACACTGTCGTCGGAGGTCGGCGTCAGCAGATGACGTAAGGCGAGCCCAGTCGGCCAGAGCTACGCCGACGTCGGAGATCACGAGGGCACAACCGGTCGGCACGGAATCTAGTGAGCGAGTTACTAAAGGGCGTAAGGTCCAGTGTGAAAAAAGCTCGTAGTTATACGAGAATAGCCTTATCACAGTTATCTTGGAACAGGTGGTTTTGATGAACCAACGTTTGTCAAAATATTCCTAGGGCAAAAAAATCGTTGGTGGGCTTCAGTTGCGTAGAAGAACCTTTGTTATATAAGCCGCTGGCCCGCCAAGCATTAGGAAATAATAGAAGTGCACATAGACCAAATTTTACCGTGATCTATTTTCTGTAATACACCACATAATGTACACAATGCCATATTTTTCAAGATAGTTTATATGGTGCTCATGTGAAAAGGCTAAATACGCGGAGTATCAGCAAGTCCCCAAAATTGTGAATAACAATTTTTCTCACCTTGGCGTGGGATCCGCCCCATCGAGGATGCCGGATTCTTTCAATAAAGTTTCTTGCTCCTCCTTCTATAGTCATCCGCTCTGCGGGTGTCTCGAATTGGACGTGGGAGCGTGCGCGCTCACGCGTGCGTGTGTGCAGCTTTGTGTTACTTTTCTCTTATCCCTCAATCCTCTTTACAGCACCTACCCCCCATGCAGGATAGTGAACCGATTCGTTGTACCAAGTTAACCATCCTGAGTTATCCCCCTCATCCAATTCTCTCCCTCTTCCGTTGTCATCCCTGCAGACGCCCCGCTGTGCAAGGCGAACCAGCACGTAGTGTACGCCGCATCGCGGCACCAGGAGGTCGAAGTGCATTGCGAGGTCGAAGCAGACCCGAGCAACGGCACCTTCGAGTGGCGCTTCAACAGCACTCTCCAGCAGCGGCCCCTCAACAGCTTCTGGGTAGAGGGCACACGCAGCGTTTCCCGTTACATCCCTCACAGCCACACCGAGTTCGGCACCTTGCTCTGCACTGCATCAAACCGCATAGGGAAGCAGCGACAGCCGTGCCTCTTTCACGTCGTCCAAGGAGGTGCGTTATATAGCCGATAACACGGTCCTTCATTGTAAGTGATATCTAGCCGTGCCTTCGCAAATCAGTGTACTGCTCGGAAAATCGTCAAATTCTGCTTTATATGGAAAAGCTTTATTATTATATTATTATTATTATTATTATTATTATTATTATTAATATTATTATTATTATTATTATTTTGTCGGAATGGTATTAGTGGTAGTAGTAGTAGTAGTGCAAAAATATTAGTATTATGTCATCATCGCAAAGTGGCCCAGAATTTATTTACAACTACTGGTAGCATGAGACAAGCGTTGATCACATAAATATTTTATTGGTGACGAAATCAAGAGAAGCCTGTGCTAGAAAGTGGAGGCTCTGGATATGCTACTAACTACATGAAGTGTTGAATTTAACGAACTTCGCCCCTACCGGAAACAGGATTCATTGCATCGGCTTAATAGAGCTAAGTACTGCGTAATGAACACAGGGACTTCTAGATCTGCATTTTTTTGCCTTGCTAACCTTCCGGAAAAAAAAGAAGATTATTTTTCGTCGACGTCATCCATAACTTTATGCTACGTGTAGACAGACACTATCGACGAAGTACTTGCGGCAGCCCTCATCTGCTGTCATTCGCAAGTGGTGCACGTAAATCGTCGTCAGTGACTCCAAGATTGATTTCTGCGATTTAGGCTGCATGCAGAACGCAGGGTCCCCAAGCACAGTGAACTGCGTTTGCACGTCATAGTAATGTGCATTGTAGTGGCGCTTGCTTGCACATGCTGGGTGACACACTTTAAAATCAAAATGTGCTAACAGCGTTAACACTGCATACCGAGGAAGTGGAAAATTTGCCTTCTGTAAGCCCAAACCGTGAGAGTACTCATTAAAGAGTGCTCACATGCTTTGGCCCGTTTTTGAGTTTCAGTAATGAATTATTCAAACAGATTTTCATTACTTGAAAATAAAGAGATTATCACGTTCTTGATTTCCTTCACATCTCTTATGCCATATAATGTATATTGTTTGGTGCTCCAATTGAAACCTTTAAATTTTTGTTGTGGCGATTGTGTCGACGCATCTGGAAGCAGGTCCACCGGGGCCTGTGGAGAACTGCTCCATCACGAACCAGACCGAGGGATCTCTGCACCTGGAGTGCCAGGCTGGCTCGGACGGTCACATGCCAGCGCACTTCGTCCTCTCCGTGCACGATGTGCTCACAGCCACTGTCGTCGCTAACTTCACTGCCGATAAACCAGACTTTTGGGTGAGCGCGCTCTTTCACTTAGATAATTACAGTTGCAAGAATTTTTCGTGCTTTCAGCATCACAGATAACGGTTCAATGTGAGAAATATTACAAAAAACCTCCATGCTTAAATTATCGTGTGCTCAGCCCACTGTCAGACACAGTCCACGCAGCTGCCGCTCCGAGTGTGCCTGCATGCCACGCAAGCCGAGTGCTAGCTACGAAAGTGGGGCTGGTCGGAGCAAGTAGAGAACTGCATCTCAGATCTAGTAACGTGAAACCTGGGGAGAGCGAAGGATGCAGACCGGTTTTAATTATAGCGCGAATGGAGATTCGCACACTGCGAATCTCCATTCAACTACGCGCAACAGTATTTAAGCACCGGCACTTCTCTTCAGTTCAATGTGCAGCATCTATATATAAGAAGTGACGGTGAACAGTCGCGCTGGGCGTTTTCTTTCGTGAGCAAAAGGGCCTTTGCGTAGTCAACGCGCGCCCTTCATTCTGTCTCGCAACGCGGTGAGCGATGAGGTGGTGGCGAGAGGTAGCGAGCTCTTTCTGGGCGAGTGGAGGTGATCTCTTTCTTGCGCTCAGGCTAATCAACCGTCACGACAGCAGCAGTTGACGAAGCACACCGTCACGCTGATACTGTAGGGTGATTCGCCCCCCCCCCCCAAATAACAACACAGAGAAAAGAACGCTTCCTTCTT
This sequence comes from Rhipicephalus microplus, assembly GCF_043290135.1. Taxonomy (NCBI): domain Eukaryota; kingdom Metazoa; phylum Arthropoda; class Arachnida; order Ixodida; family Ixodidae; genus Rhipicephalus; species Rhipicephalus microplus. The sequence continues at coordinate 119,080,105 of NC_134700.1, read as the reverse complement.
TTAATGGCATGAGCGCTGAATGACATGCTTGTTTATCTTACAAGCATTTTGTTCAAACACTTTCAATTTTTTTGGCATACTGAAAATAGCGTTCTAAAACTATAGCTGTTTTGAAATCGATGGTTCAGGTTCATGTGGGAAGTGACATTGAATATTCATTATGCCGCTGCATTGGTTTACTGATTTATATGTGGAGTTCAACGTCCCAAAACGACCGTATGATTATGCGAGACACCGTCGTGGAGAGCTCCGCAAATTTCGACCACCTGGGATTCTTTAACGTGCACCCAAATCTGGGCACACGGGTCTACAGAATTTTTGCCTCCTATGAAATTGGAACCGCCACTTCCGGGATGTGATCCCGTGAACTGTGGGTCAGCAGCCCAGCACCGTAGCCACTAGACCACTGCGGCGGAGCTGAATTGGTCTACATAAAATAAGAATAAATTTCTTGTAAGAGAAATTCCCGAAAATCAATTGAATAAGTCCACTGAACGTGGACTGTTTTCTTGTGAGCTGCTGGGATCTTTGTGGCACCTGACGGAGTGTATGGAAAGCACGGTCTTTCCTTTGCATGGGATCAGTGATTCGTTATGGCAGCTTGACGAAGTCAAGCTGTACAGCGTGGCTTAAGAATGCCGACGTTTCAATGCCACTCCCCGAGATCTAAACTACTGATAATGGTTGCCTACAATTTTGTCTTACGCCGCTCTCTCCCTCCACCAAGGACATTGGCAGCTCCTCAAAACAAAAAGAATCACCTAATGCTGTACTACGCGTCTAATCAAAAAGGCCCCATTATTTTGAGCAAAGTTATTCACAAAAAATTGCCCCGTATCTGCTTGTTACACTACAAATGTCGTCGAAAGACGATAGAGTTGCGTCTGCAGGAAGTGAACAAAAACTTTACTTGATGCTCTGCGGAAGAAAATCCGTGAATAGTATTCTGGAGTCACTGCGTTAGAGTGCCTCGAGCGTGCAGCGGAGGCGAACGAGCGCATCAAATCACGTCACACGTGAGACATGAGTGCTATCTGGTAGTTAACTTGCAAAATGAAGCGAGCGGTGTGTGCGCCCGTCTCAGAGGTGATGAGGTGTAGGACACAAGGCGGTGGGTAGGTGCCACCACCATGTCGTCTAAGCAAAGCATTGGAAACACTCGCATTTTCATGCAAGGGTTGCATGGTCAGCGCAGCGTCATAAACGCTATGGTCCTTAGAATTACTTATGTATGCCTTTTCTAGTAAATGACGCACATACAGAATATATACGTGTTGCTGTGCTGCCTCGGTTATGGGCAAAAATTGATTTTTAATTGCAAAAATCGCGCAAGTATGAACGCTGAATTTTGAGCAATATTGGTGGATCCTGCAGATGGGGTCGGCCGTTTTGAGTATCGTATGGTGCCTTTTTTTTCAGGGTAGCGTTAGGGAAGAAAAACAGACAGCTGTACAGACAGACAAACAGACCAAAATTTTTGTGTCGAAGGTCCCCGAGAAAGACTGTCGTCTTTAATACTTGCATTATCAATGCACACCTTCGGAGATATTTTTATTAGATGTTTCAATAATAAGCTTCTTAGATCCAGATTGGTTCGTTACCCTGCGGTAGAGGCCGCGTTTCAAATGGGCGAAATGAAAAACAAGGTGGGCTGGCTGAAATGTAGGAGTGCCGAGAGTGCCTAAGATATGTGTTGCAGTCAAAATGAATCCACAACCACCAACTGTAATGCCTCTCAAAATTCGCATGACGTCATATAAATGTCCTAATATAGAATTTAATTTATTTGTGCCGTTCATCTGTGCTATATATACCGTATTGCACGGTAGAATGAATAAGTGTTTCTTTAGCGCGAACAAAATGGGCGTTAGCGCTGTACATCTGTCTGTACTATTAAGTCTTTCGCTAGTCCAAGTTCCGCATAGAAGCCGTATGTAGGAGCCAGAGCCTTCTACAAAGCAGAGCCTTCGAAAAGAGATGTTCGAAGGTGCTTATATGGAGACAGAAGAGATTGAAGTTACCAGCATCTTTGCTGAATGATCGTGTTTTATAGACCATGCCCACTCCCATGCAAAAAGAAACAAACAAACAAACGCAACGTTATCGTACTGACTGATAAGCAACCAGCGCTGACAAGTGTTCTGACAATGCAGATTTAGTGCACGTGTATGAATCTGTTACTCGTGATACATTTTGTTTAAAGGTGTTTTTGTCAATAGACTCAGCCTTCAGTGAAGGATCGCTAATATAATTGTCATAGAATATAGGTGAAAAAATTGTGAAAAAATTCCGTTCAAAGCTACGGGCCTTTCATTCATAGTAAAATCAAAATGACGAGCTCTCATGGGTGGTTTGGAAACGGCAAACCAAGAGCTTTTAACCCAAGCAGGTATTTAGGAGCAATGCTGCGTTTTGCATATTATTGAAAGTAAATGGGGCTAAGACACAGGCCACCAAACGAAATCAAGCCACTGCATCCTGTAATCAATCATACAGTGTTCGCTTTACTTTATAAATAATGGTAGAGCACGTTGCGAAACAGAATTTTTTCGTTAGACTGAAAGTTTAAAGAAAACTACGGGGTACAGATGGCAAACATATGAAACCTGTGGCTTTAAAACAACCACGAAGTTGAAGATTTTGCGTTTTGCATGTTTGCTCAGGTGCCGGCAATGACCACATTGAATAAGTCCAACTTGTAGAATACAATTTGGCAATCATTTTGAAAGAATCTTTTTTCAAGTGAAGTGCCCAGCATGCTGACGCGTTTTTCATATTTCCGCGTTTGGAGGCTGATGAGGTGGATGAGTAAGGAAAGAATGCGCTTAGCGGGTGTGACATCTTACTCCTTCCTCTTTTTCTTTACGTTTGTGGTGCGAAATAAAAGCTTAGTCAAGTGCTTGTATTCGTATTTCCTGCGCTTAGTTTCATGATTTCCGCGAGTGCCTAAATTCGCACGCCACAAGCAGTTTGCTGAAAACAACGCTGTTACGCATTCCTTACAGTCACCTGCAACTTTAAGCAGCATCATACTACCTCAAACCGAATTTGTCGCTAGTTATTTTTAATAAACTGCCTTCCACCCCTAGTTTCTACTCTGGTCTATAGACTCAGTAGATTTGAAGTCCTGTAATTTATAAATTGTGTTTTATGTCGTGAGCTGGTGACGAAGAAAATTTTACTGGAGCCCACTCCACTGCCATAAGAAACATATTTACATAGTCTTCAAGTAAGGTTGAAAGTTTCAAAGGTTTGGCTACTGATACCAGTAATGCATAGTATAAAGCTGATTTCCAATTACTGGAAGAAGAAACGGTCTAGCTAACGTAACTCTTGAACTATTCTACCAGTGTAACTTTCGGTAGTGGTAAACACAGCGAGACCTCCATCTGTGAATGAAATTAGTGACGCAGCGAGTTTCATCAAGCATTCACTATTTGTAAAACCTACCCATGCTACGAGCGTTCCCATGCTTTATATTTTGGTGTGAGTGCGGTTTAACTTGGACTAATAGTGGAGGCGGACCCCTAAACAAGCCATCTTGAGTGGCGGTATACACGATTGAGTGTGCTCACGATTTGCCGCTTCGAAACGCGCGATGCTATGCCTGTATTTTCAAGTTGTGACTGCCAAGGAAGAGAGTTCTTATGACACAATAAATACTTGTGGTTGTATTTGTCTTAACAGGTTCACGACCTTCTTCCGGGTGTAGAGTACTTCCTAGCGATATCGTCTGTGAATGAGCGGGGCCGGAGTCTTGAGCTAACCATTCTGCCTCCAATTATGCCTCTAGTGGGCAAACTCACCAAGTCAGGTAACATTGAAATTTATAGCATTGTGTGATTGATAAGTGAATGGAAGTGAGCTGGTTCGTATGTATTCATCTGAAAAAAAACAGTGTTAATTCGAAAACGGACAAGACAACATCGCTCGAGGAGAGCGCCAAACTTTATGTGATGTCTTTTTGGTTTCTATTTAAATCAGTGCTGTTTTTTCAGGGGCTAAGCTCCTTAGGGTGTGGGTGTGTCCTTCCTCCGTTGTTGTCGCACGTAGCCACCAGTGGCACTTACCCTATCTATATCGGCTATGTGCCACAGGCGGTGAGAGATGGGAGATGGCGGTACTTGCAGTGTTCACTAGATGGATGCACGAACGGACGCATGGACGGACGAACAGATCGACATGCTGGTGGACGAAGGATGGAAGGACGTGCAGAGCGGGTATGTGTCACAGGCGATGCGAGATTGCGGTACTACAGTGTTCACTAGATGGGCGCACGGACGGATGGATGGACAGACAGCCTCGAAGATGGAGAAATAGATCGAAAGACGCGCGGACGTACGGACGGATGGACGCATGAACGGACGGACAGACGTATGGACCGACTCACGAATGGACGCATGGACAGACGGACAGACGCATGGATGGACGCACGGATGTTCACGCGGATGGACGAATGCAAGAACGAACGGAAGGTTAGAAGCACGGACGAGCTGAAAGATGCTTCACCCAACTCATCATCACCTACGGCGTGGATATGCTGTGATTTTATTTATTTTTTCAGAAGAAGCCTTCAGATCTAAGTTCGTTTGCCCATTCACATCGAGTAAGCTCTACGTCGCTTTTGATCTTTATACCCGTCACATTTGCGTAGTGGTCATTGTGCTTGAGTACAAACCCGAAGGACGCGGGATTGAATCTCGGCCGCGTAGACTACATTCTCATTAGAGGCCGAAACGCTTGAGCCCCACGTAGTTAGACATAGGTGCCCGGTAAAGAACACCACGTGCTCGAAAAAAATATTTGGAGCCCTCCACAAGGACACATTCCATCATCAGATTGTGTTTTGGAGCGTTAAACTCCAAATATTGTTATTGTTTACTTTTGATGGTTCAAATTATCTATGACGTGATGCAAGCTGGTCAACGCATATATGGGTTATGTCATAGCACATCGAATGACATATTTTGAATAATCTTACGAAGAGAATTTGCTATGCCACTATCACGGCAGCTGGGTGCACACAAGAAGATTATGTATGATTGTCAACTCAAGAACCTACTCAAGCTCAGTGTCTGTCCATTTCTTGATTGTCCGCAGCTGAACGATAGCATTCATATTAAACCAATGCAGCTTGTTATTTACAACTACGCATTTTACGTTCCAAATCTGCGTGCGCGACTGCGAAGTAAGTTATAGAGGGTTACGCTATCCGACGGAACATACATTTGAAGTTCTTCAGTTATTTTTGAACATTGTAGATTTTATTTATTCCTCCATATTCAGTTTCAAAGGTGCTGATATGTTTGCCGCGGGTGTGATGTTTCTGGGAGCGTATCAATCGTTCCAAAGCAGCGTCGTTCTTGGGCATAGTTTCCTGACCAATAATACTCTTAATGCAACTGCAAAGCTGACATTCATAAAAAGTTGCCTTCAATTCATTGCGTTAATTTTTGCAAATCTAGGCTGATGGAAACCTTTTTTTGCCTGATTATTTACGAGATTACGTCTAAGAATGGGAAGTTACGTTTGCATTATGAGTAACGTTCACACAGGTTAGCGTTAGCAGGCAGTATAAATAAATTATTCAACAATTTTTGAGCAGACGTACTGTCGGTGTTAATATTTAGTTCCGAGAGATCATGCGCTATTGCAACATAAACATTTGGGCACGTGATCATTGAATGCGGGTACATCGGTGTTAGCATAATTATGCATGTATTACTCGTCCATTTTATTATCGTGATTTAGGGTAGGACTTAAAATGCACCCCAGCTGCTATAGTCAATTATTTATTGTTGATACCATAGGAAGCCAAGAGACCCGGTTACCTCGCAACAGCTGACATCATGGCCCAGCGGACATAGTTCATTTAAGAAAGTTTGGCAATACGGAAACAGCATATACGCGGAGTGAATAATGATGAGTGGGGCGAAGCGTCTGTCAGCCCGTCCGTGCTTGCTTCCGTCCGTTCGCGTAATCATCCGCGCGTCGATGCATGCGTCCGTCCATCTTTCCGTGCGTCCGTCCGTGAGTCCATCCATCCATCAGTCTGTCTGTCTTTTCGTGCGTCCATCTGTCCGTACGTCCACGTACCGATCCATTCATCCATTCGTCTGTCTGCTAGTCTGTATGTCCATCCGTCCATGCGTGCATCTAGTGAACACTCCAAGTACTGTCATCTCCCATCTCGCATCATCTGTGGCACATGCCCGCCCTAGAGCAGGTATGTGCCACCGGTAGCTATGTACTACCACATACATACATACAAGGGATCGACAGACCAACACCTTATAGAACTTCGCCCCTGTAATGTTCCCAATTGTTGCACGTTTATCCTTTTTATGGTCATTACCTGCCGTTATCCCGTTGATAATACAGGCAGTGCAGCGAAAATCTACTCCAACGTCTTGCTCATCGTGGTGGTCGTGTCCGTGTCGCTGCTCTGCCTGTTCCCACTCATTGTGTTTGCGGCGATCAAGCTGAGGAGAAGTGACTTCTTCAACAAGAGTGAGTATACGTTGTCTATAGCAAATCACGTACTTTCACTGGCAAACTCCGCAAACATGGCGTGGTTTTTCTTATGCAGCATGTTGCCATCTCTCTGCAGCACTTTCACTTCCCAACGTATTTGAAATAAAGACTGGCCAATTTTTTTCTTGCTAAGAGATTTTCATAATAAAATTCTTTCGCTTACACATATTGCTTCGCAAATGGAGCATTTCGAGCTTATACGGCTATGTCACGCCAAGATTTCTAGGACATTTGAATATTTTGCTACGATCTCTATGAAACTACCAACCTCAACATACCAATCTGTTCGAATGTTTGGGCAGCATGAATTGCTTGTATGCTTATTGTCTACTCTAAAGCACATATTCTTAAGACACTAGTCTCTATACAGTAAAATGATTGCACCCGCTGCAGGGGTGCACTGTAGCAGCTTCAGCTGTGCCATGAAGCTTAGTTTCTGTGAATTCTTTTCACTGATACAAAAACATCAACTGTAGTGCAATGAAAATAACGAGGCAGACACAAACGTACTCGATCGTTCTGAAGTACACATCTCAAACAACGCTGACCATGCGGGACGATTCAGTGCACACAAGTACGTAGCTAACAGCAGGAGCATTAGGAGGTCGGGCCAAGTTTAGTTATCTCAAACAGGGGGGATCAAATAACAGGGGTTTGCACATATGAGCCAGTTGGTAACATTCAGAAGTTTAGGGATGCGAGGTAAACGACATGGAAGAGGGTGCAAATAATTAGCGGAAACGAAGAAAACTTCCGCATATAAATATATAGATCACCTGATCGAGTAACTCACTTCTGCACTCAGGGTTTACGCTGCTCATTACGCTCGTGGTGTCGTTGTAAGGTGGTTTGGATGTTATATGACCCTTGAAATAAAATCTTGTGGTTAGTATAAGAATACATTTCTTTTTCTGCTCCAGCCATTTAGCGCTGCTCCCAATATATTTCACAAAGGCGAAGTCTCAAGGCACTATGAAAAGATAGACACTTTGAACATTTTCAACATTTTGTCAATTCACGAGCTCTAATATGTTCACTATTCCTATGGACATTGCAATACTACCGTTCATTTGCTTGTTTGTTCGTTTTGAACAATAGTTAAAAGTTTGTCAGTTTTATTACTCGGCAGATTTATTTCTTTCGTCAAGCTCCTTTCTTTCTGCTTATGCTCCTTCTCCACGAAGAAGATAAACCACCTTTTGATCAACATAAAGTCACACCAATTAGCGCTCCATACAGGGGGAAATTTAGCTGTGCCTACAACAAATAAATTTTTAAGTTTGGTATACATTTTTATACCGCAAAACTGTTCAGGGAAATATGTGTTAATACGTATTTATAAAGTGAATACAAATACCTCTAGGTGCCTATATAGAAAACAGAAAAAAAATAAGCAAGCAGGCCGAAAAAAAAACCGTATTCATACTTTCATTTAACTGCTTCAAGGAAAGCAACCACTTTCGCCCTTACCCAATGTACCAAATGCAAGAACAAAAATAACAACAGCCGCACACAGCAAAAAAAAGCAGACATGAAGTGTCGGTTAAGCTTAATTGAGGTTAAAGGTAAATCGCTTTCTTCCTATAATAAAGCTTGGAAACAGACGGCCTCGCAATTCCAAAGGGGGCTTGATTGTTTCCTTTCCATTCGTAAAAAACAGACGCCAGTCGTTTTTTTTCCCTTCAACTGCACCGCCTAAGCGAAACGCTTTCAGATGCTTCATGACTCGCCTTGTGCGAGACGGGGTGCATTGATTAGAAACTCGCAAGCAGGAAACAATCTGGGACTGAAAGTAATTAAGTGCAGTAGTTTTACAGTAAATACTTCACAGCGATGTTTTACGAAGCTTTGTATTTAGGACCCCAATATTTGCTAACCAATTGCAGTCTGAAAAGATTTGTTGTTTTTCTTACTCATTGTTATTTAAAATAGAAACGTCTTGTTGTATTTTTGGTTTATATGTGGAGCTTAACGTCCCAAAACCACCATATGATTACGAGAGACGCCGTAGTGGGTGGCTCCGAGAATTTCGGCCACCTGGTGTTCTTCAACGTGTACCCAAATTGGAACACACGGGCATTTGCGCCTCCATCGAAAATGAAGCCGCCGCAGCTGGGATTCAATCCTGCGACCTACGGGTCAGTAGCTGAGTACCTTATCCACAAGACCATCGCAGCAGTGATGTTGTCTTTGTTCTTGCTGTTATAAATGCTGGACAATATAACCTGGCGTGGACCGGTTTCATAATGTTACATTAAGTTTAAAAATACATATGAATAAAAAAACTGAAGTTTTGTGAAAACGTATTTTCAATCTTGCAAAAAAGAGGTTTATTTATGGTTAATTGTAATCGCTAGTCCTGAGAAATAAAGCATAGTGAGAATAAAGAATGCGTATTCAATATTGGGTAATGCTGCCGAGGTATGCAATGTTTAAAGCAATTCTGTTTCTTTCAGCATTATTTCGATTTGCGTTTTATACAAGACAAATTTTTGACCAATGTCGATGCATGCCCGTATTGTGAAAAATGCTCTAATGCATTACTTTGTATGCTTTTCAAGGCCTTCACCATGCTGTTTGTAGTATTGTCCTTCGACCCAATCTTCCGGAACATGATTTTCTTCTGGACTGGAGGAGATAAAGTAAGGCTACTAGCTTATAGTCTTTTTTTCTTTCATTTCGCACTTGTTACTTAGATCGTGTGGCCAAGAAAGACAGCACAGACAGTGACGCTTGCCCATCAACGACGACCGCCAGTCCTCAAGAGGCGATGCAGCTGCAGATATTTTCGGTGTACCCGAAGAAAGACAACCAAGTTTGGATCGTTAGGAAGAGCACCGGCCTATGAGCAAGGTGTGGCGACACTGTCCGCAGCGTGGCACTTCGAGGCTACGTGACGGGAGGATTGTACAGGCGGACCAGTGTGTCGTGCGTTGAGGTGTAGTTTAGCCTTCGGTTGACACTGGAGCCTCTGTATTATAGGTCATCAGTGACTGTGATGAATGTGTGTTCGAGAAGAGAAGTGCAGAAACCCGAATCTTCAAGCGGGTTCATCGAGTGGTTTGTGTCTGGGAGACATTTTTTTATTTTTATTTCTTGAGATGGGGCACAAAAGGGACATCTGAGCAGCGGCATCGATGTGTTATTGACGCCTAATAGACAGCGCTGAAAACGTAGCTTGCGGCTGATGACGAGTGAAAATCAACATGCCAAAATGATGTAGACTTCACGTTTGCTCCCTACGAATCTGTTTGGTAATGTGGACCCTCCTTGCAGTGCGCCCGTTGCTGCTGTGAACTGAGCCGAGAATTGGCAACAGCGCCCCACGAGTGACGTGGTGGACCTGCTCAAACTCCTGGTCATTGAAGAATTGTGAACAATTTTGGACTTTTTTCTGAACCACTACAATTGACATAGGTGCTGCAGACCCTGCAGCCTTTGCGTTTCCTGGTTAGTGCGGAGACAGCTGTTCATGTTCGAGCAACTCAGCGGCTCTGTCACATTGTGCTCAGATACTTTAAATCCAGTTCCTTGAGCACGTTGCATTACAGTCGACATTTAATTTGCAGATTCTAGTGTCATGAACTATTCGAAACAGAAAAAAAGCGATACTCAGACATTATTGTGGTTTGTTGTATATGCTCGCGTTTTCATATTGCAATGTTGAAAAAGATGAAAAAAGTATTGTGTGCTGCTCATTGAGACACACATACCAACACTGTAATTTTTCATCGAAGATTACCAAGACAGCTGTTTGTGTTTTTTTCGACCTACTTTATGAATGTTAATTGCAAGTTAGGCGTGCTGATATTCAACTACTAAACTACACTAAAGTTTCCAGATGGGTTGAACTGCTTGATGGATGTGTGAAGAATTCTGACTATACTACTTTTTGAAACAACATTTGTAGGTCAATATTTTATTAGATACGCTTAGGAAAGATTCGAATAGGGTGATTTTTATGTGTTTGATTCCGATAATAAACATGATACACGTAAAATAACAGTCTCATCTATAAAATAATAAAGAAATACATGACAGAATTGAGCTACTTCTTTTCAAGCAACCATTAGAACATGTCCTACCAAATAATCAATAAGAAGTAAATATGTATTGGATAGAACATTTGGTGTCATTACACTTCTTTATTCTAGTCATGTGTGCTTTGTGATCGTAAGATATTAAAAGCAATATGAATCTTCTTTTTAGTGTTGCTCAAGGACGTTCATAAGGCACTGCACATAGATCAAATTTTAGTTTGTTTGTCGAGGTGGACATCACATGTGCAGAACTGAAACACGTATCTAGCAGGCGCGATTTTTGATCATTTTCCCGAGTTTCAATCATAGTCTCAGGACTTCATACGCTTTGTATATCCACAATCAGCTCTGAGATATTAAATTAATGATTTCAAATTTACCCGACACTTCACCGATACAAATCCAAATCTAACGCCTCTAAAGCTTTTTTATGACGCCGCATTTTCGTGAAGTCAAAAGCATACCTGCTACCATTTTGTGGTAGGCTGGCTAGTAACATGTGTAAATACCTTATCAGAGGTATCCAACTGTTTGTACATAATTGAGACGCATTTCGATTATATATCATGCTTAACCTGCTCTCCTTCCACGTCTAGGGAAAAAAGATAGAGGGAAGAGGCAACAGCAAGACGGCAGAAAGTACATGTGGGTCAGAAGATGTAGAATTTAAAAACTAAAAATTTTTGAAACCATGAGTGGTATGGTCGCTGAATGGAGGCAAAGTTTTGCCGCGAACAAGAAAGCTTTTGCCGTTACTTGTGCTGTACGACTTATGATCGATGCCTAAAAATCGTTGAGGAGATGTTATTTTTGTATTACCTGTGATGAGAATTCTCCTCGAAGTACTCGTATGCTTGAATCATGTAAGTCTTCATAGCCTGAATAGAGCAGACAACCACTGCTTTGTTCACGATTCAGTGCGACTGGTTTGTTGATGTTTCCGTTGAAGCATAAGCAAAACCACTCATGTAATTATGACGCAGTAGTTATCGTTACACGAGTGTGCTTATTGTTATACCGTTTCGGTGACGCGCTAAACTTTCAGAAACAGGTCTCTGCGTTAGCGTCATGGGTCGCCCAGCTGGAGAAGAGAGTGGAAAAGAACAGGAGGATGCGTCTACATTAGGTGTGCGTCATGCTATTTATAGTTCTGAATTCATGCGTATGTAATATATATTACATTTGTGCGAGAGATGTGTCCTACCTGTTTGTTGTGATCACCATTTATTTACTTTTAGTTGTTTTTTTCGTCAAAATTGTTGAAAATAAAGCGCAAGTTGACTGATGTTTCAGTGTACTACTTCTTTTAATCGTCGCCAACACAGGAAAAAGGCACTGCAGTTTAAGCATTAAAAAAGTAAACAGAGCTCAGTAATAGGACACATATAAGATAAATTTTTGTTTGTTTTTGCCACATAAAACAACACAAGTCTCTAATAATAAGGATTTTGCAAAAGAGTGTGGGATATATGACAGCCCTACACAGCAAAGTGAGGCAAAGCGCTGTGGAACACACGAAATACAAGACTTTTTCACTTCAAGCTTGCAATTTCATTGGCATGCTATAGTAGTAGAGTGAAAAGTCTGTGCTCTCTAGCTTCTCAGGTTAAAAGTACTGTATTGTCCCAACAAAAGACGTGTAATGACTGCTGCCTGCTTTTAGTTGAACTTCTTGCAGTACATTTAGGGGGCCAAACAAAGCCTCCCAACAGTTCACAGAAATTAGCACTATCATCACAGTGTTTCATGGCCCACATTATCACCAATTTTAATTCTTTTTTGTGAAAAGGGCGCCAAAACTGGTTTCGTTTTTCCGAAAAGGCTCTCCATGTTTTTACGAAGCGCTTGGCTCACATTAGTCGGGTGAGACACGCCGCGTCATTATCAAAAACCTTCGGAGCATGGTGTGTCACTGGACCCAATATTTTGATCAGCGGACTTGTCCTATTGAAAGCGGAAGCTGCGTGCATTAGCGGGTTAATTTGCATATTTGACACTTTATCCTCAAACTCAAGCAAACTAGAGAAACAGCGTAGGGAGAAGAGGCTCGAGTGCCGCTTGTTCCTACGCCATTGTGCTGAATGAGGCACAACGTCACAGAATTCTGTGGGGTAGCGGGAAGAAAAAGTCCGGAACATGCAAATTAATGTACAAAAGCACGCAGTCCAAACATTGTAAGTAAAAGTACAATTGTTAAAACGTCTGTCCAGCCCACACCATCGTCAGAAAATTCTTCACTGGGTCAAGCTCGATAGCATGAATAAGGGCACCCAAATAACTTTTAACGTTATTTGGGTGCCCTTAATCATGTCTATCCAGCTTGACTTTAAACAATATAGCGAGACGAAAATTGTGAGGCTAAAATATAACTGCACTGGCGTAATTTACAATCAAAAGAAGCTTAATGTTATTGTTCCGGCAAAATTTCAATTCTTTAGTTATAGATAATATAACTTTATATAGGTGAGACTACGTTAACAGAAAATGCTCATCTTTTATACGCACAGGTTCGTGCGCCATATAATAAAAACTTGCTCCCATTATGTTTACGTAACACTCTCTACAAGCGTGAAATAAACATGCTTGTACCGAGCTGATATATTAGTTGAGAATGTCTCGATTTATCCTAACGAAAAATTAACACCAAAATGATATTTTTATCAAGTGAAGCCTCGAACCCCTGGAGATGCCATATACTCAAAATTCTTCAAGAGTGAAATGTTTCAAAAGCGCTACATAGGGTGTTCACAATAACGCTGGTGGCAGTCATGTTGCCTAAAATGAAAGCCTTCAAATGGCCAAACTTGCGACGGGGAAACGAGTGTGGAATATCCGCAAGTATATGGACCACACTCTTTAGCGACAGCGGAAGACAGAGCCTCAGCCATCGATAGCCGGATCACCGGCGCAACGTCTCGTATTTTATACAGTGGCCATGGAACCTTCCAGCTGTACCACTGATGCTCACGTAATCTCTTAAAAAAAAAACGCCTATCCCCGTCTGGTGCGTGATCTCAATAGAACAGCTGAAACGATCGTGTAGCTTCGAACACACTGCGGCGCATTCTGCGCAGAGCGTCACTAACCATCTTTGAAGGTGAAGCTTAAACACACCAAAACGAAGCAATGAACACGTGTGGCCCCGCCGCGGTGGTCTAGTGGTTAAGGTACTCGGCTGCTAACCCACAGGTCGCTTGCTCGAATCCCGGCTGCGGCAGCTGCATTTCCGATGGAGGCGGAAATGTTGTAGGCCCGTGTGCTCAGATTTCAGTGCACGTTAAAGAACCCCAGGTGGTCGAAATTTCCGGAGCCCTCCACTACGGCGTCTCTCATAATTATATGGTAGTTTTAGGACGTTAAACCCCACATATCAATCAATCAATCAACGAACACGTGTGAAATTGTCATCAATATCATTATCCTTAGCATCATCATCATATTGAGAAGCTTGTTCTGCGTATGCATTCCAATGAACGTATCGCAAATTGATTTATAATCCTGCCAACAATGAAGAACTAACTCCATTTTATCCCTGAGAATTTCTTTGTGTCACCCACCAAGCCGGGGCTTGTCACTATTCGGATACGAAATTGTCGTGATAGTATTTCGGAGATGCTTTTCACGCTGGCCAGCTTTCTTCTTTATTTTTTCCAACGTGTTTCATAGCGCGCACTTTGAGCTCCACACAATTTATCACAAGGACATTGTTGTCCCACCGTCATTAGAACACATGAGTCTCCTTTACAGCGAAAGCTGCTATCAGATCAAAACTCGGGTCACGCGCCGTCGTCCAGGGCTGCCGCCGCTGCCACGGCCACCAAAGGTGGTGTCCATAACCGCATCGCGCAAAATTAGAAAAAAAATCACAGCATATCCACGGAGTGAATAGTGATGAGTGGGGCGAACCGTCCATCAGCTAGTCCGTGCTTCCGTCCGTCCACAAGACCATCCGTGCGTTCATTCGTGCATCCGTTCGTGATTTCGTCTCACATCCACTGTGGCACATACCCGCTCTATTGCGGGTATGTGCTAGCAGTGGCTACTTACTACTACTACTACTACTACTACTACAACTACTACTACTACATACAACAAAAGATATACAGACCCACGCCTTAAGGAGCTTCGCCCATAAAAAAACTTAGCACCAATGACACAGTGAGGCCCAAACTCGGGTCCAATGAGTGCAAGGCCAATATTCTACCACTGAGTCACTCCGGTTTTTTGGACTTTTAGGCAAACTTGCCTTAGGCAGGCTTAAAGTCGGGAAAGCAATCGCGTTACTATAGGACTATAAAGGATTTCAAAACAGCGAAAGAACAACCACTCATCGCCTGATGCGAATAGCGTTATGGTTGGGTCATCTCATTCTCCGAACAATTGCAAAAGCCTGTTCTTGTTCCCATTTAACTGTAGCGCACGCCCACTTCAGCGATAATTGCTCATCGTCATCAGCCACTGCATGGAATATTGGCGAAGAATTCCTTGCAAGTGTTCAGCGGATACCACACTTCTCAGAAGAATCACAAAAAGGCGCATAGCGAATGCTGGCATACTACCAAATAAAGGTGAATAATAACACCGTAGTGGGTATCAATCAAGTGTGCTTGCAGTTGTTACCTAATGAGCGTTTGGCCAGCGCCTCTTCTATTTTTTGCAGTGCCCGAGCAAACGCTCCCTTCAGGCCATCGAGCGCGTGCTCCACCTCCTGTCGCCGATGCCGCATGGTGGCGCTGCACGAGGGACTGGTAAATACTTAGAAAACAGCAGGTGGCCAAACCAAAAAGAACTATCGGTTAAGAAGAAAGTGAAGGAAACGGAGACTGACATGTGGAAAATGGGCATGATTAAGAAGTCCGCACTAGAGATCTATCAAACTTTTAAGCAGGAAATTGCCAAGGAAAGGATTTATGATAATACTCGGGGTAGTTCTCTACTGTTTGAGGCAAGGACGGGAGTACTGCGAACCAAGACATATCGGGCCAAATACGAAGGGGTAGACACAGTATGCAGTGCGTGTGGAGAGGAAGAAGAAACTGCCGAACACTTGATAATGTTCTGTAAAGGGCTTCACCCTATAGTTCAGGATGATGGCGCAGAGTTTTTCAAAGCACTGGGGTTTACGGACCGGGAGGGCAAAATAAACTTTAAGCAAGTAGACCTAACTAGAAGGAGGTTATCTGATTGGTGGCTAAAGTCAAGGCACGAGTGAAAATTAAACTCTTCGCTGCAAAGTTCGAATCCTCAAACTTACTTTTTAAGGAAAACTTAAATAAATATAGTTTTGAGTTCATTAAGTATTACGGCTTCGTGGCGCTAGCCACCGCCCGATCTAAAGGATACAGCCATATCCATCCACAGAATGCTGGCGCTGAACGGCAGCGTGTATTAGGAAGCTGAATTCATGATTTCATGCGAGTTAATTGGCAGTAGTGCTTCTTGTCGGCTTTCGCGGATGCAGGGAGGATAGAACTTAACATGAAAATAGCAGCGCGCTGTTTTCACCGGGCTCTGTTAGGCCGTGCTACCGGTTCGATATAGGCGTTCGAGTTTTATAGCATTCGCGTTTTATTTTTTTCTTTCAAGATACCGCAACCTCATTACTTGCATGCCTCAGTATATAATACTGCTGTGTACCACTCTGCATATCTCACGGAAAAAGGTCAGATTGTCTTTTTTTTCCTCATTAGATAAAAAAAAACTCGCCGGTCCCTTTATGAACTCACCTGAGACGACTGAGATGCGACAACTATCCTCGTTTTCTTCCGATTCAATGCACTGAATGTTTCCTACTTCCTCTGGGATCTTTCTGTGCCCAAAATGGTTTTAGTACTGCCTCAAGGATTGGAGATAAAGCTAGCTTTCTGCTGTTACGAAGGCGCGACGCCAAGTTTGTCCGGAAGGCGCCACCGCTCCGAACTCCGCCGAGAGGGTCACCAGCCGTTTGGTAGTGTGTGTTACTCAGATCGCGACTGCTTCTGCGCAGAGCTGATAGACGAGCGGGCGAAACGACGGTGAGTTAAGGCAAGGTTTATGTACAGCATAGAAATATAGGCGTTACATATTCGGCACTGGGGCCGAAAGCTTAGGGACTTGAAGAGCCGAGATGTCTTCTATCGCATACGTCGGCTTCTCTTGGAAGCATAGGTCAACTGCTGGCGACGCGCCGCTTGGCTTTTTTTTTATAGGCACCGGGTGAATCTTTGCGTCACCAACGTCCAACCAGAGGCGCCGCTGGCCATGATGTCAGAATCCTCCAACGGGGACCCACCGCTGCGCGTGGTTGCACCCAAGGACGAGGGATGTTGCCACACATTGCGTAAGACTCGCCAGAAAGAAAGGCGCCGATTTCTTCATCGGGCTCGTGGGCTGAGGGAGCTCGCTGTCGTTGCGTGACAGACCGGCGCCACCGCTTGATGACGTCGTTGAGTTGATCGCGTCAGGCGGGCTCGATCACTGGCCTTGACACCAATTGCCTTTGCAGAGGCATTGACGTTCGGTGTGGACTCCTAGGCCTAACACTGCCCTCAGTTGGTTATGCATTCATGATGGGCTCATTTCAAGCAAGCGAAAATGTTATATTACACCGTCAAGTTATGTGACCTTCCGATAGGTCACAAACATTTATGATATGTGACGTCACCTGACGTTTTCACGTTATGATAATTTCTTGCATCACTCGTGCTCACACCGCAAACGCGACAATATGCCGGACGCTGCCAGCAAACAATTCTTGCTTTTGAGGACGCAGTTAACGCTATCGCTTTAATGCACTGTAGCTCAGTGAAATTGCAGCTTCCGCTGGTGTGTGTCTGCGGGGGGGGGGGGGGGGAGCGTGCTTGCAGTAATCAGGCAGAACAATTGGCCTCCTAATAAATCTATGTACTACTACCTAATATGTAGCTTTCACTTACAACCCGAGTATTTTATAGATTTTAAGCAGTGATGGCTGATGAATACCCGTCACGTTTGGCATCATAGCAATTGGTATCACTAAACCAGAGTGCACTGCATCCCAACAGTGAACAAATGAGTTTATCAGTTGCAACACTGCCTCGCGATTACTGCCTGCGCAAAGCTAACATTACGCCCCGAAGCTGATTGTGATTTGTGGGGTTTAACGTCTCAAAACCACGATATGATTATGAGAGACGCCGTAGTGGAGGGCTCCGGAAATTTGAACCACCTGGGGTTCTTTAACGTGCACCCAAATCTGAGCACACGGGCCTACAACATTTCCGCCTCCATCGGAAATGCAGCCGCCGCAGCCGGGATTCGAACCCGCGCCCTGCGGGTCAGCAGCCGAGTACCTTAGCCACTAGACCACCATGGCGGTGCTACGCCCCAAAGCTGAATGAGGATGGATGGATGGATGAATGTGGCTGTACCATTTAGATCGGGCGGCGGCTAACGCCACGTAGCCGTAATACTTAGTGAACTAACCATTACATTTATCTTTTTTTTTCCTTTAAATAATGAAGTTGAGGATTCGTACTTCGCAGTGAAGGGTTTAATTTTCACTCGTGCCTTGACTTTAGCCACCAATCAGATAACCTCCTTCTAGTTAAGTCTACCCGCTTAAAGTCTATTTTGCCCTCGCTGTCCCTAAATTCCAGTGCTTTGAAAAACTCTGCGCCATCATCCTGAACTATAGGGTGAAGCCCTTTACAGAACATTATCAAGTGTTCGGCAGTTTCTTCTTCCTCTCCACACGCACTGCATACTGTGTCGACCCCTTCGTATTTGGCCCGATATGTCTTGGTTCGCAGTACTCCCGTCCTGGCCTCAAAAAGTAGAGAACTACCCCGAGTATTATCATAGATCCTTTCCTTGGCAATTTCCTGCTTAAAAGTTCGATAGATCTCTAGTGCGGACTTCTTAATCATGCCCATTCTCCACATGTCAGTCTCCGTTTCCTTCACTTTTTTCTTAACCGATAGTTCTTTTTGGTTTGGCCACCTGCTGTTTTCTAAGTATTTACCAGTCAACTTCCTGGTTCGCTTCCTCCATTTTGTATCGACATTCTTCATGTACAAGTAGCTGAAAACCTTCCTAGCCCAACGCTCTTCCCCCATTTCTCTCAATCGCTTCTCAAATTTTATCTTGCTGCTAGCTTCCCTGCCCTCAAATGATGTCCATCCCATATCACCTTGTACTCCCTGATTTGGTGTATTCCCGTGAGCTCCTAAAGCAAGCCTACCTATTCCACGTTGCTTAATTTCTAATCTTGCTTGAACTTCTGATCTCATGCACAAGACCGCATTGCTGAACGTCAGCCCAGGAACCATGACCCCTTTCCATATTCCTCTCACAACATCATACCTATTGTAATTCCACAGTGCCCTATTTTTCATGACTGCTGCATTCCTGTTACCTTTAGTCGCCACGTATATTTCGTGTTCCCTCAGATACTCGGTCCCATTGCTTATCCATACGCCCAGATATTTGTATTTATCTGTTATCTCTAGCGTGACCTCCTGTATTCTAAGCTCACTACCTTCGTTGTCATTGAAAATCATGACTGCTGATTTTTCCCTACTGAATCTAAAATCTAACCTATCTCCCTCATTACCGCAGATGTCCATCAATCTCTGCAAATCTTCCTTGTTGTTGGCCATTAGCACTATATCATCTGCGTACATTAATGCTGGTAGTGCCTGATCAATAAGTTTTCCTTGTTTGACTAAAGAGAGGTTGAAGCCCAGTCCACTTCCCTCTAATTTTGCCTCTAATCCTTGTAGGTACATCATGAATAATAAGGGTGACAGGGGGCACCCCTGCCTAAGCCCCCGTTTTACCTCTGCCGGCTTGGATACCTGTTTTTCCCACTTTATAACTACCTTGTTACCTTTATAGACACCCTTTAAAAGATTAGTGACTACATGTTCCACGCCTAGTGTGTCCAGTATTCCCCACAATTCCTCTTGAACCACGCTATCGTACGCTCCCTTGATATCCAAAAATGCTAGCCACAGGGGCCTGTGTTCTTTTTCTGCTATTTCGATGCACTGCGTCAGTGAGAACAGATTGTCTTCCAACCTCCTGTGTTTCCGAAACCCATTCTGCAGTTCCCCCAGCACCCCCTCATCCTCTATCCACGCCTGCAGTCTTTCCTTTATAATCTGCATCGCCAGCCTGTAGACCACTGATGTCACTGTTATAGGACGGTAGTTGTTTATGTCAGCTTTGTCCCCCTTTCCTTTATAGATCATGCTCATCCTGCTAAGTTTCCATCCATCGGGAACTTCACCATCGATTATTATTGTACTCACTGCCTCTCTCAAAGCCTGCTTAGACTTCGGACCTAATGTTTTTATCAGCCTAATTGGAATGCCATCTGGGCCTGTTGATGTACTACTAGGAACCCTTTTCTCAGCCCTTTCCCACTCTTGTTGTGAAAATGGAGCCATTGCACCACTTGATTCGTCTTTGTCTATTGTGGTGCATAAAGTACTTCTTTGTTGAAATTTTTCTGTCACCCTTGTTCTTATATATTCAATAGCTTCGTCCCCTTCTAGCCTAGCACCTTGGGCTGTAGTTATAAAGTTCTGCTCTAGGCTCGTCTCATTTCTTAGGGAGTTTAAATGGTTCCAAAATTTCGCAGCTGCCTTTCTATCTTTTTTATGTACTTCTGCCAGCCACTGAGCTCCCTTCCTTCTAATCTTTTCATTGATCAGAAGGTATGCATCCCTTCTACAGCTTAGAAAGGTTGCCCATTTTCTTTCCACATCATCTGTCGGTTCACCCCGCTGCTTAGCATGTCTGTGTTCCCTAGAGGCTTCCTGACGTTTTGCTATGGCTCTCTTAACTTCCTCATCCCACCAACTTTTGGGTTTGTGTCTTCTTTTCCGGGGTGACTTGTCACGCGTCTTAGCAAGCTCAATCTCAAAGAGTCTACTTAAATTCGTGTATGTCCACACTGTCTTATTATCCTCCGTGATTACTTTCTCAATTTGTTTAGTGGCTATTTCAATTTGCCTTTCTGGATAAAAATTTTCCTGTAGTTGCTCATCTTGTCTCCTTCCCACTTTCACTGCTCTTCCAAAACTTAGCTTGATACGTTTGTGATCGCTACCCAGACTTCTGGAGCCACCTTCATCTATGTGCATTTCCCTGAGCTTATCATACATCCTATGTGACATCAGTGCATAATCTATCGTCGACTGAAGCCTTCCTACCTCCCATGTTATTTGCCCTTCACACTTCTCGGTACTGTTGCAAATGATCAAATCAAGCCTTTCACACATATCCATGATCATTTTGCCTGTCGGGTCGGTATACCCATCTATATCTTCTATGTGCGCATTCATGTCTCCTAGTATAATTATCTCGCACTCTCTTCCTAACTTCTGAATGTCCTTTGATATACACTCAACCATTGCCTGGTTTTCCTCTCTGGCCTTTGCTCCCGTCCACAAGTACACGAAACCAAGGAGTGTCATTTGACCTGCCACTTTCCCTTTTAGCCATAAGTGTTCCTTGCACTCCTGCTTGACCCTTTGCCAGTCTGTACTTTTATGAATGAATGCCCCAATACCACCCCCCTTTCTGCTGCCTTCTGTTCTATTACAATACTCCCACGCGTAGTCCGGGTTGTTCGGAGGTTGTTCCATGTCCCTGAGATGTGTTTCTACAAAACCGTATACCATCGGCCTCTCTTCCCTTAGCTGTTCTTCTATCTCTTCCCACTTCAGCCTGTTCCTACCACCCTGCATGTTAATATACCCTATGTCTGAATTGGCTCGGCGCTCGTGGCTACGTCTATTTATGCCCCGGACTCTACGTATCTTAGATATTGGTGCCACTTTGGAATCGTATCTGTCCATACCACCTGTCGAAGAGTCTCCCTGGTTGTTTTCCTCGTTACTAGCTATCCTGCACCCCGAAGGGCTCGCTTGCCCCCCAAAAAAGCTACTGCGCGTCCTGCAAGTCGCCAACCCACCTCATGACCTAGCCGCCCATCGAAGTGAATTCTATCTCGTTGAAACCCCCCCCACCTATGCACCTCTCTGTTTATTTCCACCACCTCAAAGCCTTTCTCTCGACTCATCCGCCATATCTCTTGGTTTGCGTTGACCACCGCTCTTTGCAGGTTGCTATCACGCACCGGTACCTCCGGTATCGTGCATATCACTACCTGCACCTTAGGAGAAGTGGCGCGCATGTCATCGACGCCTTTCGCCAGTGTGGCTGCTAGTCCTGCTGCATCTTCATTTAGGACATCGTTTAAACCGCCTGAAATTATCACGAGGTTGCGTCTATCAGCTGTCGTTTTGAGCTTTGCGCTCGCTTGCTTCATGACTGCTTCCAGCTTGCGTCCTGGGAACGCCCCTACTGCAACCCTCTTGTCACCTCTTACCCTCTCTTTGATGGCTTCTGTGCATCGATTTAAATTTGAGTCCCCGGCGATTATCACATGCTGTGACTTTCCCGCTGGAGCGTTCTGCACCTGGGGGCTACTTGCACCTGTGACGCCGGCTCTTTTGTTCCCTTCCTGCCCCACCACTACCTCGCTGAAGCTGGGCCTTGCGACAGTTGAACCGGCTAAACCTGTTTTTTCCAAGCTTGCTTGCTTTTCCTTCTCCACCGTTCTGGTTGCCGGTTCCCTATTGTTCTCTCGGTAGGTCGCTTCTTTGTTCAGCTTCGCTAGCACTTCCTCGGCGGACTTCAGTCTTTCTCCCATTGCCCTCGTTTTTTCTTGCTCTGTCGCCAACGCAGTCTCGAGTTTGGCGATTCTCATCAGCAGTTCACTCTGGGCAACCATCATTTTCTCCATTTTTTCCTCGACCTCACATTGCCTACACTTCGCGTCAGCCTCTTCTCCATCCGCTTCTACGCTTGGGTCCACTTTCAAACCCACTCCACATCCTGAACACTTTACAGTCTTTTTAACCATGCCTTTCTGACACCAATTGTCCCTATACTCGATAATTACTAAACTCGAGCCCTGCACTACGAAAAAAAAAGAAAGTCCAAGCTCTACTACAAAAATTTGCGTGTTCAATGTACGCGCACCTCCCCAACGGGGTGGCAAAAGAAAAAAAACAACAACAACAAAATTCAAACACACACACCCGCACTAACTAATAAATACCTGGTGACTGGTCCCGAAAAAGCCGTACCATAAAATAAGTGCTACGAAGATTTCAACCGCTGCCTTATAATTATAGAGACAAGCTCAAAACATGCAACAACACTTATCTGCGCAGTCGATCCGGAGCGCTCAAAAAACACGTCCATCCACCTTGACAGCCTGAACTGAACAGCCTGAACTGAGAGCCCATAGGCACCACGCCACCACTCGGCCTCCACTCTGCTCGCTACCGAACAAAGAGGCCAGAGGAAGGAGAAAGAAACAAAGCTGAGCAGCGCGATATTAAGGCTACAACAATTCGGTCACGAATACACAGACAAGCTGAAGCAACTGACCACAGGCCGCATTCTTCATGCCTTTCACTTTGGTTCAAGTTGAGTGTCGGCAATAGACTTCAGGCTTTAACAGCGCCTGTTCAAAACATAGGCAATGTTCACAGAATCCACACCACATATAGAGCTGTTCTTGTTTATTTCACGGTGATTTCATTGTTTAGCTCTCAAATGATTAAATCACCTGCCAAAGTCGCTCATTTTCTGACACTTTCCTTTTCTCGGTGGCAACACATGTAATACATGGCGAAGGAAACGGGGTATGACCTATGGCCCTGAAAGCAGTCTAGTGGCATTTTGTGTTATTTAGTGCGTGAACTCCACGCTTGCGCATAATGTGCTGCGCCACTGTTGCAAGCATAAGGCAACATTAGGCACCCAAGCTTTTAATATTAGCTCCTGGCAAAGCTTTTTCTCAAAAATCGACTTTCAGTTAGTCAAAAAAGCAACTCTCAGTCAAGTGGACACCACGATCACAAAACGATCTTCCGCGGATTACTAGCATGAGCTAGCTGGTATCGGCCGGGCAGACGACGCGCGAGTGCCTCGATAAAAGCGTCACGATCGACACAGGCCTTTGAAACGATGTGGGTGTCCAGAACAGCACGTGATTCACGATTCTCGTTTCCAAGTTTCCCCTGCAACCTAAACAAAGCGAATACCGCCAAAAATCGATCCATATATCAGCTTCAAATGCAGCCGCGACATTTGTTTGCACGAGAAACGACGCGGCGGCATCCTACTCCGGTTGCGGCAACTGGCGACGAAACGCCGCACAAGCACCGATGGCCGCTTCCCAATGAAATGTGCTCCTTCACCCGGGCACTGAAGAAATAGAGGAGGCACTGGTTTGGCAAAGGAGCTTAAATGGTGCCCTTCTTGCTTTAGCTGTGACAGTGCTGTGCCTATTGCACAGGCCTGGCGTTTTTTTTTTCTTAAAGTACTGGTTGCGTTTTGATGGCAGTTGCTTTGTACTATTTCTATGGGAGTTATTTGGTTTTAATGAAAGAAAAAAAATTTCTATGAACACGGAAAATAGGAATTAGCCAAGTTTCCACTAAACTGTGCAAGGCTTGAAAAAGCAAAACTTGACCATTCTGAACACAAAACTGGTTGTTATTGGCGACGTTTTTATATACAGTATCTAAAAACGTTGCATTTAGGTTGTTTCAAACCTTAGCTAGGTGATAAATGTTTTACAGCTTGCTCCTAGGCTGTTGCTAGGCTTCAGCTAGATGATGTTAGCTTGTTTTTATGTCAATTCTCAGTGCAGATAAAGGTTCAAGTTTAACCACAAGCAGTCATCGTTGTCCTAACTCCGCAGACAAAAACGTGCATTGGAAACGAGCGTTTGCGCCTCAGTTTACATGACGTGCCCGTTGAAGGGCAAACAAGCGTTGGCGCCTCTACGGGCGCGTCACCGTTCGTGTAGGTTCGCTTTCGCTTGAGGATCTTCTCGCAATCACTTTTGCCCTTTACGTTCCCTGTTGCTTTCACATTGTACGTAACCAGGTCTTCTGCTCGCCACCGTTGCTTGGCCCTCATGTGATAAGCCAACTATTGTCTTCTTCGTTTTCAGAGGACCACTAGGGAACAGTGAGAGATGGCCAAGCTTTGGAGCCCGTAGTTGTTCATGATAATGGTACTTTTCTGAATGAACTCATTAGGACCGAATTGGTGAAGAGGTTCGCCATTAAAACATAGGTGAAATAACACACTGTTACGTTACAGTAGCGGAAAGGGACCCTTGACCTCATCCATTTGATCGCATGTGGGTATATGCGTAAACCCACCTTTGTAACAGCTCTGTAAATCACACCTCACCTGCTTATTACAAGTATTCCGAATTGTCTTGATTAAACGTAATGATGAGAATACCCCTTGACTTCTACAAAAGAGATTTGCGCTGGAAATTCGCATTTATGAAGCTTTTATTCGGGGACACCTTCTGGCTTTCTTATTCTCCGTAGGAGCTTCAAAAATGTCCCCACAAACAGGAACACTGCGGATAACACTTGTGCACAGATTTTGCTTTTCACGGCAGTGATGCCTCTTGCAACACACCAACGCTGAAGCTTCATAGATGTGTATAAGCAGCACATGTTGCAGTCTAAATGGAGATCTTAAATTGTAAATGTAGAGCACTACACCTACTTATTAGCCTCTCACAAAACCTTTCGCAAGTCGTCCACAATAGCGATATCAATTAGTGAGAATATCTATAAGAGGGTTCGTTTTGCCCTAGCTTTACCATGCTGACTTCTTCTTGCATGCTGTTAGTGAAGATTTCTTTCTGTTCGCTCTCAAGTTCATGGATCGCTACCTTCAGACAGGCTAATTAAGACACATAGGGTATATCTTTACCTTCTTCTTCCCATTTGTTTCGAACGCGACTGCATGGTGCAATAAGGAGCTCTAATTAAAGCAGCCAAGTCTGAAAAAGAAACACGCTTAGCTAGAATCCCGCGCTTAATTTACTGAACAGGTCGGCTTGCGAAACTAGCACTACCATGCTGTTCTAATGAAACATGGGATTGATGCAGCATGGCTAATCAACTTGGTGCATTGGGTTTTGCCCTTTTGAAAGAAACAAGGCTCTTCCAGCAGTTTTTACACTATTTTCCTTTGTGGCGTACGCTGTCAGATATGTTGCTCTCATGTTATACACATAATGAAGCAAACGAAAGGGTAGGATCATAGCTTGTATATGTTAAGGTATTACTTTCTTCTAATATCCCAATGATTGCTATTATTATGACATTATTATGGACGGAAGCACGGACAGATGGAAGCATGCAAGGACAGACGGACGCATGAACGCACGAACGGACGGACAGAAGCACGGATGAATGGGCGAGTAGACGGACGCATGGACGTTTGGTCATACGAATGGATAGACGGACGCCAACTCATCATCCTTCACTTTGTAGATGTGCTGTGAAAACCACTATCGCCCTCTAGTTATATTATTTTCAGAGACATATACACACAGCGTCATCTATTGAGCAAGTCATAATCTAGAGGTTACTACATACTAAATATACGGGGGAGGGAACGACCCACAGTCTGAGGAACCGTACCCCTAAAAAGACAAAAAAAGCGAGGACATACGAACACACGCGTACCATACCGTACTGGGGTATGACCTCTCTATATCCTCCTTTTTCCTTCGCTGCATGTGCACACATGTCGCACTCATGTGGATGAAAAGCAACGCCCTGCTAGTGTGGGTCATAAGCCCAATTGTCGCTATTCGCGCGCTTTTCAGTACTGATTGTGCATTAGAAGCTGGGTTTTCCCACATGTTTGCTTTCCCTATCTACAAAATTCATTGGGGATTTTCCTATCCAGGTGGAGCAAATGAAGGTTACCAAAAAGCGTGGTTTTGTAGATATCACCTGCGCCTTCATTAGGACACATGGAATGGTGGGTGTAAGCTTTGTACATGAACTGAACTGATCCCTCGACCAAATGACCTTCTCTCGCTTACTCACCTTCCATGTGCTGTAATCACCACAAAATAGGGGCAACCAGATAGTAAAAGCTCTTGCAAGCTTGTCTGACGTTTATTACTTACAGCGTCCTTTGCCTCAATACATAGAGATATAATAAAAGAACTATTTTTCAGAACACGTTCAATAGATACGTTTCACGTGAATTCCTGACTTGGAGTATTGTTGATAGGTGTACGCTTCAACGTGTAAGGCGTGCATCTCGGGCGGTGGTCGCTTGGAAAGTCCTAATAAGACTTTACAGCAGCCGTAGGACATCGACAAATGAGCTCGTCATGAAGAAATATGTTAACAACTTCTGTATATTTTTAATTCCAGTTTATATATCCGTCGTTCATTTCTTCTGCAGAACGTGCGTATAAAGAAACAAACTGCCTCAGTTGAAACAGTGAGTGAACTCAACTATATAACTTTGAATGATGTCTACATGTCTGGATATCACACTACTTTGAATGGGTGCTCTTATTTATTTAGGTATACTGCAGGCTCAGACGGCACTTTCAGGATGGTTTACTGAGAACAAAATAAAGAATTTAAAAGAAAGAGAAAAAAAGAATGTTACAATCGTAAACATAAATGAACGGCGCGCACCTCCGCAACAATTGATTCCACAGTAATGCAATACTCAACGCTCTCTGGTAACATGTTCAATTGAGCAATTTCTGAGGGGAACAGTGAGTATTTGTGAATATTAATGCGGTTCTTGTTTGACAGAACTGGTTAGCTCAGTTATTAAGTGCCGGTCCACCCTTCCACTGAAGCCTGCTTCATCTTTGAGGCCTATACGTCTGCTTTATGCAGAGTAATTTGAAACACTGAGAGGAAAGCTTTGTCCCAACTCACTATTTTCAGTATTCAGGCATTGAACAGTTATATTACAGAGATCGCGTTACAGAAAATCTGTAGAAGATGTTATTTTCATTGCGCACGGGGTTTCGTCTGTGGCGAAGCGCAATACACTGCTGCATAATGAGGAATACTGAGAGCTCACCAGCTGTTGCTCATTCTCTCCAATCACAAATCATTTTACGAGTGGGCGCATCTTGGCGCTGAGTCGCTTTTCTAAGTATACACACTGGAATGCGGAATTATTGCCTTTTCCTCTCTTCAACTTATTCGCCTAATCCTTCTGTTGTACCGGCACTGGTAGGACGCAGAAGTGGCACTTGGTTGGTAAGGCCATTGTATTCTTGGATTCTTAACAAAATAATATGCTTCACGGGTCACAGCGCGCTCAAATGCACGTGGGGGCTTCACAACTCATGGGGACACCTTTGATCACGGCGCCACAGAATTACGAAGCAATGATGTGGCAGTTACTAAAAGCTAGTCATATTTTTTTAGATTTTTTCGTATAACAAGCGAGGCAATAAATGAACACGTTATTATTCATACACTTTTAAACTTTCATCGTGGAAATATCCTTCGATGATCTGATGCACGATCATCAATCTTCATACTCGTCCTGTTTTTGAAATTTCCAGTTTTAGTTTCCAGGCTTCCGAAGCTCGAGAAAAAAAAACGTCAGGTGTCTTGACAAAAGTTATACCATGTCCTGCTGAAGAGAACCATGTATAGATGCGAAGCAGTGTGCGGTAACGCTTGCAGTGGCGCCAGTGTTGACGGTGGCACTCATAGTGGCGTTGCGCAAGAGAGAATCCTGGGGAGGTGCAAAGCACGCTGTGATGAACCGCTGTTTTCTACTGGAACATGCTAATCTCTGCTAATTGGTGATGAGAGACAGAGGGCTCCGATTGGGCACATAGCCCCGCAGCCCAGTGAACGTGCAGGCTGCAAATGTTTTCGCTCAACAACACCGAGAACACATCTCCCACCCGCACTACATTGCAGGTCAACATCCAGTGCACATATTTACGGGATGAACAGTGCACGGTATAGCAGCGCGAGCAGTCAGTTTTTGCGATAAAAAAACTCACCAGCATACACTGCCTTTGTCGGAGTTACAAGGCGGGAAAGGCGGAAGCATTTGAAAGGAAGGGGAGGGGCGCGCGTGCGCAATGAGGGTGTAAACGCCGCGAGGACGGATGCCTGAAAAAGTAGGCAGGGGAGAGCGAGCGTAGACTAGCAGAATCTGCCTGAGAATTGGCGTTTCGGGGCGGGGAAGCGCGGAGCGTAGAAGAGGACGGGTTAAGGGAGCCCATGGGCAATGAGAGCCTCGCCGCGGTGGTCTAGTGGCTAAGGTACTCGGCTGCGGACCCGCTGGTCGTGGGATCGAATGCCGGCTGGGGCGGCTGCATTTCCGATGGAGGCAGAAATGTTGTAGGCCCATGAGCTCAGATTTGGGTGCACCTTAAAGAACCCCAGTTGGTCAAAATTTTTGAAGCCCTCCACTACGGCGTCTCCCATAATCATATGGTGGTTTTGGGACGCTAAACCCCACATATCAATGAATCAGGGGTAATGAGAATGTTAGCACTGCACTAAGGGATGCCGAGAGGATCAATAATAGGAAGAGCGTGTTTAGAAGACATGTTTGACGATTCAGGGTACGTTGTACACTACTATGGGAGCGCATCATGTTGGATATATGAATCTGACTAAGGGAGCCTAGAAGAAGAGTTTTTTTGTGCTGCTTTACTGTGACACAAGTTTTAAAGGAAATGAGTCTCTAATAAATGAACCTTTCAACATTGAACTGAATTTTTCACATTGAATATTATCGCATTACACATTTTCACATAGTCCCTTGCACAGTTGCCTATACCATTTGAGGTTCTCGTTTGAGCTGATCTACGCGATAGCTTGGTGCACAGCCCCTTCCTAGTGCCCATAGATATTATCAATTTCACTTCTACAAATACATTTAGTAGGATAAGGTGCTTCTGGTCTTATAGGCTTCTCGTTCTTATGGCCTCGTAAACCTGTATAGTGAATCAAACTAACAAAAGAAAAACTACGTTCATAGTCATCATCGGTACACTAAGTCTGCCATCCTAACATCCATTTTGTCCCCGAGGTTGTCCAACAAAGCGAAAATAAATATTACTGCAGTGATATCACCCAAAATGGAGACAGCAGTGTGTCAAACACGTTTTTTAGCGAATGTGAGATATTTTTTTTGAGTGTCGTCCTTTCATTCAGTAGACAACGCCATTCTCGGATTCTTAGGTGTGACAAGCTGCAGCTGCTTTGGTTTACTTGACAGCCGTATCCGACGCGTGCGTTTGAGCCGGATAATCGAAAGCGTGGATCTATAAACCGGAATAAACACAGCTAGCATTTCGCGTAAAATAGGCAACGGAGCATCTGGAAAAAAATCGTTTCTGCGATAGTCTATGGAGGAAACTTTCACGCTTCTTGAGAGCCACCTCAGATGAATACTGATGCTTTAGCGCACACGCATGAGAACACAGACGAAGAGGACACAAAACAACTAGCCCGTCTTTTTGTATTACCTCATTTCGACCTGTCAGTTTTTCGACAGCTGAAGGATTGTTTCTTTACACCTTGAGTAACAGTCTGCAACATGCAACCTAACAACATGCAGCTGGGCATGTAGGCAATTTTTAAGTTATTGGATAGAGCCCTCAACACAAAAAGAAAGAACGCCTTTTTTCTTTAAAAGCGGCCAGGCTCGCCAGTACATAGAGCCAACGGAACGAGAGGCCCGATGATAAATAGGTGGAACATAGAGCACCCATTCGTGGGGCTGGCTATTCTAAATGTTGACATTCGGGTATCGAAACAAACAATTCTTCTTTTTCAGTTCTTTGTTAATCATCTCTTGTTAACTTCGTCTTAGCGATGGAAATAGTTGCGATGAGTCTTCCTACTTTATTCTTGTTAGGTAACTCTTATGAACTAAAGGGTATACATGATGACCTCAAACTAAGTGGCAAATAAAAAAGATAATTTGCAAAAATTATCGAAAGAGAACCTGTCTTCCGTGTTTTTATCAAATCTCGCTTTATCATAAATTAGCATTTGCGAATCGGATAAGTTGTATAGGTTAGTTGGCTATCTTCCCGCAGATGCATTTTATTCTTCATTACAGCCGGCGTTTTTATGGATGAATGAACAGGCACAGCTGCGTGAATGTCTTTCCTTGTTTGATTATAGAACTTTGGCATATTTTTAGACCACATACAATAACGGTGCCCTGCGCGATGTAAGGTAAAAGAACAAATAAATAAAAAAGTGAATAACAAAATATGACTATGCGCACTTATTCGTCCCTCCTTAGTCATTATTAAAAGCCGTGTTGTATCCGTTCCCAAAAACGTTACTAATTACCTTACTCCCTACTCCAACAAAAAGAAAAGAAATGCATTACCACTCTTTCTTAACTACAATATAAGGTTACGCGCCGCCGTTACTGTTACAAAAAGTAGTGGACGTTACTTCAACCAGCACAACACGATCATAATTTTTATCATTGTGTAGTTGCTGCAGCAACTCACAATGAAAACTTTTATGTCTCAAATTTATGCTTCACATAGCACTTCAACCCAAAACAAGAAATATAATCAATATTCCATTCAAAGAGTAATACTCTTACAAGTGTTCTGGACATTACCAATAGTATGGTGGCTCAAAGTTCTCGGTAGGACTACATGTGATGGTTTGTGACTCTGCGGCACAGGGAGAAACCATTTTTTTCTTGCAATAATATACACACCATCAAATTCAATCGCCAACACTTGCCCAAAATAAAGGGTAAAGAAACTGTAAATAAATTTACAGTTATCGGCTTTGTCCGGGTTCGAACAGCCCCTCCGGTCGAGATAGTCGATATCGAAAATGGTGGTCTTTGGTCTCTAAATTAGCCCGCCACACATCAGTAGACAATCGCGTAGACCTGCACTTGTTCTTTTTTTCTATTTTTACATTTGCACGTTTGTGACATGAGATGCCCATTGGTCCACTGCTTTCTTACTTCTGTCTTCTAACTCGGACACTAAAATTTATGATGTGCGCCTCATTGACGCACAAGCAAGCCACCAGTTAGCTTCTCTCCAGCTAGTCTTCACTACCCTAGAGACAGCACAAAAAGAGACAGCGGTGTTGATAAGAACACTCCACCTGCGCATTCTGGTGTCAAATGATTCCTTGTCATTATGTGTGCGAAGCTCAGTTTCAAATCAAAGGCACCAATTGAGGCTAATACTGACATTCGATAACATCTTGTACAACATACAACGCGTGAGACTACAACGTGTGATATTTCATTTCTATTTAGTTGTTCGTTTCGATGTGTATTTAGCGACGAAGTCAACTTTCGGCATTTGTTCGTCAGCCCCTGTGTTCTGTGTAACCTCTACTAAGTCCAATTTTGCCCTGTTTCCACTCTGTATCTCATACCAGTTGCCAGATGTGGTGTTAGCACCACCTACTACTTGCATCACAAGGCTGTGATGGTGCTTTTGTATAACGGACTGCAAGTACCCCGTTGCGACAGCTATAAAAGGATAACTACACCAGAGGCTGTTGAAAAAACCGCTCACAACTCGGTGAATGCTGTCTGTGTCATCACTCACAGCTTTTTAGTGGGCATCCAAAAAAATATAGGCAAAGAGCAGGCCCAGAACAGCCACCTTAGTGTCGCAATGCATGCGTGCTCTGTTAAGAACGAGATAATATACACGCATGAAGTGAGGACAGGAGCCAACAAAGTACATATAAAATAAGAAAGCAGATGAATATGCCGAGGCTGCAAAATAAGTGGGGTAACAGCAAGGAAAAAAATGAGGACTTAGTGTCTAGGGTACTCTATGCTTACCGGAAGGTCACGGATTCAATACCCAACTGTTGCAGCCACGTTTAGATGCAGGCGAAGGAAATAGTTCTTCGTCCTGTCACAATCACAATGTGGTTTTAGGACGTTAATTTCAGCAATTGGTACTGAGGCGAAAGACATGGTGCGTCATCATCGGTGAAAAATGACTAACGTCCTGCGTAGGTGGCGTCGACGCTGGTGGTGCAAGAATTGATCATGACGCAAATACCAAAATTTGCGATGTCATTTTGATGTTTCTATACCATCACCACATGTGATCACGTGACGTCGTCCGTTGCCTTAAGCTGGGCTGATCAGAGAGGTGGTCTAAAGCCAGGCGGGCAGCCTCCGATCTCTGAGGCAGTCGGAAACTGTTCATGTGCAAAATCCTCATAATAGCAGGTGGAGCAGGCTCCATCAAGAAAGATAGTTTGCCACTTTTAACGGTCTTAGTTGATTGCTGTTATTCCTGGGAGTCCAGATCGAACGTCAGTGGTTCTGCAAAAGCTACCAGTGTCAAAGCCAGCGAGCAAGCCCGCCTGACGCCATCACCTAAATGACGCCGTCTAGCCAGGCAGCGCCGGGGAGTCTTACGTATAGTGAACTAGAATACGGTTCAAGCTCCCTCAACCCACGGGCCCGATAGCAACCAGATGATGAATCGACGTCATTCAGTCTGGCAAATCTTACGCAACTCGTGACATTACAACTCGCTAATTGACGTTACCCAGTGGTGGTTTCTTTCCGATTGGAGAATGCTGACGCAACCAGCAGTGGTTCTTTGCACGTTGCTGACGTAAGTGGGCCCAGGGCCTATGAAGAACCAAGCGGCACGATGCCAAGTAGCCGACCTATGCGTCAAAGAGAAGACGAAAGCGTTCAAGCACCCGAAGAAACTTCGGCTCTTCGAGTGCCTAAGCTTTCGGTTCCAGTGCCGAACATGTAACGCCTCTATCCCATGCTGCACATAAATCTTGCCTTAACTCACCATAGTTTTGTCCGCTTCTCTATCAGCTTTGCGCAGAAGCAGCCACGAGCTGAGAAACGCGCTACCGAACAACCTTGGCCGCCCGTGACGTCGGCGCACTACGCAACAGTGCCGGTGGTGGTGCGAGTCGTAACATTGCTTAATCGAAGCTTTGAGTTTTTCGGAGCATTATGTATGAAAATTAGGAGACCCTGAAGCTTCGCCTTTAGCAGTTGAACGCGATAGCGATATCCTGTTCCTAATGCGTACTACAAACACTTAGTAAATGAAAGATTTTCCAACTTCCTATGCACCCACTACGCGACCTTAAAGGGGTCTTGACTTGGTCACGCAACAATTTCTAGTTTTCGGCAAAAAACGAAGGTGGAGAGTGAATATGCTTGTACACGTGTGAAAACTGGACTGTGAGAGATTATTTCATCCAAAATAAGCCATAGAATTTTCGGCTGTAAACTCCACCTACCGCCGACGACGGTCATTTTGCCTTGGCGTGCATGACGTCACAAACCAATGGAAACAGTGCCGTCATCTGCTACCAAATGGTACCTCTAGCACACGGTCAGTGTGCTAACTGTGTTGCGAGTGTTGCTTGTCACGTGGTCCGCAAGTGTTGCGAAATAGTACAGGTACCATCACGATGTCGTCGGCTCCGTCATGAGCTCACGATTCGGGCAACAATTAATTGAGCGGCAGAAGCGGCGACGACAACGTGTAAGCTGCGCATTTTGATTTCAACCCCATCGCCACCAGCACGAGCGACGAAGAAAGCGTCGAAGACTGGGCGAACACAGATGCCAACACTATTGCTCACGACAAATGCACTTACCTCTTTTAGGGGCGAAAAAGGGAAGTTTATGTACACTTAACTTGTACGTATACAAACGAAACATCGAAAACAAGTAAAGACAGTGTATACATCTTACAAATGTGCACCAAAATCTAATATATCACTGAGTATCCAAATGTTACAAGTGAAAGGAAAATTAAAAAGAATCAAATTAATTGCATTTAACAGGATAATACTTATGCATGCGTACTAGAGTGGGCGCATGGCTAGTACGGGACAACTGGAAACTTCAGTTTTCCCTCTCTTACTTTGAAGAAACGTGTGTGCTATCGTCGAAGGAAGGCCTCTTCGCCGTGCGTTTCCAGCTGCTGATCTAGGTCATTCCACACAATGAGCCAAATTTTCTGTAGTGCGGGATAGGCGCCTCTATTGGGCTTGTGCCGTACTTCTGATAAACAGCGTCGCTGCCACAGTACGTACAAGGTTACTGTAAAGACCAGTCTTGCAAACAGCCCACGTTCTGTTCCCATGCGCGCCGTGCGAAAGCCAAAGAGGCGTTGTACCATGTGCCAGACGCCCCTCGCCACTGAGCACTGAAACAGAGCATGTTGTGTCGTCTCTCTTTTGCCACAGTTAGGGCAGCGGTCATTTGGAACGACTCCCCAATGTGCTAACCGGTCGCGCGTAGGCAATGCCCTTCATCTTCTCAACCAATCAAATTCGCGCACCTGATTAGGTACGCGATGGCATTGCCATCATTTCCATTTTCTCGTAGAGAATGCTGTTTCTTCCTCTTTGCTCAGGGTGCTAATTGTCACCATTTCGCTCATTTCTTGTGATGAAACATCTTCCAGACTGCATGAACCTATTGATTCCACTGTTCTTTTTAAGCCACTGGCAGCTCTGTAAAACTTAAGCGGAATTTCTGCTCGTGGTCCGATGTATGAATTGGCCGTGAAAGTACCTTTTAGTGTACTGCTGCAGTACATCATGAGCCTGCAACCGGGGTAGTTGCTGTAATCGAACAGCTTCTGTGTTGTTTTGTAGCCAGTGTTCTCGTGAACGTTGGTATATCTGAGAGGCTCAAGCCTCCACGGTTTGTGGAAAGCTGTAAAAATTTCCTCCGCCCCTTTGCTGGTTTTCCTCCCCAGAGGAAGGTCCCCGCCATAGCGGCAAGGCGTCCCTGCAACCCGGTGAGGCTGCAGGGCAATGTGTGCTACGTAAAACGCAAAAGCGCATGCCTGTGTCTTGATGACTGTTGCTTTTGCCGTTAGTGACAGGTTAAAATGAGTGGCTGCTGCTAGGACATTAGTAGATCTCCTAAGCACGTCATCCCAGGTCTTTTTTGATACATCTCCTTCCTCAAAGTAAACGCCTAACACCTTAACAGCTTGAACGTATTCTAAGTCTCCTGGCAATAGTTCTCTGAAGCCTCCAAAGCGCAATGCCTTACATTTGGTGGTGTTTAAAAGAGCACCAGACAGACAGGAATACTCAGCAAAAATGTCAAGGAATGTACTATAGCTAGACAAGTAACGAAAAAATACCGAAATATCATCGGCGTATGCGACAATTTTGAAGGTTTTCTTGCCTGGCATCGGGAAACCCACTATGCGCTCACAGTTTGCAACCTTTCTAATCAAAGGCTCTAGAGACAAAATAAATAATACCGGAGACAACGGACAGCCTTGCCTCACCCCTTTTTGAATTGCAAATCTTCTGGTCACTTCATTATTGAAACAAAGACAGCTTGAGAGGTCCTGATAAAGTATTTCTACCAGTCGCACATACTGCTCTGGGAGGCCAAATATGCGCGAAATAGAGAAAATATACCCATGTTCAACTCTATCAAATGCTTTGACCTGATCAAGAGAAATATATACTCCTGAGATTTGTCTTTCTCTGGCATATGCGAAAAAGCCTTTGATGATTGTAAGAGGTACGAAGACGGAACGTCTTGGTACTGCACATGACTGCAAGGGGGACACAATCTCTTCCAAGAAAGGCCGCAGACGCCGTGATAGCAGCGTGGCTACTAACTTATAGTCTTTGTTTAGAAGGGTAATGGGCCTCCACGATTAGGATCTGACGGCTCCATACCCTGTTTCAGTAATAGAATCACCCTTCCTTCGCTGAAGAACTGCGGTTTATGGCCATCACGCAACAAAATATTCACGAGATCAGTGATCGCATCTCCCAAGATATCAAAGAAACGCAGATAAAATCCCGTGAGTATTCCGTCTGGGCCTGGTGACGTGGACATATTCATTGATTTTAGGGCGTACCATACTTCTTGTTTATCAGTTTCTGCATATAATACTAAACAGTCTTCCAAGCCTAGCGATGGCAAACCTTCGCAAACGGCTGAGAGTTTAGCAGTAAACTCGTCGTCCTGTGCGTCATGGTCTGCGGTAAACAGTTTTGCAAAGTAGTCTCGGAAAACTTTTTGAACTTCGTCCGGGTCATTAACATTGGTACCATCCTCTTTCAGTGCCTCATCGATGTAGTGGGGCTGGCATTGACGATCTCGGTTTATTTGCGCAGATGTCCAGTTTTCAATTTCATCTGTCGATAAGTGAATTTCTCTTGCGAGCCTTGTAGCCTGGGACCTCTGCTTTAGAA
Organism: Rhipicephalus microplus; assembly: GCF_043290135.1. Lineage (NCBI taxonomy): Eukaryota > Metazoa > Arthropoda > Arachnida > Ixodida > Ixodidae > Rhipicephalus > Rhipicephalus microplus. The sequence continues at coordinate 119,043,459 of NC_134700.1, read as the reverse complement.
GATTTTGATACCTAATTTTTTGTGCTTCAAGGTATTCGAGCATAGCGAACGTAGTTGACCCACCTCTTTCAATAATTTGAATGCGTCAGAGAATCTCATTCATCTTGGCCGTGAGGCGAGCGTGGCGCGCTTTTCCAGCCTGTTGAGCTATGAGGTACCAACGAGATTTTAAGTGGTCCCATGTAGTCGGAGTTATGCAACCCACTTCTGCCAGTGAGGCGGCCAGCTCAGTTTGAAGTACGGAATTGCCTTTGTCGTCATGAAGAATAGTTGGGTCCATCCTCCATGGTTTGTGGATTCTCGTTGTTGTGCTCACGTTAAACGTGAAGAGTAACGGAGCATGATCGCTGAATTTTTGCTGGCTTGGCGCAAGCTGGACCACCTCACATGCCTGTAAGTTCACTAAAAAGTCTTCGGGCACATAAACTCTATCGATTCGGCTTTGTTGAATGCCACAAGCGCGGGTTGCGACGAACCCGACTCCATGTAGAGTTAACCACCCATCTGACAGCTTGAGATCTTGAACTAATTGTTGTAGTTCTCTGGCGTTATAATTGTTGGCGCCTTGGCCGGGACCCCTGACGTCTCGTGTATTATCGAGCACGCAGTTCAAATGTCCGACAAGCACATATGATATCGGCTTGATCAAAAAATTTCTGACACCTTTAGAGAACCCGGCGTATATGCGCCTCGTTACGGGCGCATATACGTTGACAAATCTGACTCGTTTGCAGTTAAGTACCACATCTACTGTTATGATACGGCCTTTGGTGTCAACTAGACAGTGAGCACCCCTCTTCAGCGTTGCGTTCATGAAAACAACTCCTGTGCCACGTGCACGCGCATCTGTGAGTGAGAAGAAGGCCTCTACATGAAACCTTTTCTGAAAATTTGCCACGTCAAGCTTAGTACGAAAGTTTGTCTCCTGCAAAAAGAGCATGTCTACGCGATGCGCCCGCGCGAGGTCAAGTACTGCCTGCTGCTTCACCGGATTTCGAAAACCGCGAACATTGAACGACATAAAAGAAAATGATGCCATTGTTGAAATAAAGGTGGGGAAGTTGCTTAAAGGAAAGAAAAGGTACGAGAGAGGAGAGCCGAATGCTAAAAGTACATATCGTCGTCGCTCACAGTTGGTGACGTTTGCCGTGGTGGTGATCCCACGCGGGGTTTCTTGAATGTTCCCTGTTTAGCGGAGTCGCTGCCGCTGCTCCCACTGCCTGACTTGAATCGGCGTTGTCAACTCGAAGAGACTCGATGCGTCTGCAGATCGTGCGGGTTTGGTAGAAACCTCGGTGTCCGCCGGTTTGATCCGCGTTGGTGGTCGGCTTCTTAGCTGCTTCATCGATGTCGAAGGCGTAGTGTTCGTGTTTTTCAAGGTTGTCGACATTCTAAGGTTAGCGTTTGATGTGCTGTCACTGGCGTCTGTCGCTGTCGTGGCAGAGGAAATCAAAGGAGTGCTTTCTGCGACGCCTCTTGTAATGGGAAGCTGGTCGTCCGGCGTTTGGCGCTTCTCGGACGCCATTGATGCGCTGCAGTTATGTCGAGTTTCGATGCTGCCTACTAGTGAAGAAAAATCGCTGGGCGTTTCCGTGGAACTCCCATTTGGGTGTTCATGTTGCGTCTGAGCGGGCTGTTCATCTGAAGTTGACCCGCCTGGCGTACTGGCCGCCTTGACGCGAGTAGCGTCTTCCGACTGCGCGTCTACGAAATCATCGGACAGGCTCTCTTCTTCCCAGTGGTCTGGTGTCTTGACTCGTGTCGTTTCCTTTTGAGGATGCGGTACTTCATAGGTTCTAGATTGCGTGGCCACACTTGAGGAGCTTGAAGAGGATTCTTCAATTGTTGGGAAGTCTTGGACACTCGGTGACGGCGTCTTCTGAGCTGCGTCTGCGTATGATCTGCGCTTGAAACATTCTTTGGTCGGGTGATCACCTCTACGCCTTCTGCAGGCTTCACTGCACTCTTCCACAGCGTGTCCGTATGCGCTGCACCTATGAAAAAAAAGGTGTTGCACAGGCTACGGCCATGTGGCCTTCGTTGTGTGAAACGCGCACAGACGTGACGCATGCCACGGTACTTCAACATAACGCGGTGTCCGTGGATTGAAGTAAAGTTCGGTGCCGGCTTTGCCATTTCCATCTTCACCACTCGTGTACCGGTAAATGTAGACTGACGTCGTTGCAGAGTAACATATGTTATACTACGCACTTTGCCGAAAGGCCGCAAAGCAGAGACGACCGCGTCATCGGGTACGTACGGCGGCAACCTGTACACATTCACGAACACACTTGGTGAGCCAACGACTTCCACTTGAACTTTTTTCTTCTCAAGGACAAAACCTTCATTCACCATGAGCTTGGTGGCTTGTTCCGCTCTCCTCGTTGCTACCAAGACCTTCAAAGCGCCGAGGTGTTGCAGGAACAACACCCCTTCGCTGCCGGTCGTCTCTTCGAGACACTCGATGATCTCATCGACGGAGACCACGCCTTCAGGAACGGTAAACGTGAAACAATGTTCTTTTGGCGGGGTGCATACTGGCCTCGACGCCATCTTCCCAGGGGCCCCAGGGGTCGGCGACTTCTCGGCCGAAGCCCCGGGGAACCTGAATGCGGGTGAGACGCCGAAGAGACGCCGCCGAAACACTGATTGCACGCGTCGGCGAGAGCCGCACACACACAATTAAACACGAACGCTGATGGCGAAGCTCCTTATAACGGAACTCGTTCGTCCCTCGTAGCCCGTTCGAAGCTCCTTATAGTGGCACCCCTTCGTCCCTCGTAGTCGTAGTAGTTGTGTGTAACCAGTCTTACATTTTGACCTCCAAGGTGGTGCTGGTGGGAGATTTATTCTGTGCGTTGTTGAACAATAAAAAATTCGCAGCGTGCGCATTAACTAAAAGCCAAATTCTTCTGTCTCTCATTCCCTTTTAGCAGCCTTTGGCATGTACATTGAGCACTATCTGACAAAAAAGGGTTGCTACGTTATACTCGCTGGGCGTAACCTCCTTGCTTTTAGAAAGTTGTAGTGACCGTTGGGCCGCAGTGCCATGAATACAGTGAAGTAGTATATACCATGAACTCGAGGTGGTTAAAGGTGGGATGTAGACACGAAGCGCAAGCCGAAAGAAAATGTGCATGTGCCACCTCTCGTTTAGTCCTTGGAATGTCCGCTGGATGGAGGTGCTTCTATATCGGGAATATATGATGAAAAGATGCGAGGTGGTGGTACTTGGAGCGTTGAGTAGATGGACGAACGGACACACAGACAGATGCATAGACGAACTCACGAATGGCTGCACCGACGGATGGACGCATGGAAAGACGCAGGGGTGGATGCACGGACGAACGCAGGGACGGGTGACTGGACGCACGGACGGTCACCCAGACGGACGCATAGACGGGCGGATGCATGAACGAATAAACGGACGGATGCTTCGCCCCACTCTCCATCGCTTGACGCTTTTAACGCTTTTCAAAAGCACCCCGACGCATAGCTTGGAGAACGTAAGGGCGCGAAAACACGGTCGGCACAGCGTCCGGCCACCGCTTTGGCTTTTTCAGTGCTATACCGAACTCGGCGAGAAGACGCGGGTAAACATTTAGCTGTCTGCCGTGAAGTGCGCAGAGCACAAAACAGGTGCGTCACTTGAGCACCAGTCCTTTTTACGCACGTTTATCTCCCATGCGTTGCGTTTGGTGGGCTCTTTAGGGAACTTCAAGAAGGACGCAGTACTCTCTCTTTTCTGCACGCTCTGACACCCAACAGCGCAGCATGGGTGACACGGTCGCATCGCTTCAACCGCTGGAAGTCATTCAGTTCCAGTGCACGTTGAATAACGCTAAATCATCTCGATTGCAAGCGCAGCTGACTATGAAACATGATCGCCCTACGCACTGCACACCATGCGGAAGCTCGCGAAGCAAACGGTTCATAGCATCATGGCTAGCGAGCGTGCCAGTGTTGCCCGACGACTAGGCCGCTCGCTCATTTATAAAAATATTGAAATATAAAATAACGGCAGGACTGAGTGTGCTCACATTTCGCCAGCTTGTTTGTGAATACACAAGGACCAGCCCACATAACACAGATTATGGTAGAAAATTGGGTGTGATGACCCCTTTAAGAGAATAGGCGCATTAGAGTAAAGTTAGTATAAGAAATTATGTTGAGCACTTGCACACTGCTTTAGACCTGCCGGTCACAAATATGAGTATATGCCCCCATGAAAATAATATTTTCGTCAATAAGCAAGAATAACACCGCACAAGAGATAATAAAAATGCGCTCTCTACAAAATTGTACTGCTGCTGAATATTTACATAAATTTTTAATTTATCAGTGAGAGACCAGGTTGTTCGACTGCTGAATATAATGTTTTTGAGATTATACTGCGCTCACGAGAACGTTACTGTTATTAATGGGTCTGGATCCTAAGTAAGTCTCACCTATGTGCAACCCATGCTATCAACCTGTGCGCCTTTCACATGTTCGTCTCTTACTTTGTTTCAAAATGTGTTCAAGAAGAGACTTTTCTGCCCAGTGTATACGATGGTGAACTTATAGAAAGAACGGTGACATTTTGAGGCACTCCAAACAAGGCGCTACTGGTAGGTTGTAACTGAAAGAATTATTTATTAACAACGCCCGAACACACATAAAATCAATCTACGTCATTGCTGACGAAATCAGAGCATATACACGCAATAACGACGAGTGGGGCGAAGCGGGGGTTGGTCTGTCTGTCTGTCCGTCCAGCCGTCCGTCCGTCCAGTGGTCTGTATGTCCATCCGTCTGTCTGTTTGTCCGCTTGTCTGTCTGCCTGTGAATACGCTGTGCTGGCTATGTCGAAGGGACGTGGGACGGCCCTAGATCATAAGGAGCATCGCCCCTAAAAAAAAACAGAATAAGCAACGTGATCCAGTGATAACAAAAAACAAGAGGTAGAAAACGTGCGTCCATAATCAATGAGGGAACAAGGACAAACAATTTTTCATAATCTTCATGAACAAACAGCCTCACTTTAAGAAAGCAAACAGGATGGTTGGCCAGCACAGCGATATAGGGCCGTGTTTCTTAATGAATCTCCCAGTTGCTTGTGCCGCCGTTTCCGGTGTTCTTCAAAAGTCTTCGCTCCATCCAGCACTTCATCAACATGAACTCATACTGGTCCATCAAAAGACAATTTTTGCCTCTTGTCGTAACTGTATGGTCGTCGTCATATCTAGCATATGCATATCTTTGTTTGTGTGTCTGTTTGTTTCATTCATTTTATGGCACATTTTAACTTGGTGAAACTTGTCAACACATCTTTGCATAACCTTTCAATCAGCACTACAATATTGCTTAGTAATAAACTTCATATAGGTGTAAGGTAGTTTATTCATGCTGGACGTCAGGGAAGCTCGACAAACGGTAAACATGAAGCGTTGAGGAGCGGCCGGAGTCAAGCAGCCAGAGTCCTGGCAAGCACGAGCTCGATGCTGGTGCTGCTATTGACGCTGGTGCTTGCTTGCTCGTGTTTTTTGTCGTCGTTGTCTTTCCTTCCCTACATTTGACCCCGGGAAATAGAGGAGCCACCCTGGCGACTTAAGGTGTCGGTAGCATAGCCGGGCCACAATACGGCTTAATACGAGAGAGGTGGATGATTTCTCGACCGCGACGACGCAAGTCGTCAGATGGTGTCAAGGGCTCGACCTCGTAATTGACGGGAGAAGTCTGAGAAAAAATGCAATGGGGGCCGTGATAGTGGGCCAATACTAGAAGGACAGGCCAAGAGTATTCGGCTGGACGCAGAGCCAGACTAGGGTACCCGTTTGGAAAGCAGCATGAGGGCGGGCCTTCGTGACGCTTAAGCTTCTGGCGACCTTGGTCCTCATTCGTAAAGGAAGGAGCCAACTGTCGACAATCTTCTGCGTACCTGGCAATGTCGGAAATTGGACTGTACTCACATGCTTCACGTGTGTAAGGAAGCATGTTATCTAGCATGCATGATGGCTAGCGTCCGTATAAAAAAATAACGGTGAAAATCCCATCGTTGCTTGCGTTTAGGTGTTGTACGCATATGTGACGAAAGGAAGGACCGCGTCCCAGTTTGCGCGGTCGGACGCGGTGTACATCATCAGCATATCACCGAGAGTGCGGATAAATTGTTCGGTTAGGTCGTTTGTTTGCGGATGATATGCGGTCGTCTTGCGGTGAAAAATGCTACACTGAGCGAGCAACACTTTGAAGGCTTCAGATAGAAAAAAATGGCAGATCGCACGTACAGTGCGAATCGATTATATGCGAAGGACAAATGAGGAAGGCTGATAGGTCACTCTAAAATCGGAACAACGTTACGAGGTGGACGTGTAATATTCCGTACAAGACATTCTTTCATTATTATCATGTTTGGACATGTTATTTACCTTCGTCGTCTATTCAATTTACACTGTACCAAATTTGGTATATATGGAGCTAGCGAAAGGCCTCAAGACGCTATGAGCGTACGAAGTAGTCATGTTTTACACGACAGTCATGTCCTGATTACCATGCTTGGACGTGTCATTTACCTTTGTCATCCGTTCGCGTCATGCGATACTCAATTTGGTATATGTGAGGCTAGCGAAATGACCGCGAGCACATCATGAGCGTGGCATGCTGTCATGACCTTACATCACACGCATGCCATGATTATCATTTTTGCACGAATCGTATACCTTTTTATCCATGGACGTAGCGTAACACCAATATTGGTATATCTGAAGCCAGTGAAATGACTGCAAGCGCACTATGAGTGTAGCATGTAGTCATGTTGTTACACGACACGCATGTCATAATTATCGTGTGTGGGCGTGTGATTTATTTTTTCGTCCGTTCGGGTCACGTAATACAAAATTTGGAACAAGTGAAGCCAGTGAAACGGCCACGGTCGCATCGTGAGTGGGGCGTGTAGTCATGACTCATGACTTACATACATGCATGTCATGATTTCCACGTTAGGGTTTGTCACTTATATTCGCCATGCAGTCATGTAATACCATGACAGTTCTGCAATTTGTCAATGCGAACGCAATCACAGCAAGAGCACAAAGACTATGAAGTGTGAATCGTGACATTCATGAGTCACGACATACATGTCAACGTTTTCTTGTTATGACTAGTCAGTTACTTTCGTCATACTCTCACGTTATTCCTTATCACTTTTGGCATTGATACTATTATTGAAATGACCAGGAGAGCTAAAAGTCGTGAGTGGCTGGCCAGACAGACATAGACAGACAGGCAGACAGACAGACAGACAGACAGACAGATAGATAGATAGATAGATAGATAGATAGACAGACAGATAGATAGATAGATAGATAGATAGATAGATAGATAGATAGATAGATAGATAAATAGATAGATAGATAGATAGATAGATAGACAAACAGACAGACAGACAGACAGACAGGCAGACAGACAGACACGCAGGCAGGCAGGCAGACAGACAGACAGATAGGTGGATATAGATAGATAGATAGATATATAGATAGATAGATAGATAGATAGATAGATAGATAGATAGATAGATTCGCTCAAAGTCGCCGAAGTTCACTAAGAAATGCTTCGCATTTAAAAAACGCCCTTTGTCGCCCAGAAGTTCCAGGGGTACGCCATGGCGCAGGACGAAGATGGTAATGGGGTCACAAAGCAAGGGGAGCTTCCGGGAGTGAGGGCCGAAGTTGGTACAGGGAATTCACTTATCTCCACCAAATGTGACGCGCCGTATTGACGCTGGACGTCAGGGAAGCTCGACAAAGGCTAAACGTGAAGCGTCGAGAAGCGGCAGGTGTCAAGCAGCCAAAATCCGGGCAAGCACGCGCTCAAGACTGGTGCTTGCTTGCTTGTGTCTTTCATCTTCGTTTTTTCTTCACTACAAGTAATTATTGAATGAAACCTAGGACACAATCACTATAAAACAAGAGCTTGAAGAAAGAGGGATAAAAAGAAAAGAACAGCAAACTGGCAAATTCAGAAACTTGGAGGTGACCCGACAGCTGCGTTTTTCTCACGCAGCCATTTACAACATATATAATAAAACAATTATAATGTTGCTTAGGCATCACTCATCAGAATCGAGATTTATCATTGGATGTTGTTCGTAAACAAATTGATTGGTCAAGAAACCAGACCGAACGCCCATCATCGTTTCATTTTCTTCTTCTACTCTTACATTGCTTGCCCGCGTGTGTTTTTTCTTACCTCATCTTTTTCAACATTTTAAGTGCCTTCACTGAAATCGCAAACACGTTGATTAAACTTGCTGTGGCAACGTCCCAAAAGAGAGGCACAGCAGTTTAGCACAATTTCCGCCATTGAACTTATAGGTTTACCTTCAAAAATGGCATAACTAGAAGCTTTTTTCCAAGTAAAGATTATCGGCGACGGGATCAAAGACAACTTCAATGGCTTCTATATGTTCATATAATTCTAAGAGGGGCGATATCTCCTGAGAAGTTCTCAGTGAATATTTATTTAGATGGGGACCATGTCACTGAAATCTAGCAATCGTAACTTCCAACTTTCTGGACTGACTCCATTGAGGTCTTCATCTATACACACAAGCTGGTTACGTTTTGTGCATTTAGTTATCGTCTCTGCCATATCTGTACGAATCGGCAATTTTCTATATCTGATCGTGGTGATGTATTGTACTTCTGGAAGTGCAAAATCGTTTGGTTTGAGCAATCATCGTTCTGCACCAAAGGTCACCATTACTCAGTGAAACTCTCAGCAGGCCGCCATTGCTATGCTTTTAAAGGCCATCAATGTTTGCCGAAGCTGCCATTCATCGTTTACGCCTGAGGAAACAGCGCAGTGACGCAACTCCTAAAAACTGGATTTAAGTAAGGCGACTTTCATTTGGTGGTAGTCTCACCAAAAATCTAACTCTGTTCCGTTAATTAGGGGGATGCCCGACGGAGCACGCTCAAGCATGCACGCATGCATAAATTCCTGTGCGAGGTTCATTTACTTGAGAGATAGAGAGTAAAAGGAGAGAGTGGGATTGCAAACGTTTAGTGGGGGAAAAAGGGAAGCAGTATGCTATCTTGCGTCCCTGACACTATGCTCTGGGTAATTTGATTAATAATTGAAGGACACACTCATAACCTACGAGAGAGGTGTATGACGAACAAAGCACATACAACGCACAACGCAGATGATAACTACATCCTGTTGGGGCGAGTGTAATTAAGAATGACAAAAGCTGTTCCGTAGTGTGTATGGAAGATACTATAGTTCATGATTGATAAACACATCGCTTCTTTTCCTGCATGCAAGTAAAAGAGGAAGAGTTGACACAAACCGCCGGCAGAAGCGCGGCGCTCACAACAGTGTAGTAAAAAGACTGAAAGACGCTGAAAGGAAAAATAAACACGAGTGAATTGCGCCCTGCCATCGCCACGCCGTAAGTAAACACATGCTTCCTCCCACTACGGACCGCATAACTGCAGCTTGGAGACAAAACGTGCCGGAAGCTGATGATGTGGTACGCCTGTGAGCCGGACATTATGCGTTAATGTGGACCCATTAGTGAGTGCGCGTGGTCTCCACTGCCACTCCCTGCCAGTATTCTGTAGTTGCCGTGATGCGTATAGTACTATTTATTGTAGCATTTTCTTTATCTGTACCACGTTCAGTGCTGTTGTTTTATACGCGAAAAAAAAAGCTTCCGTGTCCTTCGCTATGTCTGCTGGCTGGCCGTTGACCCCGGAAAAGCCCTCGGGAAAATAAACAAACCTCGTTTGCGCTAATCTGCAAACATCTGCCTATCGAGCAAAATAGCGCTGAGGTTAAAGATAAGTAAATTTAATACTACGATAAAAGGAAAATAACCTGAGAACAATTGGATTCGGCAAAATATTTTGTTGAAAAAAAAGGATATGTGGGCGGAAAAAGAATAGCCTTTCATTGTGAGCAGGCAATAAAACCACGCTTTAACAATGTCTCTTTGATGTGTACGCATATTAGAGAACGACTAACGCAACACTGGGCACCTACAAAATGTTCAGGAAAATATATCTACAAACGATAAAGAGTAAAAGTTTATTACTGTAATGTGACAATTCTGCGAGGGCGCCAAACAATATGGTGCTTCCTTTGTTACGTATAAAAGCTTATCCACCACAGTTCATTGTATTGCGTTTTATGTGGGCAAACGCCATACTTCCAGGAGGGGGAGGTGATGCGCTCTGAACAATTAAGCTCTTCTAAACTTCAGAAACGAGAACAAGGATACCAGCCTCTAAGTGCTGTAAATTCATTTCTAACATCACGAATATACATTAATCTGAAACGCTTACGCTTACTCTGTAACAATGTTCGTAGTGAATACTCATATGCTAGCGAGGCTCAAGAGAATTACCATGCAGTTCGTAGAAATATCCCAGAAGCAAACTTAAACTTTTTATGGACTTTTTTAGAAGTTGGTGCTTGTCACCTGCGGTGACCACAAAGCATTATGGGAAGCCGTAGTGCCGACGGAGTGTCGTCAGTTCAGAAAAGTGTTGGCTCACCTCGTTTCCCGCCGCCCGAACGTGTACGAGCACGTTGTTGCGCGAATATCATGCGTGATATTTCTGCTTAAATCAGCAGTTGCGGAAGAGGCAAAACCGAAAGCAACATGGAGCCAGCAAACAGTAAATATACTTGACTTAATAATGACTCGGGAAAATGATCACGCGACCGGGGAAACGCCCTTTACGATGGAAAATTTACTGTTTTCTTGCATAGTCCCCTTCGCATTCTTCAATGTAAATAAAAGTGGCGTAACCTTTCCTTAAACGTTTCGCTGTCAGCATGACCACACAGATTCATTAACAATATTTCACGTTGGGCACTACCACACGTGATACGTTTTCCGCGCTATGCCCACTACAACACTGTTGCACTAGGCACATGATAATTATTGTAAAAATGCCATTCCTATGAACAGGTTATGGAGCGCCGTTATGCTCAGTATATGAGAAACATAATTTCCTATTTTAAATGCTGCGCATCAGAAACTTTACAGTTGGAATGTTGTGAGTAGCAAGGGCCAGCTACCAGCAAGCCCATAGAGCGGACATGTAATGAGCGCTCTCGGTTGGAGATATTGCCTAGTTGCGGCGCGTAGTCACGCTGCACGAAGGGAGAATATTCTGCACATTTTACCTCGCAGTATTTGTTTTGAAACAACGTAAAACATGCTGGTGTAGTTCCTCTTTTCACGGCTGTGAGTTCAAAATGAACCAAAGAAGTTTTAACCGACTGCGCAAAAAATCGTCACAAGTTAGCAATGAAAAAAAATGTTACAGAATGAGCGTTAGTGTGTATAGTACACAGAATATTCTATTTTCCTATTTTGACTCTTGTGAATTATTGTTTTTTTACAATTAGAAATAGTTCTAATTCAGTATACTTTGTTTTAATGTAGATGCCTCTCAGAGCTACTGAAAACATACAGCGATTCCTGCCTCCTTTGCCGAAAGGGCCATTGACGAAGCATTTGAAGGACTCGTCATAGGTGTATTCAGAAGAGAAAATTCCGCAGCATGATCATTGACATGGTGCTAATAGGCACTCAATGTTTGGGACAAGTATGCTTAAGCCAGAAAAGTTCATAAGAAATACCCAGCGAGACTGTTATTGGTGGAACTGCGGCTGCCTTATTCAGTGTGGGAAGGTATAGATAACCGCAGCAGCAGTTACATAAGGTGGCAATGTGAAAGAAGCTGGCTGGGAGTGTCGCTTTCGTATCAATAATAGTGAAACTACAACCAGTACACCTTGCCTTGACACAGGGAACCGAAAAAAATTAAATGCGCGAAGGCAAGATATGTGACGCCTCTGGGTAATGGTGAATAACGAGCAGATCCGCTTCTACGTAAGCAAGCAGTAAACAGCAAAGTAATCACTATGTACAAGTGCAATAAAAAACTCGCAGTGTTTCTTGCACATTCACCCAGGACGACTTCAAAACTAAAGCCGTGAACTTCGTTTTGTTCATTCAATTTATTGGCCCTTTCCACTCTTGTCTGAAAGTTTTCTGCACCTGAAGTGTCTTTGCATTGTTCTTGTGATCTGGGACGTTGTGAATGTGTAGCATTTCAACTGGGTTTGCACAGCCTACATGATTGTTGACCGAATATACAGGCAGAGCAAAGCGACGATGTTGTGTGATCATGAGATCATGAGACCATCATGAAAAATTTACACATTGTAGTGATCCGTGATGTCACGATCACGTGATATGGTTAAGCCATCACGCGATGACGTTTTGCATGATTCTTGTTAACGCTGCCCCCGCGAGACGCCAAAGCCACCGAGGATATTTTTTTAAGAGAAAATATTCGATGCCTCATCGAGCGTGATACTTAACACTTTTTGCGCCGCATCGGTGGAGGTGACTGATACGAATAATCAACACATGATGACGAAAAGATATATGATCTCAGACGTCGCCAAAGTTGTGGCGCAATTGAAACGTCCCGTAATTTACATGATAACGTCATTGCATGGCATCCGAGATTGGTCAATGGTCAAAGGAGGAAGTTCGAAACCTCATCAGGTGCTGCAGTTTCAGAATGCTAGTGTGAATGATGGCGGGCATTGGTGCCAGCTTGGGGAAAGCACAAAAAGCAATTTCTCCACTCGAGCCACACCAGCACTTGCGCGTGGCCAAGCTACCCCAGTGTTTTCCCCAAGCCGTAATGCAAGACGAGTGTGCACGCATGGCGAAATCCTGCTGACACTCGAGGACTTGCGGAGTAGAATCATTACATCTACAGACAATAAAAACGAGATGGTTTTTACCTTCAAGTCATCTTAGGAAAATTCCCAAGAAACCCTATGATTTTTATTGAGTCATTTAACACTGTCGCCTCCATAACTTCGCACAGTAAATTACAGTGTATGCTACAAGTGTAAAACCCCAGCCCCGTAACAACACTGAAAGAGAACTCAGACATCTTAACACAGGTCATACCTAGTTGCAGCAACACAACTATTAAAGCCCTTAAGTAGCCTTGAGCAATGAAATGAAAAGTCTGGTGTCTTTCGCGTGTTATGACATGACATCCAAAAACAGAGCAGGTCTTTGTGCTGTTTTTTTTATATTTTATTTTTATATGTGGAGCGTAACGTCTGAAAACCACCATATGATAATGAGAGACACCGTAGTGGAGGGCTCCGGAAATTTCGACCACCTGGAGTTCTTTAACGTTCACCTTTAACAAAAGCAATACTACCAGAATAAGAGCATGTTAAGGGTTGAACAATTTTTCAACAGATTACACCCGGCACGAAAGAAGGTAGTAAAATAGAGATGCGATAATTGTGCAGCATCACAGTGACTTTACGGTATTTCGTAAATTGCGTTTCATTGTTACATCGTAATTGCGTTTCAATGTTACGGAGGTCATTAACAGAAGAAATGTAAAACTAAACTTTCTATTAGCTTTACCGTATTTTGTTTCTACGAATGGTACAGAAAAGCGGAAAATTTTCTCAATATACGAAGGGCAATGCACTCTTTTTTGAACTTGAAATGCTGTAATGCAATGCCATAATGCAGGACACTGTACGTAAGAGCAAGCATAATGGTCACTTTATTATTGGTGGCCGCAAGTAATCGAATATTCAAAAGTAACCATAAGATTTTTCGTAGCCTGCCACATATGTAAGCCAAATGATCATTCCAAGACAGGTCCCTATCATGGAACCCAACAAAATGGATTTTGAAAGCAAATCAGTCTCGTGTTTTCTGATTAATCACTAAGCAATTATTAACATACCATGACGCAGCTTCATGAACACTGTCTTGTAGTAGTAACAACGCTTTATTGTAACAGACGCGTTTGGTTAGGAGAACAGTTTCGTCTGCGTACTGAAATACGAGGCATTTTGAAACAGCACTAGTGAAACCATTTATGAATAAATTAAATAAAAGAGAAGATAAAGTGGATCCCCGAGGTACATCAGCTTTTATGGCAAGCCTGTTGCTGAATGGCAACCGATTGCCTATTCGAATTCCCTGGAAGCGGCCAGAAAGATACTTTTTAAGAAAGTCGTAGAACGGTCCTTCAAAACCAAGAAAGTATATTTTTCAAGCAAGATAGAATCGGTTACGGTGCGAATAATTTGGAGATTTAAAAAAGCACAGGTAAACATAATATATTCTAAAACATCATGTAGTTCATTGGGAAATTCTTCAAATAGATCAATGGTACCTCGACCCACGACAAAAATAAACAGGTGATTTAAAACAAGTGAAATTTTTCTAGAAACGAAGACATGCATTGCACTAAACATTTCTCAACTATTTGGGAAAAGATGGGCAATACTGATAAAGGTAAGTAACTGTGAACACTATCTTTAGGCTCGCCTTTATAAAGGGGCTTTTACTGCTGTTTCTAATTCTGTTCCCAGAGAAGCTGTTTCTAACAATACATTAGGAATGAAGAGCAAAACCTTTGACAATGCATCCAAATTCCACTGCAGCAAAGATACAGATATAACATCAATACCTTCTGGTTTCTGCCATTTGAAACCAGGAACTATTCAAACGAGTTAATCTTTACCAAAAGTAGGGAGAAAGCCAGAGGCAGGTATTCATTTATTTAAAGCAGAGTGGCCTGCCGGCCCCGATGATACACCCCGAGACACGTTTGTGAAGTGGCGACTAAATATCGGCTGTGTGTGCAGGATCACCAGTAAACGAATCAGTAGGTATAGCATAGCTACTTTCTTAAGCACTAAGGTAGATTATCAGTAGCCACATCCACGCTGGGTTTCTGGCAGATAACTGAAGCTGATAGTGAAAATGTATTCGTTTTGCGATTGGGTGAGGGCCACAATTTTATTCCTTGCGATTCTAAAGTTGATACCGAGTTATGCATTACCTGGGGAGAGTTTAAACCGTTTCCAAAGCAAATCTTTGTCGGAAATTGCTTCAAAAATATCTGGAAATAGCCAGCTGTGGCTACGTCTTTCCTTAGTCCTTCTCATACGAGTATAAGAGTGTTGCAGATTACGTAATTTGTGCAAAACCTAACATATACTGCCCTAGGAGATCCAGTAGCAATTAGAGAAGACTAACCGAACTGTTTATTTATTGAGTCAAAATTGCAGTAATAATAATAATAATAATAATAATAATAATAATAATAACCTTTTTTAACGTGCCCACGAACAACCTTATGGCGTTTGTGCAGGTACACGCAAAAATAAAAACATAAACGATACAGTACACTCTACAGAAAAAATTAAATAAAGAGTGCGAACATGCAGAGACAAAAAGAAATCATTGCCGAATTGGAAGAATAAGAGACAAGACGAGAATCATGAAATGACAGTGAAGAATTAAGGGAAATACACACAACTATGTGGAAGACTTCCTGAAAAATGGATAGACAAATATTCTGCACATTGCGAAAAACTGCTTCATGCCAGTGCAAAGTTGAGATAACAATGACAGTGGACGGTGACAAACAACAATGTCATGAAAGTTAACATTATGTACACTTAGCATTCTGTGAGCAGTATAGTGTTAAAAGAAGTTGGGAGGTACATCAAATGGGCATTCTCTCTGGTTAACTTACGCGGAATTCGAAAATTTACCTGAGAAGCAAAGGGCAGGATATCATACCGTGAACTACTTTTCAAAAAAACAAGAGGTCAGTGCAATTTTGTCGGATGTGAAATGATGACAATGATAATAATCTGGCAGGTGTTGAAACGAGATCCAGAGGCATGCATTTGTAGCAAAATGATGATTGTAAATGCTTGTCATTTTTTTGTGGACTGGCTATATTGCGCCACTGCCAGATTTAGCGAATAACAATAATGAAGTGAAGAGGAACGAACGCTGTAGTGGGTTATCATCTCCTGTGAAATGGCAGGTCTGTCTATATACCATTATAGTGCCTAAAATATACTCTAGGCACTATAACACCATGCATTGCTCGAGGGCGCTGCTCGGTCACTTGCAAGATCCATTTATTAGAGTCGTTAATCAGGCAACCAGCCGTTGCCTACGCCCGAATTTAATAAACTTTTTAACAGCAACAACAACAGCATTGCAATAATCATATGACAATAAATTATTCGTGATTTTTATTGTCATTACTTTATTATTATTATTAAAATTATTACCATTGATATTACTAACATTATACTGTGTAAGCCACATAATTCCTAAGAAAAAGTGAGTATAGTGTCAATAGAGTCATCACTAACGGGAACGATGCATGCAGTACTTCAGTTACTACACCAACTTCGCGTTTTTGGAGCAGCGCGTGAATATTTATAAGTTGCCAAATATACCGATAAAAGAGTGATCTGTTGCGAAAATGTGGTGTCGGTGCTGGTGTCGGGGTCTGTCGAGATTGATGCAAATAAATGAATAATATTAATATTCAGCTCGTGCATGAATTGAACCCAGTACTACTGCACGAAACACATGTGTTTTTCTACAACACAGCCATGCCACTGCTTGAAGCTGTCTGAAAAAAAAAAACTATAATAATGTTTTGAGGATGCCTCTTCACGCGTGTGATGTTGCGTCGCAGAAGCGTAAAGTGGCACCAGCGCAAACATTGAAGTACACAATTAGTGGCTGCTTTAAAATCTCACCAATAAGCGTGTGAAGGAAGAAATAACAAAAAATTAGGGAATCCTTAAGCTTTGTTTTTGAAAGCATAACCCGACAGCGATATCCTGTCCCTAGTGCGCGCTTCAAACACATAGTGTGTGAAATTGTTCGAACAAATAACGCACCCACTATGTGGCCTTAAGGGAAAGGCATGGTAACGTGTGTGCCTTTTGTAGTAAGGAACAGACTTTAAATGATGAAGTCATTATGATAACCACATGTTCTGAGGAAGTGAGTGAATGAATAAACTTTTACTTGGTCAAGCAAAACGCGTGAATGGATCGTGGGATTAGCCAGGTACGCGTTTTATTCACATCTTTTGTCGCCTGATAGAAATATACGCTTGTACCACAAAATTTCACTGCAACATTTCTTATTTCATTGCGAGGCACAGGACGTGCCTGTTTTGAAGCCGAGGAAGTTTTTTCACTGTGTTAATTGAAGTGGATGCGCGACAGGGTGGTAGGACACCCGCCTACAACGCAAAGAATGTGGGTTATCCCCCCACAGACTTTCAATGCTTTTATATTTAGTTTGGGTCTTTGCAGAGAATTCAGTCACACACAAGATGATTTTTCGCTCTCAACTAACGACGCCAAACGAAAATTTCTGCAAAAGAAGCTCTTTCACACTATCTCGTCGATAGGTCTTACAAGGTACCTTTTAAGAAATATTACCGCGTATAAAATCTCACCACACTGTTCTTGAGCAAGGCGTGCCAAGAAACAATTTTACTAGTAGAAGCATAAAAACCCGACGAGTGATATATCTTCAAACTTGCTTATGTGCGTTCTTTGTTCTGAATAAAAGTGGCCGAAATAGCCGGGTCTCGAACCAAGACCTGATGCCGCTGTGCAGACCACATCGAAATTTCCAGAGCCCCCCACTACGGCGTCTCTCATGTACATTTGGTGGTTTAGAGACGTTAAACACCACATATCAATCAATGTGTAGACCACATAGCCATTGAAACAAAGAGGTGTGTTTTACGGTTGTGTACATCTAAGTATCATCCGAGGTCTTACACCCCAAAACCACGACATGATTATGAGGGACGCCATCGTGTAGGGCTCCGTAAATTTCTGTCATCTGGTGCTCTTTAACATGCACTGACATCGCACAGTATACATACGCACTTCCACCATTTCGCCTTTATTCAAATATGACCTCCGCGGCTGGGGTCGAAC
Source organism: Rhipicephalus microplus (assembly GCF_043290135.1). Classification (NCBI taxonomy): domain Eukaryota; kingdom Metazoa; phylum Arthropoda; class Arachnida; order Ixodida; family Ixodidae; genus Rhipicephalus; species Rhipicephalus microplus. Next base: position 119,025,612 of record NC_134700.1, on the reverse strand, counting down.
ACACGGCTTTTGGATCAGTACCAGAGGACGGTAACCGTTAAACCGACGCAGCCGGCAGTCGCATATTCAGTAGCAGCGAACGGCTGCGCATTACGGTCGTAATAAAACGAATATAACTGGTTTGATTAGATTTCCACAAACAGTTAGCAAAAAGAGGAAGACGAGCTGTATAGCATGTCATGCACGTTATAAAATACACTATTTTGAATGGCTTTTGTTACGTGCTCTGTAATCATAAAAAAGCGTTACTTAAAAAAAACGTCTTGTTTAAAATAGTCATATTTGAAAGATAATAAAGCAGTCTTGATTTCTAAATTATTTCGGCCCTTTTTTTTATTTTTGAGCTCTAAAAAGATAGTCACAGGCAGAGGATACGGCATGGCAAGTTGCTTTCACGCTATAACGCGAAAAAATAAAATCACCTGCTAAATGACGCCAACAAATATCGGCAGCCTGAGGCTTGTTTCTGCATATTCTCAAACAGTGATCACCATCAAATAGGCTTATATTTTGGAGGAAAAAGAAGAAGTGAATGGAAGAAACTATTGAACATTATTTTGGCTCATGTCGTAACTATACATTAATTAGGAAACGACTTTTAGATATTTCATTTGCGAAGCTTGGTTTAACTTTAACCATAGAATATATTCTAAATTTCGGTGCCTCTGTTTTGGTAAATTGCCACAGAGATGCATTTGATGCGGTGTGTAATTTTATTCAAGACTCTAAACGTTTTTTACCATAAAGCCCACGTCAACAGGTACTAAAAAAAACCCGGGTCAAAAAGTAATTTTCAAATGTGGATAAATCCGTGACATGCCAAATTAATCGGGTTCGGCAAAACCAGCTGTCTGGTCGGCTCCCAAAATCAAGTTATAGCTATTAGTGTCTACATTCTTGCTGATTCTTTTTTCTCACTATCTAAATCTTTGGTTTCTTTTTTTTAACATACTGTCTTCACTGTACAACTCCCCTCCAACTTTTTTTTCGTTGTAAGCAATAATGCAGTGATCGTCCACATGAGACTATATGTTCTCTCTGCCAATCCCCAGAGTGGGTATGAGCCATGGGTTATAGGCTACAAACAAACAAACAAACAAACAAACAAACAAGAAGCCCGTAGCTTCATTTCGCTTTCTAAATTCAGTTATAATATTGAGTTCGGGATATTTTTACGGTGTGTGCGGTGAGTGGGCTGTCTCCAGAGTGGCAACTAAACATCGGTGAGTCGGAGTTTCACTACGCATCGCGATCAGAATTGCCCCTTAGCGGGCCTGTGCCTCATACCTGGCAAAGCCCGGGTATGGGGGACAACGAGATGCCGCTAGCGCCAAGCGGAGCACCACTTACCCATCCCGCTCGACTTCAAGTTGCTGCAGGCTCAGCAACAATATCGACGTCCCATACAGAGAACAGCGAGGCCTCGCAGTGTAAGAAGAAACGTACGGAGGAGGAAGAAGAGGTTGACAACGATGATGGGCCAGTTTTGTCCATACTGCCAGATGTTGAATATATCACGGCAATAACATATCGAAAATCAGCAATCTCCACTGATACAATAGAAAAAGTAACTACATGGACAGACTATAACCACCTCATGTTTCCATGGCAACCCCACTGGAGCCAGTCCAGAAAGCTCGAAGTCTTAATTACTAAATTTCGATGTCGTGTCTCCCCCCCCCCCCTACACCTGTATCTACACAGAGCTGGTCAGACAACATCACCCCTCTGCGCATTCTGCGGAGGAATAGAATCACTAGATCATTATTTTTTGTATTGTCGCCGCTACGATATACTTCCAAAAAGGTTACTAGTTATGTCATTTCTGAAAATAGGCGTTAGATTAACGGCGGAAACGGCGCTAAGCTTTGGTGCCTCAGTTTTGGGACATTGCCACAGGGATGCTTTCAATGCCGTTTGCGATTATATTCAGGCAACCAAGCGTATACCTTTGTGACCTTCAATCAAAAAAATAATTTATTACTCCCCAGGGCAGAGTGAAGTAAACGCAGCTGAGTGGTAATCATAACACATAAATCTCAAAATTGCTCAACTTGATTTTTTTTGTTTGCTCTTTTTATGTTTTTTACATTAGTCTTATTATAATACCAATTCATTACACATAGTTAAAATGATCACAGAAAAACTGCACTACACTTTCTTGGCCAATCCCCCTGAGTGGGTATGAGCCATCATCCCAGGGAAACAAAACAAAACAAACGCCTCATCGACGTACTTCCTCAATGACATGACACAGTTGGATGCAGAAGCACCCAAGGAAGACGAGAGAGCTTACTCGGTGGTCACCCATCACGAGAACCGAGCTACGGGGATACAGGTGGTGTTCAGACCAATCGCTGCCGAGGACACCTTCTGGAAGGTGAATCCAAATCGCATGGCCTACGAGATAATTTCTGCTATCAATGAGAAAGTGACATCATCAAGAATCAACAGAGACGGAAGTTTTTGAGTTGGAGTACGGTCTTTGTACTCGGCAAACAAGTTGCTGCTGATCAAGAGTCTGGCTGGATTGCCTGTACATGTGATGATACCTCAGTCTTACATGAAGACCCCAGCAAAGATAAGAGATGTTCCACTTGAATACAGTGATTATGACCTACTTGAATATCTTAAAGATGCTGGAGTAATATCAGGCACACGACAAAAGAGATGGACTAGAAATGAAGATGGAAGTGCCGCAATGCAGCCCATACGTAATGTAATACTCCAGTTTAGGCATGACATGCCATTGCCAAAAAAAGTTGCTCTCGGCTTTACGGTTCACACTGTCGAGGAATGCATTGAGCCGGCGGTAAGGTGTTACAACTGCCAGAGATAGGGCACAAAACTAAGACTTGCAAGGGAACCAAAAGATGCAAGGTATGTGCGGGCGCACATGCTTACAAAGAATGCACCTCGAAGCGTCAACCTAAGTGTCAACTGTACTGGACCACATCCGGCGTCGTTTTCAGGCTGCTCTCAAAACCATTTGGCATCAGCTGTACAATGAGGGAGTATTGTAAAAGGGTACCATATGATACCAAGAGGTCCAGCACCCAATGCGGATATAGTTGAAGATGTTCCTGCGGCACAAAGAAATGCAAAACAGTGGCACCGTGACTCTTACTCGGAAATATTGAAGCGATCAGCACCAAAACATCGTGTTGGCAAAGAAGTCCGGGCCCAGGATCAGGCTGAAGTGGAACTTTCTGCCGGGCCAGGCACAGCCAAGGAGCCACTGACTACCAAAAGGAAGGGTCACAGCAGCTTGCTGAGGAAAAATTCTTCGAGAAGTGCGATCTCGGCGGAGACAGCTGGAAACGAGCAAGTCATTTTGCCAATAATCTTTGCGGCTCTTAAAGCAATTCTACGATCCCTGCCACAAGCGGGTTCTTTACCAGAAGTGAAATTGCTGCTGGATGTTGAGCATCTTATCTTGTCGTAATCATGGCTACCGGACTATCTAACTGGTACAAAAGAAGTGCAATATTCCAGTGTAACTGCAACGGTTTGCAGAATAAGAGTGGAGATTTTCGAAAATTCGTCGCTAAGCACAGGTTTCCGAATTTGTGTATTTCCGAAACAAGAGTATCCACTAACTTTCGTTTGTCCAATTTTGTGGTGTACCAAGCAGAACGTCCTGCTGCAAAAAGCAGAGTGATGTTGTGTGTGAGACGCGATATTCCATCGAGACTTGTGGATACTTCAAAAACAGACACGCCGGAATTTGTTAGATGCAAGGTGAAGTTTGGTAACGTTACTGTAACTGTAGTTAGTGTTTACGTGCACCTTCAAGCAAACGTTTCATACGCAGAGTTGGCTGCAGTGTGTAGATCTGATCATGATCACATAATTATATGTGGCAATTTTAACGCGCACTATGAATTGTGGGGTAGTGAGCGTTGTAATGTAAGGGGATCTGCTATAGTAGAAATATGCGAAGACCATGGTTACACTGTACTAAATGATGGTTCTCCGACGTTTCTACGGGGGCATAACTACTGCAGCGTACTAGATATTACTATGTGCTCCTCTGAATTAGCGGCTGGAGCAGACTGGACTGCAGAAGCTGATACAAGAGGAAGTGACCACTGCCAGTATTCATATATCACCCAAAACTGAAGAAAACGAGAAATAACTGCACAACAAGAAATACAAATTGGGCAACCTTTCGAGAACTACAGAGACAAAATCTTCAACCTTGTTCGGACGCAAAAACATATGCATCGAAGATAAAAAAATTTCTAACAAAAGCAACTTGTGCAGTACCCATGCCAGATGGGTATTCGGGTGTTCACTCTGAGTATCAGAGGCTTCGGGGAATACGATGCCGATCTGAAAGAAGATATCGCAGGTCGGGTAATTTAGAAGATTTCAAGGTTCCAGAGAAAGTAACTTCTGCAATGCATAACCAACTGCAGAAGCTTCCAACCAAAAGGTGGCAATATTTATGTGCCTCGCTTTCTCCATTTACCTCGGCGCCTCAAATGTGGAACATGGAACGCGCCCTCCGACAGCCAGTAGAAAACTCGAGACCACTACAGGCTCTAGCGCTGTCTTGAGGAGTTAGTGAACGTCTGATTGCTGAAGAATTTTGCGATCTTATACTGAGAAATGGAGAGACCACCTAAACTAGCGAATATAAATCCTCAGCAGAATCAGCTTCGGCGGGTGTAAAAAAGTTCTCTGCGATGAGTTCATCAGATCTGGATGACAGCTTCACACCAGAGGAGCTCCAATATGTGCTGTCTTCAGTAAAACAAACGAGTTCACCAGGAACAAATAGAGTTACATACGCTGCTCTTGCTAATCTGTGCAAGAAATGAAAATTACACCTGTTGGACATCTAAAATAAAAGTTGGCAAGAAGAAAAAGTTCCGGAAAGTTGAAAGATATCAAAAGTAGTATCGTTGCTAAAGCCAGGAAAAAGCCCTATGCTGTTGGACTCGTTTGAGCCGGTTAGTTTGACAAGTTGTTTTTCAAAAGTGCTGGAAAAAATGATCAATGAACGAATTTTATGGTGACAAGACATAAAAAAACTACTACCAGAAAGCATAACCGGCTTCAGAAGAGGTAGATGCACAATGGACTGCATTCTGGATTTGGTCACAGATGTGGAAAACCAACGAACGCAAGGAAACATCACTGTCGCTGTATTTCTTGATGTCCACCGAGCATACGACACAGTGAGTCACGTTCACGTTCTGGAAGGCCTGGCGTACAGGGATTCAGGGGCAAGATACTGCGTTGGATCGCTGACTTCCTGAATTACCGGATATTTTTTGTTTTTAAGCAGGAGGGCCCAACGTCAGACCATGTCGTCAACCAAGGAGTGCCACAGGGCAGCGTGCTAAGCCCTACTCTCTTTAATGCAGTCATGGCGCAGCTCCCGTATAATCTTCCGCCTAACTTCAGATGTTCAGTATATGCTGTTGATATAAGTATATGGACGTCTGGCCCATCGGTTTTGGATGTACAACAAACTCTACAACAAGGATTGGATTATGTAGATCGTTTTCTAATAAAAGAGGTATGGCACTGAGTCTCGCTAAAACAGCCATACTTCTGTTTACATTAAAAAGACCTGGAAATTTCCAGATTATTCTGCAAAATCAGCCTATACAAATGGTTAAAACTCATAAGTTCTGGAGAGTAATTTTAAACCGGAGACTAACATGGCCCCCTCATGTCCAGTACCTTGAACACAAAGTGAATCAGGCCATTCGAACCCTCCGGCATCTCTTCGGGGCCAAATGGGGTGGTACTACGGAGTCGTTATTAGCCCTACATGTTGCCTGGATACGCCCTATCGTAACTTACTCACTGCCTTTGCTGCACGGACTTCCAGCCTCCACCGAAAGGAGACTTCACTTGTTATTGGCAAGGAGCCTGAGGGTATGTCTGGGTTTACCAAGGTCAACTTCCAGTGCTTTAGTGTATGCGGAGGCTCGAGAGCCACCTTTGGCAGTACTCCGAACTAAAGAAACATCTCGAAATTTATTTAGAGTTTTCACGCAACATGAAAGTCATTTTTTATTTGGTACACTAACACAAAAGACGGCAGCGAGACCACAGGATACTATATCATCATATCAAGCAGTAGTATCAGAGTGTAAACTATGGAAATCTTTAAAACCACCTTGGACGCTGCCACTTCTCAACGTTATCCGTGAAATAGACGGCTCAGAGAAGAAAGCTGATATGGCACCTCTAGTAGCGGCACAGTTGGTACTTCATCAGCTTCATGTAATGCATAATGAAAAAACGAAGATATATGCAGACGGGTCATGCACTGAAGAAGCGTCAGCCTGTGCGGTCTTTATACCCGAAATTCAGAAAAATAAGATGTACAAATTATCGCACAAATCTTCATCGACGACAGCAGAATTGGTGGCTATCTCTGAAGCAGTTAAGTTTATCTGCGAGAATCTTGAGCCACTAAAATGGGTGATATGCGCTGATAGCAAACCTGCTTTTCAGCTAATCATAAATGTGAGATCACCTCACAAAAATGGTGAAATAACACAATGTATTGCAGAAACTGTGGACTATGCCTCATCGCAGGGTCACAACATCGTATTCTAATGGATACCCAGCCACATTGGAAAAAAGCGAAATGAAGAGGCTGATAGCCTAGCCTCGCGGAGAAAGCATTAAAGGAAGGATGGGATTGCGCAATCCCTATGTCTGGGGCGGATATTCGACATTTTATATCGCAAGAAGCTAACCATTGTTTGATAGAGAAGTGGTTTCAGAGCCCTAAATTAAAGGAAACGGTACTTTATGAAGTTGATCCACACAGAAAGTTATCCGTAGCTACAGACCTCCCACGACACCTAGAGACATTAATCCACCGACATCGATTGGAAGTAGCATACCCAAACAGCTTCCTGCACAAGATACATCGATCCAACTCACCGGAATGTCATTGTGGTCCTGCAGAAGAAAATGTTTGCCATATTCTTTTGGAGTGCGTTAAATACGCGAATGAAAGAGAAAAATTAAAGAACGAATTAGCAAGTTTGGACAGACGGCCTTTCACAATAAAGAAACTACTTGGACCATGGCCTGAGATGCATCTTAAGAAAAAGGCAATAATCTTCCTGACAACCTTTTTAGTGGAGAGAGGACTGGACAAGCGCCTATGACAGACAGCCAGAGATGGGTGTTATGTAAAGTGTGGTCATGTATATACTGACATTACAGTAGTAAGGTGTGCGTGTAAGTAGTTTATGACTATGGGAACTGCGTGAAGAAAACTGTGTATTGACATGATATTTGAACTGGTTTCAGTGTGCTATTATGTTTTTTCTTTTCCATATGGTTAATTATTGGGTACCGTTCTGTATTAGTATTTTATTTTTCGCTGCAGAACTTTTTGATATGAAGTAACCGAGGCAATAGGCACCTCAACCTCTCCACAGCAAAACAGTTAAAACGTAACATAACAGAACAGGCTTATATTTTCTTGAAATTAGCTTTTGCAGATTATAAAAACAACAGTGACAAAAGGACGCCCTTGCTTTCTTCAAAGGAACCTGTGCCACCGACTATACAACCTGACGAAATATATTGAAACTGATGACGAGAAGGGCAGCACTTCCTTTCAAATAAGAGTTTTTCAAGCACACCCAAGTGACTTGTGTGCACGAATTCAATAAAACAAATACATTTGATTCACAACCGAGCAACCAACCTACCGCTCGTCCCCGCCGTGGTGGCCTAGTGGCTAAGGTACTGGGCTGCTGACCCGCAAGTCACGGGTTCGAATCCCGGCTGTGGCGGCTGCATTTCCGATGGAAGCGGAAATGTTGTAGGCCCATGTGCTAAGATTTGGGTGCACGTTAAAGAACCGCAGGTGGTCGAAATTTCCGGAGCCCTCCCCTACGGCGTCTCTCATATTCATTTATATGGTGGGTTTGGGACGTTAAACCCCACATATCTTCATCAACCTAGCACTCGTCGTACAACTTGAGCTTATCGGTCAGCGATCGCGGGTCGCTTTCGGTCACAATAGTTAATATTAAACTGCCTTTTTGTTATTTGTTCGGCCACTTTGTCTGCCCTGCGCCATACGTTATCGCCCCAGTTTCGAAAGTGTAAGGTCTGTACATGAAGTCGTGTGAAAACCGGTCAAAAAGCGATATCCTGAATTTTTGGGTATGACCTCAGCATTGTTTGGGAATGAGTGAGAAGAAACACAGGGTGTTTCCCTTTATGCGACTTGCAATACGGAACCACGGTGATCGAGCAACCGTGACAAAACACAGCAGTACACATTCACGCAGCTAATATATATCTATGTGCGTCATGCGCGTACTGAAAGCTGTGCGACTACCTTTTCGACTCGAGAAATGACTGTACCCTGAACAATGACAAAGCACCGAATAAAATTCAGCTTTGGTGGGCAAATCCCAGAATAAAGAAAGGCAAACTAGAGAAAAAAGGCAATTGACAAAAACCTGCTTGTAGCTCTAAGCCACAAGAGAATACATACATATTGAAAAAAGCGATTTACTTGCCGTAACATTGTAATGTTGTCAATTTCTATTTCTAAACATGCTGTTTCACGAACTCGAAGGATAGCGAAGAACTGATTTGCAAAGGAGTTTTAGTTTCGGGGCAAGTGGCTTGTGAGCGTAAGCAGCTGCGTACGTCGTTCAGATTCTCCATGAACGTGGCTTGCAGCGCAGAGGAATGCAAAATAACTTGGGGTCTCCGTAATCAATATTTCCAGGTGGTGTTCACACCATGACAATGCATATCACCACTATTGCACTTTCTGTGCGTGCCATCCGAAGGGGTTATACAGCAGCAAGGGTCCTCTCACTTTTTTGTTCCTTTCTCCTTTTACAACGTTTTAGCCATCAGATATGCAACACACGTATACGTGTTTAAAAGAGCTGTCAGGATGCAGACAGAAGCTATTAGCCATGAAAACCACTGTACATCTATTTGTAAAAATAATAAAAAATAGAAAATATCTAGCAAAGGGAAGACGCGGTCGTCATTTTGTGAGCGACCTCTCTTAAGGGGAAATGCGGGTCGAAAAACGAGATTTTTTTTCAATATTACCCATTTTTTATTTTTGCCTGTTTTGATAAGGTTATACCTCTGCTGATATGAAAAAAAAAGAGGTCGAGACTTAACGGGAAATGCTTTAAAGTCGCATCGAAAGAGCACAGTGTGCCTGTTAAAAGGTCCAAAGTGTGCAGTCTTCGAGCACCTTGCCGCCGATAATGCGCCACCGCTCGCCATTGTTGATTGCATGAGCCGAAGAATTGAGCCTGACTATTCAAATAACAACAGTTCCCCTCGCTGATGCAGTGCAAGAATTACTAAAAAGAAGCACGCTTCTGCGCATTTTTCGAGCGCCGTGACTGGCTTATCACGTGGTACGGATCGGGGGACCACCATTGGCCGGTGCGCGCCTGTATGTGCTCTGACGCCTAATGGCGGGGTCCATGTCGTGTCGAGCAGCGCCGCTGAACAATGCTTTTCTCGTGTAATTATCTCCGTTATGAATGAAAAAAGTCATTGCTCGCAAGTGAAAGCCTTGTGTGGTGCGCTCTGTAGAAATAGGCTACGAGCAGCTGGTCCGATTTGCGGCAGTTGTTGGCTTGCAAAAGCCATTGCATCAAAAGTCATTCGCACCCGTCAGCCGGAAAGTTCGTGATGCGGCAATGGATGACGTCAGCTCCAATCTTGTGTGGTCGAAAGAACTGGCAGTGAGGGAACTTAGCAGAGACGACGTTGTCATTATGTACGACAGTATGTGGCACAAACATGGCCGCAAAGTGGCATGATACTGGACTCAGTATTGATTTCGCAGTCCTGTCGAACTTCTTCCTATCTTGCATTTGGCACATAACTCTGACAGATGGAGCGGAAGTTTGGCAAGCGTTTCATGGCTCTGTCTATGAGTGAAATGTCTGAGAATCCGACTCGAAAAAGCCGAGAGGGACAAACTTATGGTGTGAACGTATTTTAGTGGCAGTGGCCACTACAAGAAGCATTGTTCTTTGTGGTTGTCGAATTTCATCAGATTCAATGATATCTTTCACAAATAAAACTCAATTTTAAATTTAAAACTCGTTTTCTTCATAACACAAATTTTCATTTTTTTTCAATGTGCCCCTCCTTTTTTGAGCCCTTCTAGTGCTTGGATCTGCACAAAACTTTGTCCCAATTTTTTCAAAGTATGACAAATGCAATTACCTAGTTTAAATTTCAATAGTTTATTGTACACTAAAAATGTATGTAAAGCTAGGGTAGGTGAAATATGCACTTTTTACGTCTATAAGGGTAGGTGAAAATCAGGGTAGGTAAAATATGGATTTTCATGTCTATTAGTTTTCACACCTATTTAGTTTAGGGATGAAAAGTTTAGGGATGAAAAGAGGGGGGACAGGGGACAAAAGGGTTAGGGTTTTCACTTTCTCATGTTGCAGAGCTAAAGGTATGCAACTTGCAAGAAAATTAATTATATAGTTGATATCAGAATAGGAAGCTCCATAAACAGCTCAAGTTTCATTGCTCTACGGCGAATATTAAGAAAAAATGTCTTCGAGTAGCATCTCCCCTTCACTGCGACGTCGTTGTCCGACGAGACCAAGGGCCAAAGTTGTTTAGTGCTCTCTGCTTGCAGAAAAAGTGCAGCATTGTTTATTTTTCTCTCTGATCGTTGGCAGTGCTTTATGCCGCCAGAATGATACCTCCCATTAACCTATTCTCCCGCATTTTCACTGAGCTTCAGCTTGTATTATCTACGAGCACATACGTACCTACATTAAGCGGCAAGCCGTCTGGTAGGAGGAGGAAGAATAAACTTTATTATAAGAAACCAACAGGTTTAGATATCCGGGCATAGGCCTCCCATGAGGGGACGTCAAGCGCTCTTGACTACCAAACCTGGGCAACCCAGCACGCCCATGAGGCGGCGCCGAGGTGAGCCGTCTGGTAAAATTAGTTTTTTTTTCAAGTAGAGGTTCTTCCCTCTATTCCTGATTTCATGAATACTCTCCCTCTCCCTTTTTGTCGACAACCTCCGTTCCAGGGTTTCACATCGACAAACTTCCTTGTGTCGTGTGCGCGGTGCAGAAAAAGCAAGGTCAGGGTCGGTGCGCCCCTACCGCCGACGGGTGGCGGAACACACTCAGAAACTCTCCCGTTGTATTCGCGGCGGGTGAGAAGGCCGTAAGAAAAGAAGCGCGCGCAGATGCAGTCAAGCCCGACCATGGCTACGGTGCCTCCCACTACTCCCGCTTCAACGTACGCACCGGTTTTACCGCTCGAGGTGAAGTGGGAGGCGACGTAGCAGACGACGCACAGCTATCTCCACCTGCGGCACTAATTGCGCTTGCGCCGCAAGATTTCACACGGTAACCGTAATGGCGCTCCACGGAGCGCAGTCACCCGCCCTGTGTTCCCTACAACAGTGGCGGTGACTCAACAAAACATGCAACATGTGACGTATTTCGCTACTCAAAAATCACTCCCAAGGCTTCCTCTCAGTGAAACATATGGGTAATGGTTCGTATACTCGACGACAACATGCCTTAATATCGGGGCTAACGCAACATAGGCGGGGCTTCCACACATTCTTGTTGCATCGCAAATAGTAGGCCGTTTGCGACTCAATTCGATTTCGTTCGCTCGCATTGTTAACATGTGTACAAAAATATACACTGGAAAAATGTGCATGGAAAAGGAATCTCAGGTGTTCACAATACACTTCGGTGCACAATTACGAGTATCTTTTCTTAAATAAACAGCACATATGCAGCCGTAGTCTAGCCCACTACGTCATGGCAACTATGTGTACTATGTTGAGTGTGCATACTGAAAACGTGGTGCTGACTGAACAGAATGAAAAAAAAAGGAAGGTAGTTATGCGAAGTGAACAGTAGCTGTTTTTCTTCACGTATGCTATCACGCAGCTGTTTGAGTCTCGCAATAAAAAATGCAGCGTTTCTTTCTGGAAGGCCAATAATGAAATTGCCACTAAGCTTAAGAACTATTTTTCTTTTGCGTACAACCAGGCATGCGCTTAGGTTCTGTAGCTTACACAGTGCTGTGAAGAAAACTTGTCGCTTAGTATAGATTCGTTCAACTGAACCACGTACATCTTCTGAGGGAGCGTGGTCATACACACGGCTTGGACAACGCCGGCTACATCATGAAAGACCCCTTAAACGCACTAAAGTAGTAAATGGCTTCGTAATTGAATAAAACTTATTCCCTCTGGCATGACTGGCCACTGAAGATGTTCAACAGCATGACAAACTATGCTGCCCAATCACTGTCAGTTAGAATCGTAATTACTCTGTCCTGATATATTGTGTGCACACTGGAAGGTGATGTGATCACTTCATCGTTCTTCGTGGAGGATGATATGTGAGTTCATTTAAAATTCACGCCATTTACCAAGACACTCTAATAAAACGCACAAGGAACGAGGGAAATAGAGTCAATATTGAGTACTTCAGCTCATCACAATTAATCAGGCATTTCTCTGATTTTTATACGTCCTTAGTACCACTGAGGTATTGTAACTGTGCTGACCCTGAAGGTAACGCACTCAGGACGTCAGACACCAAATAACAAGGCATGCCTCGCCGATTCACCAGTTTGAAAGGGTGCGTTGTTGGTGCTGTTTGCGGTTTCTTGAAATATCTGTGTTCTTTACTTCGACGAAAGTATTTCTGTCAATTCTCAAACTCTCTTTTCTTGTCTATTTTGTCGAGAAGCAACATATAAACAAAAATTTACTATTATCGAGTTACGAAATGATCGTGGTTATTATTTGCTGTTTTTAAAAAAAGCAACATACAGTGAATCCTGTACAAATTTTGATTTTTCGCCTGGTAATCTTTATTGAACATATTAAAATCTCAGTGTTCTAAGGTAATACGGTGTTCTTCTTTATATCACTACTCTCGCGTTTTATTACTTTGACATAAGAGCAAATTATCGGGCTCCACTCAGGTATTGAAAGAAGCACCCACTGACATGGCTTACGACACACCAGAACGAAGCAACTATGTCGTACCGGATTCACGAAGATATGACCTGCGTTGACTGTTATTTGCCACTCATTAGTCGGCCAGAACAGTGTACGCAGCCAGTTGTCTGGTAAATCAATGCGGTTTTAGTGGCGGGACATTTTAGGGGCCCGAGTTGGGACATGCTGTCGTGTGCTGTCATTTCCTGGCGTAACGCAGGCATAACGACACATAGCGTAGTCATTTGTGGCATAGTGAGTGCGCGCTCGCGTCAAGGAGAAGTCTTCTCGATCTTGTTCTTCGAGCACCTTGATGTTGATGTTAAGTGCGGAGATCTTTGGGACCCGAGCAGGGCCCATGCTTTCATATGCTGTCATCGCTGGGCATAACGAAGGTAGAAATGCGTATATAAACGCAAACGAAATTGGCAGATCCCACGTGTAATGGGAATCGATGATATGCGAAGTACGAAGGTTGATACGTCTTTTTGAAATCAGAACAACGTTACGAGGCGGTTTAAGTTATGCCGTACATGACTTCCATGCCGTGATTAAAATGCTTGTACGTGTCATTTACCTTCGTCGTCAATTCACGTCACGTGATGCCAAGTTGGTATATGTGGAGCTAGCAAAACGGCCGTGATCACGCAATGAGTTACTCATGTAGTTATATTTTACATTGCACTCATGTCATGAGTGTAATGTTTGGACGTGTCATTTACTTTCGTCGTGTATTCACGTCACGTGATACCAATTTTTGTATATGTGGAGCTAGTGAAACGGCCGCGAGCGTGCTATGAGCATAACGTGTAGTTTTTTACAGGACACGCATGTCATGATTATCCTGTCCGCACGCGTCATGTACCTACGTCGTGTGTTAACGTCCTGTAATTCTAAATTTGTTATATGCGGAGCTATGAAAATGGCTGCAAGCGCATCAAGAAAGTAGTATGTTGTCATGTTCTTACATGACACTCACGTCTTAATTGTCATAATTGCACCAGTCATTAACTTCGTCATCCATTGATGTCACGTAACACCAAACTTGGTATATGTGAGGGAAACTAAACGACCGCGAGCGCCCTATGAACGTAGCATGTAGCCATGTTTTACATAACACGCATGCCATGAATCATGATTATCATGTTTAGATGTGTCAGTTACCATCGTCGTCCGTTCGCGTCACGTAATACCGAAAATTGGTATATGTGAATCTAGCGAAACGGCCACGAGTGCATCACGAGTGTATCATGTAGTCATGTTGTTACATGACACGCATCTCATAATTATCTTGTTTGTACCTGTCAAATACCTTTGTCATTAATTCACGTCCCGTAATACCGAAATTGGTATATGTGAAGCTAGTGAAACGACCGCGAGTGCACCATGAGCGTGTTGTGTAGTTAACACTTACAAGACAAGCATTTCCTGATTTCCACGTTAAGGTCTGTCACTTATGTTTGCTATACAATCATGTCACACCTTAATAGTTTTGCAATGTGTCATCTGAACGAAACCACCGCAAGAGGAGCAAGACAATGAAATGTAAATGATGACATTCATGACAAACACGTAATGACTTTCCTGTTAACCCTTTGGACCCTGGTGTTCTGTAAAAAGGACATGATGCAGTTTTACAGAGCTTAGTGACACAATGAAATAAACTGAACACGGTGTCGAAACTCTCCCCAATACACCTGCGCTGCTCTGGTAGCAATTTTTGTTTTGTTGTCGGCTTGTTAGGAACTCTGAAAAGTAGACAACAAAATTGCTATTGCGATTACGATGACACTAGCCCCAACCAAATAATAAATGTCACCTTATTGTAGAACTATGAGATCAGTAGCTATTGAAATTTTTGTGTTGTTTCTAAAATGTTTAACTTGCTATTTACAAAGTTTGGCTTACTTAACGATGATGTATCACCTGCAGCAGTGGACAATATTTATGTCCTAAATCTAGAACACTAGATCTCAGTGGTTTTTCAGACCTCTGAATGCATTGAGGCTGATCCTGAGGAGTAGCTCTTGTAAAAACTACCGATTCCTTGTTATTCTAGTCGCAAAACTGCCCACAACATTTGGATAATATGCAAGGGGTGTGTACTCTCGAGATAGTACCTATTGAATTTTAATTTGATTTATAAAATATAATATTGGTGCGTGATCGAGCTAGAAAAAGTCGACGATGAAGTGTAGTTCAATCTGCTTGTCCTTGAAAACATGGGATGACTTAATTCTGGCACTGCAAAGCAGGATAGTCCAAAGTGTATGTAGACGGGTAGCTATTCAAGTGCAACGAGAAGCTGTGTATCACGAGCGGAAAAACTTCCTATTAGACAGTTTACACGCTGTAAATAATATGTGGTTGCTGTATGTTAGTTTCACAAGAATAAGTTGCACTAACAGAAATAAATAAATATCGTGAACTTACCGCGCAACACCAGAAAAAATACAGGACAGGACAGGAGCAAAAGAGCAAAGAATAGACGGCGCTGATTCAGATCTGTTTTTTATTGGAAAAAACGGGGTGAAAAGTATATATATAGGTACTGGCAGCCTACATCACAACGTGCGCAGAATACGAGGTGCACCGAGGTAGCGTTGTCACACTCATGGCAATAAACAAGATTGGCCTAAATAACTTAATTCTTTTTTCAAGCAGTGTGACGGATGGTTCACTAACGCACTTGCTACCCCTAATCTTTATATGATATGCCTCAGCGATTTCTCTTGTTAAGCTGGTTAGGATGCTTGAAGATGATGGTGGTTCTATCAAAAATGGGACGACAACCGCATGACCTACAATGTTCCGGAAAATGAAGTCGCGCGATCCCTTGAAGAGATAACTCATGCTCCCTTAAACGAACATTCGCACATCATTTTGTTTGTCCCACGTACTTCCTACCACACGATAATGGAGTTAAATACGCAGGTTGTTTTACGAATGCGATATACTTGTTTTTTTTTATTCACAGCGCATCTCCCTTTGGCTTGTTTGTTCCTCAGCCCCTTACTACTAAAATATTACTATTACTACAATAAATAAATAGACTTGTTTAATTTTATCACATTTCGCTTTACAACCACAAAGCCCTGGCGTCATATATTTAGGGCATGGAGCCATGTATACTAATGAAATGCTCAAAAATATTTTCGTGTTCTTCAAATTGTGTTAACTCCAAATCAACTAGAATAAGATGTTTGCTGGTTAAACGAAAATTCAGGGCTTAAAGGATTAAGACCAGTCACCTATGCTCGTCATACAGTCATGTTATGCCATACCAATTTTGGTATCAATACCATTACCCAGATGCAGCCTTCCTAGTTATAGAATTGTATCAATACCAGGTGCAGCCTTCATAATTTGTTTCCATCGTGACGTCGATTCATTCGGGCACACTTCTTTGTGAAAAAATCCCATTACAAATCCAGCAGATGCGCTTATTGCAAGCACGTCAGCTTCACCTTATGGTTTCTTCGAACTTGTTTCTTTTTCTCGTTTAGGCACATAACGTGCGCCAAACCTAAATTTCGTGTACACTACAACGCCCATGACCTAGTTTCAAATAAATGTATTTTTATAGCTCAAGGAACGCCTAAATAGAAATTATTTCCCCAAGCCACTCTTAAGAAACACACTGCGTCTTGCTGCCAAAGTCGTTTTTTGTTTTCAATACTGGTAATGAATAGAATTAGAATTTATCTGCGTTCTGAAGTATATACAACAATTCCATGAGCTGCGTAATTGTTTTGCGCTAGTGACAGTATATATTATACGAAGTTAACGAGGCGTTTCTGAGCGGTGTGAAATGCCTATGGGACTATTCTTTCGCACTAACCAACATGACACGGGGAAAAATTGTTTTATATTGGCACTCCTTTGAGCAATAAGATGTGTTAGAAATTTAGTAAAACCTAGGGTCCATATAGAAAAAAAAACACTTCTTTAAATGGTTAGTTGTTCCTACCCCCTTTCTATGTCTTTACAATTTCAACTTTTCTCGTGTATGTACTATGCATTGACGATGACTAATCGGTATGTATTAGAAATTTCGATGGAATAAGAGTAACTGACTCCACAATGAGGTGAAGCCAATCAGACATTTCTGATGTTGATTGATGTACTATTGCAGTAGGGTTGAGAATTTTCAAGCCCTAGGCCACGGTGCAAGAATACTTTAGGTGAGTGAACTCCGGGACTATGCACTGGCCAATAATATTCCAATTCGCAAGGAGTCCGAGAGATGGCGCCATAAACTTTGCCACACGCTTCTCTTTACCCTTTCTTTTGGTGTAGGAAAGCCCTCTACACGTAGGAAAGTAGCAGTGCTCATGTATTGTCGCCGCAACACCCACGCCGCACTATCAACACCCTCCCTAATCACCTTTATTTCACGGTGCCGCTCTATGCGTGTCACGTTGTTGATATCACACGATAACGCAGTTTTCTCAGATTTACAAACTGTCATCCACGTGCCGGATGTGCTTTGCAGAATTTCCAGCAGCCCGCCACGGTCCTCAGTCCAGCGAGCCATCTATTGACATGCCGCAAACAAGAATATAATCGGTCCCTCCCCGCCAAGTCAATGCCACGTAGAACATTATCGAGTCTGCTCACTGCCGCTGTGACGTCCCTCGTTTTGCCCAAGCGAGCGCGCGTGCGGAAGTCTGAATCTACTGCCACAATCATCTCCCGTTAAAAGGTCAAGGGTTCGCGGCAAGTTTTACATGCCTAACTGCCTTATTATGCAGTTTGGGTCAACAAAGGTAATGATTTTAGTAAAGTATTGCGCTTTAAAACATTCGGAGACTGGCCTGTGAGTCATTTCTTTCACAAAAAAGCTAAAGATTGACGCTATCTAACGTATAGTCGATCTGTAGATCTGTAAGAGTAAATTTTATGGAACAACAAATTACCAAATAAATACGGTAAGTTTTATTCATTATTTGTTTCTTTACACTCTCACGCACACACACACTAGAGCATGCAGAGAAACTGTTCCTAACTCTTTGCAAAGTTTCTGCAGTTTTAGTTGTACACGATCTAACATCTGTCTTCACAGACACTTAGTTATGGAGGAAACTGTGTGCTTACCACAAGTATTTTATTCTGCACAATATCTGGATGATGACCATTGCAAGAGAAAACAAAACCTTTCGTTTCAAAACATCTCTTGTGACCGACACAATAAGAGGTGTTTCCTCTTTTGCTCTGGCCCCTCTCGCAGTGGTGTGCAGTCAGTCATATAACTTAGGGCCTGAGAAAACTGTTAGTACTGGGTCTATAATAAATCACGTACCTCTCGTGGGGACTTGTACCGCACTGCCGGTTCTTTGATCAGTACATTTTTGGTAGTGGCTCCTAATTATTCTAGCTTGAAGTATAGATACCTGAAAACCAGTTCAGAAAGTGCTTTACCATGAGTGTCTACACACATCTAAATTTCAAGGAAACGTATTAGACTGAGGTGGTGACTCAAATACCACTCCAATAACGTGATATGAACACCGGCAAGAAAATACTATGCACAAACTGATGCACTAAGTAATGCAACAGCATTCCTTTCGTGTTTATAAAGCGACTGAGCAATACAAGTCCGTGGCGCTAATCGCTAGTTGCAAAATGTTTAATGACCCTGAAGGCAAAACGACTGTTCTAAAAGTGTACTGCTATTCAGGTTTATTATTTTATTGCCAGGGCCTACGCCAACAACTCAGAAGCAAACATGACACCGATATTTTGGAGCAAGAACAAAACATGGTGGCGAAGAGCCATTGGAATGACTTAAAGATATGTAGTACAGACACATGTGCCTTCGGTTCACGAACAAAACGAATGTCGACGCCAGCTTGACGAACGACACGCTTCCATTTCGTTCTTCGGTTGTCCTTAGAATTTAGAACCCTCGCAGCATTTGTCCCTTTGCCGTGACAGTTCGCCACGCAGCATCACCCAACCGTTCAAATTTCCAGCCGTACCGACTGCGAAAACGCATCACACATTCACGCTGCATTTCACGGAGACAGAAAAATATTGTCTTCTCAAGTCGCCAAAGAGAGCACTAGCACACCACAAAAACTTACATCGGGCTTGTCAAATAATGTCTGCCGAGCGACGAGAGCAAGCGTAGGCACGTCTGTGCCACGAAACACACTAGTCAAAACAGAGTGACGTCCGAGCCTCTGGCCGACGCAGTGAGCAGGCCTGGAATTATCTAGGTAGGTGGCATTCGCCAAGCATTCACTTCCTGGCGTTCGCTCACATTAAGTATTCTTGCACCGTGCCCTAGACGTACTTATACGGGTCCGCAATTGGTTACAGTATTCTAGAAGCTTTTCCTGGCCGAGTTGGTGCATAAGATTGGTGAACATGTTATCTGCGACGTAAAGGTTGAAAAGTAAATACAAGAAAAAGCGAAAGACAGATGAGCGCTTACAACGAACTTTTTCTTGAAAGCCTAATTCGCTAGTAAGAAAGAAAAATTGAGCATGCGCCAATTCGTGAATAAGTGACGTCGTACATAACATCAGGATAACTGTGTATTAAAAAAATCAGCTGATCCCATGTACCTGAGAATCAACGTTATGCGAAGCATGCGGAGAGAAGATGACCATGTTGCAACTTTTTTCATGGAGCGGCACTTCATGAAATGACGCTAAATATAGGTACAAATGTTGCACGCACAGGCATAGGTTGACGAGTTGCATATGTTTGTATAACCAGTTGTTTGCACTTGCGGAACGATGTCGACTAGAACATGCGTATTAAAAACATAAGACGTCGATATGAAGCGCTGATGCTCGCGATGATGCTGGCCCTGGACACTGCAACATAAATAACTTCTACGCATGATACCTAACTACAATTGACGTTAACCCGACATGACGGCTCTATCAAAGAAGCACATATGTAATGTTAATAAATTGGGTAGCCAGCAATGCAACCACAATTGACGTTTGACGAAGATTAGCGTTCCTTTGAAAAGTAGCTCTTAGACCTGGCGTAGCTCTGGTTGAATGCTTGACTGCCACGCAAAATGCTTCACTTCGATTCCTGCTGGTACCCTGAAATTTATTATCCGCATTCGTTGGGGGGTCAACGCTTCATACGTCAAGTTTACAGCGAAAGCTGTTACGAGATCACAACTCGGGTCAGGCGCAGTTGTCCACCGCTGCTGCCGCCACCGGTGTCCGTAACCAGATCACAGAAAATCAGAAAAAAAACTAGCACAAAAGACGCAGTGGGGCTCGAAACCCGGGTCTACTCGATGCTAACCGAGTCTACTACCTTTTAGCTACGCTGGTGCTTTTGGCTTGTTGGCAAACTTGCCTTAGGAAGGCTTGATGCCTGGAAAGCAATCTCGTTGATACGACTTATAAAGCGTTTTAAAACACCGAAAGAACAAGCAGTCGTCGCTCAATGCGAGTAAAGTAACGAGTGGGTCATCCAATGCTCGAACCCATTAAAAAAGCTTGTAATTGTTCCCATAATAAATGTGGCGTATACTTGCTTGCTTGCTTGTTCCTTTTTTTTGTGGCTGTCACCCACTAAGGGGGATTGGCCAAGAAGCCGGTGGTTAGTGCAAGTCAATACCTTTAGATTTTCTAGACTGGGGGAATATGATTACAGTGTTTTGACTGTGAATTTATTTTGGCGCAATGTAAAAAAAAGAAAAAAGGGGGAGAGAAATAATAGAATTTGTTGAATATCTGAGGTGGAATCGTTATATGAAATTCTCCTGAAAATTGAATCATTGCAGTGTATCAGCTAAATAAGAAGTGGTAGTGTGGCTAGTGAAATTCGAGAGCTGATCGCTGACTCAGCAAGGTAATCTTTTCGTGTTATATATGAATTCGCAGAGAGCCCCGCAGATGTTCCTGTCTCTGTGTCCCAATGAAGTGGCCCCAAAAGACAAAATTTTGGGAGTATTAAGTGATATTCCTAGTTTTTTGAATAAAATTTTGAAGCTGTTTTTCTTTGACTTTTGAAACGGTGACATGTGATAAGAAAATGGTCGATATGTTCAGGTTCGTTACAGCTTGAGCACAGAGAGGATGGCACTAGACCAGACCTGTTTAAGTAGAAATTAGGAGGTGGTACACGGCAACGTAATTTTGTGATCAAGACTTCCTATTTACGAGTGGGACACCATTTATTATTCCATGTGAAGTGCAGGTGTGAGAAATCTGGATTCGATATCATGATTTTTGATGAGTCTTCAAGAAGAAAAAGTTTTCTAAACCTTGCTGCTGTTACATAAGCTGTAGGAGGCATGATAGGCACAATCGGAAGATCAAGAGATGTTCGCGCAAGTGTGTCAGCCATCTCGTTTTTAAATATACTACGATGGCCTGGCACCCATATCATTCGCACTAGACGAATGTTTGCTGGGATTAATGCATACAAGTGCGGATACTTTGCGCAATTTGTTGCGCAAACCCACTTTGCGCATACCCACTTAAGCTAAAATTCCTCTTCGTCATCTTCCACTGCATGAACAATTGCCCAAAATTCTTTGCAAGTGTTTAGGGGATACTTCGCTTCTCAGAAGAATAACGAAAAACAGCATAGCGAATGCTGGCCTACTACACAAAAGTTTATTATTAATTTCCCAGTGGGTATCAAGCAAATGTGCTTGCAGTACAAACTTAACCACATCTCATCCTTAAGGGTGTAAGTGAGCTTGTCGCCAGGCGAGCACCCTCTGCTCCCTATTGGGTGTTCAAAAAAGCGTCCTGAAAAACGGTGCAGAGCTCAGCACCCTTAAGAAAAGGGTGAAGAGCAAAAATTTTAAAGGGTGTAACGAGTGCACCTTCAAATAACAGTGCTGTGATGTCATAACACCCTTTTAAATGGGTGCTGGAAAGGTGCTCCACATCGACGTGCCAGTGGACCAAATTTAGGATTGATGCTGGGGATGGCTAAAAATGCAGATTGCTTTATACTCTGTAGACCATGCTGAGTGACAGCCCACATACGGTTTGTTAGTACTTGAACACATGTACTAAGTCGTCCATTCCACCCTGAACACGTGCACCATGCACAGGGCCGGCCCTCCACAGAGTGCCTTCCGCAGGCGCTTATGAAACTAGCACTGAAACACAGTGACAGCTCTAGGTGGAGCTTTTGCATTATTGTATTTTAAAACACAGTGTCTCTGCAGTGAAGCTACTGGTAAGTTGGCTGCAGTGTTTTGCTTTCTCTATGTGTAGGCAAATAGAGAATCCGGCACTGTTATCGAGAAGTGCTGCAATTGTGCCTTACCCTGTCCAGGTGCTGTTCTTCTGGTTTTTGTTTTTTGCTGCTCTGGATAGAACAAGCTGCACTTATTGCACTTCTTAAGAACAGTGTCGAATTTTATATAAGCTTGTACTGTTGCAAGATCAAAGTTAGCTTCACCACAAAGGAAGTGTGATTTGGCGAAGCCGTCGTTATCCAGCAGTCAACAAAGTGGAGGCCCCAGTTACAGCTGTCTGTACGTTTGTGTACTATTTACCAAAGTGCCCTCGAGAAGTGCTCAGCAGAGTGCCGGATGCATGTTGCAATGTTCAAGGTGGAAGTAGACAATATGTAAATATATACATACCTTAAAGCAAGCTATATTGAATAATTATGTATGTTTCATTAATCATGAAATTGATCCCAGAGTGCCTATATGGCCTGTGCTAACCATTTTTGGTCCAGAATGAATGTAATCTATTCAAGGCCCTTTCCTGCACACATGCATGCACAATTTACGGATGCTTGATCACCATACCGACATGCATGCTTGAAAATTAAAAATTTACAAGTTTCGAATACTGTTGATTATTTCAAAAGCCATATACTCACTTCAAAAGACACACAGACAATATGCACTAAATACAGAACCTTACCACATTGCGCTCTTTTAAATTATATGTAGCAGACGTGAGCTTTTATGCATGTGAGAATGCAAGATATTAGGCCCCAACAAAAATTTATCACAAATAAATTAACATGATGCAAATAGTCACTATTTTATTGTACATAGTATACAACACAAAAATATTGAAAATAGTAAGCATGAGCTATGACCTTCTGCATCGATTGTAATGATGAGATCTTTGTGAGTGAGGATCAATCTTCTGTTTTTCAAATTTTTTTTTCATGACTAGACATCTATTTTGTGACGAGACTTCTTTTTTTAACTTTTAACATTCCGACTTCCCTCCTTGCATAGTAGGTAACAAAAAATTATTTAGAACAACAAACTATAAGTTAGAGGCACCAGCAGTCCAAAGGTGCTTATTGAGGATATTGACAATGCCCACAAAATTGAAAAAGAAAATGGATAGGAAAGTAGGTGTGTGGTAAAACATGTGAGCTTATATAAGATGCTTTGGTCATCATGCTAAAAGCCTTGACTACAAACTTGCTCAAGACTTATTTACAGCTCTCCCTTTATATATGTGTCTGTGTTTCTAAACTTGTACGTTACAAAATCACAAATATTGGCAAGGTAGTGCAAGTGGTGTTGGATTATTATGTGATCATTCAAACACTTGCACAATCCATCTTCAGCTGCCCAGGCAACTTTGGTTCCTTTTACAGAAGTGTGGTCAGGGCGCTCCTTCTCTACAGCACATCCGAACCCGGAAGCCTAAAATAAAGACAGAAGTAATCACCAAGAGTTTCACAAGACAGACTGTCCAAGATACAATATGCTCTGTCATGCTGGAGTGTTCTTAGTTCTATGTGAGTAGAAGTTAGCATCAAAATTCGTTTTGTTTTCAACGGAAAACATGCTTGTTGGAGGTCCCCCAGGCAAAAAGCTGTGTAAACAACTTGACAGTGCCTAGGGGCCTACAGAGGGTAGCACGTACAACAGATTTCACATACAAAAACAAACAGCATAGTAGAAAGAAAATATATATACAAGAAACATTTGAGCAATGATTCAGCATGATGCACATGTGAAACATGAGTTAGGTTTGAGTAAAAAAGCTATTCATCAAGTAATTGCGCACATCCGATTTGAACAAACCAAATAAGGCACTGAAGTTAATTAGGGTTTTTAAAGAATTGTAAAGTGCCAATAAGCAATATTCTAGTCTAGCTCTACAATATTGTGTCAAGTATGTAGTGCTAGTATTTGCCTATTAGGTTTGCTGTAGTCATGAATATATTCAGTTTTCTTAATACCTAAAACTTAGTATGTTGCAGTCTAGCTGTTCATGTTCAATAAACAATTGTTTATGGTAGCATTTAGGTTACCGAATTGATGCTAAAAATTTGGCAGACCCCACATACTTTAAGAGTCGATGTTATGCGAAACATGCATATCATGTATTTTAATTTTTTTATTGAGCGATCTTATGAAGTGGAGCTCAATATATGTACAAATTCTCGCACACACATACGTTAAACAGCCGCATATGTTTAATTTGTTATGGGGAGATGTTACACCCTTGACAACATTAGCAGTTATTTGCGGTTTCGTAACAATGCTAACAGAAACATGGATATTAACCACACTAGAAGTGGTAGGCTGGTATGAAGCATTGGTGTTTGCGCTGGCACTCGCGAGGATGGTAGCCCTCAACACTGTTACACAAATACTTCACAGGATGGTGCCTGACTACAATTGACTTGGATTCGACCTCACGGCTGCATCATAGGAGTGCATATGTAATAGTTATAAAATTTGATAGCCAGTACTGCAACGACAGTTGATGTTACACAAACATTGGAGACTATTTGGAAAGTATAACCGAGGCCGGGCATGGCTCTGTGGTAGAATACTTAATTGCCAAGCATATTCCTAGGTTTCGATTCCTGCTAGGACACTTGACGTTATTCTTTGCATTCATTTGGTCAATGCTGCATATGTCAGCTTTTTAACATGATAGCGTTGAAGAGCTTGTGTCGCAGAAAACCCGCCACCGGCGTCTGCCCCGTTGGTTGTGAGCGAAAAATCAACTGTGCATCTGTGACCGAAAAATCAAGTTACCTAGTTTCCAGAAACACAAAGAATTCCTACTGATGACCTAATGGAGGCGTGCTAATTGCTGCAAAACAAAACCCCCAAGTCGTACTACTAGACACTCAACACAGAGCTTAACCCACGGAAGTCCATTGACATCGGCCAAAAATCAACTTTTGATGTACATAGCTATTCGTCTTCCCCATTTCATGAGCTACACAATGCCATGATAATTGTACCCTGGTATTTTTGGTGGGCTATATCGCACGAAAAATACAAGAATTATGTCAAAAGAATGGCATAAAATTTTACCGACATGTCATCGAAATAGAGACACAGGCTACTAATCTTATGTAGAATGCTAAAAGCATTTAAGGTAAATGCATTGAAGATAGTTGTTGGCCTTTTTCACTATCTAGGTACCAATTTTTCACTATCTAGGCATCAAAATTCTGCCATGTCAGTCATAGTTTACTGACATTGCAAGCTCAAGAAAATTGTGGCTCTGTGGGCATCAACACACCGTTTTGCCAGATTTTCTAAGAAGGCCTTCTTTAAAATTGCTAATGTTTCCAAATTTTTTGCTATAAATTTTGTGCCTTGCATCCAAATGAACCTCCATCCTACTTGTTTTTTTTGCATTCGTGCTCTCACTAACTGCTTACCTTGTCTTGTCAAGTGTTCGTTGACATAAATAGGACTACTTGATCTAAAACGAAAGGCCACTGTAGACAGACGTAAGTTTTTTGTCTTATCCTGAACATTTCATTTGTAACATCATTCAAAATGCACTACTATTTTTTCAAACTAGGCTTGTTTGTTCCTACTCTGTTTGCAGTGTCAATATCATCACGAGTAATGGTTTTTCCATCATCGCACAAAAATTTCGGACAGCGTCAAAAGAAAACCCTCATCAGACGCCTTTGATGTCAGATCGTTCAGCCTTGAATACAGTGTAAATTCTTCAATTTTCATCTGAAGTTGCTTATTTTCACCTGGTAGTTTTTTGTGCCTGTTTCAAGGTGCGACAGGCTCTTTATGGAAAGCCTTTATTTCTAAACAGAGCGCGTTGACACTGTCACCACCTTCGTTCCACACTACTTGAAGGACCAAAGTTCAGCATGAATTTTGTGCTTGAAATCCTCTGCTTACCATGACAAACAATTCACCGGAAACATTAGTACTCTTGCTTGGCAGGAGTGCATGCAGTAATACTAACACAATTAAAGCAAGAAATAAGTGTCTCACCTGTGCGAAAATGATTTTGGCAAACACTGTGAAGACCTCACACACTGCTGCCAAACTGAGCGGAATATGGAGAGCACTTCATATAAGTAGGCAGCATCCAGTAGCTTGGTGAGGTGGAGCGCATGAGCAGGGTGAACAGAGCTGATGCTTGGAACAATGGTTCAGGGTTCGCTGTTGCTTGGGCTCCTTGACCTTGTCAGAAACTTTCCTTGAGCAGCCTTACTCACACGAAATGACAGACCGAGCCGAAGAATTTCTGCACCGGTGCAAAAAAAAATTAATTTTTTTTTTGCAAAGACTGCATGCGCTGCTTGCCAAACTGCCGTGAATGGCTAGAAACGCATGGCCAACATATATTTAGTGGCACGCAACTGAGAAATACAAAAAGGGCATGCTGCAGTATAAATACAACAAAAACATGCTGTTGCAGAGCTTTTCGTGTCGATGTCATACATGTGAATTTTCATTCACCTTTATAGCTCGCTCAAGCACGAAGATGAAGTTAGAACTCTTAGATGAAGACACCCCCTTTTAGCAGTATCGACTCCGCGTAATTAAGAGATAAGCATGCGTGAGTAATGCTGTTGCCTGCAATCAATAAATTGTGGTCTTGAACATGACCAAATATATGCACGAGTGCATCCATAAAGGCACATTTGCATTTCTGTAGGTACGATACTCATGTGATGTGTTTCTTAGGTAAATGCCATGCAATATGCACCATATGAATATTTTATTACGTAAAATTGCAATACCACTGCATATACATGTCAGTATGCGCATATGCATCCACTGCAGATAAAGCATAAAATTAAAGCAATACTGACACATGAATTTTTTACCAAGGTAGTGGAAGGCTCCTGAAATTTTGACCACCTGGGGTTCTTTAACGTGCACCCAAATCTGAGAACACAGGCCTACAGCATTTTCACCTTCATCGAAAAAGCAGCCAGCAAGGCTGGAATATCATCCTGCGACCTTCGGGTCAGAAACCGAGTACCTTAGCGACTAGACCACTGCGACAGGACTTTAATCTCCTTGTTCCCCCGTGTAGGGTGACAGACCGGCTTTGCTGGTCTGGCTAACCTCCCTGCCTTTCCTTCTCTACCATTTATTCTCTTGAGTTCAACGAAGGGAGCTTCTTTCAAACGGGTAACATTCCGATATTTATAATTTGCCTGAAATTGAGTTCACTAAATGAATATTGTGTGCTGCTTCATAGTGATCATTGATCTAAATTGTTCTGGTTGGCTAAAAAGGCACTACTCCTCACTTTTAATCAAACAGCACAAGCTGTCTAATGACCATAGGGGAGAAAAGTGGAAACGCTAAGACAAAACATCAATCTTGAACCCCATGCCATCACAATAAAGCAGGCAAGCTTCTGCAATATTGACCGGCAACTAGGATCTCAGACACTGCAGATAGCTACATAACGTAATGGTTTCCCAACATGACGTAAAGGCAGCAGAATTACATATTGCCTAAACTGCTTCGTTATGATAACGATGAGGCCACAATGTTATTGGCCTCTGTATAGTAATAACAAGTTACCTTGCAAATCATGTGACAATAAAATTCAATACGACGTCATGAATCTTGCATCCTACCATGTGGTCTAAGTACCAACAAGGTGGTTTTAGTGACGTCGGTGCAAGCCAATAAACAACAATCACTTGGTCAACATTAATTTTGATATTATTCCATTGGTCTGATGCGTACATCTTCAAAAAACGGCCGTTTAGATTTGTTCATTCTTAGATAAATACAATGTCTAAGTTTGCATGTCAGCAGCAACATATACACGCCTTAGGCACACATATATGATGTAAAACCTTATTGTGTTTCGAGCAATAAATTAGGTATTCATACACTGCACATATCACAGGTCACTTGTAAATCTGCAGCGAGGTCATAAAGAATTTATGATATCGGATAAAGCATTACACTTGTATTCGAAAGTGTAATTGGAAGTTGTGGTAGAACTTCGTTTTAGAATGTTTGTAGATGTAAAGGTATTCGGCAAAGTTTTAACTCCAAAGCGGGCTGCAGCGCCCACAATTCTTAAAAACCAGAACAATGCATTGATAGGTGAACAGGGGGGAACAAGCAGTACCACCAAAATTGCACTCGAACGAGTGAACTACTGCTCAACCTAGCGCTTGCACAGCTAAGGTACGGCTATTCGGCCACTCATAGACAAAATGTATTGGCCCAGGCGTAATTGCACGCTTTCACAACCACACCTACAGCACACTGTGTCAAGTGTACGCACACTTAATTAAGCTGAATATCATGGTAATTTAATAATATACGTGCCCGGTGGATGCAAACACATTTGGTCACACAGGAAAACACATCTACCTTATACTAGTCACACACATTTAATGATCATGTAGCTGTTAAAAAGAGGACGCGTAACATATAAATCTTTCTTCATATACTTCTTTGGCACAAAAAACGCACAAGGCCGCGTAAATACCAACGCGGATACCACATAATTCTTCTCCATTCTTCTAAATTGAATGCGCAAAGATCTAATTCAACGCGAATCACCGGAATACTCCAACACACGCGACACACAGACGACGCTTTCGGCTTCCAGGCGCAGTCCCCGAATGGCGTCTGACGGCATTGCAAAAATATAGTGATTCATAGCGTGCAGAGCAACACCCGCCGACTCACAGCCGCACAGCGCACATTGCTTTAACCTTCTTCCCCACAGAAAAAAATTCATCCGCGCGTAACGTCTCTGAGCATAGACTTGAGCCTAATGAAATCAAACACGCCAGCAGGCTCGCTACGTTAATAAAAACTCACTTATCGTCTACCAGCTAGGAAAACCTTAGTTCACAACGTCATTATATTTTATCGCTTTCGGTGTTAACCACGGGAGGAGCTGAGGACGCGAGCGGAAGCACAGCAGCCTGGATCAGGCACGCCGCGGCCTTGGCCGAAGAAGCAGAAAACAAAGCGTCGACAGCAGAAACATCCACCTACCTTTTTATTTTGGCGAGCGCTCGACGGTACGAAGCAGCTGGTCCTCTCTTGAGTATAGTGCATCTTCGTAACAAGCAGCACCGACAGAACACGAAAGACAGCGCAAGCACACTTTGAACAACACAAAAAATTGACTTTAAACGCTCGGCACACGGCCGTTCCAGCCTCCAGGAAGATTCTGCCATTTCTGTGCTTCTGACGCCACCGATCCGCATTTGCGCGCATAATCTTTTATATGATAAGCAAATAGATTGTTTCTCCTTAAATTTATAGTAAAAAGTAGTGAAAATAGAAGATACGCTAGTATGTATTGCAAAGAATATTTCTTACCTTTGAAAATAAAAAATGATAGAACACGTATTCGTGCGAAATTTGAAACGTTCGCTTGCTTGAGTATTTCATATACCGATACCTTGTTAACATCTGTACATTGGTTGAGTGATTAAGCTGGCTGTTTAAGCAGTGTTAAAACAGTTGTATATAAGTACAAAGTACAGGCAGCAAGCAAAATTTGTCACAAAAAATAAGCGTACTAGTTGGCAAAAATTATTTTAGCTGTCTTTAGGGAAATTTCTTTAGGAAAAGGTTTTAGTCAAGGCTAATTTTAACTTGCTTTGATGAATATTTATATGAACAAAATCAAGAAAACGTTTCTTCATTGTTATTATATTAGAACGTCGAAGTCTATAGCCCGCCATAAAAATTGGTAACACGTGTCAACTGATACATTGTAAGGTTAACAAATATTTGTACAACACAAAAACTATTTTATTTACCACGGTCTTGTTGGTTTGTATTTCTTTGCAATAACAAATATATGATTTATATATAATGTCATGGACGAAGCTTTGTTTTCAATGTTAGGCGCAAACGAGGCCGAGAGTTCTATATGTGTAAGTCACAATCTTGTTGTAGCTCTACAAGCTGCGTACTCCGCCATTGGCTAGTGAGCTTGTAGCGCATAGCTTGGTCAGCGCCGGCCGTGAGGCGACGAGAAAAAGGCAACAAGAATGCAAGAACTAGTGCAGAACTTACGTTCAGCCGGGCACTATCGCTATTCAGATATCCGTTACTGCGGTGGGGCCATTTATGATACCATGATGCCTAACTAGTAGACCTCTGAAAGCTGTTGGTTATGATCTATGACCACGTTACTCACAAAGCTTTGTCGGCGACTGTGCACCCTAATGGGTGCTCATCAGCACCCATTAGTTGTTGCACCCTTTTTGCACCCTAGTTTCCACCCTTTTGATGTGTTCACCCTTTAGGTTCCGCTTGTAGGGTGCTGAGACGCGAATAGGGTGCTCAAAGGATGTGCTTAGGGTGTCGGCACCCTTTTTGATACCTTTAAGGGCCAGAATCGGTTTAGTGTGTAGTTACTCAATGAGTGTTAAGAAAAGGCTCTGAAAGGCCGCTCTTCTAGCTTGCCGTATGACTGTGTCGCGCCTTCCGTGCAGGCCTGGCGTTATTTTTTTTTGCTTAACACTGACATTTATTTATGCCTTCGTTGGGTCGACACTACCGATGTCGGGTATCGCTTAACGCTCATGCGTTAAAATTGTTCATGTTTGTTCTCGTCGTTCCTGGGTCGATACTAAGTGCCAATCACCTGTGACACATACCCGCATACCAGTGGCGCATACCCGCCGTTGGTATGTGCCATGGTCCGGCGGGAAGTGTTTGACGACCTACGCGACAGGGTTGTGAGATTATTCATGTCTAAACTGGCGCGACCTGTTCGTCAAACCATCTTACCCTCCCATGCTAATTTTGTTCGCGCCAAGTTAAGCGGGTGACCACAAGAGCACATAAACGTAAGCGGATAGATAGATAGATAGATAGATAGGTAGATAGATAGATAGATAGATAGATAGATAGATAGATAGATAGATAGATAGATAGATAGATAGATAGATACGCTCAAGCTCACCCAAGTTCACTAAGAAATGATTCGCATTTATTAGAGTACCTCAGATCCATGCAGTGAAATCGATGCGTCAATAACACAAGCGGACACCTTCTTTGTAATTTTTAACACTTCTAACACCTTTCTCGCCACGTGATGCCTGCTTTTGCAATATTCCTAATTTGATGAAAATGTGGCACTCATGAGCAGGACATAACATGCCCATTTGTGCCACATATAACATGTTCAGCAAGCCTGCAATAATTCGCAATCATACAGATAAGTGGAATTTGGCAGTGTCATTCATGAGTGCCACGTTAAAAACAAATAGAAATTTAACGTGCATGAACTGTGCTACAGGAATGCACGATATACAAAACAATACTCTGTTTTCGGCACTCCTGGTGGATCATATTAGATTCAAAATAATAAAAACGACTAGACGGATTACACAAAGTGTGCAACAAGTCAAGCAAAAAAAATATCACACAATATACATGAAGTGCATGATGATGAGTAGGGCTAAGAATCCATCAACGCTCCTGTCCGTCCGTTCATTCTTGCTTCTGTCCATCCATGCACCCGTCCATCTTTGCGTCCATGCGTTCGTCCGTGCGCCTATCCATCCGTTCATCCCTCCGCGTGTCCATGCGTCCGTCCGTCTGTGTCTTCGTCCATCTATATGCGTCCATCCATCCGTCCATGCATCCATCCATCCATCCGTCCGTCCGTGCATCTGTCTGTCTCTCCGTTCTTGCGTCGGCCCAGCTGTCCGTCCATCTAGTGAATACTCCAAGTACCACCATCTCGCATCTTTTTGCTGTATATTCATTATGTAGAAGTACCACCATCTGCAGTGGACAGTCCAAGGACATTATGAGAAATGAGACGGTCGGAGTAGAGGAGCGGCACGCACGCATTTTCTTACGGCCTACGCTTCGTGTCTACTTCCCACATTTCACCGCGTCTCGTTCATGGCTATATACTAGTTGACTATAATTATGGAACCGCTGCCCATCCCTTGCTAATCTTGTGTTTAGAAATCCTTGGTAAAACAAGAAAGGTTACGCTAAGTGAGTTTGACGTGACAACCCTTTCTTGTCAGATAGTGCTGAGAGTGCGTCTTGCTTATACTAGTTTTGTTTATTAAGCATCACATTCAAGGCAAATTTTATTGGAGGTTAAAACACCGATACTCGCCTTTGTAGGTTGTTTCGTAAGAAACAACTATCTTTTTATTTATGATTACCATGCGCGAGTTTCCTCCTCAATTTTAAATGAGTGCGTGCGTGCTGCTGCTCTAGTCCGGCCATGGAGTTGGCTACGTACTACTACGACGCTCTACAACTGCAAACATCGCGGACGCACTACCCACGGCTTAAGGAGGTTCGCCCCTAAAATGTCACAGCATATCCACGGAGTGCATGATGATGAATGGGGGAAGGGTTTCTCCATCCGTACGCCCGTCCGAGCACCGTTCGTGCATCAGTTCATCTGTCCGTCCACTCGTGCGGCCGTCCGTGCATCCATTCATTCGTGCGTCTGTCCCTGCACTCGTCCATCCTTCCATCCCTGTGGTGGTTCGTGCAACCGTCCATCCATGCGTCCGTCCGTGCATCTGTCTGTCAGTCCATCCATCCGTCCGTCCATTTAGAGAGCACTCTAAATACCGCCGTCTTGCATCTTTTCTGTCATATATTTAGCGTACAGAAGTACCGCCATATAGCAAACATTTTAAAGACTACACAGGAGGTGGCACTCGCGCCCTTTCTTACGGCCTGCGCTTGGCGTCTACTTCCTACCTTTCACCACCTCTAGTTCATGACTATAAAGCGATTCACTATATTCATAGCTCTGTGGCCCAACCTTAGCTGAACGAAGCTAAATATTTTTAAAACCATAGAGGTTAGGCCCAGCGAGTTTATCATGACAACCCTTTCTGGTCAGATAGTGCACAAAGTGCATCCTTCTGATGCGAGTTTTTTAGCAAGCATTAATTTCAAGGAAAATTTTCTTGGTGATCAAGTCAAAAATACATGCCTCTGCAAT
This sequence comes from Rhipicephalus microplus, assembly GCF_043290135.1. NCBI lineage: Eukaryota > Metazoa > Arthropoda > Arachnida > Ixodida > Ixodidae > Rhipicephalus > Rhipicephalus microplus. Next base: position 118,992,459 of record NC_134700.1, on the reverse strand, counting down.
TATTTCATAAGAAACAACTACCTTTTTATGATTTACGTGCACGGTTTTCTTCTTCAATTGGAAAGGGTGTGCGTGTGCCGCTCCTCAAGACCGGCCGTCAAGGAGGCTACCAACTACTACTACTACTACATACATCGCAGAACCACGACCAATGGCATAAGGAACTTTGCCCCAAAATTCACTTGATGAGGCATTGCTGTTAATTTGATTGCATCGAATTCCGTCAACAGTTTAATTTTTTAGGCTGCTAATCATAGAACTGCATACGTACGCTCACGGCACGCAGCACAATCAGTTCACGTTCAATTTTCGCATATGTACTCTGCATACATGAATTCGCTACGGCTCTCGTCGGGTTTTTCGTGTTTGCATAGCTGCTCGTTTGACACACGACATCAGATTAAGGGTCATCTTCGCTTTCGAACAGCACGCCATTAGCACTCTCAACAACGTACAAACATGGCGAAGACGACCCGTGCTTCGACGATGTCCGTATAATTGATGCACAAAGGAGGTGGACACACCGTCCAGTGGCCCCAATAGCTCATGTTTCACCACTTCTTTCACGAAGAAAAAGATAGTCGACTGCCCAAGCTGATTCACAGATAATAGGGAGTTTTAGTGCAGGACGTTGCGGCGGCGGTATTGCGCATGCGCGGTACCCCAAAAAGATGCGTCGCTAGGTCGCGGGGGGGATGTGTCTGCGGAGCCATGAACAACGCTGCCATCACTGGCCTCCTAGCGGAGATAAGCTGCACTGGCGCATCATGTTACCCGTGATGTCACTCACCTTCACGGCGAGCCAAACCTAGGCTGGCCAGCGCCACCACTTTCACCTATAAGTTTTCAGCACAAATATTATAGTGGATAGCCACTATACAAATATCATGACACAAAGGCACCAAATCTCGGACAGCATTGATCGGCTGCCTTATAAGGTCCACCTTCACAGGAACTCATGGTATCCACAGTGCGGACACTCTAGCTCTCTAGTTGAAATAAGCCAAAGTGCGAGCACCAATAGCGATTACATTGTTTCAGCCAGATTACGAAAGCTAGAATGGCCTGGAACAAAAAAACAAAAAATATGCCAGCCCAACGACCAGCTGAATAGGTGGCGCCATCTAGCGCGGCCGTAGTGAACCAGACAATCACAACATTGTTATTGCGGAAACATTGTGCATTGTAAGTCTGCTGCGAAAACCGCGCAGCGGCGTTATTACAAATGAGTAGCCTTTTTATTCATTTTCACCTCAAAAACATTACGCCTAAACCAACATGTTCATGACTGTGGTTGCACGAAGTGTCACAAGATGTCGACACTATGTAACAGCAACCTTGTATTTTTCACTTTTTTGCGATAAAAAAGTCTCGTGATTTTGCCGCAACGGTGATTTATTCCTATGTAAGTTAAATGCAGTTTAAATGCAGTGAGCATCACCATTCGTGGTTTGCGAAAACGTAAAGGCGTACATGTCTACGTATGATGAGCTGAAAACGTTGCAAGAGGCACGTTCCGGTAGGAAGGTAAACGCAAACTGGTATCCGGTAACACGTTAACGTAAAGAAGTATATGTACAAGCTAAAAGTTACACAGAGCTACACGTTGCACCGCTGCTCTTTCATCGCGCTTGTCGGACTACGACTGGCCGTCTGGATTGCTTGGCATCGATGGTGCCGGCTTCAGTCGCAAGTGTGGTGCATACGAAAAAGTTTTTTTTTGTTTAGTGTTGATAATTGTCATATCATTTAGGAATGAATTATAGAAATTAGTTTACTTCATGTCACTATGTAAGTTTAATTTAAGATTTTAAATCGTAAACATAATAAATAATACTTACGCGACAATTGAGACGATGTGGCGCTGCGAGCGCGTGTGACCTTCGTGCGGCTTGCGTGCGCGTGCGCGCCTCTATAAGGCATTCCAGTTGGGTATGGGTTGGCTACGAAACGCCACACGCCCCGAAGCCCGCAATGCCCCAAGAGCTTGCGTACCCAGCACTAAAACTTTCTAAAGTCGACGCACCGTGCACACACAAAACAACTTATCTCTGCCTTCTTCGTGAAGGCAGAGAGACGTACACGTTCTTATCGCAGCTAGGAAGAGTTGTTGCGCTGAGTGAGCAGGTTCAGTATATCTTGTGATGCTAGCTAATTTATTCTGACATGCACTTCATGCGGTCAGTTTAACTTGTAACACTGGAAGCTAAATATTGTGTAAGTGGAATGAAGCCAGGATGTCTCCGGCGTTAAATGTAGCTCAAAAATGCTTAAACTTGCCTTACAAGACACCCTTATGATGTCTGCCATCCTTTTATTTGAACAGCGAGGCTTTTTCAGCTAGCCTTAGATTATATTCTTTATCAAGATTCCTAAACGAGTACGTGCCAATAAATTGGGTTCACTACGCACTACTGCTCCACTAAAAATAAAGTGGGCAACACTTATCCGAACGGTCATCCCCCCAAAGTAGACTGAAAGTCAAAAGCCGTCATGTGCCAAAGATTTTGTGTAAGTGTGGGATACTCACTACTGGCTCACTAAAAATGAAAAAGGCATCATTAGGCCAAACAAACTGGTATGTGCCACTGTGCGGCCTATCATGAAGCTATCATCGTTATAAGCAGGCATGTGCTGCAGGAAATGTGTAAATCGCACTATTCACAGCTATCACTAATAATAAGAACGCAAACGTTTATTACAAGTGGCTGCGAACCAACTGCGATGAGCGGAAGACCACAAGTACGCCCAACGAGATACTACTGAGAAATGATACAAAGGCCGCGGTGACCATGAAAAGACCCCGAAGCGGTGATAGGTCTTCGCCAACCACGTGTCCGTGTCGTGTCTGTGACTCTCTAATCAGATCAAATCAAATCAATTCGATTTGTTTTATTTCTACCATGTAGAGTCTTACAGGTGAAGGACAACGGAAAAAAGCTGCCGAGAAGTGGCGTGACTAGTTCGTATTCCAAAGTAGTCTATGGCATGTGGGGAACAGCAAAGAAAAGCATTTTATCTGAACAGGGAAGTTTACACTGATAATCAGCTATAAACAACTTAGTATCACTTAGCCAGATCATATATGCCACTTATAAAAACAATCTAGAAACCATCTTCGTTCCTTATCTAAGGCCTAGGCTGTTAAAAACAAAGTAGGGGTAACTGAACTATTCTTGAAAATCATTAAGCTTCTCTGCTCCAAGGCTAAGTACAAGGATAGGTATAGCGCGAGAACAAAACGACGACACAGAGACAAGAAGGACACGAAAGACACGACCTTCTTGACTCTGTGTCGTCGTTTTGTTCTCGCGCTATACCTATCGTCATGCCATACCAACTAGCCCAAGCTGCCACACTGCTAAGTACAAGCTTTGTTATTTTATCGTCTGCTCAAGCAGCTGCGAATGAAAATTCCTCAAAATAGGTAGACTCCACACTAGCAATTTATTACGTTGCTCTGAGTTGTTTACTAGCATTTGTAACGGAAGACCAAGTCCTAGTCTTCTTGGGCATACCTTCAAACGCCTCCACTACGAGCGTACAAGATAAACCGTACAGTGCAGAATTTTGTAAGGCCCGGCCATATTCCTATACGTATCCTCAGTATTATGAGCACTCCTGCATCAGAGACCACTACAGAAAATTGGCCGGTTGAACACCGCGATTAGCGCATGCTCAAGCGCGAATTTCGTATATACCGAATGCACCTACAACCACATGTGTAACGCCCAGCAGCCATTGGTGACCGAGCGACTTTTAATTACCTGCAAATATGAAATGGGCAAATAATATCGCTGGTGTGAAAAGGCTTATTAGTCGTTAAGGACAGCGGTGAGACAGCGGGAAGAACCATCCAGACACCGGCAGAGCAGCGAACCGAAGCACAAGCCGAGAGAGCCGCGGGCTTGGCGATGCTGCTCGCTGCAGGCACATCTTCTTCACAATTGCCCCCGCTGGAAAAAGGAGCCATTATGGCGAACTAAGAAGTTTCAGGCAGAGGATAATGATGCGGTTTCAGGCGAGAAACATGGTCGATGTCACGTGCACGCCCGCGCATGTCGTCCAATCGGGAAACTGGCTCGATTAGGAAATTAACCGGAGAGGTTTTCTCAAAATGGTGTAAGCCCCCTCATACCGGGGCACAAGTGTCGAGGAGAGTCTCGGAGTTTGGTACGGAATGGCGAGCCATACAAGAGACCCTGGGGCATAGCTCATATCTGGGCGGGCGGTGCTTGGTGTTCTTTCTGGCGGCCCTCCTGCATCTGCCAAGCTGACTCGGAACCAGTCGTAGTGAAGGACATGCAGGCCTATCCTTTCTCAGCTGTTGGCTTCGGCAGCATCAGGTTGGCTTTTGAGAATGTAGCAAGTCGTACTATCGTGTAGAAAAGCACTTTAGTGCTGTCTTTGTCACGTTGCTGCTTAGATATGCTGTGAATAAGCATTTTTTTTCTAAGTAGTCTTTCTGTTTTTTTTTCTCGAGCGTGCGTTGTCTGAACTGCAGTGTCCCGTGTATAGCGAGTAGTTAACGTGCTTTTTTATACAGTTCCAATGCATATTCGCCAGTATGTGTTCGTGATAAAGCGGCTATAGTTTAAGAATAAAATAGCATAAAAGCAAAGGAGAATACTTCCCTTCCTCTCATCACATCAATCTCACATTCTGATTTGTTTGTTTTTTTCACTCATTCTTGAATTTCGATAGTTCTGCTCGTACACCCTACTAACTGCTTTTGACTGGCATACGGCACGTAGAATCACCGGTGTTGTTTACGTCGTATAAAGCAGAACGCAAATGAAAAATACACAACAACGCGCATAAAGGGAGCTTACTAAGGCATGCTGATGTGCACTGCTGATTGTAAGCAGTATAGTTTCTCTAATCTGCTGATCTAGCACTACCCCGTCTACCTCTATACATAAGAACATTTTTCGGGTTGACTTTGCAAAGAAGCGGGACATTCCTTGAAATAGGAAACCTGTAAATCTTCCTTTTTATGCGTTTTTGTGCGTTTTTCTTACTTTGCTATCGCTAGGGCGCTCTAATAATAACGCCGCGGAAAGCAAGAAGATCCACCGGTGGAGGCCATTTCAAGTAAAGGTTGGCATCGATGGTGAGTGAAAATACCACGCTATGTTAGGGCGTGATGTGATAGCCGAGAACCATCTGAAAGGCTCTAAAAGAAAAAAAATGCTTTTGCCAAAATTGAGTGGGTCGGCAGGGACGCAGAAAAAGGACGTCTATTCAGTGAAGTACGAGTGTTCGCCTTCGTCGCCTAATCCCCGGAGCCGCCATGTCTGTCGTAACAAACATACTCGATTTGCTTGGAACATGCTTTTTTATGTCTACAGCTCACCTTTTGATGCTACCTTGAGAACTTGAATAAAATGCGAAGCAGCATCAGAAGTGCTCGGGAAAAGGTGCCCCCGAATCCCGTATATCTAGATTTTCCGCACGTGTTAACTCGTGAGGGCACGATGGAAATCAGTGCGATTAAATGATCTCTCTAGGTTGAGCCATAAAACGACGAAGTGTTAGTTCAGAGCTTTATTCATGCCATGGTGCATTTCGACAAGGTAAACAAAAAGAAGCGATGTCTGAAAAATAGATCAAAATAGCTCCTACAACGAAGTTTCAGAATCGACATGTAAAGTAAATAGCGCGTCCTGAAGGCACGAGTACTAGTTAATGACAGTTTCTAGCAATACAGGCTCGTAGTAATCAATATGATGCAACCAAAATTTGTTGCCTATTCGCAGTTGCTGACATTTCACTGCAGTAGAGACAAACACACTTTCAAAATGACCCCCATAAAATAGAAACGAGTTAGTATTTGCAACTAAAATATTAATTACTATGGGTAATAACCATGACAGACAGTTCTTAACCTCGTGTCACTTGTTTGCTACCTACATTTGTAAACAGTTACTGGCTCTTACCGTCACGAACCTACCTGTTCACTGCCTATGTTAGGACGCACTGAGCGACTGCAAGCAAACAGGTAGAAAATGCAGCCATTTCTGATTTTCCCAGACCAATACTACTTCTTTCCTACCAAGCTATTGATTACCTCCTTGAAGATTGTAGTTGACACCTAGTTGAGTTATAACAGGAATTGTTTCGATATATACCATTCAGGTGGTAACTGAAGAAAGCAGCCATACATAAAAAAGCAATATTTTTCTGTTTAAAACAACCCAACCACAGTTTCTATACATTATCCTGCTGTCATGAAAACAAATAAGCAGAAGTTTATGAAATATGGAAAGGTGCTATGCGAGTTTTAGCACACGACATAAATTTATATGGAATAGCCCGCCAAACAGACACTAAAGGAGCGCCAGTTATTTTGCTGAGGTCACAGAACCTTGTGCTAAGGTAACCAGCTCAACGTCTATCATGCTGCAGCTTGTTTTGAACTAATGGCTTCCATGCTTCTTTTTTGCAGGGCTACAACGAATTTGCTTCCCGTGTTGCAGTCACAGTGCCCGAGCATCACAGAAAACTTTGAGCTTCATGTTGCTCGCAATAAGCTTAGCTGATCTGATTCGATTCTCGAGGATATTACCCAAGTGATTTTTGCATTTAGTATGTCCATAACTACGTATATTCTTTACAGTCAGTAATTATAAGTTTTGCCTCAACTTTACCACACTTCTGAAGTGTTTTTACTTTCTCTTCAAGTGACCAGCGAGACAATTCCCGCTGTTTGCAAAGCAGCCGTACGTTACTTTCTCCCACTTTGCTATACCACCTCGGGTGGTGCGTCTCAGGCGCCGAGCTTGGGGAGCGTTGGTGTCATGGAGGGATGAAAAACTTCATTGAGTTCGTTTCATAACATCGGAAGAATCTGAAGTTTAATATGTCATTATTCATTCGACTAAGGGATATAAATTAGCACATTACTCTGAATACATGGACCCGGTGGCGGTTGAATAATAACGCTTAACGATGGCTCTTTCAGTGTCTATAGACTTCTCCTGCATTGATCTAAACTGAAGGGTACTCAAAGCTGAAGTGAAATGGTGAAGAAACGACCATTTCTTTTGTTTTCAATACTATGGGGCCGTCCGGATCGATGAAGTTTCCTGGTCTAAAAAGCGCCCTTTGACTGTCGTTGTCTGATGAAGTTCTCACGAAATATCCTTTAACGTAAAAGGCCGTTTTCGGGAGCGATCTTGAAGGCCGTTCTACCGAAATACAATGTAATATGGAAGGTGTGCCGTGAAAGAAAAAAAATCAGCACAAAAAACGCTGAAGATAGAAGGGCCTGGATACGGGTAAAGGGGCCTACATAAGAAAGCGTGGAGACGTTACGATCGCGCTTTAACCTTATCTTTTTTTTTTCGAGTTATATAGAAGAAATTATGAACTGCTCTACGAAGCTTCTATTCATTTTTGACAGAGGTCTTCGAACACCGTTACGTGTGAAGGTGGACCACATTACGCGCTTTGTTCTAGTACTATGCGCCTTATTTTATTGTTTTAATTCACTATTCTGTTACTCTTACCCTTTTTCAACGAAGTGTTCTTTTTCCTCAAGAGAAAATAACAACCCTATGATAGAGAGTGAGAAAGAGAGAGCTGACCTCCGCTGCCAAAACGTACTGAAAGGCTGCCCCGATATTCCGTATTGCTACGCCCATGTGTATGCAGTGGGATTCATTATGCCTTGTGGCTGTGACATGGCACGAAGACTATAAGATAAAACAAACTCAATTATACTGAATTAAGACTGAAAATTTTAGGTTCATTAATTTGATTGGATTCTTTTTTGCATTGCATTGATATGTCTTATGACCAATTTTACAAATAATGATAACAAAGTTTGCCTTTTCTTTGCATGAAGAGCATTTTTATTCTACGTATATATAAAAATAAAAAAAGCCATTCTAAGAAATGTACTACTGCATCTCATAGTATCGTCGCCTACGAAGTATTCAGGTCATACGGGCTCCTGAAGTAAAATTAACCTATAGCTCAAAAGAGTCTCGTATATCAATTTGTTATTACCGGCGTACGTAAAGAATTACAATACCCCAAAAATAATGAACAATGTTGGACAGTGTAAATATTGTCAAAGAAAACTACACCTGGGAATGTAAAAAAAATCACAGGATGTCCCCGGAGTGAATGATGATGAGTGGGGCGAAGCGTTAGTTGGTGCGCCCGTGATTCTGTCCATCCATCCGGCCGTTTTTCGGTCCACCCATTTACCTGTCTGTCTTTCTGCCCGCCTGACCGTCCGTCCAACCGTCCGTCCAACCGTCCATCCATCTGTCTTTTGTCCATTCATCCGTCCGTCCGTCTGTCCGTCCGTCCGTCCGTCCGTCTGTCTGTCTGTCTGTCTGTCTGTCTGTCTTTCTGTCTGTCTGTCTGTCACTTACAATTGCGCCACCTGTTCAGTGAGTCGTACAACTAGGTGGTTACGAATCGGTCGCAGACATGCAAGGAAAAGCACACGGCTTTGGGAGATTCGCCCCTGAAAAAGGAAGTGGTTTGTGGTTGCCAGAGGCTTGATATTGATTACATAGGCGGGGTAGCACCTCAAACTTGCCTGCACTGTTCATGAAGTTTCTCTCTTTTCGATTTAAAAGCAGCCTTCACCACCAACGTCTTTCGCGCATGACATGTTTAATTTTCTTTTTGTCCGTTGCTCAACCCGTTTTGTAATGTTTTTATGATAGCATGCCCCTTCGCTCTCTTCTACTCGTTTTCATTTGCTCGCCTTTACTCAGCATACGGCAGCGTTTGCCGGCGCGCTTGTTTTCGCAAAGCAGGCAATAAACTCAGAGAACAGCTGCTCTATGACAGCGCCGCTTCTCTACTAACACCTATGGCGTTTACGGTGGTTTGTGTGGGCGTCGAAGTTTTTGTCTTCACATCAGCCTTCCCGAATCCTTGATGCTGGCACTTACTTAATGTTTCCAATTCAGGAAAAATGCAGCTACGATTTTTTTTTCTATCTGTTTGACCTTGAGCAGTGTATGGTGCTGCGGATATTGTGGGAGTCGTCAACAGGCATAGCCTGTTTAGAATGTCATCCCATGTTTGGAAAAACAATTATTTTCATCGGACGTATTGTCGTGACTTAGTGCGCTCAATTTTCCTGAAGCTTCGTCTAGTCAGAAAATATTTCGCTGACAAAATACGTAATAAAGCACTTTATGGTTGCATTAGCCAACAAAGCTGCGCAAAACTGTGCTGAAGTTCATTTATGTAGCACTGTCCAGAACCAGCATCTTCGCGACCATCAGCGCTTCATACCAGCTTCTCGTAATAGTAATACGCATGTTTCAGTTGGCATCGTTGCGTCAGTGCAAGCAGATGGTTATATCAACATTTGCTGCGCCTCAACATATGTCTGTGCGTGCAACATTTGTAGATGTATTCAGCGTCATTTGATGACACGCTGCTAAATAAAAAAATTGCAACACGGTCAACGTCCCTTCGCATGCATGGCGTAACGTTGATTCTCTCGTAATATCTGCCGATTTTTAAAAATTTTACTGTATTATATATTACTTAGTTCTCTCTCTATGTGTGATTCTTGTTTTTGAAAATTTACAATATTATAATAAAACTTGCCATTTAAAGTCCCGAAACCACTATATGATTATGAGAGACACCGTAGTGGAGGGCTTAGGAAATACCAACCACCTGCGTTTCTTTAGCATGCACCTAAATCTAAGCACGAGGGCTTCGAGCATTGTCACCTCCATCGCAATTGTGGCCGCCGCGGCCGGGGTTCGATACCACTGCAAAGGATCGTTGCATTATCGGTATCGTATCAATCCAGAACAGTGGCGAGCATTTGCAGCCACGTAGTGCGTGTCATTCAGTCATCACCACACAATACGCAGTCCTACGAAACCGGAGTGTTGCGCGCCTGTCTATGCTGGTGACTGGGTGGCGTGCATACTGCCGTTTCTAACGCTTGCTGGAATACAGGTTTGCCAAACTTTGAGGCCAATATTTACTTCCATATTTTGTATTGTGACCAATTTTGCATTTCCGCATGAGAACCTGGTTAAGTAGCTTCATTGACAACGAAGTCATTAAACTTTCTTTCGCACTGCATCCTTTGAAGAAAATAAAGTATAGGAACTATGTACGTAATGCCAACTCGAAAAGCTACTTTTTAAAGTGTGCTGTTTCGATACGAACAGGCTCTGTTGCATTGATTTGGAAGGTTCGTCAAAAAGGATTATAATAGTGCTGATCAATTTCGTAAACACGCATTTTTTCACCTTATTGAGTTGAAAAAAGCCTTGTTGCCCCCTCAGGCTAGGTGAAGAAAATGTGAACTGGTCAAGCTCTTTGAATGAAAATAGGCTAAGCAAAATGTCATTAGCTGTAACAATATTGCATTCCACTAAGTATTAGTGTGCACACCACGCAAAGGTTGTATTATACAGTTGAAGGCCTTGTTTTTGCATCCCGCATGGGGGAATAATGCGAAATATATTTTTTTTTTGCTGAGGACAACAGCAGGGGCCTTCGAAAACATTTATCTAAAAGTGTGCATACTTTGTTGGTTTTGCACTTTTTAATACCATAATTTGGTCTCACAGCTGTACACCATACATACATACATACATACATACATACATACATACATACATACATACATACATACATACATACATACATACATACATACATACATACATGCATACGCACATACATACATACACACATACATACATACATACATACATACATACATACATACATACATAACTTAATTGAAAGGCCTTGCATGCTCAGTTGGGATAATTGCTCTTAAAGAATATACCGGCCACGTGCAAGTCTTCCCTCACAACGTCTACTTCCTCAATGTACTGCATGCCTAATATCTGCAAGTCGAACTTTCCGATCTGGTGTCATTGATTTTTTCTTTTCTCACCTTCGTGTTTTTACTGTCAAACGAGAACTTGTTTGGTTGCTCGTCAAATTGATTAGACGCATAAAATAAGCACGTCGTACAGTGTTAGAACTAGGCACAGCAGAATTCGACCAGCAGCGCATCAAGAATTCACTTCTGGCTTCAAGTCAGCTTGTTGCTTTCTCAGAAGCCTGACGTTAGCTTTTAGAATATGTGTGCATGTCGAGAGCAGGAGAGGAGAGATACTTTGCCTTCTGCGGGGCTTATAATTGTAATATATAATATTCAGTTGCCTGCAATCAGAATGCAAATACTTTAGGCCGCCAGACCGTTTTTCTCGTCCTTTAGTCTTTGACGTTGTGACGAGAAATAAAGAAGGTCGAAGCACTCGGCCACTCAGCACTGAAACGGGATCCCTAGGCTGCGACTTAAAAGCGCGTTAAGCCGTCTCTTGTATTGGCGTAGCTTGTCGGGATACTCTTTAGAAAATCAGGAGACTTCACCAAATTTTCTGTGGCTTATGTATTCACCTTGCAAATGGACAGAACGCTTTGACGTGGCAGCCGATAAGTATTCCTCCGCCACAAGCAAGTGTTACATGCTAACTGACACTTTCATTTCCAACTCTGAAAAATAATTGCGAAGTCACAACTCTTGCTTCGAGTGCCCGAAACGAACCGCTTAATCTGATTTTTTTTTTCGCGATATTGCAGCTGAGCTGATCAGTATAACGCTTACTAATGTTTCGTGCATGAAACCATTCAGCACTTCGCAATTTCGACTCTGACTTCGACATTTGTAATGTATGCGTGGCGTGCCTGAACCTCATACTGCGCAGTTGATTCATTGTAGAGTGTTGGTGATTTCGCGTTTAGAGCGTTCATAATGCACACTTATACATTGGAACGGAAGAGGATCGTGCATTACGGGAACACGAGAGTGCGTCACGCACGTGCTCAACATTATGGGGATGCCCTCACGCCATGGTACTTGTTTTATTTCATTCCTGAAATGACCCAAATCACCATGCTAGTTATCCGCATTGCTTTTCTGAGGTTGATGCATTGCACATAGGTGAGCACAAAATATGGAAATCATGCAGGCTCACTCACGAAATGTATTTTGCGTCTATTTCTTAATTGGGCTCAGACTCATGAAAGGTTTTTTTTCCCTGGACTAGCTCGGACTGTGACCCATTCCATTTTTTAAAAGAAGAAATGGAAAGGCCAGCTTAAGGACACGTTCATAAGAGCAGAAGACGCCAGACACACGCTGGAACTTGCAACAGGGTTTAATGAAACCAAAACACACAAAGTTCGCGGGAAAAACAATCGTGCATGCATCGTACAAAAAAAACACATGACGCACTAGAAAAGAGATTGGACATCTGTACCCACGTTGTTCTAAATGAGTAACCTCTATCTTTGTCAGTGATAGTGAAGATACACTATTACATTTTTTCAGCCATGTTGCCAAATATGATACGCTGCCATTACTTCACGTTCGTATTGCGTAGTTCCCTTACCTATTATTTGCGTACCTTTCAGATCAGGAGAACAGCCGCACACCCGGTAATGAGCAGGCAGATGTGCTCCTCCTTCCGCCCTCATGTACGATTTATGTTCTTTTAATCTGACATTAATGCTTCGTTCCGTTTCATTGTCGTGTGGTTGTATGTGTAATAGACAGAGGGGAAGATGCATTATTGTCCAGTTAAAAGAATATGAAGCGTCTATCAGGTCAGGTGGAAGAGAAAATTCGCTTGCTTATATCCGGGTGTGTGGTGGTTCTCCTTATCTAAAAGGTACGCAAATAATAGGTAAGGGAACTACGCAATACGAACGTGAAGTGATTGAAGCGTATCATATTTAGCAACATGGCTAAAAAAACGTATTAGTGAGCCTTCACTATAACTGTCAAAGAAGTAGATTGCTTATTTAGAAAAGTGTGGGTACTGATGTCCATTCTGTTTTCTAGTGCATAACGTGTTTTTTTTCTACGACACACGCGCGATTGGTTTTTCTGCGAAATTTATGTGTTTTGGTTTTATTAAACCCTGTTAAAGTTACAGCATGTGTGTGTCGTCTTCTCCTCTTGTGAACGTGTCCTTGAGCTGGTTTATTCGTTTCTTCAAGTATCTATCAACAGGCCCAGCAACAGATTCTCAATTTTTTTAAACCAGAATCACTAGCCCTTTGACTCCCGAGATTATTACCTACGCGGACTCACACCGAAACTCATACTCACATTCTTGACATAATCCGTCTTTGAGTTAGCCAGAGTGAGTCGTCCTATGAGTGTTGTGAGCACTTATAAGCATTTCCAAACATGGTGTCCATGCTCTTTAAAACCAATACTCCGCACAATCAGAGGTAGCTCAGCTAGGAGATTTTATCATGAGGTCTTCAAAAAGGAGTTACGATAAGTTGCAGTGTAGCAACTTTTCTTTATTGAAAGACATGACTTTCACGCACCATATTTTTTCAAGAACTCCCTTGAAAAAGTTTGCCGGTAAATAGGGGGGGGGGGGTAATTGAAACATCACGGTTAGTATTATTATCAATTTACTTCGTGAATGAATAGTATTGCACAGAAGTAGGTGTGTCTAGACGGGAATAACTGGCATAGGACGGATGTTGTGTGACCTGTTATAAGGCTGATATTAACGTTGAATCGAGTAGAAGGGCAGTTTGGCATAAAAAGTCAAACTCAGACTCACTCATGAGATCAATTTCGCCCTGAGGGTTGACTCAGACTCAGGTTATACAGAAGTATCTTCAATGAGACTCACTTAAACTTAGACTCGCCGAAACCGTTTTTCAATCTTACATACTCGCACTAAAACTGATAAGAAAATTACTCATCCGGACTCACTCAGACTTGCCACTCAGTCCGAGTCCGGAAGAGTCTAGGTGAGTCAACTGATAAGTGAGTCTGCCAATTTATGCTCCTGCTCACTTCGCCATAGTTTGGATCTAGTGCTTCATGTGGTCATAACCTTTTATACCAGTATGAATGGACAGATCAGCTCGACAAGGTTCCCAAAAACTTTTAAACGTTCTGCTCTACAGATCATTCTGCCTCATATATGCTTCTTGCGTGAGGGCTTCATTGAGTACTTTGATAGACAAACTTACGGACACGGCTTCACAGGTAAAAAATTTTCGTGATTCACACTTAAAGCCAATATTCTTGCGTAACAATTGGTGAATAGTTTGGAGTTCCGACAGTCTGGCCATAGAAAGGAGGCAGGTTCTGACGACGATTCTCAGAAAAAGAAGCATTATTAGCACTACAAACCTGAAGAGGTTAGGCGTAGGATTATCACAAATGGGCTCCCAGCGACCACTGTCACTATCCTGCGTGACGCCGAGAACGCATCACGCGAACATTTCCTCCGTGCCAATCCGTGGCCAAGTGCCCGTGGAGCCTGTCTACTGCTGCTTTTGTCGCCAGCTTGTGAGAAGCACGCACACCCATTGAGCAGCAGGTGTCGGAATTGATGCGCACATTTCCCATAGTTGTCGCATTGACACTCGTGCCTAGCTTCACCACTAGTCCACAATGTAGCGAGTCTATAAGGGTAAGATAAATTCATTGAATGTGTGTGTCTAATATTACAATATATGTACATCATAAAGCTAGTTCTTGGCCTAGTGCTTCCGACAGGCTTGAAATTAAAGGCTTGCTTAGAAAAAGACACTTTCACAATGGAGAATACAAGTAAAACTACCTGGACATACCCTTATTCGCAATGAACTGAGTATTTATTATGAGACGTTTGAAAAAGATTTGCATTGAGAAATTGTAGTGATTAGTCATGCTACCTAAGTGTTGCACTAAACGATCGATGCTGTGTAAGCAGACAATCATAATCGCAATCAGGTGGACTACGGCCCCACCGGAGTAGACTTCTCCAATAATCCGCCAATCAACCTGTTTTTGCGCTTTCCGTGACCACGGTATACCTCCGAACCCGTAAATCTCATCGGCCCACATAACCCATAATGACGAGTGGTTACCCTGTCTACGCACTGCGTGTCCGGCCCATGTTCATTTCTTCGGGATTTACCCAACACTATTGTTTACCCTGATTTGTTCCCTTGTGTACTTTGCTCTCTTCTTGTAGCTTAGCGCTTCATCTATCATTTACCTTTTGATTTCTCGCTGCGTCCTCCTCAATTTAAGCTGAACCCGCATTGTAACGGTCCACCTTCAACTTATGCCCCTGCTCAAACCACGTAAATCTGCTCTGAACATGGCCTCCTCTCGCCCCATCGCACTTGCCAGTTGTTTTGAAAAGGTGATGGAGAGAATGGGGCTGGTTTGCTTATAGTGGTAGCTAATGCATACCAATATATACCCCGATGCTTTGACCAGCTTTCGACATGGGCGGTTTTTTATAGACAACGTTATTGACCTTGTCACGTCTCAACAACAACATAAAAGCATAAAGACTTTATCAGCAGCACTATTCATGAATGTTAAAGGTGATATTATCACGGGTATAGAAAGGTACTTCAGGCACAGGCTTCGAAATGACCCAGAAGGAATGAAAACGACAGTGTCATTGTGGAGCTGTGTCTGGGCTGTCCTGTCGTCCTGCATCTTTGCGCGCTGTGTGCAGTGTTAACCCAACCAGCGTTAAGCTATTAAAACGCCCCGTTACACATTTTGGTAGAAGTGTTGGGTAACATCCTGACTCTGGATCTCCGTAGCGGACGTCACCTTCGTCTAGCCACGATGCCTGAAGGCAGCTCACCGTCCGTCCAGTCTACGCTTGCTCCAATACATGTGATCCCTTCCCATTGCCTGCATTCTGGCGCATTTTGACGCACCAACACAACTTACGTAAACGAGTGGGTAGTCTTATACGAGTGCATCAGCAAGCAAAACAGATGGAATGTGACGCCTATGCTGGCCAACATCATTTTTTACCTACGAGGTAACGCACGTGGCTGATACGGGATACACGAGGAGGACAGGACGAGTTGGGGCGTGTGAAAGCAGAAGCGCTCAAACTTGTTCAGCATGTCAGTTGCTCGACAAATGGCAGCCAGGCAGGAACTCGCGTCACGAGTTCGATCTTCCACTGAGTCATACGTCACCTGTATTCAAGACGTGCTCGCCTTGTGTTGGAAGGCCGACAAAGACATGGCAGAACTATACAAGTTCAGCAATGTGTTGAGGGGAGCTGTCAACGCTTTCAGCATTCTGATCTGCAAGAACTGTACCACCATTGACTCGATTGTGAATGAGTGTAAGTGGTTCGAACAAACCAAAAGCACAAGAATCACTTAACATTTTACTCGGCTCACGAACACCGCTGCGACTTCTTCCTGCAAGGATCCTGTAGTGCCACGTTCATTTGTGAATTCTCCCAACATCACAAGAATTTTCCGCCAGGAGCTGGGACCCATGGCTACTTCCGCTTGTCAGCCCCATCTGCCAGACAACTAGGCCGCGATATCGCTTGTTCAAGCCGTTGTGCGACAAGAGTTTGCCAACATGGGCGTCTTAGTTCCCCAAAACTCCAGCCACACCCCAGCCTATAAATCCTATTGCTAATAACGCTCACTACCACGCCGCTCCACTTGTTGCTGCTGCCGCATCGGTCCCGTGGTTGTAATCTCGCTACCGAAATCCATCTGAGTGGCGCACACAAGATGATCGACCGATATGCTTCTTTTGCTCGCGTATTGGCCTCATTTCTCGCCCCTGCCGCAACAGATGGTCTTCCCGGCAACGTTTCCTAGACGACCATGGACAGGATCGTGGGCAATATTTGTCACCTCGTTTTGCCAATAACCACCTTCAGCACCTCTTACCTAGCAATTCTGAGTCTCGCTCCGAACCATCCTGGGCTGATGTCGTCGCCCAGAGAACGCGGTCCAACCGCTCGTCGTCGCCTCAGTTTCGCCAGCCCCACTCCTCTTAACGCCATCACTCTCCATCACCGGCGTATTCTGGGAAGTTCTCAGGAAACTTATACATGCAACTCCTGGATGTGGGTCTTCATTGCCAACTCGGACAGAAAAACCTCTAACGACCACTAATTTCAGACTAACTTTACTTAATGTTCTCATCAATGCCTTGATCGTTACAGCTATAATAGACAATAGTGCCCACATATCTGTTATGAGCCCACGTACTCACTCACACCTGAAGAATTTCTTAACATTGCTATGTCTTTGACCATGCGAGTAGCCGATGGCAGCCGAACATCAGTTCTTGGTAGGGGCACTGCCCGCGTCATTGTTGCCGGCCTTCACACTTCGGTTCTTTTCGCTGTTCTAGACGCTTGTCCACACGACGTAAATCTAGGCATTGACATCGTGACCGCATACTCAGCCCTCATCAATTGTACAAACGGCACTTTACGGCTTGAGTTGCCTTTGTACTCTGATGTCTCTCCTACAACTGGCACACGGCTATGATCCGCGGAGTGTCTCTGATTACCGCCTCAAGCCGCTGTGTTCCTTTTTATGCCACCATTCCAATCTGTTCCTGAGGGCGACTGCCTGGCAGCTCCACTCACTGACCTGAGCTTTTGCCGGAACATCGATGATGATTTGTGGGGTTTAACGTCCCAAAACCACTATATGATTATGAGGGACGCGTAGTGGAAGGCTCCGGAAAATTTGACGACCTCGGGTTCTTTAACGTGCACCCAAATCTGAGCACACGGGCCTACGACATTTCCGCCTCGATCGGAAAGGCAACCGCCAAAGCCGGGATTTGAGCCCGCGACCTGCTGATCAGCAGGCCGAGTACCTTAGCCACTAGACCACCGTGGCGGGGCTTCCCGGAACATCATACTTACTCATACTGTAGTGAGGATTAGGAGCCACAAGACTCTTCTCTCTGTCGTCAACTTCTTTTAGTCTACCCAGGTCATTTCTAAAATTATCGCATAAACAGAACAATACACTCTGGAGCAACGTAGTTTCATCTTTCATTCCTGACATCAAGACTGAAGCCGAACCTGTGACAGACGCAAAGAATAGACTTTTCTGGACGAAATGATCTCAAACGGCCTTTCGCCATCTCAAGTTGAAGTAAGTGTTCCATGGTCTTTAGTTTCTTACCCCAGTATTCTTGATGTCGAGGACCATTGCTTGGACCACACGAGCATCGTAGCCCACCGTATTGCACTAGCAACGCCAGTCTCCTTCACAGGAGTCCTTACCATATGCCTCATTCAGAGCGCCAAGTAATCCAGAAGGAGGTAGAAAAGATGCTCGACAAACACTTCATAGAGCCTTCAACGAGTTGTTGGGCATCACATGTGGCGCTTGGTAAAAAAAGACAGCACCTTGCGGTTCTGCGTCTACTATCGCCATTTTAGTCGAATAACCATGAACGATGTCTATCTTCCACTTTGAATTTATGATGCATCCGAGTGCCTCGATGCTGCCAAGTATTTCTCTTCACTGGACCTACAATCTGGATATTGGGAAGTTTCGCTCGAACACCGCGATCGCGAGAAGACAGCATTCATGACTACCGACGGGTTTATCAACTGAAAGTCATGCATTTAGGATTGAGCAATGCACCTGAAACTTCTGAACGCATGATGAACTTCTTCCCACACGGTCTTAAATCGTCGACACGCCTGTGATATCAAGACGATCTCATTATTTTCTCGCCAATTTTTGAAAGCCATTGTCCACGTCTGTCGGCGATTCTGGAGGTTTCTAGCTAAGATGGACTTCAGCTTAAGACGTTGAAGTGCAACTTTGGACGTCTTCCGATCAAGCTACTTGGTGACGTTGCTGACGCTACTGGTCTACGACCAGACCCTGACAAAGCCAGCGCTGTACGCGAATTGCCGGTCCCACGTTCCACTCAAGAGGTGCGCTGCTTTTGGGGACTCTTTTCGTATTTCAGCCATTTTTTTCAGCAACTTCTTGAAAATTGCTCGCCCCCTCACAGATCTCCTCAGAAAGAACATGGCTTTTTTCCTGGCGTGAAAAAACAGAAAATTCTTTCGCGTGGCTGATTACTGCGCTTACATCTCCACCTGTGTAGGCACATTTTGGCCCAGCCGCTCTCACGCAGCTTCGCACGAAAGCGCATGGCCATGAAATTAGGGCAGTACCAGCTCAAATGCACAATGACACAAACCGCGTCATGGCGTACGCTAGCAGCAACTTTCTCAGTTGGAAAGAAACTATTACATTACTAAGTGGAAGTGCCTGGCTCTCGTCTGGGCTATCGCAAAATTCCGTTCATACTTATACGAATGCCCGTTCGCAGTCATCACAGACCACCATGCACTCTGCTGGCTGTCAACACTCAAGGATCCAGCAGGAAGACTCAGACGACGCGCATTAGGAATGCAAGAGTACAAATTCTCGGTAGTGTACAAGCCCGGCGATCTTCACTGCGATGCCGGCTGTTTATATCGACATCCTGTTGATCCGCCTAACTCCTCTGAGTTGGAAGCTGATGCCAACCACCTTGCCATAACAAATTTTTTGCACATGGCCGACGAGCAACGCCGAGATCCATGGCTGCCATTCATAATTAACCATCTTCGATCTGGTGTTGAAGACCATCCAGTGAGCTTGTTTTTGCTTCAAGACAACGTTTTGTACCGCCGCAACTTACAGCCCGATGGCGCGGCATTTTCGCTCGTCGTCCCACATCATGTGTGCAAGGATATCTTGCAGAAATTTCACAACGCCCCAACTTCTGGAAATTTAGGTGTCTCCAGAACCAATGACCGCGTCCGCCGACGGGTATTCTGGAAGGTCCTTTATTGTTCCGTTCGCAGCTTCTATGCAGCGCGTGACTTGTTCTAGCATGGGAAAAAGCCTACGTCTCTCCTAACCGGTCACCTTCAACCTATTGAAGTCCCAACCAAGCCATTTTATTTTGTAGGGTTGGATTTGTTAGGTCGCTTCCAAACATCGGCAACGGAAAACAAATGGACAGCAGTAGCTATGAATTTGGCCACTTGGTATAAAATTACTCGAGCACTACCGACCAGCTACGCGGCAGACGTTGCAGATCTCCTTCTCTACGACATCATCCTTCGGCATGGCGCTTCTTCTTACCTCCTCGAGGACCGTGACCACTGCTTCCTGTCTCGTGTTGTAAACAACCTCTTTAGATGCTGTGCTGCGTGGCACAAATTTACGACTTCTTACTATCCTCAAACTAACGGACTTACTGAACGCCTCAGTTGCACACTGACGGACATGCTTGCAATGAGCGTTTCTTGCGATCACACCAATTGCTACATAGTCCTCCCGTTCGTAACATTCGCCTACAACTCGTCACGTCATGAAACTGCCGGCTACTCACCAATTTATCTTCTCTTTAGATATGATGGCTTACTACCTTTCGATACTTTGCTTGCGCACGACCCTCCGTCCACCACTTCATGCGCGCAAGATGCAATTTCCCGTGCTCTCATCGCAGGTACAGCAGCTCGCGTCAGGTTCTCATCGTTCCAGAGAGCACAAAGTCACTGTACGACCACTAATATAGAGATGTCGATTTTGCTTCGCCCTCTCTCGTGCTACTGTGAATTCCATCCCGTCGTGTCGGCCTCTGCGAAAAACTTTTATCGCAATACGTTCGGCCTTACAAAGTTTTGCACCAGGTGACACATGTTACCTATGAAATTTTTCCTACTATGAATCCAACTTGTACATCTAGGACTGACATTTTGTACGTTTCTCCCCCGAAACCCTATCACAGTGACATGTTCTTCTAATAACAGCAGGCATCGGGACGGTGCTTTGTCACCCGGGTAAAGTCTTGGGTATAAAAAGGTACTTCAGGCACGGGCACTGAAATGACATAGAATGAATGAAGAGGACTATGTTGTTGTGGGGCTGTGTCTGGGCTACCCTGTTGCCAAACATCCTTGTGCGCTGTGTGCAGTGTTAGCCCAATCGGTGGTAACTTAATAAATTTTACCATTACAATGCGGCAATGTATTGAATGAAACAATCCATGACACCTAGGACAACATTGGATTAGAGGGCTGCGTCTAGAAATAGATCCATAGCTATTGAAGGAAAGAACCTTCTTCGATCACATCGAAGATAGTGGAACTATACACCATTGCACTTATCGCGGTGCATCTCTAATCGGGGTCCTGAGCCTTATACTTCTTAAACTTATGCTCATCGGCCTCATTGACGTGCTTCAATGACCCGTGCATCTGACGATCCACGCAGACGACATCTGCACCTGGGCATCAGGGCTCACGTGTCTACACGTACGAGCCAGGCTTCGGAGAGTGGCTACACTGACGCCAAGCTACCTTCAAGACCGGGGACTGAAGCGGTCGTCTGAGAAATGCTCACTGGTTGCATTCACATACATCGTCAGAAATAATGCACACATGATCAGCTATGAAAAGACCTACAGTTTCTGGGAGTAGTAATAAATCAAGAGTTGTCTTAGAGCCCTCACATCGCTAACATGAAACTGAAAGTCATTATGAGCACCCACGATGTATGATTTCTTGGGGTAAAATTATGAGCGACATCGGTACGAGCCAGGCTTCAAGTTCATACTGTACTGTTCTTCACCTTAATAAGCTACAGCCTACCTATTCTCGGCAAGGCCCGAATAAGAAACGTACGCGTCCTCCAGTCAATCAATACAAGCTCAAGCACTGAGAATATGATCGGGATTCAGAGACACACATCGCAATCACTCGTGAACACCCTATCACAACCTACATTCGTGTCGATACTTTGAGAACGCACATAAGACATGCCACCAGGATTGCATCACATCACCGCCTTCCTTCTAACGTCAAGGCCACGCTCTTTGTTCTGCAAAATTATTGCTCCACATTCGCACGGTGATTCCCGCGAACATCACACACGCAGCAAAACCACCTATATTGTTGTGGTGTCTACATCCACTGCAAGCCCTGAGAATCACCCCTGAAATGAAAAGAAGTATTATATGCCAAATCTGGCCCTAAAACAAACAACACAACTGTTTCTGCTTAAGAAACACAGTGGACGCGTTAACTTTTACACATATGGGTTGATTACATCAGCAAGCTCGGAAGGCGCAGTGGTCAATCCAGAAACATTCCTCACAATAAGACTCAGGAAATCGCACCTGACATCATTCACCACTGCCAACTCAACTACATTTTTGCTGCTCTGGAGTTCTTAGCTGAAAAACAACCGCACACATGATCGATCTTCTCCGACTACATAGAAGCCCTCCACAGCATTTCCTCGCCATAACGTCATGAACCAAATGAACAGCTAGCCGCTGATGTAAGACTGCTTCTTTACCGGGCAATAGAGAAGTAGCATGACTTAGCATGTCAGTGGATAGCGGGAACTGCGCCATCGATGGAAACGACCGTGCAAATGAAGCAGCCTGATCCACTCAATATAACGCCCCTTGTGCAGCTATACCATCATCAAGAACGGACACCGCTACAAGGCTTCGATCACTTGCACGAGAAGTGACATTCATTCAGGGTGATTCAACGGCATTCACCAGCGTCCGCCTTCACAAACTGGACCCACACCTACAGCTGCGCCTTCCACTTTAGTAAATGTAGTAAACCTTCTATCACCCACAAAGACAAATTAGGTAATCCATTGAGATAACACATTAACAGTATTTATGTTATGAAGGAGCTTTCTGAAAGTAAAAACAAAAGCCCTCACCTAGTCCGGTTCTCCCGTGCTACTTCAGGCAACCACGTTTCCCTCCCCCTGAAATTGAGTGGCTGGATGCGCTCCTAGTGGTAGGCGGCATGCCAAAAAAGTTGCAAAGAAAGAGAAAAAACTTGTAATTTGGAACAGTCAGGAAAGCTGAATATATAACCATAAAAATGGATCTTTATAGAAAGAGGGCAATTCATACTGCAGAAATGTGACTATAGTCCATCGCAAAAAAAGCGCTACATTTGTTAACGCACATCAGATGTCCTGGAAGAAAACCAAGGCAACTTGATCACCCTTTGAGGCAGCGACTTCTTACGGCCTTGATTAAACAACCCGATAAATATAATAACAGGTTCAACGCTACACACGCTCGGATATCGATTGGCCGCGAACGTAGAGTAGTCTTGGTTCCTGTAAATTAAGATAGTTGATACCTTATTGTGAAATAATATTGCTGTCGACCATCTTAGTGAGAGCTGATCAGCGATCAATTAATGACAGGTCACAATTTTTAGCTTCCCGAGTTAGTAGTTTGTCAAAACATTGCGTCACAGCGTCCATCAATTTTGCGTATTGCAGTTGCGCTCAGGGCTTCCTAGATCATGCTGTTTCCTGAAAGAAGTGATTTATTGTTAACTTTGCTGCTATGTACTTATCGGCATACAGATTGCTAGAAGCATAAAAACTAATATCGTAGAGAAAAAGAAGAATTTCTTCCATTCATGTAAGAGAAAAAAAAGAGGCTAGTCTCGGAGCCCGCATATATATTTGCGTATATGAGGTGCCAGCCGCAGCCCAGCCGTTTCAACCCAGACTATAAATTTCAAGCACAACGTCCATATTGCGCTTTATTTCTCGTTCCTCATTGCTATTCGGCAGTGATCGCTTGGCGCCGTGAGCAAGAACATCATCATGCTGAGTAGGTGCATTGTTTTTGCCTCGTTTAGTCCGCTCACATCAATCGTTCACGCACTTGAAGTTTCTGAGGCGGGACCAATCTCTCAAACGAAATTGCCGCAGAAGTTGAAGCGAAACTTCCATTTCAAGTTTCACCTATTTGTACTGCCGCTAATTCAGATGCTAAACTGGGGCATGAGGAAAAAAATGAAACAGGTGGGTGCCGTGAAATAGGCAGAACGCCTAAAAATACAACAGTGCGAAAATCGTCCCTCAGTGGCTTGCCTGCTGTTCCCCAACTTGGTTTCGGAAGAGAGCACTGATCGTTTCCCATTTCAAGCTTAGCCGAAATTTGCAACTTCGAAGAACAATCATTTTTCTGGGACTTTTTTTACTCACAAAATCATAAAAGTGGTAAAAAATATGAAACTTATATAGATACAACCGGTGTATCGAAGAATGCAATTGAGCATAGGACTTCCACGTTGGGGGCACTTTACTCGGATTGTGATTTGCTAACTCTCCTACACAGTGACAGGTTTCCGTGTATTTGTCTTTTTACTTTTTTTAACGACCATTCATGACCATTTATTCCGAATCACAGTCTAGGAAGCAGTGTTACTGCAAAGAATATTCATACGTGAACGCTATAGGATGAAAGAAATGAAAGGAGAAAAGCATAGCTTAACCTTCTATCAAAAGAATCGGTATAAGACGAAAGTAAATCTTCTCCGTACAAAATTAGCTTCATCGTCTGCTGCACAGCGATGTAAAGCATCTTATATAACGTCTGTTAGTGTTATAGTGAAAGCTGTTATGAGATCACAACTCGAGTCAGAAGTGGTGCCATAGTTGTCTGCTGCTGCCGCCGGTGTCCGTAACCCCATCGCATGAATGAAGAAAAAATTTAAGTTCAAGGACACAGTGGGGGACAAGGCGTCAGCTGCATGCCAGCCCAGTATTATCCCACTGAGCGATGCTAGTGCTTGGAACTTGTTCACAAACTTGCCTTTGGCAGGCTTGATATCGAGAAAGCACTCACGTTAATATGAGTAATAAAGCATTTTGGAACAGAAGACCAACAACCGGGCGTAACACAATGCGAATAGTGCAACGAGCGGGTTGTGCAGTGGTCAAACTCATTACGAAAGCTTGTTCTGAATCACCTTTCAACTGTGGCGCATACCCACTTCAGGCATAATACCTCATTGTCGTCAGCATCTGCATGAACAATTGGCACAAAATTTCTTGGAAGTGTTTAGCGCGAATATTACTTCTCAGAGAACTGACGAAAGCTAGCATAGGGAATGCCGGTCTACTACCCTAAAAGATTTATTAATAATGCCGTAGTTGGTACCAATCAAGTGTGCCTGTAGCAGTTACGTAATGAGTGTTTAGAAAAGGCTCTGAAATGCCGCTCTTGTAGCTTTCGCTGCGACAGTGCTGCGTCTACCGCTCAGGCCGGGCGTTTTTGCTTTGAAAACTATATCACTTTTCAATGCATCGTCATTGCTGCTTAGTGTCTATACTGACAACTATAACGTCCACGAATTATTATTGCATAATGGTTCAACTAGCCTTGCGGCCATGGATGCCGGTGGTAGCTGTAGTAGTTAACGGTGAGAGTGTTACCAAAGAAAGCGGTGTGACGATCAGAAGAGGTTGACTGGCTGTACGCCAAACTTGGGCTAAGATCGTCTACTCGTGGCATTTTAGAGTTGTAAAGAGGGTTTATTGAACGAGCCGAGTGAGCGGGTGGTAGCTGAAAAAAAACGCAGGTGGACCAAGATAAGGGTGCTCAATCGCTGAACTCGTGCCTTCTTCTCGTGGTGATGATATTTCATCCCATGGTATCACTGTCGTTTTTCTTCCATTTCCCATTTATTGAGCATACCAACGAAATATTTCGCATTTTTACAAACACTTTAACGAATATTACCTTGTTGTGAAAATAAAAAGAAATTACAGCATATACACGGATTGCGTGATCATGAGTGAGGCGAAGCGTCCATCCACCTGTTCGTTGTTGCTTCCGTCCATCCGTGCGCTCGTCTGTCGTCCAACACTTCATGCGTCCATCTGACCGTGCATTCGTTCGTGCGTCCGTACGTCTGTGCGTTCATTCGTGCGCTCATTCATGCGTACATCCTTCAATACGTCCATCCGTTAGTCCATCTAGTGAACACTCTGAGTACCACCATCTCACATCTTTTCATCATATATTCAGCATATGGAGGTACCGCCATCCAGTGGACAATCCAAGGACTGAATGAGGGGGGGGTACTCGTGCACTTTTTTACTGCCTGAGCTTCGTGTACACTTCCCACCTTTCATCGCCTCTAGTTCATGGCAACCTTGGTCTCGACGACATACTGTGGCGCCACCTAGATAATAACGTCCCACATAAAATGCTGTGTTGTGTGCTCTGCTAGAAACCGCATTTCCTGCGCTTTTGGTGTGGACACCATGCATGCTTCCTTTTGTTTTGAAGAACACTGTTTTAAGAAGCGGTAAGACCTGATAATACAAGGGAGCAAACTATCAATCGGTGCCCCCGGTGGCACTCTCTTGTCTAATTAGCATCGTAAATTTATGACTAAGTACCGGTGCAGTCATGTGGTACGATACAAGTTGTGTCACGAAAGCAAAGCTGCCGTATTCCACAACTACTACGAAAGGCGAAAACACGCATCCTTTCTGTGTCGTCAAAACGATCGCAGCACTGGCCCTTCTTGTGGAGTCCGTCGCAGCCAACAATAGCTCACTATATATATGGCACTGCGGCCCAACACCTTGCTACAGCCAAGGAGGTTGCACCCAGTGAGCTTTACGCGGCAACCTTTTCTGGTCAGATAGTGCCCAAAGTGCGTCCTTCTGTTACTAGTTCTTTTCAGAAAGCATCTAATTCAAGGCAAATTTATTGGTGTATCAGTC
Source organism: Rhipicephalus microplus (assembly GCF_043290135.1). Taxonomy (NCBI): domain Eukaryota; kingdom Metazoa; phylum Arthropoda; class Arachnida; order Ixodida; family Ixodidae; genus Rhipicephalus; species Rhipicephalus microplus. The sequence goes on along the minus strand of NC_134700.1, from coordinate 118,966,074 downwards.
ACCTATACTCGTCTATCTAGGCTATTCCATCAAAAATAACTATTGTTTTATTTATGAATAACGTTTGTGGGTTTTCTCCTCTATTCAAAAGGCTGCGTGCTTGCCGCTCCTCTGGTTCGGCCGTGGAGGTGGCTACCTACTACTACGACGACTACTACAACATAGATCGCGGACGCACGACCCACGGCTTAAAGAGCTTCGCCCGTAATAGTCAAAGTTTTGGCACAGGGTAGAAGGAATGAATGCGAGAGCAACAAATCGGGCAGTTATGTGAAGTAAGGCTGGAAGATTTAGGAACCACACGAAACGTATTTACCATAGTTTATCATGCTTGAATAGACATTCAACAGGTGTCGTGGTGAATAATTGACAGAGTCACGCTCGACAGGAGACAAAATCGAAGTTTGGCATCGAGACACTTCAGAAGCCACTGCTTTTGACGTCGACCGTAATTAACGTCGACGTCTCCATTGACTACCACCGGCATATCAAAAAGGCACTCTGAATGGAAGTTGTGCAGGATGAAATTCATGACGTCAATCTGCACGGTTCCTGGTGAGATGTACACTGTTGCGACGACCAAGCGATGGGACCTTATAACGGCGCAAGCGTGACAACTTATATTTCGCAGCGAGGTAAGTTTGTCCATCTAAAGTAATAGTGGCAGTGTTCATTTCGGCGTGCACCAAGTTCACAGGCACGGCAGGACCAGCAGCTTCTAAAAAGTCTTGGACTTGAATGCTAGCTATTATTTTCGTTGCTTCATAGTAAAAGTAGAGCCAAAGCATTTTGAATGCCCCTTCAATAAAACTAGGCGTTTCAGTGAACCAACTCTTCCATTCATCAAGCCATTTATCACCTCAATGTTTAAAGAAAAAAATTTTGGTGTGTGCAAACAAAACATATGCTTGGTAATGAATATTGCTTTTATGTTCATTGACAGTAAGACAGTGGCAAATGATGCATGCACGTCGCTCACCGTTAGTGTGATGAGCAGTATGAATGGCATTGCCTAATTGGTTAATATAGCGCGCTGAGGAGCGAGGGGTCACTGGTTTGAATCTCCGGTCCGTCTGATCTTGCACGATTCCTATCATATTGTGCGATTGCGCCACTCCTTGAACGATTCTTATTCATTCCTATGCTTTCTATTTCGATTGCAAAAGCTGTACGAAGAAGATAGTTAACCATTCTACGCATACGTACCCCTGCCTAGCTATTACACCAACTTTAGGTCATCCGATGAAATAAACGATGAGGTTTGGAAGTAGAACGTTATTTTTGAGTTAGTGTCATGTCCGCCATTTACGTGCATGAGTCCTAATTGTCTCAATGTTCATGATAGTGGAAACAGAGCGCTCGATGAGGGAAACTACACTATTTCCTTAAACACTTCACTCACCAAAGGATGCCAGGGAGCTGCAACGTAACTACCACTTCCGCGCAATGTAGTGGTGGGATGGATGTAGTCATGTGAGTTAACCCGGAACTCTTGCTATGCAAGATTTGCTATGCATCAGGCTTTCGGAAATACCGTGCCTTGCACGCATGCACTAAAATTTACTGACGTGTTATGGAAAAGAGACAGCAGCAATCGACAAAATTTCCCCGCACACACAACCAACCTGGCTGCTACAACTACTGATCTCGTTGGCTTTGCACATTTGCGTACCATATATTGCTTCAGGGGCGGTGACAGGTGGCGACGCAGTAGTACGGTGTGACCCAGCATCGTCGGTCATCATTCTTAAAAAGAGTTCTATGCTTTCGGCGCCAGACGACACTAACCCTAGTTAACCGGTACGTGCAAACGCCTCCGAGAAAGTGTCAGGCGAAAAACGGGGATGAGCTCGCGCAAAGGCACCAATGCGAAGGCGGTAATGTGTAAACTTTGAAGGCCTTATTTAACCGGGTGCTAAAACAAATTCAAAACTATTTACGCTATACACACTGTGGAATAGCGCAAATAAAACACAGACACGGGACTAGTTAATTTACCTAGGCGCGAATGTCGGCTGATTACTGCACTGCGTCCGTGAGTGTTATTTGCACTCTTCTACAATGCGTTCGTGCAAACTAGGCAGGTTTTTCTGATTACTGAACGTCATGCGCAGCGTCTTTGCTACTCGAATTTGAAAGGCGATTGTTACGTTCCTGGTGACTCAAAGCTCACATCTGTGCTGCTTGCGAAACTTGTTGGACTAGTCTTACGGTCACCCCACGCCAAGCTGCGTGAAAGGTCAACATGGTCACTGTTTACTGTGGTTTCTCGGTTGTCTCGTTTTGACTTACCAGTCGCAGTTTTAACGTACAAGCCGCAGTCCCATTTCAGAATACTGTATGGGAGGATATGCCACGACCAGTGGTAAACTATATAAGGGCTAGAAAACGCAGCATTGAGGAGCGTTATAGCGGGGTTCTGATTTATTACTGCCAGTTTCAGCAAAGTTTGGCCTTTACAAAGTTTGCCTAATGTAGATGCCTGCGTGTGAGGTAAATGTAAGTGTCGTAAGGGCTTCTTGTAGAGATGAGAGACTAAAAGAAAAGTATGCAATATACTATTATGCCTGGTAAAAAATTGCAATAAAATCAAAGATACCAATAAAAATCGTGAGACATTTTCCATGTGATGGAGCAGTAAGCAGTGCATTAAAAAAGGACATTACCCCTGTCTTTAAAACAAAGTGATGTAGTTGGTGCTGCCATATTCCGAGCAGCAATTATCTGAAAAAAATCGAAGAAGAAATAACATTCCTATTGCAACGTAGTGAGGGAATTTAGTGGTGGTGTTTACCTTCTAGCACAGCTGCGGAACATATTTATATAGATCTGAGACAGACGTCTCTCAGAAGGAGCGTGCGACATACCATTGAGCACTTTGATGCGAGGCTATAACTAAACACTACGTGGAAGAAAATAGAGCAACGAGGAAGTGCCGCAAATCACTGCAGGGCACGTCAAGTTACTCTGTTGGCAATTTGGCAATATCAAGCTTCTAGAAGAGGCAAATGAGTTTCCCTTTGTAAGTCCACTTTTGTTGGAAGTATTGGGAAGAATACGAAAACGATCATTCATATCGTTGTTTTCTTAGCTTTCTAATTAGATGACTTAGTTTAAAGAGCATTTCACCCCCTAGTCTATTTTCCCATAATACCAGATATTAAGAAAATTTTCTTGAAGAGAGAGAGAGAAAAACAACTTTATTCAAAATGGCAAGTGTCCGAGGAACTATATCGTCTCCTCTAGATGGCAGCAAAGAGTCCTTGTGCCCTAGCGGCATCTTCAGCTTGCCTGATAACTTTTAGCTGGTCCTGGATGTTTCATCTAAGCAGCCTGGTCTCCTACTGCAGCGCATTGAAATATTTGGTGTTTGGCCCCTTGATTAGGCTTGGGACACAGCCACATAATGTGTTTGAGGTCAACCAACTGATTGCACAGTTTACATTTTTCGGAGTAGAGATCTGGATAGCAATGACTGTAAGCAATTGGGTTTGGGAAGGTACTTGCTTGTGATAGGCACAATGTTGTCGCCTCATCATTATCATCATCATCATCATCATCATCAGCTTTACTACGTCCACTGCAGGACAAAGGCCTCTCCCATGTTCCGCCCGTTAACCAGGTCCTGTGCTTGCTGCTGCCAATTTATACTCGCAAACTTCTTATTCTCATCTGCCCACCTAATCTTCTGTCTCCCCCTAACCCGCTTCGCTTCTCTGGGAATCTAGTTAGTTACCCTTAATGACCAGCGGTTATCCTTTCTACGCGCTACATGCCCGGCCCGTGTCCATTTCCTTTTCTTTAGGTCAACTATGGTATAATTAACCCCCATATGTCCCCTAATCCACTCTGCTCTCTTCTTGTCTCTTAAGGTTACACCTAGCATTTTTCTTTCCATTGCTCGCTGCGTCGTCCTCAATTTAAGCTGAACCCTCTTTGTAAGTCTCCAGGTTTCTGCTCCGTAGCCAAGTACCGGCAAGATACAGCTGTTATATACCTTCCTCTTGAGGGATAGTGGCAATCTACCTGTCATAATTTCAGAGTGCTTGCCGAATGTGCTCCACCCCATTCTTATTCTTCTAGTTACTTCAATCTCGTGGTTCGGCTCTGCGGTTATTACCTGCCCTAAGTAGACATAGTCTTTTACAACTTCAAGTGCACTATTACCTATCTCGAAGCGCTGCTCCTTGCCGAGGTTGTTGTACATTACTTTCGTTTTCTGCAGATTAATTTTAAGACCCCCCTTTCTGCTCTCCTTGTCTAACTCCGTAATCATGAGTTGCAATTCGTCCCCTAAGTTACTCAGCAATGCAATGTCATCGGCGAAGCGCAGGTTACTAAGGTACTCTCCATTAACTCTTATCCCTAACTGTTCCCATTCTAGGCGTCTGAAAACCTCATGTAAGCACGCGGTAAATAGCATTGGGGAGATTGTGTCTCCCTGCCTTACACCCTTCTTGATTGGTAATCTGTTGCTTTTTTTATGATGCACTATGGTAGCAGTTGATCCCCTGTAGATTTTTTCCAGAATTTTTATATATATTTCATCTACGCCCTCATTCCGCAGCGTCTGCATGACGGCTGATATTTCTACTGAATCAAACGCCTTCTCGTAATCTATGAAGGCTACGTATAGTGGTTGGTTATATTCTTAGCATTTTTCTATTACCTGAATAATAGTATGAATGTGGTCAGTTGTTGAGTAGCCTGTTCGAAATCCTGCTTGTTCCTTTAGTTGATTGAATTCTAATGTTTTATTTACTCTGTTAGCAATTACCTTTGTAAATAGCTTGTATAATACAGAGAACAAGCTGATCGGCCTGTAATTCTTCAAGTCCTTGTCATCTCCTTTCTTATGTATTAGGATGATGTTAGCGTTCTTCCAAGACTCTCGTTTTCTTCCCGTCAGGAGACACCTCGTCAACAGGGTGGCTAGTTTTTCTAACACAATCTGGCTTCCGTGATTCAGCGGATCTGATGTTACCTGATTTTCACCAGCAGCTTTGCCTCTTTGCATGCTCTCCAAAGCTTTTCTGACTTCTTCTATCATTACTGGCGGAGTGTCATCTTGGTAACTGCTAGTTCTTATAGTATTAACGTCGTGGTTGTCTCGGCTACTGTGCAGATCTCTGTAAAACTCCTCCGCTATTTTAACTATCCTACCCATATTGGCAGTTATTTTGCCTTCTTTGACCCTTAGTTCATACACCCGACTTTTCAAAAGCATGGAGGACGCCTGGAGACAGGTAGATTTGCTTTCGGTTCAAACGAGCGTGACGCATTTGCACGTGGGCACATCGGCACGAAGCATGTGGACACCGCTATCTCGCACAAGCCCAAACATCTCCTCTTCGACGCGTCAGTCCGTTCATCTAGCCGAGAACCACAGTGCCACGATTACTCGGCTAACTAAATACGACAAGGCCGCTACGACCAACGCTCGGTACAGCAACTCGCCTTCACCAAGTCTCCCGGTTTCCTTCACTCCTTCCTCGTCTCCTCCTCCACCCCGTTTCCTATTCCTGTCCTTTACCTGACGCTTTGTTTCGGGAAAGTAACGGGTGCAGCTCCTAGAGGTGACCTTCCTGCAACGGTTTTCCCTCCAATTTCTCTAATTACGCTCTCGACTAATCAGAACCTGATTGATGTAAAATTGGATGGTTTGTCTGTTAAAGCTGTGGTTGACACCCTTGTGGATGTTTCTGTTACGAGCTAGCACAATTCTAAACGCTAAAAGAAAGTCCTTACTCCAACCCCTTCACGCAGTCTTCATGCTGTTGATGGCGGTGCGGCTACCGTGATTGGTGCCTGCAGAGCATTCGTTACTATTGCCATCTAATCTCTATTCTCTGCACTGTTCTCACTTTTTTTACTCCCAACTCAGCCGCTATTGACTGTTCTGCTGGTACGCTGCAACTTGACCTGCCCTGCACGCAGGAGTGGAACAAGCCACTCAATTTAGGGGGGGGGGGGCACCTGAAGTAACACCAGAGAGGACATGCTACCAGACTGACGAGTCCAACTTTAGCCAAAATCTACTGCCTGAAACTACCCAAGACAGCTGTGAAAAACAGCTTGGCATACTCCGTCGTGCACAATAGTCCACTTCGGGAGCTGGGGCCGATTTTTCCGCTCTTGACAGTAAACTTTTTGAAGATCACTCTGGAAAGTAAAGGCATATGAATGTGCTTGGCCTTCCAAAACAAACATATGATTATGAGCGACGCAGTAATGGAGGGCTCCAGCAATTTCGACCACCTGGGGTTCTTTAACGTGCACCCAAAATTAATCACACGAGCATACAGAATTTTCGCATCCATCGAAAATACAGCCAAGGCAGTCGGGATTCGATCGCGTGACCTGCAGTCAGCAGCTTAGTACCTTAGCACCTTGACCACCACGGCAGGGCCCAGTGCGACGTATCTAGCAGACATTTGAACGAAAGTGCAAACGTGTTTTGGCAAAGCACGCTACAACAGACTACCACGTCCGCTGGAAACCCAGCCACAAATAACCAAACTGGCACGACATTTAGGAAGTAGCAATGCTAAATCGAGCAGGCGCTGGATTATCGTTTTTCCTACGTGAGCAATATTAAAACTAAAGGAAATTTACTGGTTTCAGCTTATGTAACAGCGTACACAGTGCTTGTCACTCTCATGAAGTGAACTTGTGACAGCTGCAAGGACTTACTCATTGAGAGTAGGCTAATCATCGTTTCCTGGCGCTTCCACTGTACAGCCTGGTAAAGATAATAAAGAGCAGAAGGCTTGTTTACTTTGTAATATCAGCTGTAAATGCACTTGAGCAAAATATTTAGGGGCGAAGCTCCTTCGGGTGTATATCACTCCGTCCCCATAGTAGCAGTAGTATTTATGTAGTAGTAGTAGTAGTAGTAGTAGTAGTAGTAGTAGTAGTAGTAGTAGTAGTAGTAGTAGTAGTAGTAGTAGATGTATGTATCCACCTTTAGTTTATGAATAGCTCTATAGATTGCGTTCTGTGTATATGTCCTCAGTTCGGACTGGCACGGTAGATGGACATGTTTTTTTGAGCGCTCCTGATCGACTGCGCTGATATGTGGTTTTGCATGCTTTTAGCTTGCCTTTATAAATAATAAGACAGCAGTTAAAATCTTTGTAGCATATACTACACTGTACCGTTTTGCGGGGGTCAGTCACAAGGTATTCACTAGTTTGTGTGTGTGTGCGTGTGTTTGTTTCTTTGTGTGTTTTTTCTCTTGCCACTCCGTGGGAGAAGTGCACGTACATTGAACACTCAAAATTTGTAGTAGAGCTTACGCTTTCTCTTCTTCGTAGGGCAGGGATCGTGTTTTGTAATTATCGAGTGAGAAAAGTCTTAAGGACAATTGGTGTCTTAAAGACATGGTTAAAAAGGCTGTAAAATGTTCAGGATGCGGGTGAGTCTGAAAATGGACTCAAGTGCAGAAGCAAATGGAGAGGAGGCTGACGCCAAGTGTAGGCATTGAAAGGTCGAGGAAAAATAGAAAAAACGATGACTGCCAAGAGTGAACTGATGTTGAGAATCACCAAGCTGGAGACTGCGTTGGCGACAGAGCAGGAAAAAACGAGAGCCATGCAAGAAAGGCTGAAGTATTATCTGTTAAGAAGAAGCTGAAGGAAGCTGAGACCGATATGTGGAGAATCGGCATGATTCAGAAGTCCGCACTAGAGATCTATTGAACTTCTAAGCAGAAAATTGCCAAGGAAAGGTTCTATGATAATACTCCGGGTAGTTCTCTACTGTTTGACGGCGGGACGAGAGTACGGCGAACCAAGACATATCGGGCCAAATACGAAGGGGTAGACACCGTATGCAGTGCATGTGCAGACGAAGAGGAAACTGCCGAACACTTGATAATGCTCTGTGAAGGGCTTCTCTCTATAGTTCAGGATGATGGCGCAGAAGTTTTCAAAGCACTGGGGTTTTGGCACAGGGAGGCCAAAATAGACATTAAGCGGGTAGAAATAAAAGAAGGAGGTTATCTGATTGGTGGCTAAAGTAAAGGCACGAGTGAAAATAAACCCTTCACTGCAAATTACGAGTCCTCAACCTCAATATTGAAAGGAAAAAAATAAATCTAGTTTTTGGTTCACTAAGTTTTACGGCTTGGTGGCTGTAAGCCAACGCCCGATCTTAAGGGTACAGCCTTATCAATCTATCCTATCAATCCATCCTTCGAATTATCACTACATTGTGTTAGTAGTTTTCGTATAGTCGACAGAAGGACAGACGAACGGATGGACAGACAGACAGACATATGGACGGGCGAATGGGTGGACAGACAGACAGACAGACAGACAGACAGACAGACAAACAGACAGACAGACAGACAGACAGACAGACAGATGTTTCGGCCCACTCATCAGCATTCACCCTGGGATAGCATTTATTATTTTTGTAGTAGAACAACTTGCAACAAAGCAAGAGCTTTTAGAGATAAATTGGCTATGCCCGACAGTCGCGGAACTACCGCTGGACCGAACTGGCAAATGAAGATATCACACATTGATTCCTGTGGCTATAGTAACGATAGCAAACTAGTGATCAGACATTCACTGTGCGACAGCGAGGTAATTTTTAAAGTATTCATCTCGACGCATCTATGACAAAGAACAATAGAGAAAAAACGAATACTGAAAAAAGGAACTCACATGCTTACAAAATAATGTGTGGACGACAAAAAAAATTAAGTACAAAAGAAATATCAAGTGTGTACGCTTATTCACGCATTGAGGCAACCGCAGTTTTTTAAAGCATAAGTATGTTTAGCATTAAAATAACTAGAATTATGATCAACAAAAGGTCATTCACTATACAGCTTCGTCCCTGCCTTCGTCCATGCATCCGCCCGTGCGTCCGTTCATGCGTCCATCCATGCATCTGTCAGTGTCTCCGTTCGTCCATCTGATGATGATGATATATGGTGTTTTTTGGCGCAAGGGCCATTCGATGGCCAAAGAGCGCCAGTTCATGGGACAAGGAATGTGGACAATGATTGTGATTAGCGGCTGTATATGGGCCATAAAATGACTCGCGGTAACGCGGGTAAGAACATACAAGTAATAAAATAATGACCATGCCGTGAAAGATGTGTGTGGTGTGAATATATGACAAAAGTTGGTGATAATAAAAGACAATGGTGGATATGTATGGCATTAGCACAAGTGCCTCACTCGTTCATACCCTTGCGTCCAAGGGCCGTGAGGCAAGTGCTTTCTTGTGTAGCCACCGCAGCGAAAACCGCTACGGAATGCCCGGGTACATGATATGAAAACTATGAATTTCTTTTAAAAATGCTAACAATGATTTATGACTAAAAAGCGGTTCCCTACCAACGAACATTGCAGGGTGTAAAGGTATATGTTGTCGGTAGGGTAATGGAAAGTGTTGTTTTCTTATAGTGTCCAATTGTTTGCACTGAATTAAAATGTGAAGAACTGTTTGTGCTTCACCACATCTGTCACAAAATGGTGGATCACCACCGGACAAAAGATATGAGTGTGTCGTGTATGTGTGTCCTATCCTGAGTCTCGTTAATGTTACCTGTGTATGACGCGATTTTGATACTGGTGGCCAATGGCCAAGGTGTGGCTTGATAACATGTAGTTTGTTTTATATGTGTCTATCCCACTTGCTCTGCCAGTAGTCCCTGAGCTTTCGTTTGAGAGACGGCTTAAGATCAAGGGCCGGTATTGATATGGGTGTAGTGGCGGTGCTTTTGTGGACGGATGCAGCGAGCTGATCCGCCCTCACGTTGCCTTGAATCTCACGGTCCCCTGGCACCCAGCACACTACAACATGTTGTTTGAGTGTGTAGAGTGTGCACAAAATGGAGTAAAGAGAGACGAGGACTGGGTTTTTGTGTTTTTAAGAGTGTGCAGAGCCGTTACCACACTGAGGGAGTCCGTATAAATTACTGCTTTTTTATTTGTGATTGTTTGATGTGTTTAGCCGCCACAAATATCGCGTAAGCTTCCGCTGTGAAGATACTTGTGCCTGGATGTAGAGGGCCAGCATCCGAAAAGGATGGGCCGACAGCAGCGAAGGACACAGAGGAGTTAGACTTTGAGGCATCTGTAAAGAACTCAGGACGTGTGTATTTGTGTTGAAGTTCAAGGAAGTATGTTCGGATATGGGCAATAGGTGCATGTTTTGTAACTTCTAGAAAAGACACATCGCAGTCTATAGTCTGCCATCGCCAGGATGGCGGGTATGTTACAGGAGCCATTAGACTGTGTTCAAGTGAGACTCCAGTTTCCTCAGCTAGACTCTTCAGGCAAACTGAGAAGGGCTGCCTCATCGAAGGCCTGTTTTGAAACAGAATTGAGCTCGACAAATCATTAATAGTAGAGTATGAGGGGTGCTTTTTGTCTGCTTTCACCTTAAGGAAATAAACAAAAGACATGTAAGTTCTTTGCAGATGAAGCGACCACTCATTTGACTCAACATAAAGGCTCTCTACGGGGCTGGTGCGAAAAGCACCCGTAGAAAGGCGGATGCCCAAATGGTGCACGGGGTCCAGCATCTTCAAAGCACTTTGAATCGCAGACTGATAAACAATGGCCCCATAATCTAAGCGGGTGCGAATGAGGCTTCTATATAGGTTCATGGCACATTGCCTGTCACTACCCCACCTAGTACGTGACAACACTTTTACAACATTCATGGCTTTTAAACATTTTGTTTTTAGATACTTGATGTGCGGTACAAAGGTGAACTTGTTGTCCAAGATTAATCCTAAGAATTTATGCTCCGTATTATTAGAAAGGCTTTGACCGTTCAGTTCAATGTCGGGTTCTGAGTGCATGCCTCTCTTTCGGGAGAACAAGACACACGTGCTTTTTTGTGGGTTCAGTCGGAATTCGTTTTCCTCTGCACATTTGGAGACCTTGTTTAAACATAACTAAATCTGCCGCTCACACATTGCCAGATTGCAGGATCTAAAGCCAAGCTGGACGTCATCGACGTATGTACAATAAAACGTATTGCGAGGAATGGACAAGCGCAAGGAATTCATTTTTATGAGAAAAAGTGTGCAGCTAAGTACACCATTTTGTGGCACGCCTGTTTCCTGGACAAATAATTGGGAAAGAACCGTGCCCACTCGGACACGGAATGTCCGGTTTGACAGGTAATTTTCGATTATGTGAAACATTCTTCCGCGCACGCTAAGGTCGGACAGGTCTCTTAGAATTCCAAAACGCCATGTTGTATCATAAGCCATTTCGATATCGAGGAATACAGAGAGAAAATATTGTTTATGGACGAAGGCGTCCCTGATCTGTGCCTCGATACGAACAAGGTGGTCTGTGGTGGATCTACTTTCTCGAAACTCGCACTGAAATGGGTCGAGCAAATTGTTTGTTTCAAGGATATGTACAAGTTGGCAGTTTATCATTTTTAGAAGACTTTGCACAAGCAGCTTGTAAGTGCAATAGGCCTATAACTCGAAGGTAAAGAAGGGTCCTTGCCCTTTTTCAAAATGGGAATAATAATAGCATCTTTCCAGGAGGTAGGGATATTGCCAGAAAACCAGATAGCATTGTACAAACAAAGTAAGGTTTTTGGTGTTTCGATTGGTAGGTTTTTTAACATTTCATACACCACACGGTCAGAACCTGGGGCAGAAGTACTGCAGGAGTTTAGAGACGTTCGCAGCGCAGCTAGACTGAAAGCTTGGTTATATGCCTCGTATCTAGTGCATTTGTGTTCGAGTTTCTGCTTTTCTATTCTTGTTCTGTATTTTTGGAAACAGTCAGTATAGTGGGATGAGCTGGACACCTGTTCGAAGTGTGCACCGAGGAAGTTTGCCTGATCTTCCAAGGTATCACCCTGAGTGTTTACGAGTGGAAGTGTGTGTACTTGTTTTCCTGCTATCCTACCGACCATGTTCCAGACTTTAGCCTCCTGTGTGTATGAATTGATCCCTGACAAAAACTTCTGCCAGCTTTGTCTTCTGGCCTGCCGATGCGTTCTCCTGCCTTGAGACTTTATTTTCTTGAAGGTGTCAAGATTTTCGGCTGTCGGTGAGTTCCGAAGCAGCCTCCAAGCTCTGTTTTGCTGTTTGCGCGCGTTTCGGCATTCAGAGTTCCCATGGCACACGCCGTTTTCCAGGGTGTCCATTTGTTTGTGGGATGCATTTTGTTGCAGCACCAATCAAAAACGCTGTGAAGTAGTTGACAGCAACATCAATGTTCAAAGTACATATGTCATTCCAACCTAGACGAGCGATGGTATAAAACTGTTCCCAGTCGGCTCTATTTATGAGCCACTTGGGAACACGTGGTGGGCACTCAGTTACTGTAGTTGTGCTCAAAACTACGGGGAAGTGGTCACTTCCGTACAGATTACTGACGACTTTCCACTGGAGTAGAGGCACAAGAGATGGACATACTATGCTTAGGTCTATGGAGGAGTAGGTGTTATTAGGGAGATTATAATAGGTTGGTTCTTTTCGATTTAGGAGACAGGCGCTCGACGAGAGAAGGAACTGTTCGATCAGTCGACCTCGCGCGTCATACCGAGAGTCACCGCATAGCCTGCTATGCGCATTAAAGTCTCCAAGGAGAACATAAGGCTCCGGAAGTTCATCAATTAGAGAGTGTAAATCACGTTTTTGCAGCTGATAGCTAGGAGGAATGTAAATAGTGCAGATTGTGATCGGTTTATCAAAAAGAACTGCTCTAACAGCCACTGCCTCAAGGGATGTTTGGAGTTGTAAGTGTGTGCATCCAATTCCTTGATTCACTATGATGGCTACACCTCCGGATGATGTCATGGCATCAACATGGTCCTTTCGGAAAATAACGTATTTAGGAAGAAAATTTGTGTGTTTTGAATTAGGGTGTGTTTCTTGTACACACAGCACTTTTGGTGAGTATCGTGTAAGAGTTCTTGGATGTCGTCAAGGTTTCTGAGAAGGCCCCTGACGTTCCAATGTATACTTTGAGTGTTCATGGTGAATGTAAACTAGTGCTGTGTGTACGAAAAGCGAGTGGCTGTTTAGACAGGGAGCTTGAGTTCACTTAACAGGGCCGTCACCAGGCCCTGTTATCTGCTTTTTTGTTTTCTTGGCGCGCTCCAAGGAGCCACACCGCTCTTTCGGCACCAATGGTACCGACGTATCCATTGCTTCTTCGGAGGCACTGGATGCCCGCACGTGCGGACTGTTAGTTGGAATTTCGGGCCTCGCCTGGTGAGGTGAGGCCTTGAGACCGGAGGACTCTGGAGTCTTCGGCCTCTGTTTGGGAGTAGGCAGTGTAGCCTGGGCTACAGCCGCCTTGGGGGCAGGTGCCACAACCACCGGCTCGGTATGCGCGGGCCGAAGGAGTGGCGAGGGCTGGTGCGGCGGTGCCCCCTGACGCGCTGCATCAGCGTATGTAGGTCCATAGAATGGAGCGACTCTTCGCCGTGCTTCCTAAATGTAATGTTCTCCTTCACCTTCAACGTAATTATTTCTTTTTCTTTTTTCCAGTATGGGCAGGAGCGTGAATATGCGGCATGGTTTCCTTCGCAGTTTGCACAGTGTGGTGGTTGTTTGCAGTTCTCGGACACGTGGCCTAGGACTCCACATTGTGCACAAGTCTGGCGACACGACAGGTTTTAGAGCCATGGCCATACCTCTGGTATTGGAAGCAACGACGAGGGTTTGGTATGTACGGCCTGATAGATGTCTTCGTGTAACCTGTTTGAATAGATTCCGGTAGTTTACTGGATGCAAACGTGCGTATTAAGTGTTTTGTCGGTGTTTCCTTATTATCTCTTCTGATGATGATTCTCTGTACATTAGTGACATTTTGGCTCTTCCACCCCTCCAAAAGTTCAGTCTCAGTCAAGTCAATTAAGTCCATGTCAGATACTACTCCGCGAGTTGTGTTCATTGATCTATGTGGTGTTATGGCTATTGTTACGCCACGGAAATCTGAAAGATGGTCTAGCTTTTCAAATTGTTCTTTGTCACGGATTTCGAGGAGAAGGTCTACACTAGCCATTTTGGTCACCTTGTATCCTGTGCCAAGAGTTTCGGTAAGACATCTAGAAACTAGGAAAGGAGAGACGGTCCTGGCTTGCTTTTCAGTTTTTTTAACAGTGGATAACATGAAAGTGAGGATATGTTTCTTTTGGCTGGTTGAAAAAATTTATATCATCGGTGAGTACCCGCTTTAAGCCGGTACGATCAGACAGTAGGGGGAATGCTCTATGCAAGCCTGTCTTATTTTTGTTCAGCAGCGTTGGCGGCCACCCACCATGGAGCCCAACGAGGGGACGCCACAAGTTTGCGGATGCTGAAACCTGCAGACGCCAGCCGTACAACGCCACTATAACCCAATGCGCCTAGACCAAGCTAGGCTATTTGCACAGGGTTAACCCTAGCCGCCAGAAAGTTTGGAAGTAAACGGAAGAAAGTAGAAGACAGGACAGATAAATAGTAAGAGATAAAGACGAAGATGTAGGGAGAGATAGATAGGAAAAGGCGACTGCCGATTTCCCCTGGGTGGGTCAGCCCAGGGGTGCCATCTACGTGAAGCCGGGGCCAAAGGGGTGTGTTGCCTCTGCCGGGGGGCCTTAAAGGTCCAATCACCCAGCATTGGCTCAACCCCCAGGATCCCCTTTTCCCCGGACACGGCAAAGCCACGCACGGCTAGGCGTGGGAGGTAGCCGAAACTCCCCCGTTATCTCGGGTCCGTGGTGTGGCTACACAACAAACGCCTACTTGCACAGGCGCCCCTGCGGGGCGTTCGTCCATCTATTTAAAACTCCAAGTACCACCATCTCGCATATTTTTATCATATATTCCCCGTATTGAAGCACCGCCATCCAGCGGACAATCCAAGGACTAAACGAGAGCTGGCACACGCACACTTTCTTACGGCTTGCGCTTCGGGTCTACTGCCCACCTTTAACCACCTCGAGTTCATGGTATATACTAGTTCACTGTATTCATGGCACTGCGGCCCAACGCTCACTAAACCTTTCTAAAACCAAGGAGGTTACGCCCAGCGAGTATAACGTAGCAACCTTTTCCTGTCAGATAGTGCTCAATGTACATGCCAATGGCTGTTAATGGGAAATAAGAGACAGGAGAATTTGGCTTTTACTTTCTTACGGCTTGCACTTCGTATCTACTTCCCATCGTTAACCACCTCGAGTTCATGGTATATACTAGTTCATTGTATTCATGGCACTGCGGCTGAACGCTCGCTAAACCTTTCTAAAACTAAAAAGGTTACACCCAGCGAGTATAGCGTAGCGACCCTTTCTTGTCAGATAGTGTTCAATGTACATGCCCAAGGCTGCTAATGTGGATCGCAGCGTGCGCGTTAACTAAAAGCCGAATACTTTTGTCTCTCATTCCCCCTTAGCAGTCATTGGCATGTACATTGAGCACTATCTTTTAGTGTTCAACAACGCAGAGAAAAATCTCTCACCGGCACCACCTTGAAGATCAAAATCTTTTACTTGTTACACACTACAACGGCTACGAGGGACGAACGAGTGCCGCTATAACAATCTTGACCCCTAAAAGTGTTTTTGTGGCACCAAGGGTGCTCTAATAAATATCTGGTGAGACACTAAATATATTATTGCATAAAAAAAATCCCTCTTCAAAAGCCCCAGCTGCTACGCAGCAGCTTCTGTTTCTTAGTATTGTGTGCTTACGCTTTTGGCATTAGTACAAATACTGAAATCACTGAAACAAAATGCGAGCTACAGAAAACGGCAATTAAGAATTTATGCTTTTGGGATGAAACACGTCAAGTGCTTCCGAAATCCCGAACAAGCGAGTTAACCCTGCCATTTAAATCCTCTTTTTTCTTTATCGTGCGTTGCGCAAAGTACCATTTATGAGGACGAAATTTCAATCTCGAAATCCCGTGCCAAATGCAACAAAAGGAGTTGTAAAAATTGTTACAGCCAAAAAAGAACGCAAATGAGAAGCGTGATGTGGAGCTGCATCTGTAGCTTGTTGCATTCGTTTATTTTGCAGAAGGAAATGTCTTTCCGCATGGAATACTGCTCATATAGCGCTGTGTCTTGGCAAATTTTAAACAGATGGCCACTACTTCAAAACATTGCTCAGCAGTCACAAATATGTGTACTCAAAGAAGTTACATTAGGCTTCCATATGTGGCGTTAGGCTTATACGAGAGATGGGCCACGTATGTGTGTTGCTTACAGTTACTGAAGAGCCCTTTGCGGATATTGCGCGTACATTTAATATAAAGAGAACAAGAAATTGTCTTATGAAGCACATGATTGCAGTGGCCTGCATTGAGACCCTCATCCAGAAGAAGCAGCTGTCCACATTCAGACAGATGAAAGCCCCTATCGTTTACTAAAACCACTAATGAAACCTCTCTTAATTAAAAATAGCTTTCGGTAATGCTGTACTAACGTGTGACTTTCTGTAGCATGGTCATGAAACAAAAAAACCTCCGTAGCTGCTGTAGAGCAGCGCCGCTACAGTACCGGAGGTTGGAGTACTTCGAAACAAGCGTAAAATAAGCCAGGTATCACGTCGAGTCCTGTCGGTCTCGTGGGACTAGGCATCTATTTACACTCAATAAAACTCACTCACACACTCTAGTGCACCGATCAATTCAGAAGCCCTCTGATTGTTTTGTAATTGGCTGAGGAAACTTTTCCGTCCACCTTGCAGAGCTAAGGTACTAATTTTTATTTCGCAGGGAGTCACCGATACCACTAAATTTATTTAAAGCGATAAATAAATAGAATATGAAAACAATATAAGTTATAAATACAAGTTATTTATTAAATGATTCTTTAGGGCAAAAGGCGTGAGCATTCTTTCGTACTTGCGAGCACAATATTCTAGAAGATGTGATTGCAGAGAACAGCTCCAGCGTTCAGCTCTAGAAGTTTTCTCAGTTTTCTCGGTGACTTCTTCAATCTGATAGAAGAACACTGAGGGACGTGGTCCCGCAAAGTGGGGGATCAAAAGCCCGCCCAGCTTCCGGGCCCTGGACCGTCTCATCAGAGTGCGTCCGATGTGAGTGACCGCTTCGGCCCCAACGTGGTGCACAGTTACGCTTCTGATGGCTCTTCCAGCGAAGACATGGCCTCGGACAGTTATTTCACCCCTGTTCCAAGCCGCCGTCTGAAGAGAAAGTTCAGAAGGGCGTCGCCGACTGGTCGACAGGCACCGAAAAAGGCGAGTATCATGCGGTCGTTCATGATCTCGTACATGCCGACAACGACGACAGACGTCCTGAACACTCTAAATAGGCAAAGCTTGTCGGAGTATTTCGAACGTATTGCACCTGGCTAGGTTGAGGAAATACGCATAAATACCCACAAGAACATCCTGTCGGTGGAGATTACTTCAAAGGCTATACTGGAGACGCTAAAGGCCATTGTCGAGTTGGGAAACATTCCAGTGCGCGCGTTTTCCACGTACGACAAGGCAACTACCATAGGCGTCATTTATGATGTGGGCGAAGAGATTACAGACTCAAGCCTTGACAAATTGCTTTGTTTGACGGCTCCTGTAATTGGTTTTCACCGCTTTGGATGGTGGCCTTGTGTGAAAGTAGTGTTCGAGTCCGAGTCGTTGCCTGCACACGTCAAGGTTGGATATGTGCGTCATCCGATACGCCCTTATGTACCAAGGCCGCTACAGAGTCATAAATGTTTGAAATTCGGGCATGTCAGTGCAGTTTGTAAGGGTGTGGTAACTTGTAAACGATGTGGTGGACCTCATGATGATGGCAACTGCAATGCTGCCACAAATTGTCCTAACTGCACGGGCGCCCACGACACAACCTCAAAGGAGTGTCCTAAAATGCGGAACCAAATAACTATCATGAAGAAGATGGTTAGGGACCACTCCACGCACAGAGAAGCCGCAAGGGCTGTCCGGCGCAGTATACGTCGTTCACGACACCGACGCAAACGAGGGAGCAGCACTAACCGAGTTGAAGAACTGACATCAAACGTCCAGGCTTCACCTTCTCGTCGCTTGCTTTTACAGGCCAGAAGTGAAGATGTCTGTGCTTCCGTACCTTTACAGCCGACGAATCGACTAGCCAACCAGCCACCGGCCCGTTATACTACGGAGTGGCCTTCTTTACCATCAAGACCCACGTGTACGCCTTTTACGCATAATGATGCTCAACGCCGCGAGCAGGACGACAAGATTGATAATAATGACATCAAGAGTATGCTTAGAAATATGATGGGTTCAATGCGCAAGAGCCTTAGTGGTCTAAACACTCCGGTGGCTAAAGCTTCTGTTCAGAGTCTTGAGGTGCTGGAGCCACTTCTTGTTGTTCTTCAATAAGCGAACATGGCCTCGATGTTCGAAGATCGCATGCGGCAGACGCTAGGTATGCAGTGGAATGCTCGTGGTTTACGTGGCCGTCTCTCTGATTTCAGACAAACAGTATTGAAATAACCGTTCCCAGTTATTGTCACCTACGAACCAAACATGGATTCTACATTCTGTTTATCTGGGTACGTCCAGCTTTGGTCTCGCAGGGATCACCGTGCAAGCAAGGTGCTAGTTTGTGTACGCCGCGATATGACATACGTACGACATGACATTCTGTCGCATACAACGAATGATTACGTTTGCTTGACTATAAAGTATAAGAGGCGCACGTTGTCAGTTATTGGAGGATACATCTATCCAAGTGCGAAGATGAACTGCTCCCATCTTAGTTCTGTGCTTCAGGCTGCTCAGAGCCCCCACATTGTCATTGGAGATTTTAACGTTCATCATCCCCTCTGACGTAGTACTGTAATGAACGACCGTGGCAGAGATTTGTGCAACTTCGTGTGTAATTTCGGACGAAGGGTTCTGAACGACGCATCGCCCACTTTCTTTCGGGGTACTTCTTACAGCAGCTACCTTGACATTACATTTGTATCCAGGAGTCTCCTGTCTTCTGCAGCTTGGTCCACGGATATAGAGACTCAAGGTAGTGATCACCTGCCAACTGATGTTCAGTTTAGGTGGTACCGCCGTTCAGTGACACGCAGCATTTATCAGACAGACTGGCGTCTCTTCAAGTCATCTGTGAAAATCATATGTCAGCGCACTACTACACCATCCGAAGTAGAAGATATCAATTCTTCCTCCCTGCGTGACACAACAAGACAAGTTACCATTCCGCTGCAAAGATCAGCTATCGACTTACAATACGATGCCCTTCGTGCTATCCGTCGCCGCGCAGAACGGCGATACAGACGAACAAGATCACCGTCAGACTGCTGAGCCTGTCGTCAAGCTCAACGACACGTACTTCGGCATCTCAACAAGCTGGACAGGCGACGATGGAGCTCGTTCTGCGGTTCTTTAGACCCAAGACAGCCTCTCTCTGAAATCTGGCGGATAGTACGAAGTCTATAATCTTCTCCACAACAAATTTGGTCATTCCGTGTTGTGGCTCTACATCAGGGTCGGAGTGAATTAGAGGTAGTCAAGGACTACTGTAGTCTTGTCGCTTCCACCGCTCACACTGTGACCCAAACTCTTACCACCACTGTGCCCCCGTGTTTCGACGAACGCCTCGAAGTGCCTTTTACAACGCAGGAACTGGACGCTGCAATTTCACTTTCCCGACGCTGATCGGCACCCGGGCCGGACGGAATTACGTACGCTGCACTTCGCCATCTTGATACAGAAGCACGAAAGATCCTGATATCTTACTACAACACCTCCTGGGAGTCAGGAAATGCTCCAGATAAGCGGAATTACAGCCGCATAATCGCACTGCCTAAACTGGGGAAGTGCCCTAATGAGCTTTCATCTTACCAGCTGATCGCCTTAAGCACCTGCGTTGGTAAAGTCATGAAAAGTTCGGTATTGCCGAGATTAGAGTGGCTCTTAGAGAGCAATAATCGCTTTTCTGCGTTCATGAATTGCTTTAGGAGAGGTCCATCAGCCAATGACGGGGTCATGAAGTTGGTCTTCAATTTTGAACAGGAAAGATATCGGGGCAGATTAGTGACTGCTCTTTTTCTTGACATTAAAGGCGCCTACGACAATGTCTTACATTGTGCCATCCTTGATGCGCTTGAGAATCTAGAAATCGGCGGACGACTGTATGCATGGATTGTGAGCTACCTTAGCGACCGTACCGTGTATATGTCAACAAGCGAAGGAGATACAGACGATTATAATATTCACCGTGGTGTTCTCCACAGGAGTGTTCTCAGTCCGACACTTTTTACCGTCACCTTGATTGGACTTGCTACTGAACTTCCTGACACGGTGAAGGTGAGCACATATGCGGACGTCATTTGCATCTGGGCTTCTGGAGCTACGCGCCCCCAACTGCGTACTCGACTGCAACGTGTAGTGACCTTCACAGCAAGGTACCTACGTGATCAGGGTTTCGCACTGTCAACTGAAAATTGCGCAGTGCTTGCATTTACACGAAAACAAAGGACAAGATACCCACTAACTGTGAACGGAACAGAAATTCGTGCTGTTGCGCAACACAAATTCCTGCGTGTCATCCTTGACCTGAATCTATCGTGGTAAAATTACGTCACAGCCTTGAAGTCAAAGCTAAAGAGTTTTGTCCACGTTCTTCGGGTCATGGCCAGAGCAAGATGGGGCCCTTCGGAGGCAGCTTTCCTGCAACTGTACCAATCTTTATTCGTAGGGTACTTACGATACAGCATGCCCGTGCTTTCAAGCATGAAGCCCAGATGTGCGAGTGCGCTAGAAAGCATCCAAGCTCAAGGATTGCGCACATGTTTGGGCTTACCTGAATGTACATCAACCAAGGGAACTCTCGCCGAAGCTCGGGCTAGTCCAATCAAAGAATATGTGCTCTGCGAGCGTCTTCGAGTCCACCTTCGCCTGTTGACTCGACACAGGCAACATCTCCTGTCAGCGCTCCCTGCTAGCCACTGAGACTGCAGTTATACAAGAGCTATATCGCGGCTCGAGAACATCATACCACCAAGATTCTCTTTCCCACGTGTTCCTGCGACTCATCCGTGGCTCCTGCCTAGACCACTTGTCATACTTCAGATTCCTAGGATTATGAAGAAGTCCCTTGTATCATCGATCGGCCTAAAGCAACTTACACTGCTGCACATTTATACTATGTACGACGGTGTGCGCACGTATATACTGATGAATCTACTACGTCGCGTACCTCTGCCGCAGCCTTTGTCATCCCGCAGATGAAGATAGCTCAATGTTTCAAGATAGATCACAAGATCACATCAACAGCCGCGCAACTTGTTGCTATTCGGGAGGCAATACGTTTTATGTCGACAGAACCCGCTTGTAAATAGACGATACTGTGCGATGCCAAAGCTGCTCTTCAAACCATCGGTGGCTTCATGATACAAAATCCATATCATACTTTGTCGATTGAAATTTCAGAGCTTCTTCGCACTGCTACGAAAAATTGACATCATGTAACACTTCACTGGATACCTGCTCGTTGTGGCCTAATGGGCAATGAAGAGGCGGACGCTGAAGCTAAGAGAGCTTTAAATAGTGCCCCGGAAGTGTGCATCGCATTTTCTCGACAAGATACTAACATCCTACTTCGACGCGTAAACCGCAACTTCATCTTAGAGCACTGGCAGAAACCTGAACACCAGCACAAGCGGCTGCACAAATGGGACCCGGAAATGAAGTTCCGTATGCCTTACAAGTTTATGCGAAGAATATTATGCACTATCCTCCGCATTCGCCTCGGTGTGGCTTATACAAGACGTTACACCCACTTTATTGGCTGTAATGACACAGGTCCCAATTGTGGTCACTGTCGGTTGCCAGAAAAGCTCGAACATATATTTTGCGACTGTCCATCATATGCAAGCGAACGTCAACAAATGATATCTTCGATTGGCCGATATATTAGTCGACCATTAACCGATCAGGTTGTGTTAGGTCCTTGGCCTGACGCCAGCAGCACACATGGGTTGTACGAGCCGTCATCGCTTTCTTAGAAGCCACTGGACTGGATGCACCTCTGTAGAGTTACCTAGCCTAATAAGAACTTGTAATCTCTATACCTTACCATCGTCAGTCATCACTCTTTCACTCCCCAGTCACCCTTCCCCAGTGTAGAGTAGCAGGCCACAGCAAACTATAGTTCAGGCCGACCTCACTACCTTTCTGTAAACAAATTCTCTCTGTCCCTCTCTCTCTCTCTATCTATCTCTCTTGTTTACATCAAGTTTTAAAAGCGCATTAGATTGAACGTGGGTCATTTGGGTTTGAAAAGGCCTTTGTACACCATAGTAGTGCAGTGCCGACTTCACACAACCCTGGAGAAGGTCCAGTGAAGGTACTCAAAATTTGTGGAACGCAAGCGTAACGATTCATGAATGTCAGAAAGTGTAGACGTAGGACGATTGGAAGTTCGTCGAAAGCCTGACAGTCTGCAAGTCTAACAAAAGTACAAGAAGTAAATTAAAAAGATAACACCGGTGAGGTGAACGGAACACAGTTTGTTAGATTGGTTTTAAAGGTTTTGACAAATATACGCTTGTAATGAACAATGCATAGTACGTATATTACCCAAGTGTTTCACTAATTATTGTTCATGTTGTTATCCTTGAAGGTCTTCAAATTTCTTGAAATTGCTTAATCTTATGCAAGTATTCTTTTGCTGTGCTTGCAGTATTCAAGATTTTTTTTATTGAGCTACACTGCTTAAGTTATTTAAACACGATCGAAATTCTCCTTCATATCGTTCTGATAAAATTTATTGCATTAGGTCAATTATACATAGTTTTCATGTGTTGTAAAATCCCCCGTGCTGGTGCTCATGGGCTGTTGCTTACATGACGGGGCACCTCTGTGGAGGCAGTGTAGGCGCAAAACCAGCGAGTCTGTGTGTGTGTGCGTCAGTGCACAATCCCAAAACATTGGTGCGTGCAACACTTGTGAACTAGATGAAATTATGACATCAATAGTTTTACAAGCTCATAGCGCCCATCCGAGTAGATTATGAAGGAAAAGTTACCGTGTGCAGTCGTTTGGACATGTATAAGGTGAGCGGACGAAGGGATGCGACCATAGATACCGAGGTGCTTTCGCCAAAGACGCACTTGGGTATTATAATACTGTCAACCAACTACGCTACCTCGAAGCAGATAAAAAGGTAAAAATCTTTAGACGTACACAATTGCTTCAAAAGCGTCTTTCTCAAGAACATGATAGCGAAGAAGTGGCCCTCATAACGTGTCGTCGTGTTGACCGAGGTAAGCTTGAACTGCTGTCGAGGCCACTTTGTGCGAGCATGACTACTTACGAGACAGAACGAAAGAAGGGCTGATTATCTTTCTTTTTCTTGAGCTTCGTAACAGCATGTGATAATCACTACGCACACTAGCTTCCCTGTGTTCCTTCTTACCTCCTAACAAGCGACAGCGTTAAAAAATTGAACATCACACAGTGTGCGAGCATAGACTTTTGAAGCAAGCTTAAATTGGTTGTTTTAGCCAAAATTGGTTCATTTAGCTGACAACTGCAATGTTGACCTAACGAACCCATACAATAAATATGATGGTCTCAGCAGTGATCGAACTCCATCACTATGGCTGGCCATCAATTATTCTACCAGAGAGCCACGCCAGTGCTCGGAAATACTTTTCAAATAGACCGTACTTTTTGTGAAACGTCAATTGTGGCTGCAGTGCTGGCAATCAAAATTTATAAACATTCCACATGTAAACCTGTGATACAGTGGTCACATAGGGATAACGTCAATTGTTTTAGGCGAGATTCACTGAAGTTGGTTTATGTAGCAGTTTCCAGGGCTCCCATCTTCGCGAGCACCAGTGCTTCATATCCGTTTATCACTTCTATCGCATGTTGCTCAAGCGCAAGATACCGGTAAAGTAAACATCTGCAAGCATTCAACGCATGTCGATGCGTGCAATAATTGTACATATATTTAGCGTCATTTCGTAACGTGTTACTCAATAAAAAGTCACAAAACGGTCACCTTCAATCCGCGTGCTTCGTATAACTTCGATTCACAAGGTGCGTGGGATGTGCCAAATTTTCAGTGTTTCCTTCCATTAAAATATCTGTTAAAAGTATCTGTCGTCTTTCGCACTTACAAATGTTATGTCCTGTAGAGAAAAGCTACCACTCAGCTTCATCATAAAGGATTTTTTCAAATTTCTCCAGGTCATTCTGCGAAGTTTGCTTCGCAAATACACAATATTCAGTGCTAAAAAGTCAAACAGTCCTGTACAAAAAGCTATTTCATCGTCAGCTTGCAGCTAATACACAATATTCAGTGCTAAAAAGCCAAACAGTCCTGTACAAAAAGCAATTTCATCGTCAGCTTGCAGTGTCTCTTCAGCAAATGTAGCTTCGTATTGCTGTTAGCCTGCCCTTAAGAAGCAAGCTTTTAGCTATCTTCATGCAGTGTTTAAAAAAACGTACTGCATCAACGTGTCGGTCTGTCAGCCAGCATCTGACCTAGAAAAGTTTGTGGTTGTCACACTCTTCATGTGGTCCTCGTATGATTATGTTCAAATGACTACTTTTGCAGAACACAAAGAAGCGAAAGAACACGAGATTGCCAATTTACTCAGTCATGCAGGTCACTGGTAAAAAATACTAGTTTTTTTTTCTCAAGCCAAAGTAAGCAACATAGCAATTCTTTAAATTCACATGTTCGTGATCCAGAATCAAAGGTAGCAGCTTCAGGCGACAAATGGCTCTCTGGAACCGAACATAAGCAACAGCCCATCGAAGGCTCTTTATCCTCAGATATATGGCCTGACGTCACACTCACTGCAGTGATTGCCACTTATTCCCCTGCACGATTTTTGATTTCATTGTTATGTGGGGTTTAACGCCCCAAAACCACCATATGATAATAAGAGACGCCGTAGTGGAGGGCTCCGAAAATTTCGACAACCTGGGGTTCTTTACATGGACCCTAATTTTAGCACATGGACCACAAAAATATCCGCCTCCACAGGAAATGCAGCCACCGCAGCCGGAATTCGATCCCGCGACCTGCGGGTCAGCAGTCGAGTACCTTAGCCGCTACACCACCGCGACGGGGCGCGCGATCTTTGCTTCGAATATACTTCTCAGATGACCTTGTAAAGGCACCTGGGGCACTTTTTTATCCAAATGGAAGTGTGTAAGTCCAGTACAGAGTGGTATTATCCATAATTTGAGATGACTTGTCTATGATTTTGCGAAGAGGCTAGAAGCTTATCAAGTGGCATTGCGTGTACGCGAAGCAGTAATCTTTGGAGCTTCAAAATCGAAGACATGCTACTCAGAGCCGCAAGTGGTGAATGCAGTCACTTAAACAAAACAGAATAGAAACAGGTAAAAAACACACATAAAGAATACCAATCAAGAAGGGGGTAAGACAAGGCGATACGATCTCCTCAATGCTATTTATTGCGCGCTTACAGGAGGTTTTCAGGGGCATAGAATGGGAAGAGTTGGGGATAGGAGTTGATGGAGAGTACCTTAATAACCTACGCTTCGCTGATGACATTGCATTGCTGAGTAACTCAGAAGAAGAATTGAAACTCACGAATACTAATTGAGACAAAGAAAGCAGAAATGTAAGTGTCAAAATATTCTGCAGAAAACAAAAAAACAGTGTACAGCAACCTCGGAAGAGTAAGGCGCTTCGAGAGAGGTAATAGTGAACCGAAGTTGTAAAAGACTACTTCTACTTAGAATAGGTAATAAACGCAGAGCCGAACAACGAGATCGAAGTAACTAGAAGAGTAAGAATATGGTGGAGCACATTCGGCAAGCACCCTCAAATCATCACTAGTAGATGGCCACTATCCCTCGAGAGGAAGGGATATAACAGCTGCATCTTGCCGGTACCTATATACAGAGCAGAAACCTGGAATCTTATAAAAAGGGTTCACTTTAAATTGAGTATGATGCAGTGAGCGATGGAAAAAAAATGATAGGTGTATCGTTAAGAGGCAAGAAAACAGCAAAGTGGATCTGGAAAGAAACTAGAGTTTAAGGATATCATTGTTGCAATCAAGAAAAACAAATGTACATGGGCCGGGAATGTAGCGCCAAGGCAGGATAACCGCTGCTCATTAAGCATGACTGACTGCATTACCAGAGAAGGCAAACGGGCTAAGGAAAGACGGAAAGTTAGGAGGGAAGATGAGATTAGGAGGCTTGCGGGTGTAAAGGGAGCAGCAAACAGAGGACCGAGTTGACAGGCAGAACACTAGAGAGGCCTTTGTCTTGCAGTTAACGTAGTCAGGCTGATGATGATGGCAGGAATAATGATTAGGATGATCAAACTAAACAAAAAGTCAGTTTAAAATATTGCTATTCCAAATAATACCTGCTTTAAAGCGTCGAGAACAGACGAGAATCTTCTCTGCGTTCGGCAAATCATTCCAGTTATTGCGGGCCAGCTAAACACCCCTGCGATTTTTCGATAGCGCCCGTGTCCTCTCGCACTACCAAGTGGGAATTTTCGGGAAAGAAAAAGATGCCGGTGCTTGGCCATTTGTGGGTTGCTTTCACAGAGTTCCTACTCGTGCTAATGCAGCCGAACATCACTCCAATTTTCATGCTTGTGGTGCTAAATAAAACACGGCACAATGCGTGCTCGCCAGCCGCACAAGCAAGGCAGCCGGGTTTGCAGAGTCTACAAGGCGCCCTACGTTGTCGGCTGAGCAAAGCGGAAGTGGCTGCGGAGACGTGGCGTGACGTCCGCGCAGACTATTTACACACCAAATTTATTTTTCAGAACAAAACTTTGGTACGCATGCAGGGTTCACCGACACATCACTGATCTATTTTGGTCACATATGTTAGGTTGGTGTAACACCCAATGATAGATAACAAAGTAAAGGAAAGGCTAGGAGGAAGCTTTTTATTGGCATCCATCACCCCGCAGTTGGATATATGACCTCTCAGTTCGCGGCGGTATGTATATGCCAGTTCAATACACTGCACTACTTACTCACATTTACGTGGCCCCACGAAAGATACTTTTGTTTGTCTTATTCTCGATTGCACGGTGTTTTTGGTTTGCGGGCGAGTGTTGTTGTCTGGCAGCGTTAAAGTGTAGCGCTGCTTAAAAACGAGCAAGCGCTGATAGGTGAAAATTTAGTGACGACGAAGTTAGACACCACCACCTAGAAGAGACTACACCGCCACACAGAAGAGACTTCACTCCTACGTAGAAGAAACGATACTATCTAAAATAAATGCTGCTGTCGAGGCGCCCTAACTCCCCAGCATGTACAGCGAACTATGTATTGGAGATTTAAAGTACTTCAACTGCAGCGAAGAAGCACTGACTGTGCTGCTATCGTAGAGGTGCAATAGACGAAGTTACGTGTCTTGCATTTTGCACCAAGCTATCATGATATGGCTCGTTGTCATAGCGTAGCTTCCATTTTTATGGCGTTTCTTCATCATCTACAATTTAGAGTGTAATAGCAACAATAAAAAAACACCAGGCCTGCGCGTAACACACGGCACTGTCACAGCGAAAGTTCGAAGAGCAGCCCTTCAGTGCCTTTTCCTAACGCTTTTTGAGCAACTGCTACAAGCACACTTGTTGGGTAGCCACTATGCCATAAATAATCTTAATTTCTGTGTATTAGGCTGACACTCCCTATGTTATCTTTCATCAATCTTTGGAGAAGCGTGGTATCCGCTACACACTTGCTAAGAATATTGCGCAATATTTTTATGCAGTTGCTGGCGACGATGAAGAATTATGCCTGAAGTGCGTGCGCGCCACAGGTAATAGGTGAACGAGAACAAGCTCTTGTAATGGGTTGGAGCATTGGACGACCCACTCGTTACGCTATCTGCATTGTGCGACGACTGTTTGTTCTCTTGCTGTTTCAAAACGCTTTATAAGTCGTATTAACGCCATTGCTTTCTGGACATGAAGCCTGCGAGAGGCCAGATCATAAATTAGTTTCAAGCGCTGGCGTGGCTCAGTGTTAGAACACTGGGCTGGCACGCAGCTGACCGGGGTTTGATTCTCATATTGGGGACGGACTGAAGTGGCGGCGGCGGAAAACTACGGCGCCACACGTGACCTGTGTTTTGATCTCATAACAGCTTTTGCTGTAAAGCTGTTGCAAACACGCAGCAGAAAGGTAACAATATCTACGTGCAAATGTCACACCATCGTCAAGCAATTTGCATGCCAGTCCGAATCCGAATGCAATGAGTCTAGCTAAGAACATCTATATTCGCGTTCCTGAAGCGAAGTGTGGTAATGCGAGCATGAGTGAAATGTTGTAGGCCCGTGTGCTCAGATTTGGGTGCACGGTAAAGAACCCCAGGTGGTCGAAATTTCCGGATCCCTCCACTACGGCGTCTCTCATAATCAGATCGTGGTCTTTGTACGTTAAACAACACAAATAAATCAATCAAAATATACAAGCTTGAGTACAGGCGTACGTTAAAGTTTTTTTAGAGAGCGCACACCCTGCCCCTTCTCGCCTAATGTGATGACGCTTTGAACGAGTGTATATCAAGTAGAAGTGTTGACTAAGAGTTTGTTTATTGAATGTAATGACTGGATTCATGTTCTCCCACCTTCGATTACTGTGAGAATAAAATAATGACGATGGGCTTTAGACGTTATGAAGGACAGTTGTGCCTAGGCAACAGCATGCATACATTCACGTCGAACGGGGCTATAGCTGTCCAACACCCCTATTCATTCTGCAATCTCTCATATATCAATGAACATAAACAAATAAGTTCTGCTGTAAAGACAAGCCTTATGTTATACCGATTCATTTCGCCCAGAGCTTAGTCATGTTATTTTTTTTGCTTTTCGCCTGTTTTCTGATGGTCATGTTGTTCGAACTCGATGTTTGAAATTGCATGCAATCACAAAACTTTAGTCGCATTGCCAGAGTAAGACCCTCATACAGAGTATACGTACAAAACCTTAATCGTCATGATAAATCATAATGCTTTATTGCCTGGCTCACCAAATTACATTTCTGCAATGAAATTCACGTTTTTCACACTCTCGCTAGTCTTTTCTCGGTAGTAATCGGCGACTACAATGTGAAAGAAAAATTATTGTTCCTAAGCCATTTTGACAACCTTATTTGCCACCCGACACTCCTCGGCCTGGGTTCCGCATGCATAGGCCTGCCGGCGTCAGTGTCGGCAGCCTCGAGGAAGCTGAATAGCGTTTCCAGTGAATGTGAGGCAACCATCATTGACACCAGGGAGAGCGCTGACAGTTCCGTTGATGAATACGAGGCAGTACTGAGTGAGAAAGCGAAGCGGAAGATGCTCAAGGCCTCCATGAACGCAGCTGCAAAGACCTCAAAATGCTCGCCGAAGTACATCACCCTCTTCTTGCCCACGCAGCCTTCCATCAACATAGGACTGGTGAACAGGCAAGTGGTATCTTCAGAGTTCGAGGCACTCTTACCGGACAGTATCAAACAGATCAGAGTGAATCCCCAGAAGAATGTCGTCGCGGTGGACGGCACTCAAGCGCCTGCATTTGGTTCTCTAGGCAAAGTCACCGTTCTAGGTGGAATGAACACTCGGACGATCGTTCCGCTAGGGACACGAGAGAGAGAGAGAGAGAGAGAATTTATTAGAAGGCAGAGAGGTCGGCCTGAGCTAGTTTGCTCTAGCCTGCTTCTCTACACAGGAGAGTAACTGCTGGCGTCATATAGGACACTGACTTAACCATCCCGAATGAAAATCTGCCGATTCTCATTAGGCCTTCCAATGATGGGCCCCAAATCCTTCAGGTATGCCATCTAGGAATTCCCGTTTCATGAAGATTGACTTTTAGAGTGATCAATTACCGTCACATGTAAATGCGGGTCGTTTTATACATTACGTGCTGCCCTTTGGTCCTAAGCCACTTCAAAGCCGGAAATTTGAGAAATTTCGTCATGTGAGCGCCATATCTTGGAATTCTACAACATGTTCTTGTTGCGGTGCACCACATTTGGCTGAGCCGTGTAAGGCCGCATCTTACAACTGCCCGAATCGCTAAAGACCCCTTGACCCCTCATCAAAGGACTGTCCGAAAATAAGGCAGAGAATTTTGGTTTTGAAGAAAATGGTGAGAGACCCTTTGACTCATCAGGAAGCAGATGCTGTCATCAGGCGACATTGTTTTTGTCACAGACGCTCATCAAGAGCGTCTGCTTACCAAAACATGCTTGCAGCAAAGCCCTTTTCGGTGGAATCTACATCGTTAGCAACGTCTAAGACAAACAACACGTTTGCTGCGATAACTACACCCGTAAAAGAGACTGTGGAAGAAGTATGGCCATCACTTCCAATAATAACTGCTGTGGATAACATGCAAAGCGCAGCGGATGCACCACGCTCCGCATATTTCGCAGGCGACCCCGAGAACGTGACCATGGAATTTTGATGATAATCAAGACTCTCATCGATGCAATACACAGCCTTCTAGGTGATATGAACCCCCCACCGCACGATGCGCAATGTAAGTATTGTATGTCCTGAGTGCAGTGCTTGCCAACCTTGCGTAGACAATGACTCGTCCGCCACCTTCATTCCGTGAAGTTCGTAGTGCAACGGGTTTGTAGTGAAATGTCACAGAACTGAAATCACGAATTTCCTGTTTTCGCCGGAATATTTTCTGCAATAAATTTCCTATATTAGTATATGCGAGCCATACCTATCAGAACCTAGCAAGCTTTATAGCTACGGATTTTTCCCTTCATCAACTTGTGATGAACCCAGCAAAGTAATTGTATATATTCGCTCAGATCTAACCTACATTCCGCAGTTGGTGCAACCCCAAGACGGAAATCAGTACATGTGCCTCCGTGTTATAAAACAGAAGGTAGCCTTCATGCTTATCGGAGCTTACATCTCTCCATTTGTTCAGTTCTACGGTATAAGACTGCATGACATCTTGACGGCTACATCTGGTCCCTGGATTATCACTGGGGATTATAATGCTCATCGCTTCCTTTAGGGTAGCACCAAAATTGATTTGAGGAGCCGGAAACTTGCTTACTTTCCCTCATGCCATTGCATGAACTTCACTATATGGGTGACGGCAGTCCAACGTATATACGTAGTTTAAGTTACAGCAGTAATTTGATTTCGGCACTGGTGTCACGGCAACTCATTGAAAAAGTGCGATAGTTCACCGATATTGAGACTCATGGCAATGACATATACCAACGTGTTCGAATGTCACAGGTTTCGCAATTTTCTTTTTTTCAGTTTACAGAAAAGTTTATTGGTCAATACACAAGACGAAGGAGGATGAGGCTTGCGAAGATGACACATGCGGCCAGGAGGTGGTAATCAGAAATGTAATGGAAGCTGTTAAGAGAGCCATTACGCACACATGAAAGCGCACAGAGTCTAGTGTAGAACTTCAGCGATTAAGAACGATTCTAAGGCGGGCTGAGAGGAGGTACAGGCGCACTAATTCAATTCATGACCTCAGAGATGATCGAATTTTTCAAAAGAATACCCAACGCCGACTGGACAAACTGGAGGGTCAACATCGGAAAAAAATTGTGAATCACTCGATACTCGCCAACCGATTTCACTTAAATGGTGGACGGTTCGTGGAATTGGGTCGAATCCACAACAACATCCATTCAGCACACTGGCTCTGCAACAACGCCGCCTGGTAGTTGACATTGCCGAACATTTCTGCATCAGGATTGCGGGTGATGTGGTCCACATGAGTAATGAGGTTCTCGGCAATTCTCCTGTTGCCCGCGTCCCTGAACTAAACGTGCTTTTCTCACTTAAGGTACCAGACGCCGCCCTAGCTATACTTGCAGGCGTTCATCGTCACCTGGGCCAGATGGCATCACGTATGCTGCTTTATGCCACCTTAGAGGATGAGGCTGGGACCTACTACTGGAATGCTACAACCAGTCATGGACTGATGGCGTCGTTCCTGATAGCTAGAAATCGAGCCGCTTGGTAGCGATCCTCAAGCCTCAAAAATCACCGCTTGATTTCGCATCATACCGACCTATTGTGCTGTCTAGCTGCGTGGGAAAAGTAATGGAAAGAATGGCCCTCACACGCCTCGAGGGGTACCTAGAGCTCTACATTATATACCGAGAGGCTATGGCTGGTTTACGACAAAGCCATTCTTCTATAGACAATGTCACTGACTTTGTCACATCTGTGCAACAAAATAATAACTCAAGCGCATATCCGTTGCTATTATCCTCGATGTGAAAGGAGCTTATGATAACGTAAATCACGACGCCATTCTTGATGCCTTGGCAAATATTGGAATCGGTACAGAAATGTTTAGGTGGATACGGAGCTACTTATTGAAGAGAGCCTTCTTCAGGCACACTGCAGAACGCCGCACCACACACCATTACGCTTCTCGTGGCATCACACAGGGTGGGGTTTTCAACCCTATTTGTTTAACGTCACGATTATTCGACTTACATGAGGTCTACCTAGATCAGTCAAACGTTCTGTGTATGCCGACGACATGTGCATCTGGGCTTCGACAGTGACGTGGCTCAAGATACAGGCAAGGCTCCCAAAAGCAGCGACAATGTCGTCGAAGTATCTTCGTGCTCGAGGGCTGAGAATTTCCCCAGAGAAATGCGCCTTAGATTCTTTCTCTAGTAAGGCGACGTTCTGGTATCCTGTTTCTATCGAGAAGAACAGAATTTTGAATACACGATGTCATCGATTCTTGGGCATCATTATTGATAGAGATCTTTTCTGGAGAGCTTACAACACGCCTTTTAAGAAGAGGCTGAACTCTATCGCTCATGTAATGAAATTTTCTGCGGTAAAACTTGGGGAACATCCGTGTCAGCCATGCTTGAACAGTACAAAGCTCTCTTCTTGGGGTATCTTTGGTATAGCAGATACTTGCTTTGAAATGCCGGAAAAACCAACATCCGGGTCCTGCGAAGCATTTAAAGCCAAGTTCTTCGCACATGCTTGAGATTGCCTAGGTGTGCTAACCGGTCGCAACTATTGCCATTGACAAAAACCTCTATAACTGTCGACACACTCCACGAGCATATTCGCCATATATTCTGACAGCCTAACCACCACCTTGCTACCCTGCCACTGGAAAGACCGAAGGCAGAGTTTTCCAGACTAGTGGCGGCTATCCAGCATTCCATTTCCTGGAGATTTTCCCCCGAAATTATACTGCTATGCCCAGAGTGGTGCCTGCAAAAGACATCTGTACACATTGAAGTGCCGGGGACAACCGAAAAGGCTAGCCAGTCATTTGCAGCTCTCAAGCAGATGTCATGAACTTTTTATGTATATCATATGAATACCGAAGTCATAATTTTATGGATGGTTCTGTCTCCGGAAGTTCGACGGGCGCTTTTGTGATTCCATCTCGGTCAAACACCGTCAATTTCAAGACTTCACATCTCAAAACATATACGGGCTCCGAGCTCGCTGCTCTTCTAGCCGCAATTAGATTTGTTATGCGAGAATCTCCTGCTAAGTGGGCTATTTTCTGTGGCTCCAAGGCGGCCCTTCAGTGTATGCGAACTCTACGGCGCGGGAACTACAATGAGACGGTATCTCAGAAAACGAAATCTGTCATCGCGCCATTGACAAAGGACATGACATAATCTTCTAATGGCGGCCTGGTCACTGTGGGATTGGTGGTAACGAGCTCACCGAGAAGGCTGCCGATTGTGCCAACGACAGAGCAGCCACACTCTGAATACCCCTTATGCACACCTATGCCACACTTATGCATTGGTGTTTTCAACTGAACTTCACTCGGCGCGCCCACAGAACCTCGCTTGAAAGACTTCGCGACGGGACGCCACAATGCTGTGTCGGTTGTGCGTTGGCTTTTAGGGGCGAAGCTCCTTATAGCGGCACCCGTTCGTCCCCCGTAGTATGTAACAAGTATAACATTTTGACCTCCAAGGTGGTGCCGGTGAGAGACTTCTTCTGTGCTTTGTTGAACAATAAAAAATAGTGCTCAATGTACATGTCAATGGCTGCTAATGGGGAATGAGAGACAGGAGCATTCGGCTTTTAGCTAACGGGCAGGCTGCGATCACCAATAGCAGCCATTGGCATGTACATTGAGCACTATCTGACAAGAAAGGGTTGCTACGTTATACTCGCTGGGTGTAACCTCCTTAGCTTTAGAAAGGTTTAGCGAGCGTTGAGCTGCAGTGCCATGAATACAATGAACTTGTATATACCATGAATGAACTCGAGATGGTTAAAAATGGGAAGTAGATACAAAGCGCAAGCCGTAAGAAAGTAAAAGCCGAATTCTCCGCCTCTCATTTCCCATTAGCAGCCATTGGCATGTACATTGAGCACTATCTGACTGAAAAAGTTTGCTACGTCATACTCGCTGGGCGTAACCTCCTTGGTTTTCGAAAGGTTTAGCGAGCGTTCAGCCGCAGTGCCATGAATACAGTGAACTAGTATATACCATGAACTCGAGGGGGTTAAAGGTGGGAAGTGGACCCGAAGCGCAAGCCGTAAGAAAGTATGCGTGTGCCACCTCTCGTTTAGTCCTTGGAATGTCCGCTGGATGGCGGTGCTTCTACATAGGGAATATATGATGAAAAGATGCGAGATGGTGGTACTTGGAGTGTTGAATAGATGGACGAAGGGACACATAGACAGATGCATAAATGGACGCATGAACGGACGCAAGGGCGGCTGCATGGACGAACGCAGGGACGGACGCACGAACAGACGCACGCACGGACGGGCTGATGGACGCATGGACGGTCACACTGACGGACGCATGGACGGACGGAAGCAAGAACGAATAGACGGACGGATTCTTCGCCCCACTCTCCATCATTCACTCCGTGGATATGCTGCCATTTTTTGCTTTCGCCAGTTCATTGGGTTATCTATCGCGTTGGCATGCACTCTAAAAAAATGGAGTGACATTCTCTCCATTTAGGGAGGAACGGTGATGTCCCCAATGTTCTTCTTTAAATAGAGAAACGTTGCTCCCTCATCCACGGAGAAACACTTTCCTCCTTATGAAAATCAACATGGCTGCCCCCCGGCGAAGCGAGTAGGCTTAGCAAATGCAACGATTCTCGACTGGTAAGGAGTACACGGCACTGAAAGTTACAAAAAAAACGGTCCCGCTGAGCTTGATATTGAACGAAATGATTAGAAAAACAAGCAGACGAACCTGTGGCGGTGAACACATCGCGAAAGAGATCGACGGAGCAAGTACGTTTCGTTCGGTCAGCGAAGCCACGTTCACTCCGAAAGACACGGATTCTTCAGAGCCCTGATCCTGAACAGTGCATGCTAGGCTTGCTGTATTTATTTCTCGCAGATTCACATAGTGTAGCGACGTTATCCATGCGTTTACGGGTCCGCAGGTCACGAGATGTGCCTCCAAACCGTACACTCGATCGCAGCGAAACCATTGGCAATCCGTAGTGCAGCTTTGATAGACAGATGTTCAACGTTATATAAGTAGCTGGAGGTGTGTGAGCGTCATAGCAATGAAGTAGATGGTAGCTGGCGCCATCTAGAGAGACTAAACAAAACTAAAAAAAAGTTGCCTGCCGCGCCGTGCGGTGTCATACCCACTATCACGGCTCCCTTGCGGATTGTTTACGCCTCAACCCATTCAGGATTATTCACGGACACCGGAAGCCTAATATGTGCTGTGGCAATTCATATAGCTACACATGCACACATGGTCACATAGTACACATATAGTACGCAACAAGTACACTAACATATACGCTAACAAGCACGCAACAAGAACACAATCAACCATTTACATCAATGGCCCACACCTTCACGTCTTTACTCACACCCTACTATGAAAGCGCACCACTTTATATAGCGATGAATTTCGACTGACCAGAGTGGCACAGGTTACAAGTAGGATTTCTTACACTTTCTTTACGTTTTGTATCAATACCACAACATGCGCACACGTAAATATATTGTATCTGATGCTTAGGCAAACTTAAGTTTACCAATGGTTGCACAATAATGAACGGAATGATTACTAGAGCTTATCAGGTTTTCACGAAGGCGGATGCCTCCAAGCCATGCATAGAATGCCCACGGCATTCCGAACGCTGCGTCATCTGTCGACCACTGCCACAGTAACTTTTTTTTTTCTTGAAGCCTCCGAGAGGGCAAACACTTGCCGTGCGTTAGCCATTTCGGAGGTCACGTTTTTTTTTTCTTCTTGTTACTTGGAGAGGGCGCAGCATACAGACCAAACTTTGTCTCCGTCGTGGTAAGTGTTCTGTGGTCACGTCGACCTCGTTTAGTTGTTTCGTCTTAACGTTTGCTTATATTCTTTTTACGTGCGTACCACAAGTGTGACCGTTAGCCATGGATACAGTACACCACTAGCCCTTCAATGACAATGTTTTTGATGCGGTAACGACCGTCCTAGCAGTGTATACGTACGTTACAACGCGGGTCTTGCGAGAGAAATAAGCGATGACCTCGCATCCGACGGTATTTTTTCGTGAGCTTTGACAGTGGCTGTTTTCGTCGTGGCAGCTCTAATACTTGAGTGGAGGAACTATTGCTGCAATGCGCAAGTTTACTAACACTTTATAGGATGTTGTGCCTGCATACTTTTCTGCTTCAGATGCCTCTCGCGATTTGCCTCGCATGTCAACTTGCAATCATAGTGCGTGCCACAGTTTTGCTGTTAGCGCTGTGGCTGTGGTGGTTATTACTCTGGATTCGGAATACTCTTTTCACAAAGGTGAGTGAGCGTTAGTACTTACTTGCTGTGCACAGCTGTTACTAGAAGTGCATTTTGTGTTCAGTTTCTCACGTCAAAGGAGAATCATGAACGAGAAAGACATACTCTCGCGTGCATAATTCCTTCCTACTTCTCAGTGCTGGCATGGGCAATTGAAAACGAATGCGATTGAGAATTTGGTTTAACCTACAGAAGTCATTGGTTCACTTTTCACAAAAGTTTAGTTATGATGATGATTAAAAAGTTTCTGACGGTTGTAATCTAGCCTGGCGAATAAATGCTCGGTGAAACTTCGCAGCCTGTTTCCATTTGTGCTTTCACCTGTCGTGGTAGCATAGCCTTATGGGGTGTCGTGTGACTATGCTGGAGGACGCAGGTTTGACTTCCAGCCACGGCGGCCGTATTCGAAAGGGGGTAAACTGCAAAGAACATTCATATGGCGGTAGTGGCACGTATAAGTCTATCAATTGTATATGATCGTACTTTCACGCATGGACTGTAAGTGGTATGAGGTTTCCTAGAGTGTTGAAAAATTAAGTGTGATGCTTTTTTACGCGCCTCGTTAAATTCATGAGTGCTGTTGGTGCCGTGTGAAACTAAAAATGCGTGGGCTTACCTAGTATGTCGACACCGAAAAAATTCATTATTTTTTTACACTCTAAGGTAATCGATAAAGCAAGACTGCTTGGGAAGCAGAGCTCCTTGTATTCGTGACAAATTGGTAGTATGAAACAACACGAGACACACGTGGAAGTGTACGGAGCATCGTGCGAGTGCCTGACGATAAAAAAAGAGAGGCTTTTACTCTACACTAATAAAACAAAAGAAAACATCACTCCTGTATTGCTTACAACAATCTTAGGTAAAAGCAATCGCTCGCGACTGGCCGCGGCCGGCTATAGGCTTGGCGTGCGCATGCGCGCGAGGAAGACCCCTGTGATTGAGGAGAAACTTGAACGCTGAAGGAGGAACGTTGTTCCTTTGGCCCTTGCCGCGAGAGGGCGCGACGGGTAAAGCGCCCGGAAGGGAGGAAGTCGCTGCGCCGAAGGAGGAACGGAGCCCGTTTCTCCATTCTCGCTTCTTTTTTTTTAAGAGTGTGGCTGACTCCCACAACTGTGTTAACTGCTATTGTGCACGCGTGCGCCCGCGAACACACTGAGAAGCCGCGCATTTGAAAAAAAAGGCTCAAAGTCACGAGGTGCGGTAGATTCTTTATCCATACCACCCCTCCCTGCTTATCTTCCAACGCTTTCGTCGGGACGAAAGAAGAGATAGTGAAATCGCAGCATGCGACAAACCTTCGTCTCTTCACTCGCACTGGAAGGATTCTTGAAATTTTTGCGCTGTTGAATTTGTGTGTAAATAAGCTCTTCTAGTGAATTCATTTCATGCTTCGACCATGAAATGAATTCAAGTGACTTGAAAAAGTGTTTCAAGGCCTTTTAACGCGTTTTGTTCGACAGGTGTCAAGACGAAAACGAGCCCATTCGGTGATTTATAGACGCATTTGGGAAGCCTGAAACTACATCAAAACAGGCCAGGATAGTGCAGTCATTGCCGCTAAATACACAGAAGAACTTTGAAACAGCAGTATAAATGGACAACTATGTCCATATAGCGGAAGACATATCATGCCTCTCCAGAGGCATTGATCAAGAAAACAGCAAACGCTAGATAATGTGCTGCTATCTGTGAAGCATTGTGAGACTCTTTATGGCCTTCGAGATGGCGAGCGCGCGGCGTGTATCTTGGAGGCCATCCGACTCTTGCTTTAGATCAAAAAGCTGTATGTACCATTCACGCGCGCGCTGGTACGATCTACAGTGTGCGTGTGTGTGTGCATGCATGCGTGTGTATGTAACAAAACATATCATTAAGTGTGCACTTAGCAGTTGAAGGGCGCATTAGTGGCCGGATTTTGCTATCGCGTTTAACTCTTCAAGGCGTAGCTTAAAGGTCGCCCAATTTTGTTTGTTTTTGTTTATCTTAGCCTTAGAGAACATGACTTATACCACCTCAAAGGGAATGGCCAAGATTTTGTAGTTTACATTTAGTAGATAATTCACTATATCATCTCTCGTCTCTCTGTTTTGTCGCGGGCCTGGTGGACTGCCAATAAATGTTGTTCGAGTCCGGAGCTTGTGATAGCACCCTCACATTTGGAAGGCGTGATGACTTCCCCACAGCGTGACGCAGGGCACTGCCCTCTCCTGACGCGGCAGCGGCCCGCATCGTGCTAAAACGCGTTCCGTAGGAAATAACGAAGTTCCACCATTGATTCACTCATCCCTTGTCAATCTTCTGAGAAGCGTGATACTTGCTGCACGCTTACAAGGTATTTTGTGCAAATTTTCAGTGCTGTGGCAGCTTGGGCTAGTGGTATGGCATGACGATAGTTATAGCGCGAGAACAAAACGACGACACAGATAAGACGGAAACGAAGGACACGAGCGCTCGTGTCCTTCGTGTCCTTCATGTCTCTGCGTCGTCGTTTTGTTTTCTCCCTATAAGTATCTTCATTTTCAGAGCTGTTAGTAACAGCGAAGAAAAATTATGCCTGATGGTTTTCCTAGGGGGAGGGGGGGTGTTATTGGAGCATTCAACGGCGGGCTCGTCAAGTAATTCCCATTGTGTTAAGCCTGGTTCTTTCTTGGCTTTGTAAAATGCTTTATTACCCATATAAGGGGATTCCTTTCCCGGTATGAACCCTGCATAAGGTGATTTAAGATCAATTTTCCTGCACTGGCATGGTTTTGTGGTGATCACTGGTCCTGCACGCAAGGGACCCTGGTTATAAACCCGTTTTGTCCTTGTTGCATGTGTTTTGCTTGTTTTTTTCCTTTTATATAATCTCGGGAGATAGTTTTTACGTACACCGGTGGTGGCAACGGCGGACTACTACTGCACACGCAACCTTTTTGTGATCTCACGACAGCTTTTGATTTAAAAGATCCTGGTTCCATGGCTTTTGTATCCTTACATCATCATCAGCCTCAAGACGCCCACTGCAGGACAAAGGCCTCTCCCATGTTCCGCCAGTTAACCCGGTCTTGTGATTGCTGCTGCCAATTTATACCCACAAACTTCCTAATCTCATCTGCCCACCTAACCTTCTGTTTTCCCCTAACCAGTTTGCTTTCTCTGGGAATCCAGTTAGTTACCCTTAATGACCAGCGGTTATCCTGTGTACGCGCTACATGCCCGGCCCAAGTCCATTTTTTTTTCTGGATTTCAACTATGATATCCTTAACCCCCATTTCATCCGTAATCCACTCTGCTCTCTTCTTGCCTCTTAAGGCTACACCTACATTATTTTCGTTTTCTGGAGATTAATTTTAAGACCCACCTTTCTGCTCTGCTTGTTTAACTCCGTAATCATGAGTTGCAATTCGTCCCCTGAGTTACTCAGCGATGCAATGTCATCGGTGAAGCGCAGGTTTTTAAGGTACTCATCATTACATACGTAAGCACAAAAGTACCATTCCGTGATTCCAGAAGTGTACTAAACTTTACGAATACTGGTCAGCTGCGAACACAACGCTTGTGCGCTAACACTAACTTTCTTTACGTTTGTTTTTGTGTGTCACTTTTCTTTCTCGGTATTATACATTTATAATGCTTCGACATCACCTAGGCATTCTGCATTAGTTCCTTCTTTGCTGAGTACTATGGTAAACATTGCGGTAGCTTTTGTTAGGATTCTGGAATGCGCACTCAATCTTCGTTTTTTATGTATGTTTACTTTTTTCTTACTTTACCATTCTACGCTATGCTTTGGCCTTGAGAGTTAATAAATTGAATAAGCATTTTCCACCTCCTGCGCTCAACAAACGCGACAGGCGCATTCAAAGGGGACAACGAGAAGAATGTGGGTGGAAAATACACAGGTGCGAATTCCTTTTATTCCGGGTTCCATTAAAGTGTTGAGACGCGGGAATCCTCACGAAACCTGTAGACGGGAAACTGTGAATGTTTTCCGGTGGAACAGCTTGCACTTGGCTGGCAGGGCAAGCTACAAGACACAATGCGTAAGTGCGTGCTCGAAATGAGAAAAAGCTTTTTTTTTCAGGGCGCCTAAGACACGCCCGCACTCTTCTCCGCCCCTCTGCACACGTAAAAACATGTTGGCTACGCGATAAAAATGTGGGAAAAGTAACTGTACGTAATCCTTTTCACTGCCAAGTGCGCCGTTTCTTTTTTTTTTCAGTTCACCCGCCCTTTGTGATTCGCTTAGAGTGAACTTTCAGGCAGAGACAAATGCAATTCGCGTTCCTTTCATCATGAATGCTGCATATCCATTTCTTTTGTAAGAAGGCCGTGTTGCCGCGATAAAATAACAGTGCGACAAAGTATGAGAACAGTAAAAATACGTGAACAGATCACTAAACTTCAAACTAGACTCAGAGCACTGATTTCCAACTAGACAGGGCTTCTCCGCAGGAACACAGCATTGTGCGTTGTGCGAAGCGTCACAAGAGTTCCGAACCAAATGTTTCAACGTGGGATATTGTGGAATATTTTCTCGTCCAATTTGTAAAGCAAGTGCCAGTGGCGCAATCGTTCCTCTTTGTAAATAAATGCTTAAATACGGCTTCTAATGCGCTTTCACTCACTTAAAATGCTTAATTCGAAGCAATTCAGTCATCGCAATAGAAAAAAATTGCGATGATATCCATCTAATCATCCGTCCCTAAAAAGTGCGTCTGAAAACTTCTATCTGTCTATCTATCTATCTATCTATCTATCTATCTATCTATCTATCTATCTATCTATCTATCTATCTATCTATCTATCTATCTATCTATCTATCTATCTATCTATCTATCTATCATGCCAGCGGTGTCTGAACACTGTCGTGGCCGCTCGTTACTTTGATATAGAATATAAAAAAATTGGCACGGCGTGTCTACCCTGCCTGGCGAACCTAACTTCGTTTGCAGCTCCTCATATACATAACAAGGTCGTCGTGCTTGTTTCTTTACTCACGAAGGCCGCTTCCCCGCTGCCTCAATCTCCTTCTTTCACCACCTCTTCCATCAAGCCTCCATGCAGGAGCGGCAGTGCACTAGACGCGTCGTCTGCCGGCATTCACTGTAGACGACCTTTTACGAGGTAGCATTTATATTTGTAACGCTACAGAATTATGGGTGAAAAGGAAATAAAAAAGGATGCAAACTTTCAATCAAAAATTTGCAATAAAAAAATGTGGGCCGTCCCGGTATATAGACAAGTGGATTTTTTTGACTGGGGACAGAAAGCAGTGTCTGTGTTCAGAGAAAAATCAGTTTCGCCGCGAGGGTGAATAAATACAGGCTGTGACAACCAATTGGAATGCTCGTCAAAGTTAGGCTAGCTGTTAGTTGTTTGTATATGATATCAGGGAAAACTGATAACATGGCCCCTTCAGGAAGTAAAGCGCCTTTCCTACTGCTTGTCATCTTAACACAAACTGGTGGGATAACCCCCATATACGAGCGCTTTAGTGATGTAGATCGATAGTGAGTGCACCACGCTCGCGACCGCGGCTTTATAGGCTCCGTGCCGTTGAATTTTTGACTATCACTGCAGCGCTAGAACCCGAAGCTAAGCGGTAAAAAAAAGCACTAATGAGGCGCAGTCACTGAAAATGAAGCGGGCAGTGCTACACTGTGGATGCGTTCCCACGTCTGTTTTTTTTTTTCTGAGGGCCTCTAACGGCCAAGGTCGGCGAACCTGAGTCGGGGCAGTGGAAGAAACGCTGATCCCTCTGGTCAGGGGACCGCGCCAATGGTCGTAGTTCGCACTTACTGGTAAAACAACATTGCTTCGCCACCCACTTCGGGGCCGAATCACTTGCGGAAAGCGATCTCTCAGCTTGTAGAGTCCTCGACCACAGTCTCACACGATGATATCGCATGTGCACATTGAGCAGTGGGGGTGACCATCTCTTGCCATTTTTAAATCAGCCGTACTCGTTTCCACAGATCACACACCTAACTTGCACGCACGACATGCAAAAGATGACTTTGTCAGCGGCAATATGGTGACGTCAATGCCGACGGCGAGAGCAAACACAAGCCAATAGTGTTCATATATTTTCCTTCACAATAAAATGAGAGCGGTAAAGTGTTTTTTTATACACAGGAACTGATCATACGTGGAGTTTAACGGACTTTAGACGCCGTAGTGGAGAGGCGAAGAAATTTCGGCCACCTTGGGTTCTGTGAGTGGGCCCAAATCAGAGCACATGGGCCTGAAGCATTTTCGACTCCATCAAAAATGCAGCCACCGCAGCCGAGATTCGATCCTGTGACCTGCGGGTAAGGGGCCGAGTACTTTAGCCACTAGACCACCATGGCGGAGCCTATACAAAGAAACTGAAATTACTTACGCAACATGTGTAATCCATTGCTCACACTTTGACGGCTATCTTCTCATTTGGTAATACGACTACTTCCGCCTTCAGTTTCCCCATTGCCATCAATTGGAAAGATCAAAAACTATTTTCCTCCTTTAAACAAGAATTGTAATGATAAATCTAGTTTTATGCAAAAAACTGGTCTATGCTTTCAATCCAGGCAAAAAAGTGATTTCAATTTTATCAACACATGGGGCTGATTGCGTCTAAATATACAAAAAAAATTGCCCGCAGCTTCCCTCGGGGGAACACTGAGGAGGATGCGGACCATATAATTGGTTAACGGGGTGTTAAAGTGCGACTCACTTGGGTCGATGGCTAAATTGGTTAACGTGGTTGTGAAATGGGGTGTTAAATTGCGACTTACTTGGGTCGATGGCTAAATTGGTTAACGTGGTTGTAGGAGGGGGTGTTAAATGAGTGAACACGTACACACGTATGCGAAAGGGCGGCGCTGGTCGAAGGGACGTCGATCATTGTGTTTGTGGATTCGTTGGAAT
Organism: Rhipicephalus microplus; assembly: GCF_043290135.1. NCBI lineage: Eukaryota > Metazoa > Arthropoda > Arachnida > Ixodida > Ixodidae > Rhipicephalus > Rhipicephalus microplus. Next base: position 118,922,479 of record NC_134700.1, on the reverse strand, counting down.
TCATTTCACCGCGACCTTGGACGTCGACGCGCCGTACAAACCAACCGACGAGCGGCAACTGAGCGAGCGAGCGCCGACCTTGAGTATATATACAGCACGACGGCGCATGCACTGTCAGCTGTTGAATGTTCTCGAAGCGCGACGCCACATGCGCGTCCACTGGAGAATCAGGAGAATTGTAGATGTCGAACGCGGTGTGTAGAGGAGGAAGGGTGCACAGATGGTGGAGGAGTGAAGCGCGCGCGGTGTGTAGAGGAGGAAGGGATGCACAGATGGTGGAAGAGTGGGTGACGGCGCGACGGCGCATGCGCGCGCGTCAGCTGTCGAATGTTCGAGAAGCGGTGCGGACGGCGCACTACAAGGCGCGAGTATAAGATGCTCCGCATCTAAAAATGGAAAATTTCGGTAAATTCGTGATTTTCGCTTGTGAATTTTAAAAGCTCGAGAGCTCTAAAAGTATCTTTTCCGCAAGATATACCTTTTGTAGAGTAAGTATTTCTTGCTGAAGTATTCTTACATAGGGTAGAAATTCCACAGAAAAAGTAGAAACATAACACATGTTGACTATATTTTTTGAGGCGTATGTGGTATAAACATTTTTCTGATAAAACTGCATGAGCCTCGAGCTGCTTGCACAAGTGAACATACTTAACATGTACGCTAATTTGGTATAGAAAGAAGGGGCGGTACTTTAAAACTTACTTTTTCACAAACACCACCCTGACGACATTCTGAGAAGTTGGGAAGGCATCTACGTAACAAATTTTTTTTTGAAATATTGATGCTGCAGCTGAAATATCAGATTGTAGGCAGCACTTCTAGTTCCACCAAAGGAATTCTCCACCTTGATCTGAAAAAAAAAAGCTTTTGAGAGCGTTGAGCATGCGGCGATTCTCGACCGTGTCAGATCGCTGAGATTAGGCCAAAGAATTTATAACTATATAAGCGACTCCCTCACGGGCAGGCGTGTGGGCGTTGTTGTCGGCAACACAGAATCACCAGAATTCAAGACGGGTCCGAAGGGTACGCCGCAGGGCTCCATCTTTTCACCCATGTTGTTTAACCTAGTCTTCCTTGGGCTAGCCGAGAAACGAGGGTCTGCATGACAGCCTTTACGCGGACGACACCCCCCTCTGGTCCCCGGAGGAGGATGTGACGGCCACGTGGAGCGGACGCTGCAGATGGGCGTGGACACGGTGCAGGAATTTTTGAGAGGTACAATTAAGCCTCGAATGTTTAGTGGCCATGTCCTAGCTATTGCTAAACAGACCTGCGAGAAGAGGCCGCAAGACCGTCCGTCCCGGTGGAGGGAAATCAGAAATTAGAGTAATAGAGGCGGACGGCGTTCCCATACCGAGCTCGAGAACATAAAAATTTTCGGACTACAGCTGCAGGCCAGCGGTCACAACGGTGAGAAGGTACGAAGACTTAAACTTTCGGTTGACGAAAGAATTCGACTTTTGCGCCGCATACCGAACAGACGCAGTGGTAAGCGGGAAAGCTGCGCCATTCGCCTCGTACAGGCGTACGCGATCAGTCGCATAACGTTCGTCGCTGCTTATTTAAAGTGGCTGACGTCCGAACGAAACAAGGTCAATTGCATGATTCGCAAGGCGTTCACGAGGGTGGTAGGCATACCTGTAAACAGGACCACCGACATGTTCTTTGAACTGGGCCTGCACAACACCCTGGGCGAACAAATCGAGGGGAACAACATTGCTCAATACGAGCGATTGTCAGCGTCCAAGACGAGCAGGCGCATTCTCTAATCTCTAGGCATTACATTCACCACGAATTTCGGGGAGAAGACGATGTTTCCGATTATGGTCCGCCACTCCCCAGGAACATACACCCGACATACCACATTGGGTGCCGCAACAAAAGAGCGAGAGACCTTCAAAAAATGTATGGCAAAGCGACGAGGGGGTATACATAGACGCCGCGCGATAACCGGAGGGAAGGTGTGCTCACGTGATCGCCGTTGTGAATCGCACGAGCAAATGCATCGCGATTGCCACAGTGCGTACGGAACGCACAGACGTGGCCGAAGAGGCGGTGATAGCTCTAGCACTGGTCGCCGCACCGGAGGCTGCGGTCGTGATCAACGACTCGCAAGCTGCCGTCCATGGCTTCGCGCGCGGCCACCTCTCGTGTCTGGCGGTCCAGATACTATAATCAAGTAATGGCAACAAGGACGACGGCGAGGTTCGAGGAGCGATGGCCTCGGCGTCGTCGTCCTTGTGTCTCAAAACTGAAAATGTGACTGCTTCCTTCTGTGGACCCCAGCTCACACCAGCGTCCCGCTCGCAGGCAACCAGGCAGCCAACACCACGGCTTGAGATCTAACTCACCGAGCCGTGGCTCATTGGGTTGCCACCTTCATCTCCGAGAGCGGGCCACCTGACCACATTCAACGACATTACACAACATTACAAGCTAAACAGACGCAAATATTCACCACCACCAGGCAAATTGAATAAAAGACAGCCTATAACTTTGAGGTTATTAAAGACAAATACGCCTGTGTTATCCACACGCATACTCAACGGACGCGTGTAGAGCGTGCGGGGAAGGGCGACACTGCGACACATGCTTTGGAAGTGTGCCCAATGTCCTTGCGGCCGCGCTCCTCGCGACGCAAGTTAGGCAGGGATGAACTCCGAGGCCAATTGCTGCAGCTACCACCGTGCGAAGGCAGGGGCAGGCCTCTACCGCGTCTGCGGTCACTGTTGCGGATCGGCGGTGGGAGAGCAGGCGGCACTCACTAGCGACGAGCTGGCGCACCAGCTTTGGGTCATCCGGCAGGGTGAAGATGGGCCAGCGGAAGAGAGAGGGGTCAACCCCTCTTACCCCATCTTGCCCGGTGAAAATTGACAGACTTTAAATAAAGTTTATTTATTCAATCAAATATTCTAGCAGTTCACTGTTTTTCAATACAGTATTTAGGCACGACATTTTACAACTACATTTGAGATGGTCGCCTAAGTAGCTGAGACAAATGGCACGGAATTAGAGGCACGGCAGTAATTTAGGACGTCAGTAGAGTGTTCGTCTACCCCCGCAGTGAACACCCTCGTTTTAACATGTTCATCTTCTAATAAGCTGCCTAGAATTTTATGTCCCCAAAATTTATTTTGTGTCGCAGTTCGATGCTCTAGTTACACGCGAAAAAGCATATTTCGGAAAGACAATATTTGGTTTCCGTGTCGACGGCAAAGCAAGTTCGTCGAAGTTAGAAACTACATGGCTGTTCTCTACACACCGAGCTCTTTCTAAAGTAAAAAAAGTCCGGAGAAGAGAACATTGAGACTGCCTCATTTAAGCCTGTTAACTTTTTTCTACATTACTCATGTTCTCTCGCATTCGGACGTCATCACTATCACGCTCATTTTCGCAAATAAATCCAGGAACAATAACGTGCACAAAGCTGTGCGTTCAGTCAATATTACGACCTCGCACTTTTGCATTTGCATTCGTTCACGCGATAGGCTTCTTTTGTTTTTTGTATGTTCAGGAATCTATTCTTCAAAAGGACGTCACTTTCAGAATATATCCTCAACGAGTATATTTTTTCGTGCGTTTGGTATAGAGCATATTAGTTATAGTTAGTATGAATATTACACACTTATTTCTTTATGCGGCATCGAGCAATGGCAATTCCTCTTGCTCTTTATCCAGGTCCTGCTGGCAGAGCTCCCACTTTGGTTGTTGTCATTTCTAGGGAGCTGAAGTATGAGAGTACAGTTGTGCAGCGTATATATTGAGGCGGTAAAACTCAAAGGAATCACAATTGTCTTCCCAAGTAGCTAATTGGCTTTAAATAGCAATACGAAAAACAATAATGTCGCAGGGGTAAGCAAATTTTGCCTGCACGCGCTCAAAGTTGTCAAAAAGTGAATAGAAGCTCAATGTGCACGTAAATACTTGACAGTTAATAAAAAAATCGCACACAAACATTCTAGCTAATCAGTACTTTGCGACACGAACACCGAAGTTTGCCAGAAAGCATTTTAATAAAAATGCTCTTTGATGTCAACAATTAGGAATTCATTATATCATTCAAACTTACATGAATGACTTATAAAGTATGGAGAAAAAAGCTACGAGAATAATAATTAAGTGAGCGTAGTATGTATGAAAAGGCGGCACTGCGAACTCAAGAACACATAAAAGCAGGGACTACACAGACGCTTGGTTTGTGCCGTGCCGGTTTTTCGTGTTCTGAACATTGCAGCGTTTCCTTTTCATTAAGTATGTTCCATCAAGCTCCCTCCCCCTACACAAGCTCTTCTGAGCGTACCTTGACGCACGCAGATCTCATAATTAAAATGGAAATTCGAAAGATTTATTTACCAGAAAAAACTGAATGTTCGCCAAAGCAATAAGTCATGAGAACGCCATGACAATTGCCCCAGTGACCTGTACACTCATGTGGAAGTAGTGCGCGAATTATTACAAATACACAACATTCAAACGCAATATGAAACTAGAACAATGCATCCTAATTCACAACTGATTATTTTAAAACACTGATTGTAAAAACTTCGAAAAAGGGTTTCCGAAAATCAACATACACTGTGCATAGACCATCGTATTCGCAATGTCCACGAGCTATGGGTAGCGTGCTGTGCAATTCAAGATGGCTGCGGTAAGAGGATCAACCTGTGAATTCGCATAAGAAAGGATAGGACGCACGAAAGCCCGCCCATGCTGCTTTCACCGGATGAACTCTTGATGTTCAAATGATTGTAAATCGAACCTAAGTACTTTCCCAAACAATAAGAACTACTGAATAATGGCCACCTCATTTTTTGCCTCAGGCCTCACTGTGGTATAGTCTAGTGGCTAATGTGCTCGTCTGCTGACGCGCATGTTGCGGTATCAAATCCCGGCTGCGGTGGCTGTATTTTCGATGGTGCGGGAATGCTGTAAACCCGTGTGCTCAGATTTGGGTGCGCGGTGAAGAACCCCAGGTAGTCGAAATTTCCAGAACCCTCCACAATGGCATCTCGCATAATCATAAGGTGGTTTGGGGAATTTAAATTCCACATATCAAATTTTTTGACGCATTGCGGAGTGTGGTCGTGCCAGGTGGTCGACCGTGCATGAACGACACAATGTGTATCCTGTGCCTGCGGCAGAAAACTGCACGAACTAGTACTTACGCTTGAACTGAATGGTACTTTGAGGTATTATACATGCACCGAGCCAGCCTGAAGGACTTGCCGCAGTAGTAGGCCGCTGGCGTGTAGCGCCATTGTGACTGCGCGGCACCGAATGCTTAACGCGGGGATGGTTCGCAAATATATTACGCCGTCGTTGATACTTGCATGAAGAGGAACATGGAGTTGCTTCTTGATTGATTAATATGTGGGGTTTAACGTCCCAAATCCACCATATGATTATGAGAAACGGCGTAGTGGAGGGCTCCGGAAATTTCGACCACCTGGGGTTCTTTAACGTGCACCCAAATCTGAGCATACGGGCCCACAACATTGCCGCCTCCATCGAAAATGCCACCGCCGCAGCCGGGATTTGAACCCACGACCTGCGGGTCAGCAGCAGAGTACCTTAGCCACTAGACCACCGCATCGGGGCGGAGTTGCTTCTTCTAGGGAACACATTCCACTAGGTAGTGCTTGCGTTATTTCCAAACTCAGACTTTAGCTTGTGAAATACACTTTACCCAATTGTTGTGAAATACACTTTACCCAATTGTTGCAGGCTCTATCAGCGCGATCGAAACACTAATATGGAGAAGAGTTCAAAAGTAGGCTTCCCGCAACGTCGCAATAGAAAAATTTGTCGAACAACAACGCCGTTTGGAAAGTACCGGTGAAGTACAGAAGTTAGCAGAGAGACGTAAATTGTTCTCGCAACTGCAAGTTTGGTCACTATATTAATTTCGCTTTGCTGGTCAAGCTCGAGCGTGTTAGCGGCATGCGGAGTTTCATAATATCAACAGTAATCCAACAGCATTCAGTGCACAAGAAAAACCCTGCTTTTATTTTCACCTCGCTGAAGGATATTAGACCCTAAATACAGTCACAGTGACTTACGAACATAAAAAAAGTTACAGTATATCCACGCACTGAATGATGATGAGTAGAAAGAGGCGTTCATTTGTACGTTGTGCGTTCGTCCATGCGTTCGTCCGTCCGTCAGTTCGTGCGTCCGTGCATCCGTCAGTGCGTGCGTCCATGTGTTCTTCCGTTCGTCCGGCCTTTCGTCCTTCGGTTCGTCTGTCCTTGTGTCCATCCATCTTATTGCACAAACTTCTATTGAACCAACGCCATCTAGAGATTGAGACGAGAAACAGTCATGAGACAGCGACATCTATTATACTGCTCGGGAGATCCTGCCGGTTACGCCTGATGAAGGACAAGGTGAGACGATGAGGAGTATCGTCCCTGAAACATTAACGTACAGGGGATGTGAATTGCAACTCGCTCCTCGTGAGCTAGCAGCTGATTATTCATCGTCGCTGTCACTCTCGGAGCGTTGACTGCATTCTACGTCTAGTGAAAAATTCTCGTTTTCAAGATGGTTTGTTCCAACACCACTGCTGAAAGCAATCTGAGGAATTCCCTCCGCAAATGACTGCAACAACACCAACACCGGTCACTCACCCGGTATCACGCCAACACCGCGTCAGTCGAGACGTTTATCTGGGTGCGCAGATTTCACTTACAACCCATCAAAAAGCGAATCACTTGTAGTGTGCCGCCATCTATCGAAAAAAAGTACGGCATATCCACGGAGTGCATGATGGTGAGTGGGGCGAAGTACGCGTCAGTCCTTCCGTGCTTCCTTCTGTCCATTCGTTCTTGTGACCGTCCGTCCGCCCATGCGCCCGACCATCCATGCGTCGTTCTGCGTGTCCAACCGTGCATCTCTCTGTGCGTACGTTCGTGCGTCTCTTTATCCGTTCGTCCATCTAGTGAACACTCCAAGTACCGTCATCTCGCATCTTTTCATCATATAATCATCATATGGAAGTTCCACCATCTAGCGCACATTCCAAGTACCGAGCGAGAGGTGTCATGGCAGGACTAGTGAAGGGGCATGTGCGCACTCTCTTACGCTCTGCGCTTTGTGCTGAGTTTCCACCTTTCACCGCCACTAGTTTATGGCACTGCGGCCCAACCCTTGCTAAACCTTGCTAGAACCAAGGAGATTACGCAAAGTGACTTTAACGTGGCAATCTTTTCTGGTCAGAAAGCGCTCGAAGTTTTTCTTTCTGTCTCTAGTTTCTTCTTCAGTACGCATCAAATTCAAGCCAAATTTTTTTGGAGTATAAGTCACTGATACATGTCCCTGTAGGTTTTTTCATCTGAAACAACTTTCTTTTTATTTATAATTATTGTGTGCGGGCTTCCTCCTCCATTCAAAAGAATGCATGAGTGCCGCCTCTCAAGTCCAGCTGTGGAGGTGGCTAGCCTACTACAACTACTACTACTACTACTACTACAACTACTAAGACGACGACGGCGACGACGGCAATGACGACGACTACTCTATGAGCCAAGATCTTCTAGGCGAAAGCACAAGACCCGGCCGATTGGCGGAACATGCGAGAGGCCTTTGCCTGCATCTCACCTCTTCGGCCACCAATACTAGTGCTACCAAACCTGTAGAAAGGTGCAGCATCAGGCTCGGGCGGCCCATGTAATAACCATGATGGCAGCGCCACGTGAAGAATTCCGTATCTGGCAATGGAACTGTAGAGTTTACCTTAAAAAGAAGGCAACCCTACAGCAGTATATCAGGAGCAGCCAAGAAAATTCTCATGTTATATTATTACAAGAGACCTTTTCACCGCAAGCAACCTTGCCTGGATTCCAGCCTGTACTAGGGGATACTGAAGGGAGGGGAGTCTGCACCTTCGTATGCAACAAACTAACGCACGTAACCCACGACCTCAAGATAGAAGCAGGCCGGTTGGAACACGTCATGGTAGAGATCGTGCCAGGTACCAGCAACCGTCAGAGTATTTTCATTCTTAATATATACAGCAGTCCAAAGGAACAAAAGCAAGGGTTCAAGACGGTTCTAAAGAAAGCTGTTAATATTGCCGGGGAATGTCCACTTGTCATAGCAGGTGATTTCAGCGCCCATCATCATACATGGGGTTACAAGTACAAGATTGGGGAAGGAAATCGACTTTGGCAATGCCAGTGAACTTGATTTCACCCTAATCACAGACCCCAGCCTACCAACAAGGCTTGGTACATCTTGCTGCAGGGATTCCACCCCGGACCTTACATTTGTAAGGAACATCAAGAAGGCTCAGTGGATGAACCTTGCTGTAGACCTAGGGAGTGACCACTGCATTCTTGCCCCTACCTTCTCCGTGGAGCATAAAAAGCAGAGAGAATTCCACTTCACAGACTGGGATAAGTTCAGGAAGATAAGGATGAAAAGGGAACAAGATAGCCACAGACAAGGCTTGGAGCAGTGGGTCAAACAGATTAAAGAGGACATCAAAACTGTCTCCTCCACCATTAACACACATTTTCCAGTTGAAAGAATGGATAGCCGACTCGCTCATCTTCTTGAGGCAAAGCAAGCACTACTGAACCGTTGGAATGGTCAGAATCTGCACCGAAGACTGAGGAAGAAGATAGCTGAGGTAAACAGATCAGTCGAGGAACATTGTCGTGCACTATCCAGGCAGCAATGGGACGAAATCTGCAACTCCGTCGATGGTCAGATGCGCAATGGCAAGACATGGAATATGTTAAAGCATCTCCTCAACGAAAACACTACCAAAACAAATCAAAAGCATGTTATCGCTCGACTTTTGCATAAATAGATAGGGCGCACTACAGAACAGCAATTTGTGCAGCGGCTCGTGCATAAGTACCTCCCAATCAAAAGAGGAATGGCACCACCAAGTAGACAGTACCAGGGCACGCCCAATCCAGGTCTTGAGGGCGACCTTAACATCAAGGAGATCAGAAGAGCCTTGCATGATCTCAACGGCAGTTCGACCCCTGGCCCGGACGGTATATCAAACAAAGCCCTTCGTAACCTTGATGACGATTCAATTGAAACCCTGAAGGATATGATCAATGCAGCATGGAAAAAAGGCAGGGTGCCAGAGCAGTGGAAGCTGGCCAGCACAATTCTTATTCCTAAGCCAGGAAAGCCCCCTAACCTGGACAACATTAGGCCAATATCCCTGACATCACGTATCAGCAAGGCTGCAGAACATGCCATACTGCACAGGATAAACAACTACATGGAAGATAATGACATATATACACACAATATGGTTGGATTCAGGGCAGGGCTATCCACACAAGATGCATTGAAGCTTATCAAACACCAGCTCATCGACAATAAAACCAGAGACGTGAGAGCTATTCTGTGCCTAGATCTAGAAAAAGCGTTTGACAACATCCACCACTCATTCATACTCGAAGCGATTTCCAAGCTTGGTCTGGGGAAAGCCCTCTATGACTACGTATGGTCCTTTCTTACAGATCGGAAAGCCGTGATGAAGATTGCAGATATCGAGACCGCAGCAATCAAACTAGAAGCAAGGGGCACGTCGCGAGGAGCAGTGATTTCAACAATGCTGTTCAACATTGCCATGATTGGACTGTCAAGGAAATTATCGAGCATTTAAGTATTGAAGCACAGCATCTACGCAGGTGACATTACCATCTGGTGCACAGGTGGAAGTGAGGGGCAGATTGAGAGTGCTCTGCAAGAGGCGATTGACACCTTAGAAGAGTACCTTCATCCTTCCTGGCTCAAGTGCTCCTCGAGTAAGTCAGAACATTTACTGTATCGGACTGCACGCCGAGGACCGAAGCCAATACAATTTAAAAAGTAATCTAGATTCAGGAATCCATACCTTGATTCATTCTATTTTGAGTAAGTTAGGATTGCCTAGCCAGTTGGTTGACAGAGTGTAACCACATTAGGTAATGTAGAGTAAAGTGTATTGACTTAATTCACATTACGGTAATCTTGAGCAAGTGCATTGGGAGTGAGTTTAAATTGTCTAGCCTGTTGGTGGCTGGAGCAGGGTCACAATAAGCCTATCGAAATTAAATCACAACAAGCTAATCTAATTTACGCGTCATAATCAGTTGTGTAAGCATTACTTTCTTACAGTGACACTTCAATAATTCTAGTGAACCAGATAAAAAAACAGCCTTTGGAGCACCATAACTTGGTTATACGTGCAATGGCGCACATGACTTGCACGACATAAAATTTATGCTTCGACCAGTCAGTTATGGTATTTATGCCCTCTTATCATGCCGTATCATTTTTGGTAGGCACCGAAATAATGAGGTGATTGTTAGAGCTCCATGACCGAGTGATGGGTGCCATGACCTGCATGACATGAATGACAAGGTTCTAGTGTACAAGATCGTCTATTTATGTTATTCAAGATCAGTTATTATGCCATCTATATTTTGTTACTCAATAAGTTAATAAAGCCACGAATAGAGCTCCATGACCGGGTCATATACGTGATGATGTGGGTGACATGCTTGACATTTATGGTGTTATGAGTATGAGCAGTCGTTTTCTTCGTCCTATTCTGTTATCGTGCCCTGTGAATTTCGATATACATAAGGTAACAAAACTTCCACAAACATAACTGTGTATTGTGTGTCATGGAACAGATCACATGCACAACAGGACATTTCTGTTATGACCACTCATTCACGTTAGAAATACGCTCCTAATTACTCTGTGAAGTTTGGCACACATGAAGTCAATAAAGAGACCGTAAGTGTTCCATCACCGGTTCACGACATGCATGACAAGAATCTCGTGTTATGACCAGCAATAATAATTTTCCCATGCTCTTATCTTACCATGTCAATTTTTGTGCACATGAACTTCACCAAATAGCCATTGTAGCTCCTTGATAATCTCCCGTATGTTATGCCACACATTAAAGGCGTGTCATAACTTTCATATAAATAGCAGCGATTTATATTTTCCACATGTTCTTTTCATACCATGTAAATTTTCACACTTGTCAACTAAGTGAATCCATCGCGAGTGCTTGAGGAGCTCCGCAACCAGTGAGGGAGAAACACCGATAGATATCCGCCCAATCTTTTTATTTCTCGAACAATTTCTTCGGACTTAATTCCTTGAATATTATTCAAGGCCGCTCTTGAATAATACTGTGAAGTCATGCTCTTGCAAGCGGGGAGCCCAGCGTGCAAGGCGGCTAGATCAGTCTCGAAGGCTTGCAAGCCAGCACAAGGAATGATGATCTGTGACCACTTGGAAGGAACGACCGCACAGGTATGAACGGAATCACTGTACAGTGAATACGAGTGCCAAACATTCTTGCTCAGTCCCTGTGTAACTCCATTCCAGTTTACTCAAAGTTCTACTGGCATATGCAATTGATATGTGGGGTTTAACGTCCTAAAACCACCATACGAATATGAGAGACGCTGTAGTGAAGGTCTCCGGAAATTTCGACTACCTGGGGTTCTTTAACGTGCCATCAAATCAGAACACACGGGCCTACACCATTTCCGCCTCCATCGGAAATGCAGCCGCTGCAGCCGAGATTCGATCCTGCGACCTGTGGGTAAGCAGCCGAGCACTTTAGCCACTAAACCACCGCGGCGGAGCGGCATATGCAATGAGATGTTTCTTTCCATTGCACGAATGTACCTATGCCAATGTCACTGGCGCCAGTATGAACTTCGGTAGGCGCAGAAGGGTCAAAGTGCCGGAGAAAATAGACTGTGACATGAGTAAGAACTTGAGTTGGTTGAAGGCAGTCTCACAGTCACTTGTCGATTCATAACTAGCACCTTGACGTAGCAGACTGGTCAAGGGGAAGGCAACGTCGGCGAATGCGGGAATAAATAGGGAAAATTACGAGCACAGGCCTTGGAAGCTACGAAGCTCTTTGGTTGAGCGAGGTGCTTTGCACACCTTCACAGCTGCTGTCTTCTTTGGGTCAGGCCTGATACCATCTTTGTTCACGAGGTGCCTAAGTATCAAGGCTTTTCACTCACCGAAATGGCACTTCTTCAAATTAAGAACAAGGCCAGCGTTTCTAATGCATTCCAGAACAATGTCCACGCATTCATTGTGCTCACGAAATGTGAGCCCGAAGATCACGATGTCATCTTGGTAGCACATACACACGTTCCATTTTAAGCCACGCAAAATCGTATTCATGAAACTTTCGAAGGTGGCAGGTGCATTACGTTATCCAAAAAAATCACGTTAAATTCATAAAGTCTGTCCGGAGTTACAAAAGCAGTCTTCTTCTTGTCCACTAGATTTATATGGATCTGCCAGTAGCCTAAACGTAAATCGATAGATAAAAAGTAGGACACTGAATGAGGACAGTCCAAAGCATCCTCAATTCGTAGAAGAGGATAAACATCTTTCTTATTGATGGGGTTCAAACGGTGATAGTCGACACAAAATCTCCAGATGCCATCTTCTTTTCATAAGAATTACAGGAGCTGCCCAAGGGCTCGATGATTCTTGACTGATTCCCTTGTGAAGCATTTCACGCACTTTATCGTCTATTATCTTGCGCTCAGACGATGATACACGCTACGGTTTTTGTCGAATTGGCTGTGCCGTTTCTGTATGTATTATGTGGCGTGTACGACATGGAGTCATCGAAGGCATATGGTAACTCTGGGAGAAATCAGAAACTTGCAGGTACTTTAAAAGGACACCCACTGGCATACTACGCTTGTCGGCAGGCAACGACTTATCAACCATAGTTAACATTTGGAACTGTCTGGGCAGGCGGTCACTTGTTCATCACGTCGATCGTCACTGAGGACAGCTATTGTTGTCGGCGAGTATTCTTTAAACGAGGCTAGCTTAAGTCCTCCTGGTAGCAGCAACGGTTCACTTGAACAATTTCTTGTCCAAAGTTCCAAATGGCCTTCCCTCACTGAAACTATGCAGTGTGGTACCAACATGTTCATTTTTTATAAAACATAGATGAAAAGGCTCCACTAGCACGTCAAACCTGGTATTGTCATTAATATGCAAAAAAAACTACTGGAACGAATACAACACAGAAGGCCGGGACAACAGTATCTTTATAGACTCGGAGCGCACCGTTTTTCTCGCCCGATAAATCCATGCGGAACAACGTCACTTAAAATAACCTTGCCATTTCGAAAACGTCCAGTGGCCTCTATATTTGCGGGAAATCTAGGCCCAGAATGATATCACGCGTGCTCCGTGAAAGAACCATGAATTCTCTCTCAAACACATGATCACTCAGTGCACTGCCGTGGTACTAACACCAATCGGGTACAGCGAGTTGCCACCCACGCCACAGAACCCCACAAAAACATGACTTTTCGTCCCAAAGTAGCTTTGAACGCCGCACTCATGATCGACACGGTGGCTCCAGTGTCCACCAAAGCCATTGTATATACACCATCAACAAAAACTTGCACTCTGTTTTCAAAGATAAACACTGGTGGAGATATCCCTTCTTGCAGTGAGTCACCAGGGACGTCCCCTCCAGCGGGGGAAGGGAAGTGTTTATGTTATAAGAAGGAAAAGAAAAGTGAGCCCCGTAACTGTCTGCTTCAGGGAGCGACACTTTAACAGTAGCTCACAAGGGATGGGGATGAGGAGGGATTAAGATTATAGGAATAAAGGTATAGAGAGAGAAAAGAGAGTTGCGCTAAGCCAGCGAGTGAGGACATGTCGAGGGGACAGGAGAGATAGGCAAGATGGGAACACGGTCACAGGAGTCGGAGGACGGGGCACCACTTGCGAGAGCTCTTGTCGGCGTCAGGAGATGGCGTAGAGCAAGTCCAGTCGGTCAGAGCTACGCTGTCGTCGGAGGTCGTCGTCAGGAGATGACGTAGGGCGAGCCGAGTCGGCCAGAGCTATGCTGACGTCGGAGATCACGAGGGCACAACCGGTCGGCACGGAATCCAGCGAGCGAGTCCACCAGCGGCCGCACTGCCTTGTTTTCTTGATATGGGAACGGGTATTGGCGACGGGGCGACGGCGACCGGTGCAGTCTAGGTGCTGGAGGTGGTGTCATGTGCATTTCGGTCGGAGCAAAGTTATTCAATGATATGAGTTGCGAAACTGCGTTCAGAATCTTGGACACGCCATTGGCCAACCTAGCGGGAGTGAGCAGATCGTTGCATCACCTGAGAGTGACATTAAAAACACTACATTGGTGCGCTTTTTAAGGCTGTTCGAGGCCGCACGCAACACTGGCGTTGTCACCTTAATAAATGGTTATGGCTTGCACGGCGCCCGCCTCCGCTGTCAGCAGTTTTCGCTCTACAAAGACAAGATCAAAGCCGGGTCAAAGCGTCAAGTTTTATTTCGTCGAACAGGGTGCTTGCAGTTTCGTTCTACGATGGTTTTAACGCTTTGCCCTGAATATTTATATTACTCTTTGTTTGCTCGTTTGAAAATGTGCACTTGAGACCGATTGCTCACGAGAAGTTTGACGAATCCTTCATTCCACTCTGTGGTTCACGATGTGTCTCACTAAAATGACGTGAGTGATGGTCGCACAAACAAGACACAGATATGGTAGAGTGCAAACCAAAGCACAACAGTACCGATCAGTACTTACCGCGAATTGCCGCTTTGTCTTGCACGCAGCGGTCGACTTCCACTAATCGCCAAATCAATGAGGCACTGGCTGGGATACCATGTATTTATGAAAGCCCTATGACAAGAAAGTGGGAACATTGTACATTGTTATTTACTTGCAACTAGCGCTGCAAGCGCTCTTTTTTTAGGTACGATGTTCGCGGAGTATTTCCAATGGCACCAGTGTTTGCAGATCGGGCAACGTCGTCTGCTGCCGTTGACAGACTTACAGGTTGGATCCGCCTGTATCAGCGCTGAATCCCGCTAGCATCCCGCCTTTCCGCTCACTATTTCGCCAAAATGTAAACATCGGGGGCTCTCCACATGAATCTGGTGAAATACTGACTTCGCTGCACCGTTCATTACTCTGTGCTATCTGTGCGGTAAATGAAATTCAGTGACGACGGATGCTGTGCAACCGAAATAAAACAAAAAACTCGTTCGCTGCACGAACACGCCGCTTATAGACACGTTAATTGTAGCGCAATGCGGAAAACATGAAATAGGACAGAGCATTAAGAGAATGAGCAGTTCCTCTGTCCCTAATTACGTCTCCACCACTGCCACAAAGTAGCATGTTCCGCACCCTTAGGCATGCCAAAGCCACTTGATCTCTAAGTAGGCACTACCAGAAAAGAGGATGTTTCAGACATCTTGGCAGGACAAAAGCTGGCTTCACTTGTGTTGATAAGGCATGGGGAGAGCTTTCACTCCAGCAATTTTTGTTTAAACCTCGTGGTGCCGCACCGTGTTCCGGAAGAGCACATGGAAGCACACTAGGACGCTGGCTTTATCAACGCCACCTGGGTGGCGTGGTACCTACTCAGAACAGCAGAGCGTGCCCCCTGCAAGTAGCTCCTACAGAGTTTACAGAATTATTCACGGAGGTGAGAAGCGATTTGACTTTGTGATGACGCAGTTACGCACTGTCTATTTCGCGTTTTATTAGTGTATCGATTGTGTGCTATTTGAACGTACCAATTGATCCTCGGTCCTGAGCACCCAGCGGCTGCGAAGCAACTATACAAGGCGGCGGTCAGACCTGCAAAGAAGCAGAACGTGCTGAGAAGCTCTGAGTCCGTACATTCTGCCATTGGAATCTGAACTTGGCTGCATTTAACGCTAGAACGCTATCTAGTGAGGCCAAGAACGTTCTATACTCTGTCTTCTGGAGTGGAGGTGCGCCCCGATATGTGACACCGGTCGCCGCTATATTGAAAAAGGAAATACTCGGAAGCAGACGACAAAGTGCGCTTCGTAGCTCCGCCCTCGCAGCCGCCTTTGGTGAGTGTGACATGCTTTGGTGAAGCAGTTAAATATTTTACAAGGCCATGGTTTCGTCGTTCATGGCTGCACAAATCGCATCAAGAAGACGCCTGGGATCACTTTTCACGTGTAAGTATCCTCGCTTCGTTCGCTGACGATCGCCTGTTTTTTTCGCGTATTTTGTTAAATTAGAAACAGTATCAAAGGTGCGCATGCGTGTAATACATGCGCAGAGCTGTATGAAAGGTAACTTGAAGCTTTAAATGCTCGCTGACACGACGTCGCCCCTGAGTTTTATATTTATCGACGAAGGACTTGTGGTCTGTGGCTGCACGTATCAAACATGGGAACGAGTAGGACGTCTGAATGCCCTTTGAATTCCAAGTTTCCTGGTGTTGTCTTTCAAGGCAAGACTGACGGCGTGCATGCATTTTTTTGGCGAGTGAATATTGAATTTAGTGCTAGTTTATCAAGAAATTCGCAACGGAAAAGAACAATTCCATGCCACGAACATCCGTGTTACAGCTTTCCGAAATACAGTGCACTGGGTTCTGCCTGGGAACGTGCTGTTCGAAGAAATAGTTGGAGGGCTACGGACGGTGACCACCTCTTTTCTATTCAGTTCGAAGAATGCTATTTCGACAGAACGGGGCAGACAACCAGACTGCGGCCTTGCAGTGCACCTTCGATTTTTCTTGCTTTCTGAGCGCATCTACAAAAACCTAATAGTTTCTACCTCATTGACGTAGCTTCAATAGATTGTAGTCATAAAAATAAGCAATTGCGTCTAGAACAAGATGAGACACCTTTGAAATTCGTTTTATCTTGCCGACGAAACTGAAACGTAAAACAACGTTGTAGAAGTTGCCGATAGTTGAAGTTGCCGAATTGAGTGAGTGGCGTTATATTGATACACAACAGCCAGCACAGCCTTGCTGCAAGAAAGATAAAGACGACGTTGGTTGGTGTTTGTTGACGAACTGTCGCCATATTGTTCGCCGAGTATGGTCCATCGTATATAATTTATTAAATAAGTTACTCGTAACATTATTGGTTTAGGTGTGGGGTGGAGGTGCAAGCTGTCTGCTTTCTACCGCCGAGCGCAACTATTCAAACACGGAGCGTGAGTGTCTCGCTCTTGTGTGGGCAGTGACAAAGTTTCGCCAATACTTATACGGGCGTCCATTCCGGGTAGTCACCGACCACCACGCGCTCTGCTGGCTGGCCTCACTCAAGGATCCCACAGGACGCCTCGCTCATTGGTCGCTACGTTTACAAGAATACACGTTCACCGTAACGTACAAAACAGGGCGGTCGCATCAAGATGTGGATTGTTTATCACGCTACCCTGTGGAAGAAGCTGCCCATACTGACACCTTTCTGGACCTCCTTTCTGTAACGCAGCTACTCAACCTTGGCCACGAACAACGCCGGGATGCTTTCCTGCGAACCATCCTTGACAAGCTTAAGTCAATGCCTCGCGACGCATCTCTACAAATGTTCCTGGTTAAAGACGGGATCCTGTATCGCCGTAATTTCGATCTACATGGCCATCACTTGCACCCCGTCATACCAGCACATCTTCAGGCGACTGTCCTCAACCAACTTTATGACGCTCCTTTGACGGGCCACTTGGGCGTCTCTCGCACATACGACCGTGTACGTCGTCGTTTCTTTTGGCCTGGTCTTGCCCGTTTTGTTCGACGCTACGTCGCAGCTTGTGAGCCCTGCCAGCGCCGCAAAAAGCCATACTCCCTACCAGCTGGATTCCTTCAGCCGATTGACATTCCCGCTGAACCTTTTTTTCAAGTTGGCCTCGACCTGCTTGGCCCATTCCCGATCTCCAGCTCAGGCAACAAATGAATTGCCGTCGCCACTGACTATGCGACACGGTACGCTATCACACGTGCACTTCCGACGAGTTGCGCAACCGATGTGGCGGACTTTCTGGTATATGATATTATTTTAGTACACGGAGCTCCATGCCAACTTCTCACTGACCGGGGCCGGACCTTCCTATCAGCTGTCGTTGATGAAATCTTGTGCTTTTGCTCTGCCAAGCACAAGTTTTCCACTTCGTACCATGCGCAAACGAACGGTGTTACGGAGCACCTCAACCGTACCATAACCGACATGCTTTCTAAATACGTAGCGGCCGACCACCAGGACAGGTAAGTTCATTTGCCATTTGTGACGTTCGCATATATATTGTCACAGGGTCGTGGCGTGGCTGAAGACAGGAGACTTCGTGTTGGGATTTAACTGTTTATTTGGGCGAACCTGTGCCCGGTAAAAGGAAAGTCCAATTACAGCAGCAGTCTCGCACAGATAGCAGTCTCGGACTGATAGCGGCGAACAGAGCGTCGGCCTTCGATCAACAACTACTGACAAGTGGCGAAGCGCGTCGGCATTTATACTCTTGCCATCGAATGTTCAAGCGTTATCGCTGGCGGTGGCGTAGGTTCCAGAACAATCTGTACCGTTCGCACAGTGGGCGTGATCTTATCGAAATGATCTACTACAGTCCGGAACCTTCTGGAAAACTGCAGGCGCGGTTTGCGCTGAGAATCGTGTGGTGTTTTGGGACGATAACGAAAACTTGGGAAATGGAACGTGGCATTGCCCCCCTCTGAAAAAAGGCATCGTCCCGATGCTTTAACTAAAGATGAAGGTACAATAATAATGCAAGAAAGTACAATGAATAAATTACGATGAAACAGTAATACAAAAAAAACACTGTTTCAGTTTGTTAACGCGCATGAAACGGCTTGAGGCGCGCGACATGCACGACTTCAGGTCGCGATCGGCATCGTTGAGAGTTCGTGATGCCGTCGGGGACAACCTCGTAGTCAAGTGGGCCGAGACGTCGAACCACCCTGTACGGTCCGAAGTAGCGTCGCAGAAGCTTTTCACTTAGTCCACGTCGGCGTATCGGCGTCCACACCCAAACACGTTCACCGGGCTGGTATTCCACGAATCGCCGTCGAAGGTTGTAACGGTGGCTGTCTATCGTCTGTTGATTCTTGATACGGAGACGCGCAAGTTGTCGGGCTTCTTCGGCACGTTGAAGGTACTCGCTCACATCGAGGCTCTCTTCGTCGGTGACGTTGGGTAACATGGCATCGAGCGTCGTTGCCGGGCTCCTTCCGTAGACCAATTTGTATGGAGATATCTGCGTCGTCTCCTGCACCGCCGTGTTGTATGCGAAGGTCACATTCGGAAGAATGGCGTCCCATGTCTTGTGTTCGACATCAACGTACATTGACAGCATGTCGGCGATCGTCTTGTTAAGCCGCTCGGTGAGGCCGTTGGTCTGTGGGTGGTACGCTGTCGTCCGGCGGTGGTTTGTTTGGCTGTATGCCAAGATCGCTTGAGTTAAGTCGGCAGTGAATGCCGTTCCTCTGTCGGTGATAAGGACCTCCGGAGCGCCGTGACGTAGGACGATATTTTCGACGAAGAACTTAGCTACCTCGGATGCACTGCCTTTTGGCAGGGCTTTTGTCTCGGCGTAGCGGGTGAGGTAGTCGGTAGCTACCACGATCCACTTGTTTCCGAAAGCCGACGTCGGGAACGGCCCTAGTAGGTCCATACCATCTGGTGGAGGTGCTGCTTCGTTCATGTACCGGACGCCCCCGTCAAGCCGTGAACCCAGCCCACGTCGCGGAGAAGACACCGACGCCAACCAGGAGCAGCGAACAAGCCGCCGACAGCAAGGGCTACCACCGGAGTACGGGATTCTAGAAGACAAGGCGCGGAAGACCAAGGCCATGACCGCGACTGCAGCGACAATGACAACCGCCGCATCCCAGCCCACGATGGTCATGCATCAACCCAGGGAACCACCAATTTTCCATGGGTCATCGTTCGAAGACCCGGAGTCCTGGCTAGAAACATACGACCGTGTGGCCGCCCTCAACCACTGGGACAACGAAGAAAAGCTCCGTCGTGTGTACTTCTACCTGGAAGACACAGCAAGGACCTGGCTAGAGAATCGTGAGTCCACGCTCCAAACGTGGGATGTCTTTTGCGGCGCATTTCTGCAAACGTTCGCGAGCGTCGCTCGCAAAGAAAGGGCCGCTGCTCAACTAGAGACCCGGGTTCAGCTACCAAATGAGAAGGTTGGAATTTTCACAGAGGAGATGACCCGCCTATTTCGTCACGCTGACCCAGACATGCATGAGGAGAAGAAAGTTCGTTTCCTCATGCGAGGGGTCAAACAGGAACTCTTCGCGGGACTAATGAGGAATCCACCGAACACCGTCCAAGAATTTGTATCCGAGGCGACCACCATTGAAAAAACCCTTGACATGCGCACCAGACAGTATAATCGTCGCCTGACTCCAGAATGCGCTGCTGCTCAAGCCAGTGACTCCGACAACCTGCGTGAAACGATCCGAGCGATCGTGCGGGAAGAGCTGCGCAAACTGTTGCCTTCGGCGCAACCTCAAGTGGATTCGATCGCCGACATTGTGCGAGAAGAAGTTCGGCAATCGCTTCGAATTCCCCAAACACCACTGCCCGAGCCAGAAACTATGAGCTACGCCGCTGCAGTGCGCCACAACGCTCCTCCCCGTCCACGCCGAAACGCCGCCCCGTCGCAATTCCGTCGCCAGACACCACCGCCGCCACCACCCCCCCCGACGACCTACCGTTCGCCAGCGGGCCAGCGCAGTGCGCCGAGGAAAACTGACGTCTGGCGCACCCCTGACCACCGCCCACTGTGCTACCACTGCGGCGAGGCCGGGCACACTTACCGCCGTTGCCAGTACCGACAGATGGGACTGCGTGGCTTCGCCGTCGATGCACCACGTCCGCAGCCAGGGGAACGGCCACGTGACATTGCCGACTACCTGACAGAAACTCAATGGAGACCACGAAGTCCTTCCCGTTCGCCGTCGCCCAGCCGCCGCATGTCACCGCACCCCCGGCAGTACTCCGGCCCAACGCGGGGCCGGTCTCCTAGCCCGTATCCGGGAAACTAAGGGCAGCAACCGGTGGAGGTGCGGTTGCTGTGCGACGAACTACCGAAGATCCTCCGACGACGACGGCGCCGCGACGGAGCTTTCCGAACACAACGCCAACCAGGCAAATCCCTGACGGCGAAAGCTCACTTACCGAAGGTGGCCTGACGATGCAACATGGAAGCAGCGGAACAAGCCGACGCAGCCGTGACCCGACGCCACGCCCGAACTGTAATGCGAGACGGCGAACTAGCGACCTCGACGTTCTTATCGACGGCCACAGTGTGACTGCTCTCGTTGATACTGGAGCTGACTATTCTGTCATCAGTGAGTCGTTCGCCGCGAAGTTAAAGAAAGTTAGGACAGCTTGGAAAGGCCCTGAAATCCGCACAGCTGGAGGTCATCTCGTAACGCCTGCAGGAATCTGCACAGCGAGAGTCACCATTAACGGCCGTATTTATCCTACAGACTTCGTAGTCCTACAGCGTTGCTCGAGAGATGTCATCCTTGGCATGGACTTCTTATGCCTCCATGGTGCTGTCATCAACCTCAAAAAACAAAGTCGATAACGTTATCCACAGAAGAAGCACTACCGCCGCGCACGCCGTCAGGACACCATGCCTTGAATGTGCTGGAAGAACAAGTCACCATTCCGCCTCGCTCAAGCGTCATTATTTCAGTCGGCGCTCCTAAATCAACTGACTTGGAAGGCGTCGTTGAAGGCAGTCAGCATATGTTGGTCACCCGAAATATTTGCGTCGCAAGAGGAATTGCAGAGCTGCGGGGAGGCAAAGCAACGGTTATGCTCACGAATTTCAGCAATGAGTACAAACATGTGAACAAAGGAACAACGGTCGCATACATCGAAGAAATTGTCGAAGCCACCAGTGCTTTCGCCCTCGCCGATTCTGCGGAACCTGCTCAGAGGAACCAAGCCCCTCCCATAGCTTTCGACGTCAATCCCAGACTTCCGAACGATAAGCAAGCACAGCTCAAGGCCCTGCTCCTGCAATACGAAGATTGCTTTTCGTCGTCATCGAAAATTCGGCAGACCCCAATCACGAAACATCGCATCATAACCGAAGAAAATGCCAGACCACTCCGTCAGAGTCCCTACAGGGTTTGGACACGAGAACGTGAGGCCATGAAGAGACAAGTTGATGAAATGCTGCGGGATGACATTATCCAGCCGTCCAAGAGCCCATGGGCGTCCCCCGTGGTGTTAGTGAAGAAAAAGGATGGGACCCTACGTTTCTGCGTCGATTATCGCCGCCTGAACAAAATCACCAGAAAGGACGTGTATCCTCTCCCACGAATAGACGACGCACTTGATCGGCTCCATAACGCCAAGTACTTTTCGTCAATGGACCTCAAGACTGGCTATTGGCAAATCGAAGTCGACGAAAGAGACCGAGAGAAGACGGCGTTTATAACACCGGACGGCCTCTTCGAGTTTAAGGTGATGCCCTTCGGCCTTTGCTCAGCGCCTGCAACTTTTCAACGCGTTATGGATACAGTACTGGCAGGATTGAAGTGGCAGACTTGCCTTGTGTACTTGGACGACGTCGTCGTGTTTTCCTCGAGTTTCTACGAGCATCTTCGGCGTCTTGAAGCTGTACTTCAAGCCATCAAGACGTCCGGACTCACACTGAAGCCAGAAAAGTGCAGATTTGCGTATGAGGAGCTCTTGTTTCTGGGGCACGTTATCAGCAAGTCTGGAGTTCGTCCCGATCCGCGGAAAACAGCCGCCATCGCCAACTTCCCGCCGCCCACTGACAAGAAGGCCGTGCGCCGATTTCTGGGCCTGTGCGCCTATTATAGGCGGTTCGTGAAAAACTTCGCCCGCATCGCCGATCCTCTCACTAACCTTACCAAGGCCGACGTGGAATTCAAGTGGGAAACGCCACAGGAACACGCTTTCCAGGAGCTTAAACATCGCCTCCAGACGCCTCCGTTACTTGCCCATTTCGACGAATTCGCCGAGACAGAAATACATACTGACCCAAGCAGCGTAGGTCTTGGCGCCGTTCTTGTGCAGAGGGCTGACGGACTTGAAAGGGTTATTGGTTACGCCAGCCGATCGCTATCCAAAGCAGAAGCAAATTATTCCACAACAGAAAAGGAGTGCCTCGCCATCATCTGGGCTACGTCGAAATTTCGCCCCTACCTCTACGGCAGGCCCTTTAGAGTTGTGAGCGACCACCACGCCTTGTGTTGGCTAGCCACCTTGAAGGACCCTTCAGGTCGCCTCGCACGATGGAGCCTGAGACTTCAAGAATATGACATTACTGTCATTTACAAGTCCGGCAAAAAACACTCCGACGCCGACTGTCTCTCTCGTGCGCCTGTCGACCAACCGCTACCTGACGACCCGGATGACGACTACTTCTTGGGGACGATAACGAAAACTTGGGAAATGGAACGTGGCAATATCGTCACGTCACGACACTGCCGGCTATTCGCCATGCTATCTTCTGTACGGCCGAGAACACGCCATACCCTTTGACATCTTGCTGCCCTCGGTCACTGAGTATGCCGGCGAAGCCATCGCGCAAGCCGACCACGCACGCCAACTCGCCCGCAGCCGTCTGCAGGCCTCACAGGAGCACCAATGATAGCTCTACGATTCCCATCATCGAAACGCGCACTTTTCACCGGGATCCCTTGTGCTCCTCTGCTCCCCCTCTCGGCGTGTAGGTCTATCTGAAAAACTGCTGTCACGCTACACTGGACCATACCGCATCGTTCGCCAGGTGGCTGACGTTACATACGACATCGTTCCAGCCGATCCAACGTCATCATCGTCACCTTCGAGTGACATCGTGCACATAGCTCGACTCAAGCTTTATCACCCTCCTTGTACCGCATCCGAGTTGCTCAAGCACCGAGACGGTGCTTCAACCACCGAGGGGTTATGATACACAACAGCCGGCGTAGCCTTGCTGTAAGAAAGAGAAAGACGACGTTGGTTGCTGGTTATTGACGAACTGTTGCCATCTTCTTTGCCGAGCACGGTCCAACGTATATAATTTATTCAATAAGTTAGTCGTATAATTATCAAACATCGAGCTACCTCGTTTCTATACTCTGAAGGCTGCGCTTGCCATGACAACACACGTTGCCAATGGAAGTTGATAATTATTATGCATAACTAACGCCACTGCAATCGTTCTTTTAAACGGTTCATTTGGGGAACGTCTCCTGGAGTCTGACGGTTGCACGCGACGTCGGTGCTTCGGTTTTAGTTCCGCCTGTAAATTTTTAGAATTCGATAACTCTAGAAAAATTACTGGTGACTCCACATATACTTAATTACCTCTCTTTTAAACTTTAGCTTTAATTACTTCAAGTTGCTTATATATATTCTCTGGTAATCTGCCGACACACACAGAAGCACACATATGAAAGAGGCGACCAAATGTCGCGTTCACCTTGATCTGGAGTATCTGCAGGTACTTTTTTAAAGCCCCTATATATACTACAACCCCTTCGTACCGCAATAGTGCACCAGCAAGCTCAATATGCGAATCATTCCTCGATAACAGATTGATCTGAAAGCGTGTAGCTGACAATGGGTGCATGAAATAATTTGTTTCATAAACATGAAGCGGCATTCATTCGTTGTTGTAACATAAAAGTGGTTTCCATCTCATTTTTCTATCGTAGATCTGCAAACCGACGCGCGCAACGCGCGCTTTTCATTACAGTCTATGGCGGTGCCTCTCTGTTTTTCCTCTAGCAATATGGCCACGGGCGGCTTCACTTGCTCCCGTTGGCGGCGGCCGGGACTGCCACTTCAGAGGTTCTATAGAACCTCCTTGCGTGAGGCTAGTTTGGCTGCGCTATTTGAGGAATTAGAGGGCGTTAAATGAGATGCAACAGACCTCAGCTAAGCTATGACCCGTGAGCCTTATGCAGTGCTGAAGAACGGACATGTCATATGGTACCATGATTTAGCTGACAGAAAGAAAGCAGGCGTGGGGTTTCTTATACACATGAATATCACTGACCACATGCAGGAATACTATAGCACCAGTGAGAGGGTGGCGAATATCGTAGTTAGGTTGACGGTGGTATAGGTGGTAAGATGACAGTGATACAGGCCTACGCGCCTACATCAAGCCCCGATAATCATTTGATTGAAAACTTCTACGAAGGCACAATGAAGTAAAAACACAATATACTATACTGATCGGTGACCACAATGCCAAAGTAGGCAAGAAACAGGCCGGGGATCAAGCAGTGGGAGAATATGGCATCATTTCCAGAAATGCCAGAGAGTAGTTATTGGTTGAGTTCGCAGGATGTAGTAATTTGCGGTTATTGAATACCTTCTTCAAAAAAGAGGCTAACCGTAAGTATACATGGAGGAGTCCTTATGGCGAAACTAATAATGAAAAAATTTCATTCTGTTTGCACACCCAGATTTGTAGATGACGTAGAAGTAGCTTGTGAGACCCTATGCGACAGACTCGGCAGGAATTCAGAATTTCGCTTCGGAATAGATTCTTGTCTGTACACAAAGTAACCGACGTCAGCCTTAACACAATAAAAGATAATCTCATAGGTATCATCAATGAGTGTGCAATGGACGTCGGACGTACAGTCACTAGGTAGGAAACTCGAAAACAATTCAAGGAGACCTAAATACTCATTAGGATACAGAAAACCCTGAATGCCTCAAGCAACCGTCTCAATAGAGCTAGTTGAGCTTTCCAATTAATAAACAGGCGTAAAGTAGCCGACATCAGAAGGTATGACAGAGAGCACGGAGGAGGCTGTAAAAAGAGAAAGCAGCCTATAATCTGCGAAGGCAGACATGTGCATAGGCGAAACCCGGATGTATGCATTAAAGAACAAAAAGGCAATATAAATACTGTATTTAAAAGTGGCGAAGGAGTTCTAGAGAGACCTCTATGAAAGCAGAACAACCAGGTTGACATCCTAAGAAGCATTTTAGCCCAGAGCAATTCGACATTCTACCAGTCACGACAGGAGAAGCCCTAAAATGAACGCAAAGAGTCAAAGGTGCTGATGAGGACAATGTAGCAACGTACCTGCTGGAGGATGACGGAGAAATTGTATCAGAAATCCTGGCCACGTTATATACTAAGGGTCTCTTGAAGGGAAGGATACCAGAACCTTGGAAGAGCGCCAACCACAAAAACTTGGAAAATTACATGCTGATCTGCTTACTGTTCATTCTCTACAAACTAATAAAGAAAAAAAAATGGCAGGTCCCACGTACAGTGGATTCGAAGAACCTGTTTGCAGCGGAAGACTGGAAACACAGGACAGGGAAAGAGCAAAAGAGAAAATAACACACATCACTTTTGCACCTTCCCTGTCCTGTGTGGCTTGAGTCATTTTCTTACACGGCATGCATGTCATGATTGTCATGTTTGCGCTGGTCATAGACCTTGGTCAACCACTCACGTCCCGTAATACCAAATTTTTCATATTTGAAGCTAGCCAAACAGCCATGAGTGCACAATGGGCTAAGCCTGTAAACATTTTCTACATGACACGCATGTCATGATCACCATGGTTGGAACGTCATTTACCTTTAGTGCATATTCACGTCACCGATTGCCAAATTTGGTGTATGTGAAGGTAGCGAACCGGCTGTGAGCGCTCTATGAGCGTGGCATGTCATGATTATCATGTTTAGACCTTGTCCAATCACGTCAAATTTTGTATATGTGAAGCTAGCGAAACGAGCGCGAATGCACTATGAGCGTAGCTTGTGGTCATGTTTAAATGACACTCATGTCCTGATTAATGTATTTGGATGTGTTATTTACCTTCGTCGTCTGTTCGTGTCACGTATTACCAATATTGCTATAGGGTAAGCTAGTGAAACGGTCGCTAGCGCATCATTAGCGTCACATGTAGTCATTTCGTTACAGAGCCTGCGTTTCATGATTATCATGTTTGCACATCTCATAGACTTTGGTCAACCACTCACGTCACGTAATACCGAACTGTATATATGTGAAGCTAGCGAAACCGCCATGAGTGCACTATGAGGGTAGCATGTACCTATGTTTTAAACCACACGCATGTCATGATCACGTTGGGAGTGTTATTTACCTTTGTGATATATTCACGTAACCTGGTGCCAAATTTGATATGTGTGAAGCTATCGAAACGGCCGTGAGCGTTCTGTGATTGTGGCATGTAGTCATGTTTTACTTGTCACGCATGCCATAATTATTATGTTTGGACGTCGTCAATTCACGTCAAACTTCGTATATGTGAAGCTAGTGAAACGAGCACGAACGCACATTGAGCGCAGATTGTAGTCTTGTTTTAAGGACCCACATGTCATGATTTTCATATTTGTACGTGTCATTTACCTTCGGTGTCCGTTCGTGTCACGTATTACCAAATTTGGTATATGTAAGGTAGCGAAACAGCCGCGAGCACATCATCAGCGGTACATGTAGCCGGGTTCTCACATTCTTACACGATTTTCACATTAGTAGATGTCCCTTATGTTCGCTATCCAGCCATATCCTATCATATTAGTTCTGGAAGAAGTCATGTGGATGAAACCACCATAAGAGCAGCAAGACAAAAAATGTAAATGATGACATTCATGACATTTTTGTCTACATTTTCATGCTATGACAAGTCTGTTATGATCATCATACTATCATGTTATTCCTTATCAATTTTGGCATTGATACCATTATTGAAACGACCTAGAGTGCTGAAAGTCCTAAGCGCATAAATTGATAGATACATAGATAGACAGATAGATAGATAGATAGATAGATAGATAGATAGATAGATAGATAGATAGATAGATAGATAGATAGATAGATAGATAGATAGATAGATAGACTGAAAGTCACTGAACTTTGCTAAGAAATGCTTCTAATTTAAATGTTCGCAGGTATGGCGTAGCACCAGAAAGCACAAGACCGGGTTATTGGTGTATCATCGGAGAGGCATTTTCCCTGCAGTGTGCGTTGTCATACTTAGGATAATGATGATAATGATGATGATGCATTGGGCATTGTGTTTAGCTTCCATATGGACCAATAATGTGTCTCTGGAGCCAACTGATACGAGTGCGAGGGCATCGACTACGACAAATGCTGCAGTAAGCAACACCGGAAGACGACGGCGTTGAAGTGCCGTGGAAATCAGTTTGGTGCAGTCAGTGAAGCGCCAGTCCAGAGCAGAAAGCCTTCACGGCTTTAGCTGGGAACTCTGCCTTTGGCGCTTCCGAAGTTGAGCGCGTAGTAGCAAAACTGGCTGCCGTACACACACCGAAGCAGGACCAAAATAATCATCGCTTCGCCGGATCCACCCAGCAGTAAGACGTTGCTCGCCAGCACAGCCTAGCATGGCAAGCATAATCACCGGATATTCACCAGCCCGTAAATCGTGTGCCCTTCGCTGAAACAGACACTGAGTTGCGAAAACAATTTAGTGAAAGTCTGCTCAATGTTGCATGTATGCTTCGAAGGCGTCTGTGGCTTGTGTGTGCATTGCAGGATGTTCTAGTGTGTACAAAGCAGTGCCTCCAGAACATGCATACCTGTCTCGAGTCGTTCGTTGTTGTAATGTACAAGTGTCATCAGACGTGAGTATCGGCATATCAATGTCGAAGGGTGGTGTAGGCACTATACACACATTGACATAATACTATATCAATGTGCATTAAATATTCTACATCTTTCAATACACATTTTCTTTTGGTGTGTTATGCTAATTGTTACGTCGGGGGGATTAACCACTTTTTAATTTGATCATGGGAGCTGTTAATAATTTTAACAATTTTAAAAATTATTTGAAAAGCTTAGTTTGCAGACCTCTTACTTCGGAGAAAATGTCTCTTCTATGCACTTACATGAATTTTCAGCACTTCCAAAAGCTTTCTTCCGCCAGAGTTTCTGACGGCACACTGTGGTAGGTGGGTGAAATATGCGGTAAACTTTTTCAGGCTAAAACTCAAGCTTCAAAAACGTATTTGCCTTCTCAAAAGCTGAACTGTGACATTCCAAATACGTTTATTAAAGCCGATCAACCACCCACGCTCTGCGTATTTGAAGAGCACCACGCACACGCGGACGTAGGTGTTAAAACTTTCATGAAACAATCAACAACCGTTGTCGATGGAATGAAATGAAGATCATAATGCAGGCACACGTACAACGGCTGAGGCGGTAGCGATCGAGGCAGCGTAAAATCACCGGGGTGAATTTGACAAGAATTGAAATTTACTTGTGAACGGGCTTGCTACACATTTTACCTTATCTGCAGAAGCAAGCAACGTGGGGGCAGGCGTCTTTGCTCTGCGCTTGGCCGTGTGCGTTGGCTTGTGTCAAAACCTCGATCGCGCATTCTAGTTCTAAACCAGTGCAATTGTGTGTGCATATAAATATTTGTAAGACCTTTAATTATCTGTAAGATCGCTTCAAAATACAAGATGACTCAAAATACAAGTACTCGAAGCGTAAGCACCTCCGCGGAGCATTGTGGTACGCATCTTTTTGGTCTAACGTACCGAAATGCTAGTGTGAAATACACTGAGATTTGCGACACTTCACAATTGTGATATTTGAGTACAGCTATTTTTGGCATTCGATCTGTCGATTATTAACAAAAGAATTTGAATGATGTCTGCATTCATAATAACCAGTGGTGGAAAATTACCGATGTGGCTGCAGAAACAGCGACACCCTCTCGTCAACGCACTCAGCTTCTTTTTGCGCGATAAGTCACTCTTCTTTGTGATGGCTTTATAGTTGAGCCTCGGCTCGGGCAGATACTTTAGCAGGAGCCGAGCAGGCAAAAACATTTTAGACTTTCAGCCGCTCACCGTTCATAGAGAATCGGCTGCAAAAATTTTACGTGTACCGGGCAATTTAGTGACGCCAGCAGTGTGGCTGTATGAAAAAAATATTAACGTTCTTGTGGCTAGTTTGCCGGGTTTCTGCCTGAAGCAGCTTGTTTTAACAACGCTTCGTGAATAATAATAACAAGTGTTCAAGGTGACTCACTCGCTTAATTTGGTGGAGCTGCTGGGTTATCCTCGTTTACAACCTTGAGCTCCGCAGCCGTAAACTACAATACGATTCCGCAATGACCAAGAGCGTCGATACGCCACCAGCCTCTTCCACGCCGGCATGTGTCCTGTTGTCTGGTACAGTTCGTCTCCGTGACCCATCAGTCTACAACGGCACTGAAGATTGTAATTTGGAGGACTGGCTCGCAGTGTGATTAAAACGTTGTGTGATCCTTCGAAACTAATTCTTGTCAACTTCTACCTCACAGATCTGGCTAACCTATGGTTCACCAGCCACCAAGCCGATATCTTCACCTGGTTGGTACCTGCTCGATCTTCAAAGAGACCAAGGCCTCGTTTTTCTGTCACCCAGCTCTATGGAAAGTTCGCGCAGAATATTGCCTGCGTGGATATTTTACAAACTTGGTGAGAGATTGACGACCTACATTGACGATGTGATCACCCTCTGTAGGCAAGTGAATGCGATTATGATGGAGGCTGACAAATTAAAGCATATATTGCAAGACATTTAGGACGAACCTTTTCATATGCTTGTGGCCAAAGACTCAGAGACCAGCACCGCAGTGATTTAGCTCTGTAAATGTTTGCATGAGCTGCGCAAGCAGGGAATTTTTAAACGAAGCAGTAGTACGCAAATAGAGGACTTTTCGTCCCTCAAGTCGTCACAAACCAAAGGTTCGAACTATATTGCATTGATGACTCAAAGTCCCTAATGCATACGAGAGGAAGTTGCTCGACAGCCCTCTCTTGAAGCTGTTATCAACGAGACCTACGCTGCACTGAACTAATAGCTTCGTCATGCTACCCATAAGCAAAATGCCGTAGCTCACTATTCCACTGTGTCACCAGTACAAGTTATTCCACCGCTTACTTATGTATTAGCTGCCACCCGACGTCGTTCTCAACTGGCGCCCTCTTCATTCAGCGCAACCACCAAATACTACAGGTGGCCACTACCAGTTTATCCAGTAAATCCACCCTTCTCTCCTCCTCGAGAACCTATGAAACCTTGGCGAACACCGGATAAGTGGCCCGTCTGCTAAACCTGCGGTATTCCGAAGCATACCACTCGCTATTTTCGTCGCTGGGGATATTAGTTTCGTGTTGCTCTAGGCTCCCGGAATTTCCCTCAGCAACCGGAACGCCAAGTTACGAATGATGCACCCAAGTCCTTCTTCCGTAGACGAGATTCCAGCTCCCATCAATATCCTTCGGCCCCTTCACCCCACGGCCACCCTCCTTCCACCCTGCTTCGCCGTTCCAGCCACACCCAGGAGGAGAACGAACAGTCGCAGTTCCTGAGGCAAGAACTGTGCGAGCGACCAAATTTTTAAGGCTTCATCTTTCGCCCCCGAAGAAGATTGCACTGCTTGCCGACACTTTCGCCACAACCACTCTTACCGACACAGGTGCCGCTAATTGAGTAATCAGTGAAGTGTTACGCCGTGACCTGAACAAAATGACTACCCTACTGCTAGCAACTTTCTTACGCACAGACAATTCGCAGCACGCGATTCCTTCGGCTACATTCACTGCTCTTCTTGCAATTCAATGTGTGTTTTACCTCGTCCAATTTGTCACCCTTTCGCATTCATCTTAATATAGCATCCTCGAATGTGACTTCCTTATCGTTAATCACGCGGTGTTCCACTGCACTGGTGCACATATACTTTTGTCTCAATTCAGTACCACAGCCATATTTCCCCTTCCTCACCCGAAGAGGTAATCATCGCCGCTGACGTTGTCATGTCTGCTTTCTTTCACGCCACGGTGTTCATTTCTTGTAATTCCGTTCCCAATTCAACTGCCCTAGTAAAACTGTCGAAGGTATGCGCTTGTCGCCTGAACGTTGTCGTTCCGCTTGCCGTCATCACGCTTGCCTGTGGTTCCAGTGCCGTGTACGTGGGCGATCCGTTCCCTTGTCTTTGTACCTTATTGCATGGAGATTTTATCGGACGCCTTGATGCTTATCATGTCATCTTTTCTTTCGATGTGCCTTTCTATACAACATCGACGTCAGTGGCTGCTGTTATGGCTGCCGCATAACCCTCTATCACTACCTGACAAATATATTCTGTTGCGTAGCATTGACACCACTCTTGCAGAAGACCAGCACAATCAGGTCATTCGCCCCGCCACGGTTGTCTACTGGCTAAGGTACTCGGCTGCTGACCCGCAGGTCGCGAGAACAAGTCCCGGCTGTGGTGGCTGCAATTTCGATGGAGGCGGAAATGTTGCAGGCCCATGTACTCAGATTTGGGTTCCCGTTAAAGAACCCCAGGTGGTCGAAATTTCCGGAGCCCTCCTCTACGGCGTCTGTCATAATCATATGGTGGTTTTGGGACGTTAAACCCAACAAATCAATCAAATCAAGTCAGGTCATTCAGGTTTTTTACAGTTTTCGTGCATTTTTCAATGACGGACAACCTCCCTTCATGAGCACGTCAGTTGTTGTTCGCTATATTGACACTGGTCATCACGGTACGCAGCACCAGCGTCCCTACCGCATCTGTGTGGCGGATTGCGACGTCATCACTCAACACGTCGACGAGATGCTGCAACGCTGTCTCATTAAGCCCTCATGCGCTGCATGGGCTTCTCTGGTGGACTTCTTGAGCGGAAAGAACGGCTCCATAATTTTTTTCATGAATTATTGGCGATTAAATAAGCTAAGAGGCAAGGATGTTTATTCCTTGCCACGTTTTGATGACGCCACGGATAGCTTTCAAGAATGAAGTTTTTCAAATTCGAAGCATGTTAGCCAACTTCGGCGTCTTTCGGCGTATCTACCTATCTATCCTATCTATCTATCTATCTATCTATCTATCTATCTATCTATCTATCTATCTATCTATCTATCTATCTATCTATCTATCTATCTATCTATCTATCTATCGATCTTTACATCTAAAAAAAGCCGACATATTATGCGCATTTCTACTCCCGGTTATCATATTGCACCCTTGTTTGGGGTACCACAACAACTTCTAATTGCAAAAAACTGGAAACAATGCAAAAGTAAGTGCTCAGGCTATTTGAGAATAATTCTGGAGAACGAAAAGACTTACCAACACATCCCTTATTTATTAAGCATAATTTGCTTACAGTAAGCAATTTATATGACTGTAAATTCCTCATGCACATACATAAACGTAATCAGCTAGACATCGCGCATGAAACGTCACAACGTTATCTTCTAGGCCAAAAGCAGACACCAATACCGCTAACACCTACAAATTATGAAAGATCAGCCCTGGCTTATCCGATACCCGCTCTAGTAAACCGAGTGTCTTTAGAAATAAACTTTGATGTTACTTTCTATCAATTTGAATAACATATAGGGCTATTTCTGTTAAACGAGCGCATGGCCATTACAGAAGAAGCTCATGTATGTCACCATACCATTTTTCTTGCATTATTGAACATTATTACATGCTTGAAATGTTTCATTTTCTGCATGTACCTATCTTATTCACTTTCATTTATATGGGTGTGTTGAACGTTAATGTGCATTTTTCTGTAACGTCCATTTCGTAATATTGGTGCATTATGTTGTATCTTTTTATTAGTTTTTTTCTTACGTTTGCTGTTTATATAACAAGTTGTATAAGTTATATAGTTTTTTTCGTGCAAATATCCATTTACTGCTGTCTGTATGGTCCCCTAGGTCTCCTCAAGCTGTTTTTAACAGCTTTTCTGACTGGGGATTTCCGAACTGTTTTGTGCGTTAATTCTATAAATAAATAAAACGAATAAAAGTTACTAGTGCAGAAAAAATTCCAAGAACAAAAATTGGCTGCTAACGTAAAGACAATAAGGTGAACCCTCAAACTAGTTTTTGAACATGTAGCTTAAAGTAAGGTGCCTTGTAAAACTGTATTGTTTACCAAGAAGCCTGGTCCAACAGGGCTGTGGCCCACCATTTGCAGTGTCTCGAAAGAATGCTGCAGTAGTATGACAATAGCAGCTTTCCTGTATTAATTGTGCCACATCAACCCAACAATAGAGATAAAATCTTTATTGGTCAAATTAGAAATTTACAATTTTTCCGCACAAGAGATCACAGCCAAGAAAAAAAAGACGAAAATTCAAGTTTAGCACTTGTCGAATGGCTGCTGTTGTGCTGTTGCAGACAAGCTGAGGAGGGGCCAGGCTTTTCAAAAAATAGACCTCACACCTTCAGGACCCTCCCTGGCTTGAAGCCTGCAGCCACGTTCTCTTAATCCATCTGTACGCACAAAATAGGACATTTAGAGCTGCAGAAGCATAATGAGGAAATTTGCCAAACGTTTGGTCATTCACTCAGTAGCGGTTTCAACATTGCATTGTCATAATAATATTTTTATAGATCATGGTTTGTTTCTTTGATGCTACAAATGAATTTGTCACCTAATTCATTTTCAACCCATGGTGAGCCATGCCACTCATCAGTATCCACAGCAGCATCAACCAGAACTGGCTGCAGACCTCACCGCTGGTAAGAATTTGGTCAGGAATCTGGCAAGATGATTTGCTAATTAGGATAATGGTGAGTGTGATGAGTGAAGAAAACGATGACAACGACGGAAGTGCGGGGCAAGGCGCGTGGGATTTTGAGCCAACTGTGCGCGTGAGGCCAGCCAATCAGCTGATGGCCTGTGGTGGCCCATAGAGGTGGGGTACCACGATTGGGCCACGTGTGACCATTAGGTGGCGGTAAGCTTTGTGGCTGGGGGTGAGCCGAAGCAGCGGGAGACGGAAGACAGCGGGCCGAAGCGTCGGACGCAGGCGATCCCGGTTCCGGCCAGGGAACGCGGCTGTCCACGCTACTGCCGTCCAACTACCAGCTGGAGTGACGTTGCCGGCACGAGTACTGCATCTCGGGGCGCGGCCTGGCCTGCTGTTCTCTTCCTTGCCGAGGGCATCGCGGATCTCGGCGAGGCGTCTCCGTGGTCAGAGTTCGGCACAGCAACGTACGTGGCCTGGCTAATTGTCATGGTTGCGCCGAGCATCGCGTCTCGACGCAAGCTGTTCGCTGGACGGGCTGGCCATTTGCACGCATGGAGCATCGCGTCTCCGTTGCGGGTTGACTGCTCCGTAGTCGCACCCACGCCGTCAGATGTCGTCGTCACCAGAGCGTCGCACATCGGCAAGTGAGCGCTGTTATGCCAGCGAGTCCTCGTCAAACGTCCGTGCCTCTGAAAAAGGCAATCTGGGTCAAGGCCAGCCCGCAGTCCGCCTGGCGCGATCAACTCGACGGCGTGAACACGCACGGCGCCCCTCTGGCCCACGTGCATTGAGTCAGCTGCGCACGTGACAGCGAGCCGGCGTCCTCGTGTCTGGTGGTCTGACGCATGGCGCGGCAACCCCATTGGAGGAATCTGCCCGGACGACCAGCGGCGCTTCTGATTGGACATTTTGGTTGGACCCGGTGTAAATAAAAGAAGCCCTGCGGCGCGTCGCGATCGGCATTCCTATGAGAGAGGAGTCCCCGTGTCGGAGAGCCGACATGTGTGTGAGTCGGCGGTCTTAGGCGAACAGTTGACCTATGTGTTAGAGAGGAGAGCTCGGCTCTTCGAGTCTCTGTCGGCCCCAGTGCCTAAATTGTAACGCCTCTGTATATATGCTGTACATAAACCTTGCTTAACTCACCGTCGTCTCGTCCGCTCGTCTTATCAGCTCGGCGCAGAAGCAGTCGCGAGCTGAGAAACATACGCTACCAAACGGCTGGTGACCTTCCCGGCGGAGTTGAAAGCAGTGGCGCCTTCGGGACCGTGTTGGCGTCCCCGTCTTTCGCAACAGTGGTGGCTTCGGCGGGATCGGTCCGTCGTTCGCAACAGTGGAGGTCAGCGGTGGGATCCACGGAGGCAGATTCGCAACAGCGCATTCTACAGCGCCTTTCAACCGCCTCCTGCCCTGCACCTCATCGGCGTCCGCCGTACCGCCGATGTGGCCCTCAGGTTTTCGAACGCTCTTACTTGAACACTAATTGGTCGCTTTTTCAATCAAGCTTAGTTCACTCTGTTGCATTGTACGCACCTTTTCTGCCCCAGTGTTTTCCATGTTTAGTCTCCGTGTTTTGTCATAAACGTGGTGTGTGTTGTTACCGCGTCATCTCAAAGTCCGTTTCTCCTCGCACGACACGCAAAACAAGCGTGACGAACCTTGGCACCGATAGAGAATAATATTTTCATTACAGTGAGATTAAGCAGAATGGGTTATGAGAAGGACAGAGTGCTGGCGTTTTGCCCCGTTCTGTCGGTTTACTTGGCCATTCCTGCTTGCCCATTATGCTCTATACCATATCAAGAATGATGAACCAGCACACACAATCTTCAACACTTCTGCACGTGTTGCTGCTTATTAGAAAAAAATATTTATAAGACGAAAAGCGTAAGGTACATATGCTGCCGTTTTTACAGATGTTGCACATAAACTCATCAGGCAACTGCGATTCAGTGACCGAATAAAACCTGGGCTAACCTTGGCCTTGAGGAAATAAACGTATAGTATTGATATTTTTACGTGTACTTAGGACAGGTAGTAACCGCGGAGCCGAACCACGAGATTGAAGTAACTAGAGGAATAGTAATGAGGTGGAGTACTTTCTGCAAGCATTATCAACTCATAAAAAGTTGATTGCCACTTTCCCTCTAGAGAAAGGTGTATAACAGTTCTATCTTACGAGTAGTTACCTACGTAGCAGAAATTTGGAGGATCACAAAGAGCGTTCGACCTAAGTTGAGAGTGACGCAGCGAGAAATGGAAAGGAAAATGATAGGTGTAATCCTAAAGAACAAGAAGGGAGTAGAGTGAGTCAGAAAACAAAAGGATGCTAAGGACATCATCGTCGAAATCAAAAAGAAGTAGTAGTCATGGGCAGCGCACTCAGCGCAAAGCTAACATAAGCACTGGTCATTAAGGATCACAGACTGATTTCCACGAAAAGGAAGCGAGTCAAATGGAGAAAGAAAGTTAGGTGGACATGTGAGATTAGGAACTTGCCGGGTATAAAGTGGCAGCAGCAAGTACAGAAGCGAGATGACTGACGGAATATAAGTAAGACCTTGGTCCTGCAATGGGCGAAGTCAATGGTTTATGCATTAGATGATGCAGAGTGCACACGTATACCTTAGGAAAACTGTCCTACATTCACTTAGTCATGTGTTAAGTTGTTGGAATGTGTACATATAAAAGTGGTAATAATAATAGGAACCCCTCTATAAAGATCATGGGTACAGAATCCCAATCGATGACGTGGTTGGTATTCCTGTCATAACAACATCATCACTTGTGGTTCTGCATGCAAAATCGCTACAGACAAACACCTGTCATCACGTCTACTTAAAGAGTGCAGCGACGGCAACTATATTTCGCGGCAGTAGCCGTAGATTGGCAGAAAAAAGTGGAAATCAGACTCACCGAAGAAAATCGTCTTGCGCTCTGGACTCACTCTCGCTCAGAGTCACCAAAATGTTTTGAGCTGAACTCATTCGGATTCATGCTCACGAAACTCTTCTTCAACCGGACTCACTCGGACTCAAATTCATCAAAACAATTCTCACCTGGACTCACTAAGACTCACAGCTTGATCTGAGTTTGAGTGAATCAGAGTAAGTAGATTGACTCATGAGTGAGTTCGCCCACCAAAGGCAGCAGCATTCAAAACAATTGAGTCCATCATTGGTTTCTAGTTGAAGCTCCATTGAAGGTTTAAAATGCGCAGACTATATTTAAAGGTATAAAGTATTCACGACGCCTTGTTTGTTCTGTATGAGTTTTCAAGCAGCTTTACAGAAGTGCGCCAAATTTGCCGAAATAACGGCACTCCTGCTATATTTAGCCCTATATGACTATTCAATGTTTCACTCACTGATCGGATTATTTGACTGGATAAGATATCGGCAGTAAAGTGTTCTCTCACGCTGATAGTATTCACGTGGGGTCAGCGCTGCCATTCCCGGCTAAATTGCGCCAAAGTGGCCAGTTTACGGCCCTGTATTGTGATCTAAATTTCACGTTGGCAACGTGGCTTCATTTTCTCTACTTTTTTAACATCTTTTCTGCCACAGTCAGTATATATTGATGTATCAGTAGATAAAATGCAGTGTTTCACAACTTCCCAGTTGTGTAAACCGATGCGTGCGCAGGTCTGCCTGCTACCAAAAGGCTGTCGGGCTAGGAGGTACACCACCGCAGTACGCGACGTGCCTAAATATACAGCGCGGCGAAGTTTTGTGCGGGCTGGCAAACCAGCAGTTAGCACGCTGCTCATGCTGCCTGACACTTGTGGCGCAAGTTTCTGAATCTTATACGCAGCACGTCTTGTCGCGTCAAAGCTGGGATATGTAAACTAGCTGGTGTTCTACGATGAGCTAGTTCGCTCAACTGTTCCGTAACTATTTTATATCTTACTTGAGCTCTGTATATTTTACATAAAGTATCTACAAGCGCACATGATTTATTTAAATTAGGGATATATTTGCAGCCTAAATGGGTCTTTAAGGCTAAGGAAAAAGAAATGGTCAAGTTCATAGTTCTATTGCCTTGCTTAAATACATTGGCGTTGTGTATTGTCCAAAAACAAACCTCAATTTTCTCATAGCAATTGGCTGCGTATCTATGTGCTTCGATGTATATGTGAATAGGATACTGCCGACCAAGCACCCAGTTATGTTTTGCTTTGCCTCAGACAGCACCTCGTCTATCTTGAATAGGCCGCATCTGGCTGGCTTCGCTAGAACAGAAGAGGCGCTACGTGAGATAAAGACGCCATCAGGATACATCATCTTGTGTAGAAGCAAGGGCCAGCGGGGGTAGCACAGTATTGCCAACAGAGTGCTTTTCGATGCTTAGCGCCGCATTTTCAGCGCAACCTAAGCAACACAATAATCTTTAAAGTTAAGCATGTATGTATTTTTAGTAAGAACACGCCGTCTGCAATATTTGCTTTTTGATCGACAATGTTTCCAAGTATGAACGCCGCCACCAGTTCAACATTGCTGGACATGGAGAAAAATCTTAAACTTTGGCCGGGTGGTTAAATCAAGTGATAGACAGACAGACAAAAACTTCTACGTTGAAGTCTCCAAAGAGAAACTATCGCTTTTCAAAGCACCTCTCATCTATTAAATGGGTTCATTGTGGTACAGCAATGCTTATATCTCTCGGCTGTGGACTTGAAGCTAGATTCCAGCAGCAGTTGTTGCATTTCAATGAATGTCAATTGAAAAGACCTCTGTACTGCGCTATTTTAGGGCAGAATAAAGAACACCAGATGACCGTAATTTTCGGAGACCTCCACTCTATACGCCCCGCCATGGTTGTACAGTGGCTAACGTACTCGGCTCCTGACCCGCAAGTTGTGGGATTGCATGCCGGTTGCGGCGGCTGCATTTTCGATGGAGGTGAAAATGCTGTAGGCCCGTGTACTTATAACTGGCTGCACGTTAAAGAACCCAAGATGGTCGAAATTTCCATAGTTCTCCCCTACGGCGTCGCTCAAAATCATACAGTTGTTTTCGGACGTTAAACACCACATATCAATCAATTATCAATTCTCCACTCTATTCGGAATCTTTTCCAATCACATTCTAATTTTGGAATACAAAAACCTGTAGGTTACTATTATTCTACTAGGCTACAATTTTTACGATAAAATTAAACAGCATGATTACCATTACTAGTTCTGGCTTCAAATCTGGCCCCTTTTTAGATCCTTCTCAACGCAATACCGCGTCAGGCTTAGAAAAGTGGGAAGATTAATTTGATGTCACTTACCAACGTGCCTGCTTCGTGTAAATGGCATAATTACACAAGCAATATTTAAAGTTGTATATCATAGCAACGCTTATTTGTGCAAATCAAGAAAGCAGTGCTTCTGTATCTCAAGGCAAAAAAAAAAATTCGGCAGATCCCACGTACTTGGGAATCGACGGTATGCGAATCATGCGGAGAGATGATGACAGTGTTGCAATTTGTTATTGAATGAAACGTCATGAAATAACGCTAAAGATATGTACAATAGGTACACGCCCAGACATATGTTGAAGAATTGCAGATGTTTATGTAACCAGGTGTTTACACTTGCGCAACAATGCCAACTAGAACATGCTTATTAGCAACACCAGAAGTGGATATGAAGTGCTGACTCTCTGGACGATGCTGGCCCCTGACACTGCTACATAAATCAACTTGAGCGCATGGCAACTAACCACAATTGACGCTAACCCGACGTGAAGGCTGTATCAAAGGAGTACATACATATTTAATATTCATAAAATTGGGTAGGCAGCACTGCAACCACTATTGACGTGTCACGAAGATTAGCGTCTATTTGAAAAGTTGTTCTGAAACCAGGCGTAACTGTTTGGTAAAATACTTGATTGTCACGCAGAATGATTGGGTTCGATTCCGGCTGAGACTCTGACATTCATCCTTTGCATTCGTCGGATGGACGCTACCAACGTCGGGTATTTCTTAACCGCGCGTTAAAATTGACCATGTGCGTTCTCGTCGTTCCTGGGTAGATACTAACCTCCGTAATCTAGAACGTCCCTTCATTCAACGCTTCGCCTTCACTTGAGAAAGCCGATGGAAGCACTATCTCTAGGCACGGCAAGTCACTGCATATCAGCGATAATCTGCTGCGATTCTTGAGTAGCGCAGCGTCATTTTCAGCCGAGCTATGGCGCAGCATTCAACTCTGTCATGTGAGTAGCGTTTGCGAGTAGCGTTTGTGAATACGGGGGTGTCTATCACCTGTGGCACATACCCGCATACCAGACGGCACATACCCGACGGTTGGTATGTGCCACTGTCTGGCGGGAAGTGTTTGACGACGTATGCGACGGGATTATGACATTATTCATGTCTTGACCAGCGCATCATATTCTTCAAACCTTCTTACCATTCCATGCTAATTTTGGTTCACGCCAAATTAAGGGGGTTCCCACGAGAGCACCGAAACGTAAGCGGATAGATAGATAGATAGATAGATAGATAGATAGATAGATAGATAGATAGATAGATACGCTCAATGTTGCCGAAGTTTGCTAAGAAATGCTTCCCATTTAAAATACACATGGGTGACCTAACTGGAAGTTCCCTAAAATAAGAAATATCATGGTGAGTTTATGCACTAGAATTACGGCTCATACGCGCGAGTGGAATAGACAATGCCGGAACGCTGCACTAATTAGAGTTTTGGCGAAATAGCATCCAGAAACTCAGAAACGGATTCCGTAAGAATTTGCGCAACTGTTGTCTAGGGAGCAGAGGGGTATTGCCAATGTGGAGACAACGGATCAAGTTGAAAGGCAACGTCCAGTCCTCGGAGCAATAAAGGTTTTGAGTTGTGCGATGCTTGTCGGAAGGCTTTTGTCGTTTCGTTGCTCTTTCGTTTCACAAGAGAAATAAGTCCGTGGATAGTTGGTGCTGTTTAGCCGGCGCAGCACTCTCTAGGTAATTGAAATCAACGCGGCAACAACAAGGAAATGCGAGGCTATGCCCAGAGTTTTTTGAAATATTAACGCCCTCACCAGGGTGGGTGTTTTCAGCCGGTATTCGAACGACTCGGCATGAGAAGCACCAAAAGAGTAATAGCTTTGGGTAGCGTTTGACATAAATGCAGAAAAATAAAAACAGCAGGCTCGATACAGTTAACAACTACAGTGCGCTCAAAACACTGTTTCCTTGAAGAGCTATTATGCTACGGAACACTGATGATCTTATAAATATTAAAACGATTTCATTTTGTTGTTTTGTTGAAATGCCGCTCACCACTGTCTCAATTCATTCGAATGGTCAAGTGAAAAGTTTAAGCCAAAATTGATGCCCCTTTCACGTATATAGTGCCCAAAGTAACTGCACTTTCCAAATAAAAAAATATTTATCAGCTCACTCGCAATAAAAGAGATGAACAGGATGCCGGCAGAATATACAACTCCAGTTATCGCATCAACATGCTTTAGATTGAGAATTATTTTAATGCGCATCTGGAGAGATCTGCCTGGTTTTCCACCTGTTAGGCTACTCCAGTTGTCGGGTGATGACAATGAAATATACAATGATAAACACACAACACATACAGTTACATACACGCATAACAGTCACATAAACCTAAAGTCATTCACATGCACTGGACTATTTACAACGTTTCGTTCAAGCCTGTGGCCCGTGACAATGTCAGTAGCACTTTTCAGAGTCTAACGCACTGGAGCTGTTCTGCCATGGGCGTAGAATATTTTTCAACTCCAATTTGTGCCCTGTTGTATTGTTAAGGCCATCTTTAGAGACTGTCTCTCTAATGCGTATTTCGTACAGTTACAGACGACACGACTGATGTCTTCAACGACGTTAGATTGGGCACAAAATGCTGAGTAGGACTGTCCAATTTTGTCCCTGAAGTATTTCGTATATGCAACGTTTCATCGGATGCAGTATAAACACGTTTCATCTTGCCTTTTGAGATTTCGCGGCATCCTGAAGTCACACGATGGGTCGATCTTGTACAGAGGCCCATACTGTTGGTTAGGGTATGTCAACAGGGATAGCTGGAGGCGCCAGGCTTGTGCCGACACTATTGTTGCTGCGTCTTTCCTCGAGAAAGGTATCTGGACGATTTCTGCCGAAGTGTAATGTCCAGCTTTGGCAGCGTCATCAGCCCAGGCATTGCCTTGAATTCCGCACTGGGCAGGTATCTACTGCAGAACAATGCGATGATACAGTTCACAGGCTTTATTGCATAGGCGTTTGATGCCCGTGACGAGTTGGTCCTCTGTGCAAGGAGACCTCAGCTACTGCAACGGTGCTCTTGAGTCAGTGAAAATGACCTAGGACTCTGCTTTCTGGTCCACGATGTAATTAATGTAATTAATGTAATTAATGTAATTAAGATGGGAAAAATCTGATGTTGCCAACCGACAATTTTCAAACTGATCTGACATGACAAATTTTTGAAAGCGTGCCACGGCGATAAGTGCTAGCGTCGGTATTATAGAATTATGGGATAATTATGTGAGGCCACTGCGAGTGCATCTACATACTCATTGAGGGTTAAACCTTTATGCCCTGGTATCCACACTAGCCGAATGACTCGTAAATGTCTTGGGGCAAGGTCGTAAAATACTTTAAAGCATTGGACATATTAGGCGCACCTAATGGTTCTGCATGCGTTGATGCTCTCTTGTGGCATACTTTTCTTCTTCTTCTGGGACGACACACTTGGGACATAAGCTAGTAGCGGGTAGTCTGCTGAGAAGAGAGAAGAAGTAGTTGGAACAATGGTGGAGATGCATTAATAAACCGCGCTGTGTTTTCGGAACCGCGTTTCAGAGTGCTATAATAATTGGTGACCCGGACGTGATTCCGGAAACTCGTTGAGCAGAGCTGTATATGGTCACGTGGGCGGTTTCACGAAAGTGGGGTTTAGGGCCGTAGCGCGTGACAGAAAACCATTGACCGATAAGCTAGTTTAGCTATCCACCAGGCGACAGCGGTTCATATCCACGAGCAGATGAAA
This sequence comes from Rhipicephalus microplus, assembly GCF_043290135.1. NCBI lineage: Eukaryota > Metazoa > Arthropoda > Arachnida > Ixodida > Ixodidae > Rhipicephalus > Rhipicephalus microplus. The sequence goes on along the minus strand of NC_134700.1, from coordinate 118,879,098 downwards.
ATGCCTTAAGAAATCGGCGCCTAAAATTGCGTAGCGTACGTCTGCTATTCAAAATAACCACTGTAGTTTCCTCTTAAGACCGAGATCAAGGGTCAGAGACTTCTGTCCGTAAGTTGCGATGACCGAAGAATTGATCGCTTGTAAAGCAGTTGACTTCTCGAGAAGACGCCGGTCAGTTTTGGACGCTGGAAATATGCTGACTTCTGCTCCAGTGTCCACCAGCAAGCGCAGACCTGTGATTCTGTCGGTGATGTGGAAGAGGCGGCTTGATGCTTGTCTTTGATCGCCTGCCGCTGTTATTGACGATAGGCCGGAGCGTTTCCCATGCGCCATGAGCAAGGTGGCACACATCTGCGAGCCGCGGCACGAAAACGACGGTGATAATAGCATGTGTTCTGCGGTGAAAAGCAGTGCTCGGGCTGGTGGAGGGGCCGTTGTGGAGCAGCCGACGTGAGAGATGGTCGATGTGGACGAGGCTGCTCATTTAAGTTGCGAATGCTCAGCAATTGCAGACGCAAGTTGGCGACTTCAGCTCACACTAACAACGACGTTTTTCTGCCGGCAAACCTACACACATCTTCACACGTTTTTGTTCGTGTCGGTGCGTCTCGCCGTGCTCTTCAGCCTCGCTATGACGGTTCTTTCCTAGTCATCAAGCGTTCTGAACATCATTTTACAATCCTGTGTAATGGGCATGAAGACACAGTCAGCATTGAAACGATCAAGTCGGCACCCATTCTGACAAGCTCCTTCTGATCATTTTTAGGGGCGAAGCTCCTTATAGCGGCACCCGTTCGTCCCCCGTAGTATGTAACAAGTATAACATTTTGACCTCCATGGTGGTGCCGGTGAGAGACTTCTTCTGTGCTTTGTTGAACAATAAAAATAGTGCTCAATGTACATGTCAATGGCTGCTAATGGGGAATGAGAGACAGGAGCATTCGGCTTTTAGTTAACGCGCAGGCTGTGACGGCCATTAGCAGCCATTCGCATGTACTTTGAGCACTATCTGACAAGAAAGGGTTGCTACGTTATACTCGCTGGGTGTAACGTCCTTAGCTTTAGAAAGGTTTAGCGAGCGTTGAGCCGCAGTGCCATGAATACAATGAACTTGTATATACCATGAATTAACTCGAGGTGGTTGAAAATGGGAAGTGGATACGAAGCGCAAGCCGTAAAAAGTAAAAGACGAATTCTCCGCCTCTCATTTCCCATTAGCAGCCATTGGCATGTACATTGACCACTATCTGACTGAAAAAGTTTGCTACGTCATACTCGCTGGGCGTAACCTCCTTGGTTTTCGAAAGGTTTAGCGAGCGTTCGGCCGCAGTGCCATGAATACAGTGAACTAGTATATACCATGAACTCGAGGTGGTTAAAGGTGGGAAGTGGACCCGAAGCGCAAGCCGTAAGAAAGTGTGCGTGTGCCACCTCTCGTTTAGTCCTTGGAATGTCCGCTGGATGGCGGTGCTTCTATATGGGGAATATATGATGAAAAGATGCGAGATGGTGGTACATGGAGTGTTGAATAGATGGACGAACGGACATATAGACAGATACATGGATGGACGCATGAACGGACGCAGGGGCGGCTGCATGGACGAACGCAGGGACGGACGCACGAACAGACGCACGCACGGACGGGCTGATGGACGCATGGACGGTCACACTGACGGACGCATGGACGGACGGAAGCAAGAACTAATGGACGGACGAATTCTTCGCCCCACTCTCCATCATTCACTCCGTGGATATGCTGCCATTTTTTTTCTTCAAGTGCCCACGGCCACTTGTCTGCAGGGGGGGGGGCTATCTGTGGCATACTTTTCTACACTTGGGACATGAGCTAGTAGTGGGTAGTCTGCTGAGGAGAGAGAAGAAGTAGTTGGAACAATGGCGGAGATTCTCCATTGGAATTGCCGATCAATCCATTCTGCATCTATGGATTTGGTATACTTGACTTCTAAATTCGCTCCTGATATTATAGCATTACAAGAGACATGGCTATCTGTACATAATGTGTTCCATATAAATAACTTCCAATCTTTTCGATTAGACCGTCCATCGAGAGGTGGGGGTCTAGCTCTCTTTATTAATATTAGAATTAGTATGAAAGTCAAATGCTCATACAAACATATGTCGCCAGAATGTGAAATTTTGGCAGTAGACATTACACTGCCCAACTGCACTTCTTTCACTTTAGTTAATATGTATTTTCCGGATGGAGTTCAAGACACACGAAGTTTGGATCTAGCTACAAAATCGTGGTGCAAAGACAAAGTTTTAGTTGGAGACTTTAATTCCCACCACACAAGTTGGGGTTTTAGAACTGATCTTAGTGGGAAACGCTTGTGGGAGTGGACAATGGCTAATGACCTGACGTGCCTCAACGTCAGAACCCCCACATTTATTCGTAATCACTCCAGGTCGGCCTTAGATTTAAGTTTTGTCAGTTCAGCCATTACTACTTCTTCTTGGAAAGCGCTGAACTGTGGCACCAACAGTGACCACTTACCGATAAGTTTTGAAATTTCTTGTCCGATAATTCCATCTTGTTCAAATGTAAGAGTATTTGTAAATTACACTAAATTTAGGAACGACCTGAAGTCAGCCCTGGCTTTTCACTCGGAAGAGAGCGATGATAAAAAAGCACTGAAAATAAACGCAGTCATTAAACGATCCTACAAAAGAGCCGAATTTACTGTTGGATCCACAAAAAGAGTATATAGCCGTTGGTGGAATGATGAATGTACAAGAGAGCACCGACGACGTCAGGCAGCTTGGAAGCAGCTCTTACATAATCAATTCCCACAAAACTGGGCCGAATATAAATTCTTTGCTGCGGGCTTTAAAAGAACGGTAGCTCAAGCTAAACAAGATTATGACAGAAGACATTATGAATACCTGTCGAAGCCTAAACATATGAAAGCACTGTTCCGATATATGAGAGCTCGGAAAATCTTGCCATCACCAGTTAATGTCATCATCATCATCATCATCATCATCATCATCATCATCATCATCATCATCATCATCAGCCTGACTACGTCCACTGCAGGACAAAGGCCTCTCCCATGTTCCGCCAGTTAACCCGGTCCTGTGCTTGCTGCTGCCAATTTATACCAGCAAACTTCTTAATCTCATCTGCCCACCTAACCTCCTGTCTCCCCCTAACCCGCTTCCCTTCTCTTGGAATCCAGTCAGTTACCCTTAATGACCAGCGGATATCCTGTCTACGCGCTACATGCCCTGCCCATGTCCATTTCTTCTTCTTGATTTCAGCTATGATATCCTTAACCCCCGTTTGTTCCCTAATCCACTCTGCTCTCTTCTTGTCTCTTAAGGTTACACCTACCATTTTTCTTTCCATTGCTCGCTCCGTCGTCCTCAATTTAAGCTGAACCCTCTTTGTAAGTCTCCAGGTTTCTGCTCCGTAGCTAAGTACCGGCAAGATACAGCTGTTATATACCTTCCTCTTGAGGGATAGTTGCAATCTACCTGTCATAATGCCAGTTAATGTAGCTTGTGATAATCTGTCGGCTCAAGAAATGACCACTACCTTAGAGGCAATCGGTAAAGGTCTGGAAAGCAGATTCACTTCAGTAGTGCCAAACAACTGGCACAAGTCGACGACAAAGTCTGACTTTGAAGAAGTGACACAGACTGAAGTATCCAACGTGATTAAACATTTACCCTGTGCATCTCCTGGCCCAGATGGAATCACAGTACCCATGATTAAAATTTTGTTCAATTTATCGCCTCGAGACGTCGCCAATGTTATTAACTACTCCTTAAAAAACTCATGGGTGCCGCAGGATTGGAGGATAGCAAAGGTGATTCCTATACTAAAAAATCAGGGTGGAGGATTAACAGTCGATAATATCAGACCAGTCTCTCTAACATCTAACATGGTCAAACTAGTAGAGAGGGTCCTACATAGCCGAGTAAGTATCTGGATGGCAGACAATTTAGTAATAAAACCGAACCAAACCGGCTTTCGTAGTGATTTCTCAATTTTGTGTGCCCATGCTGATTTAGAGAGCCGAATACAGCTCGCGCGTAAAAGAAGGCAATACGCTGTTTTAGTAACGCTTGACATAGCCAATGCGTATGACAGTGTGGAGCACTTCATATTGTTAAATACGCTAGAGGGATTGAACTTCCCACAATATTTTATTGAGTGGGTGGCAGAATTCTTAAAATCAAGAGAATTCTACTGCGCCAAGGATGGATGTTCCTCATCTAGATTTAAACAAACGCGCAGAGTTCCCCAAGGAGCAGTCTTATCTCCAATATTATTTAATGCTTTAATGAGCACAATTCCAACAGATCAAGAAGTTACTGTCTACATTTTATGCTGATGACATCGCACTCTTTGCTGCTGACTGTAGTATTTACTCATTACAACTTAAATTACAAAGATATAATAACATGTTAGAAATTTGGTTGCAGTCGATTTTGTTATCGTTAAATGTCAACAAAAGCGCGCTCATGGCGTTTCCGCTTGCAGAACCAATTTCAATTTCAATTCTATATAAACAGGAACCCATCCAGCAAGTAGACTCTATAAAATAATTGGGAATAATTTATAATGACAAACTTAACTGGAGTCCACACATAGAGTATATAACTACCAAAGCACAGCGGGCTTCAGGCTTACTACACAAGCTAAGTAACCGGAAATATGGGTTACGGAGGCAAACCTTGATAACGTTGTACAAGATGTACATGCGCCCCATCATGGAATTCGGCTGCATATTATTCTCGGGTGGCCCTGCTTATAAAACGAAACCTCTAGTTGTCTTGGAGCGAGAAGCACTGCGAATGTGTCTGGGACTCCCTAGATTTGTGGCTATCAACGTACTGTACCTGGAAGCGCGCCTGCCTACACTACTTTGTCGATTTCGAATTTTGACCGTACAAGCATTTTTAAAATTTTATAGCTTACCGGCAAGATGATCTCAATATGCTTTTATCGCAAACCCAGACGCCTTCTTTCTTGCTCATTGGCCACGGTTTCACACACCTCAGATAATGTTTGTACAAAAAAATCTACAAAGTATAAATGTGAACATTAGAAATGTAATTGAGACTAATGACTCGAATTGTCATGTTATTATTGAGTATGATGATATATTCCCCCAAAACGCCAAATTACAATCCCTCAAATTTTTAAATAACATATTATTAGATTACTTGGAGCATGCAGAAACTAAAAATATAATAGCCACAGATGCTTCCGTAAATAATCAAAAGGCAGGTGTAGGCATTGCCTCTGATTTGCTTGACTGGTCCTTTTCAGTGAGACTGCCTGATTTTACTTCAGTTTTTGAAGCGGAGCTCTTGGCGATTATTTTAGCTCTTCGAAAACTTCCATCAATTCAAAACAACGCAGTAATTATGACGGATTCTCTTTAAGTTTGTGCAGCTCTGACAGCTTCAGAGAACTCTCGAATTCTAAGCACATTCAAAACATTAGTATTCCGCAGTTGAGACTCCTGAGATTACTATGGGTTCCGGGACACTGTGGATTAAGATTAAATGAATTGGCCGATTCCTTAGCACGAGCCGCACTTGCTGGGCCAGTTTTGTCCATACTGCCAGATGTTGAATATATCACGGCTATAAGATATCAAAAATCAGCAATCTCCACTGATACGATAGAAAAAGTAACTACATGGACAGACTATAACCACCTCATGTTTCCATGGCAACCCCACTGGAGTCAGTCCAGAAAGCTCGAAGTCTTAATTACTAAATTTCGATGTCGTGTCCCCCCCCCTTAACCTGTATCTACACAGAGCTGGTCAGACAACATCACCTCTCTGCGCATTCTGTGGAGAAATGGAATCACTAGATCAATATTTTTTGTAGTGTCACCGCTACGAGATACTTAGAAAAAGGTTACTAGTTATGCCATTTCGGAAAATAGGCCTTAGATTGACGGCGCAAACGGCGCTAAGCTTTGGCGCCTCAGCTTTGGGACATTGCCACAGGGATGCTTTCAATGCCGTTTGCGATTATATTCAGGCAACCAAGCGTACACCTTTGTGATCTTCAATCAAAAAAAATATTTATTACTCCCCAGGGCAGAGTGAATTGAACGCAGCTGAGTGGTAATCATAACACCTCAAATCTCAAAATTGCTCAACTTGATTTTTTTTCGTTTGCTCTTTTTGTGTTGTTTTTATTTTTACATTAGTCTTATTATAATACCAATTCATTACACATAGTTAAAATGATCACAGAAAAACTGCACTACACTTTCTTGGCCAATCCCCCTGAGTGGGTATGAGCCAACCTCCCAGGGAAACAAAACAAAACAAAGGCGGAGATGCATTAATAAACCGCACTGTGTTTTCAGAACCGCGTTTCAGAGTGCTATACTCTGATAGTGTAGCGGGAGGAGGCTCCGCAAAGGGCTACTGTCTGAAGCAAGAGCATGATCCGCCGCTCTGGTTGCACAACGCAAGTGGACTCGAAGAAACTCCTGTTGCAAAAGAACAGCAGCTGAAAGGCGCCTACTTTCAGCAAGGGTTCCGATGCTTGATGTGTTCTTTGGTAGGCCAAAGCACACCCTCAGGGCTTGTGTCTGGACTCCAGTCAGTGCCTGTAGGTTCGTTCGAGAAATACAGGTATCGCAGGAATGCTGTAACGTAAAAGACCTTCGAAGAGAGCGGTATACATTCGTCACCTAGCAATAACGGTACAGCTACCGGCATTGCCTGTTAGTAAGCGAAAGATGCTCGCATATGACGCAACTTTTTTCTTTATTATTCGAAGGTGGAGGCTCCACGTCATTAGCCAGTCGATTGTCACTCTCAGAAACTTAGGATTTGTCACGTACCGAATGGAAGAATGAGTTACCTTTATTGTGTAGCGTGAGACATCACGCCTCGTAAAAGCAATGGTGGCACACTTTTCTGGTGACATCATTAGACCTCGTTCGAGCAAGAATTTTTCAATGGAGTTGAGATTTTTCTGCAATCTTGCTCCTAGAACATGTCTGTTGTGACCACTGCTTCATATAGAAATGTCATTTGCGTAAACTGAGATTTCTACTGATGCAGGGATGCACTTCACTTGTCCGATGACAGAGATGGTGAATAAGGTCGGACTGAGGACACCGCCCTGGGGAACACCTTGATGCACTGTGTGTGGAGTCCGGTCACCTTCTTTTGTGGACTTGTAGAGTGTCCTGTCTCTGAGGTAGTCTAAGATTCAGCGGGACATACGAGCACCTACACCTAATGACCTCAGGGCGTGTAGGATAGACTCACGAGTCACGTTATAGAACGCTCCCTTGACGTTGAGGAGTACATTGATAGTAACGTTGCCAGTTGCTTTGTTACACTTTATGCAGTTGATGAGATTGATGATATTGTTAATGCTGCTGCGACCTTTTCTAAATCCAGACATTTTTTGGGGGTATGCATTCTTGTTCATAAGCAACCACTCCAGGCGTATCGACAACATCTTCTCCATGAGCTTTCCTACGCATCTGCGAAGAACAACGGGGTGATAGGAGTTGAGTTCCGTGGGATGCTTGTCAGGCTTTAGAATAGGAATAACACAAGCTCGTTTCCAGGAAGGTTCTAGAGGGCCACTTTCTCAGCTGGCATTGAATATGGCAAGTAGACGCATCTTCGCCTTGTCGCCTAATTGGGTTAACTCAGCGTGGCTGACGCAATCAGGTTCGGAAGATGGCGCCTTGTTCATCAGTGTCAAAGCACCAAGTTCCATGATAGTAAAAGGTTCATCTACCTCAATGGTGCTTAGCGAGGTCGAAACTTGTCATGATGCACAAAGTAGCGTTTCTAGAGCCGCTTCAGTGATCTTAGAGCAGAAAGCCTCCGCCATGTCAAACTCACTGCTGGTACGAGACAATGCAACTGAGCTGAAGGGATGTATATGGGTCGGTGGGGCTTTCAGGCTACGAACAATACTCCATATTCTTGAAAGCGGCTTTCTTGGGTCTCGTTTTGAACAGAAGAGCCGCAATTGCCTCTTATCTAGCTTGTCCAGGATGCGTTTAATTCACTTTTGTATTAGCCTGGCCTCACGAATGTCATCTGCAGGCAATGTCCTACGTGCACGTCTTTCAGATTAGCGATGAATAGCCCGCAGCCTCTCATACTTCACGTTGACCATTGAGTGAGTTTTAGGTGGTTCTAGATGCTTGGTGCTGCTTTGTTTCGCTCGATTCAGAGCGGCCACGAATTTTTCATATGTCATTTCAGATGACTCTTCATCTTCGACTGCAACGTTATATGCATTCCGGGCCGAATCATCCTTCGCTTTGCGTTTAGCGTAGGATAGCCCAATGAGTTGAAAGGTGGGCACGTGGTCATTCCCATGACTTTCAATATCAGCAAACCAGCTCGCCGTTGACATGAGGCAGGTGGAGATCATGGTGACGTCCAGGGCACTGCATCGGTCGTTTTTAAAGAAGGTTGGCTGCTCAAAAATAATAATCACCAGTTTGTTTTATGTGCGATACCAAAAAGGCGTCTACCGCGCACTGAAGTCCTCCTGCCACCCCAGGCTAGGTGATGTGCATTGAAGTCCCCGGTTAATATGTGAGGTCCAGGTGTTCGACCTATTAGGTCCTGCAGTCCGTCCACATTCAATGTGCTTCGAGGTGGTATGTATGCCGCAATCACCGTAAATACCAAAGTGTCCATCTTCACTGTTACTGTAGCATATTCATTGGATGCGTCAGCTGATATGTGGGGAACATTGAAACTTAAATTGTTGCGAACAGCTAAAACAACTCTGCTGACATCGGTTCCTGTCGATGGGACTGTGGTGCTGTATCCTAAAAGACGTATGTCGGTGCGCACTCGGGACTTTGAGATGGCGATCACCGGAAAGCGGTGCTTGTATACAAATTGTCTGAAGTGGGAAAAACGAGAGCGGAGACTGCAGGCATTCAATTGAAATATGGTTGCCTTTTCCCTAATGTTTTTCAGACTGGGTGACTGGACCGTGAACGCCATTGTACCAGAACAGGAGACAGAAATTCAAGCAGTGTCAATGTAGACTTAGCCACCGGAGAGGACATCAGAGCGAGGAAGCTGCATACAGTGGCGACAAGTGCAGATAGCAATGAGTATATGCTCCATTGTCTTGTCGAGCGCTGTACTCGCGTTGTCCACGCCAAGAAGTTCGGGCCCATGACTCATTTTACAGGCCAGACCTGTGCTTCTGAGCACTTCGTGTGGAAGAAACTGGATCTGATAGACGTGTCAGTAGAGACGGGAACCCAGTTGTGTCGTCGACCCGGGGCGGATTTGCTGATATTCGTTTGTCTGCTGTGGGTATCATGCCTGGCCACCACCTCGAGGTTTGTGTTAATGGCATACCACATCCTTTGTCATTCGGTACCCAACGTTGTTCTCCCCCTTGTAGTTGCGGATGCACTTCTCTTTGCGCGGAATGGGGCAGTGAGTGAACATAGATTCATGTTTTTTCTTGCAGTTAGGACACTGCGGCTCCTCATTTTCACATGCAGATCGATCGTGGTTGTCACTACAGCGAAAACACCATGCCTGTAGCCTGCAGGCACCAGCCGAAACGCTGAAACTTGGTGCACTGTCTCGGAGCCTCAATGTACTTGTACACTCGGTATCGTGTAAGCCTAAGATTACGTGTTCAAGAGCGCTTTCCGTGACAAACACAATGCAGACGAAGAAGGGCAGCGAGGATGTCTGCTTGATGAAGGTCTACTCGGACTCCTTTGATGACGCCTACTGCGCAGTTGCTCGGTCGTCACTCGTAGGCTTGTACAAGTACTTCTGCAATGCTTGAGATTTTCAGTAGACGTTCGGAAGCGTCTGCATTACGGGTATCTACAGCCAGAAGATTCAGACGTTTATTTAGCCGTACTTGCAGTACTCCATCTGGAGCTGCTTCTTCGAAGGCTGCTTTCAACGCAAGTGGATTGAATCGTGTGATAACATGCTCTGGGTTTTTCGGTTTGAATATAATTGTCAAGTTCGGCTTAGGTGTGTTTTCTGCTGGCAGAGAGTTAGACGGCATGTGCGATCTCTTCGATCCGTGGCAGCATTTGTTAGGTGGTACATCGATGTGTTTTTTCGAGCTTTATATTCCTATGCTTAATATTCCTATGTTTTATAATCCTATTCAGCATAACAACCTAAGCCCAGCCGCAGTGGTCTAGTGTCTAAGGTACTCGGCTGCTGATCCGCAGAGCGTGGGCTCGAATCCCGGCTGCGGCGGCTGCATTTCCGATCGAGGCGGAAGTGTTGTAGGCCCGTGTGCTCAGATTTGGGTGCACGTTAAAGAACCCCAGGTGGTCGAAATTTCCGGAGCCCTCCACTCCGGCGTCTCTCATAATCATATGGTTGTTTTGGGACGTTAAACCCCACATATCAATCAATCAAAGATAACAACCTAACGTTCGACTTAGTTGTCTTTTTTTCTAAGGAGCGCGTCTACCGTATTGCATAGTAATAGGTGGTACTGAACTCTGCTTTAAAGGACCACTCACCACCCGCGTTTAAACACGAGAGGGTTAATTACTCCTCTCCTTCATAAACACGATGAATCCTCCTCATCACTCAGTTCTTGATTGCACGTGAACAATATCAGCACAAAGCGCTAGAGCCTATCAGGATATCGCGCTTTACGGCTGCAAGCAGTTATCACCGCTTGCGCAGTTGTAAACACAAAAAATTAAGTTTGATCACTTGATCGTGCACATTATTCATGCTAGAGAAAAAGAATTAATGGGAGGCTGCATGACAAATCAGTGCAGGAGACAAATCACGTGATATTTCGCGTATATCAACGAATCGAGAGCATGTATGCTGTAGACGTCACGGGAACCACTGTCTACGTCACAGGAGTTCGCAAGAAGGACAAGAAATATCAGGAGAGAATATTGTGCTCTTTTTCGTATTTATAGAGCCTGGTGAGTGGCCCTTTAATAGATAAGTTCTGAAATATAAAACATTCATTGCTACACACCAAAAAGGGGGATAGTGGGAAAACATTGAAGCTGGCGGTGTTATCTTTCTTTTACGCCTCCTCCTCACCTGTACTTCCTTTTATCATCTCTTGCTTTACTATATTGTGCTAAGGTACGCTTCACCCTCTCATCTTCTGTTTTCTCTTGTTTTGGCATTGCAGTTACTCCTCATTCTTCTCATTTCTCTTTCACACCCTTATTGCAATACGACACTTGGAGACGTTTCACCCTCTTTCCTTCTCGTTTTTCTCACCCTCAGTTTCATATCCGTTCCCTACCCCCTAGTTATACCATACTATAAGGCTAGACATGTTTCACCCTCACTGCTGGTCTCATGGTGCATTGTAGGGGTGGAGCAGCTCTGAAGTCTATTAGAACAGCTAAGAGCGCTCCAGGTGTGAAGCAGGCTCCACTTTTATAGATGTGTACACGAGAGAAAAGCGATAGTTAACCGGGTGAGCTGTCAGAACGCCTTAAAAACCACATTGCGCTGAGGGTTTCTAAGCATAACAATGACCAGCCAAGGTTACTTACTCTTGTTTGCACGCCAATCCTTCTAAAAGCACTTGTTCTCCATCCCATGAGGCATTTTTTTGATGAGCTGGTTAGAAAATCCAGATGGGATACTATAGAGAATAAGATTGGAGATCCAGCACAGTAATATATCTTTAGTCAATGTTGCTTACAATCGCCGCTCACTCATCACCTTCTTTTTAGCACTAGATGGCTTTATGCCGGGTCCATGAAAACCAGTGGCGCATTTCCATCCCGGAAATCACATCGAAGAAAATGCCCACAATCACACCGCAAAGTAATGAAGTCTCGTCAGCAGGAGTCGAACTCATAACCTCTAGGTCCGCGAAAGCAGCAGCAGAGCTCGCTATCCACTGCGCCGCGGTCAAATACCGTGGAGGCTGTATGTACAAACACGCATATTTGTTTCACACTTTCCTCTCACAGTGATCTCGGTCGGTGAAGTGGGTAATGATGACTGTGGCCACCGTGATAAGCTCCTGCCATGCGCCGTTGTGACATGAGGCTGTCCAATGCGGTACGTTGACACAAGGAAAGTGAGATTTTCTCAGCTCCCGAACACACTTTGAGGTGGTGAACTTGGCGCAAGCATCGGCCTCGCTCATAGCAATAACCTGTACCCAAAATAGCTCTGCGACGCGCTCCGGCCTCTTCTGTGACACCGTGTTCCACATTTACGTTCGCCCTGACAAAAATCATGACAGGACTAGTGTAGATAAGCCATGCGTTGCGTTTGCCTCAAGCCTTGTCTTGGTGTTCAGCTCACTAACACGCAGTGCAATGCAAACCTTAGGCCAAATTCTGCGTCCAGTCTCCGACACACTGCTGGCGATCACAGTGATTTCTGAATACGTTCTCAGCGTTTACTACTACAGCTACCACCAGGTTTCGCTTGTCATTTTTTTATTTTATTATACCCTCAGGGCCAGAGGCATTACAGAAGGGAGTGGTACAGAACAAAGGCATAACATGAGGTAGCATGGTTACAAAAACGTTGTGTACATAAAAAGGAAAAGGAAAGACAAAACAAATTAGTATTATCGCAACAATGTGGTCACACAAACACAGATTAAACATTAGATATTTCTGCATATACAATATTGGCTAAGGCAGCACGGAACAGTTGGTTATCGGTGATACCCGCAATTTCAGCGGGAAGGTGGTTCCATTCACGGGACTAACGGGGCAAGAATGACTGAGTGGCAGATTTTGTATGATAATAGTTAATGCCAACCTTGTGACGGTGGTCAGTGCGATGGGAAATGTATAGTGGTTGGGGTAAGAGTTCGTTGCGCAGGAAGGAATGATAATATATTTTATGCAGCATGGTTAACCGAAAAAGTTTCCTGTGTGATGATAAAGAGGGAAGGGAAAGGCTGCTTTTCATTGAAGATATGCTGGCAGTACGGTTATAGTTTGACATGATAAAGCGAGCGGAATTATTCTGAACAAGCTCGAGAGAACCGATTAGATTTTCTTGGCTTGGATCCCATACTGATGCTGCGTACTCTAACTTGGGGCGTATTAAGGATTTGTAAAGCGATAATTTTAGTGACGATGGGGCTCTAGAAAAATTGCGGCGTAAGTACCCTAACATGCTGTTAGCGTTGTTGATGATATGTTCAATATGTGTTGACCAGCTGAGGTTAGTTGTAATGTGCACTCCAAGGTACTTATATGATGTAACTAGTTCTAAAGCTATGTTGTTTAGGTAATAAGTTGACTGATGCTTGGGGTTGCGGGATACGTGCATAACCTTACATTTGTTAATGTTTAATTCCATCAGCCAAGTTTGGCACCAGTTAGAAACAGCGGTTAGATCAGACTGAAGGATTCGAATGTCGTCACTATTATTAATCGTACGAAATATCACACAGTCGTCTGCAAACAAATGAATTTGTTTGCAGCACAATTTTGAAGGGAAGTCATTAATATAGATAAGAAATAGAAGGGGCCCTAGGACGGATCCTTGTGGGACCCCAGAGCGCACTTCACTGAAAGGAGAGTTGAAGCCATTAGCATGAACGATTTGGGTGCGGCGGGTAAGGAATGATTCAATCCATTGTAGCACGTTTCTATCAAGGTTGAGGTTACTTAGTTTGTGAAGTAGAAGTTGATGACAGACCTTATCGAATGCTTTAGAAAAATCTAAATAAATGCAGTCTGCTTGAGACGAACTGTCCAGGATAGTGTGCAGTTATTCAGTGAAGGTTATGAGCTGTGTTTCACAGGAGTATGTTTTACGAAACCCGTGTTGCGCAGGAGTGAAAAAGAAGTTTGATTGGAGGAAATTTACAAGATTTGTGAATAATACATGTTCTAGAAGCTTGCAGCAGGTGCTAGTAAGGGAAATGGGGCGATAGTTAGTAGGAGAACATTTATTTCCGGATTTAAAGATAGGAACCACCTTCCCGATTTTCCATTGGAGAGGTAGCGTAGATTGATCGAGTGATTGCTGAAAAATTTTTGCCAAGATGATTGAGCTAGTTGCAGATGTATTTTTCAAAACTTTAGCGTCAACGCTGTCATAACCAGGTGAAGAATTAAACTTCAATTTGCTTATAAGGGCGGCAATACCAGGAGCGTCCATGTTCACTGGTGACATTTGGACGTAATTGCAGTAAGGTAGGTGTGGCAAAGAGCTGTTGGATTTATGCGAAAAATTGTTTACAAATGTTTCATTAAGGACACCAGCACATTCACTTTCAGAAATATAATCACCATACATATCTAGGAGAGAGATGGAATCATTAGACGTCGGGTTAATAGTGCGCCAAAATTCTTTCACATTTGATTTTAGCATGGAAGGTAATACATTCGACATGAAATTTTCTTTAGCGTTTTTTAGAGCTGTGACATAGCTATCAGAAGCTTCATTGTAGGCAGCCCATTTTGCATTAGTCTGAGAAAGTTTAGCAGCACGATATAGACGTTTCTTTTTGTTTGATAGGCGTTTGATGCTTGGGTTGTACCATGGGCATTGTGCATGAGTCGTAATGAATTTCGTGGGGATGTACTTATCGGTTAGTCGGCGAACTTCGGAAGAAAACATATCCCAGTTGGTTTGAACAGTTCGCTCATCATAATCCTTCAAAAAAACATCAAGAAATACCGCAAGTTCATCATTTATGGCCTCAAAATTTGCTTTTCTGTAGTTCCGTATTATTTTTCTTTTCTTGCTACATGTGTGGGATGGCGCATTGATACAGAATGTGAGTAATGAATGGTCACTTATATCCGGTAAGCAGGTAATGTCGGACGCAAGGTCAGGTGTATTTGTTAAAATTAAATCAAGGGTGTTGGCGGCGTGAGATGTTACCCGCGTGGGTAGTGTAACTAATTGTGTAAGCGAAAAAGTCGATAATAGTTGCAGGAATTCGCTAGCTTCGCTTGAAGATGGTGACAAAAAGGGTGGGGCGGCATGCCACTTTATGTTTGGGAGATTAAAATCGCCAAAAAGAAACAAAGGACACGAAGGGAAACGGGTATGAATGATGTTAAGAACATCGTGTAATTCATTAATGAAAGTCGGTGATAAGGAAGGAGGGCGATAACATACACCAGCAATGTACTTTTGGTGGCCTACTGTAAGTGAGCTAAATATTATTTCTAGATTGCTGAGCACGTGCACAGGCGAAGAAGGAATGTCTTTTGATATTGCCAACAAAACACCCCCTCCACGTCTTTCAGTGCGGTCGCAGCGATAAATTGAGAAGCGGGAGGAATTCAGAAAAAGTTCGGAATCACGCACATGCGCATTAAGCCAGGTTTCAGTTAGAGCGATTATATGGGCTGAACAAGTATCCATGGCGGAAGATAGAGAGTTATGTTTGTTAAGGATGCTTCTTATATTTGTAAAGAGAACAGATACATAAGATAAGATCGGTTGTCCACTGCCCCTCTCGTTTTCCTACAGCGAGGAACTCGAGGCAGGATTAGAAGAATGTCGTACACGTGCCGCTTGCGGCCGTATTTCTTGAACGGCATCGGTAACAGGGTCGTACATGTATTGTCTGTTACCGATTGACAACTTTTTATAGTGAAGTTTGAAAAGTGGTGAGCTGGGTTGCCTTTTTCCAAATTCTATTACCTTTTTCCGCGCTGTACGAGTGTTTGTTGAGAAGTCTTCGGTTACCGAGATATTGTCTTCTTTGAGGCGATTGCGCATGGAAAGTAGTTTTTCTTTAGTCTTATAATTTGCAAATTTCGCTATAACTGGGCGACACTTGTTAGGCGAGAAAGTACCCAGGCGGTGCGCTCTTTCAATGTCGCCGGACGGGAGAGTATAATCCGAGGTGTTTAGTATGCCGATTAATTTGGATTCAGTTTGTTGCCATGTTTCTTTGGAATCAGTGATGCCATGAAAAATTAGATTGTTCCGACGGGACCGATCTTCGATTTCGTCAAGGCGGGACTGTAGAAGGTTATTCCGGGAAGTTAGTTCTTCAATGGACTTTTGGGCTTCCGATAAACCCTCACTGAGCCTATCAACTTCTTTTAGTTGACTTTCAAATTCGTCAAGCCTATGTTCGATAGAATTCATTTTTGTTTCTATACTTGTCTGGCTTGCTCTAATTGAATTTATACCTTCCACTAGTTCCTCTTGAACCTTTGAACTATGCAAGGATTGTGCACGGACATCTCTCAGAAGTTGGAAGATAACGCTCATCTGTTCAGCCGGGTTTTCCGGTAACGATTCAACTTCCAAGGGGGTTTCCGAGCGAGCACTGCGGGTGGTGGGTCCAGGATTAGTTTCCACATCACCCGAGAGTAAGAGTGTTAACGCCATAGCATAACATTCGGACAATGACTCGCAAAACACCCGTGGGCACGGGAAGAGCACCAAAAAACGATCATCTCACTTTCTGGCATATAATGAAATTGGGCTACACACCTGCATTTCGGAAAAAAAACGGGTGAGCGAGGCGCCGAAGGTGCTGCTCCCGTGCCCACTGAAGTGGGCGGTGGGGTGGCGTTTGTTTAAATACGGGCAGCTTGGTTGTGTCGTTGCTGATGGGATGGGGTATCGGTCGTTGAGTTGTGGGCAGGCAGAGGGTTCCGTGAAGAATGTCTTGTCAAGATTTGGTGACGCCGGCTTGAATTCCAACCATGCGCAGTAGCTGCTCGGGCACACTGCTATCGGCGATGGCTCGAGGCAGCATGCCGAACAGCAGGACGAAAGGGGTAGCCATGTCACGAAAATAGCAAGCAGGGCCTGCATTTCGGAAAAAACACGGGTGAGCGAGGCGCCGAAGGTGCTGCTCCCGTGCCCACTGCACGGGAGCAGCACCTTTATGAGGAACGTTAGTCGCTGGAATGGAGATGTACCACGAAGCATGAACGTACGTGAATAAACGCTAAAACATCAATAGGTCATGTGAAAGCTCCTTTATAACATTGCACAGTACACATTATGCTATTTCTATAGGAACACGTTTTACTTTTGAAGTATACCCATTCCGATGACAGACAAATTCTTTTCCTCTTGTGGATCTTTTTCTGCCTTCTTCCTATTTTTAACATCGAACGCTTTTTTGACCATACTCATTTTCTATTTATTACCTGTTTATGAGCACGTACAACAAACCACAAGCATAACAGAAAAAAGCAGGGATGATCCCACGAGAGGGACACATATGGAAATTTCCTAAGTGCCAAGGGCTCTACCCTCGACAATCAATCAGGTACAATCTACAAACCCTCAGTGAACGATTCACGCCACTTGCAGTTTTGCTCTCTATATACCCTAGATAATACATGTAAACTGGAAGCACTTCAATAAATACGTCTCTAGGTGTGTTACGTAAAGTGCGATATACGAGCGAATTCGGTAATTTTCATGCCTTACTTCGTACCGCTTACTTTTTTACTAATGGCTGGCGCACTGGGAGCATGCCCTGCACCCTGGCTCACTCGTGATTTGAATATTTGATAGAACACGCAAAGATTAGTTAACCGACCTGAGGAAGCACGAAGCACCTGCACTGCAGAACTCCTACAGGAGCGAATGCTTTTGCAATCTGTTGCCTCTCCCATTCCAGTAGTTAGTCGAGTGCTGAAAATCTATATCACAGAGAGTTCATTACGTAATGAAATTGCCAACCAGCTTTTCTGCCGGGAGATAAAGGCACTTTATATATCGCTGCTGTCGTTATCCCCAAGACTTACCGCAGTTGGGAGGCATTGCAGCCCTGCAAAAAAAAAACAATATATCATAGAGGTGGAATTCTATTTGGACATGCATGTCTCACAACTAAATTATGCACGCGGGTCGTAAATAATCAAGAAAGACGTAAAAAAACAGATAGCTCAAAGGAACGATGATCAGTGTAGGAAGATTATTGATTACGGCATAAACATGATGCGCGGGAATAGGAAGAAAGCGGAAGTGATTACCGGTATGCTGATGACTGCACTACAACGCATAACGCATTGCTTTTGACATGAGTCTTGATGGAAGCAATCTGATTCGGTCACCGGTCAACACCGGATAAGGAAAGGCTGGCTGCCGCCATTTTCCTGATACGCTCCAGCACTCTTACTCACAAGACGGAATGAAAGATCACTAGTGAACGCTGTGGTCTTATATTTCCGCAGTTACGGCAAGGGCCTCGCACCGCGAATGTTTTCGCATTCCGAAATTCTGCCGTGCAGACCCCTGCTTAGTACGTGCACTACAGACTGCCCTCTTTCGCCTCGATATGTCGTTTCAAAGAAAACGGTGTATTTCTTGCTAATAACATTACCCATGTAATTCGAACTAAGCCTCCACGGTGGCAGAGGAGATGTCACATTATCTGCCGAAAATACTAACCATTCGAACGATATCTGAGAGCGGAAACATCAAAGGTATATGTGCCCACAAATACTATGGAGCGCCTGAAGGGTAGCCGCTCGTCGACACAGCCTATCAGCGGAATAATTCAGCCATGATTTGTGTGCGTGTGTGTGGCACACCTAAGAAGCAAGCCTCACTCTCGGGTGTTTGAGAGCGTAGTTATAAGCAATGCTGCCAAAGATTGCCTCGTTTTGAAAAACAACGCACTTTGTTTCTTCTAGCGCAGCGACAATACACTAGGGAGGGGGTAAACAGCAGGGGGTGTGCTGGTGCTCTGTGCTGCGAAATCTCCAATTACACACGTCCTCGATATGGCACAATCTGTTTTGATCTGTTATGTTAGGCAATTTAAACGAGCTCTTCATCAAAATTTAGCGTGGCCAGTGTTATCACGGAGTGCTGACATTGAGTAGTTTATCTTGATGTTCGCAGTACTTGATTATTTTAACTCGAGGTAACCGCATTCATTTGATTAATGATATATTAAAGCCCGCATTATTAGTGGTTTCGTTCGTTGTCCATGTCTTGGTGTTGATCTGTAATTTTAATAAGGCAGTCTTGAAACAATAAATATTTGGCTGCCTTATTAACGTGTACTAGCTTTATTTAACTGCAGAAGGGTAGTGTGCCACTTTCATAGTTTTTATTTATGCAATTGTTTCAGGCAACGCGCGCCTGCAGGGTCACAATCTCCGACTAAAGAACCTGTTAATTATTTGGTTCCAAAAGCGCTGATGCCGATTAGCGTGCATGAAGACCCGTGTTTGCTCCAGCGGATGACACGTTCAGTGTTTTAGAGGCCGCATCTGCAAAGCCCCATGTTACAAGCTAATTGGCACCCAACTTTATTCTTTTCAAGCAAGGCAACAACAAAGTACAAAGGGGTCCGCTGCCACCATAAGCATGCTGAAAGCACTCCCCGAACTGCCCCTCGCAGGCGTTGGTGAAACTAGCACGTGCGCGAACTGTATACAGCTGTAGGTGGGGCATCACAGTGTCGTCGACTACAGAACGGTGCCGCCACCGAATAACGCTTGCTTTGCGGTGAAGCTAACTTTGTATTTGCTAAGCGCACGCAAATCCAGAATCTGACACGGTTCTTGAAAAGCCCAGTGACGGCGCCTCTTTCTTTCCAGCTCTTTCCCCTCGTGTTTTCTTTCTTTTCTGCAGGGGATATAAAATCTTGACGCTTGTATGAGTAGAACCTTCAAGCCACACGGGCACTCCCTCAACTAAGCTACTCAGCTGTTTTTCTTCGAAAAGTTAGAATATCCCCGCGAATTCCACGAATGCTTCATCCGGGGAAAGTTTTGCAAAACAAATTAAATTGTACAAAAATATGCTTAAATAGTCGGGGATTTGGAGGCTAACGAAAATCTTTTTGCGTCGTTCTAACGTTTTGAGTCACGACATTCATGGAGCAATACGCAGGCCTTGGATAGCAAAGCAATAACAAAAGAAAGTAAGCTTCATTCAGCGTCTGCATACAGAAGTAAAAAATTCTCAGTGGTGCTTCTTTGGTGTACTGACTGCCTGGTAATAGTTCAGCTGAAAACTGAATTAGAACGCATCGTGTTTTGTTGGTACAAAAAAGAATTTTTGCAAATCAGTAGCAAAGTAGGGCGACATGTTGGTGAGCTAAATTCATTAGAGCTGAAGGCATTGGTCCTTGTAAAATGCGAATGTTATGTTACGTCTCGGAGATTTTTAAACTTTTCACATCTTTGTTTTCTCGGTGAGTAAGCAATCAAAAGTTTCCCACGTTAAAGATGTTATCTCAGACCTTACCATGTATTTATTACCAATTTCGCACCGCCTTTTCTTTAGGCTGATCAAAATCGATGGCATTAGCAGGGGAACATTGTGGCTACATGTCGCCAAACAACTCGGAAGCTTAGCTTTGAGAGCTTTAACGTGACTTGGAGATTGTACTCTTGCATAGGCAAAGGTTTATCACTAGTTAGCGTAGGTCGCCAAAAATTGTGGGGCTTTTTCAGACTCATTCTTGAAATATATCTTAAGCTTTGAGCTCACCCGTACTCAGACTTGCCAGAATTTTCCTAAGCCGGATTTACTCGGACCAACTTCCCAAAATCTCAATCATCCAGACTCTCTTGAACCCAAACTCATGGCTTCATCTGAGTATTTATGAGCCGCAGTGAGTTGATTCTGAATGAGTTCACCGACCCATGCTTGAGAAACCGCAAGCAGAAACGAAGCATAGTACTAGGAACGAAAACTGGAATAAACCAGGCGCAATCGCGGTGCTTCTCAAGAAGCATGCGGGGTTCTCGATGTGCATGTGCACTGCATAGCAAGAACAAAGTTAGCTTCGCGCAAAGAAAGCATGATTCGGCAGAGTCACCACGTGATAGAGACGATAGGGTGAGGGCCCCACCTGCAGCTCTCATTGCGCTTGCGCGCTAGTTCTACACGCGCCCACGAAAGACACTCCGTGGCGCGCTGGCGTAAGGCTCTTGTTTGAAGAGGATAGTCTTTCTTGGGGACCTTCGATGCAAAAGTCTTGGCCTGTCTGTCTGTCTGTCTGTCTGTACAATTGTTTGTTTGCCCACCCTTACCGGTACCCTAAACGGCACCAAACTGGCCAAACACTACTCCAAACGGCCGACCACATCCGCAACGTCCACCAATATTGCTCAAGATGCAGAGTTCATACTTGGGCGATTGTGAATTATAAAGCAAATATTGCGCATATCTGAGGCACCATACCAACACGCCAATGTTATGTATATGTGTCTCTTACTAGAAAAGGCATACATAGGTAATTCTAAGGACCGTAGCGTTTATCATGTTGCCCTGACCGCTGACCATGCAACGCTTGCACGAAAAGGATAGTGTTTCCAACGCTTCGCTAAGACGACGCGGTGACGGCACCTAGCCGTCGCCTTGCTTTCACCAAATTATCACCTCCGAGACGGGCGCGCAGGGCTCCCGCGCTCCATTTTCCAAATAACTGCCAGATAGCGCCCATGTTTCACGTGTCACGTGACTTGATGTGGTCGTTCGCCTCCGCTGCACGCTCGAGGTACTCTAACGCAGCGCCTCCAGCATACCATTCACCAATTTTTTTTTGCGCAGAACATCAGTAAACGTTTTGTTCACTCTCTCCAGACGCGAGATTATCGTCTTTTGACGACATTTGCAGTGTAACATAGAGATACGGAGCCAATTTTTATATGCGAAGCATTTCTTAGCGAGCTTTGGTGACTTTGAGCATATCTATCTATCTATCTATCTATCTATCTATCTATCTATCTATCTATCTATCTATCTATCTATCTATCTATCTATCTATCTATCTAGCTGCCTACGACATTTTAGCTCTCCTGGCCGTTTTGATAATGGTATCAATACCAAACTTGGTGTGGCATAACATGACCGTATGAGGAACATATTTCACAAGTCATAACATGAAATTCATGACATTTATGTCATGAATGTCATGATTTGCATTTCACGTTCTTGCAGCTCTTCTGGTGGTTTGTTCACATGGCGTGTTGCAAAACTAGTATGGTATCGCATGATGGCATGGCGAACACAAGCGACAAACCTAACATGAAAATCATGTCATGCGTGTCATGTAACAACATGACTACATGCCAATCTCGTGATGCACTCACGGCCGTTTCGCTAGCGTCACATATAACAAATTTGGTGTTAAAGTACGTGAATGGATGACGAAGGTGTCATACTGGTGCAAACATGATAAACATGAGATGCGTTTCATGTAACATGGCTACATGCTACGCTCATGATGTGCTCGCGGCCCTTTCGCTAGCTTTACATGTACCAAACTGGCTATTACGCGACGCGAACGGACGACATAGGTAAATGACATATTCGAACATGATAATCACGACATGCGTGTCATGTAACAACATGACTACATGTCACACTCATGATGCGCTGATGGTCGTTTCGCTAACTTCACATATGTCAAATTTGATATTACGTGACGCCAATGGACGACGAAGGTATGGGACTGGTGCAGACATAATAATCATGAGATGCGTGTCATGTGAGAACATGACTACATGCCACAGTCAAGGCGCCAATACATTTCGACTTGCTCGGCGCGTGCTCGCCGGCGTTCATTTCGTCGCGTCATGCTGGCGTTTCCACGCGAGGAACCGGCCATGCCATATACTCGTAGGCGCATGCCGCGCTGCGTTGCTTTGACGCATGCACGTTTCAGCACGTCCAGCGTCCCTCCGTCACGAAAAGAGGAAGGCGCAGTTTTGTCTTGGCAAAGCATCGGCGCGAAATGCAGCATGTGGCATTTCACACCGGTGGCCGTCTGGCCACGCCGACGGACGCTGGTAGCGCCTGGCTTCACAATGTGGGGCGCCTGCGTTTTGCTAACGTAGCGTCGCTGTGCCCAGCGCGCGTGCTCGTCAATGCTACATTGCTACATTGGAGTATAATGGGCCCTTCATGCCCAGCCACGGTGGTCTAGTGGCCAAGGTATTCGGCTGCTGACCCGCAGGTCGCGGGCTTGAATCTCGGCTTCGGTGGCTGCATTTCCGATGGAGACGGGAATGTTGTAGGCCCGTGTGCTCAGATTCGGGTGCACGTTAAAGAACCGCAGGTGGTCGAAATTTCCGAAGCCCTCCACTACGGCGTTTCTCTTAATCATATGGTGTCTTTGCGAAGTTAAACCCTACATATCAATCAATCATGGGCCCTTCATGATGCGCTCGCGGCTGTTTTGCAAGCTCCACTTAGGCCAAAATTGGTTACGTGACGTCAATGAATGACAAAATATATGACTGGTGCAACCCTGACACGTGTGTCACGTAAGAAGATGACAACATACCACGCTCATTACGGGCTGGCAGCCAGTTCGCTAGCTCCTCATATACTAACTTTCGGATCACGTGACATGAGTAGATAGCGAAGGCAAACGACACATCGAAACATGATAATGATGACACAGAAGTTGTGTACCGCATAATTTACCTCCACCTCGTAACTTTGTGGTGTTTTCAAAGTGACATCAAGCTTCCTCATTTGGGCTTCGCATATCATCCATTACCGCTGTACGAGGTGATGACGATAAAATAAACATTTTTCGAAACAGTGTTCGCGAGTTTGTGAGCTTGGGGTCATCCTAGGTGGGAGGGTCGCTTAATCCAGGAATCCTCTGGCCGCAATCGCCTCGTGGACCCTGGCGACAAGTCCTCGTTGATCCTCTAGGTCGGATCTGGCACTTTTTTTATCTAGGTACCTTGCGCTGGCCGCACAACTTGGAAGTGGAGGCCTCTATACATGCAGCTGGCAGTGAGGCGAGTTTCTAGGAATGATGCACACGCACAGACTCGACACTGGCTCTATTTTTTCATCGGCACGCTCTACCAACGACGCTCTGCTGCCACCAAATCAGTGCTCGGTCCTTTTTCTTCTTGCGTCTGGTGATCGCATGCCGCCAACCATCACAGGGTGGGTACGCTTTGAAGCGATTATAACTTCGTTCTGCCGACTACCAGGCCAGATGAACAAAATATGACCGTGGTGAAGCTGCCCGCCTTGGGCCCGCCAGCTACGCAAACATATGGGAAACATACCACCCAACTTACAACATCTCCGAAGCCGGCTTACCAAGGTGGTTCCACAGCCTTATATTCTCTTTTCCCAAGAGGTAGCAAAGCCGAAGCCTCCTGCGAATGCCTACTATAGCTGCCGATGATATCTGGATTAAAGCCGAGAAACATAAAATCGATAAGCACTACGCATGTTATATTTAATAACGCAGTGGTTTTGATCTGTGTGCCTCAAATTTGGGGCGTTTTACTTCGGCACGCGACGGAGATGTGCCAGCGTTGGTGTCATTTAATCAATACCGCACGCCCGTGCCACTAGCCCAACTTTGTTCTACGCAGTTTCCCGCCTCCTAATCTGCAGCCCTACGGAAATATCAGCTTGCGTTGCACAGCCGTCATGACATTCCGGTGGCCATCAACCTGCATGCTCATGCCACAAAAGGCGCAGCCAGCATTGTGATCTCACCGAAGCTCACGCCTATACCGATCAAACTACTTTGGACGCTTGGCCACACAAGTCTTCTTGACCGCGCTGCGCCCTATCCTAACTGAGCCTTTTAGGCGCGAAGCTCCTTACGCCGTGAGTCCTATGTCTCGTGTCATCGTAGTCGTCCTGGTAGCCAGTGACATTGCATGTCATTAAAAACGGTATCATATCCACGGAGTGAATGATGATGAGTGTGGCGAAGCGTCCGTAAGTCGTCCATCTGTTTGTGCATCCACCCATCCGTTCGAACATGCGTCCATGTGTCCATGCGTCCATCCATCAGTTCATTCTTCCGTCCATCTATCCATCTATTCATCTGTCCGTGCGTTCGTCGGTGTATTCATCCGTTTAAGCATCCGTGCATCCGTTCGATCGTGTGTCTATGCGTTCATGCGGCCATCCACCCGTCCTCGGTTCGTACGCGCTTCACCCCACTCGTCATCACTCACCTCGTTGATATGCTGTAATTTTTAGTGGCGACCGAGCGTACCGCTAATGCCCGCTGCCGCAAGGTCCGCGACTAGTTGTATCACTGCTGTAAACAAAATCTGTTTGGCGCACAACACGCCCGCTCCACGACTCCGATGTCGCTCCCCAGAACCGTCAGATATCCAACGTGTTTCAAAACAAGGACTCGGACTTCGCAACAGATAACCAACAGATTGTCGCTCATGTACGTAATATCACTCTCTCACGCTTTTTCTTTTGTGCATATGTTTCAATCGCACAAAGTGCTGAGGTGGGCGAATAGTCGATGTAGCGCCACGCCAATCAAGGCTAGTCCACTAGGAAAAGTGATGACAGCCTCATGGCTCGAGGGTTTTGCGGGCCTATAGGAATGATCAGAACGTTTTGGATGTTGGCTGTCTGGACTAGTCAACTGCAACCACTTCTGTCTATGCCCGCCTTCCGATAAAGCTGTGACCACAACCAGGCCTCTTCAGCCACCGTGCTGTCTGCCTGCACTACAGCCAAGAATAAATCGAAGGAAAATGTGTAAACAAATAGCCAACACCGTGTAGTATAATAGTATAGAATCAGCGCATGTGTCGTGTATTCTTTATTCCCCATCTGTTTTTGAGCTGTTTTTAGCATCCCAAGTCATGACATGTGAGTAAAAAAAGAAACACCGCCATATCTACACAGTGAGTTGTGTTAGAGGAGCTAGTTCAGAGATGACCGAGTAACCGATGAACCCTCAATACACATTCTTCTACCATAGTATAAAACCGTGACAATGCAGATATATATACATCACATAGGCAGTGTTTATTGTTTTCTTAATTTTTTTTTTGGATACACTATAGTCAGTTTCATGAACCTTTTATAAATTCAGATAAACTATGCATATTATATATGAGTACCCATAAGCAACACTAATTGTACGAACGTTTTCTACCACTAGAGCGTCTTTACACATAGAGAAAACTCGTCACTCACTGTGCAGTTTGGTAGCAGGGCCGGTGAGGTGGCAGTGGCAGATGGTGGCAGGGAACTTTCGTTGAAGAACTGTGATGGCGTTGGCGCAGGGTTGCTCGTTGCGGATGCTTGTGATTATGCTCAGGTTGTTTTGGACCCAAAGTGGTCGTATATGTTGCAGCGCTTTGGTAACTGCATATGTCGCAGGAAGTCGAGCTTGAAGCATGCGTCAGCGCCGCCAACCTCTGAGAGCAACCACTTCAGGCGCTTTACCGCTGTATCCCATGCCCGTGCCACTTCGGTGTTCTCTTGCCACCGCTTTCATGCTCCTTCTTTTTCGGTAGCTCGAAGCTCCGGGTTTGCTTGACGGTGAGCACTCTTCGTCTCGGTTTTCTTGGGATCTCACTCTATGGTCGTTGCGGCTGGCACGAGCTACTGCTGCGTTGCGAGACCACCGCGATGCTGCCTTGGCTTCGGGGGTGTTCATGCTGTGAACTGTAACGAACAAAATTCACTGAGTGAGCTTCCAGAAAGAGAAATTAGGAGTGCCAAATGCAAACGCTGCATGTATGTGCGGCTCCGTAGTGGTCACCTAGCGCGTGCTTAAGCACGTGCTCTACCAGTTACCAAATACAGCACTCGACAACGCATGAGCAGCGGCGCGCCACTGGCGTTACTCACCGACGATAAGGCAGATGCTAGAGAGTACAGCGGCGCCACTAGCGGGAACAGTGAAAACTAGTGTTCACGCCAACAACGGACAAGGCCCGAGCGTGAGAAGCTTCAAAAGCAAGCTCCTAATAAGTAATAGCGTACAAAGCTATGTGAAAGGCTGTTTAAAAATGAAAAATGGAAGAATTTTACATTGTGCAGAACTTTGATATGACAGTGCAAAGCTCAGAATTAAACACTGACTTTAGACAATGAAATATATCAAAATGAATAAGTTAACTATATAGAGAGGTTATATTCTGTAAACAGTAGAGTGGTGGAAGAAGCTGGCAGGTACGTGGAACGATCAATTATTTTCTGGTTAGCTTATGCTCAACGCGAAAAGTCACACATCTCAGAAGTAAACGGCAGAATATCGCACTGTGAGCCTGCTTTAAAGATAACCCGTCAGCGGATTATAGTGAGCAGTAAAGTGAACACAATATTATTGATTGATTGATTGATTGAGTGAGTGAGTGAGTGAGTGAGTGAGAGAGGGATATGTGGGCTTTAACGTTTCAAAGCCATCATATAATTACCAAAGACGCTGTAGTAGAAGGCTCCACAAATTTCCACTACGGGGGGGGGGGGTTAACATGCACTCAAATCTGAGCACACGCGCCTACAGTATTTCCGCCTCCATCGAAAATCCAACCGCCGCTGCTGGGATTTGATCCCGCTACCTGTGAGTCAGCAGCCGAGTACATTATGCCACTAAAACACCACCTCGGGGCATGATAATATTATAGCAATGTTAGAACAAGGTCGAGAGTTATTTCTAGTGCAATCAGGGCCCTAAATGCATGTAATTTTTTTCTGGACCCGCTCAATATTGTCACAACTGCATTCAGAAGTGCCCTCCAGATCACATCTGCATATTGATAGGAACAATCCTGTTGGATCGTCCTTGAGTGGTAGGGCTATTGTCAGGCAGTTAATTCTGCCTTTAGCTGTACCGTCCCTCGACATGCATTATGTTGAAAATAAACATTTAAATTATTTCAATATTAAAGTTAAGGAAGACATAATGCAGCGCACAATTTAGGGAAAGCTGTAAGAGAAATAAATTCTGGAAAGATTCTGTAAACCCAGCCGAGAGACCAAAGGCCTCACCTGGCAGCACGTTTAATGTGAGCAGAAAAAATTAACATGTGTGATGACGTTTATTGAGCCGGAGAAGTCGCAACGATGTCGCAACGAAAAATGTCCGTACGACAAGTCTGGCAAAGGCGGCCCAGGTTCTCGTGCAATCAGAGCACGGGGTTTTTCATTCTCTTTGGAAGGCGCATACGTGCTAGTGCGTATGCTCCACTACAATACCCCCCGGGGTGAAGAGTAGCCATCCTGGCGACTCAGGGAGTAGGCACAATGAGGGGGTCGTAGTAGGGCTTGAGACGGTCGACGTGTACGGTTTCGCGTCCTCGACGGCGCAAATCTGGTGATTGTGTTAGGGGCTCGATGATGTGATTCACCAGCGAGGTTGCGTCAATGACACGGTATGGACAATGGTACCGGGCCAGAAGTTTAGAAGACAGGCCAGGAACGTGCGGGGGCACCCAAAGCCACACGAGGGAGCCAGTACGAAACGTAGGCGCTATGTGATGAGCGTCATCATGTCGGGTTTTTTGTAGACCTTGAGCCTCACTTGTCATGGACCGAGCCAACTGACGGCAGTCTTCAGCGTATCTGGCGACTTCCGAAAGCGGGGAGCACTCCGATGCATCAGGGTGGTACGGGAGTATGGTGTCTAGTGAGTGGGATGGTTCGCGGCCGTACAACACAAAGAACGGGGGAAAACCGGTAGTCGCTTGCGTTGCGGTGTTGTATGCGAAGGTAACAAAAGGTAAGACAGCGTCCCAGTTAGTGTGGTCGGAGGAGGTGTACATCCTCAGCATGTCGCCAAGTGCGCGGTTGAACCGTTCAGTGAGACCGTTCGTCTGTGGATGGTATGCGGTAGATTTCCGGTGGATGATAATGCATTCAGCGAGAATAGCTTAGATGACCTCCGACAGGAACACTCGACCCCTATCACTGAGTAATTCCCGTGGAGCCCCATGGCGGAGAATGAAGCTGCGCAGAATGAAGAGTGCAACTTCGTGGGCGGGCGCTGCCGGTAGAGCTGAAGTCTCAGCGTAGCGTGTCAGATGATCGACGCCGACAATAATCCACCGGTTTCCAGAGCGACTATATGAAAGGGGGCCATAAAGATCGATACCCACGCGGTCGAATGGGCGAGCCGGGCATGGGAGCGGCTGTAACATGCCAGTAAGGTGCCGCGGAGGTGTCTTGTTCTGATGGCAAGTGGTGCAAGACTGAACGTATTTCTGCACAAAGCGATACATTCCTCGCCAGTAATATCGTTGGCGCAGCCTTTCGTAGGTTTTCAGGGCACCTGCGTGAGCACTTTGGGGGTCTGCATGGAGATTCATGCAGATGTCAGAGCGCATATGAGTGGGGACAGCAAGGAGCCACTTCCGACCACCAGGCATGTAGTTGCGGTGGTACAGAATGCTGTCTCGCACGGAAAAGTGGGCTGATTGTCGGCGTAGCGCTCTCGTGGAAGGGACAGCAGATGGATCGGTGAGGTAGTCGAGTAGCAATGCAAGGTATGGATCTTTACGCTGCTCGGAAAGCATGTCAGTGGTGTCTATTGGTGACAAGGTGGTAAAAAGTGGTGACAGAGAAGCCACATCTGGGGTTAATGGCGATCGCGAAAGTGCATCGGCATCTGCATGCTTGCGACCGGAACGATATACTACACGGATGTCGTATTCTTGCAATCGAAGTGCCCAACGTCCCAGGCGTCCGGACGGGTCTCTCAATGTGGACAGCCAACACAGAGCGTGGTGGTCTGTGACCACGTCGAAAGGGCGGCCGTAAAGGTACGGGCGAAACTTCGTCAAGCCCAGATTATGGCCGAACACTCCTTCTCTGTCACGGAGTAATTCAATTCAGCCTTCTTGATAGCGCGACTTGCATAGGCGACTACGTATTCGGCTTGGGTGCCTTTCCGTTGTGCTAAAACTGCACCAAGACCAATTCCACTTGCATCGGTGTGAATTTCTGTGGCAGCAGCGGGGTCGTAGTGACGAAGAATAGGTTGTGAGGTCAGCAGGCGGCGCAGCTGGCAAAATGCGTCGTCACATGCAGGTGACCATGCAGATATACCTTTGCTGTTGGAAAGCAGACTCGTGAGAGGTGCGATGATGGACGCGAAGTTGCGCACGAAGCGACGAAAGTAGGAGCAGAGACCGACGAAACTTCTTAGGGCTTTCAGTGATGTGGACAACGGGAAGTCAGCGACAGCTCGAAGCTTATCGAAATCCGGAAGAACACCGTCTCTTGTGATCACATGTCCCAAGATGGTTAGTTTTCGTGCTGCGAAGTGGCACTTCTTGGAGTCAAGTTGTAGGCCTGCAGAAGTTAGACACGTCAAAATCTCGTGGAGGCGAACAAGATGTGTCGGGAAATCCGACGAAAAGACTGCGATGTCGTCCAGGTAACACAAGCAAGTTTTCCACTTATGGGCACGCAAGATGGTATCGATCATGCGTTCAAATGTGGCAGGTGCATTGCAGAGCCCAAATGGCATCACTTTGAACTCATATAGGCCATCTGGCGTTACAAAGGCTGTTTTAGGCCGATCACATTCAGCCATTGGCACCTGCCAATACCCTGAACGCAGATCCAAGGATGTAAAGCACTCGGCGCCTTGTAAACAGTCAAGAGCATCGTCTATTTGTGGTAGCGGGTAGACATTTTTCTTCGTAATCTTGTTTAAGCGGCGATAGTCCACGGAAACTTGAACGGTGCCATCTTTTTTCTTTACCAGAACCACAGGTGATGACGAAGCGCTTTGAGAAGGCTGTATCACTCCACGTTTAAGCATGTCGTCCACTTGCTCCGTAATGACGCGGCGCTCTTCGGCGGAAACGCGGTAAGGACGCTGTCGCAGAGGCGAATGTAAGCCGGTGTCAATAGTATGAGTGATAGTCGTGGCGCGGCCCAAAGCAGGTTCTTGAAAGTCGAAAGAAGAGCGAAACTTGTTAAGGAGAGCAACAAGTTGGCGGCGATGCAAGAGGGGAAGGTCTGCGTCAATAGCATTGTCGAAAGCTGACAAACTTAATGGCTCAGACGCATGAGTTATTGCGGCAATGTGACATGGCGTTTTGTCGGGAAGAATAATATCATCGATGTGGTCGACAGGTTGCACATATCCCAACGTTCCACCACGAAGTAAGCTAATGGGTAGTTGCAGTGGTTGGTAACCAGCATTACGGTTAAACCAGACGCAATTGTAAGAACGGCGAATGGGAGAACGATGCCCTTGCGTTCAGTAAAAACTGGAGATGGCGTAAACACCACCGTGGCGTCAGCTTGCGCCACACATGAAAGGCTTATAGGGACCGAAGCTTCCGGGAGCAAGGTGATGTCTTCGTCAGCGATGAGTTTGCAGAGCCGAGGAGACCGGTCGGGTGGTGGAAATTCATATGTTGGCACAAGGGACACTTTGGCACGGGAACAATCGATGATAGCTTCCTGACGTGATAAGAAATCCCAACCGAGGATAAGGTCATGAGAGCAAGATGGCAGAACAAAAAATGGCAGCATATCTACGGAGTGAATGATGGAGAGTGGGGCGAAGCATTCGTCCGTCCATGCGTCCGTCTGTGTGACCGTCCATGCGTCTGTTCGTGTGCCCGTCCCTGCGTTCGTTCATGCATCCGCCCCTGCGTCCGTTCATGCGTCCATCCATGCATCTGTCTGTGTGTCCGTTCGTCCATCTATTCAACACTCCAAGTCCCACCATCTCGCATCTTTTTATCATATAATGCCCATATAGAAGCACCGCCATTCAGTGGACATTCCAAGGACTAAACGAGAGATGGCACACGCACACTTTCTTATGGCTTGCGCTTCGGGTCTACTTCCCACCTTCAACCACCTTGAGTTCATGGTATATACTAGTTCACTGTATTCATGGCACTGCGGCCCAACGCTCGCTAAACCTTTCTAAAACCAAGGAGGTTACGCCCAGCGAGTATAACGTAGCAACCTTTTCCTGTCAGATGGGGCTCAATGTACATGCCAGTGGCTGCTAATGTGAAATGAGAGACAGGAGGATTCAGCTTTTAATTTCTTACGGCTTGCGCTTCGTATCTGCTTCCCCCCTTTCACCACTTCGAATTCATTCATGGTATATACTAGTTCATCGAACCGCCAGGTGGCGCCGTTTTGTTTGGCTGGCCGCATACAGTGCTCTGCTTTCACGTGTTCTTGGCCCGTTACCGGGCCCCACCCGTGTCTGGACAAGCTCACTATTCCTTTTAGAAGACTTCCGGGACACGCCGACACCATCCGGGCCCGGTCCGACCCCAGGCTGGCCACCCAGGCCCCTTCAAAAGTACGAAGCGGCGCGGCGCCGCGTTAACCCTAACGCGCCGCGCCTGCACCTCCACGATGCAGAGTCCCGCCCAGCACTCGACACCAACGACAACTGACGCCCTGTCGGTAAGCCCAGCCTCCTCCGGTCGTACCGCTGATACAGCCGTGCCTCCGCTATCAACATCTGGCAATGTCACCAGCCCCGCGCCGACAACAATATAGCAACAGGCAGCGTTCCTCAACAGCGTGCACGGTCCAGCAACGTGCAATGCTGGTGGTGTCTCTGCTACTCCTAGCTTGATAGCCATGCAAACGCTGGAGCCCGAGAGCCGTAATACAGCGTTGGCGTTGCAATCAACCACGCCTGATGCTCTCCCCCCCTTATTTATCTGCGTCTGGCCTACCCATTGGAAATTCCGAGTCTGTCGACAAGCGCGTATCGACGAGCGACGTTCCTTCCATCGCCGAAGTTTTGCCTTCCATCACTTCAGCTGACGACTTATCGACGGAAATGGACTTCACGGCATCGCAGGTCAACGAAGACAATACGCCATCCCCTGAAGGCAGCTGGAACACCGTTAGTGCCAATCGAAAACCTGCCTCGACCGCCCGCCCCCGCTCCGAGCTCATCACCGTCGGAATCCAACTTCCATCTGGAACACTCACGCCGAAACTGCCTCTCTATGACCTGCTTTCTACAATTATAGCCGCCGCAAATCTTTCTCCCAAGACCAGTGCGGAGGTCACCCTTCAAGCCAAACCTGCTCAGAGCCTTGTGTTTCTGAAAACGCACTCACCTCTCACTGCCCACCTCCTACTCTCCCTCACAAGTCTGGAACTTAATGGTAAGCCGATCACCATTAGGCCCTAGGCCCCCAGTCCTCCAATATCATGTCTCGGCGTCATACACAACGTCGGTGGTCACTTCACAACATCTCAGCTCTTGCATGAACTCAAATCCTTTACTTCAGATACACTCTCTGCACGTATGATGGGCTCCACTGAATCCGTCCTCATAACATTTGCTGGAACCATCATCCCTCGCTTTGTGTACTTCAAACGCGTCTCTTTCCGATGCCGTCCACATAAACCTAAGCCCCCTACTTGCACTCGGTGCCTTGCTATAGGGCACCGTGCTCATCAATGCCCCCAACACAGCGTTCCAGCCAAGTGCCGCCGCTGTGCGTCTCCTCTACCAGCAGATCCCGATGCTCACGTTTGCGCCCAACCCTGGTGCATCCATTGCCAAGTCAACACCCACTCATCTCTCGACTTCACCTGCCCCTACCTTCTAGCTAAGCAACGCGAGTGCGCCAAAGCAGCTTTTCTCCGTCGCACAGCCATGCGCCGAGCCACTCAGCCTTCACCGCCCTCCTCTTCAGCGCATGAGTTGCTATCACCTCCCGCAACATCCCCCCCGGACACATACACCGCAAAGGTTAAGGAACACCTCCCATGTGCACTTCTTCATCAAACACACCTTCACCATCTTTAGGTAACGAGAGGCGCTCCTTCGATCTGCGACTGGCTATGTTGAAGCGCAACCAACGCGAGCAACAACGCGTCTAAGATGAGCTACAACAGAAAATACTCGCACTGACGCAGACACTCGCAACTACCACATCCACTCTTACCTCTCAACTCACGGAGCTAAATAAGCAACTCACCACACTCACCGCCCCGACCTCCAGCTCCCATGTAACCAAATTGGCCGACATGGTCGAAACCACCACCACTGCGCATCACACTCGTTTGGTCCAGCTGGAAAACTTAATTGTCCGGATTCTTATGACCCTCGAAACCCAATCTAAGCAACTGAAATCTTTCACCTATATGCTTAACTCCCTGCAAGAGTCGCTTCCCCCGGCAAAAGAAAAAAAGAAACGCGCACGCGTAGGCACTTCCTCTGCTTCAAAGACCTACATGGCGCGTGAAAAGGACCTCGATATTTTGCAGTTGAACTGCCGCAACTTTCGTCATAATAGGACCCCTCTCCACCAATGTCTTCTCACCCGCCAAACATTACCCCATTTTCTCCTTATACAGGAGACTCGGGCGGCCCTTGCCGTCCCGGGCTACCGTGCATATTATGCTATGACGGGAAAGCCACTTGCGTCCATTTATGTACGCATTGACGTTCTCGTTGAACCACTAGACGTACCCTCCCCCCTCCTGAAACATTTAGTTTGTGTGGTCTATTACCAACGATCTACCCGTATTTCTCTCGCTCTGATGTCATTTTACAACCCCCCTGTCACGTCCTCTTTGTTTAGTGCTCTTGGCAAATTTCTGCACTCCCTTCCATCGACCCCCCATATCCTCCTTGGGGGTGACTTTAATGCTCCCCATGGGCTCTGGGGTTACTCCCAAACACTCAAACCAGGTTGCCTTCTACACTGCCTCCCCCAGGAACGCCATCTCACCCTTCTTAATACTCCTGACACCGCTACTTAAGCGGGAACTGTTTCACAGCGTTCCACTACACCCGATCTCACGTTCTCTCGGAGTTCCCTTCCTTTTCACTGGCAGGTGTCCGCTGGAAATCTTTTCAGTGATCACTTTCTCATACACATCACCATCCCTCTTTCCCACAATAAGCGGAAACAACGAGTCGCTCACACTGACTGGGAAGCATTCCGTAATAACCTTTTGTCTGACTCATTTAAAGCTTACGACTACTGGACGTCGCGGATCTCCGCAGCAATGACATCCTGTAGTCGCCGCGCTTATTTTCAACTCCCCATTCCTGACCCTGATCCTCCCTTCCTCCGCTTATGGCGACGTCATCAACGTTTGAAACGCGCTCTCCGCTCCCAGCCACACAACGTCCAACTTTCCTTCCGAATTGATGCTCTGCGGGCTGAAATTATCGCTTACGGCACTTCTCTCGAGCACTCTCGTTGGAAAACGCTGTGTGACGGCCTTGACTTCGCACTGCACTCGCGCTCTACATGGTCTCTGTTTAGGTCTCTCCTAGGTACGAAGCCTGCCGTTGCTCCCACCCTAGCTAAAGCTCTCGCTCAAGGGACTCCATCTGATGTGTTTGAAAATTTAAAATCTCTGTATCTCCCACCCCCCCCTCACACCTTCCTACCCAGATTACTGTGGCGAAGCTAACCCAGACCTTGACCGCCCATTCACGCTCAGGGAGCTGGAAGCTGCCTTAGCCGCTCAATCTACCCGCTCGGCACCCGGTGAGGTTGAGATAACATATACTACATTACGTAATCTCCCCGACAACGCGAAGGAATTTCTCTTACACACATTCAACGAAGCATGGAACAGCGGCTGTCTTCCAAGCTCTTGGACATCATCTCTAATTTGCATGATTCCGAAGCCGGGCAAACCTCCATCTCTCTCTATTCTTCGCCCTATCTCTTTGACGTCATAGGTTGGCAAGACTCTTGAGCGAATGGCCTTGACTCGACTGTCTGATTTTACTGAGGCGAAAGAGTTTTTCCCTCCTTCTTTTATTGGCTTCCGACGCAACGTTTGTGTGCAGGACATGTTCCTTGTTCTTCAGCATACTTTTCTTTTACCTTCTCGCAGTCAGATCCATGCGCTTGTAACCGTCGATGTACGGAAGGCATTCGATGGCGTGAGTCATGACCACATACTCCCTCAGCTCTCCTCTCTGTCATGTGGCTCTCGCGTGTATTCTTACGTCCAATAATTTCTTTCCAATCGAGTTGCTCACTTTAGAGTCGATACTCATTTGTCTGACCCACACTCCCTCACCCGCGGCACTCCTCAAGGTGCCGTACTATCTCGTACTCTATTTAATAAGGCTATGGCCTCTCTTGCCTCCCAACTGTCCCAAATACCTGACCTCCACCATAATTTTTATGCAGACGACATCACTCTCTGGTGTACGTCTGGATGTCCCGGCCACGTGCAGGATATTTTGCAACGTGGCCTGGACCTTATCGCTTCCTTTCTCGCTACTGCTGGCCTGTCCCCTGCACCAGAGAAATGTGAACTACTTTTGCTAAACCGGTCTGCGTACCAGCGCTCCCACAATACCCTAATCTCCCTACATCTTTCTAGCTCTCTCATCCCCACTGTTCAGCAATGCAAAGTTCTTGGCTTCCTTTTGCACGCGACAAAGAACGTGCAGGCCCTACATCACGCTGTGAGGACTTGCCACTCGGTGACCCACCTCCTGCGACGCGTTGTTACTCGGCAGTCGGGGCTCCACGAGGCTCATGCGTGCCGGGTTGCAGATGCGCTTGCCCTTAGCAAGTTCTTGTACTTTGTACCCTACGGTGATTTCACCGAAACGCAACTCAACACACTCGAAAGAGCTCTATTAGGCCTCTACAAGGCAGCTCTAAACCTCCCTCTCACTACCTCTACCACTAAGCCCTTTGCCACAGGCCTCTTCCAGCCATTACGTTCTCTTATTTCTCTGCACCACGACTCTCAGATTGCCCGTCTTTCTCTCACTCGTCAAGGCCAATGGCTATTAGCCCAAGCCGGTATCCCTCACATTCCCGTTTCCGTACCCACCTTGCCTTCTGCCACTAGCACCGCTGCTTCTAACCTTCGCATCCTTCCCTTCCCATCCAATATGTCTCCCGTTCTTCACGCCGGCCGGCGTCATGCGGCAGCACAGCATCATTCTCCTCCTCTCTCTATACAGGGAGTTGCCTACACGGATGCCTCATACGTGGCTTCTCGGGGCTCGTGTGGCTACGTTATCTACCATCCACACCTTTCGGCACCTGACACGCACACAAGCGGGCCATACTTACACCCGCCAAACGTACTTTCGCTCGAGGTCCTTT
This sequence comes from Rhipicephalus microplus, assembly GCF_043290135.1. Classification (NCBI taxonomy): domain Eukaryota; kingdom Metazoa; phylum Arthropoda; class Arachnida; order Ixodida; family Ixodidae; genus Rhipicephalus; species Rhipicephalus microplus. Next base: position 118,842,383 of record NC_134700.1, on the reverse strand, counting down.
CCATGGCCCACGCCATGCAGTCAATTTCCTCCCTCCCTTCTCTCCCCGAGTACACTATTTACTCCGACTCTCACGCCGCCATCCGTCACATACAGAACAACACGTTGCCCCCTGCTCTTCAACAGGAGGTCGAGCGAGCGGCCTCTGCTCTTCAACCCTCCACTGTCTTCCTCCGCTGGGTTCCTGGGCATTCGGGTATTAACGGCAATGAGCTAGCTCATCAGCTTGCCCACGATATATTGCACCGGGCACCGTTCATTCCCTGGCCCACACCTTCGGAAGACAGTGAGAGCTCCGCGAATAACGATGGGCAGATCTCCTTGCGTCACACTATCAAGGAGGTATATCTCCAGCTCCGGCTCGACAAGCGTCTTTACCCTCCCCCTCATCCACCACTCACTGCGCTCGAGGCTCGAACTCTACGGCACATCTAAATGAACTGCCCGATAACCCCCTCTCGCCTTTTTCTTTATAAATATAGGTCTGACCCCTGCTGTCCTAATTGTCCCTCCCCATACGCTGACCTGTCACACTGCCTGTTTTACTGCCCAACTGCTCAGCAATCCAGATATTACCCTCCCCCATTCCTTTCTATCACCTCCTGGCTCGACTGGATCGGCGCCGAAGGGGAAGGAGAACAGCGTCGACTGATTGCACAGGCGGTCGAAATGCTCGGCCTGTAAACTTGGCTGAATAAAAGTCTATTACTACTACTAGTAGTTCATTGTATTCATGGCCCTCCGGCTCTACGCTCGCTAAACCTTTCTAAAACTAAGGAGGTTACACCCAGCGAGTATAATCTAGCAACCCTTTCTTGTCCGATAGTGCTCAATGTACATGCCAATGGCTGCTAATAGGGATCGCAGCGTGCGCGTTGACTAAAAGCCGAATGCTCCTGTCTCTCATTCCCCATTAGCAGCCATTGGCATGTACATTGAGCACTATTTTTTATTGTTAAACAATGCAGAAAAGAAATCTCTCACCGGCACCACCTTGGAGGTCAAATGTTATACCTATTTCAGGTATCTGCCACTGGTGGTTACGTACTACGAGGGACGCCCAAGCCACGCCTTAAGGAGCTTCGCCCCTAAAACTGTACGACGTACAAAACGTCTTGCATGACGACGCGCGCCGTACACAGAGCCGAGGGATGAATGCGTTGCGCGCTAGCCGTGGACAGCACCATGCCACAGAGAGATGTGGTCACTTTTTTCAGTTTCCGACAAAATTTGGCGTCCATCACAGAAACGGCGGCCCCGGTATCAATTAACGCTAATGTGGCGACTCCCTTAATATCGACATCAACAACATTTTGTGGCGAAAACGGAGGCCTTGGGAATTGCGCACAAGTTGCAGTTCTTGCCTCCGGAACTGCACTGATTAGATTCCCTCCTCAGGAGGTGATCGACGACGCATAGGCGATGGCGATCGGTGACGAGGGGATGGGAAACGAGCAGTCGATGGGCGGCGATCCGAGTCTGAGTGCCTCTGTTCATATGCAGATGCGGTGGCCTGCAGCGGCGCGTAGGTAGGAGTTCCGAAGTATGCGTTTGCAGGTGTGGGGCGACGGCAGCAGAAGCGTGCAATGTGGCCAGCGATGCCACAGGAGAAGCAGATAGGGCGATTGTCTTGGGTGCGCCACTTATTAAATCGACGGAAAAAGCGAGGTGAGGGCCTGTAAACTGGAGGCGCGGCCGGAGGAGGTGGAGCCGATAAGGCGACTGGATGCGGTGGGGGCCGCGCGACCACAGCTGCGTAGCTGAGAGGTGAAGGTGGTGCAGGTGGTGCGTAGCCGACAGCTGAGAGATTAGGTGCTACTGAAGTGCATGGGTAAGGGGGCTGCACTGTAGGGAGCACATCACAAATTTCAGTGCGTATGGCCTGCTGCAGTGTCGAAGGCAGGCTTGCAGTGGGCGCGTCGCTATGCGGCAGCAGGGAGAGCTGTCGGGCGGCTTCCTCCCTGATGAAGTCTTTGATCTGGTTGGACAGACTTTCTTGGCGAACGTTGGCATTTGTGAGTGCGATGGCCGAGATCGAATCCGGCTGTGGGACACTCTGTCGGGCGATAGAACGCTGACGGCGCAATTCATCAAAGCTCTGGCAGAGGCTTACGAGGATTGCCACCGTGTACGGGCTTTTCGCTAGCAACATCTGGAATGCGCCATCCTCGATGCCCTTGAGAATCTGCCAAATTTTTTCTTCTTCGGGCAAAGATGGATTCACACGCCTGCAGAGGTCGAGCACGTCTTCTATGTAACTAGTAAACGTCTCGCCAGACTGCTGGGCTCGGTGGCGCAGGCGCTGGTCAGCGCGGAGCTTGCGGACCTCTGGTCGGCCGAACGCTTCAGTCACGAGTGTCTTAAAGGAGGACCAATTGGCGATGGCGGTTTCTCGGTTGGTAAACCAAACCTTAGCTACGTCTGCCAAGTAAAAGATAACGTAGGCGAGCTTAGAGTCAATGTCCCACTTGTTGCTGGCGCTTACGCGTTCGGACAAGGAGAGCCAGTCTTCGACGTCTTGCTCACCACTGCCGCTGAAGATTGGTGGGTCCCGTTGGCGAGTAGCGCCGGGGCAGGTAGACGGGACAGCCAGTGGTGCTGGCTGGGCTGGGATGGGCTGGTTGGCGACTGCGTCAGTCATGTTTCGCGGTGGTCTCTCGGGCAACTTGCGAGAGCGGAGCTCCAGGTCTGCTTGGGGATCTCAGCAGCCTCCACCAAATGTGATGACGTTTATTGAACCGGAGAAGTCGCAACGATGTCGCAACGAAAAATGGCCGTACGACAAGTCTGGCAAAGGTGGCCCAGGTTCTCGTGCAATCAGAGCACGGGGTTTTTCCTTCTCTTCTGAAGGCGCATACGCGCTAGTGCGTATGCTCCACTACACATGCTATTGAAAACGCCCTTCGTGGTCACTGATCTCTTACATCTTACACAAAAATGGCGTTGACAGAGTATAGAATTGACACAATATGAGTTTTGCAAAATACAACCGTCCATTTGGTTTTTGAAGTATTCAGTAAATGGTTGTTGTTATTAAACCACCCGGAGAAAGAAATTAGGTATGACTGCAGCAAGCGACAGTCATTCACCGAATGAATCTCTTTCATTATCTCGATGCTATCAGCATAGAAGACGAATTAATGAGAAATAAATGAACGAAAACATGAATAACGTAATCTAGAAATGAGAGTCGCATTGACACCAACCGTTCGGGGACTTTACTGGTCACATTCTTCAAGAAAGACATTTGATCCTTTACTGCAACATTGTGATATCCATTAGGCAGATCGCTATGCAGCATATTACCGACAGATGAGTCAACATCAAAGTGTGCAAGTTTAATCAGAAAAAAATATTAACAATAATAAAGATTTTATTAATGCTGATATTACTTCCCCGAAACACGTCCTTAACAATTAGGAAGCAATGGGTCTCTTTAAGTCCCAGAAGACTTTTTCGAGTGAGCCCAGAATAGCCAGTTACAGCGGTGTTCTTAAAAGAGCACAAAACAACTCTTTTCTTTGTTTTCGCCAATGAATACACGAATAATTGATATGAATTCTAGTTTACCGGCAGTGAATTGAAAGAGAACATGGAAGGAACAAAACAACAAATACTACACAGAAATCCTGGAACATAGAAAATTCTAAAGCAAGAAAAATGGTATTGCATTCAAACTACCCTACACAACTCGTTTTATATTATTTCACATTAAACTATGTGCACTCGTTTGCCAGTGCTCTGAAAAAAATGCGAAAATGGTAATTTATCTCTCAACACTATATGCTTATGAAATTTAGGACACAATATTGTCAGGGAAAGAATACAAATGGTATTGAAAACAATGGTAATGAAAAATGAAGAACTAAAGATAATTTGCGACCCGTCAAATTCGTACCTGTAATCTTCAAAGAACACGTTCGACGCTCTACCATTGCAGTAATTCTCTCACCATGCCGCATGCTTCCCAGGCCATATTGAGTGTTAATTCTCATTATTATCGTGCCTAACGAATGAAACAAGCGCTTAATTTTACACTTTTCTTCTGCACCATAGGCTAGTGCTGAACTTTTTTGGTTTTGCAAGGTGCCTTCATGTATTCGAAGCTTCTGCTGATATGATGTAAGGCCCACGGGACGGCTTTCAGCTCTCCCATAGTAGAGTACCAAGTACTCTAAACCGTTAACCACCTTTTCTAAACACAGTGCAAACGTTATCCCTTTATTTTATTTAGAAACACCACGCTCTTTATGTTTAAACGCAGACAGTACCGCACTTCTCAGTTTGAAAACAAAGCGTGAGTGCTGGAGGTGATGCTTTCACAAGCGGCCTCGTCTTTTTGAAAGCTGCAAGCTCAATTGAAAGACAAGACCTCTATTCGGAGCGTCAACTCCGTTGTTTCGAACAACATAGTTCGGAATATATAAAGTTCATGTGATTTTGCCGCGACAAACCACTGTAAAAAATTACTCCAAGATATCTGATTGTGTTAGCGTTTTTTACTGCGGTTTATTGGCATATATTTCTATGCTCAGCATGAAGAAAACTTTGGATATCTATGTTTTTGTGTTTTTAGAGGGCTCCGAAAACCGATGAGTTTTTTTTGTAAACAAATAAACAACTTTAACGTGATAGCATCAAAGAGCTCGTTTCAGAGAAATTCCGATGTCAGTATTGGCGTAATTGGTTGTGAGTGAAAAATCATTTTCTTATGCACGACCGAAAAGTCGAAAACGATGGAAATAAAATGAACCGGTCACACGATAGAAAAAATACACACGTTACTGTGCCTATATTCACTTAAGGCCACGCAGTGAAGTTATAGCAAGCACGAAATTGTTTCATGCAACTAATGTTAAGAATGTGCGTAGGGATAGGATACGCTGTCGCGTTGAACTCTTAAAAGCAAAGCTTAGGTGGGCCGCAATTCAAGAGTGCCTTATGAATATAATATTAATAATGATAATAATAATAATAATAATAATAATAATAATAATAATAATAATAATAATAATAATAAACAATAGTCGCAGTAACAGAGTATAACATAACTAGTCATTATTTCAATGTTATTAATATTATTATTATCATCACGATGTCGCACTTCCGGCAGTAGTATTTACTTTTCCTTAATATATTCTTACCCTGTTTGCGTTGATTATTTTTTTCATGCGTTCTGGCTCTTTTGAATAGCTTTTTCTGAACACTGTCTCTATTGCCTTGTGTAATTTTATTGTTTAAGTTTTGAGTGTCCCTGTACAAAGAATTTACGGTTGTTCCTCAAAATGTTGAATACTTGACAGCTGAATAGATAGATAGATAGATAGATAGATAGATAGATAGATAGATAGATAGATAGATAGATAGATAGATAGATTTAATGAACTGATTGGTTGGTTGCTCGATCGATTCATTCGTTGAGTGTTTGACCGCTTTATGTGCATTGTGGTACCTTGCTATGTACTTACGAATTTTCGTTGCCTTTCAGCTATTATACAGCACACGATAGTGACGGGTTAGACCATGGTACTGTATTGTTCGGCCATTATATGTGTTCAGACATGCATGCTCTTGTACATGCAATCGTCATGCATAGACATACCGATTGCTTCGCTTCGTGAGACACTTATTTTACAGTGAGTAAGATCCTAACAAAGAGCATGACTGTGCTCTTACGCAGGTGCATCACTTCATTCCTTTAGTGATATTAGCCAGTCAGAGTGACGTCAGCCTTCATCTAGAAAAGGAAACTACATAGAATGATTGTTCTGGATTGATGATGCAGCTCTTTAACGTGTTACAGGTTTTCTGAAAACACTTTGACCTCGTGTATCCTCGTGTATTGGCCATCCTGAATTGTTTGAGTTCGACGAAACTAATATGTTATGCAGAAAAAACTGTTACAGAGCCCTAACAAACTGATTTGCTAAGATTTCTTACCAATGAGCTGTCAAAATCTTCGTCTGACATGCAGGACAAACAGAGTGGGTAATGCGTTGTTTATGTACATTCCTGACTCCTGTTTTTGTATTTAGCCTTATACTAGACGGCGTACTAGAATGACAGAGTAATTACTCTAGCAAAAATGTCAGGACCAGTGCAACCATGTTATTGTAAACTTCCGGCGTTGTCTGTGATAGTAATCAGCTGAGGTACAACCGATGAATGCCTCGTGGTTTCGGGGCGCGTTCAGAACTGCTGTTCTGGGCGAAGAAAACAGACGCACGGACGTCAATTATCGTCAACGAGGAGCGTACAAAACTAAGCACAAGGTTCGCACTATTCTGTCGATCGTTTAACGAATAGAATCTGATCTTCGTGAAACATCAAGTGTGCTTGCAGGGTTGGCTATGCTATGCAATTTTTTAAACATTAGATATTTACTCCTACGACACAGCCTCCATGTCGGATTATGTTCAACTGTAAAGCGCCATTCAGTGAAGTTGCTTCATAACGCAGTGCTCAGGGCTACCATTTTCGCGAGCTCAAGCGCTATCTATCAACTTCTTGCATCTTGTGTTGCTAATACCCATTCCGCTACTACCATGTTTATGGTACCGTAAACATCTGAATATGCAAACGTTATGCGGCTGTTCAACATATGTCTGTGGTTGAGACATTTGTACGTAACTTTAGAGACATTTCATAGTGTTTCGTTCAAGAAGGGAAATGACAAAACTGTCAGTTTCTCTGTGCACGCTTCCCATAACATCAATTCCCAAGGTACATCGAAGCTGCCGAACTTTTTCTGTATGCTGAATGTTACTATCAATGCAGGTGTCTTGAAAAAGAAAAAAAAAGATAAAGGGTATTCACGCTTGATATCTTTCGTACAGCTGTTTTTTGTTTTGTTTCATTTTACATTAGGGTTTGTCTTTGCCAGCTACAGTAGTTTATTACTAATAATATTTACCTGTTCGTATGGCTTCGTTGCACATTGTCTTAGAACAAGGAAATGTGTACAACTGCGACTTTTCATAGCATTTTATTATTACTTAGGGCACTTTTCAGGACAACAAATGTTGCAAACCCTTTTGAGAAAAGTGCATATATAGAGATATGTCCAAAGTACTTCACCGAATTCAGCGTTTATGCAAAGCTCATGCAAGCTTCGTGTATATTCATGCACCTGAATATATATGCAGAAACATTTAGCTTACACAGGTTATATGTTTGGAGCAGATGCAGGAAAGCGTTGAAGGTCCGTGTGGCAAAGCTCGTCGAAAAACGGTCTTCGTAGAGAATACTTAGATCTTTGGACAAAAATCTTTGTCACAAAAATTTCAAATATGACAGTCATTTACATGTTATTTTAGTATATAGACTAATGAGCATACTACAATTTTTCATGCGAAGGACAGTCACGGCTTCGCTAAGCTTGAAACAGGTTTTCAACCGCATTATTGTCATTCGGTCACATTCATTCCACGTTTTGCGCGCAATATATTAGAAAGACAATTGCAAGCTTGATGAAAAAAGTGGTATGATATACAACATATTTTCTGAAAAAATAATATTCTACTAAAAACTACCACGCTAGAAAAACGTTCAAAAAGTCTTAAACAAAATTTTAATCAGGATTCAAACATTTGCATCACTGCAGAAGCTGTTCATACAATACAATTATACCTACAGTAAAAGGGATGTTGTCTAAACAATAACATTTGAAAAAGAGAAACGACAAAGTGGGAACACAACTTTATGTTTCACTCATTGACGCATTGTGGGGCCAGTTTACTTGTGAGCTCTCAGCAAGTTAAGATTTCCATACGGCTATATATAAAAAACTCGGCTATATTTTCAACTAGCACTTTGCGGAATTGGGTTCTAACTGGAGCAAGAGCAGATACATTTTTCAAAGCAATGCAGACCGACATCATGCTACGCCCACGTCGCAACTCGTACGGCGGAGCTTCGTCCATGAGAAATGCCACGTGCCTTTAGCTGCCCTCGCACCACCTGACACTTACCGCCGCAAGTATTTCCATGAAAAATACTTCTACCTTGGGTGTGAACATTCACAGGTTCATTGCTGTTATGTGCTTATTATTGATGGTTAATATGTGATGTTTAACGTCCAAAAACCACCATATGAATATGAGAGACGCCATAGTGGAAGGCTCCGAAAATATCGACCATCTGGGGTTCTTTAACGTGCGCCCAAATCTGAGAACACGGGCCTAGAGTATTTCCGCTTCCATCAAAAATGCAGCCGCCGCAGCCGGAATTCGATCCCGCGAGCAGCGGGTCAGCAGCCGAGTACCTTAGCCACTAGACCACCGCGGTGGGGTGCTATGTGTTTATTGAAAAGCGCTGGTAATGGGCCACAAAAAAAAATTAAAAGACGTTTTCTTTTGCTTACTTGGAGTGTCGTCGAAAAAGAATAAAAAGAAAGCGGAGCGAACCCATGCCAAATGGGATTCAAAGCCAGGGCATATGCGCGGCTGTAGAACATTCTACCACCGATCCACGACAGCGCTTAATTATTTTTCGCAAGATCACCATGTACGAACGTAACGCGTGACAAGGAATTACATCAAGATACTCAATATAGTTTAGTAGATATGTAAAGCAACAACCATGCGTTACTCGATGCGACTTTCGTAACAATCGTGGGTGGTTTCAAGAATCGCAATGATTACACTGGCTTATTCAAAATTCCTTTCGTAAATAGCAACAGCATAAAATGCATGGAATATGATACGATCGTGTGGTAGACGCTGGGGCATTTGCCTAGCCGCGAAATGATGAATATAGCATAGTGTCACTAAGTGGGTAGTTCCCAATTTCCCAAAGCTGTAATTTATGACGTAATTTGTGTTTTTGAACGAGCTGAAGAAGCAGTTCGAGTCATGAGAAAGTTTACACCAGGCTCTAGAAATGCGTCTCGTGCAGCTTTCACTGTGGCCGTGCTGCCTGTAAAGCTCATACCAGGCGCAGCTGTGTATTCATCATGCATTTCCACTGTGTGAACTAAGGAGAATGAATATATTGGTCATGCTCAGCTTTGGGATACTTAATCAAGCGGAGACTATCATATAGCTCTTTTGGGACAACTGGCAAAAGTGATGAAAACAAAAAGATAAAGGTACTGTGGCTAGATTGACTACATTGTTACATGTAGAATATTGTGTTAATTAGTGCCTATCTGACCATAGATGTCTTAAGGGAAAAGTACTTGCACAATTATAAATCACCTTGATTGATTTTGAGCCGGATATATTTGTTAATACAGCAAATCACCTATAGCCATAGAGTTTTCAACAGTGTTTTGGTTAAAAAGAAAGATAAGCTGATGCATCATCCAGTTTTGCATGTTTTCAACGGTGAAATATATCGCTTACAGCATTGCATGCATGCGCATTATCGGCTGTAACAATGAATTTTGGTTCTTGGGTCTCCATGCTGAAAGGTAATGTTAGGTGTACGTGCTGACACGTAAGGTGAAAGAAAAAATGCCAAATTCAAGCTGCGCAACTCTCTCTCACAACGCCAACGTCGCTCACCAAACTTTCAAAATATTATGCTTCAACGCATATTGACAAAGCATTGCGACAAACCCTCTGGCACGATAGTGGCAGCAGATTCTGTTAATGCTGTTAAGGACATGAAATTAGAGTGAAACGTTGAGCTTTTGAAAATTTTTGCTGTTTTAAATCTTAGACATTACGCAGTAGCTCTATTGTGCTTGTGCAAGTTCCGTCAAATTATCGCAATTTTTCAGGCACGTTAGAAAATTCGCTGCTTTGTCATATTTATTCCGGATGTTGGTTGGCATTTTTTCTGACATCAAAACTTTCTGACAAGAGCCGGCCATTCACTCTTTTTGCTTTCTTTTAGTTCAACTCGTTTCAAGTAGTTATCGTCAATAAAAATGAAAGTTTTGTGGTTCTTGTGTATTGTTTTACTGGGTTTGTCTGTATTTCTGCTCTCTACCACTCATTTGTTTTCCTAAATAGAGCTATAACTGGCAATGACCATGTCCAGTCAACGCCATCAATTGCCTAAAATATAATGTGCAGAGACTAACTTTGGTCGTACTTGATTTCTCTTTATATGCCATGTTAGAAGTGTCTTTGTCCTCCTCGATCTTCACGTTATGAAGGCTTTACCTGTTTCGCGGAGCTCTCTAATAGCAGAAAATCCAGTTTTGGCTCGCGAAAAACTAAGTAATAGTGGCAACAAGTGCAGTAAGGACACCGATACTTATATCAGCAATGATTTCCCTCTGGGCTCTCATGCTCTTATAGTGTCGCCATCCTTGAGGACATCCTCGGCAATTATTTGAGCCAATTAGCAGCAACGAGGGAGGCATCGCTAAAGTGGTTGGACACACTTTATTAATTGCTAGTATTTTGGTTTTTCGCTGTTGTACAAAAGCACGGACAATTCGCTCAGGGATTAAGGCGACGACTGCAGAATTAAAAGAAAAAAACGGACAGCAGTGTTCAAAGCAAACAACATTTAGGAGCTTCTAAAATTACCGTTCTTAGAGATCTTAGACAAAAACGATAACCTTGCGGATTACATAGACGGATTTCGAAAGTGATGGGTGATTCAAGCAAAACATCTAGTAAAGACGTACAATCACGACATCGCATACTTATTTTTTGTATAAATTGATTAAAGACAAAGAGTAGTACCCGATAAGGAGCGTTATTATAAGCCAAGGAAAGCACAAGGTATATTGATTATGCTTTCTTCACTATATTGATCACGGTTCTTTCTTAACCTAAAACCAATTTAGGTGGAGGGAGAAATACCCTTTTCATCAGTGGGATACTTACTCAGTACTTTGAAATCCAATGCTCTACAGTTTCAGCTAGAATGAAGGACACTCTACTGCTCAATGCTCTCACATTTTTGTGTTTGCTGCGATTGTTAGGCGATGCCTCTCCCAGCCCTGGTGTTGATCGTGTAATGCAGTTTTTTGCCGCCAGGTGACAGGGGGAATGTGATCTTCATCCGAGGTAGTGACTGACCAATAAAAGCACGCAAGCTACGTTAGCACGCCCACGCTATGATCCAAAGAAAGAATGCGTAATTTTTAGCTCATTCTGTTTTTTTTTAAATTTCAGTTACAATAATTTCAATTGAGTTAATAACTGAGACGGTTTAATAACAAAGAGACGGTTTCTGAGCAGGCCATCCGATTCGAGTGCGTCCACCATAAGACCTTTGCGTAGTATCGAGGCGTTCACCGCCCTGTTCATGCCAGTTCTCGCCATTGACAATATGAGGCGCCTCAACAGGCAAGGTGTGTCTGCACAACGTGAGGCACTCGTGCCAAACGAAATCAAAGACGTCAAAGTGAACAAGCGCAAGAATTTTCTAGCCGTTGACGTTAACCACGCGGCTGCGCCTGACGTATTGCACAAGGTTACAGAGCTCAATGGCATGGCAGTCCGCTCTCACATACCGCTCGGCAAAGAAGTCATTGCTGGAGTAATGTATGATGTTGATGAGACTATTGTCAACACAGACTTGCCAATCCTGATCGAGACCGCTACAGAAGGCACAATCATAACAAGTGTTTTTCGTCGCGGCACGTCACGTTGCGTGAAGATCATATTCAACGGTGAAACCCCCCGTCAGACGTGAAGGTGGGACAGCTTCGGCACGCTGTTCGTCCCTTCGCACCGAGGCCACTTCAGTGCAGAGAATGTACGAAGTTGGGTCACGTGAGCAGCGTGTGCAAGAACACCACCGTTTGTGCTAGATGCACTGAACTTCACGCCACTAGCGCATGTCAATCCAATACCCGGAAATGTTCGAATTGTGACGGGCCTCACGATGCATCTTCGAGGGATTGTCCGATTATTCGAAGGGAAATGGCAGTGCTGAAGAAAATGGTTCGAGATCACTCGTCCCGCCGGGAAGCAGCCGCATCTATTAGACGACGACGATCGCGTCATCGACGGTCCTCCAAGAAAGACAAGATACCGTTGTCTCGTGAACCGCGCTCAAAGTCGCCCCCACTTCTGTCTAACAGAACAAGCGCAGTCGGGTCGAAGGAAATGAAGCCGCCAACAGCGACACAGCTGACGCCTGGCCGGAACTCCCTCGACTACACTCTACTTGAAAGGGGCATCAGACTTCAGCAGTGAAGCACTCCTCGTCCGAATTATCTAAACCAACAGAGGAGGATAAACAAATAGTCGCCATTGTCAGCTCCTTCGCGAGTACCATTCTGTGTTCGTGAAGAGGATGCAAACACCAATAGCAGGAAGCGCATTGCAGCTGCTGGATACCATCAGCCCCGTTATAGCAAGCCTCAGAAGTCGATTGTTTAAGAAGATTAGCAGCAGAACCATATGGCTTATCAACGGAAACAGCCATCGTGTGCAGATGCTATTCTAAACGCCTTCATAATTCAATGGAATGTGAGAGGCCTGAGGTCCCGGATATCAGACTTCCGGCAGTTCGTGTTTAAAAACCGCTTCCTGATAATGGTAATCTGCGAGCCGAATTTATCTACTATAAAAATATCAGGATACAAGTCTTTGCCCTCAACCACGAATCGGAGTAGCAGCGAAGTTATTGTTTATATTCGCAAGGACCTTACTTATTTCGCCCATGCTATACCGCCACATGACAACAACCAGTACGTGTGCATTACTCTGAAGAAGAAGCGGTTGTCTTTTACAGTTATTGGCGTATATATATTCCCCGCGAGTTTATTTGATTGTAAGAGACAAACAGACATTATGGCAGCTAATACAGGTCCTTGCATTATAACAGGTGATTTCAATGCACATCATCCGATATAGGGAAGCTCGAGGACAAACTCGAAGAGTCGCTCACTGATATCGTTTGTGCCAGACCAGAACCTGCGCCTTGTGAGTGATGGTAGCCCGACATACCTGCGAGGAACGACGTACAGCAGCTGCTTCGACCTTATACACTGGTGTCGTGTGCCCTAAGTTCAAAAGTGCGGTGGTTTACAGACATCTAAACCCATGGTAGCGACCACATTTCAACCTATGTCAGCATCGATGGCCGAGAGACTGCGTCCTCGCCAGTCAATCGGTATATAGACTGTACACTTTATGAAGATTAAGTGGAGGACACATGCAGAAATTATTCCTCGTGTGGCTTAGAAGAAGTAATTGCAGATGCACTGAAAAATTGTACGCGCCGCTTCGCACGCTCAAAGAAGCGCACAGAGCTTGACATCGAATTAGAAAGTCTTCGGGCGTTACGTAGACGTGCTGAGAATAGATACAGGCGTACCAAGTTGATTCTTGATCTCAGAGTAGCAAGGTGTATGCAGAAAAAATACAGCGCCGAATAGACCAGCTGCAGAATCAAAGATTTAAAAGCTTTTGTGAGTCATTAGACCCACGCAAGCCATTGTCTCACGTGTGGAGAACTCTACAGGGTCTTCGCTCAGGCGCCATGCAACGTCATCCCTTCAAGGCTCTCTCACTTCGTCTCAACCGCCGCGAAATTGACGTTGCAGAGGATTTTTTCGCAAACATCACCGGCGGGACAGTCCTATTCTCCGATGAGCTTTTAAGCGATATCCCCGGTCTACGAGATATAAGTATGGATGCTCCAGTTTCAATAGAAGACTTAGAAGCTGCACTAACACTGTGTAGGCGTTCTTCTTCACCAGGGCCCGATAGGATAACGTGTACGGCTCTGCGTCACTTAGGCCAAGCAGCTAGACAACAACTGCTAAATTTATTTAAGTGGTCATGGTAAGATGGCATCGTACCTCAAGAATAGAAACAGAGCTGTCTTGTGACACTTCTAAAAGCAGGGAAGTCCCTTCTGGTGCTGACATCATACCGGCCTCCAGCTCTCGCCAGCTGCGTTGGGAAACTCATGGAGTGCATGATTCTCACTCGTCTGGAATGGTTCCTTGAACGGCATAACATTTACCCCGACTCCATGGCGGGATTTCGATGAAGCCGTTCATTGATTGACGACGTCATCAATTTGATGTCATCAGTAGAACAGCAGAAATTTAGGAAACGACTAGCACCTGCGCTCTTTCTTGATGTGAAAGGTACACACGACAACGTTCCCCATCAAGCTATACTAGACACACTGCTGTTAATTGAACTGGGAGGGCGAATGTTTCTATGGATCCGAAGCTACCTGACAAGAAGATCCTTTTTTGTATATACTGAAGATTGCCCGACCTCAGACTACTACACGTGCCGTGGCGTCCCGCAAGGTGGTGTTTTAAGCCCTGTTCTTTTCAATGTTGCCTTGCTTGGCCTGACGGAAGCTCTTCCTGAAACAGTCAGTGTTTCAATATAGGCTGATGATATCTGTGTCTGGGTATCTGCATTGACACGCCTACTTGTTCGAGCAAGGATACAGAGGGCAGCGTCGCAAGCATCTTACTATCTTCGCACGCAAGGCCTAACAGTCTCAACAGAAAAATGTGCACTGGTGGCCTTCACGCGCAAGGTGGTGACAAGTTATTCGATAAGCATTAATGGCCAGCCCATCTCTTACAAGCGTAGCCATCGTTTCATAGGTCTCATTGTTGACCGCGACCTCTCCAGGAGCCCTCATGTGACTAGCTTGAAAGCGAAACTGGTATCGATTATACACGTCCTGAAAGACATCGCTGGAAAAAAATGTGGTCCATCATTGAGTTACATGCTACAGCTTTACCAAGCAATTTTTATTGTTGTACTGCGCTACAGTTCTCCTCTGCTTTCTAAAACTTGCAAGACAAATATTCAAGCACTTCAGAGCGTGCAAGCACTGGCACTACGTGTTTGTCTCGGCCGGCCACGAACTACCTCAACCGCTGAAACAGTGATATTGGCTCGGGATCATCCCGTTACGACTTACGTCGCAACCGACATGGTGAGAGCACATATTCGGCACAATTCACGGATGGTATCGAGCCACTTGACATGTCTGCCAGAACAACCGCCGCAGGGCTTCGTTCTCTAAGTTCGTCAGCTCCCACCGTGCATTGCTACTATCCGGTTTTATACCCTTGGCGCGTTCACCGTCCGCCTTGTGGAGCCTACGACAACCCGACGTGCGCCTTTCCGTCCCAGGAAAAAGAAATAGAAAAGTACTTTCTGCCTTGGCCTTGAAGCAAGCGACTTTGGACTGTTTAGAGAATTTCTACGCTGACAGAATCCACGTATACACGGATGGATTTACCACCCAGACTAGCTCCACCGGTGCTACCGCCATTCCATCTCGGCACATCAACATCACTTACAAACTTTGTCACGTGAGCACATCGACTGGTTTGGAAATTGTTGCCCTGCGAGGTGCCATCGATTATATCAACCAACATCCGGCTAATCGATGGGCAGTATTCTGTGACTCCAAGGCGGCTCTACAATGTCTTTCGTAGGCACTTCGTCGCGGGTCCTACGAACAACTGGTATGGGAGATCAGAAAAATGCTGCACTCTGCGACCGAACAAGGACACAACGTTGTGTTCCAATGAATACCAAGTCATTGCGGTATATCTGAAAATGACCTCGCCGATAAAGCAGCCAGAAATGCACACGTACAAGCAAACCCTGTGTCCGTAGTTTTATCTAGGATTGACTCGGCTAGATACCTAAGCAAGCTGGCGCAGGACATGACGCTCCAGACGTGGCAGTCATAACAGTTCGCAGATCATCGACTATATTCTCTCGATCCATCTCTACGACTGCGGCTACCCTCTGGTCTTTCTAGGAAGGAAGATACCGTATTGTGCCGTCAGCGTCTGGGCGTCGCCTTCACCAATGCCTACTCATTTAAGATAGGGATGGCCGACAGCGCGGAGTGCAACGACTGCGCCGTCGATGAGACTATTGAACACATCTTATTTTACTGCCCGGCATACACAAATGAGAGGCTTCACCTGCGCACTGTTTTAAATCGACTGGACGGAAGTGATTTCACTGTCGAGAAAGTATTGGGACCATTCCACTGCCCATCCAATTTCCGAAAGGCAACAAAAGCACTGTTGCGTTTTCTGAAAGACACCAATCTGTTTCATCGTTTGTGATGGTGAAACTGTTACGCATTGGCCCAGTCAGTGACCTTTTATCTCCTCCTCTATACCTTTTCTTCCCCTCTCCCCTTTCTTAGTGCAGGGTAGCCTACCGGTGCTCAGCCCTGGTTAACCTCTCCACTTTTCTACTTGTGTTATCTCTCTTGCAACTGAAGCTGACACTTGAATTTCACAAAAAAAAGTGCACCCGCCTTCGTCACACGTCATTGTTCTTTATTCTTTTTCAATTTTAGCGAATAAACGTAAATTTCTGGGGAAACAATGTATTCCTGCATGTGGAGACAGGTAAATACAGGGTCCGTAGAGCATTAATGAAACAGCGCGTATGTTGATAAGATGCCAAGACACTCCATTTCCTGGATCACTTCTTTTTTTTCCTTTTCTGCTTCTTTATTTAAATACCCGTAAAACCGTGATTACGCGAATCACCTGAATATTACGCTCTCGCAATACATAGGTGGTATTGAAAGTAAAATAACACACAAAAATTTATATGACTGGATTTTTGAATGTCGCGTTGTTTAGAAAAAATATTACTTCAACAATAGTAATGGCGCATAATGCAAGAAGATGGGAAAAAGAAAATCAAAAATAAGAGGAAGCCATATGGCAACAGAATACTAAGCAGAGCTTTACATCTAGAGGAGTTATTGTTCTAATACTTTGCACCGAAAGCGTAAGTGATGCCAAACATTCTGCATATATTATTTTTGCTTTAGTTACCACTTTGTGAAATGAAAGAAATTAGCGCTCTCTAAAGTTATGCGGGGCATTTTTTATGCGTATGCATTTTTTTATTACTAGTAATATCTTAACGCGAATATAAATAAATTGATGCAACTCAGAATTTTTCAGTGTGCACTTCCGTACATATTTTTTTAAAAACTTTGCCTTTAAAGTACACTTCGCGGTGCTACTGTTACACTCTGTTTATACTGCTAAAAAATGTTTGATCTGCCTTTCTAGATTTCATTTCTTGTAACATGAAATTTGTTCAATATACAGTATAAACAACTTTTTGCCAACAATATTCTAATCCAAATTTGTGTCGTCCAGCTGAGGACGTTCCTCTAATGTTACATTGAGACAACTAATCGTACTGATGGTATAGTTGAAATATATTTTTTGAAAATGAGTAATGATTCTTTTATTGCCTGAAAAAAACACATAATTATAGTTCTCCCAGTACTGACTTTCCTTCAGCCCAACACCGGCTTGTTTTTGAACAAGTAAACGACTTCCAATCGCGTATAAGTTTACTCCTCATTTTCGACGCCTCGTTATTCCGTCATGCAGCGGCATCTGGCGCATTCTAGGCGCAGCCGTAGTGACCATATACACGTTCCTGCGAATTGTTGTATTTGCGATGTCTTTAGCGCGTGCGTGTGCTCGCAGCAGATGATGCGGAGGCCTCAACTGACCTAATACACTGCTGTACAAGCCGGAATGTAAATAGGAACACACGTTTCAGTTGGGTGCCATGAGGATTTCGTTGCGTCCTCCCAGGTTCTTTTCTGGCCCTGGGGCATACCGGTGTCCAGGTTTTCATTAAAGACGTTGAAGGCGAGCGCGAGCGAAACAAAAATTGTCAAATTGCGATAAAAAGATGACGAAGCAAAATGGCAGATCCCACGTACAGTGTCAATCGATAATATACGAAGCACGAATGAGAACTGTTGATATGTCACTTTAAAATCAGCAAAACGTTACGAAGTGAAGGTAAATGATGCCGTACATGACTTCCGTGTAATGATGATCATGTTTGGATGTGTCGTTTACCTTCATCATATATTCACGTCACGTGATACCAAACTTTGAATATGTGGAGCTAGCAAAACGGCCGTGAGTACGCTATAAGCGTGGTATGTTGTCATGTTCCTATATGACACGCGTGTCAGGATTATCATGTTTGCACCAGTCATATATTTCGTCATCTATTGACGTCACGTAACACCGTATTTCGTATATGTGGAGCTAGCAAAACGGCCGCGAGCGCATCATGAAGGGCCCAGTATACTCCAATGTAGCGTTGACGCGCGCGCACGCTGGGCACAGCGACGCTGCGTCAGCGAAACGCGAGCATTTGAGTCTGACGCCAGGCGTGACCAGCGTCCGTCGGCAACCGGCGCGAAATGCGACATGCTGCACTTAGCACCGATGCGTTACCCAGACAACACTGCGTCTCCCTCTTTTCGTTACGGAGGGACGCTGGACGCGCTGAAATGAGCATGCGTCAAAGCAATTCTGCGCGGCGGCGCCTGCGAGTATATGGCAGGACCGGCGCCTGGCGTGGCAACGCCGGCGAGCACGCGCACCGAGTCTTGTCAAAATGTATCGGTGTAGTCATGTGCTCACATGACATTTAATCATGTTCTCACATGACACGCATCTCATTATTATCATGTTTGCACCAGTCACATACCTTTGTCATCTGTTGAAATCACGTAATACCGAGTTTTGTGCATGCGAAGTTAGCGAAAGGGCCGCGAGCACTTCATGAGTGTAGCATGTAGTGATGTTGTTACATGACACGCATCTCATGTTTATCATGTTTGCACCAGTATCATACCTTCGTCATCCATTCATGTCTCGTAATACCAAACTTGCTATAAGTGAAGCTAGCGAAACGGCCACCAGCGCATCATGTGCGTGCCATGTATTCTTGTTTAAAATGACACGCATCTCATGACTATCATGTTTGCACCAGTCACATACCTTCGCAATTCATTCAAGTACCGTAATACAAAATTTGGTTTATGTGGCGCTAGCGAAACAGCCGTGAGTGCATCATGAGCACGGAACGTAGTCATGTTGTTACATGACGTGCATGTCATGAATTTGATGTTACGGTCTGTCGCTTGTGTTCGCCATGCAATCATCTCATACCATACCAGTATTGCAACATGCCATGCGAGCGAAACCACCGCGACAGCTGCAGGACACACAAATGTAAATCATGATATTCATGACACACATGCCATGATTTTCCTGTTATAGCTAGCCAAATATGTTCTTCATACACCCATGTTATGCCATACCAAGTTTGGTATTGATACCAGTATCGAAACGGCCAGGAGAGCTAAAAGTAATAGGCGGCTAGATAGATAGATACGCTCAAAGTCGCCGACGTTCGCTTAGAAATGCTTCGCATTTCAAACACAATTTTGAAAGACCGAACTTGATGTGCACAAGCAAGAAAACAATAAACAAAATTAGGCCTCAACAAAAATAATTTAACCCTAATACCTTTCAACCTGAACTTGGCAACGTTTAACGCTAGAACCTTATTTAGTGAGGGAAGTCTAGCTGTACTATTCGAGGAGCTAGAGGGTGTTAAATGAGATATAATAGGGCTCAGTGAGGTTAAGAGCACAGATGAGGCCTATACTGTGCTACAGAATGGGCACGTCCTTTGCTATCGGGGCTTGGTAGACAGAAGAGAACTGGGAGTGGGGTTCCTAATTCACAGAAACATAGCTGGCAACATAGAGGAATACTATAGCATTAATGAAGGGGTGGTAGGTATTGTAATTAAACTGAATAAAAGATACAAGATGGAGGTGGTACAAGCTTACGCGCCTACATCCAGCCACGATGACGCTTCAGTTGAAAGCTTCTATGAAGACGTGGAATCGGCAATGAGTAAGGTAAAAACACAGTATACTATAGTGATGGGCGACTTTAATGCAAAGGTAGGGAAGAAGCAGGCTGGAGACCAGGCAGTAGGAGATTATGGCATCGGCACTAGAAACGCCAGAGGAGAGCTACTAGTAGAATTCGCAGAACGCAAATATTTGCGGATTTTGAATATCTTCTACCGAAAACGAGAAAACCGCAAGTGGACATGGAGGAGCCCTAATGGCGAAAATAAGAACGAAATAGACTTTATAATGAGTGCACACCCAGGCATCGTGCAGGATGTGGAAGTGGTTGGCAAGGTACGATGCAGTGACCATAGAATGGTACGGTCTCGAATTCACCTAGACTTGAGAAAGGAACGACAGAAACTGATACGCAAGAAGCCAATCAATGAGCTAGCACTGAGAGGAAAAGTACAGGAATTCAGAGTCTCGCTTCAGAACCGGTACTCGGCTCTTACTGAGGAAACCAAACTTAGCATATATACAATGAATGATAATCTGACGAGTATCATTGCGGAGTGTGCAGTGGAAGTTGGAGGCAGGGTAGTTAGACAGGACACTTGCAAGCTTACCAAGGAAACGAAGAGTCTCATTAAGAAGCGTCAAATCATGAAAGTCTCAAGTACAACAGACAAAATAGAACTGGCAGAGCTTTCGAAGTTGATTAATAGGCGTAAGGTGTCCGATGTAAGAAAGTATAACATGGAGAGAATTGAACACGCTCTGAAAAACGGAGGAAGCATCAATCAAAGCAGTGAAGAGGAAACTTGGGATAGGCAAAAATCGGATGTTGCACTAAGGAACAAAGAAGGCAAAATAACTACCAATATGGATAGGATAGTGAAAATAGCGGAGGAGTTTTACAGAGATCTGTACAGTAGCCGGGACAACCACGACTTTAATACTATAAGACCTAGCAGTAACCCAGATGACACCCCACCAGTAATGATAGAAAAAGTCATAAAAGCTTTGGAGAGCATGCAAAGAGGCAAAGCTGCTGGTGAGGATCAGGTAACATCAGATCTACTGAAAGATGGAGGACAGATTGTGTTAGAAAACTAGCCACCCTGTTTACGAGGTGTCTCCTGACGGGAAGAGCACCAGAGTCTTGGAAGAACGCTAACATCATCTTAATACATAAGAAAAGAGATGACAAGGACTTAAAGAACTACAGGCCAATTAGCTTGCTCTCTGTAGTATACAAGCTATTTACAAAAGTAATTGCTAACAGAGTAAAGAAAACATTAGAATTCAATCAACCAAAGGAACAAGCAGGATTTCGAACAGGCTACTCAACAATCGACCACATTCATACTATCAATCAGGTAATAGAGAAATGCTCAGAATATAACCAACCACTATACATAGCATTCATAGAATACGAGAAGGCGTTTGATTCAGTAAAAATATCAGCCGTCATGCAGACACTGCGGAATCAGGGCGTCAATGAAGTATATATAAACATCCTGAAGAAATCTACAGGGGATCAACTGCTACCATAGTGCTTCATAAAGAAAGCAACAGAATACCAATAGAGGAGGGTGTAAGGCAGGGGGACACAATCTCCCCAATGCTATTTACCGCTTGCTTACACGAGGTTTTCAGAAGCTTAGAATGGGAACAGTTAGGGATAAGATTTAATGGAGAGTACCTTAGTAACCTGCACATCGCCGATGACATTGCATTGCTGAGTAACTCGGGGGACGAATTGAAACTCATGATTACGGAGTTAGATAAGGAGAGCAGAAAGGTGGGTCTTAAACTGAATCTGCAGAAAACGAAAGTAATGTACAAAAACCTCGGAAAAGAGCAGCACTTCGAGATAGGTAATAGTGCACTTCAAGTTGTAAAAGACTATGTCTACTTAGGGCAGGTAATAACCGCAGAGCAAAACCACGAGATTGAAGTAACTAGAAGAATAAGAATTGGGTGGAGCACATTCGCCAGGCACTCTCAATTTATGACAGGTAGATTGCCACTATCCCTCAAGAGGAAGGTATATAACAGCTGTATTTTGCCGGTCCTCAGCTATGGAGCAGAAACCTGGAGACTTACAAAGAGGGTTCAGCTTAAATTGAGGACGACGCAGCGAGCAATGGAAAGAAAAATGGTAGGTGTAACCTTAAGAGAAAGAAAGAGAACAGAGTGGAATAGGAAACAAACGGGGGTTAAGGATATCATAGCTGAAATTAAGAAGAAGAAATGGACATGGGCCGGGCATGTAGCGCGTAGGCAGGATAACCGCTGGTCGTTAAGGGTAAATAACTGGATTCCCAGAGAAGGCAAGTGGGTTAGGGGGAGACAGAATGTTAGGTGGGCAGATGAGATTAAGAAGTTTGCAGGTATAAATTGGCAGCAGCAAGCACAGGACCGGGTCAACTGGTGGAACATGGGAGAGGCCTTTGTCCTGCAGTGGACGTAGTCAGGCTGATGATGATGGTGATGAATACCTTTCAAACAAATTGCTTACATTTAGAATGATGTTACAGGCGCATGACTCGGCCATTTCAGGTAAGCGTTAATGTATATTTCTTAGCAGCCAGGATAACATGCTGCAGCATCCGGTCTTCGAGTCAACTGCATTCATCCATAGTTGGTACGCACATCATTACATCGAATGTAATCTTATTTTACTGATAATTCAATTATATGGACACTCTCGACTGGTTTTTGCCGCCGGCGTCAGCGTTGACTGTCATTCACCATATATATATATATATATATATATATATATATATATATATATGAGATCCAACAGACAGTGATGCCAAGGAATGTACAGGGGAAGTTATTAGAACCAATAGTATGTAAATAAGAAGAAAGAAGAAAGAAAAGTGGATGAAAAAATAACCAGCCGTGAGCAGGAATCGAACCTACGACCTTCGAATCACGTGCTACGTGACGCCAAACATGCGAATAAGAGTGTTTTCACACTCGTTCTTTGGCTTATAGATGGCGCTGACTGTCACTCCTACTTCTAAATTCACATATAAACCCCCCCCCCCCCCAAAAAAAAAAGTGGATGGAGGGAACGCCGCTGTGATAGCTCAGTGGTTAGAGCATCGAACGCGTTATTCGAAGGTCGTAGATTCGATTACTGCTCACGGCTGGTTATTTTTTCATCCACTTTTCTTTCTTCTTATTTACATACTATTGGTTCTAATAACTTCCCCTGTACATTCCTTGGCATTACTGTCTGTTAGATCTCATTAATATTGTGTTAAAACACGAAAAAACGAGCCCTTAGGCATACACTTCTTTCCCTTATTTCATCGAACGAGGGTCTCGTTCTGGCAGACTTGGTGTGTTTAGGTTGTATAAGAGGGACAATTAATCAGCTGCCCGCTCATAATAAGTTCACGTGCTACGTGACGCCAAACATGCGAATAAGAGTGTTTTCACACTCGTTCTTTGGCTTATAGATGGCGCTGACTGTCACTCCTACTTCTAAATTCACATATAACCCCCCCCCCCAAAAAAAAAAGTGGATGGAGGGAAGGCCGCTGTGATAGCTCAGTGGTTAGAGCATCGAACGCGTTATTCGAAGGTCGTAGGTTCGATTCCTGCTCACGGCTGGTTATTTTTTCATCCACTTTTCTTTCTTCTTTCTTCTTATTTACATACTATTGGTTCTAATAACTTCCCCTGTATATTCCTTGGCATTACTGTCTGTTAGATCTCATTAATATTGTGTTAAAACACGAAAAAACGAGCCCTTAGGTATACACTTCTTTCCCTTATATATATATATATATATATATATATATATATATATATATATATATATATATATATATAGGAGAATAAAAGGAGTTTGACTCACAAGTGAAAAGATTTTTTACTTGACGTTTCGACCGTGGGCCCGGCCTTCTGACGAAGGCCGGGCCCACGGTCGAAACGTCAAGTAAAAAATCTTTTCACTTGTGAGTCAAACTCCTTTTATTCTCCTATTATTCCCGGATCCGGCGACAAACGCTCCTCCAATATATATATATATATATATATATATACACGCAAGAAAGAAATGTACACCAGAAAAATACTCCAGCACTCGGAATCGATTGTCTGGCCTTTCGCTCCAGAGAATGCGGCGTTAACCACTGGGCACCTCCTTCAACATTCAAATGGTATGTTATGTATATTCACCGGTATGCGCTGGCGGCACCTGTCTCGGGGAATATGGCGTGTTTTCAGCATTACCAGGGAGATGGCGCAATGAGTGCGCTCAGCTTAGGGAGCCTTCATGTGCGCGCCGGATAAACGGAGCCGGCGCGCACAAGAAGGCTTCCTAGCTTGGCGTAACTCGGCGAAAAGCTCTGCACCCAGCTCGTCGCAATGCACGGATACGCGCTCATCTCCCACGCGTGCTTTGCGCCGCGCGGGAGGAGGGTCCCTGTCCGGGCACTTATCCTGTGGTGGGGGAGAATAGCATGCCTTCGGCTTTCACCGGTACAATTGCATATGGTTCCCAGACGCACAAAGATCAATTCACTTACTGGACAGCCGCGTTTGCGAAAGGAGCGCAATTTTCAAACACCCTGAAGTCACAACTGGGACACTTGCTTGTTCGCACTCATATCTGTACCTGAGAATATACTCACTCCATGCGTTTTTTTTTGTTTAAACAGTGTGTTAAGTGTCAAGCTGGGAGCGTCGTTAGTTCACTCTCGTTTTTGTGTGTTCTTTTCGTTCATTCTTTATGCGTGAGCAGCGCGCTGCACGTTTAGATTTCCTTGTTGTTCTCAGCGTTACATTCCTAATTGTTGCTATCGCATTCATTGGTTCGCCCTCGCGGCTGAACTGTGATTTTTTTTGCTTTATAATGTGCAATGTGTACGTATAGTGACACGTACAGGCCACCGGTATGGTCAAACGAACTTGCGATGTAACTTAAGGAACAAATTACCGTGATGTAACCGAAGTTCCCGTTGAAGTGAATTATTTTGTTAGATTATTTTGTTTGAAAAGACAGGCGAGCAATTTTTTTCGAAGTTTCAAATGCGTCAATTTAAGGCACGATTTCTTTAGAAAAACGTAAGCTCTGCCATAATGGTTTGAAGTAATCAATTGCGCTGAATGGTTTGGAAACGGTAAAAAATAGTTAATGTTTTTTGACTGGGTCTCAAACAGAAGAAGAATACTCGGGCCTTGGTTTAATAAGTGTTTTGTAGAGTAATATAGAGTAATAATTTTGAACTATAAGGAGGTTCGAAAAAATTTTTGCGTAGGTGCGGAGAGATGTTTGGCATTGATAGTAAGCCATACATTGTGCGCATGCCAAGAAATCTTATTGCTGAACTGAATTTTAAGGTATTTATCGTATGTTACGTATTCGAGTGTTGTTATTCATAACGTAACCAAATGATGTGGATGAGTCAGAGCGATGCCGGAAATGCATGATTTTTTTTATTTAGTGGGGTTTAAGATCATAAGCTATAGTGAGCCCTATTTTGATATGTTAGCTAAGTCGGATTGAAGAACTAAGTTGAGCCAAGTATTTTCATGGGTTCATTGAAGTTCACTCACTTGAGATTCCACTCTTAATTGCAAGATATTGAAGGTAATTTCATTTCGTATCTACAAACAATACGTTGTATTACGCTAATCTTGCGTTTATAAGGAGTTAGAGTGAGCATTCGTTTGCATCGTATAAAGGCGGAATACCTATCAGTTACATTGCAGATGATACGACAGGCATCTGTGGCGGCAATTTGGAGAAAGCTTATGCCACAGGCCCTTACTTTAATGAAGCGATAGTCAAAAAAGAAAAAAAAGCGAAGCTCTTTTTCTTGCTGTGTAAGCCATGATAACATTTTTGCGCTTAGTGAAAAGAAGTCAAGTTCAATTATAGAATTCAACACGAATATAAATCGAGTGACTTATTGAATGAAAATAGGTAGACCAAACTGGAAATACTTACAATTCGTATCGAATATATTCTGCATTGATTGTTCGAGCATAATATCCTAAATATAACTGCTCATGTGAATGTTATGCTGATAATGCTGCACTACCCGACCAAAAAACATTGATTATTTTACTGGGGCCTTGATCATGGTATCTTGAAAAAAAAATGATGTAGAGGTTTTGAAAAAGTTACCAAAGTGCAGAAATGGGATGATTATAGTTTTCAATTCATTGATCGAAAGTGAAGTAAAAAAACACTCGAATCGAATTCATCTCGCAATAATTAATTAAACAGTCAGCCTAGCTGAGTCTACAACAATACCAGAAAAAAAGTGTCTCTGTAGATGATGAGAACAGCGTCGACATCCACCTCGCTTTTTCAGCATACGCCTTAACTCCATGGACAAGTGACAAATTGCATCGCCAGATAACTGGCGTGTCTCATTCATTAAAATTCCCTCCAGCTAATTAAATGATGCAGGCTGCTGAACAAAGCACTGATACTTTCGGAACAAAAACTAGACAGCACAGAAATACCCAGAAGGCTAGAACGATTCGAAAGCAAGAAAATGCAAGAATAAAAACACTAACAAGTTTTCCAAGTTAACAAAGAAGCTACTGATTAACGTCGTCGTTGGTTAATACAGTTAACTCATTTAAACTCGTAAATTAACGCACTCATTCATTATTTCATTGATGCTATGTACGATGGGCCGATATTGGTGCAACTCGGAATCTCTTGCAGCTTTGGCGACAAGCTTTTTGAACGAATTAATAGCACAAAAACGTCAAATCTAGACCTTAGCGCGTGCCGACTTCTAATGGTAACAATGGGATCTGGTCTAGCGTAAAGAGATGTCGACAAAGTTTGCTGGCGCCTTCCATTTCTTCCATTTTATTTGTTATTCCACTGACTGCAGAAGTGCGCCAGTGCAAAAATCTGTCATAATTAATTTGTTACAGATATTTTTATAAATACTTACTGTTCATTTTGATTTACAAGTGTTTAGTTCGTGCACAAAACATTTTCTTAGAAGAACTAGTAGGTCACCTCGGAGATTAGCTCTGGCCAAGCGAATTCAAACAGCACGCCATCAAACTAGTCACCAAGACCACATGTATCGCCACCATAATTATCATGATAGGCCTGTACATTTTTGTGGGTTACACCATAGAGTTTCCTAATATAAACTAGAGGGAACTCTGGCGCTAGTGTCTATGGGAGCTGCAACGCACAGCGCTTCAGCGAGCATGGGAATGATGGGTAGTACACACATTTGTCTAATCTTCGTACTTCTGGCCTGCTTCTGGCTTCGTGTGTGTTGGTGTAGCTTGGAGCTGTTTTCTCACAAAACAAAATTCAACAAAAATTCAGCGGTTGCGCTTCACCACCTTATTCTTTAAAGGCTTACCATTCGAATCAGATCACGAAGATCAAAAGGGTTGAATATTTCTTTCAAATCGAAACCGTAACCAGCAATAAATGAAGCCGCAAGTACGATTCGCCGCCGGCAAGCACGAAGACTAGACAAATGTGTGTACTACCCACCATTCCCATGGTCGCTGAACGATTGCAGCGCCAGAGTCCCCTCTAGTTAACTTTAGGAAACTCTATGGGTTCACTTCATCCTCTGCGTGCTCCATGCTGATTACCTAATTAACTAGGTGATAGACATAGGTAGTTTACCTAGGCCTACCTAACGTGCCAAGGACGAGTTGATTTAGCGAATGTCTTGCTAAAAACGTGATAAATATACCTATAGTAATTAACACAGTGTTAATGTATCCTTGAGCGCCAAAAACCTAGTTAACTAATACCATGTTACATTTAAGGGCAGTATGAACAAGCAGACTGTTTAATACCATGAAAATTGGGACGTCACAAAATAGAGCCTTACTTATAAAGTTCATTGCGAATTGAGGACTCTAATTAGGATGCTAATGAGTGATAAATCAAGACGCTAATGGGTAGTGACGACATACCACTTAGAGCCACTTTGCCACCGTTAAGTGATCTCCCTGGTGATACTTGCAGCCAAAATAGTTACTCTTGATTTGTTCGTTGAGACAAGTTTTTGCCGATTCCTTATTTGAAAAAGCACTTCAGATGTTAATGTAAGTAGAAGTAACCTGTTCATTTATTTATCTCTAATATTCATTAGGAGCTAAGCGAGCTGCACGAGAGGGCAGTGTGTGCGCCATTGTTGCCTTATAGAGTGGAAATTTCAATTCATTAGCTGGAGCAGAAGAAACTGTCTCAGCAAGGTCGAATGCCCGCGAAGACACCTGTGGCATTCACGATGCTAACTTGGCAAAAATTGGAGTGACAATGACGCTACGTCGTTTCGCTTTTGAAATTTCACTGTGTTCTCTTACACCAGACTTTTGAAGAGTTACGTGAGATACGCTGAAAAAAACCTTCAAGAAGCTGCCTCATTTTTGTCTCGTACCAGAAGTCTCGAGTACATGCCTTCACCGGCATGTTTTCAACTCGTTGAAAGCCTTCCTAACAAACCGCAAACAACATATGCATGGTAATAACATTTTATACAACCTTTCCCCAGTCTTTTATAGCGTGCCGCTGGATACCGTCCTCGGGCCTCCCTTATTCTTCATATATATCAACGACGTTCCACTTTTTGTTGAATTTAACATTCACCTTTTTGCCGTCGATGGTGTCTATTACCACCCAATACATAACTCTACTGATATTTCTTACCTACAGCAGGACCTTTTACGCATTCATTAGTGGTGTAGCACCTGGTTCATGTCACTTATAATGAATAAAACATGGCTCATTTCTTTTCATTGAAGCCACGCGCTGGCTACTTACACTATAAACAACTGTCTTATAGTTGCTACTAGCTCGACCAAATACCTAAGTGACCATCTATTGAGCGACCTATGATAGGGCTTCCACATTAGTCACATAGCTCACTCCGCTAACCGTGCCTTTGGTTACACACGCCGTAAAATTTTCACGGCCTCATCTTCCTTTAAACAAGTCGCTTCTGTCACCGTTGCCTGACCTAGACATGAATATGCATGTGCCGTCTTTAACTCCCACCAAAGTAATCATATTTAAAGTCTGGAATCTGTCCAGAACTGAGCAGCCAGATTCATTGCTTCAGATTTCTCCCGTTACAACAACATATCCACCCTGAAGACCAGTTAAAGCTTCCTACCCTCGCTCCTCATCGTCTCAATGCACGGCTCTGTCTATTCCACATTTTTTTTTATTCAGCCACACATGACAACCAGCTCATCCGACCAGTCCATCCAGGACACCGCACAAGTCATCCAATTGCTGTGATTGCGCAATGTACTCACATCACACCATTTCAACATTCTTCCTTATTGCGCGTCATCCGAGACAGGAATGGCCTTCCGGAAAATGCGGCAGTCATCGGCGATTCTGCGCACTTAAGATTGCCATTCAAGAAGCTGACTCAGCTGTCTCCTAAATATTACTTTTGGCACTGCCTTTTTAATGTCACCCGGCCATCATGTGAGTTTCCTTACGGAACCTATGAGAAAATAATAATTAAAAGTAAATATGTAAAGCATGTTCTCTGTACAAAATAAAAAAAATGGTTTTGTCTTCTTAATCCAGTGACATTTTTTTTTGATGAAAAAAGTTTTCTCGAATGGAGACACTCACTCAACCATTCCTGTTCCACGTGCTTATGTGTGAACGAAAGATAAATTGAAAAATTGAAATTGAAGTTTCAATTTATTCCCGCAACAACGACATTTTACGAAGAGGGCAGGTAAAAGCTGTGAAAACAGCTTGAGTAGCCCTGACCACCTAGTACACAAGGTAGCACAGAAGACGTGCAGCTAATGACAACCAACAAAAGTGTTTCGCAATGTGCAAAAAGTTAAACAATGAAAGAATACAATATAGAATTAAAAAAATGTAGTCACCCAGTCACATCATTATATAAACACTAATGGCAGCTCTTTCAGTAATATGCTAGATATGTCAATGTTATGTTCCAGAATTAGGCAGTTCAGAAGTGTAGGCGGTTGAAACTTTACTAGCGTAGTGAGGTGAATTGGGCACTGCACTGCTTTAAAATTGATTTGAACTCTTGATATTTCTTCACCATTTCATATACGTGTCCATTTCTTAAACGAAAGAGTGGCACCTCTTCACAGAACAAGGACAATCTTCTCTAGTCGTCTGTAGAGGTCTATGGCTACATTTTTGACAAGTTCACTTTGAATACTCATTGAAAATTTTAAATACTTTGGCAAATTGTTTGAGAAAATCGATGGTTTATTTTGTATCAGAAGGAGTTTTGTCGCAGTGTGACCAGCCGAAGTATTCAAAATGTGTTTCTTCTGTGCCGTGCACATGCGTGATCACCAGGCATAACATGTTTGCCTAAGACTCTGTTCGAACGCCGTATGATAGTAGTACCAGCTTAGTTGCCGTGTGGCTGTGCAAAAACAATATGTTCATTTAAGCTTCATATGCCTTTTGTATTTGTGTAGTGAAGTTACTTGGTTTATACGTACGTCGATTAAGTCGATGACAAACAATTTCAATACTTGGCTGCTGACCCCCAGGTCGCGGGTTCAAATCCCGGCTGCGGCGGCTGCATTTCCGATGGAGGCGGAAATGTCGTAGGCCCGTGTGCTCAGATTTGGGTGCACGTTAAAGAACCCCAGGTGGTCGAAATTTCCGGAGCCCTCCACTACGGCGTCTCTCACAATCATATGATGGTTTTGGGACATTAAACCCCACAAATCAATCAACAAACAATTTCAAATAGAACTGTCCGCAAGAAAACGGTATGGTGACAGTGATGGAGATGGTGAAAGCGTTAAACATCGTTGTTAAGGCGTCGGTGATGGCGATAATGAACGATGATGGCGAAAAAGTATAATTAGAGCCGCTGTCAAAAGGCCACGTGAATGTTCATGATGGTTATGATGACATATATATTGATGTCTTCAACTGATGAGGCAGGTGTTTGTTGTGGTATGTAGTGATGATAGAGACGACGTTGAAACAAAGTTTAAGGCCGGCGGACTACTTAGTCTACAAAGAAGAAGGGTAATGAACGTTGTTTATGTGGCGTTCCTGGCTTCCACATATGTGGACATCCCTTTTATTGTTGAACTGCCGCTACTCTTCTCCGGTTTTTAGTTCATTCCCGCTTCCTTATGTAGTGTCATAGCACATACGAGAAAAATACTTGCCTAACTACGTTGACTGTGGGAATGTGCTATACAGAACCTTCATTTGCGCTTCCTATGGACCTCTTGAAAGTCACACCGCTTTTTGCGCTTTTTGTGATAATTACTTGCATGTTAGCATGGCAGCATTCGACAACTTTAGATAAGGTGATTAAATTTCTTATCCAGTGCCTAACCTTACATAAAAATGCTAATAAAAATTAAGATGACCAGTGATCATTCGCTAATTATTAATGCGTGGTATTATGAATTTTTCTAGCTAATTTTGGTGGATGTGTTGACTTCCCAGTACGGGCTGCTCAGTGTGAAAAAGAGCGGGAAAAAATTCAGTCGGGTTCACGCTAGTAGTTCCATGCATGAAGATAGAGCGGAATTAAGTGGTATTTGCTCTCTGTTTAGGTTTGTATTTTTTACTTGATAAATTTCATTTTTTGTTTGTTCACTTTCTCTTTCTCTTTTTCTTCCACCTGTTTTGTATTTCTTTATCTCTCTCCCTTAGCTTTTATCTGTTGCATTGTTTCTGAATTTTTTGTTTATTTCTCTGTTACTGTGCCTTTTTTACCACCTTTTCATGTTTGTTTCTGTTTCCTTTTCCTCCTTCCTGCGTCATTCTCTCGCAATCCTTCTTCATATCGTTTCTACACTCTCTCTAGGTTTCTTTCTGCTTATTTCTTCGTTTTTAATTCTCTCTTTATTTTATTATTTGTGATGTTTTTTTTGCTTTTCTTTACCATTTTGTGCCTGTTTTTTTTCATTTGTGTTTTGTTTTCTTTTACGTCTTTCTTTAACAGGTAACAAACAGAGACGTTGGCTGGAGCCGATGTTGCAACATGTGCAGGTAACTGTCTTCCTCAAGGCTTCAATGTTTCAGAGTTGAAGAAGACAAGTCCATTTGTCAAAATATCAACTACAGTACACATTCTCTAACTTTTCGTCGCAAGCTTTCACCTTCCCCTTCATGTCTTTCTCTTTAAATCTTTCTTTACAGAATATTTTCTTGTTTATTTATTCTTCCGTCTATGACCTTCTTTTGCTCTCTTGTCTTCTTTCTTCTTTCTATTTCGCATCTATTGCGCGCGCTATATCACCCAGCAGTTTTTGTCTAGCGTTCGCACTTTATTTTGTTGCGCTGCAGTGTGGATTGCCGAATTACTTTAGCGCGTACCTACCGGTACAGTTTTGCACGACATTTCATACGATGGCGATAGTTACTCAATTATCAAATGAACCATGATTTCGAGGGCCTTCCCTCAAATTCCAGAGTAACAGTTTCTTCAGGAACATCTTATTTTTAGCGCATTACAATAATCAAATAATTTACAATCGTTACAACCACTGTGAAAAGCATAAGAAATAAGAAACAGCAGCTCTTGCATCCGACATTTGAACAGAATATACAGCTGATAGCTCGTTTTGTTTTTCTTTACCGGCTCATCCGTCCGTTGGTGTCCTACTCAATGTCTCCGCCACCGAATCTCAGGATGTCCGCGTTACCTTGCACCGCTGACGAACGAGGACATATCCTGCTTAAGGAATGTACCACTTGACAAATAAAATGGATCGGTACGCCTAATGGAGATGTCCAAGTTCGCTTGTTTCAAGTCTATTCCCAACAGCACGTAAGTAAAGATCACGAAAGTGAATGAGGTCCTAGGGCTTGTGTCGTGGGTCTTGTGAGAGCTAAATGAGTTCATTACTTGGCTTGTTGATGGTGCTCAACTGATTGAGATATACTGGCGCAAAATAAAACCAACGTCCTTGCAAAAAAAAAACAGTGCACACGCTACCTAAACTGTTTATTTGCAGGGAAAGGTTTCACATGCACATCCGATTGTTCCGGATGATCGTAAATGAATTAACCTACACATGTATATCAAAGGTTGTTGCGCATAAATTTAGGTTATTGATTCCATAAAGTGATAGATGGTTCATCAATACAGTGATCTTCGTTCTTCCAACTCGAAGGTGTTTTATGCCCGGCTCCACCACGACTGTGCGACGTAATTTCACCACGGATATAAAGTCGCAAAATATAGGCTAACAGATAGCAAAGAAAAAAAAATGTCCCCGTATCTGCATGTTTCACTGCAAATGTCGTCGAAAAACGAGTCACACGTGTGGAGAGAGTGAACAAAAGGTTTATATGATGTTCTGCGCGAGAAAATTGGTTCATTGCATTCTGAAAGCGCTGCGTTAGAGAGTCTCAATCCGTGCAGTGAAGGCGAACGAGCGCATCGAGGCACGTTAGACACGAGCGCCATCTGGCAACTATCTTCGAAAACGAAGGAAGGCATGCACGCCCGCGGAGTAAGATGCGCACCTGTCTCGGAGGCGATAAGGTGTAGAACGCAAAGCGACGGGCAGGTGCCACCACCATGTCGTCTTAGCAAAGGGTTGAAAGCACTTGCCTTTTTGAGCATCGCGTTCGACTGTCAGCGCACCGTGATAACGCTACGGTCCTTAGAATTACTTGTGTGTAGCTTCTGTAGAAAAAAGACACACATACAAAACATCGTGGTGTTGTTATGGTGCCTCAGATATGCACAATAATTGCTTTTTATTTGACGATCGCATAAATATGAACGCTGAAACTTGAGAAATATTGTTGGGAGCTGCGGATGGGGTAGGCCGTTTGAGGTACCGTTTTGTGCCATTAGCGAGATCGTTACCGTGGGCAAAGAGACAAATGAACATACAGACAGACAGACAGACAGACAGACAGGCAGGCCCAAAATTTTGGCGTGGAAGGTCTGCGAGAAAGACTATCTTCTTTAAAAAAAAACGTGACGGAACTGTTCCGCAGCGTGGCGTCGACCCAGCAACCTTGCGCTGCTCAGCACGCGAAGCTCAACAAATGTCGCAGAGCGACCCTTCTCGGATACGTAAGCGGCGCACCATTTAAATATACCACATATTGCTGGCTGTCCTCTGAGCTCATCAACTTAAGTGCGTTTTCGTCATGAGTAGCTAGGTTTAGCGACGGAAGCACTTTGGGTGCGCCCGCTCTCAAGGTCATCGTGCCGCACCACCTCGCACGTTGCTGTGTGCGCGCCTCCGCAGGGCATGTTAAAAGTGCGTATTTTGGAGCGTAGATATTCTTACGAGACATTGTGTTTATTTGCAGACGAGGTGAAATGACGTTGGAAAAGAGCAGAGTACTTCTAAGACAGGCCTAGTGCGGTTCACCCAACCACACAGTCGAAGCGCCGCTCCACTACCCTTCTTCTTCTACCACGCCCCGTATGCTCGCGCATCTTCGTTGCATTTCCCCTAGCGGCAGACGAAGCTCACCGAGCGAGTTAAATAAGCCTATGATGGTACTCTTTGAGGCGGGCTACGTGAACAATTTGCGTAGTGCGCGAACGCCGAATATTGGCTGTGACTCGGGTGACAACGTAATTCACGTCACTGAGACAAGTGACTATGACAAATGGGCCGGAATATTTTGCTAAAATCTCCCGGTATAATTTTTCTCTATGAACAGGAGTCCACAGCCAAACGTAGTCGCCAGGAGAAAACTCTACGGGGATATGATTGGCATCGTAGCTACGCTTGCTGTGCTCTTGAGAAGACAATGTTCGAAGGCACGCTGGTTGACGTGCTTCTTCAGCATGACACAACGTCTTAGTGATGGACAGATCTTTCTGATGCCAAAAGGGTAAGAGAGAGTCCAGAAAACTCCGTGGGTTTCGAGCGTAAAGCAGAAAAAAGGGCGATTGTCCAGTAACTTCATGCTGGGCGGTGGTATATGCGTAAGTAACAAACGGTAAGACCGCGTCCCAGTTCATGTGGTCAGCATCAACGTACATCGAAAGCATAATCGTCAGAGTTCAATTCGTTCTCTAAGTGAGAGTGTTAGTTTGTGGATGGTAAGGGGTGGAGTGGCGAAAAGAGGAGCCACAGAGGCGCAAAAGTTTTTCAACCACATCGGCGACAAATTGCCACCCTCGGTCGTTGATGACAACCCGTGGAGCACCGTGACGCAGTATGACTCGTAACAGAAATAGGGGAAACAGCGCCTGCTGTGGCTGATGTCAGTGCGTCCGTTTTTGTATAGCGAGTTAAATGATCCACGCACACTATAACATATCAGTGGCCGGATGGGGTCTTAGGAAGGGGTCCGAGCAAATCAATGCCAACTTTTCAAAGGGGGATGTCGGTGGAGGAATGGGCTGCAAATAACCTGCTGGGACAGTGGTGGATTGCTTGTGTTGCTTGTGGCGCTGACATATAGCGCAGCTGGCGACGTACCGTTTTGTGGTCTTGCACATTTTCGGCCAGTAGAACCTCTCACAAAATCGATGTAGCGTACGTGTGAAACCGAGATGACCGAATGATATGTCATCTTGCATAGAACGATGGATGACCTGGCATCGGCTTTCCGGCCCGATTAGAAGCAACGGGAGGCCGTCGGCTGAATAGTTTCTCTTGTACAGCAAGCCATTTGAAATTGTGAAGTGCTTGTCGGCGGAGTTATGTGCAGATTCGAGCAAGGGTTTCAGGGTAGGGTTGCGCTGTTGCTCACGCTTGAAGCTGCTGGTATCGGGGAAGTCGAACGAGACAGAAACTATATAGTCATCAGTGTCATCGTCGTCTGCATTGGTGTGTACTGAAAGAAGGCGGGATAAGCAGTCAGCATCCGTCTGACATCGTCCGCTCTTATAGGTCACAGAAAAGCTGTACACTTGGAGGCGCAACGCCCAACGAGCCAGCGGGCCAGACGGGTCGTGAAGTCCCACGAGCCGGCATAGCGAATGATGATCGGTCACTATTGTGAACTCGCGGCCATCTAGATATGGTCGGAACTTCTGAATGTGGAAAACGACTACTAAGCATTCAAGCTCGGTGACGGTGTAGTTATTCTCTGCTCTTGTCAGTGTCCGACTGGCATATGCTATGACGTTCTGACGGCTGTTGCAGAGTTGGACCAGCACAGCCCCAACACCTAGCCCACTAGCATCAGTATGAAGTTAAGTCAATGCATCAGGATCGAAATGCTTCAGGATGGGTCCTGAGGTCAATTAAAACTTCGCTTGTTGAAATGCAGCCTCAAAATAATCATTCCACAAGTTTGGTCTGTCTCTATGAAGAAGGGACGTCAGTGAAGAGGCAGGTTGTGCGAAGTTCTTAATAAATCGGCGAAAATCTGTGCACAGACCGAGAAAACTTCGAAGGTCCTTCACTGTTCGTGGTTGTTCAAATTTGCGAACCACTGCGGTCTTCAGTGGGTCTGATCGTACAGCTTTTTTATTCACGAGAAAGCCTAATAGGAGGGCTTGACGTTCCCTAAAATGGCACTTCTTTGAGTTTAAAAGAAGGCCAGCTTCGCGTAAGCATTCAAACACAAGTGACAAGCGGTGGTTATGTTCTTGAAAAGTCTTTCCGTCGATAATCACGTCATCTAAACAGCACATGCAAAATTCTCATTTTAGTCCACGGAGTACTGTATTATGTTCTTGAAAAGTCTTTTCGTCGATAATCACGTCATCTAAACAGCACACGCAAATTTCCCATTTTAGTCCACGGAGTACTGTATCCATAAATTTTTCGAACGTCACTGGAGCATTGCACAAACCTAAGGGCATAACGTTAGGCTCAAAAAGATCGTCTGGTGTTACAAAGGCCGTTTTCTCTTTATCTGAGGAATGCATAGGAATCCTACAATACCCAAAAGGCAAGCCAACAGAAGAAAAATAGGAGGCAAAATCAAGGCAGTCCATGGCGTCATCTATACGTGGCAAAGGGTAGACGTCTTTTTTGTGATGGCACTTAGATGACAATAGTCTACGCAGAATCTCTATGAATTATCTTTTTCCTGACAAATGTGACCGGAGATGCCCATGGATACACGATTCTTGTATGACGCCCTTCTTTAGCATGTCTTTAACTTGCTCAGCGATACCTTCTCTTTCGGAAGGCGATGCACGATAGAGCTTCTGGCGTATTGTTGGTGCCTGCCCTGTATTGCTGCGGTGTTGCATACGTGAAGACGGTGGCGTAATGGTAGACGTCTCGTCTTGGGCAAAGTAAAAGACTGAGGCGTAGCCTGCGATCACCTCCTGCATCCGAGACCGTTCATTTGAAGGAAGTGACTTGTTGATCATACGGTCAATGCAGGAAGAAGAGTCGGAGACGATTGGCGTGGTGTTTCTTTACATCCACCGACAGTTGAAGGGACCGTATGGCACGAGTACTTTGCTCTTGAAAGCTTGCCAATTTAGGTCTTGCAGGCAGAGATATAGGCTGCGCGGAAACCTTCACAGTCCACCAATCGGCACAACCATCAACGGTGAGCACAAGCAACGAGGCACAATAACGTTTTTCTTAAGTGCGTTACTGTAGATCGGCCCGGCTAAACCGTAGTAAGAACCCCCACAAGAACGCGAAGAGTTTACGCGCACAAACATTGGGGTATGTACGGCCAAGCAGACGTCTTCAGACACGGAAAACACGTCCAAGCTGTCATCAACGGTATCTTCCGTCAATAGAGAGGGCAACACGGGTCGAAAAATAATCCCACCAATACTACAATCCAGAGTGGCACCACATTCACGCAAAAAAATATACCTAGAATGACGTCGTGGGTCGCACGTGCAAGCACCGTTAGTTCAGCTCTAAACGTTTGATTTACTACAGAAAGCAAAACAGAACAAACACTAACAGGGCTCAACATTTCAATATGTTCTTTAGGATTGTCTAGCAAGCTGGCTCACTCGCGTGCAAGCTTATGTTGGAATTCAGGTAATTTGTACCTGTCGTGCTTCAACAAGAAGTTTGCGTGAAAGTTATAGTGGCGAAAGAGGGGACATTGGTCAGTTCATCCACTGCTGCAGCCGCATTTACCTAGAATTACACGCAAAAGAGTTGTGACAGATGCTCGTGCTCGTCCTACCTATCCTTAAGCGTTCATTCCATGCATCTTTCTGGCCTGAGCAGTGTGCTTCAAGTGTCAAGCTTTGACAATTGCTTTTTCGCGCTCGTCTTGTCTAAACATGCTCATTTCATGCGTGCTTTCTACTTGATGTGTGCTCTGCAAGTTTCGAGCTGCTTGCAGTACTCCGCGTGACATTGCATTTGTTACTGCAGGAATAATTCTTTCGCAATTGCGGGGAAGCAATGTAAAATGACTGCTCAAATAAATCGGCGAGGACGGACAGGTTTTACTTTTGTGTTATAACAAGTCCTAAGAACTAGAATCAATCACGCTTTTACATGAAGTAAGGTTTAAGGCAAGTATCGAAGAAGCGTTACTTCTTGTTACCAGAATGGCCTTGTCCGATACTCGGGCAGTAAAAATACATGAATCGACATGGGCCACCATTTGTGCGTCCCAATGTTTTTTATGTTTTAGGATGGTCCCTTAATGTGGGACCAAATGATGAAGAACGAACTAATGCATCTCTTGATCACCCTTATGAAGAGTTTTGACCGCATTCTATGGAATACATTCTATGTAATACAGATCTGTACTTGGAGGCTCAGGAATGTAATTCTCCAACATTATTTCTATTCTTTTTCAGATCCACATAGCTGTAATATAAGTGACCAGGTTCGATCAGAGGAGAGTTATTGTAAAGCATAAGGGATGACAGAGTGCACACGAATTATCATTGAAGCAAGCACATCATAACGCATAGTTGCTCGTCGAACAACAAAGTGTCTGCTTTCTTTTCTACAAATTTTCAACATACATTTGCATACCCTACTCCAAACTTTGCCTTATATAAAGGACAGAGTACTCATAGGCTAGCTAACTGAGTTTTGGTAATGACTTAGTAACCTTTGCCGCTTTAGATTGCATGTGCCTGCAAGTTCTTGCATATTATGGTAAGGTACACCCTCACATATAGCGAATATAATCGCCGGAAAACATCACATCAAATTCTGTTGATTTGAATGCCGTCAGACAGGGCAAGTTAAAAAAAAGGGAATGACTTCCTGTACAATGTCATCTACTAAGGCAACTATGGAGAGAGCAGCCATGCAAAATGTGAGTCGTGGTAAAAAACGGGGGGGGGGGGGAGCAATCTGCGGCCCCACATGTCCACTCTTAAGAGAGCTGTGAGGTGTACCTACTTGATCTTGGATAGGTAGCTACAATATAGCTCGTCAAAAACGCTCAACTGCGTACAAAAATGAATTCGTGCTGGCCACATTAGCTGAACTGAGTTCACGAGCGATTTGCACATCTCCATTGACAACAACGTTGTTTTTGACGAAGTTGTATTTAAAGCACCAATAAACCAAGTACCGAAGGTTACGTTGTGCACACGGCGATCTATTTAAAAGTAAAAGCATATATGTGCTTTTTTGTAAAGAAGGCATTTATACGCAAGTCCTGTTCAGAAGATTGGGAACAGGACTTCTGTAAGAAAGCCGAAAAGTCGTTTTATAATTATTTTATTTTTATTACGTCAGCAAACTTCGTTTACTTCATCAGGTTTCATCTCGACAAGACGGGTTCTCATCGAACTCTCAATCTCATGTGTTTGTGTTCTTTCGGTGCTGTTGATTCTAGTGGATCCGATTCAACGATCTTGCCTCGACACCTTCTGAAGTACTCACAATACACTTTTTATTGAATTATAAAAAAGGTAAAAATGGATATAATGTTTAAAGCCATGAAACATTGTCGCAAAATAATGCAGTGGGTGGATACTGGGTACCAAGCAATGTGGTAGGTGTTGGGTAGATGGTTAGTTTAGTAAAGATCTCGGGCATTAGCTGTCCGCCTGTAAAGCCCTAGTGTCATTCATGCAAGTTACGGAGCAAAATTTATTTATTAGCTACGTTTTTATGGGCGAAGCTCCTTAAGGGTTGGGTCATGCGCCTCTTGTATGCAGTAGCAAACGCTCGTTTTAGTCCGTGGAATGTCCACTGGATGGCGGTACTGGAATATGATAAATATATGATGAAAAGTTGTGAGATGGTGGTACTTAGAGTTTTCACTAAATGGACGGACGGATGGACAGACACAGAGACAGGGGGACAGACAGGCAGACGGACGGACGAATGGACAGACAGGCATACAGATGGACGAACTAACAGACAGACAAGCAGAAAGACAAACAAACAGACAGAAAGACGGATGTGCGGATGAATGGATGGACGTACGGATAGACAGACGATGGACAGACGGACGGACGGACGGACGGTCAGACGGACGGACTAACGCGGCCAGTGGATGATTCGTGGTTTACCGATAAATTCCCTTGTATCTTCGCCCCACTCATCATCATTTACTCTGTGGATATGCTGTGATTTTCTTTTACCTTAACCCAAAAGCCTTAATGATCACTCAGTGCAAATAATGGAACGCTTCACACGAATTAATATTCCCTAATTGAGCTCAGTACCTTTTTTGCATTAGCTCACTGAGTCTCTTCCTACCTCTTTCACACCTTTACGGCTTGCGTAGAATACCGGCATCTTCACTTCACGTCTGTCACAACAATCCGTAAACATCTTCACTGCTTTAGAAGAGCCCTGGATACCAAAGGAATGCCATTGTGAGGAGCATGACACGCCAGTGCTTTAGTTTCATGTTTGTATTTACGGTAAAACTTGCATCCTTGCAAACTCTACGAAAGATTGTAACCGTGAGTGTGGAGAGGGGGGCGTGGGGTGAAAAAGGCGATGAGTGAAATTCGCTATCCAGTCGAAAAGCTTGAACAGGAATGGTTGAGAAATAGCGTTAGGACGAATAAATTGCGTCCAGGTATCACAACGAGGACGTCTAAAAGTACAGCAACTACTTATTGCATGCATGGTAAACAGCACCGGCAACTAATGGTGCACTGACTGCAATCAGCTACAGGGGTAACTAGGACCGAAATATATGCAATCCTCCAAAGCGTAGCGGGTATCTTCATTTCTCTCAGAGCTGCCATCGATCGCCAGGCGGTCAGCGACCTGGGAAAACGGCCCGACAGCCGGGTGGTGTTGTTCTCAATGAGAAAGCGAGTGCAGAGATCAAGCAGTAAATGAATAGCGCCATTCGGGGCGGTCCGCCGTGATGCCTCTTGTCTTTCCTTCATGTCTGGCAGAGATATTTCTTTTGTTATTCCTCTTTTTACGCAGGCACAAAAGATCAGTAAAAACAAGGAAGTAGGGAACACACGGAGGTCATCTTCAAAGTGTACAAAAGCGCTAATTAACGCTTAACCGGTTTCCATTTCTATGAGCACCACATTTCTCAAGCACAGCATTTTGATACTTTGTGAGCTTGGTAGTCACAGAGAGAGAGAGAATAAGGATGAACGAAAGGCAGGGACGTTAACCATGACTGAGCCTGGTAGGCTACTTTCGGTAGGAGATAAGAGGGATAGAACTTAGAGAGAGAGAAGGAGATAAAAGCCACAGATGCCACCGCCATAGCCATAGTTCTGCGCCTATCACAGGCGAGAAGTCATACCCTTGCTTAATCAAATGAGCATATTCGTTGCATTACGTAACTCGTAACTCAATGCACTCAAATTCTTGCCGAGGTCGAAGCCATTATGGTGCCGCTTGCGTTCTGAAGCGACAGGCTTCAGAAGACTTGCGAGAACTGCAGTAATGGCGCCGAGAACTTGCAACATGCTTCGAGCTGTCGGTGACTGAATCTTTCTCATCAGCATGCATACAGCATCGACCAGGTGCTGATGATGCCGATAAGTTGTCCGTCTTTGCCCGTCAGGTTACGAGGTGCCGATGAAGTGCCCCTCACTGCCGAAGTCTGATGCCTTTCATCAGACGCATGTATATTTGGATGTTTAGGCCAAGCGTCATACACACTACTGGTAGAAGCGTCACTGACCTTTGAGACAGCCGTGTTCAGACAGGGTAATACAAATGAAATGTCAGCTCTGCTGCTAGCAGAAGCGCCTTTGGTCTTAGAACCGACTGAGCTTGGCTCGAGTGGGAAAGGCAGAGGTGGTTTTGGACATGCTTCACGAGGTGAACACGTTTTGGGGGCTTTGGTGCAGCACTGGTGACGGGACCGTCGTCACGTAATGAATGCAGCTGCTTCTCGGTGTGAGATGCCATGTCGCTCGTTTCTTTAGTATTATCAGCATCTTCGAAGAAAAGGACTGTCTTTCGAAGAGGCATCGTGTGGCCCATTGCAATTTGAACGCTTCAGTTTCGTGGTCTGACATGTGTTGGTGTTGCGGTGCCCAGCGCATCGGGAACAGATGGTTAAGTTCGTGCACACACACACAACTTTCGTGACCGAACTTCATGCACTTCCAGCACTGAATCGGTTTTAGTACAAAAGAGCGAAACGTGTGTCGGAAGTGGCCCACTTTTCCTTGTGATGGGAGTGACAACATATACAAAAAATACTTATTGAATGGTATCTTCTGAAAGTAGCTTGATCAATACTAGTAGGTCAGAGTTGCGAGTGACTTCGTCAACCTCATATATTACCCCAGTACTCACTCCTTTGCCCAACCGTATGTGAGAGCAGACGTGCATCCCAATAAGTTCTAAAGTTCACACAATAAGTCTGATGCAGTCACATGACTGACGTCAATGCTCAGGAAGTTCTTACGGCTATTCATTCTGACTTCTTTTACTTCGTTCAGAACCAGCGCCTCGACCTGTACAGACATGGCTTGCCGGTTGAGACGCCGCATGTTGTCATTAGTGAGAACAGGCATGAAGAGCATGGTTAGTACCTCGAAATTTCACGAAAGATCACATGTTGGACTCACTCAAACTTGGTGACGTGTTCAGAAATTGTCTCTTTCTCCAGCCCCTCCTCAAAAGCTCCTAAGGACTTGTGAGAAGGGGCAGGAGAAAGAGACGTCTCCGATTTTTCACTGCTGATGTAGTAGTGTACGCTGTCATCGCTGTCAGTGCCACTCTCAGAGCTGTAGCGCTTCGTGGAAGCAACGCCAGTGGTCTCTTCGTTGTCCGGTAGTCTTGCGTAGGGCTCCATCTCCATCGCAAACCAGCAGGAGACCACGCTTGACAGGTTAAATGAATATTATTCAAAAACAACCATGAAACTTACACATTCGGCATTCGGCAACACTATCACTTCGTTTGTCGTAGAAATCTAATATTGATGATCCCTCCACCTCAAAAGTCACCAATTATATATTTTTACTTTTTCTGATGTCGCTCAAATAACTTCTAATATCACAAAGTTAACCATTACCCGTAATTTCTCTTTACCTAAAGTACGAAGAAATTTTGCTAGAATTCCGCCAAAACTTTCATGTGCAGTGTTGTGCAACATGCTATTTTTTTATTTAAACAAGTACGTTCACTTATTTCGTAGACTTCTTAAAGTTTGTTTGTAAAAGAATTTTTAACCTCTCCGTATTTTTCAGAGTTCTGTCTTGAACTACCTTTATTTTCCTTACATTCTTCTACGTTTCTTGTACCTATTTTGTACATTTTATGCTAATTTATGGTTGGCTGACTGAGGAACTGATGCACACGTCAGTTTTTCTTAAGAGG
Organism: Rhipicephalus microplus; assembly: GCF_043290135.1. Lineage (NCBI taxonomy): Eukaryota > Metazoa > Arthropoda > Arachnida > Ixodida > Ixodidae > Rhipicephalus > Rhipicephalus microplus. The sequence continues at coordinate 118,799,184 of NC_134700.1, read as the reverse complement.
TCACGCTCACATTTCTCACATTGGGACCCACGATCCTGCAATGACCATGCAAACAAAAATATATACATGACAAGCCTTACGTGTCAACTTCATCAAAAATATAATCAATCTGCTACGGTGAGCTTTTGCGATCATTATCAGTGACGCATTCGTTGGTGAGCTTAACGTATCTTTACGTATAAAAATTTTAAGCTATTTAAAATATTTCGTAGCATATGCGAGATTCAGTGTAGTAAAAAGTGCATTGGTTCTTGTGTGGCTGCAAAAAAAAAAACAGTATTACCAGAGCTGGTGAGTAGAAAATCAATACACCAAAGCAGCGAAGAATAGTTAAAAAAAACAAGTGAATTTTATAGGAAATAAAGAAAACTAGAACAAACGCAAAATTATCTGCATTGCACTGTCAGAACGAGAAAGCAGTAAATGTTTAGCTACAGCGATCCAAGCCGAATGCTTACCAGCACGCCATAAAAAGACAACAGAGTGTCAAGAGGCGTGCTCACCTCGCACCAAAATGAATTTGTAATGCGCTCTCATTAATGGTTGCATGGAATCGCTGACACCTAGCAGTCATAAAAACGAGCTTTTATGCGCCTTCACTGCGGCATTTTCTGTGTCTCAGTTATTCTGCGTGCTCACATTACTTACCTGGTTGTTGCGGTCGCGCTACAGCTACCCTGAGGAGGCCGGGTCGTTGTCGCCGGGTAGACCGTAGTTTAGGCAGCTATTCCTACAGGGTCGTGGTGTTAAACAGCTGGCGGCTTATTGTCGACACCCCTCAGAAACAAATTGAGCTGAGTATTGTTTGATGGCGTAAGTAATTCACGTGGGTCTTTCGTTTCATATATTTATGCACTATGAGCGTATGAATTTATTGTAGGTTTTGTTCTGTTTGTCTAGCTTCGACTGTTTCAGCAAGGCGGACATGCATATCATTACACGTCCCCGTTCGTCATCAATATTTCATCATGGTGGCAGTACGAACTATCACAAGTGTGCTACTAAAGGCAGCTGGAAGGTTCTTATATTGAACAATCGGCGAGTGTGTTTCTCTTTACTCTCAAGTTTTCAAGAGTTGTTTTGGCATTACTATGCAGCAGCACAGTATCTTTTTGCGAACTTGAGCAACAATGAACCTATCTATCTATCTATCTATCTATCTATCTATCTATCTATCTATCTATCTATCTATCTATCTATCTATCTATCTATCTATCAAAGTGTGTGTCCTTGTTCGGAGCATATGCGAGATTCAGTGTTGTAAGAAGTGCGTTGGTTCTTGTGTGGCTGCAAAAAAAACAGTATTACTAGAGCTGGTGAGTAGAAAATCAATACACCAAAGCAGCGAAGAATAGTAAAAAAACAAGTGAATTTTACATCGTTGATACGTTCGGTTTTACTCAATACGTTACTGTGGCCACAAGGAATAATAACATTTTAGATTTGATTTTTTGTAATTAGCCAAATATTGCAGACTCTGTCACGTGTATACCCGGTATCAGTGACCATCTCGCTGTTGCAGCAACTATTAAACATGAGATCAAGAGACCCAAGCCCCGCCAATCGAGCAACGTATATTTTTATGATAAGGGTGATTTCTCTGCTATTTTTCAGGAATTATTTGCTCATTTGCCTGTTTTCGATTGTCATTGCGAGAGCGCCGATGTTTCACAACTCTGGTCACTATTTGAAGCGAAAGTCATAGAACTAACGGAAAAGTATGTGCCAAGTACAAACGCGGTTAAACTCAAAAAGCGCAAGAAGCCATGGATGACACCAGCGATTTTTAGATTAATAAGGAAAAGACAATGAGTATACAAGGCATTTAAAAGAACCCATAGTAGTTATCAGTACACAAAGTTAGTCGAGATAACTAATGAATATAAATCTAAAGTTTGTAGTGCAAAGGATCAATACTTCAATCGACTAAACAAAAGTATAAAAATGAACCAAAGCTTTTTTGGAGATACGTAAGAAATTGTGGAGCCGATTCAACCGGAGTAAACGAAATTTTCCATGATGATCAGATCTTGTCCAGCGATAATAATAAAGCGTCGTGTCTTAATGATTTCGTTCACTCCGTATTTTTCCCTCAAACAGATTTTGAGAAATTATCTACGCTGGCAGAGCCACCTCTGGGAACTCAGTCATTAATGCCACTGGTTGAACACTGTGTGAGTGGTATCGATTCCCTCTTAAAAAATATAGACGAAACCAAAGCCCCTGGTCCAGATGCTATTTCCCCACGCGTGTTGAAGCACTGTGCCTGGCCAATAGCATCTTATCTTTACCTAATACACAAAAAATCTCTCTCTACTGAAATTCTGCCTGAGGACTGCAAAATGGCTTTCGTGGTTCCCATTCACAAGGGTGGTTCCAAAAAAGAGGCCAACAATTATAGACCAATTTCATTAACATCTATTCCCTGCAAAATACCAGAGCACATTTTCTATAAAGACATAATGAAACACTTAGTTCAACATAAATTATTAGTTGATGATCAACATGGTTTCCGCAGGGTCCTGTCTTGCACAACACAGCCGATTGAGTTCTACCATGATTTAGTGTCCGAGGTTGATGACAACGGTCAAACAGACTGTGTTTTCTTAGATATCAGAAAGGCGTTTCACACCGTGTGCCATCCCTTGCTTCTTCGCAAACTCGAAAGGGCAAATATTGATAAGAAAGTACTAAATTGGATAGCCTGTTATCTATCACAGCGTCGACAATGTGTCACTCTCAATGTTACTACTTCTTCTACGGTGGAAGTAACATCGGGTGTTCCTCAAGGGTCCGTTTAAGGCCGCTACTGTTTTCAGTTTACATTATTGATATTCCTGATAGTATTACTTCTCGAATACGTTTATTCGCTGACGACTCAGTTGTGTAAAGAAAAATAAAAAATTAACGGGATCGCATTGAATTGCAGGCTGACTTTACGCGAATTGTGCAATGGTGTGATAAGTGGAAAATGCAACTTAATGTGAAAAAATGTGTGCACGTGTCTTTACTAAAAAAAGGAAAAGGGATGAAGCGCGTTACTTTTTGAATGGTGACGTCATTGATCATCAATCAATGTATAAATACTTGGGTGTAACACTAACGAGCGACTGTTCATGGAATGCGCATGTGCATGCTGTAGTTGCAAAAGCTGCCAGAGCCCTAAATTTCATTTAACGAAATGTGAGATCCTCCCCTGCTGTCCTAAAAAGTACTGCGTATATTTCATTTGTCCGTCCGATTTTGGAATATCCGTCTTGTGTGTGGATCCACGCCAAAAGTCCTTGATTAATCTGATCGAGAAAATACACAACAGAGCGGCAAGGTTCGTTCTCAGTCGGTATAAGCGAGGTGACAGCTGTACTGAAATGAAAAACGAGCAGAGATGGGAAGCGCTCTCCTCTCGCAGGAGAAAATTGCGTTTGAAATTGTTATTTCAGATATACCATAAGAATACTGGCATCAATAAAGACACTTACCTTAAACCACCGCATTATCTGTCTAGAAGGTCTGATCATCACCTTAAGATTCATTAATACCGGACTGGAACGAACCGTTATGCTAATTCTTTTTTTTTGTTCATACTGTACAAGAGTGGAATCAATTGTCTTGTGACCAAGTGTGCTGTCATAACGAAGACTTGTTTTTTCAAAGCTGTAACCTCCCCCCGCTTACATGCCTTTGGGCAAAGCGGGGTATTTCTGAATACATACATACATACATACATACATACATACATACATACATACATACATACATACATACATACATACATACATACATACATACATACATACATACATACATAGCAATGAATGATGCTCAGCGGACAAGCACTTTTAGGTTGTAGTTAGTATACTTGATGATAGCTCCCACATACTGTCACGAGGCATAGGCGGAAATATTCAAGCACGTGCCGCAACCAAATTTTGTTTTTCTCGCTTCCAGGCGACGGCACATAACCGCCTAGTCTGATGTCTTGCGGACGAAATATGCGTGGCGGCCTGATTTAGGCGGAGCAACCGAATGCCGCAATCTGGCCTCCCCGTCTTCTAGGAGCTTGTAGAAGGTTGATGTAATGGCACCGACATGAGAGACGAGGTTACGAGGTAAGAGTCGGAAAAATGCCTATGCGCGCAAATGCCTCAGCGCAGAGTCGCCCTGGTGGAGCCAACTCTTTTTCCCAAATAGCTTTGCACGCATCCCTGCGGAAGTCTAATCGTGATGTCACCCATTAGGCAGCGCTGTAGCCCATCGTCCTTGATGGGATGCCATTACATAGGACGGAAAGACTCCGTTTTCTTCCATGGCAGCGGCCAGACCGGGGATAGCCCGCATGAATGTTGAGCGCATTTCTTTCCCTTCACTGCTGTTTATGTCCACAACTTCGGAACAGGTTGTTCATGCGTATGAGATAGTCTTGATAAGGTGATATTTCTGGTCATATAAATTTAAGCCAATAACGCTTACACGTTCGGTAATTCATTCGTTTGTAAACATAGGCATAGTGAGCACTTTCTAAGAATCGCTGCTGGAGGCAGCCCTTCTGTCTATATGATCACTATATGTCGCACTCGAGTGTACTGTTAAGGAAGGGAAATTTATTGACTACGGGATCGAGTGTGCCATGAGTTTCATACCAGGTGAAGGCTTGTAGCGACAGTAGTTTTAAAAATTATAATCAGGTGTACTTTCTTGCGTAATTACGCTTTTTTTCCCTGCGCTAAGTAGGACATTTGTAAATGAAACAGCGGTTCGGCTTTGTCGATATCGATTAGAAGAACAGAGCGTTGGGCGAGTTGGTAGTGCAGTGATGTTGGATATAACTATGTTATGTAAGTTCATGCCAATCCACTCAGAAGGTATGTTACTAGTAGAGATGAGGAATGAAAAACGTTCTTTTTATGTAAGTTGTCTCAGGTATGCGAGAACAAAAGCTTTTGTGGTAGGTTGCGGTCTTACCGAGGGAGGTTTTCAGATGGCTTCTGAGTCTACGTTGTAACGTTCATCTAAATTTGAGGAAGTGTCTTAGTAGGAGCACAGAAAAGGAGTGTTTGACATGTCGTTTTGACAAATGACCAATCTCCTCGATGTGCGCGATTATTGATTAGTGCTGTCGTTGCGGAGCTGCTCAAGGGCAGCGCCTGACAACAGACGAATGTCTGTGCTGTTCCCACGCTCAGTTGCACACGGTGTGACTGCCGCGGCCACTGACGAAACGAAGCTGTGCCGTTATACGGGAAAGCGTGGCTCGAGTGTGAATAGCGCATAAAATCTCTCCCGAAGAGGTTGCTGCTAGACACACCGACAAATGGAGTAAATGTCTCAGTCTCGGACGTAGCATTTGCCACTCAGCCGGGCGCTTGCTTAGAACGCGGCTCCGGTGTTGCCGCTGATTTTACAGAGAAAGAAACTGGGCAAGTTTTTTTTAATATTGTCGTGCAGAGGAACTTTAGAACATCAATACAAAGTGAACGAAGCTTTCAAAGAAACAGTTTCGCTTAAATTTCTCTTGCATCGTGGGTGCAAGGCGTTCATATTGTTCAAAAATATCCAAATAATGGAAGCATGAAACCTTGATGCTCTAACCCACCAGGCCAGCGCAAAAAGCCGAACTTAGTGACAGCGAATGATGAAAAAAGGGGCACTGCGAAAGCCCATTCATTGTAGACTCGTTTGTGGTAAGTTATGTGAGTAAGCTTGTAAGGTTCCCACTATGCTACAAATCATGATAACTTTCATGGAGTGGGCAAGCATTTACTATGTCATTATTCATCAGTCTGCGGAGAAGCGTAGAACCGGCCACCCATCTGTAAGACATGATGTATGCTTTATTTGGTGTGTGGCTTAGGACGAAAAATAAAATAATGGCTGCACCTTTTCCAGTATTTCGGAAGCATTAAACGATCCACTCATTGCGCATTGCGCATTGTGTGGTGCCTGCTTGTTATAGAATATATTATGACGCAATAGTAACTGTGAATACGTTTGCTTGCCTGACATGACCATTGTAGAGGGTTTTTTTCCAAAAGAGTTTCATGCACCGGCTACGCTCTGCGGTAGGGTGATGAACTGCCAAAAAGAGACCCGGAAAATAAAGTTCAGTCAGTTTCTAAATACTTTATTTCTTAGCTCAATTTCACTCATTTTGCGCAAGATTCATTCTGGACACTGGCGGCAGCGATGCCGGTAGCAGAAAAATATGTGCTAGCAATCAGCTCTTTAGGTGATCTCATAATATCTTTCTCTGTAATAGATAGAATGGTCCAACGCCATGAACTGACTCCAAAGCCCATCTAGAGAATGGCTGCATAAGTATTGGGTGAAAGCAAAATGTAACGCGTACCAGGGAAGCTGGCTTACTCTTAGGTTGAAGCCATTGCTAGATCTTGAAAAGCTTGGGTAAGGGCTTGCAGCTTTACCCACAGTTAAAGGTTGTTAGGCTTTGTTGTTATAGCCCGTAAGAGTTGTCGCCATTCCTAAAATGTTTCTCGTAATTTATTTTTAGTCATTTCCTACGAGACCAAATACGGAAAATGGCGGTGGCGGTGGACAATTACTACACTGCGGCTACCGTTGTGATCTGACAACACCATTCGCTGCAAAACTGTGAGGGGCGGAATATTTTCTTGCTGCGTTCAGAACAACTTTTTTTCTTGTAGTAGATAAGTTGAAACGTCTAGAGATATAACTAAAAAAATCTATAAATAAACTTCGTTATCTTTCTCATTAGAGGCCAGAAACGATCAGGTCGAAAACAATAAAGGAAGTCATTTCTGCGAAAAGACCATTGCCACTTTTAGGGTTAAGGAAAAAAAGCCGCGTTTTGTAATTACTGTGGAGTAATTCAAGTCTACTAAATTCCTTGGGGGAACCAAAGCCAGAGTTTTAAATAGCGCAACTAGTACGAGAGCATAGTTATGTCATTGTTGATGACTGCCACCGCATTGGTGTTGGTTTTACAATCGTTACCTTATTTAGGTACGCCATGAGTGCGAGATATTCAAGCGACGCTCGCTCATTGTGGACGGCCCTGAAGAGGTAAGGGAAGTGTTGGTGTTGGACTGTAGTGGTGTTTGGCAAGAGTTGGGCAGTGACGCCAAATCGTTGGTTTCGCCAGTGAAGTACGTAAGAACTCATCTCTATGCTCTAATGACCAGCGGGCACTTTTTGCAAATCACAAAGCGGCCATTCGCTCTTCGCAGAAAGCGCATCAGCTTCCCATTTCATTCTAGCACGGCTCTACTTAATAAAGAGACAATTTACTTCGCATAATTACTGTCGTGAGCGATGTTGCAAGCCATACGAAAACGTTTGCTATAACAGAAAAATTTATTATCAGGGAAATGTTGAAGTAACTCTTTTTTGCTACTTTTTAGGAACAACGAACATTTATTGAAACAATCTGTGTGTTTAGCCAGCCAGCCTGACATACAGACAGACAGACAGACAGACAGACAGACAGACAGATAGATATATAGATATATATATATATATATATATATATATATATATATATATATATATATAGATAGATAGATAGATAGATAGATAGATAGATAGATAGATAGATAGATAGATAGATAGATAGATAGATAGATAGATAGATAGATAGATAGATAGATAGATAGATAGATAGATAGATAGATAGATAAGTAGATGTGCCCTAACAAAGACTTCCGCTCATTGGACTATTCGGACACAGTTGCTTTGACAAAAACGCGGTAATACAATATGCAAACAAATTCTTCAAAAGCATGGTAATTTAGGAGGTCACATAATAAGTGGCCACTGTAGATTCCACTTGCCAAGGTGACAACAAAAACTTTCAGGGTTTCTTGTACATTCAACCAAGGCGGCTCAATTCATCGTATTTTTCTCACAGGCAATAGCACTTGTCCTGTTCCGTCACGCTGCAACAAAAAAATTCTGCCCCTCAAAAAGTTTTGCATTGCATCCGTGATCAGCGGAACTTTTATTGATGATATGAAGTCACTTTGGCGCCAAATTGAAGTCACAAACTGCCACGATTTGTGAGTTTTTGTTGATGTCATATGGTGGCGTCATGAAATGATGATGATTCTTGCATCACTCGTCGCCGAAGCCGCTGGACGCCAATGATCGGTTTTCACATGTGATGTGGCTTTCTGCTTAATAGCAACATAAATTCCTGGCTTGAACCAAACGCACTGCCTACCTAAAAGTGTGCACTGCATACGCTGGTATAGCAGCACATAGTGCAAAATACGCGAGAGTAGCTTTCACAAGTTACGATTATCCAAACGTTAACTGCAGTGGCTTTGAAGGAGTGAGTTCTATAACTGCGCAGCAGCACTGCGTGAATACTGCCAGCTTAGCGACACCTGAGCGCACAGGGTTTCAATCTGATGCATAGTTTTGAAACATCCTTATATAATATTCAACAACAGAATGCACCGAGATGACGCTTGCTTGCACGCAACCTGCTTCTTATTTATGTAACCCGGCTACGATCCACACTATCTGCGTTTAAGACTTTCCCAACGCCAATACGTTTTTTATCGTGGGCTCTGGCATGCCTTCTCTTAGAGCAAAGCAAGACAGACAAGTAGTATTGCCCTGCCACCAGATACTGAGCTTGTTCTTGTGAGAAAGCACGCACTTAACAAAATCAGGTTTCCGTGAAGAAAAGCAGGAAAGCTTGGAAGGTAATGGGGCCGTAAAAATTTACGTCCACTTCGCCATGTCAATACGTGCTTTTTTTCTGCTTTTGCGGTTACAGAATTTCCTCATTTTGATGTACCGCAGTTGTATCGCTAAAACGTTTGCGAGAACGTCAAACCGATTTTGTAAGAACTCTTGAGTGTCTGTGTCTATGTGTGTTTGTGCGCGTGCGTGTAGAGGCAAACGTTTATATGTGCGTGTCTACGGGTGTATTCCCTTGGTTTGCGCCAATAATTTACCAAACCGTAAAATTTTTACACACAAGATTTCGGTTTCGGTAGGAGTTCGATTGCGTTGTGACGGCATTCTCCTTTCCGAATAGGCTCAATCATGTATATTGCGTTAATTTCATGTCCCCCTATACTTTTTTCTGCCGTGTCCTGAGCAATGCGACTAATATAGAAGTGTGTGCGAAGCAATGCTGAGGTGAGTATTTAGTGCACATGGACAACATAAACATGACCAAGCGTAAATATTGAAAGAAGCTTGCACAATGTGGCTCTCCTAAACGAAAAAAAAAGTTAGAGTGCTTTCCACAATGCCTTGCGAGTCAATGATATGCGAGGTGTTTGGAATTGTGTCCCATAGCATTCTGTATGCTAAGCAGACAATCATCTGACAACATCAGTGCAGCCTAGATTTATATTCGGCAAGCAACTGTCGAGGAGTTCGGCACTTTTCTATACCACGAACAGCCATGCTTTAGCAGAGGAACCTTTCTCTCACCAGCCAATATTTTTATTTTTTATAAATTTTCACATAAGTAGGCATCCCCGTTAATGTTTGCGCTTGAAATAGATCATTCAAAAGACTCATTCAAAAGATCGGTCACTAATCATTGCTCTTTCACTAGGCAAGCTAGCGTTGTTTTTTTACATATGTATATTCTGTTCTATCTTAAGGCTTTCTTGATGTGATATGTAGGTAAGTAAGAAATTTTATTGGGATCTAACGAGGAATTACTGGCCCGCGCTAGGCCTCCAGGAGCTGTCGTTCACTGAGCATTGTGCGATGTCGTCTTATATCAATTTCTTTTTGTAATTCATGACCGTCATTGCTGAACAGTACGATGTCAGTGACAAGCCATAAATTCATAAATATTGTCGGTTAATGTCTTTTCTAGATTCAATAAAATCTATAAATTTGAATATTTTTAGACGGACAGAAAGTGACACCGGAGTGATGGTATATTACTGTAACCACGTCTCGATCTGGATTTTCCTTGTTTTCTTGAGTAGTAGTGAAGCATCTGTGCTACCTCTTCTTAAATATAGCTTATGTTTTGGATTCGACAGGCACCTTCAACTCCAGTGCTTTGTTTTACCGCAGTCATTAAAGAGACATTAAATAAAAAAGACGCCGCCTTGAGATTTCCGCACGAAACACCATGTTTTCATAAATTTTTATGGCGTTCACGAGGTCCAACGCAGTTTGTATACGTCAAATTTAAGTATATTATCAGATACGGGTGCCACATACGTAACAAGCAAAGTTTCAGAAAAAGACCATCTCACAAAAAAACGAAAAATCTATTTTGAGATGTGTGACGTCACGCTTGGATATTTCGGCGCTAAATTTAAAAATGAAACATCCCACTTGATTCTCTTTGCCATTATTCAGTCAGTAAGACTGTCAAACAATTTAATTAAAGTAAGCCATCGATTGATTCTAGCGTATTTTGGAGCAGAACCATGTCAATCATTGCATTTAACCCGTTCTAACATATGGCGTATAGAAGGAAAGATAGTAAATACGTTTGTTCACGCTTGTCGAAAGATATAGGGGCGAAGGCTTTAGCCCCTTCCTCCATTCATACTTCTAATTGTAGGAGAGAATTCCTTAAGACTCAGTGGTTGATTTCGTGGGACTGGTGGCTGTCCCTGTTTGTCGGCTACGCGGTTAAGTGCCGTGGTCTGCAGGCATTCCATATTTCTACTCAATTTGTTGTAGGAAGAGCAGGTTTAGACCATGTGGACTAGATCTGCAAGGCTGTTACTGCGCCACCATCTTCATTTTCATCCCTTTTGGATGTCTTCTGCAAGACCGCTGAGGGTTAGAGAACACTGTGCTTTGCGATTTTTCACACGTATTCCCCGAGTTGTCCGGCTGTTTATCGGCCTGTGGATATATTTTACGATGGGGTCTATAATTAGCGGTTATTCCCTGGAAAATGACTTGATCCTTTTCTATGAAGAGAGGTTCTTCGAGTGGTGGTGGTGTGTCAAGGGCGATCGACCAAGAGTGAGCTCTGGGCAGTCACGTGCAGCTTCACGTTCACCTTCGGGCCTTGATGAACCAGGGGCTTCATTGTGGAGATTTGCTGCACGGGTGATTTTCTTTGTTGAAGAAGTTTGGCGGCAACAGCAGACATCTTGCCACTATCACAAATATTAGTGGCAGACGGGACAGCTGAATTGTGAACCAGTCGTTTTATCTTTTTGTGCTATTTCCCGGGATTTGAGCTTCTGCCTTAATATAGATTCTGCTTTAAAGTTGCAGCACAAGACCAGGTCTCACACACTGGAATCGCTGCCGTTTTATATGCTGACCTTCTGTCGTATTATGCAATGTGCGTAGACAACATGCGGGATATATCTTCCAGTTTGGCCTGCAGAGCCACCGGCATAGCTTTGCGCCTGCCTTCGCTAAATACCGGGTGTGTGTTTTCGGCCACGCTGTATTTTTCTATCTGTCCCTAGCTAGTATAGGTATGTTGGTTGTCTTTTTAGAACACTCTGAGGGCTACACCCAAGGCACTCTGTATGGCACAAGAAACCCAGATAACACGTAGAACGAGCGAGAGGGAAAGGAAAAGCATGCTGCAGAGATGTGTACCTAGCCTAGCACAACCGGTATGATACCCTACACTAGGAACAGGGCAAAACACTCAAAAAGAAGCTATGGGCCACCAAGCCGCTAACTAATCTAAAAATGATAGTGGTGATCTTCAGAAATAGAAAGAAAAGACAGTGGACCAGAGAATAAAAACGAGTAACCGAAGTTCTAGTTCATAACAAAAGGAAAAAAGGGGCCTGACCAGGTGACATGATAAGAGAGATCGATAATGTATGGTCACTCAAAACATCAGAGTGGGTATCAAAGGGTGCAAATTGCGGCTGTGGATGGCAACAAGTTTGCTGAAGTGACGAAAACTAGGAATTTTGAGTCCACAAATGAATCACTTCCGCACGATGTGCTGAATTCAGGATCTTTGAGAAAGGTCCTTGTTATGCAATGAAAACAAGTCAGGTCAATGCTGACGATAGGGATGATAATGATTATGATGACTGTGATGACCTCTCTCAGCACAGATGTAAAACTTATTGATAGGGCTTATGAACGGTGTTACCACGTTTGGCTACATTGAGCCAATTTTGTGGCATATAGATAGTATGGAAAATTCTCCATACACATAAAAGTACGTATTCACGATGAATTTTGTATAAATGAACTGCGAAATCATCTAAAGTTTGATACTTGAAGCTGGAAATTATGAGCTTTTTTAAATTCGTTCAGCAGTTTCATAACTCAAGTATTAAATGCTTCAAGTCACTTTTAAAAAAGCAAACAGCCACACGATGCCAAAATTTTAACTCTATCTCTTGTTACTGATATTATAACTCACGCCAAATTGTTTTGAATCCGATTGCTTCTATGACCTGCAAACGTTTTGCCCTAGTACGGGAATGCCAGTGGCACCAAAATACATGAACAATTTTAAGGGTCACTTAGAATTGCAGTTGTTGAAATCAGCTTTTCCGTGGCCTTAAAACACTTTTAAATACATAGACGACATATTTATTATATATACACATAGCGTAATCTTACTAATCGCATTTTATCAAAGAAGTGTAGAAACGTTCACTCTAGTACTAAGTTTACCATGCACCATTCTTCGAGTGAAATTTGCTTCATGGACACGATGGTACCCATTGAAAATAGAATAGTAGACAGCGCTCCAGATAAAACCAACAGAGCCAACAATAACCAAATAACAATAGGCATCCCACATGACATTGTGACCTACCAGTAATTGTTGGACAGGCGAGGCGCATAAAGACCTGCAGTGACAATGAAGACTACGTTCATCACTCAGACAACGCAAAGAAAACAATAGTTGAAATGAATTACCCGCGTCACTTTCCAAACAATGTCTGCAACGAACCTTAGGAAATCAGCGCTAGCTGTAATGTTCGCTCAGCACAGCCCACCCAGCCACTAACATATATAACCTAACACTGAAGAGCACTGGAAACTATAAGTATTGTTCTACATGATAACAATTATTTTTAACAAGCAATAAATGCTTTAGGAAAGAGTCTGCTGAAGTATCAAAGATTTTGTATCCACGAAACTCGACGTTTTACAAAATATTAGCGATGTCAAGACAATCCTCCCTTTACTGCCAGCATAACAACTTGTTGTCACACAGTACGTAAGAATTAAAAACCCTTTCAAAATTAAGTTATGTAAAACACCAAATTTGGTCGCAGTCCTCATATGAAATATATTTTCCCTCCACTAAATAAAAGCTTGTCTACATGTTCGAATGTTCCTGTTGTCGCAAATGGCATAACGGGGAAACAGGAACACCTCCTAATGTAGTAAAGCCCCGCCGCGGTGGTCTAGTGGCTAAGGTACTCGGCTGCTGACCCGCAGGGCGCGGGTTCAAATCCCGGCTGCGGCGGCTGCATTTCCGATGGAGGCGGAAATGTTGTAGGCCCGTGTGCTCAGATTTGGGTGCACGTTAAAGAACCCCAGGTGGTCGAAATTTCCGGAGCCCTCCACTACGGCGTCTCTCATAATCATATAGTGGTTTTGGGACGTTAAACCCCACATATCAATCAATCAATCAATCAATCCTAATGTAGTAAAAAAATTTGGCAGATCCCACAAACCTCAAAATCGACGTTCTGTGAAGCATGCGGAGAAAAGGTGACTGTGTTGCATTATTTTTATTGAGCGACACGTCATGAAATGACGCTAAATATATGTACAAATGTTGCACGCACACACATATGTTGAATAGCTGCAGATGTTCAGATAACGAGTTTTTCGCACTCGCGCAATGATACCAACTGGAACATGCGTATTAGTAGCACCAGAAGCTGATATGAAACCCTGATGCTCGCGATGATGGTGGCCCTGGACACTGCAACAACAATCAACTTCAGCGCATGGCAACTAACTACAATTGACGTTAACCAGATGTGACGGCTCTATCAAAAAAGACGGTGATGGGCGTATACATGTTTTGAAGTGTTCTGGCAGTCAACAAAAAAACGTCTAAACAATTGTAGGCTAGGAATGGTTAAAATGGCTTAACACTCATTTGTTTCTGTATTGTATCTAGTATGAATCTTATTGGATAAATTTAAAAGTGTGTTTTGAAAAGTGTTTCTGAAAAGTGTACTAAAATGTGAATAAGGCAGGACTCCATATATTTTTGTCTCCTGGAGACCGGAAGATTTCACGAAGATTAGCGCCTATTTGAAATGTAGTTCCGAGGTCTGGCGTAGCTCTGTGTTAAAATGCTTCATTTCCACGCAGAATAATTGGGTTAGATTTTACCTAAGACTCTAACATTTATTATTTGCATTCGTCGGGTCGACGCTACCGATGTCGGGTATTTTTTGAACGCTCGTGTGTTAAAATTGCCCATGTCTGTTCTCGTCGTTCTTAGGTAGATACTTAGTGTCTGTCACCTGTGTCACATGCCAGCATACCAGCGGCACATACCCAATGGTGGTTATGTGACACTGTCTGGTGGTAAGTGCTTGAAAATGTATGCGACAGGATTGTGACATTATTGAAGTCTTGACCAGTGCGTCATAATCGTCAAACTATCTTACTTTCCGATGCTAAATTTCGTTAACGCCAAGTTAAGGGGGTGACCACGAGAGTACCCAAACGTAAGTGGATAGATAGATAGATAGATAGATAGATAGAACGATAGATAAAAAGATAGATAGATAGATAGATAGATAGATAGATGGATATAAACGCTTGAAATTGCTAAAGTCCGCTAAGAAATGCCTCGCTTTTAAAAACGGCTATCAAGCGGACGTGTTCAAAAATTTACTGAAAGCAGTGGCTCAGCAATTTTACGTAGCAAGGCAAAACTTCGAGGACCTCAAACCTGGTATACTTGAGTCAATCTTCCGGTCTCCAGGATACAAAAATATTTGGAGTCTTGCCTTATTCACATATTTAGTACACTCTTCAAAAACACTTTTTGAAACACACTTTTAATCTACTCATTGTAATTCATACTACATACAAAATAGAAAGCGATTAGCGTTAAGTCATTTTAGCCATTCCTAGCCTACAATTGTTCAGTCTTCTTTCTGTCGACTGTGATAATTCATCGAAACGTGTACACGTATAGAACTATTTTTTTTTTGCTTTTTTTCAGGAAAGGCCTCTTCTCACTCACCCAATTTGTCACCGTGGACTCATTACTTGCCATCCGCGCCTTCGGATCTTTCATTTCCTTCTCGTTTATTTGAATTGGACAGTCGATAGGAAGTATATACACAGAATTGGTAAAAAAAATCAGTTACAACTTTGAAAGATTGCATTCCAGATTTTTTAGTCTTCACACGGCTCCTGCATAGCTCCCGCAAAGTATCGGCTGCACCGCCCAGCACTTATTCATGGATATCTCATTTAATGCTTTTACCATCACTTTTCCGCGTTTTTGTTAAGAGTGACAGATCTCACGCCAAGTGGCGTGTATAAGGCAGTTTTTTTAGCAAAATATGTTTTGTAGGTTTTCAGCGATTTGAAAGCTGAATTGTTTAGTTTAATTTAGTCGTGTTGGTCTTCAGCAGTTTGCTTAGTTCGCTTGTCATTTAGTAAATAATATTCAGCGTTACTCCTAAAACTTCATGATGAAATACTACAATACAAAAACAAGTAGTGTAAATGGTGAAGGATTGTCGTAACACATCAGTTATTATGAAGGGTCTCTACCAGTACTCTTCGTATTAACTGACGGGGTCTGAGGACAGAATGATCAGATAGAACTGTATACAAGATTTTAAATGTTGGCAAGCGCTCTAACTATAGTAAAAACACAATGGAAAACGTAGCATGATTGGTTCAATAACGACGATTCACGATGAAGGGAACCTTATAGGGCACCTCGGGTGAAACAAACAGCGTTGTGGCTGCTCGGTGAACTGATTTATTTTCCTGTCCAATGTCCAAAGTATCCACTTCGCAATTTAATGTTAACCTTATACACAAAAGCAATTAAAAGAGCGCGAGCAAACGACGTGACATGTAAGTCACCCTCTTGTTGCATCAAGAGCTAATTTTTGTATTTTTCTCGGACAGGTGTATTTTTATATTTAAATTTTATTTTCAATTCCGTCACTTTCAATATCACTGTACCGTCATTTTCCCAATCATATTCGTAACCAAGCTTTTTCCAGCTCCAGTAGGTGCCCAGAATAACCATACAACATTCCGGATTGTCGAGTATCATTATTTTGCAAATAAAAGCACACTTTTCTCGCGGGAATTGAGCCCATTGTGTTTGGCAGTCTTTACAAGTTTTAAGGTGCCTAATAGATTAGTTATCCATGCAGTGCAGGATTTCTTTTACTTTTTATATACAAGTAGCCCCACACCATTGACGTTCGCGTTTCTTATTAGTGATAATACCTACAATCAAACTAATACGCCAGCTTATATAATAACTCCGGCAACCACATAAGAAATCGTAGAATTTAATAGCAAGTCAAAAATACTTTGCTTTCAGTGAAAATCCATTTAGTCGATAAATGGGGGAGCTAAACAGGAGCCGTGTGAAGACCAAGGAAAAAAGCACATATTTTTGGCTTTCCCTCATCGTAAATCTGACACAGTTTCTCCGCAGGATTTCACTTTTTTTCTGTTGATTTCGAGTGCTGCACCATGCATGGCTACGTTACCTTTTGCATCATCCCCGTCATTTACCTCATCCTCGCCAAAACTTCTTTTCCCAAAGGCTTACTATGTGGTTCAATAGGCGTTTATGTTGTGCTTAGACTCTCGCTTCATTATTTTTTCTCCTGTTCACCCACACCGCTCCTTCCCACCCTGATTTCACTTTCCCACCACCTTTCTATATTATACTCTACATGGCTAAGCTATCAGTCAACTTTGATTTCCACAGTATGCGCTGAGTTCCGAGGAGTCAAAGACCATGGCTAAAACTGAAGATTAGGTAGCTCAATAATTTAAAAATCTAACTGATCCTAATGATTAGTTGCTGAGTTTGGTTTCAGCTGTCATCTCCAGAATGATCTATTCTTTGCAGATGACCACGTTGTGCACACGTACGACCAGTGTAATATGTTTCCGGTAAAATTGGAAGGGTGTAGAATTGTAGTTATTCTCATTTCAAACTGAAAGCAAAAGTTGTAGAACGCGGGTCTCTCTTCCTGCGTGACCATAGAAGCGAATAGGTTTGAGCTCGAGCACACATCTTCTAAAATGCTCTTAGCGAAATCAAAGCTGGCCAACATCAATTGGGAAGCGGTATTATTTACGCTGAGATAGATGTCTACTGCCTGTGCTTCCAGAGGTATAATATTCCTTATTCTTAGCAGACTTGACCAGATCCATTCTTGAAATGTGCGTTTCAATGACATAAAGATGCGCTTACATCATCGCTGAAGTAATACACGTATAAACCTAACCTAGAAATATCGATTTACTTAAAGGTTAATAATATTATTGCCGACGGTCAATATAGACGAACAATGTATTACTTAATCAGCACGTTGTGCGCTTATAACGAGGTCATGTTCATTTACTGCTTCAACAATAAATAATAAAGGTTCACAACATTTGACAACGAACACATTGACTTTGTAAGAATGCTTTAGGTTAATGCAAGCGACATTCCTTTCATAAATTTATATTAATTTATTTTAAAAGTACCCGCTCCACGTTTCACTTTATTTAGCGATCTGTTTTTTTCTTAATTTCTTCAAACTTAACTCAACCCATTTCGTAAGTGCATTGACTCTAACGCTTTACCACTGAAAGAACTTAGTTTATCAACGTATTTTGACCACTAATGGCCAGAATGCCCCTAATGCATAGACATTGACACAAGTTGAACAAGCCTAGTGACGTTGTTGGTGAACAAAGTTCACTTAAAAAACCAAAGAGTTAAAATATTGTACACGTGACATAGTTCTGGTGTCATCTATGGTGTTATCAATAACTATAATGGCTAGAGAATTCTGTGATTATTTGCGACTTCCATCTGTCAGCGAAGTGACCAATTGGATTCTAGATATCACTGCGAGTCAATTTTCTTGGAAAAACCTTGCACAAATTACGCTTTGGTCAAAGTTATAGGTCAAGTTTCTTAATGCGCAAGGGACAGAAAACCTCTTTTAAGACAGTTAGGACAGATATGCACGAAGAAACAGTGCAGTATGCAACACAAAAGTATAAAACATGACCTAAAATATGATAATAACATCAAAATGCTACGCCAAAAATAATCTTAAGTATACATTCCGCATAACATCATTGCTGCATATCTCAAAGGGGTAATCTAAGAAAAAAAATTACCTGAAGCGAACACAGGGTATCAGTACGTTGATACGAGTATCAACGTGAACGTATCAATCAAAGAAAATGATTTCTTTAAACACCTCTCAATATCCCCATTTCTCTCAACAGTAAAAAATGCAAGTTATTCTACAACAAACCGCAATAGAGACATTTATAACTCAAATAGAAGAAGATAAACTGCGTCTTTAGTTTCATCAAACACGAACTATTCTCAATGGACCTGGTTAAGCTCATTGCTGAACTTGCAATCTGGTTACCCAAAAGTTTGCCTCAAAGTAGATGATTCACCTGACGTTAGTGACGCGTACAGCTAAGCTCTCCAAGTATTATGTACTTTGTCAGAGATATACAGCCAGCATACAATGTGGCAGCCTCGGTAGAGCCGACTTGATTGCTACCAGGAAGTTGGTAAACAATGGCGTCTTAATTCTTCATCCTGAAATGCATTTCTGAGTGGAGACTGAAATTGACGCTATTGTATTAGAGTGTACCTGTGGATAAAGGGTCAAGCTTATTTGTACACACATTGACTTGTACCCAGCGCTTACACACAATAAAAGAGTGATAGGTCATTGAATCGAGAATGCACAATGATTTTGACTGCACGAGCCTGTCGTTGAAAATACATGAGCGTTTCATTGTACATTGAAACATATTCAACCACGCAGTAAATGCTGTTCTCTGTAATAATTTTAACAACTTCGTGCAAGTGACGCCGCTCGACGTTGTACTGCCCGGCTACACACATACTTGTTAAAAAAAAGGCTCTCCAGTTCTAAGTACCATGCTTTTGTTGTAAACTTTCTGACTTCCTGAGGTACAATGAAAATTCATGGTTTCAGTCAGTAAAAGTATTAGGGTTGCGAAATTCCTGATCGTTTGTATAAGAAGCGGAAGTTTCAGCGTAAAGGGACCCGAGGTTGATGCGTGTAGTAAAATACTCAAAAGAACACACAAACTCGACCAACTCACAAAATTATACAAGTTAGACAATGTACTCTCTCTAACCACTTCTTGTTCTAAATAAGTTTACAGTTAAAGCTTCTGTAGGTTTCTGAAGGTAGCTTTCTTGAAGAGTAGTTCCCAGAGGATGCCACGAAACACCCACTGGGTAAAAGTACCTTTGTATTCAGTAAGCTTTTATTTCGTTGAAGGCTACTCATTGGTAATATTCCCCCTGACGCTCGAAATAAAAGCGAACACTATGAGTATGTTGTGTATCAGGTTTTTTAGCTTGCGGCTGCATATACGCAGGCTCAGATTGAGGAGGTGGACAAGATGACGAATAGTTAAGGTAAATATTACGTGCAGAATAAACAGAAGCCTTTCATACTTGGCCCCGGGCTGAAGGCGTTCTGGTCTCAGTCTCAGGTGTGAAGACGACGAGATTTTTTTTTTATTCTTCGCCCACGTCTTCGCGCACTAAAGTTCTTTTGTAGCTCTTGGGATCTTTTGCATCAACAAGTAGTTCGAAGCCTCCAATCTGGAGTCGCCATCGGTCGCTGGCTGGAATAGCACCTGTGGACAAGAGGGCTCTCCGCACGTTGTGAGAGGATTCGTGATTGCTTACATCAGGCGCACCGCAAAAGGAGTTGCCATGGTTTGCGTGAGACTCTCCCTGGTTTGCGACCGTTGCATCAAATACCTTGCTCGCATTGACGCTGTTTGCATCAGCCGTTCTACCATGCACCTTCAGTACTTTGGCGAACCAATCAAGTTTGGCTTCGAATCTGTGGCATAACACTTCACAAGTGGTTGATAAGGGAAGAACACGAATACACTTAACACAAACACCTGTCAGCCATGAAAATTTACTGCTACCTCTAAAACAAACTGTGTATAGCAATTTCATTCTGAGAATTTTTGTATCCAATGACAGACGTTGGGCGATAGACATAAAGCAACAAAAAATCAATACCAAGAAGCACACGATAATAGTAAACATCATTAGCGTCACGTTTTGAGTTGAGACGAGAGCTGAGTGGTATAGAGAACGAATAGTGCCCGTAATGTTTTTGTTGATCATAAAAATACGCAGGGGAGTTGACCGAGGGACGTATAGCGTAGAGTGGATAACTTGCGGCCACTGAGAGCAACTTAACATATACGGAATCATAAAAAAAGCTGCCAAGGCTCTCAAACACTCACCTGATACGAAGAAATTCACCAATTCGCTGCCACAAAAGGAAAGCAGCTTGCGAATCCTAATTAGAGATTATTAGTAGATACCTTCATTCTGCAGTGAACGGTGACCACGATTACGCTGATCATGATGAGATACTTATCTCCTTTATTCTTCAGGTGGAGCAGTACTATATCAAAAAATGGTGCTTATGAAAATCACTTTTCAATATACGAAAAAGGTGGTCTTTTTGAATTACTCGTTATGCATTCGCTACGAACTGATTTAAACGTAAGCTCACCTAAAACAGCCTCCAGTTTGGTATCTGGTTCTCTGCACTGTGATGTAATTGACCGTTCACGAAGGGGGTTTAATTAAGCCTGGGCCAGTGTGAGAACTACTCGAAAGGCACAATTATATGTGTTGACTGTTTACACATAGACATTATTATATAAAAGGCTCTCAAACCCCGACTACCATTGGCTTGTCATCAATTTCTTTGAATAAATATTGTAAAATTAAATACAATCGATTCAATTAATAAACGTCGAGTGCGTACTGCCCAACAGACGGCAATAAATAGATGGTTCAAGATCAATTTCTCAGGTTAATAGTGCAGCATGAAATTTTGAGGCTATTAATACAGCTTGAGAGCTTCGCACCTTTTCTTTCTTCACATTAGGTCGATGCCGGCTTCTGAATGTTGGTGACAACAACAAAAATTCCAAAAGCATGCCGAGTCATACGCCCCGCAATACAGAATACAGTGTGGTAACGATTATCTGCACAATATACCTTTCAACACAGTGGCCCTTCTGTCGTCATATAATTGAAACACTGCAAACAAAATATGAATATTTTCTTCTACACAAATCCAGGCCTTGGCGCGATGCTTTAGGGCTAATAATCTGTATAAATACTTAGTATGTAGAAATCCTGTTCACATGCTTCTGCAAAGTCTCTTCTTTTACTGTCTGTTTATGTCCTCTTTTGTTTCTTCTCACAATTCCAAATGTTTACAATACCTAACCTCACGTATGGCTGAATAACCTATTTACCTCCAGATATCCTTTTCTATATTTTTTTTCGAAGTACGCATTGCTGGTTCCTTAGCATGCGCAGTGAGTAGGTGATTCAGTGAATAGAAATGGAGGTCAAAATTATGGGGTCAGAGACATTGCTCGGGCGATGGAAGTCGGAGGGGTGTGCCGAAAGCCATGGCACATATTGTTGAAGTATCAATATAACCCTTTTTTATACTTTTTCAACTACGAAAATACTTCAACGCTTGGCACGCTTTCACAAACCTTATATAACCTACAGAATTCCTTTCGTTGAATAGGCATCAGTGAATGGGAGTCACATGGCCAGTATTGATGCGACGAGTAATGATGGTCGTTTCGCTTAAAGTGGTACTCACAAAGTCGAAAAGGCAACGATAGCCCTCTAGAACGTGTAAAAGCTCCGCGGCTTGCTCAGACGTGAGATCCGATAACACCATCCGCTTCATTTCGACTACTACTATTAGTACCAGAACTCTTTCGGGTTTTGCTTTAACCTATCGCCTAATTGGGCAAAAAAAGTATCCTTTCTTGTTTTTATTGCCGATTTCAGTGTCAGGTTTGCATGCCTAAGCTCTTGTTCATTAGACAGGTTACTCCTATCGCGAAATTTTCTGTACGAACTTCGTGCTTTTCTAATTAACCTGCGAATGTCTTTATTAAACCAAGGCTTTTGTTTTGTTCTCTTGTATAGTATTCTGCTTGGTACATGAGCTTCAGCTGCGTGAAGTAGTTTATCACGAAAATAAGACCACGTAGCTAAAGAGCAACGACTTTCTGCCAAAAGCAAGAATGTTGGGTAATACGACTCTAATTTTGCAGAAACAGAATCATAGTCACCTTGTTCATGCAGGAAAATTTGTCAGGGTATTGCCTGTGCTACTTGGCAGCATTCTATTTTTAAATCTGCCACAATGCCCTTATGGCCACTTATACCAGGAATCACCGACACAATTGAAACAATATTTGTGTCATTACATAATATTAAATCCAGAATGGCATCATGTCTCGTTGGAACATTCACACAATGACAAAAACCAAACAATCTCAAGAATTCACCGAACAAAGTATACACTGACGACCTGTTTTGTGTACCACTGGTTATCCAGTCAAAATCTGGTAGATTGAAATCTCCACTCAAGAGTACACTGTCTGGAATTAACTGTATCATTTCAGAAAGCAGTGTCATAGGAGTATCACCACTGTCTGGTGGTCGATAAAAACAAACCAACACAACAGTATTTCCTTTCGGTAAAAAAACACGGCACCAAACTGCCTCGGCAGAATTGTGGAAAGAAACTTCCTCGCTAGTCCAATCGTTCGCTACAAGAATAAATACACCCCCCCCACCATGGCGATTTCTATCTTTCCTATGAGCAGTGAATCCATGTGGAAATACCTCAGTATCAGGTATTGCACTGTCCAGCCAAGATTCTGTACCCATAATAATTTTTGCTTGAGTAGTTGACACAAGGGACGCAAAGACGTCAACTTTAATATTAATACTTTGACAGTTCACAAAAAGCAGTGGTAGGCCCCGCACGTGTTTGGAGTATCGATTCTCTCAGTTCTGCGATGACTGACGTCACGTCAGTCGGCTTCTTGTGATCGCGCATGTGCATGCAGTGGGACAGGTTGGTTCATTTCACTGTCCCACACGATTGTCTGTCCGTTGATAACAAGCTTATCATAGTTAAGGCGCACTCGGCATCCCTTGTTATCTCTCTTTTCCCTGGCATAATTCCATAGAAGCCGTCGTTTTTCGCGAACAGCATGACTGAAGTCTTCGGATACACTAAAAGAGGTGTTCTTAAATTTGTAAGCATTACGCATAACACTTTCCCTGGCTTTCCACCCCCAGAAGGTTGCGACGATAGGCCTAATGCGCCCCTCTGTGAAGGCCCCCAGCCGGTGAGCTCCTTTTAACGGAATGTTAGTAAGCTTGAGCACGTTACAGCAAATCTCTTCAACCAGGCTCTCAGATTTTTCCCATGTTTCTTTGCGCTCATTGTCTGGCACACCAAAGAAGACTAAGTTTAACCGGCAGCTCCTGTTTTCGAGATCGTGAAGCTTAGCCTCTATCTTTCTTACGGATATTTCAACAATCTTGATGCGCTCCTCGATTACATTTGATTTTGATATCACGCTGTCTATTTTCTGTTCTACGTCAGTTTGCTTCGCCACTATTTGTGCAAGTTAAGTAAGCATGGTTTTCTGACTACTTTGTACATCCAAAAGTATCTTCTCAATGTTCGCCATCTGCTTTTTTTCGGTTGAGTTCATAGGGCCTGGGTTTAGCTACACATCCCCTGAGAGTAGCAATAGAGCCTCCCCCAACAAAGAGCAATCATTGCAGATTAGTATCCAAACAGAGTCAACCAAGTATTTGCAAACAGTGTCAATGAACAAGCACAACTTCTGTCTATCAAAAGGGCACGACACTCTTACAAGTATCACATTACTCGTGCGATAACATTTTGCGTAATTCAAATAACAAACCTGATACATGAAGCAACGTAAGTTCGTGCCCAGAAGAACAGTGCCGCACCCCAGTCGACGGCGGCCGAGATGCTCCCTTTTATCGGCCTCGTAAGGCGGATCTGGAAGCACTCCCCGCCACGCAGTCATTTAGCCTGTCCGCAGTTCAAGCAGGGTATCAAGCGTATGAGCTCGCATTAGTGGAGGGCAAGGAAGGGCGCACTGCACATGTGCCATAGCCACCATTCAGGGCTATGGGGTCGACTCAGCCACTGCTCCGCCGATGAACGCCGCAGCACCAAGGATACCGGGCAGCACCTCATACATGAAGCAACGTAAGTTCGTGCCCAGAAGAAGAGTGCCGCCCCCAGTCGACGGTGGCCGAGATGCTCCTTTTTATCGGCCTCGTAAGGTGGATCCGGAAGCACTCCCCGCCACACCAACGTACGTCTCTAATCGTCAAGACAATTCATGCAAAATATTAGAATACCGTTACTAAACCCACTCTTTCGTAGTTATTTTTTCGTAATAACAGCACAGGAATGGAATAGTCTGCTGGATGATCTCTTCAATGAAACTGATAATGAATCTTTTTTTTCTTCCTTGTAACAAATCCTACAATATCACTGCAACTAAGAATGGCTTGCTGTCTCGAAGCGTGTGGGTGTTTACAAATGCATGACTGTGACGTTGTTTTCGCTCACCAATATTCGAGTGTTTTTTTTTCTTCTTTTAAAATATTTTGAGTGCTGTTTTATTTGTTGAATCTATTGTTTCAATTGAAAACTATGTAGTCAAATCATTATGTGTACCTCCCTCACGTAATGCCTCGCGGCGATGTAGGTGAAATGTAAATAAATAAAATAAAATTGAGGAACGTGAGGTTGTGGAACCGCTGGCTGAGCCACAGCAATCTTTCACTCTGAAGAGCTCGACATGGTCGTTTGAATAGCGGTAACTTTGGCCAGGCAGATACCCTCCTGTAGAACGTAGGCGGTATGTGAGAAATTGACAAGCGAAAGGCAAAATTGTGGGTGGCACAGCAAACCCATGGGTAACCACCGCGGAAGAAAAAGGCGCCACCATGTAACCATCGTCATGTACTGAAGGCGTGAAGGTTAAGTCGACGTGTGTGGCAGAGTTATGCGGGAGGCGCGTGAAATCAATGTATCAGAGGCGGCTTTCCGGTGGGTCTGTCTGGTCGAAAAGGAGAGGTAACTCGAGACCCAGCCGAACAGTATATCAGGTGAGAATGCGTGGCTAGGAAATCCATACCAAGAGTGAGATATTGAGAGTAATGTTCAATAACGCCAAAAGCAGCACCAGTGCCTCCCTTCCAAATAGAGATTCGGGCAAAGCAGATCGCAGTAATTGCGACAGTTCCTCCTTCAGCGACTCGTACAGCTCAACTTCTTGCGGCCGTGGCAACTCAATAGGTCGGCGGCGAAGGATGGCCCTCATATTGGACACACGCGTGCCAGTATATATCAACGCGCACACACGAGCATTGTAGACAGTAACGCCTAAAAGGTTCCGATTTGTCGTTAGCATTAAGCGAGGATTGCTTCCTAAGGTTGTTAATGCAGCTCCACCTCCAGAAGTTGCATCACCTAGTTTTTCGGTAAATATATGCTCGGGTCAATGCTGCGAATAGATCCGGGAGGCTGCAAGGCGTTGTGGGGGTGACCTGTACTGGCGACGAACAAGAGATGGTGGCCGGTCATAGCGAGGTTTGGTCATAGAAGCGGCAAGAGTGGAAAATGTGGTCGGCATCAATAAAGGAAGTGGTAAGGATGAATGGCAGACAAAAATCACGTGACGGGGGGGAGGGGGGCATGATATTACGATGGAGCCTAGCAGTCGCCGCAGTGGCGAGCGATGTGTTCAACGAATTGACAGTTGAAACATATGAGCATGTCAGTATTGGTACACCATTCGGACGGATTGCATTGTCGACAATAGTTGAAAGCAAAGCGAAAAGTAGAAGGGGGACAATAAAAAGGCTCAGCAGAGTATACGGACAGAGTATGATGAAGGCCAACATTCGATAATTTTTGACGAACGACGGCCTCTATCAATAAGATAGCGGTTGGTGAAGGCTCAGGCATCGGGAATGGCATGGCTACCGGTTGTGCTGCCTCGACTTCTTGATGAATGATGTGTGTGAGGTAGTCACATGGAGGGGCCTGGTGGAAGGCGTCATCAGACGAAGAAGCAGCCGCAATGTTCGGAAGGCGCACGATGCTGTGAGATACGCAGTGGGCTTAAGCTTGTTAGAGAGGTCGGCATTCTTTGGGGATCACGACGATGCTCAGGGCGTTGCTAAAACCAGCAAGTTAAAAGCACCATCAGCATTGTGTTTTAAGACTTGGTTAACTTTATCGTCTTCCGTGATGCTCTGGTCGACCTTGTTACAAAGGGCCAATATGTCAAGAATGTAGGAGATGTAGGATTCAATAGAAGACTGGGCTAGTGGGGTCTTCGCAGTGAGATGACGACCAGATGAATTGCCAAAAAGGTCGCGGATCTTGTCTTTAAAAAGACCCAAGCTTGTTATTTCGGCTTCGTGGCTTTGAAACCACCTTTGCGGAGTGCCATCGAGATAGACAAACATGTTGGCGAGCATGAGCGTGTGGTCCTGGTGGTGAGTAGCACTGATACACTCGTACCGGTTCAGCCATGCGTCAACATCGATGGTCAGCGGAGAAAGTGCCGACATTCTGGAGGTGCGGCACTGTGCCTAAGGTCGTGGCTTGGGCTGAAGAAGACGAAGACATACCCGCAGCCGAAGCAGTCGAAGTTTCTGCGGCGTTGGGACCACTGCGCTCTTCATTGAGGTAAGCAAGTAGTCCACCTTCCCCAGTACTGTTACGAATAACTTCTTTACTAACCTATATATTGTTACGGAGCTCGCAAACACACGGAAGAGAGGAATGAGCGTATTTCCTATATTTACATGCCAAAGTGACGCTTCAGAGCTGCCAGTCTCTCGCGCGGCGAGTCCACTTCTTTTTCATCGAACTGTTGTCCACGACGGTAGAGCCATGCCCACTGCCTCGTAATATCACCCCCGGCGAACAAAGCGCCGTCACGGCGCCCCTAAGTCAATCAGGACTGGCAGTATAGTAGGGCTTTAGGCGCGACACATGAACAACATCAGTAGATGGTGTAGCAGAGGATGAGTGCGGTTGAACGGGAGTGATGAGGTAGTCGACGTCGGTGACCTTGCGGAGAACTTTGTAGGGTCCTGTGTATCGTGGGAGGAGCTTCTCGCACAAACCTTCACGTCGATACGGCGTCCAGAGTAGGACAAGAGAGTCATCAGGGTAGTCAACGTCGCGGTGCGAGTCATCGTAGCGGACTTTTTGTGCGGCCTGAGAAGCACTGAGCCGAGTGTGCGCGATTTGGCGAGCGACGCGGGCTCGAGAAGCAGCGTCCTGCGCATACACCGTTGGTTGGATAGTAGCAGAAGGAAGGAGTGTGTCGAATGGCAACGCAGGGTTGCAGCCGTACAAAAGAAAGAATGGAGAGTAGCCGGCGGTGTCATGTCTTGACGAATTATATGCAAATGTAACGTAGGGGAGCATTGCGTCCCAGTCACGGTGGTCAGCAGAGACGTACATAGACAACATGTCTGTAAGAGTTCGGTTGAGACGCTCCGTGAGACCGTTAGTCTGGGGATGGTAGGCAGTAGTAAGGTGATGTTCGGTAGAGCAGCTCCGGAGGATTTCGTCGATAACTTTTGCGAGGAAGCAGCGGCCCCGATCCGTCAAAAGCTGGCGCGGAGCTCCATGCCGCAGAATGACGTCATTTAGGAGAAAGTCTGCGACGTCTGTAGCGCAGCTAGTTGGCAATGCACGAGTTATCGCGTATCTGGTCGCATAGTCGGTTGCGACAGCGATCCACTTGTTGCCTGACACGGACGTCGGGAAAGGTCCGAGCAAGTCGAGGCCGATGCGGAAGAATGGTTCCGGGGGAATGTCGATAGGTTGGAGCAGGCCAGCCGGACGGAGAGCAGGACGTTTCCGACGCTGGCAGCGCTCGCAAGCAGCGACATAACGGCGCACAAATTTATACATGCCAGGCCAAAAGAACCGTTGCCGCACGCGGTGATAGGTGCGTGAAAAACCCAGGTGTCCCGCCGTCGGTGCGTCATGCAGATGTTGAAGAATAGTGGCACGCATGTGTTGGGGAATAACTAACAAATATTCCGGGCCATCAGACTTCATGTTGCGACGATACAGAATGTCGTTGCGAAGGACATATTGACGGAGAGAAGGGTCGGAATGTCCTGAAGATACTCGCTGAATGACCTTCTTGAGGGTTGCGTCCCGGCGCTGCTCTGTGCCGATGTCGTGCAAATCAGATATGGCGAGCACACAAGAATCGCCTTCATGGACAGCGAGGCTAGCAGGGTCCACCGGATAACGCGAGAGACAATCAGCATCTTGGTGCAACCTGCCCGACTTATAAATTACGTCGAAGTTATACTCCTGGAGACGTAGAGCCCAGCGACCTAGGCGACCAGTTGGGTCCTTGAGCGACGACAGCCAACACAGAGCGTGGTGGTCCGTAATAACTGAAAACTCGCGGCCATACAAGTAGGGGCGAAATTTCGCTACAGCCCAGACCAACGCAAGACACTCGCGCTCTGTTATCGAATAATTTCGCTCAGATGTGGAGAGAAGGCGGCTGGCATACGCAATAACACGCGTTTGGCCTCCCTGGTGTTGAGCGAGGACGGCGCCGATTCCGTGAGCACTGGCGTCTGTGCGTACTTCAGTCGTCGCAGACGGGTCAAAGTGAGCCAGTATTGGTGGTGAAATGAGCAGGTCGATCAGCGTGGAAAACGCAGCTGCTTGGTCTTGGCCCCACGAGAAGGGCACGTTCTTTTTGAGAAGATCAGTTAGTGGTCGTGCAATTGTAGCGAAATCGCGTATAAAGCGGCGGAAGTACGAGCATAAGCCCACAAAACTCCGAACATCTTTGGTTGAAGAAGGCAGAGGGAAATTCTTGACAGCGCTAATCTTGTCAGGGTCAGGTCGGACGCCAGCAGCACTTACAAGATGACCAAGGATCGTGATTTGTTGTCGGCCGAAATTGCACTTTTTCGAGTTCAGCTGGAGTCCTGCTCGACGAAAAACGGCTAAAATGGTCGACAAACGAGTTAAGTGAGTTTCAAATGTTGGGGAAAAAACAATCACATCGTCGAGGTAGCAAAGACAGATGGACCATTTATAACCACGAAGAAGAGAGTCCATCATGCGTTCGAACGTTGCCGGGGCGTTGCACAGCCCAAAAGGCATAACCTTGAACTGATAAAGGCCGTCCGGTGTGATGAAGGCAGTCTTTTCTCGGTCTAAGTCGTCGACAGAAATTTGCCAGTAGCCCGAACGCAGATCAATAGATGAGAAGTATCGCGCGCCATGAAGGCAATCAAGGGCGTCGTCGATTCGTGGCAGCGGATATACGTCTTTGCGGGTTATCTTGTTCAAGGCGCGGTAGTCAACGCAAAATCTCCAGCTGCCATCCTTCTTTTTCACTAAAACAACAGGTGACGCCCATGGACTTGAAGAGGCCTCTATGACTCCTTTGGAGAGCATTTTCTCGACTTCTCGTTGTATGACCTGGCGTTCGGACTGGGAAACACGATACGGTCGCCGTCTAACAGGATTAGCATCGCCGGTATGTATTTGATGACGCACGAAGGACGTTTGCCCTAAAGGGCGGTCATCGAAGTCGAAAATATCTCGGTAGGTAGTCAGAACGTGGTGAAGTTGCGCCAACTGACAGGGCAGAAGATCAGGGGCGATCATCATCGTGATTTCGTCGCTAGGTGCGTTTGCTCGGCTGGCTGCAGTAGGGGACGAACAGTCTTCAGGGTCCAATGCCACGATGCTACATGCATCAAGTGGGGAAACGTGGGCTAACGAAATGCCTTGCGGGAGAACTTGGGTCGAACTACTGAAGTTAAGGAGCGGAAGCTGAACGTAGTTGTCCACAATAGTCACGATTGTATGCGGCACAGCAACACTTCGAGCCAAGAGCACATCCACCAATGGAGACACTATGTAGTCACCGTCAGGAAGAGCTGGTGATATCGTTAAGGCAACACACGTGGTGGCTTGCGGTGACAGCCGAACATAATCAACAGCGCACAAGCGGTGTGACGGTGAGGACGGCACAGGTCCAAGTCGAGGCAGTTCAAGTTGAAGAACGCCGGTTGCACAGTCGATGAGAGCAGCATGGGTGGACAAGAAATCTAAACCAAGAATTAGGTCATTTGGGCACTGCTCAATAACTGCAAAGAGAACAGATGTGGGGTGATCGGCGATAGTGATGCGTGCTGTGCACATTCCTGTGATGGCAAGACTTCTTCCGTCGGCGACACGAATAACGCCAGGGGCAGCCGGTGTGAGCACTTTCTTCAGGCGGCGACGAAGAAAGTGCACAAAGCTCGGCAAGCAAGGTGGCGCCAGGTCATCAGCAACCAAAGCAGACGTCGTCTTCTTTTTCTTTTGATGCAGCAACGTTGTGGTGGTTTTTATGTATCAGTACATTGTGAAGAGCCAGCTCAAAGATCTTTGATGTGGCACACTGTTTCAAAAAGTGGCGATATAAACAAAAAAAAACGTCAGTGTTGCAGCCAGATCCTAAGTGCTTAATAAACACGTGTTGTTTTTCACATGCATGTGAATAAGAAAGCATTAAAACAGATAATAAATATTGTTGCCAGTACTGGAGCGAATATAATATCATAAGTCTGTAGTATGGTGGAAGACGTGCAATCTGGGCTGCACGATAAAGACGGTTTTAAGCGCCTAATGGATGAGCAGATGAGCTTTTTATCCAGTGATAGACCATTAGATCTGCTAACTGCAATTGGGCTGTTCTGCTAGCTAAGTCGTCGAATCTGAGGCCTTATAAACAATTGAAAAATGCGTGGCATAAGAGTTAGGGATGGCATGGACTTCGACACCGTTAGGGTCCAGTAGTCTAAAGGACTGACTCCGCACTTTTCGAGACTATTTGCGTGCATACTTTCAAAGCTTAGCTACCCGTAAGAAATTTTTTAATAACGTAATATATGAACTGGTATATAGGCGATTAGAGAGAGTTCTGAGAGAGCTGAGCGCAT
Organism: Rhipicephalus microplus; assembly: GCF_043290135.1. Taxonomy (NCBI): domain Eukaryota; kingdom Metazoa; phylum Arthropoda; class Arachnida; order Ixodida; family Ixodidae; genus Rhipicephalus; species Rhipicephalus microplus. Next base: position 118,768,100 of record NC_134700.1, on the reverse strand, counting down.
CCTTTCACTTCCTGAGTGGATAATAGTTAGCCTTTTTGTGAGAGCGATCTTGATGATTGAGTGCACCTATAGGCTAAGGAGAAAACCGGTTAGGATATCTACAATGTTTATGTGTACAGTGTGGCGTAAAACAGTGCATGATGTTTGATACAAGCTCTGTAACCTAAACAACTTCGTGATCAGCATCTCATTTGTCGGTGAACTGGGACCAATAAACCGCTGACAAGTAGTAGAAAAGCCTGCGTAGTCCTCTCTCTTAAAAATTAATCTTGTGGATTGGTGAAAATGACTGCTGTGGCTTGTAGTTTCAGAATATACCGATAATCTTACATTAAGTCGTGGGAAGAGTTTCTCAGAATAAACAAAAAAGATGTGGAATCGTGAAACTTCAACGCGTTTATTGTTTGACACACAGAGTTACAAGACGTTATCCTTGCAATTGACAATACATTTTTGTTGCAGTAGAGATTTAAGCACTCAAAGCCTAAGAGCGGGCTGTATTTCTGATTATATTAAGAAGTAATACCGATAAGAAAAAAGTGTTATGAATGCGTGTGCTTTTGCGTCTTAAATTCACAATATCTTCAACAGGGATGCCGTAATACAACACACGGGAAATTTCATTCCTCAGTTAAATCAGAATATTGACCACCCTTAACGCTAGGACTATATTCCGAAAATTACAGTTTATTTGTGGGATCAGGAACTTTGTCAAATCTGGTTTAGTTCGATTGATATACCCACGTATGACAAGTGAAGCTGAAATTAGAATCAATTTGCATGATCCAATCTGAACCACCAATAGCTTTATTAAACTTGCTACTGATAACACTATCGATAGTATAGATGTCGCCACCAATAGTTCCGCATCAATACTAAAATGCTGACTGCAAAAAGCAAATTGTTTACTTAAAAACACGCCTGAGAAGTTTCTTACGTCCAGACATTGATAATTATTGTTACAAGCAACTATTTTTAGTTTTTCGCTTGTGATTGCGGCGCTACAGCTTGCACGATATTTAGCCAATCGTTAAACTTGTTACAAGAAATGCTGCAGGATGTCTCAAACACTATGGATTTTCAGGCATCGAAAAGAGAACGGCAGAGTTCTTTTAGCGTTTTACTACTTTTCTATGCACAAGAACGTTAATTTTAGAAAAAAGCCAGTGATAATACAATGCAAAAAGACGCTGTATAATTCGTCGCTAGGTTTCGGCACGCCCCTTGTATTTGCGAAGCAGTTGTACGGGTGATAACCGAATATTTTGTATACTCTCTTGGAGAGTATTTTCAATTCAAGCTTACGCACGACCTTAAAATGTTGTACAAAGTAAATATATTAGATATTATAAGTATTTTCAACAGTTCTAATTGTTCAAGCACATTGAGGGACTTGAGATTGGTCATTACAAACTATTTAATCTCCGCTGTGCAGTTTTTGTAGTTGTCTATAAAGTAAAGCATATTCCTATTTTAAAACGCGCTAGATATTTATTGCAGCATCCTGTGTCAAGAAAGTCAATTATCCACCCGCTTTTCAGACAGAAAAGTATTAGAGCTCGCCTTAGAACAAATAAAAGACCTTAAAAATTATCATGTAAACAAAGAATGCTGTCACTTTTTATAGGTACAGATTGGCTCTGAATTATGTTGTTTTTGTCCTTTCAAAACAGGAACGAATGTGTACGTTCTGCCTTCATTTTTAAAGAAGTGACCTTCACTATTCCTTTTTTTGTTCGGAAATAAAAAACTTTGATAATAGCACCGGTTCTCCTCAACATCACTGCAATTTTACTTTAGTGGGCGTAATTCTACCCAAATACAGCTTTCCCGGACATAATTGTCATATGCGCTTGTGCTTTTCTGCACAACGTGAACAGTGGAACACGTGTGACCGCGCAGCCCTTGAGAGTAAGCAATGGTTGATGCTTCAAGTTGCAAAGCAACCATAGGATTATGAGGGATGCCACACTAGAGGGTTCCAGAAATTTTGACTATGCGGTGTTTTCACGTGCTAGTAAATTTGAGTACACAAGCTTCTACCTGTTCTCCTTCGCCGCGAAACAAAGCGAACAGGACCAGAATTCAAATGCACGATCTTATGATCAACAATTAAGAACCATTACCACTAAACCATAATGGCGGGTATTCAAACCAGAAGTTAGTGCCTACTTTTCGCACGTACCTATTGCAGCGATTGTTCCTCTACAAGTTCCATAACTTTGCAGTGTTGCCACCAGTTCACATTACCAAATAAAAAGTTTGCGCACCCGGGCCAAAGTAGTTTTACGCCCCTCCGTGACAAATGCCATAACACTGATACTAGTCAGCTCGAGAACTAGTGGCCGCACTAGAAACACAGCTAGGCCTAGCACTGGATTCTTTTTTGTCGCAGTAAGCGCACGCTGGCACTAAAAAGGGCATTTTTAAAGGAAGTGTTCTTTTTGGGTAAGGCTGTTCATTTCAGGCGCGTGTCAACATCAACAGCAACAGTCAGTGCGCGATATGACTGGTACGCAGAACGCTTCGGGCACATTAGACATTAGGATTTCATTATATTTATTGAGCTTTAACGCACAACTGATAATTAATCTCCTGCTCAATGCATTCAATGATATCAAAATATCACTGCTATCAGCGCTTTGCTAAGAAATGAGCGAGTTGAACTACACTGCACGTAATAGTGCAAGTCGGAGCGCAGCTATAGAACGCCGGCTTCGCCTTCACGTATCACGACGCCTCAGCGCTCCCTTTGGACTGCCGCAAGCGGCTTTCCGCCTCTTAAAGCGCAGATAAGCGCTCAACGACTCTCCTGTCGTGCTCTCGCTCCGCTAAGTCATTAGAAAGGTGGTGGTGGTGAGGCAGTCAGGCGAGACCGGGCAAATATACAGCGCGACGTACCCCGTTGGGACTGCGGATTATATTGAATGGACACTGGCTAGGCGCTAGTTTTTTGAGTGTAATGACTAGAGGCAGTGTAGGTTTTGCAATGTAACTTGCGTTTAGTTTAGTGCAAAGTATTTAAGAACAAATTACTAGGAATCACTTGTTTTTCGTTTTGGATTTCATTACTCTTCTTATTAAAACACAAAACATTGACGACTACCTGAAGGTAGTTTTTACTAGGTAACGCCGAGCCATGATGTTCAGATGTATTAATTAAAGCAGTACAATATTGGCGGCATGAATTCAAATTTAAGGCCGTCATTTTAGGGCTCAAAATATTTCAAGTACGTTCACGAACTCGGTGATGATTTTCCGGTATCCGTTAAGTAATCTAATGCGAAGTCAAACTGAGGGGCTTGCCAAGAAAAAAAATGCTTTGCATTGTTAAGGCCAATCGATTACCACGCATCATCTTTTATTCTTCTTTAGAAAAGGAAAGGGAACGACTGATGGGAAAGGGAGCGACTCATGCTTCAAGTGAGCCATACATTCAGCCTGGAGCGAGACAGAGAGTTTCTGAAGTAAATTGATGCCACAATCTCGAAGGACTCACCGAATATTAGGCGCAACATTTCCGTCAGCTTCATTATTTTGCAAGTGTGTACTATCTCTAATATTTTTGATTATTCATGCAGAGAAGGGACGAATTGTAGGCATGCTTACAAACGGCAATACATATTATTCTTTAAATTAAAGTTTTGTTGAAGTAATCTTTTAGAGGGAAATAAAAGACCGCAATTTTAATAATGAGGTCGTTGCCCTGGTATAGAGCAATAGTGAAATTGTGACCACTCATCCCACAGTGTAAAGAGGTTTTCAGGCGCGAGCAAGTCACTTAGAGTCACCTTGAGTTCATTCATGGTATATACTAGTTCACTCTATTCATGGCACTGCGGCTCCACGCTCGATAAACCTTTCTAAAACTAAGGAGGTTACACCCAGCGAGTATAACGTAGCAACCCTTTCTTGTCAGATGGTGCTCAATGTACATGCCAATGGCTGCTAATTGGGATCGCAGCGTGCGCTTTAACTAAAAGCCGAATGCTCCTGTCTCTCATTCCCCATTATCAGCCATTCGCATGTACATTGAGCACTATTTCTTATTGTTCAACAACGCACAGAAGAAATCTGTCACCGGCCCCACCTTGGAGGTAAAAATGCTATACTTGTTACATGCTACAAAGGTTACCAGGGACGAACGGGGGCAGCTATAAGTAGCTTCGCCCCTAAAAGGAGTAACGGAGCTCAATAGGCGTGCGCGATAAACGAATAGACCATTGAGGAGCAACCACAGAAGGAAGCGTGCCGCGCGAAACCACTTAGTATCCAAACACGCTCCAAAGAAATAAACCGCCCAGTGATTGCAGGCAGCGCGAAAAGCGTTGCTAGGTGACCAACCCTCCTTCTCCACAGAACACATGTCCTTCTCCTCCTCTGGTGGCTAAGTTTTTCCGCGTATTTTGCCGGCGACGGTTCGCGTTGCGTCGCGCTCGGAGTGCTCGACCTCAGCCGCCTGGATGCGACGATCTAAGAATTGCGACGGGGTGCCTGTGTGTACGCTTGGATGAGCGTGGGCTCTGCTTTTGCGTTTCGCTGCACCCATTAAGTCTGGAGCGAGCCTCGACACGTCACCAAGCCGCGCAGTAAATCTCTAGCTTCAAGATAGTCACGACCAACACACGACACAACAGTTGGAAAGGCCAATATGGCGGCCGAGAAGACAACAGGCCTAACGAATATATACTTCAGTCCGACTCAGGGCAGAAAACAGCGCTGGATTCTAAGGCAAGTAGGTTATCATTCTTTATTCTACTCTACTTCTCGCGCGTGCGATATGGATCGCACTTGCCGGCAACGGGCTCGGTCGTGTTGTATATCGCACGCACGAAATGCATCACGAAGGTCAGCTTCGGCGTCGACAGTTTTCCTTTGCTTTGCGACCACCTGGAAATCGGCCGCCATTGCCGTCAGCCTCCCGTACGCTCGCTCATCGAGTGCTCGCCTGTCTTCGCCGCCGTGATGAGCTCCGGGCTGACGATATTGGCCTGAGACCTCGTCGCTGCGTTGGGAATCGTCGAAAACACGTTGGGGGTTCTCGTGAAGAGCTCTGTTGTAGTATGTCGCACGCTGTAAGTGCACCAGCACGGGCTGGCGGGGCTTTCGCTAGTGTCTGAACTCACTGAAAATTGGTCGCCATTACAGGTGGCTTCCCCGTCATTCGCTCGCAAGCAGCTCGGTACCATCCGTTTGCCGCGGCGGCGGACTCACGTTTGCGCGCTTCACTCGCTCGAGTTTGTGGAAAGGGGCCGCATTACCGTCGATTTCTTCGGCGCTATCTCCAAACTAGCTCGGCGCTGTTCGTGGTGGCGGCCAAGCGTACGCTCGCTCTCCTGTTCGAAGTTCGCTGGCGGCAGACATTCTGCGCGCAGCGCCGTGTTTGGTCTCGCGTTTGCTTGCTCGAGCTAAACGACGTCGCTCACTTAAGACTCCCCGACTTGTTAGCGGCACTGTGGTTCGCGGAGTTACGGCTGCGGCCGCCGCTCCTAAGCTGTTGCGCTACGAGGATAGAAATGAGTCTTCGACGATGTGGGACATCACGGTTAAATTATTTGCATGTCATATCTCACGTATGTTTTCATTTCACCTTGCACGTATTTCTCATATGCATTTGTATTCATCCTCTGTCACGTGGGACTCACTATTTGCATACTTATTTTGCAGCTGTGGGCACACACCGTGCTGAAGACTGTGTGGACTGGCGTCTGCGATGCCTGTCATTAATCTCTTACGTCAGAGCAGATTCAGGAGGGCTGTGCGAGATGTGATGGTGAAGTTATTTGTGTGTCATGTTTAATTCTTGTTTTTATATTAACGTTCAATTACATGTCATATGCATGCATCTTCATTATCTGTCACGTGTGTCTAACTATTTTTACTATCTTATTGTACGTACAGCCGTGGGAATAGAACAGGCAGGACGCTGCGAGTGCTGGCGTCTGCAATGCCTGTCATCTATCGCTTCCGTCGGAGAAGCTCCACAAGGAGTGAACAAGATGTGACACCAAGACTGGACTTGTACACTTAACCATGATTTAACTTAAAATAATAGAGAAAATTCATGTGTATGTAGAAAAATAAAAGACTTCTATGTCTCACTTTTGTCTTTCGTTGTTGCCGTGACTTCAAAAGTAGTTACACATATGTGGCTAACTACTTTTTCGCGTGTTCTTTTCTGAGCAATTTGTTGCTCACTGCGCAGAAAAAACAGGCAAAAAAAGCATTAGGCCTGGCGAAAAATAACAAAAACAATGTTTGAACTGGGGACAAAAAGTTCATCCGATTGGAGTATTTGAGTGGATCAACCGTTCATTCGGCAAGGTGCAACTCTGAGGACTAACAGTTGCGCGGTAATGTGTAAATGTGAGGAATAACAGTTGCTCTATAAGGTGCAAATGTGAGGACTAAATGTTAGTCCTTTAAGGTGAATTGTAGGACTAACGGTTACTCACTAAGGTGTAAATGTGAGGACGAAGTGTTAGTCCTTTGAGCTTATCTGTGGGGACTAACTCATAGACCCAGTGCCGTTAGTCCTCAAAGGGATAAATGGTTGTGGCACCCTCATTAGTCCCCAAAAACAAAAACCACACACCCTTTTAACACCCTTTTGCCTTATAGGGTACGTTATACTCACTGGGTGTAACCTCCTTGGTTTTAGAAAGGTTTAGAGAGCGTTGGGCCGTAGTGCCATGAATACAGTGAACTAGTATATACCATCAACTCGAGGTGGTTAAAGGTGGGAAGTAGACACGAAGCGCAAGCCGTAAGAAAGTGTGCGGGTGCCTCCTCTCGTTCAGTCCTTGGAATGTCCGCTGGATGACGGTGCTTCTATACGAGGAATATACGATGAAATGTTGTGAGATGGTAGTAATTTGGAGTGTTGAATAGGTGGACGAACGGACACACAGACAGATGCATACACGGACTCACGGAAGGCTGCACGGACGGATTGACGCATGGACAGACGCAGGAGCAGATGCATGGAGGAACGCAGGGACGAACGCACAGATGGACGTGCGGACGCACGAACAGACGGACTCACGGACGGGCGAATGGACGCACGGGCGGCCACACAGACGCACGCATGGACGGACGGAAGCAAGAACCAATGGACTGACGGATGCTTCGCACCACTCTCGATCATTCACTCCGTGAATATGCTGTCATTTTTTTACTCTAGATCCACCCCCACTCATCCCTTAGAAAAATATGGGCGCCAATTTTAAATACGAAGCATTTCTTCGTGAACTTCGGTGATTTTGAGCGTGTATATCTATCTATCTATCTATCTATCTATATATCTATCTATCTATCTATCTATCTATCTATCTATCTATCCGCCTACAGCGGGGTCCTCTCGTCACCACTTCTTTAACCTGGTGTAAACAAAAATTACTACGGGAGAGCAAGATGATTTGTCGTATGTGACTCGCAAGTTAAGCCATGAATAATGTCAAGGAGATAGTGAAACCTTTTCGCCAGACTTGCGGCACATACCCACAGGCTACAGGTATGTGCCACAGGTATAAGGGTATCTGATTATTATGATCAATTAATGGCTTAAAGTCGGTAACTTATGGAAAAGGCACACACGTTACTGCGCCTATTCCTTTAAGGGAACCGACAACTGATTTTTTTCGAGCCACTTTTTTCCGGCAAGACAAAAAGCTTGCCCTTCGTTGTGTTCGTATCTGCAGTAGATAGCCTGAAAACCGCATGGTTATTTCAGAAGCAGCACTTTTAAATGCGAAGCATTTCTTAGTGAACTTCGGTGACTTTGCGCGTATCTATCTATCTATCTATCTATCTATCTATCTATCTATCTATCTATCTATCTATCTATCTATCTATCTATCTATCTATCTAACTATCTATCTATCTATCTATCTATCTATCTATCTATCTATCTATCTATCTATCTATCTTGCAGCCTACGACTTTAAGCTCTAAGGCCGTTTCCATAAGGTATCGATACTAAACTTGGTATGGCATAACATGACTGTATGCAGAACATACTTGACTAGTCATAACTTGAAAATCATGACATGTATGTCATGAATGGCAACATTTCCTTTTCATGGTCCTGCTGCTCTTGTGGTGGTTTCGCTCACATGGCATGCTGCAAAACAGGTATGGTATGACATGATTGCATGCCAAACACAAGTGACACACCTTAACATAAAAATCATGACATGCGTGACATGTAACAACATGACTACTTGCCAAACTCATGATGCACTCGCGGGCGTCTCGATAGCGTCACATTTATCAAATTTTATATTACGGTACGTGAACTGATGACGAAGGTGTACGGCTGGTGCAAACATGATAATCATGAGATGCGTGTCATGTGAAAACATGACTACATGCCACGCTCATGATGCGCTGGTGGCCATTTCGCTAGCTTTCCTTATACCAAGTTTGGTATTACGGCACGTGAATGGATGACGAAGGTATGATACTGGTGCAAACATGATAAACATGAGATGCGTGTCACGTAACATGACTACGTGCTACGATGTGCCCGCGGCCGTTTCGCTAGCTTCACATGTACCGAACTTGGTATTACGTGACGCGAATGGACGACACAGTTAAATTACACATACAAACATGATAATCATGACATGCGTGTCATGCAACAACACGGCTACATGACACGCTCATGATGCGCTCACGGCCGTTTAGCTAGCTTTACATAGGTCGAATTTGGTATTACGTGACGTCAATGGGGATGCATGTATACGACTGGCGCGAACACGATAACCATGACATGCGTGCCATGTGAGAGCATGACTGCATGCCACAGCCAAGGCGTCAATACATTTTGACGTGACGCCGTGCACGTGCTCCCCAGCGTTCATTTCGTCGGGTCACGCCGGCGTTGCCACGCCAGGCACCAGTAATGCTATATACTCGCAGGCGCGCGCCGCGATGCATGGCTTTGTCGTATGCGCGCTTTTGCGCGTCTGGCGTCTCTCCATGACGAAAATAGGGAGACTCAGTGTTGTCTGGGTAACGCATCGGTGCGAAATGCAGCATGTCGCATTTTCTGCCGGCTGCCATAAGGCCGCGCCGATGGACGCTGGTCGCGCCGGTCGTGCCTGGTGTCAGACTATAGAGTGCTCACGTTCTGCTAACGTAGCGTCGCTGTGCTCAGCGTGCGCGTGCGTCAACGCTACATTGGAGTATAATGGGCGCTTCATGATGCGCTCGTGGCCGTTTTGCTAGCTGCAAATACACCAAATTTCGTGGTACGTGACGTCAATGAATGACGAAAGTATATGACTGGTGCGAACATGATAATACTGACGCGCGTGTCATGTAAATCATGAGAACGTTCTACGCTCACTGCGTGCTTCATTAATAAGTGGGGTTTAACATCCCAAAACCACCATATGATAATGAGAGACGCCGTAGTGGAGGGCTCCGGAAATTTCGACCACCTGGGTATTTTTGACGTGCACCAAATCTGAGCACACGGGTCTAAAAAATTTCCGCCTCCATCGGAAAGGCAGCTGCCACAGCCGGAATTCGATTCCGCGACTTGCGGATCGGCAGCCGAGTACCTTAGCCACTAGACCACTACGGCGGGACACATAGCGTGCTCGCAGTCGCTTCCCTAGCTCCACATTTACTAAATTTGGTATCACGTGACGTGAACATTTGACGAAGGCAAACGACACATCCAAACTTGATAATCATGACACGGAAGTCATTCACGGCATCATTTACCTCCACCTCGTAACTTTGTGCTGATTTTAAGGTGACGTATAAACCTTTCTCATTCGTGCTACGCATAACGTCGATTTCGATCTGCAAATTTTCTGATTTCAAACCTTCTGTAGGCGGATGTCCTTGTTCAGCAATGCTGATGATTGATAGTGAGGCCGGTACCCCTCGAGTGACTTGTGCACTTAGGTAGGAAAAAGAAAGTGGAACTCAGACTCACTCAAGCAACATATTCTGTGATTTCGACTGACTCAGACTCAAACTTATCAAACTTTTCCTCAGATGAGCTCACTCAGACTCACCGCTCACGAAAAAAAAATTCTTTAACCAGACTCACTCGAACTCTCACGAATTTATACTCACCCGGACTTACTCCCGACTTGATCTGAGTCTGAGTGAGTCTGTCAACTCATGAGTGTGTTTCCTGATGTAAGCTTGTGCACGCTCTCGTTAATCTGATTTCATAGGAGTTCTTTTAACCATAGTTATTGAAGTTTATTCTGAGCTTACGAACTATTTTTGACAATTTTAAGCCACTACCATAACAAGATATAGCTTCATATAACTTCTCTGTGTGTGTTCCATGCGCCTGCGCCCAAGGTAGATGTGTCTGTGTCGTGGATAACTTGTCCCGTCGTCACTTCTCTCTCGACGCACGTGCCCAGCCAAGTCAACGGAAAGGTCATCACGCACATGCATGGCAGTTCCGAGTCGCAGTACAGGCAATTTCTGAGACGAAGTGTAGGCAGGAAAACCACGTCACTGCGAAATCTTAGCAAACTGGACGTGGCGTGCCCGGTTTCGTGATCACACAGAAAAGTTTCTCAAAATGCGCTGACTAGCATGAAATTACTCCGTCATGCGAAGGCAGCGTAACTTTGCTGTGTACAATTAACGCAGGCCTGTAAGTAAATTTTAAGGAGTGTATTTTTTATTATACAGAAGCAAACAATATTTCTATATAAGAATAGCAGACTGGGCTTGTTGGTTTAACATATTTGCAGCTTAAGGCGCGAAAACGACACGGACGAAGAGAGACAGTACACACACACGGCGCTCCGTGTGTGTGTACTGTCTCTCTTCGTCCGTGTCGTTTTCGCGCCTTAAGCTGCAAATATTTCTATACTAACGAGAACATTGTTGACCACGTAAAATAATTCACAATCACATGACAGGGTGCATCACATGAAGAAAGTTGCTCCCAGCAGGGGGCACCACAGGCTACTTTCGAGATTTTTATTGAAGAAATAAATGTGTAACTCCAGTTGTGTATAAATGTATAACTCCAGTCTCCGGCTAACATCAACAACCAGGATACCCTATCATGCACTAAATTTCAGAGCACACGGGGAAAGCTTTTACTTTCCATCGAAACGAGACTGCCGCACCCAGAATTTGATCAACTTCATTCGTGTGAGCAAAGCAGCGAAGCCAACACACCACAGAAAACGGCGATGTTGTTAAACCAAGTTTTGGTATAAAGGCCTCCTCCCTCTCGGAAAAAGATATTCCTGTAGAGAGGAAGATTATGTGCCGCAGTGAGCCATGACATTGCGAAGAGGAGCCGAGCGCGAGCTGTTAATGCTAGGACTGTGATTCCTGTGACGGTCGCTGCCGCCCACTGAAGGACCATAGATGTAAATTGTGTAATGATTTTTATGTTATGACTAGTCTAATATGTTTTTCACACAGTTATATTATGCCATACGAAGTTCGGTATTGATATCATTATCGAAACGGCCAGGAGATCTGACAGCCGTAGGCGGCTAAACAAATAGATAGATAGATAGATAGATAGATAGATAGATAGATAGATAGATAGATAGATAGATAGATAGATAGATAGATAGATAGATAGATAAATGAATCGATAGGTAGATACTCCCAAAGTCACCGAAATTCGCTAAAAGTGCCTCGCATATAAAATTTTTTGGTCCTATTTATTGTGCCAACGACGAAAGACATCGGCCCATTCATCCGGCTTATTACCGCGTCTACCGTGTCCGGCGCGCCCTTTAGACCTTGTTGGAATCAATATATATGGTCCCCTTCCGTACACTGCGGCTTGAAACCGATGGGTAACTGCCGCCGTCGACCATCTCACGAGGTGCGCTGAAACAGCTTTACTACCAACTGCTGGTGCACGTGACGTAGCCAATTTCGTCTTGCGACACTTCGTACTACGTCATAGGGCACCACGCGAACTAGTGAGTGCTCGACGGCATGCTTCTTAAAGACGATAGTTTTTCTTGGAAACCTTCGACGCAAAAATTTGGTCACTCTGTCTGTCTGTCTGTCTGTCTGTCTGTCTGTCTGTCTGTCTGTCTGTCTGTCTGTCTGTCTGTCCACTTCTCTGTTTGTCCACCTTTAACTGTACCGGGCACTTTAAACGGCACCAGCGGATACCCGAAACGGCCGACCCCATCCGCAGCGCCCACCAATGTTGCTCGAGAATGAGCGTTCATGCTTGTGCAATTGTCAAATAAAAAGCAAATACTGCGCATATCTGAAGCACCATAACAACACGTCAATAGTCTGTATATATGTCTCTTACTCGAAAAGGCATACATAAGTAATTCTAATGACCATAGCGCTTATCACGTTGCGCTGACCATGCAACGCTTGCGCGCAAAGGCAACGCTTCGCTAAGACGGCGCGGTGGTGACACCCACCCGTCGCCTTGCGTTCTACACCTTATCACCTCCGAGACGGGTGCACAGGGCTCGCGGATTTTGTTGTCCAAGATAACTACGAGATAACACTCTTGCCTTACGTTTCACGTGACTTGATGCACTCGTTCGCCTCCGCTGCATGCTCGAGGCACTCTAACGCAGCTCCTTCAGAATACTATTCACCAATTTTCTTGAGCAGAACATCAAATAAACGTTTTGTTAAATCTCTCCAGACGCAAAACTATCGTCTTACGACAACATTTGCAGATTACCATTCAATTACGGAGCCAAGTATTTATAAGAAGTTATTCAAGAACTCTTTCCCCCATGCCGGACGGTTCGCAGCACCTCTACAGCTTACCACTTACCGATTAACGGTCTAACGGAGCACTTCAACTGAACGCTAGCAGACATGCTCACGATGTATGTCGATTCCGACCAATCGAACTGGGATGTCATTCTCTCATTTGTAACTTATGCGTATAACACCTTGACGCAGTCATCAACAGGCTTCCCGTCTTTCTACCTTCTATATGGGCGTGAACCATCCTCCACTGTTTACACCAGTTTGCCGCATCGTCCCGACGTCTCGGAGTTCCACCCTATTTCTGAAATTGTGCACCAGTCAGTCAGTAAGTCAGTCAGTCGGTCGGTCATTCGGTCGGTCGGTCGGTCGGTCGGTCGGTCGGTCGGTCGGTCGGTCGGTCGGTCGGTCGGTCGGTCGGTCGGTCGGTCGGTCGGTCGGTCGGTCGGTCGGTCGGTCGGTCGGTCGGTCGGTCGGTCGGTCGGTCGGTCGGTCGGTCAAGGACTTTACTAAAGGTCCTGAGGAATTTAAGCCACCAGGGAGTCCACGAGATACATCCCAGCAGCCGCTACTGTAGGTGATGCCCAAGTCAGGGCTAGAACGTGGTGGCATTCCGCCCGTTCTTGGGTCCTTTCGAATGCCTTCCGTTGATTTTGAAGATTGGGGCTCCTGAGTGCGATTCCCAGTCGTACTCACTGGTGAGAGTTCTTCGAGCAAATGAGAGACATTGCCAGAGCATGTGTTCGAGTGAACAGTACACTTCTGAGCAGTCTGGGCATTGTTAATGTATGTTCTAATTGTAATAGGTGAGGCGGCCCCATTATGGGTACGAACTCGTTTGTAGCATGCGAAGGCTACCTCTTGCCCGCGTTCGAGCTTTGCATGTGGTAAAGGGTATTGCTTCTGTCTTTTCGGTAGTAGAAGGTAAGTTAATGGAAGGTCAGTAAAAGGTCATTAAACTGCACGTCTGGGCCCAGTTTTTCGGTGGCTGATTGATCGCAGTGGCGGGTCAGTTCTCGCGCTCGATCATGAGCAATTTTGTTGCGGTTGGGTTGCTCTGGGCGGACGTCCTTGCCTATGTAACCAGAGAACCAAGAGAGGTAGTGCAAGCCCATGCATTCGCGCATTTGTGGAATGTGGGCTGCTTCTGGAGTGATATGGCCACTTCGTAAGCCTGAATGGTGGCGCGAGAGTCTGTGAAGACATGGGTGTGTGAAGTTGAGTTGCTGTGGGTGGGTTGCAGTGGGCTAGAAGAACGCGATTTGATCATTGACGAATGATGCACCACGATGACGAATGTCCTCAGTTGGCCCGATTATTCACCTCAGACAAGCAAGCACTAAAAAAAAGCGCCGTGACCGTGACCAGCAAGTGGAGACTTTTGCCGTAAGCTCGCTCGTCTGGCTCTGGCTTCCCTTCCAGTCGCCAGGTCTGTCCTCTCAGTTTGCCCCCAAGTTTCATGGTCCTTATTGCGTTGTCGAATGCCAATCTCATGTCACATACGAGATCGAGCTGGTCACGCCGTCTACAGACAGGCGCTGCCTTGGTCGTGAGGTTGTCCACGTGAGTCGCTTCAAGCCCTATCACGACCCACGCCTACTCTCGTTATCTTGACTTGCCAGCATGGCTCGTCTTCGTCGCCGGTGTATTGTAGAGAGGAAGATTATGTGCCATAGCGGGTCACGACGTTGGTCCTAGGAGTGTGATTCCCGTGTTGGTTGCAGCCACCCGCTTTCCGTATCAACAGACGTGTTGCCCAAGTACTACTCAGGGCAATAAACCCTGTGTTATTCGCACATTCTAGTCAAAGTACTTTCCAGCAAAAACAGTTATGAAATTAGAACTGCCGATTTCAGCTGTTAATTACTAACAGAGGGGCGTATAGCCTTCTGTACCAAGATGTCATCAACGTTTTAAACGATGACCTTCCACTTGCCTAGAGGAACGCGATGTGATCGTTACCAAAGATGGACGTACCGTCTTGATTTGATGTGTGTTGATACGAGACTGTCGCGATGCAGTGGAATGCACGTAAGACAAAGCTCCGTGTTTTGTCAGCAAGACGAAGAACTTTTGTGAATGCCAAGGGACCAGGTTTGACCTGATTGTAGCTCAAAGGTAGGAGATTCATATGGAACGTCCATCAGATTGATCAGGGGAAGTCGCTGAAACAGAAGTACTTATTTATTGCCTTGAGCTGACGTTGTGTCCTTTGGAACCAAAGTATTTTTGGATGTCAAACTTGTTGCATACCTGAAGGTGGAGCAACCGTCAGAACAGACAAGCTTTAATACAAAGGTCATTGCTGCAGTGAAACAGAGGGCACATAGTTGTACAAATATGCAACCGTGGTTAATTACATCCAACGTGATGGTAAGGGTTCTTCGACAGCAAGAAAGTGACTTTGTGTCTACTGAAACAAAAAAAGTGATGTGGTGCACGTGCATGAACATAATGGGACACACCGGTTAAAATAAGATTATGTTGCGACAGCAGACAGAAGCGGGAGCCGTTGAGGGAAAATACCTTCCTACTGTGAACTTCTCAGCACTCAGAGCACTGCAAACTGTACATAACGCAGATCTTCACCAGGATAGTCACAATGAGTGGACATGGTGGAAGGTGCAATATTACTCCCAGGAGCGACGAGCACCATAGTAGACGCGAATAAAAACTTTTATGTATAACCCAAAAACTGGCTATTAATAATAATAATAATAACAATATATTATTATTATTATTATTATTATTATTATTATTATTATTATTATTATTATTTGTACACAGTATGAGTAATTCTTGAGAGCATTGTCTATGAATATTTCGCCTTGTATGACTTCTACCAGAATACGTACATGATGAGGACGAACTGGAAGAATTTCTGTCATTTCTCTAGATGCAGCTTTTTACCCAATCCTTACATTTACTTGTTCAGGTGACGGTCGACGAACTGACAGACTAGTCGAAGTGGTGTCATTGAGCGACGAAAAGGTCATAACTTCCGCCAACAGGCTAGGTAGGTAGCAGCCGTCTTGGACTTTGTAGGGGACAATTACAGCAGTTAGGAAGAGGACAACCAGGACGGCGATTGTAAGTGGCCCCACTCCGGTAGAAAAGTTGTCCCTTTCAAACACTTGATACAGTAACGTGCGATGTTTCCACGTTATTCGCAGCTGTATCATGTTGTTGAGTGTGTGATGTCTCATCGTGCGGCTGCGTCTGCGCAGTTCTGGTACATGAAGTCATCAAGAAAACAATGTTAATGCAACATTTATTAGCGGTTGAAACACAGGCGCATCATATTTGCCACTGACGCCAACAGCTCATTCAGCTGGCACTCAGCTGCGATGGCAACCCGAGATTTGTTTGGTTTTCCAGTCTGCGCAGCTTGATTGTTTTATAGCGCTCGAGAATTTTTTGTATCAGCCAATTGTTTGAAATCTCCAATGAGGAACCACCGTTGGTCGCTGGCAGAATTTGTGCCCATGGATGACAGAGCTTGCCGCATGGAACGTGACGATTTTTTGTTAGTGACAGCAGGCACACCAAACGAGTTGCCATCGACTGCATGTGACTGCTGCCTTGGCTGACGCCAGTTGCAGCAGGCAGCTCCCTCGTATTCGCGCTTGTTGCGTCAGTCACACTATCGACGCTAACGCCACTTGCACCAGTCATTCTACCATCTCGAACACTTTGCCGAAGAATTTCCTTTGGATGGGAATCCCTAGCAAAACAATGTAGGCCACGTCGGGTGCCATGCCATAGTCAGCTACTTATGCTTGCTGAGATATATCGAATTCAGTTGAGTAATGTCGGCTGCATTGGCACAGTTGGCGCGAAAGCTGGAGAATGTACGTTGTAGTCTATGGATGAGACGTACTGTATATGCAGCACTAGGCAAACCCGCCAAGTCCTCCTTGTAACCACGACTTGCCAATTGATACTGGAGGTGGGACGAGCAAACGGGAATATTAAGAAGCCGAGCCACTGCAGGTCTCGTATGATTGTTTGAATAATAGTGCACAGTCAGGGATTCACTGTAGGATTATCAAGTTGTGCCCAGCTGCAATCACGAGGATTTGACCTCGTCTAGGCGCTCACACGTCGCTGCAATATAATTATTGGTGGTCGCGTCCATTATTCCAAAGCGTTCAAAGCAACACTCTCCATGCGTTTGAGTACATGAAGTACTTAGATTCTTGAGTCATATTTGCGTCTTATGTCTTGTCGCAGCTGCTCTTTGAGATTTTTCAAGTCAAGGAGATCAATCTCGTGATTGAGGAGGTCTTTCAACCAGGTCTGTAAGGTAGAAGAAGTGGCGCTGCTTGCGTGGATTGTCCTAATGGTCACAACTCTAAGCCATGCTGGTGAAGCTGACCTCCCATGTTTTTGTTGCAAATTCTAATGTACAGTTTTGTATTCCCACTGGCCCGCTGACAATTCAAGATGTAGGCGCGGTGCCGGTCGCTGCCTAGGTGGTTCATAAACCGTCTGAGCGGTCGTTCTTCTGCATGCGGATTTACAATTGGTACAATCGACAAACCTGCCCCGAGGTCCAGGAGATAAAGTAAGCAAATAAGGGATGGGAAACCGAAATACAATCTACACTACTTTTGAGGTGGCATCTGATACAGTTTTATTATGCCTCGAAGACGCGACGAATAAATCACATTGAATGCACAGAACGACCTCACAATGTGTGTCCACAAACGATAATGATAAAAAACACCTTGGGATGGTGACCTTGTACCAACGAAAAAGAGTCTCATTAATTTCAACACTATGTAGTACTATTCGAGTGCACGAACCAGAATCGCTTCACATAAACAGACTTCGGTTATTGAAGGTGCATTGAAAAGCAAGGTCAAAGTTTTTATAAAGAAAGAAAGCGCCCGAAAAAAGCAAGTTTCTCACATTTTGCTATTTAGGTGGGGAACATTCTTTATGTAAATAAAACAGGATGTTAAGGAGTCATATAGTTGAAACCAATTTATATTTGGTGGTAAGCAATAAATCTTCATAAAAGCGGTTTATTTGCACTCTCTTAATAAGAAATAGCTTCATGGTTCAAGATTGTCAGGTTAGGGTCGTTGAACTTCTCCTCAGTACAAATTCATATTCTTGTTACTATTGACAGGGACACGTGAAACCGCATTAGGCACCGTTGAGGTGTGCAGTGGTGCATGTCTCAAAGCATGCTAGCGTATTTCCGAACGAATTTGCATTAGCAAGCACTCAGCCATCCGGGTTTCTTGCTTACTACTCCAGTTTATTGTTTCATACCGTGTCCATTGTTGTTCATTTATTAAAGCGGCTTACCGTTTTGCAAATACTTATAACCTTTGAAACACCTATATGTGTAAAATATTTTAAGAAATATTTTCATTACATCGTAACCATGCTGGATCATTCGACGCCGCGTAACAATATCCGTGTTCAAAGCGACGTGCTTAAAAAAGGGGTAGTGTGTAGCCCCCATAGTTTTAACACAAGAACGGCCCGCAGTCTGTTCTCACCCGGCCTTTCCGTATTCGTTTCAGGCGTGCTGCCATGTGATCGTAATTCATACAGTAATCATCCTTCTTTCAAACCAATCTCTACAAAAATAGAAAGACTTATAAAATAGTTGATTCAATGTTTTGAACATTTCAAACATTCGGCTGAAAAGATTGTGCATCGAACTCTGTGCTACAATCGCAGACCCTTGCGTCTCTCGTGTAATTTATATATGCGAACACCTTCAATGACCCTTTCCAAGTTCTCACTTGCAAAATAAAAATTGTGGGAATACTAAGCTTCGCCTTTAACAGTTAAACGCAATATTGAAATCTGGCCCTTAGTGCGCCTCTCAACTGCTAAATGCGTACTTATTAATATGTTTTCTTACACACACGCGCGCACACACGCACACAGTAGATTGTACCAGGCCACGCACGCGAATGGTACGTACCGGTTTTTGATCTAAAGGAAGAGTCGCATGGCCTCCAAGATACACACCGCGCGCTCGCCATTTTGGAGGCCACAAAGAGTCTCACAATGCCTCACAGATGGCAGCACAATATCTAGCGCTTGCTGTTTGCTTCACCAACGCCTCTCCAAAGGAATGATATGTTTTCCGCTAGATTGACATAGTTGTACATTTTTAGAGCTGTTTGACAGTTCTTCCTTTTTTTTAACGGCAATGACTGCACTTTCCCGGTCTTTTTTGACGTAGTTTGCTGGCCTCCCAAATGCGCCTACCAATCGCCAAATGAACTCGTTTTTATCGTGACACCTGGTTAACAAAAGGTGTTAAGCAGACTCCTTTCACTACATGGCATTTATTTAGTGTTTTTTCCTGAAGCAGCTGAAAGTAACATAATGGGTTTGTGGTAAGACACCGGCTTGCCACGTGGACGGTTCGGGTTCAATCCAAATTTTATTCTTTATTTTATTCGCTTCTTTCTCAATTTCTTGCTCATGGACAATTTTTTGCTCACAACCAGTGGTGCCGACGCCGACGGGGAAATTTCTGCGAGACGAGCTCTCTAATACTATCCCGTTAATAAAGAAACTTGCGAGAAAGGATGAAGAGTGGGGGTTATGGCACGAAGGATGACAATGCATTTAGTCCTGGCAGCTGAAAGAGTCGCATGACGAACAGGGGGCTGGACAGAATTGGACATTTGTCTTTGGCGAAGTTACTACTCGACTGAGTGAAATTTGTGCTGCTGCCGTTATAGCACCAAGTTGCAAGTATCAAATGAAATCTTTTGAATAACGCGAGGTGTGGAAGAACAGACAGACAGATGAACGAATGAACGGACAGACAGACGCTTCTCCCTACTCATCATAATGAACTCGGTGTAAATGCTGCAAATTTTTCGTTCTCTGCTGATCATTAAAACTCAGGCGTTTACTTGGTGTCCCGGTGGAGCAAGTTAGTCAGCGGCAGCAAAATTTACGCGCAGGATAGGGTGAAGTGCCTATAGAAAAAATTGTAGCATATCTACGAACTGACTGAAGAAGAGTCGGGCGTAGCAACCATCAGTCCGTCCGCGCTTCCATCCGTCCATGGGTCCGTCCGTGTGTCCTTCCGTGCGTTCGTGAGTCTATCCGTGCGTCTATCCATCCATCTGTCGATGCGTCCGTTCATTCATCTGTGCGTGTGTGCATCCGTACGTTTTTGTGTCTATTAGTGTCTCCATGTATGCGCCCGTCCGTTCGTGCGTGCGCCCTCCATGCATTCGTTCATCCGTCCATCCATTCGTCTATCTGCTTGTATGCTAGTGCGTCCGTGTGTCCGTCCGTTAATTTAGTGAACACTCCAAGTACCACCATCTGGCATCTTTTCATCATACATTCATCATATAGAAGTACCTTCATTCAGCGGACATTCCAAGGACTAAACGAGAGGCGGCTACCTACTACTACTACTACTACTACTACTACTACTACTACTACTACTACTACTACCACTACTACTACTACTACTACTACTACTACTACTACTACTACTACTACTACCACAACAAACACCATGGACGCACGACCCATGCCATAAGGAACTTCTTCCCTAAAACTTGTGAAAAGAGGATGGCGTGGGAAACTGCCCAACTGCTTGTACCCGTGAATTGAGCGGCAAGATGCCCTGCGAGTCGTTGTATGACCAGAAAATCTAGGACTGCAACACCAAACACGCACTTCTTGGGCTTCAAAACTAGACTGTACTCATCAAGAGGCTTGAAGAGGAGCCGTAGGTGAACTTCCTGCTCTTCCGGTGTTTTGCTGGTGACCATAATGTCATCTAAGTTGATGAAGACAAAGAACAGTCTGCGAGTGACCTCGTTCATGAAACTCTAGAATGCCCGTGCCACGTTTTTGAGTCCGTATGACATGGTAACTCACATCGGCCGAAATGTGTTGTCAAGGCTGTCTTTGCGATATTGCTTGGTTCTACTGGAATCTGGTGATAATCAGTTATAAAATCCCGTTCAGTGAACATGATGTTTTCCACGAGGTGAACACTGAAGTTTTGATAAGAGGGAGACTGTATGCGTCTGCCTTTCTTACAGCACTGAGTGCCCAATAATCACCATAAGGCCACCTGTTACCAGGCTCTTGTTTTGGCACCATGTGTACCGCGGAAGACCAGTTACTGGAAGAAGATCGGTTTAGGCCGACATAGAGCATGTGGTCCAACTCACTGTGGGCGACTTTGCCTTTTTGTCCAGTGAGCCTCGTAGGTTTAGCGGTGACGGGTGGTTTGGTGGTGACAATATGATGCGTCACCTTGTGCTTTATTGGCAGTTTGGTGTTCCGACGTGTGGTCATTCCGTAAAAATCTTTTGAAAGCTTGACACTGGGCTGAAAGTGTAAATGCCACATGAGGAGAGGTCACGCTTCAGTGCGACAACCGCGGACGAATTCCCGAAGTCCTTGAGACGCCGAACACGAAGAGTAATGTACAGATTGAAGTGGCTCAGAAAGTACAGTCCCAGGATGGCAATATTGACGTCGGATGACAACGAACAGTCATCGATATGTGCGCCTGAGAGCAATGTCTAGCGTCATCAACTGAGCTCTATAAAATGAAATAGCAGTATTATTGACTGCAATGAGGCTGGAAATACACTTGTCGCGTAGGCGGTGTTCAGCTGTGGCTGAGAGGACAGATAGCTCAGCTCGGGTACCGACATGTAGGTGGAAGCCTGTGATGTGGTCGACAACGAAGAGGCAGCTTGCGCGATGGCACGTGTCGCATTCCACCGTTAGCAACTAGCCACTGCGTTTCCTGTCCACGAGCATTGTTGGGTGCAGTGAGTGGCTCGCTCTCTAAAACAGTGGTGGTACCAGCAGGTGCTCTGCCTGTTTCGCTTGAGTGTTGGCGGTGCTCCGGGCTTCGAGCATGGGATGATGAACGATGTCGTACAGAGCGGTGTTTGTTGGACATCGCTAGGTTTTGGAGTGCTTCAGCCAGCCGGTGGACTCCGTCTTCTGTACGAACTAACTGGTCTGCATTTTGCAACATTTCCGCTGCAGCAATGAACATTTTGATGGCGTGGTGCAGTCGGTGATGTGGTTGGCGAGTTGAGCCAGATGCTCAAGAGTCACGTCGTCCGAGCCAGCGAGTATCATATATACGTGTTGACTGTGGCCGTCTCTTCAAAAACAACTTGTGAAGCAATGGCTCTTGACACTCCTTTAACACTTGTTGGCCCCAAATCTGATGCATTCGGTGGAGTTGTTGCCAGAGACGCTGGTCACGGAGCTCTTTATGAGACGGGAGTAGTTGCAGCCTGCTTCGTTCGGATGCCTTGAGACGTCTCACGATGGTGCTTTTTAGGTCGTCGCAGGTCCTCTTCGATAGATTGGAGACAAGAACATCGTCTATGCCATCAGCGACATCAGGTGGCAGTGCTCAGCATCGTGGAAGTGGCTCGTCTTCTGCGATGTGATGCAGCAAAGCTGGAATTGGTCCTGGACTTGGCGGAACCACACCTTGTGTTTATGAGCCAGAAATGAAGAAGCATCAACTCCAAAGCATTGATTGTGGATGAGCTTGAAGTGACTTCCTCGTCTGTCATGACTTTTATTCTTTTAAATGTCGTGTGCCACCAATTTGTATTGCACTCGCCACAAGTACGGGTAACAAGAACACAACTATGCTCCTTGAAGTCTCGGACAATAACTACTTTATTTGCCTCATAAACAGGTTTTGAAAAATTATAACACGTAGGGGGAGTGGCCTCGTATCTGCCGCGACAGGCCGGAAATAACGTGAAGCATGTTGGCCGCATATGCACCTTGGGCCTCTGCATACGAATTGGTATGCGCACACAACTAAATTTGATTTAAACCACCAATATTCAATGCAACCTATGCATCTTACAGGCACATTAACGGTGCCATTCAGCTGAGGCAGTTGTATGGAGGCCTTCACTTGGCGGGTGATCTTCTAACATTTTCTTTTTACAGTTGTGGGTAATTGAAAACGCCAGCAAGTGCATGAGTTACGCTAACTCTAAGCCCCTCATTTTTATTGGCTCTCTCTCCACAAAAAAAGAAAATGTGGAAGCTTCCAATAACATTCTGTGCACGCATTTGCTAAAGTCAGCCCACGGGAACAATATTTGACAGAATAAGAAACATGACAGATTGGGAACGTTCGAGTGATGCGAAATGAAACAAAAATAATAAAGGCATGTATACAGGCCTTACCTTGCTCTCTGGCTTATGTTTTATTCAGCGCGAAGCTGCAGATGGGCACAGAATAAAAAGAGATACGGCACGTGCCGCTACTTTGCACTACCAAAGCTAGAGGGCTTGGCACGAGTGCTGCCGAGGGAATCAATTGATGGCGTTGCGTGTTCCGCAGTTGTAAATAAAATATTGAACGTCGGAATATTGAACACCAGATAACATCTCTTCGATGAGAGTACAATAGGCGCGCAGAAAAAATAGCGGTAACATAGTAGAATAATCACTGAATTCACCTAAATAGACAATGCCGTGGCTACAGACAAAACGCAGCGTCTCTTCATAATAATGCGGTCCAGTTTATAATTGCCAATTGGACCTAAAAATAACAGTGCCAGACGTGCTCGAAAAGCGCTGCACAGTCAGAGCAAAGGCTAGACACTTGGCATTTCGTGAGCTCTCTTCAAACAATTTTGAGATTACTAATAGAAGTACACTTTCCAGATGCGCACGAAACTACAAATCATCACAATTTTTTGAGGTAGTGAAACATCCATTAAGCAATTACTCGTCATTCTGACAGATATTTTCCAGCCTGAAGACTGAAAAACACGTGAAATTGATCATGTGCCCATTGCCTGAGGCTGTGGCTGAGCGCTATAAAAGATGATGGTGGTGCGTTTTGTTATGGGTTAGACGCATTTCGTTAATAATTGACGCTTGGTTACGCAATTCCAAATGAGTGACGCCTCGTTGTTATTTTATTCATCCAGTGCGCTAATATAGATAATAACGTAATTTATTGATTGATATGTTGGGTTTAAGGTTCCAAAACAACCATATGATTATGAGACACGCCATAGTAGAGGGCTCCGAAAATTTTAACCACCTGGGGTTCTTTACGTGCACCCGAATCTGAGTACACACGCCTACAACATTTCCGCCTCCATCATAAATGCAGCCGCCGCCACCAGGATTCGAACCTGCGACCTACGGGTCAGCAGCCGAGTACCTTAGCCACTAGGCCACCAAGGCGGGGTGAGATACTAACGTAGATTGTTCCTTCAAAAGCAAATGTCTTTAGAGGTTCTTTTTGCAATAGAGTAAGGAGTAGTGGCAGAGCTGGGCAGAAAAATACTAGGCTGTCACTGAGGGTACTCATGCTCGCATACTCTTCTGGTTTACAACTATTTGTTTATTTCTTTTTTTATCATTTTGAGCGTTAGCGCCTTTTGACACCGGTGGTGGTGGACAACTAGGCACCAAAAACGGCTGTTGTCATCAACTGATTTATATGAACCGCTTTTATATATTTATTTTTTTCTATTTATTTACAGATACTGCTGTCTAATGTTTGAGACATTGCAGGAGGGGTTGCAATAAACGAACAAAAACAGTACAAGTTAATAAAAACATAAAATTGCATAATTAGACACCTTTTCAACAAACAATAATTGATCAAACAAAAAGAACAACAGCAACATTAAGAACATCAATTTACATAATTCGACACTTGTTCAACAAACAGCACATGTGGTAGTCGTTTCAAAGTAGTGTCCGGATTATTCCAAGTTTCAACTGTGCACAGAAAAAAGAGTATTTATAACAATCAATAAATCATCTGAATGGCACAATGTTCAACTACTGTAGTGTTTTTGTCCACACAACTTGAAACCTGTCCTTTTGTGTATTTAAAGCATTTTCATTTGCAACATTGTTCATTCGGCTCTATGCCAAGTTTCAAAATAAAATGTCTAAACACAGAAACTAGCAGGCTGCATTCATACAAAGAAAAAAAAACACTACATGATAGACTTAACTCAGTAATAGATCTCCTGAATCACTTTAAGAAGACATTTGTGTTGAAAACGAACAGATGTTCACTTTATTCTTCCAGCGAGAATAAGTCACCACGTTTGATATATTTGAACTTAACAACAACAAGAGTGCTAGAAATATTAAAGTTATGCTTACTAAAAACAAAAGTCTACTAAAATATACACGTTCCGGCAACATACATTACTACAAAACAATTGGTTCGACTGAAAGTTGACTTAGCACGTACGTAATGAAAACAAAATGCTGTGAATCTAATGTCTTTTATCATCCCATCACAAAGCTAAAGAGGGGAACGTAAAACTACTAATAAAGTTGATATTCCTCAGGTTTTGTATAATGGGTATAGTACAAAAGATACTACGACATTTTATTTATTGTGTGTAAGTAGATGTTCCACCTATGAAGGAATAACACCAAGAGTTTTGCGAATATATTATTTAGAAGAGAAGTATCACTGTTCCCCTAACAGTAGGATGCCAAAAGTATAGTTTAGGAAGAAATAATTCGAACATTTGAACTGAATGTCTATGTAATAAATAAACATTATAATGTGAAAATCACCAAGCCCTTAGACTAGGGCCTCCTTAGCAGCCACACGATTGGATTCCCAGCATATTTTCTTTTAAATGGGCAGAATTTTTCAACAATCTGCAGGCTTTTTAAATCTATCTATCTATCTATCTAGCTATCTATCTATCTATCTATCTATCTATCTATCTATCTATCTATCTATCTATCTATCTATCTATCTATCTATCTATCTATATGCGTGTCTGTTTGTCTGGTCGCCTACATCAGGGTGCTCTCTTGATCGCCTCGTTAACTTGCTCTACACGAAAATTGGTATAGCTCGGTAACAACTTCTGAAGAATACGACTGTCTTTTCTCGATACGAATAACGTGAAAATCGTATCGCGTATGTCATAAAATCTTTTGCTACAGAAACGTGTGGGCCATGATATAACCGTAGGTCATAAAACGCGATATGTAGCAATAGGCCCCTGGTAATCGACAGTTTGAGATCAACACAGATTATTGAGGAAATGCATTAGAAACTCAAGTGTGAGAGCGCCAAGAGGGATGGGGACCTGCTTTGTAGTGCCAATGATTGAAAAGTTAAAAATCAAGATCTATCTCAAGCATTTTTCGTGGTGAACAGGTATTCTACCACCGAACCTTGTCAGGCCATAAAAGAGCGTTAGCCAAATAAACTAAGCAGCTGTAAGGTCAGTGCAACTTCGTTCGTGGTTGCCGAGCCGGCTATGTAATTTTATAACAAAGAAATAAAGATTACACATGTTAACGCACGTTAACGTAAAGCGAGAAAGTTGCCTTGAAAAATATTATGTTGCTTCTGGTGAGGTTAGATCATCACTTGAAGGGTCGCTGACGGCAATTCTTTTATTACAGGGCTTTTTGCTATGTTAAAAATAAGAAACTAATTGCTCTATTTACAGTTACTAGTCTATATAAATTGGAGTACAAGGAAAAACAGAAAATGTGGGCACACTAATGGGTTTGCGTCTGTTTAATGTTTATCTCTTTTATGTGCTTTGCAGCTCAGACTGCATTTAATTCGATGGAAAATAAAGGAAACAGCTATATAGAGGAATAAAAAACCATTGTCAAGTGCATACCCAGCAAAAATGCAATTAACGAGGTAACACTAATGGATTGCGGGAAACCTTGTCAAACATTAGGTGGCATGAACGTGCTGCCGCGGTTCTCTGCATCGTTATAACGGCGTGGTCTCCTCATCTTGCGGCGGCTGTCAATTAAGCTGGACCACGTCCGATGAAGGTCGTTATGCGCCGCTTAGCTGGCACTAAATGCTGATCGCAAGTGCAGGTGCGCTTCATTCCTTACCTGTTCGTAAGTCCGCTAATAGCTTCTTTTTCAGCATATTTCAGTTGCTTTCTCTGACCTGAATTTGCAGAAAGCCTTAGAAACAAGCGAATGAAAAAAGAGACATATTCTCATTTATTTGTTTTTCTAGAGCAAACTGCGGAGGAGGCAGCAGTGCTGCTTGAATCAGCGAAGAAACTGGTTTTAGGGAGTATATATTCAATGGAATAGTAATTACAACTTGGAACATGAATATGTTGTTTCTACTAGGAGTGTACACCAGTTTTTTTTCTGTTAATGGCACAGTCCAACCCCCTATGGGACGTCCGGTGAGCTGGAAATGCCGCCCAGGCCTAAGGACTTTGAGCGGTCACCTGATGCACCATCGTCTTAATCGATGGGTAGTGGGAAGGGACAGGGGTTAATTGCTTTGTGATGTTTAGGATGGTTTGAGCACTTCCACAACTGTGCAGCGGCGCAGGAAACAGACAGGAGGACGTTTTCAAACGTTTATATACAAAAGAAAGGATATCAAAAGTCGGTGATGTCGGCACCGTCGGGACGACCACCACGGCACACGAGGTAGAAGAGTCCCATGGTCTCACGAAGAGTCCCATCGTCTAGGGGATGCCTGCACCAGCGCGACCTCGGACCTCGTTTCCGAGCTCTTGATCACCGCCCGGGCGTAGTGGTTCAACGTAAGGGTTCTGGCCAGCACATCACCGTCTGTGCCGTGCTGAAATGCTGCTCGCCACAGCTGCCGTGCGGCAGCTCAGTAACCAGCGTTCCTCACCTTGGCCAGGGCCCCACCAGGTACACTCGGGTGCACAGCTCATGAGCTCGCGGCCCACGTTCGAGTCTGGCGCGTCACTCGGTACGGCTCGGCACCGTTACGCGATCCTCAATTCAGCCAGCAACTCCCCTGGCGCCTGGATCCTCGGCCACCCTGGACCTCGCCCGGCTCCGTGATCCTCCGTGCACACGCACGCGTCTCACCCGGTAGAACGTCTCGCTCATCCGAGCTCAGAATTGCACGCCTGGCCCGAACACTGCGAGTGCACCTCGTGCCACCTTGCCACCGTGCTCTTCTTTTTTGTCCCTCAGTGCTCGGTAGTCTGCGTCGACGTTTTAGCGATAATTACACGTGACAGGCCTGTTCCCCGCCTCGCCAGAAGGAAACTGCCGGACTTCAAATAAAGTTTATTCATTCATTCATAAAGGAGTGGTTACATCAACTTCACCCATATGGCGTTTTCGGACAAAGCTTTTTTATCAATCCCGTAGTATTGATTCTTTTCTAAAAATTAACACGAGTCGACATATTATGTGTAATATACATTATCATGACTAGTATTGAACGCCATTCAAAACGGGTGAAATGCCCACCAGGTTTGAGCGCTGCCCGCGCTGCCAAGCGGTCATCTCCCGTGGTACCGCCCCTTTAGATCACGTAGCCACACGGTATAGTGACGCCAGTTTTAGTTGACGTCTCGCCTGCTCAGCGCGAACGTATATAGGTATGTCATGACCTCCCCTATTGTTATCGCTGCTGTCATCCACAAGCGACGACAAAAACGCTAAGAAATATCGAATCACGGCTATTCACGGTGTTGTGAATTATTTCCGATTTGATCCTCGTCTGAGCAATGATTCTGCAATCGACACTCAACAGAGCAGCGACGAGACAGCTGAGGACGCACGCTCGGGCTACGCTGGCAGATAAGACATACGAATGCTGTTCCTAGGCGTTTAGTATAGAGATGACAAAACGTGCTGGGTCCGAAAGAGACGGGATATAGAGAACAACAAAGAAGGCGCATCACTTCAGTGCAAAGGCTGTATAATTGAGTTAAACGCATGTCGGCACATAATAGGTATCTTCACGGGAAGATTGTCGCTAATGAATCTAGTGCGCTTCGTGCCTAAGCGGCTAACGCAGTAATTTCGTTACGCATCTTTATTAAGTGCAGTATTTCAGTGTTTTTATGCATACACTAACCAAGTATAGTCCCCATAGGCAGAAAATTTGTGTGCATTGAGGGCATACACGCTGACCACTGAATCATTCATCTTCTTTTTTCTATATTTATCTCTTTTTTTCTGAGCTCCATTACCTAAAGCTTCAGCCCAACGACGTTTGCTTCTATGGACATCACAGTATTTATTGTAAGGTAGGTTGGATTCGGCAGCATGTTCGTTAAGACATTTTATTGCTTTTTTTTCAAGTAAAAATTTCTGGCGCACAATTAGTCATTCACAGAAGTGTTTTCATTTATGCGTGAACATCATCTAAGGCTAACATAATGTTTATCTTTCTTGTCATAACCATTAATAAAATTTGACCTCAATACTCAATACAAATTTTGTTTTAAAAAGCTACATACTGTCCAAAACATGTCTGTACATTTGTTTATCCCATAACTCTCTGGTGAACAAGAAGTGGTCCATTGCGTGTTCAAGAGACACATGCGTTCATCTATGAAGAAACTAATATTGCGCAAAATTATGAATACATCTTGAAGAAAGACAGTGCTGGTTGAAAACACGCAAAAAAAAGAGCACAAGAAGACTAGCGCTAATGGTCAGGCCCATGTGCAAAGTCACCAGTTTGCTTTCTAGCTTCCCTTCTTTTTTTTAAAAACCATTTTGTAGTGCATGCACAATATTTCATTTGTATGCAGCCAGTGACGATAATCGCCTTGCCTATTTTCCCGGTGTTTTCAAGCGATTCTCTTTTTTTTTCATGTTCGATCTATATAAACACACTCGTACTCATGTCCTTTTATGTAAATGCAAGAAACTGAACGAATTCGAGGTGGCGTAATCGGCAGTGCCACACACATTGCAGTGAAAAAAATCTTAAAAATTGCGGAGCAATAATTTTAGTCGAGAATTGTTTTTCGCAGGTTGTGTGGGAGGATACTTTAGTCTCAGGCCTCGCGCATACAATGATTGTTCGATGGACATATAAAAGGCTTTAATACAGACGCGGGACGGTATTGAGGTGACAGTACACAAGCACTAAACACACAAAACGACTTGAATCTAACGTCTTGCTGGTATGGTCTACCGTCGAGGCGACAGCACACTCACTGCAAGTTGGGCAGCACGGCGACGTTGTTCCGGTATATCCGGGTGGTAGCCGGGTTGGAGGCCCAGTATTGTAGGCTCCGCGACATCGCCCAGCGCAGAACAGACCGAGGCATAGCTTGGACTCACTGGAGCACACCAACGCCGGATGCACAGTTATCCCAGGAACACGAGCCTTTGGTGACATTACAGCAGGTTTTACCACTCAAGAACGCGGTTCCTGCCGAAACAGCTGCAATGGAGCGCCAGGGCCAACTTTCCCGCACGGGCCCCGCGCGTCAACGTCTTCCTCGCCATCTCGCATAACACTCACGTGCAATCACCCAAACATTCCAAATACTTCAAGTTCCTACCACATTATGTCAGTGGCTCACTTGAAATGAACGTCAACTTTTTTGCAGTTCTGTTGGCACCCATGGCAGGTCTCTACAGGATGTATATTGCCACATAAGCCTGAGATGTCGCATACGTTGAATAACTTCAAAAATATTTCTAATACACACCGCGTAATGAGCTGTTCGATAGAGATTACGTCAGCAACCAATCATGAAAGAACTTACTGCAATAGAGCTGCGCTTGAACGAAACACTGAGGGGTATTCTCTGTTTGTATGAAAGTTCACTGGCAATCACGAAGAAGTTGCTGGCTCGAAAATGTTTGATGCACTCAAGCCAAAACTGCAAATACAGAAATTACACTCTTTCTTTTATATAGAGTATTCTGCACTATTGTGGTGATGCATTACTAACAGCAACACACTTTTGTCTGCAGATCAATTCATAATTACCATTCTTCAAAAAATAAAACATGCACACTAAGTTATCATGATTCTGCTCTGAATTAATGTTTTGGCTGCGTCAACACTTGGTCATCATCATTTCAACCTGTTTCGTAGCTGAGGAAGCAATTTATTAAAGGGGCTCTGAAACACTTTTTCAAGTAACCATGGAATGAATTCACTTGAAGAGCTTATTGCTTCACGAATTCACGCATGAATCTTAAGAATCCGTCCAGTGCGAGTGGAGTTACAAATATTTGTCGCATTTTGCAATTGGATTCCCTCTTGTCTCGTCTCGACGAAAGCGCTAGAAGCTAAACAGGGAGGGATGGAAGGCCCAAAGAAATAAACGCCACGCGCGCTTCGCGTCTTTGAACACTTCTTTCTTTTTTTTTCCTTCGAATGGGCGGCTTTTCAGTGTGAACGCGCACGCACGCGTGGGCAAGTAGCAGCCTTCCATGGTGATCTCTGTAACGATTGAGCGCGCCACGTTCAAATCAGCCAATTGCTGATAGATGGGTTGTTTACGTGTGATTTTAGGGCATATAACGTGATTTGTCGAGAGAAGAGAAAGCATTTTTAAGCTGATTTTGATAATTTATTGTGAATTCCAGGCCGCGTGCTGTGCTATATAATTTTAGCTCGCGTGTTGTCGGGAGCCTCTACTACCGATCGGCCGCAATTTCTGACCATGCTCATAAAGTGTGGCGGGGCCCCTTTAAGGTTTTGTGTGCTGTAAAACGAAGTACAGTTGAGAACCACTTTCTCTGTACGTTGTTGTTTGCAGAAGAACAAATGTCGAATGAATACACACCTAGAAGAAGCTCCTGTAAGAAACAGGTCGCGTTTTCCTTTAATGCAATTGCAACTGTCTATCCTGGGTGTTAACATACGCAGGGCTATCAGAGGAGCCAGATATGTGTGTATATCCATTTTCAAATACACGTCGAAGTGTAAAACGTGATTTATGTAATATGATGATGCATATATAGCATAACCATCTGTGGTACCATAGCAAGTGGGTAAAAATGGAAATAAAAAGCGTATAGCATAGCCATGCGTATCAATGTATTCGTACTTAGGACTGTGCAGCATCCACAAAAAACAACAAAGGTCAAAGGAAGGAAGATGTGCACACTACAAGCGCTGACTCTCAACTGAATACTAAAAAAAGCTCAAAAAATAAGAATTGAAGGTTCATCAAGTGGTGCCATGAATTCTATTACCCATTAAGGCCTTTAGTGCATTTTACGAAGTGCACTTTCCTATAATTGATCTGTGCGCAACTAATTGATGTCAAAACACCACACGTGCTGAAAGAATATTCATATTACTTACCCCAAAACTTAATCGTTAGAAGGCTAAAAAATATTTCATTCCTTCTTCTCATAAGTGGGCGACTGCAATTACCCGGTCAAGCTGCTTTTTATGCCTGGAAAACACAGTGGCGTGCGTAAAGTGTGGGAAACGCCCACATTGTGAAGAATTACTATGATTGTGGGAAGGCCTCATTTGCCGTAATTACTGCTTACGTTCACCTAATAGCAAGTTTGCGCACCTTCCACTCTGCTCGATGTATGTTTGCCACATGACAACGAGATTTAGTATTTTTTAAATTTATTTCCAAATACTGTTTGCCATTACGGCCGTAACAAGGTGGGTACAGTAAATGGTAACATACAACAAAAACGAGTACAACGTACTGTAATGAATACAGAACTTGAAAAAAATAAGCAAAGGAAAAATATTTTTCTTAAAACGCTGTTTACGAAAACGTACATACATATATTGTGATGTTGGTATAGTATGCAATATCAAGTAACTACACAATGTATGTTCGAACAACAGGACAATATGTACAATACTATAGCAACATTCAATGTTCACGACATATCTTTAATGAACTTTTCGAAGCATTCTAGGATCTTCGAAATCAGTATTGGTACTGGTAAGTGATTCCACTCTTTTATCGTTCGTGGAAAAAAGGAGTACACGTACACATCAAGACTGCATACTGGAAACGAAAACCCAAATTTATTGCATGATCTAACACTGCTGGAGAGCCTGGGAACAAGATAAGCTTTAGTTTCCTGATTGAGGTGTTCTTTTGATAACAAAAAAAAAGAAATTTAAGTCGACCGACTTTTTGGCGTTGAGCCAGCGTAGGTAATTCAAGCAACCGAAGCATTTCAGAAACGGAGTCATCATGAATAACGCGATAAAAATAGCCTTGAGGCTTTTTTCTGTATTTTTTTCAATTCGAATTATTAACCCCAACTGGAAGGGATCTCGCACTGCACTGGCATATTCTAACGTTGGCCTTACGTAGGTCGAATATGCAAGCTGCTTAACAGATGGTGTTGCTAGCTTTAGTTTGCGACGAAGGAACCATAACTTTTTTTTTGCAGCTACAAAAGCTGTTCATGTGTGGTTTCCAAATTAAGCCATTTTAGGCCTACGTATTTTATTGAGTCAGCTTCGTTTAGAGTTGTAGAATTCATCTTAATTCGACATTTATTACGTATTTTATTCTATTCATAACTCTAAGCATAACTGATTTGGATTCATTATTTTTATTTGTAATTTAGTGGCCCATTCTTTACAGCTCCAAGAGCTTACTGAAGTGACGCCTGATCATTCTGGTTATTGATTTCACGGTATATTAGGCAATCATCTGCGAAAAACCTCACGGTTATATCGTCACGTATGTCACTAGCAATATTGTTTAGGTAAATCTGAAAAAAGCAGAGTGCCAAAACGAATCCCTCTGGTACACTTAAAGTTATGTGTAACAGATCTAGTTTGTGGCCGTTTATTTTGACGTACTGTGTCCGACATGTGAAATATGAGCGGATCCACGCTACAACTTCATAATTTATATTCATTTCCATTAGCTCATTTATTAGGTTCGTGTGCACAACCCGGTCAAAAGCTTTCGATAAGTCTAAACATATAGCGTTGATCTGTTTTCTAGTATTTAGTTCAGTCGAAAAGTCATTATTATTTCTACCAATTGTGTAACAGCGAATAGGTTCTATCGGAAGGCGTACTGATCAGAAAAAAACGCCCTCTTGTTATCAAGATAACCGTAAGTTGATTTTGATATCATGTGCTTCAGAAGCTTGCACCACGCGCACGTCAATGAAATGGGCTGGTAGTTCCCTACGTCTTGCTTTCCACCTCATTTGTGTACTGGAGCAACTTTTGCAACTAGCCAATCATATGGGATTAGTTTCTGTACTAGCGATGCCTTAAATATAATCTCAAGATAGCGGCCCACTCATTTTGCATACCTGTCTAAAACACATTTGATATACCATCAGTACCTATGGATTTCTTATCTTTAATGTTAAGCAAAAGTGCTACAATACCTTGATATGACACCTCTATCTCAGGCATTCTGGAAATGTATGGGTATTGTAGCACAAAGGGTGAAAAATCATTAACAGAACTATCAGTAAACACAGATTGGAAAAAGTCGTTAAAACAAAATGCAGTACGAGAGAATTCAGTACCAAGTTTATCATTAACGGCAATGTCTCTAGGACCCTAGTTATCCAGTGAAAAATGGCGCCAAAAACGGTGTGAATTGTCCTTCATTAAACCAGTCAATGTATTATCATGGAAGGTTTTCTTAGCACCAGTCAGCTTCGTGCGCAAGGAAGTGCTTAGCGCCGAAATTTTACTGTGATGTTTTCCTAACTTTTTTTGTTCATGACAAATTTTTCATTTTGAATGTACGATTTCACGGGTTATGCATGAATTCTGTTTATTTTTGTTTTTTTTAATGGTACAAACCTTCCGATGCAGTGAAATACGATATTTCTAAATTCAGCCCACATTGCATTGAAGTCATTCGTCTGA
Organism: Rhipicephalus microplus; assembly: GCF_043290135.1. Lineage (NCBI taxonomy): Eukaryota > Metazoa > Arthropoda > Arachnida > Ixodida > Ixodidae > Rhipicephalus > Rhipicephalus microplus. The sequence goes on along the minus strand of NC_134700.1, from coordinate 118,733,797 downwards.
CTGAAGCTACCTAAACATAGCTAAAGGTGATCAATAATGCTTGTGTCATATGCTCTGACAAAATTGGGGACATGCGTGTTTGTGCTGTCAGTCCTCGACCACAAGGTGGTATACTTTATTTCCAAATAAACTAACTAATGATCTGAAATGCCAGCCTTCACTAATACCTCAAATTCTTCAAAATGCTCGTCCAGGAACACGAAATCCGAAATTGATCCCGATTTCCCAATTACCCGCGTGCACTCTTGAACTACCTGTTGTAAATCATGACTTGAGGCTATTTCTATGAGCAGTTCACATTGGTTTTTTTCGCGAGGCTTTGCGCCAAGCTCACACCAATCCAAGCCTGGCAAGATTAAATCCAAAGAAATAATAATTGTAGAGCTGCGAATCTTTAGGCCTTCTAAGTAAAGCTGCATACTTTGGAGATACGAAATAAGGGAGTTAGGTGGTCTATATACTGCACCAAGAATTATCGTTGTTTTATTTACTTTAATTTGGCACCGAACACTTTCGTGTGTTGGAATGCCAGCCGTTTGTACACAGTATATATCAGCCTTGATTACTACATCAACTCCGCCTCCACGCGCATCGCGGTATCTGCGAATGATTTTATAGTTTGGTGGCACAAGCTTTTGGTATTTCATTTCGGTAATTGTGATGACGTGAGGATCATGGTTAGCTAGGATGTATTCCAGGTCTCCAACCTTGTGAACCAGACTTCTTGCATTCAAATTGATCAAGCGTAATGTGCTCGGATCACGTTCTTCCTGTCAGTCATTCCTAACAGAAGCAGCATGTCTTTCCGGACGCTGAACCTTCATGTGGCTGTTCTTTGACTGATCCCACGTCTACACGTCCGAGTGCACGTGCAGCTTGTCATAATTCAAGCGTGCATGACGCCCACTGTCCTTTCCTATTTCACGGAATACTGGAGCATTTTACAACTTGCCAATTTTTCCTTCGAAAAGTTATCCGATATAGAGATGCCGCTGCCTTTCTGCTTTGTGCACTGCTTCTAAACTTCAGCCTTTTGCCTATAGTCATACAACCTGAGAATGACAGGTCGAGACCTAGAGTGTTTATTACCTATCCTGAGTATTCGTTCCATGGTACCGAGTCGACACAAGCCTTTTCTGGAATACCTTTACGAGCACCTTCACTTCAAGTTCGGCAAAAGATTAAGCTATCGTCCTCGCTTCTTCTTTAATCACTTTAAGGCTGCTTTCTACTACCCTCATCCGCTTGCTCAAGCTTTCTAGACAGACTTGTATCGCCTTTTGCCCAACACACAATTCTTTCATTGTTTTCATTTCTGGCCCGAGGTTCGTTTCTCATCGCCGGAAAGCAATAGACACAAGGATGCAAAGCCAGAAAGATCATTTTGGGACACGGCAGCACAACAATAAAGCGATTATCATTCTTGTAGCCATAATACCAGTACCAATAACATAATATTACCATAATCATAACATAATAATAACACAATAACATAATAAGATGTGCCACTGCATCGCTGTGCCCACTGAGGCCGTAGGCTGGAGCTGGCTGCTTTATAGGGTCAGCCATGATCTGTGTTGCTTGCCGTTGATCACAGTGCCCAAGAGTGCAGTCAATAGCGTGGTCCTATTGAGCACCGATAATGTCCGCATACGGCCAGATGGCGCACTGGCTCCACGCATGCAATTGGTATGGTGCGGCAATCAGCATTGCCTGTTCAAGGAACAGAAGGTGGTTAGGCGACATTGCATAAGCTCTGCCGCTGTGCCCACTATAGTAGAAGATGCTTACTTCCCAATCACCCGAGACATGTTTTTAATACAACTTCTGTGTTTCGTTTCTTTACACGTACTGAATTGTGCGTTCTTGTTTCCATGCTGGACCACTTGGTTAAGACGGAAAAGGGAGATTCCACTCCGTGGCGTTCAGCCGTGTTTTCAGAGCTTCCATTCGTGGAGAACAATATCGAATATTTTCTTTGCTTTTGCTGCCTTTAGTATGTGATAAGTCTTACTGCAACGACGCCTTAGGATCCAAACATATTTCATATGTCTTCATGATTCCGGCGCCCGGAGATTCTTCTCTGGATTATCTATCCACTTGTTTGGCAAAACTACAGCAGCTTTTGAAAATGTTTTTTTCATGGCCATTGATGTTGAAGACCTCCTTTATTCGTTCCCGCGCGATGAACTTACGATAAGCGTCAAAGCGTTTATTGATGACTTCATTGATGACTGCGTTGAATGAGAGATAGGAAATATTTGTGGAGGCGTTTCTGCACTTTTGCTCGTTAACTCCTGTCCGTTTGTTCAACATGAAGGTGATCTGTAGGCAGAACATGCAGAATCGCGCTAGATTAACAGCTTTGGTACACCAGTCATTTTAACAACTTCATGAAGGCTATAGTACCATACAATAACTACTAATATCAGCTCAGAATTTGTGATGTAAACACTGACTTGAAAGACCAACTTATAAAGTATACTTATTTTTATATTATTCTCAGAAAAAGTCTGCTGTTGTTTTTATGTGTCATTGCAGCGCTGCTTTGTCCTTTGTTATTAAATGCGAAGCATTTGTTAGCGAACTTCGGTGACTTAGAGCGTATCTATCTATCTATCTATCTCTATATCTATCTATCTATCTATCTCTCTATCTATCTATCTATCTATCTATCTATCTATCTATCTATCTATCTATCTATCTATCTATCTATCTAGCCACCTATGACTTTCAGGTCTCCTGGTCATTTCGATAATGGTATCAATACCAAACTTGGTATGGCATACCATGACTGTATGAAGAACATATTTGACTAGTCATGCACAACATCATAATCATGATATGTATGTAATGAATGTCATAAATACAATTCATGGTCCTGCAGCTCTTGCGGTGGTTTACTTCACGTGGCATGTTGAAAAAGTGATATGCTATGACACGATTGCATGGCGAACACAAGCGATAGACCCTAACTTGAAAATCATGACATGCGTGTCATGTAACAACATGACTACATGCCAAGCTCATGATGAGCTCGCGGCCGTTTCGCTAGCGTCACATATACCAAATTTGGTATGACGGGACCTGAATGGATGACGAAGGTATAATACTGGTGCAAACATGATAAACATGAGGTGCGTGTCATGTAAAAAAATGAGTACATGCTACGCTCATGATGCACTCGAAGCCATTTCGCTAGCTTCACATGCACCAAACTCGGTGTTACGCGATGCCGACGGACGTCATACGTGAATGATACATCCAAACATGATAATCACGACATGCGTTTCATGTAAAAACATGACTACATGCCACACTCATGATCCCTTGAGGCGGTTCCGCTAGCTTCACATATGCAGAATTGGGCATTACGTGACGCCAATGGATGACGAAGGTATGCGACCTTTGAAAACATGATAATCATGAGATGCGTGTCTTGTGAGAACATGACTACATGCCACAGTCAAGGCACCAATATTTTCGACGTGACGCGGTGCGCGTGCTCACGGACGCTCATTTCGTTGTGTCACGCTGGCGTTGCGACGCCAGGCGCCAGGCTTGCCATTTAATCGAAAGCGCGTGCCGTGATGCGTTGCTTTGACGCATGCGCGTTTCCGTGCGTCCGGCGTCTCTCCGTCACTAAAGGAGGAAGAGGCAATGTTGTCTCGGTAGCGCATTGACGCGAAATGCAGCATGTCGCATTTCGCGCCAGTTGCCGTCGGGCCACGCCAACGGATGCTGGTCGCGCCAGTCGCGCCTGGCGTCAGACTATAGAGTGCTCGCGTTTCGGTATCGTAGCGTCGCTGTGCTCAGCGGGCGCGCGTGTAAACGCTATATTGGAGTATATTGGGCTCTTCATGATGCGCTCGCGGCCGTTTTGCTAGCTCTGCATATACCAAATTTGGTGTTACGTGACATTAATGAACGGCTAAAGTATATGACCGGTGCAAACATGACAACCCTGAAAGGCGTGTCAAGTAGGAACATGACAACATACTACGCTGATAGCGTGTTCGTGGTCCTTTCGCTAGCTCCACATATAGTATGACGAACGTGAAATGATGACGAAGGTAAAATTCACATCCAAACATGATAATCATGACACTTAAGTCATGTTCGGCATGATTTATCTCTCCTCGTAGCATTGTGCTTATTTTAATGTGGCATATCAACCTTTCTCATTTGTACTTCACATATCATCGATTCCCACTGTACGTGGAATCTGTCAATTTGTTTTGTATTCCGTTCTTCCAGCTGTTCATTTGGATGATTAGCTCACTCAAATTATTTTGATGCGTCATTTGAGCAAACTGGGGGCGTTTCCTCTTTTTTTGTCTTTCACAGCATGGCACCATGTAAAGGTAAGCTCGACGCTCGAAACGTAGCAGCTTTTACGACTGTTTTTGTAGAAACAGTCGTAAAACAGTCCCCATTGCAAAAACCAGCGCCACTGGGTACCAGCGCCCAGCAGCAATCCTGATTATGGGCCCAGTATGGTGCAGGTACTGGGCCGCTGGAGCGGCAGCGTCCCAGTACTCGCAAAATGACTTCCCAGGGATAAAACAGGGGCACCTATTCGCCATAAATAAATAAATAGTTAAGAAAAATAACATGCATTTACAATAAATATTTAAACAAAATTGAAAAAAAATAAATTCCGCTTGCTGGGATTTGAACTTGTTACCTTCTGATCTCGAACCGAGTGCGCTACCCACTACGCTACGCCAGAACATGCTCATGGAGTTGTAAAACGACTATTTATCCAAAGAACGCGCCTTCAACTTCATGTTTAAAGGTCGCATAGTGAAGGCTGACATAATATTCCTTTCCAAATAACAATTGCGTTTTGATTCGACAGTAACGAACGGCTACCGGGCACCGAATGCCGTGCAGATATTAGCAAGAGCGCAAAGTTTTTTTAAGCATCTACATCTTAGCTCTGAAAAATCTCAAATTGACTGGAGGAGCAGCCACAGATCGTCAGCTGTTGCTGCTGATAGTCTTTTTTTTTCCTTTGATAGTCGTTTCTAGCACTTGCTACTGGTCAACAAGTGTAGATGATTTACATGTCTTGTTTGGTAGTTATTCGCGCACACGAGTGAATATTGAGTATTTTTCTTTCGCGCAAGCGACGATGTAGAAGTACACATCCGGCGTGCGAGATTGCATATATGCAGTTATATCGATACCTGGAACTAAAAAAACGCCGTACATATGACAGATGCAATCTGCTGAAAAAGTATGCCAGTATGTTAGTTATCTAACGCGTACCAAATCGCCAACTCAAAATTGCGTGTTCTTACGTACGAGTCAGAGAAGTACCGGCTCCTGCGCTCGGGAGGAAGCTTTCGGTGACAGCGTACGTTGCTGAGAGCACGACACATCGATCGTCGCCGCTCCTTGTGCGGGCACCGCACACGCGGATAAAGGTTGATTTAGGCTCAGGGATGTCTAAACTGTACTTTACAGTCATTCTTACACTTTAGAATCGTGCCAGCTTAAAGTAAAAAACGCCGGCAGCAGGTACACCGAAGCGGGCGGCACGATAGGCCTCGCTGGGACGGGGCGCTGGGTGAGGCTGCTTTCGAAGCAGTTGAGTTGCGATGCTTGAATTTTCTGCATTTGAGCTTCGCAATATATCTAAATATTACCTAAACTGTACCTGAAGTAAGTAGAAGGTCCCTCAATGCCAGATATACATTTACGGAGTGGCTATGGCGAGCGACAGCCGTGTTTCGGGCCTCCGCTCGCAGTAAACAGCGGGCGTGCCAGTGTACAGATATATGCAGTTATATCAATACAGACAATTAAAAAAGCAACCATAGAAATACCAATGCAATCCACTAAAAACGTATGCCAGGGAGTCAGTTCACGAAGGCGAACCAAATTACCAACTGATAATTGCGTGTTGTTACATATCAGTCGGAGAAGTACCGGCTAATTGCGGCCGGCAGTTTTCAGTGACAGCCTGCGTAGCTGAAAGCACCACGATTGATTGTCAGCGCTCCTTCTGTGAACATCGACACAAGACAAAATAGTTGATTTAGGTTCATGGATGTCTAAACTATACTTTACAGTTATTTTCACACTTTAAAGTTGTGTGTACACGAAACAAGAAGCGCTGATATCATAGATACCAATGTGGCCGGCATGACAGGTTTAATGCTCGGTGGGCCGGGCACTGGGTAAGACCGCTTACGTATGCTCGGTATCTGTTAAAAAAATTACGTATGCTCGGTATCTGTTAGGATAGCATCTCTCCCTGCCGTCGGATCAAGCGTTTTCTATTCAACGACACCGAAACAAACCACGGGACACGCTACAATAACATACACGCTGCAGCTGCGCTGGTAATAACAGTGCGTGCTCCAGTATTCACCAGCACTTGCCAGTGAGAATTCCAGCACTTCTAGCGCTTCACAGTGCGCACCTGCATCACAGCGGTTGAGCCAGCGCTCGTACCAGCCCGACACAGCTTTTTTCCAGTGCGCCCAGCGAAGATCCAGTGATTACAAGCGTGTACCAGCGTCGCCAGCGTGTACCAGTGCCAAAAAAAAAAACGTACTGGCATCACGCTGTTTTTGCAATAGGGTACAGAAAGTTAGTTGATCCGGACATCTTATCACCGACACAGGAGAAAGTTTTGAAAATCACTAGATCTACTGATAAATCAACAGCCATAGCAACACTTGGAAAAACCAGAGCTGTCACATTGAGGTCAAAGTAGCTGGCATTATCATATCAGAAAAAGTGACCGTTCGATTCCTAGACTTGTGGTTACACTCCAACCAATGGTGCCTCAGCACACAAAATAAGAATAAAAGAACTGCGCAGAAAATTGCTCGTGCGATAGTACGAATAACAAACCAGCAGGCGTGAAAGACATGCTTCGTTTCCTTTGATATCGAGACTAGTCATTAGAAGTCCTAGATACTCGCTACCCTATTAGACTATGAACAGAGAGGAGAAACAAAAGACGAAGCAAGTTATAAACATGACCTATAAAGTGGCTCTCTGAGTATGACAAAGCACTTCTTCAACTGAGAAACCATTAGAGTTCGGACTACAGAACACATTTGATGAGCTCACTGAAGTGCAAGTTTGCACTCATGTTAAACGCTATGAAGGCCATCCGGAAGAGAACTTCTCAAGTGAATTAGCCTGGATGAACAAGTACACTGTCGTCCTTTATGAAACGGAAGACGCCGACGCGTGGCCTGCGCACAGTGGCGGCTGCCTACAGCACCATCAAGCGACAAGCGAAGAAATACGTTCTCTTTTGGCGTCATCCATTGTCAAGTAAGATAACGAGTCATGACTGGTACATGCGCTGCTAAATTACGTTTCCTGCCTGCGCGTGCGATGAGCGATATCGGGTGATTACTGCAGCTTGCGCGGTGGTGGCGCACAACGTTTGATATGCTGGCAGTGAACTACGCGAAGTGTGAGCAGAGGGGGAGGGCAACCAAGCAGGGCTTTTCTACCCACTATGACTTGTTATTATTATTATTATTTTTTGGAAACAGATGACGCTGAAAGTGAACGTGTTTTCTTTTTTGTCCCTCAGTGCTCGGTAGTCTGCGTCGACGTTTTAGCGATAATTACACGTGACAGGCCTGTTCCCCGCCTCACCAGAAGAAAACTGCCGGACTTCAAATAAAGTTTATTCATTCATTCATAAAGGAGTGGTTACATCAACTTCACCCATATGGCGTTTTCGGACAAAGCTTTTTTATCAATCCCCTAGTATTGATTCTTTTCTAAAAATTAACAAGAGTCGACATATTATGTGTAATATACATTATTATGACTAGTATTGAACGCCATTCAAAACGGGTGAAATGCCCACCAGTTTTGAGCGCTGCCCGCGCTGCCAAGCGGTCATCTCCCGTGGTACCGCCCCTTTAGATCACGTAGCCACACGGTATAGGGACGCCAGATTTAGTTGACGTCTCGTCTGCTCAGCGCGAACGTATATAGGTATGTCATGACCTCCCCTATTGTTATCGCTGCTGTCATCCACAAGCGACGACAAAAACGCTAAGAAATATCGAATCACGGCTATTCACGGTGTTGTGAATTATTTCCGATTTGATCCTCGTCTGAGCAATGATTCTGCAATCGACACTCAACAGAGCAGCGACGAGACAGCTGAGGACGCACGCTCGGGCTACGCTGGCAGATAAGACATACGAATGCTGTTCCTAGGCGTTTAGTATAGAGATGACAAAACGTGCTGGGTCCGAAAGAGACGGGATATAGAGAACAACAAAGAAGGTGCATCACTTCAGTGCAAAGGCTGTATAATTGAGTTAAACGCATGTCGGCACATAATAGGTATTTTCACGGGAAGATTGTCGCTAATGAATCTAGTGCGCTTCGTGCCTAAGTGGCTAACGCAGTAATTTCGTTATGCATCTTTATTAAGGGCAGTATTTCAGTGTTTTTATGCATACACTAACCAAGTATAGTCCCCATGGGCAGAAAATTTGTGTGCATTGAATGCATACACGCTGACCACTGAATCATTCATCTTCTTTTTTCTATATTTATCTCTTTTTTTCTGAACTCCATTACCTAAAGCTTCAGCCCAACGACGTTTGCTTCTATGGACATCACAGTATTTATTGTAAGGTAGGTTGGATTCGGCAGCATGTTCGTTAAGACATTTTAATGCTTTTTTTTCATGTAAAAATTTCTGGCACACAATTAGTCATTCACAGAAGTGTTTTCATTTATGCGTGAACATCATCTAAGGCTAACATAAAGTTTATCTTCCTTGTCATAACCATAATAAAATTTGACCTCAATACTCAATACAAATTTTGTTTTAAAAAGCTACATACTGTCCAGAACCAGTCTGTAAATTTGTTTATCCCATAACTCTCTGGTGAACAAGAAGTGGTCCATTGCGTGTTCAAGAGTCACATGCGTTCATCTATGAAGAAACTAATATTGCGCAAAATTATGAATACATCTTGAAGAAAGACAGTGCTGGTTGAAAACACGCAAAAAAAAGAGCACAAGAAGACTAGCGCTAATGGTCAGGCCCATGTGCAAAGTCACCAGTTTGCTTTCTAGCTTCCCTTCTTTTTTTTAAAAACCATTTTGTAGTGCATGCACAATATTTCATTTGTATGCAGCCAGTGACGATAATCGCCTTGCCTATTTTCCCGGTGTTTTCAAGCGATTCTCTTTTTTTTTCATGTTCGATCTATATAAACACACTCGTACTCATGTCCTTTTATGTAAATGCAAGAAACTGAACGAATTCGAGGTGGCGTAATCGGCAGTGCCACACACATTGCAGTGAAAAAAAATCTTAAAAATTGCGGAGCAATAATTTTAGTCGAGAATTGTTTTTCGCAGGTTGTGTGGGAGGATACTTTAGTCTCAGGCCTCGCGCACACAATGATTGTTCGATGGACATATAAAAGGCTTTAATACAGACGCGGGACGGTATTGAGGTGACAGTACACAAGCACTAAACACACAAAACGACTTGAATCTAACGTCTTGCTGGTATGGTCTACCGTCGAGGCGACAGCACACTCACTGCAAGTTGGGCAGCACGGCGACGTTGTTCCGGTATATCCGGGTGGTAGCCGGGTTGGAGGCCCAGCATTGTAGGCTCCGCGACATCGCCCAGCGCAGAACAGACCGAGGCATAGCTTGGTCTCACTGGAGCACACCAACGCCGGATGCACAGTTATCCCAGGAACACGAGCCTTTGGTGACATTACAGCAGGTTTTACCACTCAAGAACGCGGTTCCTGCCGAAACAGCTGCAATGGAGCGCCAGGGCCAACTTTCCCGCACGGGCCCCGCGCGTCAACGTCTTCCTCGCCATCTCGCATAACACTCACGTGCAATCACCCAAACATTCCAAATACTTCAAGTTCCTACCACATTATGTCAGTGGCTCACTTGAAATGAACGTCAACTTTTTTGCAGTTCTGTTGGCACCCATGGCAGGTCTCTACAGGATGTATATTGCCACATAAGCCTGAGATGTCGCATACGTTGAATAACTTCAAAAATATCTCTAATACACACCGCGTAATGAGCTGTTCGATAGAGATTACGTCAGCAGCCAATCATGAAAGAACTTACTGCAATAGAGCTGGGCTTTAACGAAACACTGAGGGGTATTCTCTGTTTGTATGAAAGTTCACTGGCAATCACGAAGAAGTTGCTGGCTCAAAAATGTTTGATGCACTCAAGCCAAAAATGCAATACAGAAATTACACTCTTTCTTTTATATAGAGTATTCTGCACTATTGTGGTGATGCATTACTAACAGCAACACACTTTTGTCTGCAGATCAATTCATAATTACCATTCTTCAAAAAATAAAACATGCACACTAAGTTATGATTCTGCTCTGAATTGATGTTTTGGCCTCGTCAACACTAGGTCATCGTCATTTCAACCTGTTTCGTAGCTGAGGAAGCAATTTATTAAAGGGGCTCTGAAACACTTTTTCAAGTAACCATGGAATGAATTCACTTGAAGAGCTTATTGCCTCACGAATTCACGCATGAATCTTAAGAATCCGTCCAGTGCGAGTGGAGTTACAAATATTTGTCGCATTTTGCAATTGGATTCCCTCTTGTCTCGTCTCGACGAAAGCGCTAGAAGCTAAACAGGGAGGGATGGAAGGCCCAAAGAAATAAACGCCACGCGCGCTTCGCGACTTTGAACACTTCTTTCTTTTTTTTTCCTTCGAATGGGCGGCTTTTCAGTGTGAACGCGCACGCACGCGTGGGCAAGTAGCAGCCTTCCATGGTGATCTCTGTAACGATTGAGCGCGCCACGTTCAAATCAGCCAATTGCTGATAGATGGGTTGTTTACGTAAGATTTTAGGGCATATAACGTGATTTGTCGAGAGAAGAGAAAGCATTTTTAAGCTGATTTTGATAATTTATTGTGAATTCCAGGCCGCGTGCTGTGCTATATAATTTTAGCTCGCGTGTTGTCGGGAGCCTCTACTACCGATCGGCCGCAATTTCTGACCATGCTCATAAAGTGTGGCGGGGCCCCTTTAAGGTTTCGTGTGCTGTAAAACAAAGTACAGTTGAGAACCACTTTCTCTGTACGTTGTTGTTTGCAGAAGAACAAATGTCGAATGAATACACACCTAGAAGAAGCTCCTGTAAGAAACAGGTCGCGTTTTCCTTTAATGCAATTGCAATTGTCTATCCTGGGTGTTAACATACGCAGGGCTATCAGAGGAGCCAGATATGTGTGTATATCCATTTTCAAATACACGTCGAAGTGTAAAACGTGATTTATGTAATATGATGATGCATATATAGCATAACCATCTGTGGTACCATAGCAAGTGGGTAAAAATGGAAATAAAAAGCGTATAGCATAGCCATGCGTATCAATGTATTCGTACTTAGGACTGTGCAGCACCCACAAAAAACAACAAAGGTCAAAGGAAGGAAGATGTGCACACTACAAGCGCTGACTCTCAACTGAATTCTAAAAAAAGCTCAAAATATAAGAATTGAAGGTTCATCAAGTGGTGCCATGAATTCTATTACCCATTAAGGCCTTTAGTGCATTTCACGAAGTGCACTTTCCTATAATTGATCTGTGCGCAACTAATTGATGTCAAAACACCACACGTGCTGAAAGAATATTCATATTACTTACCCCAAAACTTAATCGTTAGAAGGCTAAAAAATATTTCATTCCTTCTTCTCATAAGTGGGCGACTGCAATTACCCGGTCAAGCTGCTTTTTATGCCTGGAAAACACAGTGGCGTGCGTAAAGTGTGGGAAACGCTCACATTGTGAAGAATTACTAGGATTGTGGGAAGGCCTCATTTGCCGTAATTACTGTTTATGTTCACCTAATAGCAAGTTTGCGCACCTTCCACTCTGCTCGATGTATGTATGCCACATGACAACGAGATTTAGTATTTTTTAAATTTATTTCCAAATACTGTTTGCCATTACGGCCGTAACAAGGTGGGTACAGTAAATGTTAACATACAACAAAAACGAGTACAACGTACTGTAATGAATACAGAACTTGAAAAAAATAAGCAAAAGAAAAATATTTTTCTTAAAACGCTGTTTACGATAACGTACATACATATATTGTGATGTTGGTATAGTATGCAATATGAAGTAACTACACAATGTATGTTCGAACAACAGGACAATATGTACAATACTATAGCAACATTCAATGTTCACGACATATCTTTAATGAACTTTTCGAAGCATTCTAGGATCTTCGAAATCAGTATTGGTACTGGTAAGTGATTCCACTCTTTTATCGTTCGTGGAAAAAAGGAGTACACGTACACATCAAGACTGCATACTGGAAACGAAAACCCAAATTTATTGCATGATCTAACACTGCTGGAGAGCCTGGGAACAAGATAAGCTTTAGTTTCCTGATTGAGGTGTTCTTTTGATAACAAAAAAAAGAAATTTAGGTCAACCGACTTTTCGGCGTTGAGCCAGCGTAGGTAATTCAAGCAACCGAAGCATTTCAGAAACGGAGTCATCATGAATAACGCGATAAATATAGCCTTGAGGCTTTTTTCTGTATTTTTTTCAATTCGAATTATTAACCCCAACAGGAAGGGATCTCGCACTGCACTGGCATATTCTAACGTTGGCCTTACGTAGGTCGAATATGCAAGCTGCTTAACAGATGGTGTTGCTAGCTTTAGTTTGCGACGAAGGAACCATAACTTTTTTTTGCAGCTACAAAAGCTGTTCATGTGTGGTTTCCAAATTAAGCCAATTTAGGCCTACGTATTTTATTGAGTCAGCTTCGTTTAGAGTTGTAGAATTCATCTTAATTCGACATTTATTACGTATTTTATTCTATTCATAACTCTAAGCATAACTGATTTGGATTCATTATTTTTATTTGTAATTTAGTGGCCCATTCTTTACAGCTCCAAGAGCTTACTGAAGTGACGCCTGATCATTCTGGTTATTGATTTCACGGTATATTAGGCAATCATCTGCGAAAAACCTCACGGTTATATCGTCACGTATGTCACTAGCAATATTGTTTAGGTAAATCTGAAAAAAGCAGAGTGCCAAAACGAATCCCTCTGGTACACCTGAAGTTATGTGTAACAGATCTAGTTTGTGGCCGTTTATTTTGACGTACTGTGTCCGACATGTGAAATATGAGCGGATCCACGCTACAACTTCATAATTTATATTCATTTCCATTAGCTCATTTATTAGGTTCGTGTGCACAACCCGGTCAAAAGCTTTCGATAAGTCTAAACATATAGCGTTGATATGTTTTCTAGTATTTAGTTCAGTCGAAAAGTCATTATTATTTCTACCAATTGTGTAACAGCGAATAGGTTCTATCGGAAGGCGTACTGATCAGAAAAAAACGCCCTCTTGTTATCAAGATAACCGTAAGTTGATTTTGATATCATGTGCTTCAGAAGCTTGCACCACGCGCACGTCAATGAAATGGGCTGGTAGTTCCCTACGTCTTGCTTTCCACCTCATTTGTGTACTGGAGCAACTTTTGCAACTAGCCAATCATATGGGATTAGTTTCTGTACTAGCGATGCCTTAAATATGATCTCAAGATAGCGGCGCACTCATTTTGCATACCTGTCTAAAACACATTTGATATACCATCAGGACCTATGGATTTCTTATCTTTAATGTTAAGCAAAAGTGCTACAATACCTTGATATGACACCTCTATCTCAGGCATTCTGGAAATGTATGGGTATTGTAGCACAAAGGGTGAAAAATCATTAACAGAACTATCAGTAAACACAGATTGGAAAAAGTCGTTAAAACAAAATGCAGTACGAGAGAATTCAGTAACAAGTTTATCATTAACGGCAATGTCTCTAGGACCCTTGTTATCCAGTGAAAAATGGCGCCAAAAACGGTGTGAATTGTCCTTCATTAAACCAGTCAATGTATTATCATGGAAGGTTTTCTTAGCACCAGTCAGCTTCGTGCGCAAGTAAGTGCTTAGCGCCGAAATTTTACTGTGATGTTTTCCTAACTTTTTTTGTTCATGACAAATTTTTCATTTTGAATGTACGATTTCACGGGTTATGCATGAATTTTGTTTATTTTTGTTTTTTTAATGGTACAAACCTTCCGATGCAGTGAAATACGATATTTCTAAATTCAGCCCACATTGCATTGTGTCATTCGTCTGACTGAAGCTACCTAAACATAGCTAAAGGTGATCAATAATGCTTGTGTCATATGCTCTGACAAAATTGGGGACATGCGTGTTTGTGCTGTCAGTTCTCGACCACAAGGTGGTATACTTTATTTCCAAATAAACTAACTTATGATCTGAAATGCCAGCCTTCACTAATACCTCAAATTCTTCAAAATGCTCGTCCAGGAACACGAAATCCGAAATTGATCCCGATTTCCCAATTACCCGCGTGCACTCTTGAACTACCTGTTGTAAATCATGACTTGAGGCTATTTCTATGAGCAGTTCACTATGGTTTTTTTCGCGAGGTTTTGCGCCAAGCTCACACCAATCCAAGCCTGGCAAGATTAAATCCAAAGAAATAATAATTGGAGAGCTGCGAATCTTTAGGCCTTCTAAGTAAAGCTGCATACTTTGGAGATACGAAATAAGGGAGTTAGGTGGTCTATATACTGCACCAAGAATTATCGTTGTTTTATTTACTTTAATTTGGCACCGAACACTTTCGTGTGTTGGAATGCCAGCCGTTTGTACACAGTATATATCAGCCTTGATTACTACATCAGCTCCGCCTCCACGCGCATCGCGGTATCTGCGAATGATTTTATAGTTTGGTGGCACAACCTTTTGGTATTTCATTTCGGTAATTGTGATGACGTGAGGATCATAGTTAGCTAGGATGTATTCCAGGTCTCCAACCTTGTGAGCCAGACTTCTTGCATTCAAATTGATCAAGCGTAGTGTGCTCGGATCACGTTCTTCCTGTCAGTCATTCCTAACAGAAGCAGCATGTCTTTCCGGACGCTGAACCTTGATGTGGCTGTTCTTTGACTGATCCCACGTCTACACGTCCGAGTGCACGTGCAGCTTGTCATAATTCAAGCGTGCATGACGCCCACTGTCCTTTCCTGTTTCACGGAATACTGGAGCATTTTACAACTTGCCAATTTTTCCTTCGAAAAGTTATCCGATATAGAGATGCCGCTGCCTTTCTGCTTTGTTCACTGCTTCTAAACTTCAGCCTTTTGCCTATAGTCATACAACCTGAGAATGACAGGTCGAGACCTAGAGTGTTTATTACCTATCCTGAGTATTCGTTCCATGGTACCAAGTCGACACAAGCCTTTTCTGGAATACGTTTACGAGCACCTTCACTTCAAGTTCGGCAAAAGATTAAGCTATCGTCCTCGCTTCTTCTTTAATCACTTTAAGGCTGTTTTCTACTACCCTCATCCGCTTGCTCAAGCTTTCTAGACAGACTTGTATCGCCTTTTGCCCAACACACAATTCTTTCATTGTTTTCATTTCTGGCCCGAGGTTCGTTTCTCATCGCCGGAAAGCAATAGACACAAGGATGCAAAGCCAGAAAGATCATTTTGGGACACGGCAGCACAACAATAAAGCGATTATCATTCTTGTAGCCATAATACCAGTAACAATAACATAATATTACCATAATCATAACATAATAATAACACAATAACATAATAAGATGTGCCACTGCATCGCTGTGCCCACTGAGGCCGTAGGCTGGAGCTGGCTGCTTTATAGGGTCAGCCATGATCTGTGTTGCTTGCCGTTGATCACAGTGCCCAAGAGTGCAGTCAATAGCGTGGTCCTATTGAGCACCGATAATGTCCGCATACGGCCAGATGGCGCACTGGCTCCACGCATGCAATTGGTATGGTGCGGCAATCAGCATTGCCTGTTCAAGGAACAGAAGGTGGTTAGGCGACATTGCATAAGCTCTGCCGCTGTGCCCACTATAGTAGAAGATGCTTACTTCTCAATCACCCGAGACATGTTTTTAATACAACTTCTGTGTTTCGTTTCTTTACACGTACTGAATTGTGCGTTCTTGTTTCCATGCTGGACCACTTGGTTAAGACGGAAAAGGGGGATTCCACTCCGTGGCGTTCAGCCGTGTTTTCAGAGCTTCCATTCGTGGAGAACAATATCGAATATTTTCTTTGCTTTTGCTGCCTTTAGTACGTGATAAGTCTTACTGCATCGACGCCTTAGGATCCAAACATATTTCATATGTCTTCATGATTCCGGCGCCCGGCGATTCTTCTCTCGATTACCTATCCACTTGTTTGGCAAAACTACAGCAGCTTTTGAAAATGTTTTTTTCATGGCCATTGATGTTGAAGACCTCCTTTATTCGTTCCCGCGCGATGAAACTTACGATAAGCGTCAAAGCGTTTATTGATGACTTCATTGATGACTGCGTTGAATGAGAGATAGGAAATATTTGTGGAGGCGTTTCTACACTTTTGCTCGTTTACTCCTGTCCGTTTGTTCAACATGAAGGTGATCTGTAGGCAGAACATGCAGAATCGCGCTAGATTAACAGCTTTGGTACACCAGTCATTTTAACAACTTCATGAAGGCTATAGTACCATACAATAACTACTAATATCAGCTCAGAATTTGTGATGTAAACACTGACTTGAAAGACCAACTTATAAAGTATACTTATTTTTATATTATTCTCAGAAAAAGTCTGCTGTTGTTTTTATGTGTCATTGCAGCGCTGCTTTGTCCTTTGTTATTAAATGCGAAGCATTTGTTAGCGAACTTCGGTGACTTAGAGCGTATCTATCTATCTATCTATCTATCTATCTCTATATCTATCTATCTATCTATCTATCTATCTATCTATCTATCTATCTATCTATCTATCTATCTATCTATCTAGCCACCTATGACTTTCAGGTCTCCTGGTCATTTCGATAATGGTATCAATACCAAACTTGGTATGGCATACCATGACTGTATGAAGAACATATTTGACTAGTCATGCATAACATCATAATCATGATATGTATGTAATGAATGTCATAAATACAATTCATGGTCCTGCAGCTCTTGCGGTGGTTTCCTTCACGTGGCATGTTGAAAAAGTGATATGGTATGACACGATTGCATGGCGAACACAAGCGATAGACCCTAACTTGAAAATCATGACATGCGTGTCATGTAACAACATGACTACATGCCAAGCTCATGATGAGCTCGCGGCCGTTTCGCTAGCGTCACATATACCAAATTTGGTATGACGGGACCTGAATGGATGACGAAGGTATAATACTGGTGCAAACATGATAAACATGAGGTGCGTGTCATGTAAAAAAATGAGTACATGCTACGCTCATGATGCACTCGAAGCCATTTCGCTAGCTTCACATGCACCAAACTCGGTGTTACGCGATGCCGACGGACGTCATAGGTGAATGATACATCCAAACATGATAATCACGACATGCGTTTCATGTAAAAACATGACTACATGCCACACTCATGATCCCCTTGAGGCGGTTCCGCTAGCTTCACATATGCCGAATTGGGCATTACGTGACGCCAATGGATGACGAAGGTATGCGACCTTTGAAAACATGATAATCATGAGATGCGTGTCTTGTGAGAACATGACTACATGCCACAGTCAAGGCACCAATATTTTCGACGTGACGCGGTGCGCGTGCTCACGGACGCTCATTTCGTTGTGTCACGCTGGCGTTGCGACGCCAGGCACCAGTCTTGCCATTTAATCGAAAGCGCGTGCCGTGATGCGTTGCTTTGACGCATGCGCGTTTCCGTGCGTCCGGCGTCTCTCCGTCACTAAAGGAGGAAGAGGCAATGTTGTCTCGGTAGCGCATTGACGCGAAATGCAGCATGTCGCATTTCGCGCCAGTTGCCGTCGGGCCATGCCAACGGATGCTGGTCGCGCCAGTCGCGCCTGGCGTCAGACTATAGAGTGCTCGCGTTTCGGTATCGTAGCGTCGCTGTGCTCAGCGGGCGCGCGTGTCAACGCTATATTGGAGTATATTGGGCTCTTCATGATGCGCTCGCGGCCGTTTTGCTAGCTCTGCATATACCAAATTTGGTGTTACGTGACATTAATGAACGGCTAAAGTATATGACCGGTGCAAACATGACAACCCTGAAAGGCGTGTCAAGTAGGAACATGACAACATACTACGCTGATAGCGTGTTCGTGGTCCTTTCGCTAGCTCCACATATAGTATGACGAACGTGAAATGATGACGAAGGTAAAATTCACATCCAAACATGATAATCATGACACTTAAGTCATGTTCGGCATGATTTACCTCCCCCTAGTAGCATTGTGCTTATTTTAATGTGGCATATCAACCTTTCTCATTTGTACTTCACATATCATCGATTCCCACTGTACGTGGAATCTGTCAATTTGTTTTGTATTCCGTTCTTCCAGCTGTTCATTTGGATGATTAGCTCACTCAAATTATTTTGATGCGTCATTTGAGCAAACTGGGGGCGTTTCCTCTTTTTTTGTCCTTCACAGCATGGCACCATGTAAAGGTAAGCTCGACGCTCGAAACGTAGCAGCTTTTACGACTGTTTTTGTAGAAACAGTCGTAAAACAGTCCCCATTGCAAAAACCAGCGCCACTGGGTACCAGCGCCCAGCTGCAATCCTGATTATGGGCCCAGTATGGTGCAGGTACTGGGCCGCTGGAGCGGCAGCGTCCCAGTACTCTGCGCAAAATGACTTCCCAGGGATAAAACAGGGGCACCTATTCGCCATAAATAAATAAATAGTTAAGAAAAATAACATGCATTTACAATAAAAATTTAAACAAAATTGAAAAAAAATTAAATTCCGCTTGCTGGGATTTGAACTTGTTACCTCCTGATCTCGAACCGAGTGCGCTACCCACTACGCTACGCCAGAACATGCTCATGGAGTTATAAAACGACTATTTATCCAAAGAACGCGCCGTTCAACTTCATGTTTAAAGGTCGCATAGTGAAGGCTGACATAATATTCCTTTCCAAATAACAATTGCGTTTTGATTCGACAGTAACGAACGGCTTCCGGGCACCGAATGCCGTGCAGATATTAGCAAGAGCGCAAAGTTTTTTTAAGCATCTACATCTTAGCTCTGAAAAATCTCAAATTGACTGGAGGAGCAGCCACAGATCGTCAGCTGTTGCTGCTGATAGTCTTTTTTTTTTCCTTTGATAGTCGTTTCTAGCACTTGCTACTGGTCAACAAGTGTAGATGATTTACATGTCTTGTTTGGTAGTTATTCGCGCACACGAGTGAATATTCAGTATTTTTCTTTCGCGCAAGCGACGATGTAGAAGTACACATCCGGCGTGCGAGATTACATATGTGCAGTTATATCGATACCTGGAACTAAAAAAACGCCGTACATATGACAGATGCAATCCGCTGAAAAAGTATGCCAGTATGTTAGTTATCTAACGCGTACCAAATCGCCAACTCAAAATTGCGTGTTCTTACGTACGAGTCAGAGAAGTACCGGCTCCTGCGCTCGGGAGGAAGCTTTCGGTGACAGCGTACGTTGCTGAAAGCACGACACATCGATCGTCGCCGCTCCTTGTGCGGGCACCGCACACGCGGATAAAGGTTGATTTAGGCTCAGGGATGTCTAAACTGTACTTTACAGTCATTCTTACACTTTAGAATCGTGCCAGCTTAAAGTAAAAAACGCCGGCAGCAGGTACACCGAAGCGGGCGGCACGATAGGCCTCGCTGGGACGAGGCGCTGGGTGAGGCTGCTTTCGAAGCAGTTGAGTTGCGATGCTTGAATTTTCTGCATTTGAGCTTCGCAATATATCTAAATATTACCTAAACTGTACCTGAAGTAAGTAGAAGGTCCCTCAATGCCAGATATGCATTTACGGAGTGGCTATGGCGAGCGACAGCCGTGTTTCGGGCCTCCACTCGCAGTAAACAGCGGGCGTGCCAGTGTACAGATATATGCAGTTATATCAATACAGACAATTAAAAAAGCAACCATAGAAATACCAATGCAAACCACTGAAAACGTATCCCAGGGAGTCAGTTCACGAAGGCGTACCAAATTACCAACTGATAATTGCGTGTTGTCACTTATCAGTTGGAGAAGTACCGGCTAATTGCGGCCGGCAGTTTTCAGTGACAGCCTGCGTAGCTGAAAGCACGACGATTGATTGTCAGCGCTCCTTCTGTGAACATCGACACAAGACAAAATAGTTGATTTAGGTTCATTGATGTCTAAACTATACTTTACAGTTATTTTCACACTTTAAAGTTGTGTGTACACGAAACAAGAAGCGCTGATATCATAGATACCAATGTGGCCGGCATGACAGGTTTAATGCTCGCGGGGCCGGGCACTGGGTAAGACCGCTTACGTATGCTCGGTATCTGTTAAAAAAATTACGTATGCTCGGTATCTGTTAGGATAGCATCTCTCCCTGCCGTCGGATCAAGCGTTTTCTATTCAACGACACCGAAACAAACCACGGGACACGCTACAATAACATACACGCTGCAGCTGCGCTGGTAATAACAGTGCGTGCTCCAGTATTCACCAGCACTTGCCAGTGAGAATTCCAGCACTTCTAGCGCTTCACAGTGCGCACCTGCATCACAGCGGTTGAGCCAGCGCTCGTACCAGCCCGACACAGCTTTTTTCCAGTGCGCCCAGCGAAGATCCAGTGATTACAAGCGTGTACCAGCGTCGCCAGCGTGTACCAGTGCCAAAAAAAAAACGTACTGGCATCACGCTGTTTTTGCAATAGGGTACAGAAAATTAGTTGATCCGGACATCTTATCACCGACACAGGAGAGTTTTGAAAATCACTAGATCTACTGATAAATCAACAGCCATAGCAACACTTGGAAAAACCAGAGCTGTCACATTGAGGTCAAAGTAGCTGGCAATATCTTATCAGAAAAAGTGACCGTTCGATTCCTAGACTTGTGGTTACACTCCAACCAATGGTGCCTCAGCACACAAAATAAGAATAAAAGAACTGCGCAGAAAATTGCTCGTGCGATAGTACGAATAACAAACCAGCAGGCGTGAAAGACATGCTTCGTTTCCTTTGATATCGAGACTAGTCATTAGAAGTCCTAGATACTCGCTACCCTATTAGACTATGAACAGAGAGGAGAAACAAAAGACGAAGCAAGTTATAAACATGACCTATAAAGTGGCTCTCTGAGTACGACAAAGCACTTCTTCAACTGAGAAACCATTAGAGTTCGTACTACAGAACACATTTGATGAGCTCACTGAAGTGCAAGTTTGCACTCATGTTAAACGCTATGAAGGCCATCCGGAAGAGAACTTCTCAAGTGAATTAGCCTGGATGAACAAGTACACTGTCGTCCTTTATGAAACGGAAGACGCCGACGCGTGGCCTGCGCACAGTGGCGGCTGCCTACAGCACCA
The DNA here is from genome assembly GCF_043290135.1 of Rhipicephalus microplus. Lineage (NCBI taxonomy): Eukaryota > Metazoa > Arthropoda > Arachnida > Ixodida > Ixodidae > Rhipicephalus > Rhipicephalus microplus. Next base: position 118,712,362 of record NC_134700.1, on the reverse strand, counting down.
TCAAGCGACAAGCGAAGAAATACGTTCTCTTTTGGCGTCATCCATTGTCAAGTAAGATAACGAGTCATGACTGGTACATGCGCTGCTAAATTACGTTTCCTGCCTGCGCGTGCGATGAGCGATATCGGGTGATTACTGCAGCTTGCGCGGTGGTGGCGCACAACGTTTGATATGCTGGCAGTGAACTACGCGAAGAGTGAGCAGAGGGGGAGGGCAACCAAGCAGGGCTTTTCTACCCACTATGTCTTGTTATTATTATTATTATTTTTTGGAAACAGATGACGCTGAAAGTGAGCGTGTTTTCTTTTGTTGTCGGTTGATGGTGCTGTAGGCAGCCACCGAAAAGCGCCGGCCACGCGTGCGCGTGTTCCCTTTCATAAAGAACGACAGTGTACAGGTATATGGAAAAGGGGTTGTCATGCTTACTCAGAGACTGGTGCTAGCAATTCCCCCTACCACAGAACATGCAAACATTTCTACATGCCGGAAGATGTAAAACAAGAACACATTAAAAGTTAAAGAAACAAAAATATACGAATACGGGAAAAGTTTGAGACGCTGCACCATATAAGTAAAACCTAAAGAACATAGTGGCTGTGGTCACACACCTAAAAGATTGCAAGCGGTGCCTCTAGGTCAAAGTCCCCATTACAGAAGCGGAGGAGTTGGTGATCGTACAGGCAATTAAGGAGGGCAGGGGGCGGAAAACAGCACCCAGAGTAATAACAGATTCGAAGGCTACTTGTATATTCACAAAAGGGGTTGCTAGGTACGAAGGCATACGAAATTATAACTAGAGCTCCTGACACATTTCCGATTGAATACACCCAAACCGTATCCCGAGGGCGTACCACGGAACCTGCTTGCAGATGAGGCTGCTCGAGGCTTCAAAAATTGTGAAGCTTCCTTGTACACTGAATGTGCACTACACTGAGTGTGCACTACACAGTAAAAACACCACAACATGACCAAGACAGAGAAGCAATGGAGGTACTGCTCTCCAGCTTGGCCTTTCAGGATCAGCTGTCCAAGGAGCAAAGATGATGGTGTGGGCCAGCAGAGTCCGTGCATTTGGCCCAACCATTTGCAATGCCCCACGTTATGAGAAAATATAGGTTTTCTCTCTACCTTTCTCTCAAATAATAGAGCAGCAAGCAGCACCAAGAACTGAAAACAGTCACTCGAAAAAACGACGCCCTGTTTCACTGTACGCAACCAAGCTCTCAGATGGTCTAAAAGATGTTGCCAAACGCCTTGAAATAAAAGCTGTCTTTTCCTACCTTAACAAGTTGACCACCGCGTGCACCCATGAAAATAAGAATGCACGATCTACTGTGTTAAAAGAAAAAAAGAACCTGGCTTACCGATCTGTCTTAGGAGTCGATAGAACACGACAGTGAAACGTATCTTCTTAGAAGTAGCCCTTACTGTGAAGTGATATAAGAGATTGTAAGGTTTTCGATGTAATAAGGTATAACATGGAAAGAATTGAACATGCTCTGAAGAATGAAGGAAGCGTCAATGCGGTGACGAGGAAACTTGGACAAAGGCTCGAATAGGCAAAAACCTGATGTAGGCGCGAAGGCACAAAAAATTGAACAAAACTACTAAGATTTATGGGATAATTAAAAAAAACCGGAATTGATATACAGATGTGTACAATAGCCAGGACAAAAACGACCATATTGTAAAAAGCAGTGGTACCCCAGATTACTTCCCGCCAGTAACGACAGAAGTCACCGAAGCCTTCATTGGTTTGATTGATGTGTGGGGTTTAACGTCCCGAAACCACAATAAGATTATGAGAGCCGCCGTAGTGGAGGGCACCGGAAATTTAGACCACCTGGGATTCTTTAACGTACACCCAAATCTTAGCAAATGGGCCTCCATCGGAAATGCAGCCGCCAAAGTCGGGTTCGATCCCGCAACCAGCAGGTCAGCAGCCGAGTACCTTAGGCACTAGACCACCGCGGCGGGGCTCAAGAAAAGCTTGCGGGGATTGTAAAGAGGCAAAGCTGCTGGTGAGGATCACGCAACATCACATTTGAAAAAAACATAGAAATGATTGTCAGAAAAGCTGGTCGCGCTGCTTCTAAAGTATCTGCTCTTGACGGGGAGCGTACCAGAATCTTGTAAGAATGCAAGCATCACCTTAACGCATAAGAAAAGGGACGACGAGAACTTGAAGAGTTACAGGCCAATCAGCTTGCTCTCCGTCGTATACAAGTTATTTACAAAGGTAGTGGGTAAAGAAAGAGAACGTTAGAATTCGATTAACCGAAAGATAAAGGAGGATTTTGTACAGGCTACTCGAAATACGACCACATTCGTACTATCAATCAGTTGATAAATTTATAACGAGACGGCATTTAATTCAGTTAACCTATCAGTAGTGGTGCACACTTTGCGAAATCATGGTGTCGACGAAGGATGTATAAATATCCTGGAATAAACATACAGCAGATCAGCTGCCACCGTGGTGCTCCATGAAGAAAGCGACAAATTACAAATAAATAATGGTAAGACAAGGGCATACAATCTTCTCAATGCTATATACCTCGTGCTTACGCAAAGTTTTCAGATATTTCGGAAGATGTAAAGCAATAAAAGCTTACAAGGTAAAAAGACAAAATATTTGTATATGGCAAAATTTAGAGATGCTGCACCCTATCAGCAAAACTCAAAAAGTGCGGCGGCTGTGGTCAAGCAAAGCCACCTTGTTGGAAGCCATTAGTAGGAAGAGTAAAATGAACGAGTTAATGAAAAGTACCTCAAGAACCTGCGCTTCAGCAATGCCAGTGCATTGCTGCGCGACTCAGGAGCATCTGCAATTCATGACTGCTGATAAATCAGACAAGGAGAGCAGGACAGAAGGACATAAACCTAATCTGCGAAAATTGAAAGTAGTGTACAACAACTTCAGAAAGAAGAGCAGTTCGAGATAGGTAGCAGTGGACTTAAAGTTGTAAAAGACTACGCCTACTGAGGACAGGTAAAAACCGTGGAGCCGAACCATAAGATAGAAGCGACTAGAAAAATCGGAAGGTGGTGTACCACATTCGGCAACATTCTCAAATTATGAATGGAGATTGCTACTATCACTCAATAAGAAGGTATATATAACTGCTGCATCTTACTGGTACTTACCCAGGAAGCAGAAACCTGGAGGATTAGAAACAAAGTTCAACCTAATTTAAAGACGACGCATCGAGGAGTGGGAAGGAAAATATAGGTGTAACTCCAAGGGTGTAGAAGCGAGCAGAGTGCATCAGGGAACAGACGGGTGTTATAGACACGTAGTGAAAATGAAAATGAAAAAAAAATTACCATGGAAAAAGCACGTAGTACGAAGGCATGATAAAAACTCCTTATTGAGGATCACAAGCTGTATTTCAAGGGAAGACAGGCTTGTGACAGAAAGACAGAAAATTAGGTGAGATGATGACATGAGTAAAATTGCGTGTACAAAGTGGCAGCAACAAGCTCAAGATCGAGTTGACTGGTGGAACATGAGAGAGGCCTTTCTCTTGCAAAGAGTAGTCAGTATGATCATGATGACGATGTGAGAGCTTGTGCAGCTTCTATTGGCGTTTCAAAGCTCTAATGGCTTTTGACATCGACACAGCCACATTGACGTCTAGTGGCATGTCTCCATTGCGACGACTGTCACCCACGATCATGACTTCACTATAGTGGTAACTGTTGTTTTTAACATATACTTGAACAAAGCGTATCGTTCGTCGTGCACAAAGATGACATTACCAAGCACACACTAAACACTGCTGCTCAATATACGCCTCTTCAAAGATCGTCAGATGTGGAGAGGAACAGCATGATCTGCGAAACCCGAAAACTTCATTACCGCTCACGGTACGCATACCATGATTCAGCAACGCAGGACGTGGAGGTTTGTAGCTTAAGCCGCGAATGTGCACTGCCATTCCACATCTTGCTTACCTAAGTTTCGCTCCACCAAGGCACCACATTTGTCAGTCAACATTATTGCCTTGCTGTGCTTACTGAAGCAGTTTTAATTTTTAAATAAGCCGGTGCTATCAGATTTGAAGTAGTCGGTGGTGGAACATCGTTGGTGCGACTGGCAGTTGCATGAAGTCATCAACGAGCTGTCATGCACTAACGCGAAGCAAAAGCCAAAGAACATAACATTCTCGGCAACTCTCCTGCCTGGTCATGATTTTTCACCGCTCCAGAAGCGTCAACCAAGGCTTCTAAGACTGCGCGCCAGCCTGAAATTACTGACGACGTGCTTCAACTGCGTCTTACTGCATTATTTCTGTTGAGCCCTCACAGACAGCAGAACCACCACGCCTCACAAACAGATAAAATGGAATGAGAAAAAAAGCGTTAAAGTTAGAGGTGCGTTTGTACAGAGCCCACCACTTGTTTTGATAGCTCAGTTGGGAGATCAGCGGGCACATTTTGTCATTTCCTTCCGAAGGAGTCGGGGGCTCGACACTCAGTGGAAAAATGTTTTATTAAATGTTTTAGATGCAAAGCAGCTCTTTGACTGGCGTGTGCTACGCCGTAGGAAGTACGTCCGTAAGAACGCACCGCAACGCATTCTCCTCGCTGCAGGTGTTGGATCGGTGTAAAGTAGGTCACTCTGCAGCTGCGCGTTGACGTCACGTGGCCCTTGCACTTTCACTCACAGGTGTGCACTGACGTCTCTCACCCGCAGTACGCTCACCGCAGCTCCCACAGCTGCCGCCTTTTCTGGCCATTCGCAACGCACTTCTTTCTTGCTTCACCCCTTCCACCGCCTGCAACTCTCGACCACACGTCGTGTGGAAGCACTCTTTAGACATGTTTATCAGCGATGAAGCTTACACAAAAATCAACTCCCTCCAGTGTCTTTGCGTTTCAAACAAACGTTCACTCGAGTAAACTTACTCGAGCACCCGCATCTACGCCAGTTTCAACCGGGTCAACGCCATGTGTACCACTGCTGCTTTGCATTCCATCAGGATTTCCTTCGCGGAGATGGTCCAGAACTTTTTCTTTCTTATTTGGAAGATGTAACATTGCAACGTGATATCCACGAAGGAAATACGTCACTATAGGCTTGGTACACCCAGTCATAAAACTCTTTCGCGTATAAAAATAATAACTGTTAGAAACACATTATAAATTCGTTGAATTAAACGTAGGAATCGTATACCAGGTCCGGTTGTCGTGGAGAAGACCTATGGCAGAATGTAAGATGCCTATAGGGAGAGAGGTTGAGGGCAAGAGAGAGGTTTACTTACGAAAACACAGAGATGCCTGCCTAATTCATAGTATGATCTAGCCTGCTACTATAAACTGGGGGAGGGGAAGAGGCCTGTATTCGGTATACCTAAGCGATGACCTATACAAAATAGGCGTTGCTAACCAACTGATCTTTTTCGTGACTGTGGTAATAACCGACATCTCACAAACACGAAGTTATTTTCCAGACACAAGAAACAGTTTGCTCGATAAATTATTGAGCCTTTGTATATTATTTGAAGGAATGAAAGACGCATGTGCTAGACATCGACTGTGCCCTGGGCAAGAAATATAAGTTTCTAGCCATCTCGTACAGCAGTTCTGCATAGTAGTTGTGACGCGCCTGATATGATATTGGAAGATTTTTAAGACCATTCACAGATTCTGTTACTTCTACACTTATTTGTGTGTTTCCTGACTAAAAAATCTACGCCGAGCAGAACGAACAGTCGTTAACAAGTGGAGCTGGCACATGTGGCCACACGCCGTTGCTGACGTCGGAGCCGAAGCCAAAGTGCCACTCAAGAATACCCACCAAAAGCTGGCGTTGATCCCGAACAACACGTTCACGTCATTGCTAGGTTTATGCTGCTCTGCCCGGAACACCGCTTCTTCGGCTCGTCGTTGTCGCTTGGATTTGAATCGGAAGGCTCTCGGATTCTCGTTGAGCAGTTGCTGTTTGCGCTTCGCCACCTGCGGCTTAGGCTAGACAGCTGCAGCCACTGGATGCCTTATCAAAAGTCATGGTGAACGGTTTTTCGTTGGGCTTTTCCATATGCAGCCTTCGCTATCGTTTTTTTTTGTGAGCAATGCACAGTCTTGAGTGTGAAATCATACGAACTCACTTGTTTTTTTTTTCATAAGTAGCATAGAACAGGAAGCTGGTTGAAATAGGCAGTGACGCCGAGGAGAAGAGATCTGCTGGTGATGGGGAGGAGGAAGAAACCAATGCATCACAAATAAAGGTTTTATTTACTGCCACAGACGCCGACGAAGTTGCACATGTGGATCGTAAGCGCTTGCTTGCCTGTGAATGCGAGCGTTGCTGCCGGGCTTCCTACAGGTTTCACTATAAGTGCGATGGCCGAACAGAACAACTTTATTGCAAGAGAAGCACCCAAAGTTGACAATTAGGTGAATATCCCCACATCGGCGTCACACACGAGCCCTGGAGCTATGACGGTTTATTCGGCACGTGGGACCACTCAGCGTTGGTTCTCGAGGAGTACTGATTCCTATATTTTTCAAGTGCTTTCAGTGCGAGAAAATTGAAAGCACTCAGATTGAAATGCAAAGCATTTTCGGAGCGTTAGTTACTTATAAAAAACGTTGGCGACTTCTAATTAGGGCTCTGTGTGATAAAGAAGTGTAACTAGGATGGACACTGATTCTATTTAGGTATTTTAGGAACCCGTTTTTTTTTCGTTTATACTCTCAACTGCGAAAGCTCTTTTTCTCCGCTGCTGCTGAAGCGGAAAGCCGATGATATTGAAAGGTGCCGCGAAAACTTCCTGTCAGGCGAAGGAGGTGCATTCAAGTGAAATAAGAAAAGAGCGGCATAGACAATTGTAACACAACAAATTCAAATGGAACTTGAGCTACTGAGCCGAAGGTTCTGGAAAAAGAAGCGATTTGGTGGCACGGCAAAGATAATTCATTTTTAAGTGCGCACGCAGCAGGAACACAAATTTAGCGTGAGAAGCGTGGTACGCACTGTTTTAATGACACCGGGTGTACTAAAGGAACGCTGAAGAAAGTAAAAGGTTTCAATTTGGTAGGTTTCTCGGAAAAGAAAGCAGCAGCCCCTTTTACACTATTACTTAAACGAAAATATCAATCAAAACTAGACACTTTGAAACTTCAAGCACGGGAAAAGACGATGATCAGTGAATGAATTTAAAATGTAGATACTCGCATGCCCTTGAACCATACATTAAATGCATGAACAAGGAGTAATCATCTGTGCAGGTTTTCGTTGAATTCATTTGCTTCAGGGTTTTGTCATCCAGTTCTGTGACACTGGCACAGATAGGCAGTTCATCAATCGTGCGCACAATAACGTCATTTCCTTCCAAAACAGTCACAAATATTTACGAATGCGGCAAGACAAGAGAAAAGACGCGTACTAAAACAAAAATGCAAGTGGTTGTTTTAGGCCCCGAGCATCGTGTCCACGCATCTTGACGTCGTTATCGTCTACGTTTGACAAAGGCAAGTTTTCTGATGATCAAAGCAATAAGAGGAATTCACAAAGTCAACATCCGTGTTGCAGTTACGTGGCTTCGTAACATCGCAATCTCGTGAAACAACGTTCGGGTACAGTATCAGAGAGTACATTAGCTGCACGTAACAGACCTAGTCGATTCGCATACTCTGACTAATGCGCATTCACGCAACTGTCGAATGTCTCACTTGAAGCACCGAGAGCCAAGGATGTCACACTTCTTGGATGAAGGAAACAAAGCAGCGACCCAAGTAAAAATATATTCTGTAAAGGACGTTTTGGAGCAAATATAAAGTGTGTTCCACAAATACAAGTTGCACTAAAATGACGTCTTCACGGATGCGATTGAGTGATTTGTGGAGTTTATCGTCCCAAAACTACCATATAAATATGAGAGACGCCGTAGTGAAGGACACTGGAAACTTTGACCACCTGGGGCTCTTTAACGTGCACCCAAATCTGAGCAAATGGGCCTACAACATTTCCGTCTCCACCAGAAATGCAGCCGCCATAGCCGGGATTCGATCCCATGACCAGCAGATCAGCAGCCGAGTACCTTAGCCACTAGACCACCGTCGCGGGGCTACACGAATGCGAATACCACCGCCTGTGCCTACTGCGGAGATGAAAAGACAATTAGACACGTCCTGTGTGACTGCCCGGAATTTACGCCAGAAAGACAACACCTTTTTTAATTCACTAAACAAGTTACATCACCAGCCGCTCTCAGAGAAAAGTATACTGTGCCATCGACATGACTCATCATCATAGAAGAAGGCCGTGCAAGAGCTACTGGGCTTCTTGCGAACCACAAGCCCGTGGGAACGCCTCTTAGTGGATTGATTTTGTGGAAGCGTGTGTGTCCACGTTTTGCTCTTATTTATTTTTCAACTCTCTCTCTCTCTCTTTCGACTCTCTATTTCCCAACTCCAGGGTAGGTTAGCTTACAGAATACTAGCATCTGGTTAACCTCTTTGCCTTCCTTTACCTTCTAGTTTCTCTCTCTATCCATCACATCTAAATTCCAGAGGTGATGTCAAAAGCACGCACAAGCGCACACAAATTTGTGCACATACGTACGTAAAAGCTGCGGTTAAGAACAATCAGAAAAAGAAGTCTTCACGTTTTTGTTAACTGGTATGTTTTACAACGATAATGTTGCATTTTCATTTGCGCAAAGAATTTTCGGGATAACCTAATATTACAGTTGCAGTACAGCATTTGAGCGACTGCTCACAAGCGACATAATCTCTTTTAACAACGCTTCAGTATGGACACTTTGATTGCATGATTATTTATGTTCTTTGAACGTCTGTATTGCGGGGACAGATTTTTCATTTAAACAACTTAGACTCAGTGCGTGAGTGTCGTACTGCGTGCCTTGGTATATACATATAGCCTTGTGTTTGTTTTTTACCATGTGATGACGACTGGTGCGCAAGAGCCAAGTAGACTTCGCAGAATTTGATACGTCGCGGAATTTTTTTTAATAAATCACCTCCAGCAAGCAGTTAAATTTCACTCAAAGATTCGTGCACAGTTCAAAACATTCAAATTTACGCACAATTCTCGAAAAACCAAGTCAGGTTATTTCACCAACTGAAAAGGTACTTGAAGCATAGCATTAATAATTATCTCTTCTTCTGGACTAACGTGATGTCTCACGCTCACTTTAAGGATTGCAAACACAAATAAAATCCTCTCATATAGGCACTTTGCCTGCATTAACCTATTCAGTATGCTTTACTGTTAGCTATGCCCAGAGTAAGCACCCTTTTTTTCTTAGTTAAGGTTGTAACTTAGCTAGAGGAGTTGTACTAGTTTGAAATAGGTAACGTTATCCTTAACGAAGAGGATGAACAGACAAACAGACAAACATCAGCAAAGGTATATCCATGGAACTATGCAGATGAACAGTGAATGTGTGAATGTTTCTGCTGTTCCTTCCTTTTTAACAGCGTAAGCTTGTATGAGACCACAACAAAAATATTTTTGAGTCTATACTAGTTATGCGCCCTACGCAGCCACTCTTATCAGTACCCACTTCTGGGCAAAATAGAAAAACAACAAAAAATATGAAATAACTTTTCTGACTGTGAGTATAATATACAGTATTTGAATATCCTTTAAACGAAGTTTTTGAAAAGTATTAAGTATTTTGCACAAATATCAAATAGTCGAGACCAAACATCGGTGCTTGGTAAAAAAAACACAGGGGAAAGCAGCTGCTGTTTTGAATAGATGAACCTAGCCTTGCATACTTGCACAGCAAGGAGAAGTTTCAAAGGAAGAGCAAATTTGCGCATTTGGAAATGTTCAGCTCGTCATGTCGAAAACGGATCTCAAACTGTTACATGAGATTTTGTGACATACAGCCAATTCTTGTTATTGTTCAGCAGCTGGCCGAAAAAAACAACGGAATTTTGAAAAGGTGCTTCATTCGATGGGGTATTGGTGAATGCCAGGGGGCGCGCGTTATAACGCCCTGAAATTGGATGGTATATGGTGACACTACCGCGCGCCAAAGTAATGCGAGGAGATAACAATAGCGTTTCAGGACGCTTGATCAAGCTCCTGAGGCACACGTGGCTTAACTAAGTTGTCAGCTGCCAGCGGTACGTGTGTAGCATGCCTTGCGCTCTTTCAGAGAAGTGTTGGAAAAAGCGTGAAAAACCGTGGTACATATTCATTTAACGCCAATAATTATTCTTGAATTCGAAAAAAAAATTCGGTGATTGATGGTGAGGTCACGCAACTGGTAACTGGAAGGTGGTTCAGGATTCCTTTAGACAACTAAGCCAAGTACAAACAAAGGAAAGAAAGAAACCTTTAACGCTATTGCGTTAAAATTAGACAGCCAGCACTGGAATGGTACTTGACGTTTCCTAGAGTTCCGAGACCTGTCGTCACCGTGTGGTAGAACAATTTATTGCCAGGTAGAATGCTTGGGATCGGTTCCTGCGGGGGAATTATTTTTTATGCTTTGAACTCTTTGGATCAACGATGCCGAAGTCACTTTTTTTATCGTTCTGGCACTTTAATCACCAGCGTGTATCCTCACCGTTGCTGGGTGGATGTAATCTGCCAAACGCCGGTGGCGCATACCTGCTTACGTGAACCCGTGCTGTAGAGTCATGTTACACAGCTCTTTGAAGTAGTTTTCCGCTAGGGGGCCAGGCAAGGCTGGTGTGCCTCGCATGGGCTCCGTATTCTACGAAGTTTTTCTTGAACCAAGACTTCTTTTTTGTTGCCAACAGTGGTCTGCCTTGAACTTCAGCAAGTTGCCGACGCTGCTGGTGAGTGCCTCAAACCTCTTCGTTCTTGAGAGCTTTGCAAACTTCAACTCTTGCTGAGCGGGGGAACGCTGCCTCGTTAGCCCTAACGCCACCGGCACCGGCGTCGGGCTCGCGCATTGACGCACGTGCACAAGTTCATTCGGCAACACAATGCATTACAAGGTGAGTTGCACAAATTTAACTGCCTCAAAATTCAACCAAGAAGATTGGAGTGTAGTCCTGAATGCCCGACAACGCTCACCTTGACAGCAGACAAACGAAACTGAAGGAACGCAATCAAGTAAAGCGGCGTCAGTTGACAAAACGCCAGCACGCAAAACAGAGTCAGCACCCAGCGTTTCCTCAAAGCTCGACGACACAGCTGTGGCGCGTCCTCGCCTGAAACGACTGCCACGGTTGCCTGTCGATGACTTCAAGATTATCATTCGTCCGAGTGTGGGTGTAGATCTGGCCCAATACAACGATGGAGAGTTACGAGCGGCTGTAGACACCAACAGCGGACTGTACTCTGTGGTTGCCGACGAAGATCTTGTGTGCACCAATCTGGTCAAGAATATTTTCACCGTGTCCACCTTTGGCACCGACCGAGTTGCCAACTATGCAAAAATACGAGTACTCACACTAAGTGGTAAAAAAACTGGGATTTCATGCGTACATTGCTCCCCCGGATGGGGCACGAGCAAGAATCATCTACCACACTTGGAATGGTGAATCACCTCGGGACTAGCTTTAAGAATTACGTTGGGCGAATCCCCTTCTACCAATAGTCCAAGCTAGGGACATGGGGTGTACCTCATGCTCAGTGCTCATTCACTTCATAGCTCAGGAGTTTCCTCCTTCAGTCAAAATGTTTGGCATCCTCTACGCCGTTTTCAACTTTTGACCGAAGGTGGAAGCGTGCCTAACCTGCAGACAAGTCGGCCACCGAAGAGATGTATGTCCTTTGCCAAATCGCCTCACTTGCTCAAGTTGCGGACAGAAACACCCGGAGGACTGTCCCAGCACTCCGCAGTGCGTCATCTTTGGGGACGCTCATAAGACGGGTGACAGGGCATGCAAGCAACGCTTTCAGCGTTGCTTCAGCCGTCTCTCTCGGCCACGACAAAGGCCGCAACAACAGCACCAGCAGGAGCAGCCCGAGTTCCAGCTCGAGAAGGAGTTTTGTTCCAAGCATTGACGATAGAAATCGTAGCAGCAGAAGCAAGAGTCGTGGACGAAACCATGACAGCAAAAGCCCTCGACGAACTCCATCACAAAGCAGTGACTTCGGCACCAAACCCGAAAAGGTGAGCTGGGCAAAGCAAGTCTCCTGCTCCTGTTGTATGCTCTCTGACGCAAAAAGAAAATTCTAAAACTCAGGAGACTATTCAACGTCTAATGCGAGAGAATCAAGAGTTAAAGCAACAGTTGGCTCTGGTGCTGGAACGTTAAAGTACAGTTACAGCTGCCCCACCCGCGTCTTATCCACCCCTATCGATCTCCCCCTCTATCATAGAGCCGGATATGGCAGCCGAGTCAGGGACCGATATTAGATATTCCTCCCCACCGCCAGCAAAAAAGAAAAAGACAGAGCAGCTTCAGTCATCGGAGGATGATTTTAAAAGCACCATAAAAAATTCGGAAAGCACCCTAAACTCGAACAAAAGGTCGATTTAGGCTTTACGCAAATTGCTGAACGCTTCAATAAGATAGAGAGTATTCTAGACGTGTTAGTTGCTCGGCTCGAATCTCTCCCACAATCACAACCCTCTCTAGCGCCTTCGCAGCCATAACCCCTCCTGCACCCTTGCCTCATCTTCACCTTCTTCACTCTGCATATGGCAATGGAATTGCCGTGGATTAAGAAACAAGAGAGACAACCTCTCACTTTACATACAGCGGTCTACACGGGCCCCTGATGCCATCTCCGTACTGGAGCCTTTAAAACCTTGCAGACACCTCGGCTATAAGGCTGCACATTCGCATCCTAGCTCCCCATGGCCTACCACATATATACAAGAATATCTCGTTAATAGCGCATGATCTCTCCGATATTTACAGTGACTGCCTTCTTCTTGAACTTCTCCCGCGTCGAACAGGACAAGGCACCTATTTTATTTTGAATATTTATTCTCATCCTAGAGATGGCCTCACTGCTGTTTTTGAAGCAATCAATAGGTTCATCCAAATGGCAAACTCTGCTCTTATAGTTGTAACGGGTGACCTTAATTTTCGCACGTACATTGGGTTTACAGGAGAAACACTCTGAAGGGCACCAGCCTTTTCCATTACAATCAGCGAAACAGGTGCACTCTAGTCACTGACTGCATCCTACCAACACGAATTGGCAACAGTGTGAGCAGAGATGGCATCCCTGACCTTAAGTTTACTAAAAATGTGCGACAAACTAACTGGACACACAGTGGGGTCAACCTCGGCAGTGAAAATTGCATCCTAACAATTACACTGTCACATGCCAATTTTCGTCCACAGTTTCATTTAAAACTATTGTTGACTGGGACAAATTTCGCGAAATCCGAGACCAAAACCCGAAAAAAGCAATTCAAGACTACAAAGAGTGGGCGTCTCAGCTTAAACAGGATGTAGCTCTTAGCGAAAAAGTAGCCGCAGCAGTACATATCCGCGATCCAGTAGACAGCAGGCTACCCTACCTATTGGAGGCCTATCAGAGCTTGCAGAAACGATGGCTAAAGGAAAAATATAATCGCAAACTAAAACGGAAAATGGCCCAAACTCTCCAGCTTGTAACTGAACACGCGGCCGAACTTTCATCGCAGCAGTGGAACCAGATATGTAACTGACTCGGCAGTACTCTACGTATGAAGAACTCTTGGTCCCTGCTTCGCCATATATTAGACTCATGCTCCTCACGATGTGAAAGTAATAAGGGAATTATGAAACTTTTGTTCGAAGTAGAAAAACAAGGGCAAGACTTTGAAACTGCTCTTTAAGCAACGTATTTCCCTGGCCCAAGGCAAGAATCGTTACCTACCTACAATGGAGCTCCCAATTAAGACTTGGACGCACCAATTGCAGAGGCGGAAGTTTGGGCTGCCCTAAGCAAACTTCGCACCCCATCCACTCCAGGACTAGATGGAATTACTAGCAAGACACTCCAAAATTTAGACTCCAAGTCAGTAGCAGCTCTTACCGATTACATGAATCAACAATGGGAGCAGGGCACGCTGCCTCAGGAATGGAAATCAGCTAAGGTTACTTTCATAACCAAACATAATAAGCCATTAGACCTTAATAATTTGAGACCGATTTCTCTTACCTCATGTACAGGAAAACTGATGGAGCATGTACTTCTCAATTGTCTTAATCGCTACATGGAACAGTAAAAACTGTTTCCCTCCACCATGTACGGATTCCGAGCGGGACCCTCAACTCAGGATGTCATGCTGCAGCTTAAGGAGGACGTGCTAAATCCTACTTTTCTACACATCACCAGAGCCATCCTTCCATTGGACCTGACAAAGGCTTTTCATAATACTTCTCACTCCACGACTTTACTATCTCTTAGTGAACTAAACGTAGGCTCTCGCACGCACAGGTATGTCTCTGCCTTTCTAAGCAACAGGTCCGTCCGCCTACAATTGGGCACTTTCAAAACTGATCCCTTCACGCTAGGTTGCAAGGGAACGCCCAATGGATCGGTTTTGTCCCCGATCCTTTTTAACGTTACTCTCATACCGCTAGCGCGAGAACTGGCCAAACTTTCTTCCATCAATCACTCCTTGTACGCGGATCACAACACCATCTGGGTCAATGCTGGCAACCATGGCGAAATTGAAACGAAGCTTCAGTTGGCCGCTAACAATGTTGTTGAACACGCCAACAATATCGGAGTTAACCCCCTCGGAACCTAAATCTGAACTACTAGTAATTGACGTTAAAAAGCAAGATACATGTCACATTCAAGTCATGCTTGATGACACCCCTATTCGAAGATTCAATAAAATCAATATTTTAGGCCATAATATTTTCGACAATATTTCGAACGCTGGCACGATAAAATTAATCCGCACTTTAGTTCATAATACAGCTTCCCTCATTAAGCGCATATCCAATCGTCATCGCGGCATGAGGGAAGCAGACACACGCCGCCTCATACAGGCCTTTTGCCTGTGCAGAATTACCTATTCTATCCCCTACCTTTATCTCTCACCCACGGAGACCGAGCAACTTAACAGACTCATTCGTACTGTCTATAAAACTGCCCTCCATCTCCCTAAATCAACAGCCATGGTTAAATTGCTTCAACGGGGGGTGCACAACACTCTGGGAGAGCTTGTAGAGGCGCATCTTTTCAGCCAATATCAAAGACTATTACTCAAAGAAACAGGACAGGTACTCCTGCGCCGACTGGGAATCAACGTTCCTGGTCACACCACGGCCACGCACGCAGTTCCCGTCACTGTTAGCAGAAAACTATTAATCCCGCCAATCCACAAAAATACTCACCCAGGACATAATCGAGCGCGCCGGGAAGCTCGAGCCACGTCCCTTCAGAAGCGCTTCCCTCCTAATTCTCCCGCAGTCTACGTAGACGCGGACCAATATGTAGATCATCGAGCTTTCGCAGTAGCCGTTGTAGACGGATTTCAAAAACTGGCCGCTAGTGCGTCCCTTCCAAATTCGACAGAGTCCCTGGAGGCAGAGGAGGCGGCAATTGCTTCAGCCATTGTTCACTCCTCCGCTGAGTATATTTTTTTCGATTCAGAAACTGCCATTCGTAATTTCACCACTTTCCGAATTAATTCTCCGGCTGCTAAAATTCTTGAATCATCTCTTCCACCTGATCGCCTAATCACCATCCTCTGGGTCGCTGCACACTGTGGACACCCAGGCAACACGGCCGCTCACACCCAAGCCCGAGCACTCGCCAGCGACCTGCCTTCGCTTCGAGGTGCCAGGGATCGACTCCTCAGCTATCACGATATCATGGCATTTTACCGAAATTCCCGCCTAACGTATCTCCACCACATAAATCTCTTTCCAGAAGTGACCAAGTTTTGTGGCGCAGACTTAAAACGGCCACAGTGACGACTCCTTTTCTTCTCTCCCTTTTTACACATGGCGAAACCTCGCCTCATTGCAACTTATGTCCTAGCACCAGAGCCAACTTCCAGCTCATATTTCTGAATTCCCCAAACAAACCCAAGCGTCGGTGGCAAGGGTCAAAACACCAGGAGCGATGGGAGGCTGCTCTGCGCAGCTCGTAACCGGGTTTACAGCTCTGGACAGTGAGCTGGGCCAGAAGGGTTGCCGAAGCACAGCAGTGTCCGGCCACCTAGAGTGGCCCGAGGGCCCGTCGTCATCCTGCATCCACTTCCCCTACCACACCCCCTCAAATTTTTCCTTCGTTAATCAATAAAGTTGATTACCTACCTACCTCTGAAGTAGAGGCGTAGCTACGGGGTGGAACACCAGACCCATGCTCTTGCCGAAAAAAAATTCGGCATACAGAGCAAAATCTTGGCTAAAATCAAGGAAGTGCCAGGTGTAAAGAGGGACAGTGTTACACAGGCTAGTCGAAGAGCTGCTTCGCACCTTAAGGAATACCTGACCTGTACAAGATTTTAAGGTAAAAGCGCAACGCAGTCGCAGTGAAAGCTAAAAAAGTTGCTTTTCTAGAACTCATTGCGAACTCACTTGGGGCTACTAATAGAACTACGCTTGCAGGGTACCTACAATGCCATAATTTAATGCAGTAGCTGTTGACAATGAAGTATTATAGCTGAGCCCTTTGTAATAAATAGAAGTAATGAAGCATTTGTTACGCAATTAATTCTGTGTAGTGCCTGGCTACATGATTTCGGCTCTCTGATGACTGTTTGCTACTATACTAATTTACCATGCTATTTACTACGTAGGTTTACGTGCTTCTTCGCGTACGTAACGCTTACGTAGGATTTTAGTGAATAGAAGTGTCCAGCACCAGTGTGGCATTCCGCTAGAATTTCAAGCTGCATTGAGAAGACCCATGCTCGGCCCCTGTTCATTCCTTGACATTTTGTTTATTCTGTTTTAGGAGCGTGATTCCAAAGCTTCTTATGCTCGGGGCATGTCATTTGGTGTGTACTCTGCAAGCGCAGCTGTGCAATGCACCCAGTAAGTACCCACCGCAACTTTCATGAAGTAGGAAAGCACCCAATATGCCACTGTGCCATTCGTCATTCTCCCGATAATAGAGGTACCTATACACATCTTGAGACATTATGTGTGCTTTGTGCTGCGAAGAACGCTCGTCGACAGGCAGACCCCGGAGTGAGAGCCCGCGAAGGAGAGGCTGCGCACAAGCGGCGGAAAAAGAACCTCGACTCGGTACCTGCATTGACGTTGCCTTCACCTTCTCCAACGGCAGGCCTTCAAAGCATCTATTTTCACTATTTATCATCAGTAAAATACTTCCCACCATTCCGATTTTAGGGGGAGGAAGGGAAGCTTCCTACCCCTTAGCTAAGGACCTACCTAGTTGTTACCTTACTATTATGAAATGCTGTATTACACACATGTGTTCCTTCCCACATAAGCACTGCCCATAGGTACTGTTTGCTGAGAAATACAAAGCACTAGCTTGGCTCTGTGTTATTAAGCAAGAAAAAAATTGGCACTCCTCCAAGGTATGAAATTGGGCTGACATGCAAACAAGTACTGCTAACTGGGCGAGTTGGTGCATACTGAAATAATATTGATTTAGCGCAGCTTAGTTTGGGCGTCTGTCTTTCCCCTTATTGACTGCATAGTATCTTTCCTACACGCTAAAATTTAGTTGCGCTGAAGCAATATCATTTTGCCAGGTAGATGACTCAAGTAAGATATTCATTCTATCTTGATTATATTTTGATTCGTTTGTTCTTTTCGCATTACGTGCGTAACGGCTGTGGACGTAAGCGTGTGGAGGGGGCGCAAAATTACGGTGTCAAAAATTCCTGTTGTGATCTCATCACACCTTTTGCTTCAAACCTCCGACTCTGTTTTCGTAACAGGAACTCTTGAAATAAGAGCGAATGCACTTCTCAGCTAAAGAGAGTAAACGTGCCTCACTAAAGGCAGTACTGCACACTTCACTCTCTAATATATACAAAAAGGCAGTGGACCTTGTTTTTCTTTTTTTTATCAAGTGCAAACTGCCAACAGAAGACAAGCTTGTAAGATTATGGGTATGGTTGCATCAGCGTAGCAGAGGACACAAACAACCATCAGTGCGCCATCTTCATATTTAAACATGCGTCGCAATATGTCAAGCTTTTCAGTGTCAAAAGTGATAGGATACAACTCATGCTTGATTCAAAGAAATCAACTGGCATTGCAGTTGCACTTATGTGAGAAATAATAAAAGAAAGCCAACAGTGCTAAGTTCTTCTATTTATGCAGGAGATCAATGTTTCCTTGTTGTAGACGAACCACAAGGCAGGTACGTTGGCAGCAACAAGACAAAAGCGCTAATCAACTGCAACACGAAACAATAGCCATCAAAACATGTTCCAAGCAATTAGCAAGTATGTTTTCCTAGGCAACTAATTTTCAAGCTGGATAACTGATGAAAGTAAAAATATTTCTAGAAGCTACTAAAATTTCTCAAAATTAGAGTGCATGTCACTGAGGCGTTGCTCTGCGTTAGAAAAAAGAAGTAAGTTTGAAATAGGTGACCGTGAAATAGTCCACCCACATTTTTTCTAGTCTGTATAATCTGCCTCGTCTTTCTGTCTTTCAGTGCATCGGAATGGGTCTTTATGCAGCATGAGACCCAGCACTCAAAAAAAGGCACCGAAATAATGACTTGTTAGGCAGAATCACGTGGTTTAAGGGGCTGCGTGGCCAGCTTCGAGAGCTCCGGAGCTAGCTGGAAATGCAGCTTCACTACGCTATCTGCACCGTCACTTTGAGCAGACGGGAGGCCGTCTCGAATAGTGTGCGTGTTCAAGACCAAGTGGAAGGTATAGAATAGACAGAGTTTAACTAGTAAACGCCTTTACTGCTTCTGAAGACGTCCTACATGGCAGATGTGGGCTTAGTTCCACAGTGCACAACGTACGTAATGAAGCCCGGTGTTAACCGTCAAAGCTTCCGCAGAAGCTGCGTGAAGCTTAATTCTAGGTAAAACTTAGCACTGGTTACCAGTAATTGACCTTCACACATCTCTGCAGCCAGTATTCTGCGAAGTTTTCTGATTCGGCAAGGAGCTGTGATGTTTGTTGTATACATGATGCCCCGGCTCTTTTTAGCCAGAGCTCAAGAATATGCCGACAGAGCAATGACGATGCGACAAAATGCCGTCCACTGGAGTGAGTCCGACTATTCTTTGTGTTCTGAATATATGCATATTTAGGTCACTCTTATTAACTATTTAGGCAACCAGAATGGTCCCGACATTCCTATGAGAAGGGTGTTCATGGGTTTGCAAAGCGTCCGATTAGACAGTTTCCAACGTTAGATATGTTAATTGTTAGTGTATTGCTACTAACTGCAAATGTCCGCGAAGCTTAAGAAATATAATGTGACAAGCCCGCTCACGTGCCAGTGTGTACGATGATTCTAGTGCTTTTTAAAGTTCCGCTTATGAACGACCATAGCATTTTCCCGATTGTCTTGTCTCAAAAGGGCCCGAACGATGGTGATGGCTGTGCTATGAACACGTCAGCCACAAAAGCAATAACTGCTGTGACTGCTTACCACTGTCATATACCGATGCCAAGAAAGCGTACTGTTCTAATGCGGAACTTTAGGGAGCACCAGAGTCACGGCGTGCATAGCCGCGCCAGTGTGTTTGTCACGTGGTATTTTTTCGTATTTCGTGGACGTATGCAGTTAGGACAAAAACACTTTAAATACCACAAATAAAGCTCTAAACTGTGTTATAGAATGTTTCGCAAACTGATCTACAAGTTTCTTATTGCAATTTTTCACCCATCTTTCATCCTTCAGAAGTTAGCTAGTTAATAGGGTCCATGTAAGAATTAATAAGAAAAAGAAAATGTTCTGATTCACTAAAGACATTGAATGGCCAGCAACATGCATTTGGTTGTGTCGTAACTTCGTGTGTCGGCATATTTTTTTTAATTCTGGCTAAAGATAGCTGGAGCACCCTGTATAAGAAATCGCTGACTCAGGGGGCTAATGACACTATTGTCGCACAACTGTCAATTATGAAGCCCACCTCCACATCGCAGCCTAAATTATGCAGTTGATTTAGTATCAAATTTCAAAGGGCCATGCTCAACTCGTCTGTTTCAGAGCTACATATGTTTTCGTCGAACTTGCAGCAAGCCTTTTTATTTTGGTGGGCAAGCCGCTCACCGAAAATTCAGAACGCGTCAAAGAACGCTGCGCATTGAGAAATACAATGGCAGTGTTTATACTTTGTTTTCACGCACTTTTGCAGCTGGAAGATCGTTGCAGCTCAACCTCTCTGTTTTTGTTCATTTTATTGCACTGTGCATGTTAACTCATGCGGGGCCCGATTTCACCCCAAGCTCAAACGATGCCAGGCAGTCGTGTGGCGGCAGCTGCAGACAGACACTTTCCTCAGTGTGGTGTGAATGCGGCACATTCTTCCCGCGCCGTACCCGAGTACTCTTTGCAAAGTATGTCAGGCAACTCGAGCAACATTCTCGTTCATGTTGTGGAAGTTCTCTGTTCTAGCAGCTTGAATGGCAGTAGCTCCAGATGGTCTTCCGTCGACGTGGGCAGCAGGTCTGCGTAGCTGCAACTTGAAAGCACAAGAGCAGGCACTCCAGCGGGCCCTAGAGGGGGCAGTGAGGCAAGGCCTTAAAGTTCCCTCATGCGAGACCTGAGCCCGTGTTGTAAACATCGCTGGACCTTCAATGTAGTTGCTTTCATTCATTCATGCGTGGCCTTGTCTACTGGAATTGCATAGAGAAATAATCTCGTGAACGCTGCTACGTGATACTTACCGAAATTCACGTTGCACAATCCAAAATATTCAGAAGTTTCACCTCTTACAGCGCTTTTTTCTTCTATAAGCAGTTCGAAAGTCGCCTGTTCTTTGTTATTGTCAATAAGCGTTTTGGTGTTTTAGATCGTTGTAACTTGACTGAAATAAAAAGGCAGAGTTAAAAACTATATTAAAATACAAGACAGGGCACTTCGCAATGTTTGCCTTAGTTTCTCAACTAAAGCGTGTACAATACTATAAAAAACGACAAAAGATGGTGCAGACAGAAAATGGCCGCATACCCACGGATTGAATGATGGAGAGTGGGGCGAAGCATCCGTCCGTCCATACGTTCTTGCTTCCGTCCGTCCATGCGTCTGTCTGTGTGACCGTCCGTGCGTGCGTCTGTTCGTGCGTCCGCACGTCCATCTGTGCGTCTATCCCGGCGTTTGTCCATGCGTCCATTCGTTGGTGCAGCCATCCATGTGTCCGTCTATGCATCTGTCTGTGTGTCCGTTCATCCATCTATTCAACACTCCAAGTACCACCATCTCGCATCTTTTCATCATATATTCCCCATATAGAAGCACCGCCATCCAGCGGACATTCCAAGGACTAAACGAGAGGTGCCGCACGCCCACTTTCTTACGGCTTGCACTTCGGGTCTACATCTCGCCTTCAACCACCTCGAGTTGATGGTATATACTAGTTAACTGTATTCATGTCACTGCGGCCCAACGCTCGCTAAACCTTTTTAAAACCAAGGAGGTTATGCCCAGCGAATATAACGTAGCAATCCTTTCTTGTCAGATAGTGCTCAATGTGCATGCCAATGTCTGCTAAGGGGGAATGAGAAACAGGAGAATTCGGCTTTTAGTTAACGTGCACGCTGCGAATTTTTTATTGTTCAACAATGCACAGAAGAAACCTCTCACCGGCACCACCTTGGTGGTCAAAATGTAAGACTGGTTACACACTACGACTACTACTACGACTACGAGAGAATAACAGATGCCGCTATAAGGAATTTCGCCCCTAAAAAACGAAGAGGGAGATGAGGTTATGAGATCAATAAATATACTGTGTGAAGCCACTTCAAGAAAGTAACACCCACAAAGGATCTTATACAATGGCCCATCACAACGTGAAAGCGAAATTCATCCAGTGGTTTCAAGTGCAGAGCACTGAAGGGGTTAGGTTGTATTATGTCATTGTCGTCGGTTGGCGGAACTCCTCGAAAATTAGATATGGCTGAACCGACATTTTCACCACACTGAGCGTGCGTTCGAGCCAATGAGATGTCATTTCTCTTGTTCTTCGAGCACCTTGGTGATGCCAATTATTGGGGAGTACTATAAGTAAAACTACGTATAAACATTGACTAAAAGCAAGCCAGCGAGAAATAGAAAGAGAGAGATAGGAAGAAATACGAAGCAAACTAGACATAAAGAGAAACACAGCCAGAGAAAACTCAGAAAAATAAAGAGTAAAAACAAAATGGGGAAGAAAAAGAAGCCCGAAAAGAAGCAAAAAAGGCTTATTTCTAAATGATAATTGGGAATTTCTTTTTTCTTTCTTTTCACATTTTAGTAATTGCCTGACAATCATTCTAAAATGTTCACATATAGGCTACTACGAGTTTTCATGGCAAATCTCTCAGAGTGGGTCGGTGCCAGTTCTCTCAGCCAAGAAACAAACAAACAAACAAACAAACAAACAAAGGCGGCCGAGGTCCACGCTTTCTTGTCAGCAATATTGCGACGCTGTTTCTTAAGAACCGCAGTAATGATCTAATCTGCTCCCTTCCCAACGCATTCTGCATCTAATGTGGTTATGTTTTGATTCCCTGATTGATCCCCATATGAGCAAACAATGATCATACATGAACACGTCATCATGTTGCGTCATAATTGCTTCCTACTGCCTCACATGTGGCGTTATCTGACGATATCGTCAGAAATTACGTCACACTCCTACCTCATCTCGAGACCATGGTTTTTGCACTACTCCTATTCAGACCGACAATCCACTTTGTTGATGAAGTCTAAAGAGAAATTTTTTTTGCTTTTGGATTACAAATATCCGAAGCAAGTCATCTTTCTGACGGTAAACAAAAGACGCCGTAATTGTAGACTTGCCTAACGTGTCCTGAAAGAATTTTCAAAAATCTTTGATAATGTACTCGCAATAGAGGTCTATTTTGTATACAGCTAAATTGTGTGATGACGTCGGCAATCTCATTTAGAGTTTATTTTTTTCTATACCATCTATTTGTACAGATTCCGGCAGGAGGCACCGACTAGTGCAGCTGTATGAACGTCGGCTCCTGTTTCACTAATTGTTTCCGGATGCAATTTTCTGGTCCCTGTGGCTGAGCTTTAGGTCCTTCGACGCAGTTTGCGCTACCGATCACACCGATACCAGACTTTTATCGGCGAGTGATCCCACTGTGGTGGGGTTTCTGGAACTTTTCTGCCAGGCCCCGTCGAACGCATCCCGCGCCTCTCTAGCCGCGCTTCGCGCGGCCTCTTGCGCGGCCGTGCGTCTGTGAACGAAAACAAGTCTATGCAAGTTGAAGTATAAGGGGTGGATATTACCCCTGAAGAGTGCCTTTAGTCCAGCTGGGCAACGGTTATTTCGAAGCGCAAGCAATACGCAAGCAAGACGCGCATGCAAGTTTGATACAACATGGTGGCATCTCCAGCGGAGGTCGTGCACTCACTGGCGTGAAGAAGCGTCTCATCACTGCATCGAGACAGCCTCGCCTACCAAGAGAGCACTATAGAGTCGTCATGAGACCCCGAGGAGGCATGAACGTCAAGATTGTTAGTCAAATCAAAGTGGCCCATGCGTTGATGTTGGTAGCGCAACTCAGCCCGGCCGAGACAGCCGATGACGTCGTGTGCCCCAACCCTACGCAGAACATTTTCGTCGTGAGTACACCGGCATAAAAGAACGCCCGAGCACATTCAAGAGTCTAATCAATCACAGTCGGTAAGGCCAGCTATGAGATCAGCTTGTACTTGGCCGCTTCAGACAACACGTGTAAGGAGGTCCTCAGAGGCGTCGACCTAGTCTTCAAACACGAAAAGCTGAGCAGCATTATTGTTCAACCAGAAAATCCGAGAGCACTAGAGGTCAAGTGCATAAAAAACACCACAACGGTGATTGTCCTCTTCGACGACTTGAAAGTGTTTAACTACGTGATGTGTGGGTAAAGTATGCTACGGTGCACGCTTTACCGTAGACAAACAAATGTTTGCTATGCATGCGAAAGGCTTGGCCATCGCGCCGACGTGTGCCCGGCGCCAGATGATGTAATTTTCAGAAGTTGCGGAGAGGCGTCACCGTCAAAGGATAACTTGTGCACCCCCGAGATTGCCCTATGTGGAGGGCCTCACCCTACAGTAGACAGGCTATGCAGGCAACGCTTTCAATACCATATGTAGTTCGCCGACGAAGACGTGAACGTCAACGCACCTAGTCCCCAGCGCCGCCCGGCACCGAGCACCTGCGGAGCCGCAGCAAATCGCCGTCAAGAGGGTGCACTGGACAACCAGCGCCACGGTCATCATCCAAGAGCGGTCGCTCCAGATTTAGGGGACGCTCGCGATCCAAGGACTCATCGGCTGTTCGACATCCGACACCGCTCGCCGAGGATACTTGCTGGGCCGACTGTGTCAAGGAAACGCCATCCATGGTAACGAGGGAAGTGCCTCCACTGTCAGAGCATGGCGCGGCTAGGATTGCATAACTCGAACGCGAAGACGCTTTGAGCGCTTTTGAGCGTCTTTAAGCAGAGGTAGCTGAACTAAAATTGGCGACCGCGTCGTCGCTCTCGCAGTCGCCACCCCATCGCGAACAGCAGACGTGCCTATTGAGATGCCGTCTTAGGCACCCGCAGAAGAACGTCCCGCAAAGAAAAGAGCTCTGTCCCAGCCTTTACGGGATGAGATGTTGGAAGATCTTAAATCTGAATTTAACGAGTTTAAAAGTGACATGAAAGAATTTCAGACCGAATTTAGGAACACGCTCAAGTCCCTTAGCGAAGCGTTCTCAACGTTGAGCATGAGTGTTGGAACTTTCGAATCCAAGAGTAATAGTGGACATCAGGTTTGACAGTGGCACGTCCTTCATTTTTCATGGGGTATCTCCAACGCTAGAACCACTCTAAAATGTGGAAAGCAGGCCTCTATACGTGATGTGCCACAAGGCAAATCAAAATCAAGTTGCAGCCATGGCGGGTCCGACTTGTAATAATAACATCGTAGTTTGGCAGTGGAAGTGTTGTGGATCCCTGCGTAAGAAGGCGGTCTTTCAGCAATTCAATTGATCTCATACTAACAAGGTGCAGATTGTCCTACTGCAAGAAACATTTATAGACTCATTTACCCAATCAGGCTCTAGGTCTCACTGCGTATTCGGGCAAGATATAAGGGTTATCTGCACCCTTGTCTCGACGAAGTTTACCACCGTAGTTCACGATCTTTTCATGAGCCATAGTAAGGCTTAGCACTTGCTTGTCGAGGTTATACCAAGCGGGCAACTTCGAAACAGCCTCTTCATTCCGAACATATACAGTACTCCTAGGGACACGAGACAGCGCTTCACATCGCTAATATTCAGGACAGTAGGAAAGGCAGCTGGGGCCCCACTTATTATTGCCGGGGATTTCGATGCCTCAAATCAAGAGTTAAGATATCACCACACTAACGCTAAGGGCAGAGATCTCGGACAGGCTGCTTCGGACTACAACCTAACCCTACTCACGGATCCTTCATTCCCTACTAAAATTTGATATTCATGCTCCAGGGACACTTACCCGGACCTAACCTTCGTGGCAAACTCCGGGTTGGCAACCTAGCACGATCTTAACAAAAGTCTCTGCAGTGATCATTACATTCTCATCACTTCGATAAATATACAGAGCAAATCTCCGAGGGAATTTCAGCCTACAGATTGGGATCATTTCCGCGAAGTTAGGGCGCAGAAAAGTGAAAACCGGGAGTCACTAGGCTCTTTCGATCACTGGGTTGCACAGCTCAAGGAGGATGTAGCTGCAGCTACCAAGTTCATAGTTACTGATATTAAGGTTGACAGAATGGACAGCCATCTAGCGCATTTGCTCGAAGCTAAAAACGCCCTTCTTTGTAGGTCGAAGGGCCAAAAACTGAACCGTAGGCTGCATAGAAAATTGCCTAGCTGAATCACCAGATTGAGGAACACTGTCAGACGCTCTCTAGACAACAATGGGATGAAGTTTGCAACTCGGTCGATCGCCAGATGCGCACAGGAGGCAGGTGGAACTTGCTGAAGCACCTGTTATAAGAATCGAACTCGAAGTTGGACCAGAGGGGGCAATAGACAAAATCATCCATATGGCCAAACAAGAAGACTCAGAACAAAATGTTTTTGAACGCCTCGAGAACATTCTCTGCCAGTTGATCTCTCGTGTGATGCCGACTATCCCCTTTACGAGGGTCCGCACGTGGAGCTGTTAGACGAACCTTTCAGCACGGCTGATGTGAGGGAGGTTCTCATGAAACTGAATAGTCGATCAGCCCCAGGCCCGGGCGGTATCTATAATGATATTCCGCGTAATCTGGGCGATACTTCCATACAAATACTCACAGACTGGATTAACAAGGTATGGGAACAGGACACTGTCCCGGAATCATGGAAGCTGGCATCAGTCATCTTTACCCCGAAACCGGGACATTCACTGAACCTTGACAATCTAAGACCCATATCACTTACATCGTGCAGAGGAAAGGTGGCCGAACACGCCATTAATAGCCACATTACTCAACACATTGAAGACCAAGGCTTATTTCCGTACAACAAGATTGACTTCCAACCGGCATTATTGATCCAAGATGCCATGAAGTTGATTAAACACCACATTATAGACGTTCAAACGAGAGATGTCAGGGCTATCTTGGGACTAGATTTTAAAAAAGCTTTTGACAACCTCTCCCATACTCATATTCTCAACTCCATCTCTACTTTTGGCGTGGGCAAAGATTCCACGCCTTCATCAGCTCTTTCCTCAAAAGCAGAAAGGCCATAGTTAAGGAGATCTGAAATCAGAAACCATCGTTCTTGGCCACAGGGTTCGGTGGTCTCACCACTTCTGTTCAATATCGCTATCTGTGAGCTTTCCAAGAGTTTCTCGCAAATACAAGGCATATGTCATACCCTTTACGCCGATAACATCACTGTCTGGTGCAGGGGTGGCTGTTAGGGCAGAGTGAAAGAGGCACTCCAACTGGCTGTAGAATACACTGAAGCTTCTCTTGGTGGCACTGGACTACGACTCTCTTCAACAAAATTGGAACTTTTGCTCTAGAGACCTAATAAAAGGGGTGTAAATCCTCGAGGTGGGGTTCCTCTTCCAGATATAAATAAAGTGCTGCGCACCAACTCTGGTCATATTATCCCTAGGGTAGAGGTAATCAGAGTGCTTGGAATGCTAACAGAGGCAAATGGCACAAATGGACACACCATAAACAAGTTCACAGCTAAAACGGCAAGCATGATACGGCTTATCGCTTATCCTTAAGGTATAAAACTCTAGAGGTGGCTTGAGAGAGGACAATTTACAAAGGCCATTCCACGCTTTATTATTAAGCAACATTACTTACGTTGCACCCATGCACTGTTGGCAAAGTCATCCGAAGGCTAAGAATAATCTCCTGATCCACAAGAGCATCAAAAGAGTGCCAGGGGTCACTTCGGGTACCAGTACGGAACGCCTCATGCAGTTGGGTACACACAACACGTTGGAAGAAATCATCGAGGCACAGTATATGGCTCAGATGGCCAGGCTCTCCTCCTCGGCTGCAGGAAGGAGCATCCTGACAATCATAGGGTATAGTGCGGTAGAAGAGGAACGTAGTCAGTCGCTCACTAAGAAGCAAAAGGCCAACATTACGGTCGCTCCATTCCCCCGCAACGTACATCCGCAGCACAACGCGAACAGGCGGAAGGCTATGGGTGAACACTGCTCAAGAGTGTTCCTGCAAACCCGGAGTCTGCATGCTTCGTAGACGCGGCGTGATATGGTCAAACAGCCAACTTCTCGGTCGTTGCAGTTCACCACACAGGTTGTTTTATTCACCCCGCGTCTATCAGGAACACCACTCCCTCGAAAGCTGGACAGGTAGCCATAGCTCTCGCTCTCCTTGACTCCCGGCAACACATCTATACAGACTCACGAGCGGAAGTGCGAGCATTTGCATCTGGATTGGTATCGGCTAAGGTAGCTCGCATCTTAGGTAATAGTGATATTTGAGAACACGCCATAATTTGGTT
Source organism: Rhipicephalus microplus (assembly GCF_043290135.1). Classification (NCBI taxonomy): domain Eukaryota; kingdom Metazoa; phylum Arthropoda; class Arachnida; order Ixodida; family Ixodidae; genus Rhipicephalus; species Rhipicephalus microplus. The sequence continues at coordinate 118,684,356 of NC_134700.1, read as the reverse complement.
TCCGGCTCACCTCGGATCCCATCTGGCCTCCATGGCAAACCTAAACGAGATTACTCATGCCCGAGCATGCGAACTTACTCACCGTGCTAGGCAGCCTGCGGAACCTTCAGATATCAACCTAATGGTATTTAGGGATGTTCGCCTCACTTTAAACGAGGTGATCAAACATTATCAGGTGGACAGAAAGATTTCCCCACTTTTTCATACGCAACTTTGTAGGGCCCAGGAGTCTACCCCCCGCATGCTTCAAACCAGGTCGTACCCCAGTCTTTGTTCCGACAGTGAGTTTACTGAAAGCATTAATCGAACATGCACAGATTGTGGCGCCGTATCTACGTTAGAACACATGCTCTGGCATCATCATCACGCGATTCCCTCTGCCCTTCATCACGCGATTCTCGGCACATGACCGAAAAAGAATGGAGCTCTGCGCTCCGGAGCTCAGAACTTGCACATCAACTCTGCGTTGTATAGAGGGCCCACGACGTGGTGGTGAACCTCGGCCTACTCATTTCGACGTGGGAACGGCCCGCTGCTCTACCTACTTGATGTAGTGTTCCTCAGGACCTTAATAAAATTCTGTGTCTGTATGTCTATCTAGTTGTACAGTAAGACGACTGTAAGTATGCATGTCATAATAATCTATCTCAGCAATTGTGACTAATGAACCCTATCGTGGTGGCCACGCATTGTGGGCTACGTTCTCTTTTCTAGAAGATAAAGTGTGGGATAGCAAGCCGAAATGTTCTCTTTAACATTTTTTGCGATAAAGGATGAAACATGTCTGTCCCAACTAGCTGTTCCTTATATTTTGCAAAATACCTGAGACGCTTTCCGCGTCTAGCCTTGGGGCGACAGCAGCGGTGACTCTACAGGCCCACGTAGACGAATTTCGCCGCTCTAAATCTCTTCTGTGGCTCAATTCTCATGGTCTAACACGAGCGATAGCTCAAGACATGCTCTTGCTCTCGTGCCCATGGACGAAGAGCCGACTGCCTGCCCGTCTGGCTACAGCTCAACCCTCGTAAGCTCCGCAAGAACACGAGGCTCTTGGTGCAGCTCTATTTATAACACAGACATCTACTCAGTTGACGGCGGCGACTCATCGGACGACAGCTTCATGCCTGTGAGGAGTCGGAAGGTCAAAGAAAGACTCATCAAGGCGTCATCACCCTCAAGCACGTCAACCGTGAAGGCAAGGAGTCAACGCTGGCCGCACACCATCCGTTTTATACCGGCAGATCCTTCCGTCAGCCTTCGAATATTGAACAGGCAAGCTATCTCCGCTGTTCTTGAGGGAATGGCACAGAATGAAATGAAAGAGTTCCAGCTAAACACGTAAGAACGTTTTATCTGTTGACACGACGCAGGCAGACACGCTGCAAAAGCGCAAAATGATGACAAAGTTTGTAGATGTCAAAGTAAGAGCGATCGTACTTTGACACTGCTGGGACCTGCAATGCAGGTGTCATTTACAACATTGACTTGGCAATCCCGAACACGAATGCGACCATTCTAATAAAACCGGCATACGAAGACGTGGTCATTAAGCATGTAAGCCACCTCTGGAATACTGCATTAGGACAGACTTTATGGTGAACTCGATCCCTACGCATGTCAAGGTGGGACACCTCGGCATGTGGTATGGCATTTTCTCCCAAAGCCGCTTCAGTGCGACAAGTGTTTGAAGATCGGCCATGTCAATGGCGTCTGTGCGAACTTAATCGTATGTACCCGGTGCATCGAGTCGCGCACGGTAGACAGCTGTTGTGGAATAACTTATAGGTGTGGCAATTGTCGAAGTACCTAGGAAGCCACGTCTAAGAAATGCCAAAAGCTCAGTAAAGAATTCGGTATTCTAAAACAAATGGTCAGATATAAATCCGCCCATAGAGAATTTTCACAGAAAATCTGGCGTCGACGTCACCATCGACTGAAGCACTTCATTCAAGGTGATGTTCAAGCACCACTTAAGTCTACACCACCATCAACATCTAGTGGAGAGCCGGAGAAGACAAGAATACCTCCACCGGCGAAGCCTATTTTCCCCAATGACTGGTCGGCGCTTTGGAATGCACGGCCTTCTAAGCAGCGTTCTTCCGTCCAGCGAAAGCCAATGGTGCTGTTGACGAGGCTCCCACAGCAGACTGTCAAATCATTCCGATGCGGCGATCTCTTGTTATTGTCATCAGAGATCTTCTGACAAGCATAAATAAGCCAACTGCTAAGAGCAGCCTACAAGTGCTGGACGCGTTGAGCCCGGTCCTTGCAAGACTCCAGTAAAGCCATGGCCGACAATCACAAGTCGTTTCGGCAAGAGGTCAGAGAATCGACGATTTTGCAGTGAAACGCTGGAGGTCTTAGCTTTCGCATCTCTGATTTCCGTGAGTTCGTTCGTCTATACCAATTTTCTATCATGGTTATATGTGAACGGAAATTATCGCAACCAATCAGACTATCTGGCTACGAGTCATTTTTCATCAAGTGACATCGAAAGTAACAAGGCTGTTGTACTTATTCGCCGGGAGCTTGCTTAAATCGTCCTGCCAGTGCAACCTCACGATGACAATCAGTATGTGTGCTTGACTGTTAAAAATAGCAAGTAGACATTCGCAATCTTTGGTTTGTTTATATCCCCATCAAGTCAATTCGACGCCCTCTAACTAGTCATCTTACGTCCACATCCGGATCCGTGGATTATCACCGGGTACTTCAATGCTTATCATACCACCTGGGAAACTCAAGGGTTAATTCAACGGGACGACGTCTAGCATCAATAGTTTCTAGCCATAGTCTTGGTCCTTCTGAATGACGCAAGTCCTACGTTTTTGCGAGGCACCACGTAAAGCAGCTGCATTGATTTGTCTTTTGCGTTGCGCCGACTTGCTACATGGTAAAGTGGTTTTTGTACATTGAAACACACGGAAGCGACCACATTTCACACACCTGATAATCAAAGGTATTTCTAACACGTAATCATCTACGACGACACGAAGAGTATGTTGGACTATGTTCAAAACTCAACTTGAGAATGCCTGTGAGGAAGGCCTCTCCCATAGTCTTCAGCAAGCTGCTATAGAAACTGCACATGCGGCTATACACGCAATATATTTTCTCCGAGGTACTCTCAATTTTATCTCGAGCTAGAGAGACTTCGTGCAATCTGCATTCGTGCCGAGAAAAGTTACCGACACACAGATTCTACAGACAATCTACGAATGGCCCGGCACATCTAAAAGAAGATGCAATGGCACCTCGACAAAGTTGACATCCAACGATGGAGGAAATTCTGTGCGTCGCTAGATCCTCATAAAATGCTGTCTCAGATAGTGAGAAGTGTGCGAGGCCTACATTATGTTCCAGAGCAGTCTTCCCTTTCAAAGCCCGTGCACTTTTCTACCATCGACATTAAACTGAGGTGGCAGAAGATTTCTGCGCTATGATTGTGGGCCAGACAACGTACACAAGCTTACATACAGTGCACCATATTCCTTACTCATGGGACACGTGCATATATTTACTGTTTATATCGCAAGAGCTTGATGTGGCACTCGTCCTATGAAATAAGACGTTGTCGACTGGCCCAGATTACATTTCATACCAAATGATTGCCACCTTGCAGAAAAGGCATGAGAAGCGCTTTAACATCTTCAACAAATCCTGGCAAGCTGGCGTTGTTCTACAAGTTATGAAGACTAGCCTCTTGGTAGCGCTTCTTAAGCCTGGCAAATCTCCTCTAGACATTACCTCTTACCGACCAATCGCTATTTCAAGTTGTGCTGAAAATGTTATAGAGAGAATGAACTTGGCCAGGCTTGAGTGGTACCTTGAATACTACAAGATATGTCCGAAGTCATAGCTGGTTTTCGCCGTCACCGATGTTCCATCGACAATGTTATAGATCTTGTCACGTATGTCCAGCATCAAAAGACATGTAAACGATTGTCTGTTGTCATCTTCCTTGATGTAAAAGGAGCATACGACAACGTTCTTCTTGACGCCATCCTGGAAGGCGTTAGAAGTCAGGGGGCCTAGGTAGACAACTGTATTGTTGAACAGACAGTTATTTACAAGGGCGGATCTTATTTGTGAACACTGCAGACGGTCCAATCTCCGAACACCCAACGCATCGCAGAGTTCCGCAACGGGGTGTCTTGATTCCAACCCTCTTCAATCTCGTTCTCATTATAGCCTTGTGGAACGACTACCGAGTGTGTTCAATCTATGTATGCTGACGACATCTGCGTCTGGGCATTTGGCGTGACAAGACCTTAGGTACGCGCAAGGTTTCAGAAAGCTGCCATGTTAATATCAGTGTACCTTAATGAATATGGTCTGAAGATCTCACCTGCGAAATGCGCATTGATTGCTTCTAGTCGAAAGCCAATAAGACCATACGCTATATCTATTGACGGCCAAGTATTACCATGTGTCAGCACACACAAATTTCTGGGCGTATTCATTGGTCTCTTAGAGACCTCTGCTGCGGCCCACATGTGGCCTATTTGCAGAATAGGCTGACAGACATAGGTGACTTATTCATGTATCTCAGTGGAAAAACCTGGAGGACTTCAGTACATGCAATGATGCAATTGTACAAGACGCTTTTTCGGCTATTTGTGATACAGCTTGCCTGTGTTGACCAATACCTGCAGAACCATCCTTCACCCTCTCGAAAGCATCCAGGCTATGACTCTGCGAGTTTGTCTGGGGCTACCGTGATGTTCTTCAACAGCTCAGCCAATTGCGATCGCAAATGTGAAATCTGTGTGAAATGTGAAATGTGAAAGGTGAAAGCTGGCATAGCTTTTTTACATTGTACACAGATTCAGTTGCGCGATGTACACATGTTTAGTTTTTAAGATTTCTTCGCAGTTGGTGTATTATTATGGTTGCTACTTTTATTTTTGGAATTTGGACTTGATTTTCATATATTTAATTATTTCATATTTATTTATCTATTTGATGTTTTTGTTATTGTTGTTGACTTCACATTGCTGATTGTTTGTGACTGCTGTTATGCTAAAAGGTAGCTGTGGGTCAAGCAGCCTCTTTTGGAGAGCAGCTTTTACCTGCAGCTGTCCTTCATCAAACTATTGATGAAAAATAACATTATTATTTTTGTTATTATTAATTAATGATAACCCGCTCAAGACGCATGTTTTAATGGAAGTGCCCAGAACACAAGTGAGGCATCTTACTCGCACCCCTGCCCATCATCTAGCCTCACTGCCAGAAAACCAACTTCGTGCTTGATTTTGCAAGACAGCCTTGTCATATTGTACATGCATACTCACGGAATATACCACTCGCTTCAGAAACGAACTCCCCCATAGTGCATGACTCATCGACAGGTTCCACTCATGGTTTCAGGCATACGATCATAAGCCCGGCCCTTGTCTGCAGCACTAAAGCAGCTTTCTCTTTTCATGTTTTATCAGAATTGTGGTGAGCATAACTCTCTATATACTAATGCTTCAACCAAAGTGTATGGGTCTGCAAGGTCGGTGATCTTTCCTGCAACAGCGACAACGACGAAGATTCGGTTTTTCCACCAGACGTCATCGACAGCTGTGGAACTTGCTGCTCTACGTACCACAGTTTAAAACATTAAACACCAAGAAGCCAAGAAGTGAAGCATGTTCACGGACTCGCATGCTGCACTACAGTGTTTATAGTATTCGCCTTAAGCTGGGGACCTCATGAACAACCAGTGCTAGAAATTACAGAGCTGCTGTACCACCTCTTCGACGAAGGACACAAAAATTACGCTTCAGTGGCTCCCAAGTCACTGCGGCATCTTGGGCAACGAATATGCCCATGCAGCTGCTCGATCAGCACACGAAGATAGTGAAGAAGAGTCTATACATTTTTCAAGGACTGATGCTGATATGAAAATAAAAAAATCGCTAATGAAGAAGTTAAATTCCTGTGGAACGCTGAGTATTTACGGCACACGCGACTGCATAGGCTGGACTGGTCTCGTCAGCTTCGGCCTTCGTACGGACTCTCTCGACTTGAGAAAACGATGCTTCGCTAACTGTGACTTGGTCGCAATTTCACCAAAGTTTTTGCCTTTCGAATCGGCATGGAAGGCGGTGCTGCATGCGATCATTGGGGCAGTGATGAAACAATAGACACCGTTCTCTGTCGCTGCCCTCGTTACAGCATGCAAAGAGGGAAGCTAGCCGCTGCGTTAGCTCGCCTTGACAACAGGCCCTTGTCAGAACAGTCAGTGCTTGAAAGGCGACATTATCTGTCTTCACACAGAAAATCAGTGAATGCCTAATTGAACTTTTCGCGTGGTAGTGGCCTATTGAATAGGCTATTGCACCCCAGCTCACTTTTTTTCTTTTCTGCGCGTCTATTTTGCTCTTCGCTTTTTGCTCATCTTTCTTCCCCATTCTCCCTTCCCTTAGTGTACGGTAGCAAACTGGTCGATCCAATGTCTGGTTACCCTCCCTGCCTTTCCTTCATGTCATTCTCTGTCTCTCTCTATTTGCAATAAAAGCTTGTTTTGCAGAAAATCGAGCGTTGGCGTCGTTAAGAATTGGGGAAATATAGGGCTTGGGGGTGAGCGAAAACTTGAAAAAGACACCCAAAGAAGTAACTGCCGAAAAACTTGAATTCACTGAAAAATGAAACCAAGACATACTGTGAGGAAAGCAGCTTCTCTATCAATAAGACGCGCTCTTCATTGTATCTGTTTCGAAAAAAATTATAGCCTATCCTCGGAGTGAATAATGATGAGAGGGGCGAAACGTCCGTCAGCCCGTCTACGTTTCCGTCCGTCCGTTCTTTCTTGCTTCCGTCCTTTCGCACGACCATCTGTCCATGCGTTCGTCCGTGAGTCTGTCTTTCCATCTGTCTGTCCGTTTTTGCGTGTATTCATCCGGACATCCACGCGTCCATTCATCCGTCTGTCCATCTGCTACTCTGTCTGTCCGTCCGTGCGTCTCCCATCTCCATCTCGCAACCCCTGTGGCACATACCTGCAACATACCCGCTCTAGAGCGGTTATGTGCCATTGGTGGCTACCTTCTACTATACTGCATACATCGGAGGAAACCCACGCCTTGAGGTACTTCTCCCCTAAAAAACTTTATATATGACAATTATTGAGAGGGGTCTTCTTGATCGATCTCTAAACCACACCAGCTTCGTAGTTTACACAGTTGTTTCCTTCTCGCCCTCGCCTCTTTTCCTACAAGCGCCTTTTCTTCGCAACCTACCTCTTCGTAAAATAAGCATTGAGCCAGTCTTGGTTCCACACTTTCAGACAGCCGCGCTGCTATATCTGCTTGCGAAGTCACAAAAGCATAAATTAAAATGATATCAATAGGCAGTACACACGTGGCCTTTAGCTTGTTCTATGGTAGAGGTGTGCACCGAGAGCGAAGAGAGGGTGCCGATTGAGAAGGCAATGTAAACGGGGCTCGATAAAGCTATAGCGCTATATTCTTGAGGCGAAGCTAAACGTCCCCCAACCCTTTACTGCAGTTTTTTATCTTCACTCTAAAGTCTTCCCTCATCTCAAATGCCTACGAAGACTTCCGTGGGGTGTTTTCATGCAACACCGACACCCAAACCTTTGAGGTGAATGTCGAGGTTTTTCATCCTAATGCCCAAGAGATAAGCAACTGAGAGATACCGTAACTTCTCGCCTCTGATACCTAATGCTTCGAGACCTGTGTTTACTTACTCTATCATCATCTGTTTTATTGCGATAGCAATTTTATGGACAGTCTCAGCTTCTTATTGCCGTCGCCGCCACCACCGCTGTCGTTACTAGTATGTATAAATGTATATCTATTTACATATTGCGAAATACTCACTCGTCTCCTCTGTTTGCGGAACAAGCATCGCCTTTTCGGCTGGGCTCGTCTGTGCGGCACTTATCTCACCCGCGAACAATGAAGGGGTGTGCGCTTATGGTTGCTGCTTCATCGCAGCAATGATCAGCGCGCGCCTTGTGCCCCAACAGCAGGCGTGAATTTCTAGGGGCTGCACTCTCGACACACAGAAATACGGTGACAAAAGTCTACCTGAAGCAGCTGTGTTCTCTTACACCAGTGTTTTGTAGAGCTTCGTGAGATCGGACCTAAGTAGGTTGACCGACTGCCTCACTTCTTATATCAACGCCGTCGCTACTCACGAGACCTGTTGTGGTCGTCTACTGTAGTCTTGCCACAGGAAACTTGGCTACTTAGCAATCGTATATTTACTACAAAGAATATTACTCCTAAAAATTAATCCTGACTTGTTGCTTCGTATTACTCTTTGCTTTGTAAAACATTCAAATATGTTGATATTGCATTTATTGCTTCACCCTTTTGGCGAAACTGACTTTTTTTTTCTTGATGTATCAAAACACGGTTGTGATCCTCCTTCTCTAGTCTCATAGCCCTCTTTTTTGCTTTCATTTATTTTCACCTTAACCACAACATTGAATCATTGGGCAACACATACAATAGACACCTTACGCCGCTTAGTGTCATTGGAATTGAACTATTTGTTTAATAATGTTATCTCCTCATTGTGTTATTCCCGCTCAGTTTTTGAACTCCGATAATATTCTAAATTAGTCTATTCTAATCATATTCGCGCAAGTCTTTTTCGCGAATAAGGCACTTGAGAGTAACAGTCCCACACCCCTAAGACCGAAGGAACCCCTTGTTAACACTGATAATTCAATGATTGCTGGCAAACACAAATTAATATTCACATCGTCCGCACCGTCCATGGTAAACAGTCATTACATTTTACAGCACTTGCTCTCTGCAATATGCTACTATCCACTTTAAAATTGCTAAATGCCCATAGGCTTTGTTCTCAACTGAAAAATTTTTTCTTTGACTCATCTAACCCCAGTTTTTGACTGCTCTGGTTATTTTTCGCCCCTATTAGTTATTTTTAATTTATACTTTCAAGCCCTTTTGTGTGCTATTTTTACGATCTAAGTTATACACCTAATGTTTGCTGTTTATTTTCTGTGATTTTTCATTTTGTACACTGCATTTTACTGTATTATTTTGAATAAGGCCCACATTCTACCCTTTTACTCTTATTCACTCAGGCACATTACATTTATTCTTCAAAGATTTTTGATAATGCTCTTTGTTGACTTGTTTTTCTTTTGCCTGTACTATATTGGCTTTTGTCATTACAATTTTGTGTGTAAGATTCACCATATTTTCATCCACAGAAGGTCTCATTTTACTCTCTGACTATAAGACCTTCTTTTGTATATTCTTTAAATTTGCTTATTCCTTTCTCTGATTTTACATGAATGTTTCTGATTCTGATTCTGTATATTTTGGAGTTTCTCCTGCCTCTTTAGACCTAGTGCATTTATCAGTCATCTGAGCACTCCGTTTGTGTAAGCGATGCGTTGGAGTTTTTTTTTTAAGTTGTCTAGTTCGAACACCACAGGACAGCGTACGCACTAACGCGTGCACAGGCGCCTGTAGACGTCTCGTAAATGTCCATTCAGCTTGTGTCAAGCAAGGCGACACAGCAATAAGCCGAGCCTACTGAGGTGCTGACAGTTCTGTCCGGCGTAGCGGTCTCACCGGAATGCGTGCCGAGAAAAAGAAAAAGACCTTTATTACTTATTTAGGTGGCTGACTCTCATATACTTATACTGTAAAATAAAATAACGTTTACAACAAAAAATAAGAAGAGCAAGTAAGGAAATTTTAGTAAATTTCTATAAATAATTGTATTGTAGTCTGCACCGGGTGTTCAACGTCAGCACTGAGAAGGTAATGAAAACTATCTTTACAGATAACCTACACATTTCATGGGGGACAGAAATTTAAACTTTAGATAACTATTTCCACTGAAATCCTCTAACTATACAGCAAGCAAGCGTATTTGCAGTGAAAAGTTTGAGGCAGTCACGTTTATGCTCAGTTGCACAAGGGACATTATTATAACCTTTTTTTCCCGATATCTTCCTGAATGTTGTATTGTTATTTTCGTGATAACGCATGCAGGGTGGCGAAGATGGGCGCAGTCATACTTCTCAATGTGACGAACAGTCATCGCTTTTTATCGCCAGTTGCTATTTAAAGACTAACCATCATAAGTTTCACAATGCGTACAACCCGTTTAATTATTAAACGATGCATGCAACTGCCACGGCAAATCCAGGAGGAGCTTTGCGCCGTGCCGAATTTACTACATGCGTGATCATGTACACGCAAATGAACATTGATGTGTGGGTTTAGCTTCCAAAAACCACCACAACATTATGAGAGACGCTGTAGTGGAGGGTTCCGGAAATTACGACCCCCTGGGGTTCTTTAACGTGCACCTAAATCTAAGCACACGGGCCTTGTACAGCAGTTTTGCCTTCACCGAAAATGCAGCTGACTCAGCTGAGATTCCATCCCATGACCTGCGGGTCAGCAGTCGAGTGCCGTAGACACTACACCACCGTGGCGCGGCACAAATAAACCTTGCAATGAAATATCTCAGAGCACCGATATTCCTCGAATAATCTTCCAAATTGATCTTTGTATCAATATGACTGCCTTCAACTTCCGACGCAATCGTTGCCGCTTGCTGTACTTACTGAAAATTTAATTAATTAATGTTATAAACTCGCGGCTGACAGAGATTAATATTTTGTCATTCTGTGCCCACCTCCATACGTAAGTTATTGGGAAACGTGATTATGTGTTCTTCCCGAGGTGGAATTTTAGGAACACCACAAAGCCCAATTTTGAACAATTAAAACTGGTGTCCCAGCTAACTAGTACATATACGTACACCTCAGTACATCGTAGCTTGGTCAAAGAGAGACGGGTCACGAAGTCTATGCAAAACTGAGCGAAGCACCTCTGATCGCAGAATGAGTCTATACCTGCTGAATATGCGAATGCTTTTCGAGGGTAGTGGGGCGCGATAAATATATCCACTGAGAAGCAATAGCAGTGTTCTCGCCTTACAAATGCCTTAGTTTAATTCTTTAAACCCAGGGGTCTTCTCAGCTTGTAATGGACCGCAAATGATTTTTACATTTGCAAGCACCATAAAATTGGTAAAATAAAGTAAATTGACAACAAAATAAAAGTGAATGCGCGGATTCCACAACACGTGCCAGCTGACTTTCGCGAATATTTCGGTGGTTTCGAAAAATTTGCCAGCCTGTTACAACTGGTGTAATAATCAAAAGCGACAAGAACGTGTGCATTTGCTGATGCATTAGAGCACAGCATTGAAAAGCGAATTTTTCGCAAGGCATAAAAAGCTAAAGCTTCTTTTCTTTGTGGATAAGTTCACTTTTGATCAAACGACTATATCATATTACGATGACATCACTTAGTCAAACTTTTCCAAACTTCGTCTTTCAGCATAAAGACATCGGTGGATGTTCCAAAAAATATGAGGTTGCAGATCTAAACCCGCAGAAGTGTTTAAATGTAATCATGTTGCAAAAAATTTAAAGCAACAATGCTTTAGAGTTTAGTTTGAAATTGTAGAGAACAAACCATTTGAAAAAACCTCAAAACAAGACGTTGTAGAAATGCAGGCAAGAATGATAGTGATGATGTGGTAAACAATTTTATGTTCATTAAAAGGGCATGCATTATTCTGTTCTGATAAGCAAGGAACACCGTGAGCAGAGTAAGAACGTCAAAAGCGTCACGTAAAAGTGCATGGAAAAGCGGAAGGCAGAATGAAACACATTGTTCATCCAGTTCTTTCTTTATCTGAAGCGTTTTTGTGATGGAAGACCTTTACAGCCTGGGGGGCATCACAGAAGCGCTACTATTTTTTTTGTTTGCAATATAGAGAAGCTGATAGTGAGACTCTGAAGCGTTACGACAGCACAAAAGATGTACGCTCCTTTCACGCTAAGAAGTGTGAGGCATCAATAAAGGTTGCTTGCTGTGTACACGCCTTCTCAAAATCTCGTGCTGGCGAGGAGGCATGGTTTTTTGTTTATGGTTGCTACGCTTAATCCCTAGTAAGTGGTAGATGCAGGCCGGTGGGCTTGTGGACTCATATGTGACTTATAGTAAACAGCGACTTGCCCCGAGGATACTCCATCTGCATGGTGAGTAGGCATACTAGATGCACATAAGTATGCTTGGTAATCACTTCGAAAAACGGAGCATTGAGCGAGAACGCATTTCATCAGAGAATGTCATTTGCACACAAATAAAGGGCTTGAGGGGGGCTGCGTTTGTCGCATGGTTTCCTTCCTTCTTGCCTTAGTTTATTTTTTTGTGCACAAGTATTGTTCACAGTGTAAACCACACAGCCCACCTGCTGCAACAGGAGTTTATTGTTCTCAAGATATGACAGTTCCGCCCTAATTGAACATAAAACAGTTACAACCGACATGCCATAAAACATATAAACAGAAGCACGTGAAAGAGAGCACGTGGATATATGAGCTCTGCCCTGTAGTATTTCGCCCCTCTCTATATATATCCGCCATGGCTGTGATCTTTTGGTGCAGTGGTTATGATGCGCAGAGTCAAGACCCTATATCGCAAGATGAAAGCAACACTAACAACAAGGACCAATGTTAGAGAAAAATCAAAGTGTTTTGTCATCAGAGATTGTCATGTTGAGGAAAAACGAGAGCAGAGAAAAAAATTCCGTAGAAATTAAGTCGGCAAGAAAAGCCTATTTTTGCATATCAAGCATTGAAAATTTTGACGCCAGCTATCACGTAAAGAATCCAAAGAAGAGCAGCAATGCTGGTGTCTGTCTCTTCCATGTGTGTGTCGTAGATAACGCTTTAGATAAAATGAGATAAAATGAAAGTGTACCGAAGCAGTGTATCTATAATATTTTTTGCAATGCCTTTTCCTAGTCGCCGCTACATGATGTCGGCATAAACAGACGTGCATTGATAATAAAAAGTGATGTCTGTGATGTAAATGGCAAGCTGGGGGTCACCACACAACTAATGCTGTAAAAAAATAAGTGTAAAGCAACAAAATCACAGATAAAGAGTGAAGAATACCAAGATTTAACGGTATTCGTGAGCCATCGATCACAATCCTTTACTTTTTTGTTTACTTTTGCTCTCCTAAAGACGCCTATTTACCCCCCCCCCCCCCAAAAAAAAGGCGTGTGCACAAATTGGGTTGGAAGCGGCCGTTCCTTGGCGTTATGATTCGTGTCGTAATCTCGTTTCAGGACTTCGAAAAGTTTTTCAGATGTTTCTTCCTCACCCACGCTGTCAGACCGCATTGCCTGAGCAGCGGACACCAGCACACATACGGACAAAGCTCCTTTGACATTCCCGCAAAGCGAAGGTTGAAAAGACAGGCTAGATAGAGCTGGCGGGACAATAGTCGATTTCATTCTTGCGCATCAAACTGAACTCCGTTCTGGTTCTGAGCAAAGAGGCTGAACATTCAAAAGCTGCATAAATAAGTTTAAGAAAAATACAAACGATGAAGTTAGGTGAGCGATAAAGGTGCAAGATTAGGTGCAAACCTTTATTTATCTTCTAACAGAATGGTATTGTGAGGAAGACGACGAATACGCGACTATATTAGACAGTGAACATGAAGCCCTTAAGCGGTCAATTATAGCTTGCCAGAATATAAGAATAGTATCATATATATATATATATATATATATATATATATATATATATATATATATATATATATATATATATATATATATATATATATATATATATATATATATATATATATATATATATATATATATATATATATAGTCAAGTGGATCCTCCATGAGCGGTCTCAACGTGGTTTATTTCGATGTTTCGGCATTGAGTCTGGCCTTCATCAGAATTGAGGGTACAGTTTGTTGGTGCTCAGCTTTATACCATATTGAATCAGAGGGTGAAAAAGAGGAAAAACAAAAAAGAAGAAAAAAAGAAAAAAAGAAGAAAAGAGAAACAGGAAAAAACGGGAATATAGGGTGAACTGCCCCGGGCGCCCCCTTTCACTCTTTCTTCCCCTTCCTCCTCCATCTCTCTCCCCTTTCTCCTTCTCACCTTTAGGATGTCTGCAGTCTGTGTATCCTTCCTTTTACTAATGCATTATTCCCGACCAGACGGTGCCTCCTGGCTCTGGTGGTTCGGTGTCTAGATCCAAATAAGAAACATGTCTTTCTTATTTAGACCCACAGCGAGGATGAACTTCTTAGCTTTATCGACACTTACAGTGCTGTACATCCGAACATACACTTCACACACACTTACTCGCAAACAACCGTAAATTTTCTTGGTGTTACCATAACGATAGAAGAAGACAAGCTTTCTACAACTATATATCGCAAATTAACGGATCGACAACAATACCTCCATTACCAAAGCGATCACCCGCGCCACTCTAAGAACAGTATTCCATACAGCCAGGCTCACTGGTTTAAGCGAATCTGTTCAAGAGGCGCTGATTTTGACACGAGCTCACAGAGGCTAAAACTTATGCTCGATAAACAAAAGTAGCCCTCACATGTAATTGAAGACGCCGTTCAAGAAGCCAGAAAACTGAAGCGTGATGACTTACTTATGAAGCGACCACCGCAAGAAGACCCACAACCAACAAACCTCTGCTTGACTTACAGCACAGATTTCCCCAATGTAAACAAAATCCTTAAACGACATTACAACATTCTAAAACAAAGTGAACGTCTGAAACGCGCATTACCATCCGCTCCTGGCGTCGTTTACCGACGACCACGCAACCTCAAAGACACACTTGTCCACTCTCAAATCATTACCTCACTCCCTAATAATTCATGCTGACCTTGTTTAGAGTCACGATGTCTTGCATGTAAAGCGATGCGAGAAACACAGAAAGCAACCAGCACACAATCAAAGTTTTTGATTAACATACGAGGAAACCTAACATGCGATTCCTCTAATGTGGTATACCTACTCGAATGCAACGTGTGCGGTATGCAGTACATCGGACAAACAAAAACACCATTTAGGATTCGCTTCAATAATCACAGAGCCCATGCGAAATCAGCCCCAAAGCTACCCCTATCAAAACATCTGAATCTTCCCGACCAAGCATTTGACAAACTATCAGTAACGCTCTTAGAGACGGGATTTAAATCAAACCAAGAACGCGAACAACGAGAGTCATACCTTATCCACTGATTTAACATCCTCGATAAAGGAATAAATGAGAATCTGGGTACACTTGCAGCAATTAAAGCATTAGAAAACAGTAACGGCAATAATGAAAAAATAACTGAGTGCACGGCACTGCAGCTGCGAAGGGCACTGGAAGACTCAAAAGAATTCCAAGTGTACTACCCTTCCCTAAGTACAGCTCTCATCTGTTTCTCTTTTACCTCACTATACAATGACGTCTGCATAACATGACATGCCCAAAAGCAACGTTCTGCACAGTCGGGAGGCCCCTACTGCACGTGTAATGCAGAAGCAGGCAAGAATTGCCACTGCACCTGCTTTCCAACCTCTGTGGCAATACGCGGTGCCCCTCTTTCCATGACGAGAGGTTGACGGTGCGCTGAGTAGTTAAAGGCTTAAAGATCTTAATAAAGCTCTTTTTCCTCTACACCGAACCGCCAGAGCCAGGAGGCGCCATCCATTACAATATATATATATATATATATATATATATATATATATATATATATATATATATATATATATATATATATATATATATATATATATATATATATATATATATATATATATATATTAATATATATATTTAAATATATTTTGTAATATATTGTTATTATTTATTGGACTTAATCTTTCTCATCTGTTCATAACCATCACAAGTCTTCGTGCCGTTCCTCGTCGTGATCGGTGCCATCTTGCTGTTGCTTGAATAAAGCGTCAGCTGATCCATGATATTTCAAGTAATGAAAGGTGCTTCCCGATCTTTTCGACCTCTCTCCATCTAAAGCCAGCTCCTTGAACTCCGTTCAGGACGCTGCTTACGCCAGCAGAGCACCATCTCGCAAGAGCAAGCCCAACCGAACCATCCGCCGGCCCACCCAACTGCGCCAACCCCAGCCCGGTCAACAACCTCCCTCGGGAGCCTCCGATCTTCTCCGTTGTGGCTGGCGAAGATGTCGAAGACTGGCTTGACAACTATGACTTCGTAGGTGTTTATAACAACTGGAGCGCGACATCGAAATTAACGCACGTCCAGTTTTAAGTTTCTCAGGTTGGCAGGACGTGGTTTCTAAAGCATGAGAGTGACTTCCGCTATTGGTCTTCCTTCGAAGACCAGCTCCTACTTATTTTCGGCAAACCGACTGTTCGTTCGGAAGTTGCTCGAAAGAAACTGGCACAACGCGTTCAAAATTGTGGTCAGTCCTACACTTCTTATACTGAGGATGACCTTACACTTTGCCGCCGTATCAACGACATCATGCCAGAATATGATCGTGTCCTACACCTTCTGACGGGTATCGGACCTACCGCTTTCAACGCCCTCGCCGAGCACAACCCTTCGACGGTTTCCGACGCTGTCTCTGTATGCCAGCGGCTTGATACTCTGCAGTCAATCCGCCTGTGGCCCGACTTCTCTGAGAACCTCCTCGCAAACAGTATGGAGCTCCGATCTATGATTCCAGCCCTAATTCATGAAGAATTGCAAGCCCACAGTGTACCTCCTTCTAACAAGGTCTGTGCTCAACCCGTCTCTACCAATCTTCGTGGCATTCTCAGGGAGGAAATGTCAGCCTTTGAGAGCGCCCACCATGCTCCACCTTGCCCCCAACCCAAATCGTACGCACACATCACTTCAATGCAACCCTCACCGTCTTCAGTCATGTTATTGTCACATGGTATTGGTGAATGAGCAAGGTGTGTGGGTGATGGCTTTTATGGGCACGGGAGCAAATATTTCAGTCATGCGTGCCAGCTTGTGTTCTCGATTGCGGAAAGTGAAGACACCCTACCTTGGGTCATCTTTGGTTGGGGCCAATGGAGCAATAATTGGACAATCGGCCTAATGTACAGCACGTGTCTTCACCGACGGTATTTGTCATCACATCACTTTCACTGTCTTCATGTCGTGTGCTCATGAACTAATTTTAGATTGGGACTTTCTCTCATCAGCATCTGCATTCTTTCTTGCCATCAACGCATAGTACAGATGACCGAAACCTATTATTGCAGCAAACTTATCGACGAGAAACTACTGCGTTTTTTTCACAGCTTCCGATTCCATACTGCTCCCGGGTCAGGAGCAACACATCATCATCACTTCTTGGAATATTGCCAATGCAATAGTGACGTATTTTTAACTCCTTCCAGCCACTTCCAGGTCACGGCGGATTACTTCCCTCCAGCCTGGTGCGGTTCAAAGACAGTGCTGCAATATTCCTTCGCCTGAACCCTATCATGCAACCTGTGCTCCTACCCCAAGGTTCTGCAGAGTCGTGTTATGTGTATACCCAGCCAATATCTTTCGTTTTTATTGGCGCCTAGCCAGCTAAGGGCCACACAAGGAGGCCAGCCTGTTACTTTTTCCTCCTTCGCTCCTGAGATAACTTCTGACCTTCCTGCATCTCAACGTGAGGCATTGCTAAGTTTTCTAACAAAACACCAGGCCTCCCTCGACGCCAGGCTTCGAAACTAAGACAGACCACAGTTGCGCATCATCGCATCGACACTGAAGGTCAGACTGTAGTTCGCCGTTGTCCATAGCAAGTCTCCTTGGCAGAGCGCAAAAACACTGATGAGAACATGACCGATATACTAAAGAGAAACATCATACGACCCCCTGCCCGCTCTTCGTCATCACTCGTTGTGTTCGTACAAAAGGAGGATGGATCGGTACGATTTTGTGTTAATTACCGTGCGCTCAACAAGATTACCCGAAACATTATGCATCCAAAGCTCCATATAGATGATGCGTTGAATAATTGCAAGCCACCCTATACTGGTCCAACCTTGACCTTCGATCCGAGTATAGACAAATTCCAATGTACGAAGCAGACAAACAAACGACCGCCTTTTCTACGTGAGATGATTTTACGAGTTTAACGTAATGCCCTAGTCACATTTGAAAGGATGATCGACACTGTTCTTCGCGGCCTCAAGTGGAAAACTTGTCTGTGCTACCTTGATCATATCGTCGTGTTTTATTACGCTTTCGCTCACCATCTCTGACGCCTAGATGAAGTACTCATATGCCTCTTCAATGCTGGACTTCAATTAAACACAAAGAAGTGCCATTTCGGTACCACATTTATAAAAGTTCTCGGACATCTCCTTAGTAAAGATGGCATCCAGACCGATCTGGACGAAATTTTTGCAGTACTCAATTTTCTGCGCCCCTTTCGTTTCGAAGAACTACGCAGCTTCCTTGGACTTGCATCGCACTTTCGCCGCTTCATTCGCAACTTTCTAACCGTTGCCACTCCTCTTCACAAGCTCCTTGCTAGTACCGGTTCCTTCGATTGGAATGATCAGTGCGAAGCCTCATTTCGAGAAATCAAGCACGCACTGAAACCCCACCGGTGCTTTGTTATTTCGATGACAAGGCGTGTACGTTATTACACACTGACGCTAGCGGACAAGGAATCGGCGCCGTACTCCTCCAGCGTAACCATTCTTTTTCGTGAGAAATTTGTCGCGTATTCAAGCTGCCCAGTGAGCTCTGCAGAAAATAAGTACTTGATAACTGTACAAGAGTGCTTGGTTGTTGTGTGGTCTATCTAAAAATTTTGTTCGTATCTGCACGGTCGACATTTTACTGTTGTGACAGGCCACCATGCTGATTGTCGACAATCAAGAACTTGTCGGGGTGCCTTGGCCGCTGGATTCACCGATCACAAACATATGACTTTGACATCATCTACAAGATCGGAAGACAGCACCAAGATGCTGATGCTTTGTCACGATGACCTTTGCCACCATCTTCGACACACGTCACATCACCTTGTTTAATTGGCTGGGCTATGTGAAGGACACCTCGTCGATATCATTCATTTCTTCCCAGCCTTCATCCACCCATCCTTCAGTACTTTCCACTGACCAGCGAGCGGATTCTTATTGCAGTGACCTCATCGGTCGGCCCACCAGTCTCCCCCAAATGCCAGGCTCCAAAAACACTGACTATTCAAATTGGAGGACGATGTGCTCTATCGATACATTTCCCACCCGGAAGGTCATCGATGGATTTCGTCGTACGACGCGCACTTCGCATTGAAGTTTTGCGCACTTCACACGATGACCCTAGGTCACGCCACTTCGGTTACTACAAAAGCTACAAGCGCATCCGCAGTCAATTTTTCTGGCCAAGTCTTTCCACGACGGTAGCTAGGTATATTGCCTTATGCGCACTTTGCCAACACTGCAAGCGGCCAACTACTGCTCTAGTCGGGAACCTACAACCCCTTGCTTGCCCAGCAGAGCCGTTCTCGGCCATCGGAATCGACCTCTTCGGGCCTCTCCCAACTACTTCAGACGGCAAGAGATTGATCTTCACCGCGGTTGATCACTTGACCCGGTAAGGTGAGACGGCTTGGATCCCTTCAAGAACTGCTTCCGAAGTAGCAACTTTCTTCTTGAATGCTATTCACCTACGTCACGGGGCCCCTCATGTTCTTTTGATTGATCGAGGCAAGGCATTTCTTTCAAGCACGCTAAGTGAAGTTCTTCAAACACCAAAAACAGTTGATAAAAAACGTCTGGCTATCACCAAAAAACCAATGGCTTAACGGAGAAATTTTATCGCACGCTCTGTGACATGCTGTCCATGTATATCCAATCTAATCATAGTAACTGGGATTTCATTCTTCCCTTACTCACGTAGGCATATAGTACGTGAGTACAACGAACCATAGGCTATTATCTCTTTTTCCTAGCATACGGACGCCGACCGACATCACCACTCGAGGTTTCATTCTTTTCTGGCCCCGTCAACGTTTCACCATTTGTTTGCGACCAGTTTCTGTCGTGTGTTGCTCTATGCCGCCGTCTTGTCCGTGTAAACACCGAAGCTAGCCAAGAAGATCTAAAACATGGTTACGATGACACTCACCATGTCGTTGTCTACCGACCAGTTGACGACGTACTTCTATGGGCTCCAGCACGAACGCCTGGCTTATGAGAGAAGCTCTAGTGGCGCTAGTTTGGCCCCTACAAAGTTGTCAAACAGACCTCATCGGTGAACTACCATGTCACACCTCTTCATGTCATCACTGACCAGCGCTGCCGCGGGGCAGAGGTTGTGCACGTTTCGCGTCTCAGGCCCTATCGTATGCGTTCCACAGCGTAAATCGGGGCTGGCCGCTTCCGTCGACGGGGGAAATTAGTGTGAGAATACATTGGACTTCATCGTGTTCTCATCTGTACATAACCATCATCGGTCATCGTGTCGTTCCTCGTCGTGATCGGCGCCATCTTGTTGTTGCTTAAACTTAAAGCGTCAGCTGAACCTTGGTATATATACATATATATATATATATATATATATATATATATATATATATATATATATATATATATTTATATATATACATTGTTAGTAGCGATTACTTCAGTGACCTGGGAACGATATGAACTAGATTGGCTTCACGCAACGCCATTCCTCTATTTAAACTTGTGCTGCGGCATAACTGGGGCACCCTGAATATATATATATATATATATATATATATATATATATATATATATATCATTACGCAGCGTGATTTAAGAGAGGAGTGGCATTACACCGAGCAACACTAGTGAATATTGTTCCCAATGTACGGTAGTAGCTCCAACAAGTTTTTTCGTTGGTAGCAAACAATTATATTGTCATAATCATGTAACCATAGTAGTTTCTCAATTGTCAAAATGTAAATGATGCAAATGTGCGCTTGTAGAAAAAATATGGGTCTGTCCTACTTCAGCAACGTATTATTGCTTGCTCTTTTTTTTCTAATAAAAAAAGCCGCCGAAAGACAAAAACTGACGCGTGACATCACCGCCGCTTGCATCTGCATCAAGCGCCCTCAAACAAGCTCACCTTCAGACAGCTAGTAGCACTGAATGAAACTTAGAAAAAAAAACACAGATCACGCTATCTGCCACTTCCCGTCCAGAGAAACGCCCCGCCAATATGTTACAGAGGCTTAGATCGCTCGAGTTGAACAGCGATCTGGCCGTGTTATCAATCAGGACAGTTGAACGTGTGATAGGAATGGTGATACCGACGTACACTCAAGCAGAAGGAATCCCTGCAAAATTGCGACGCATGTTGTTGGCAACTGACCTGTACCCTTGCCTATGTGCCACACGCTGCCTTTGGCAACGGGAAAGCGGCAAAGCGATTGCTTTCAGTGAGAATATTTGACGGTGCTGCTTTCTTTTACGGGTGTGAGTGTTGTCACGTATTATGTTTTATATTTCGCGGGCTTTTTTATTCACATACATAGCCCGCAATTAATACGTTGTTGGAAGTAGCACACAAAGACGTCATTTGATCATGTGCACATCTGCCTCATTGACATTTTGAAAGTTAAGTGAGTACTTTGTGAGTTAAAAATATAATTAGAATAAGCAGTAAATAACCACTAACAAAAAATTTGAAGTGGCTACTTCAGTGTACTGGGAACGATATGAACTAATAATTGAGACGCATAAAAATAAATAAATAAATAAATAAATAAATATATATATATATATATATATATATATATATATATATATATATATATATATATATATACTCTGACGAAGGCCGTGCCACGGCCGAAACGTTAGTAAATACGATCCTTTTCTTATGTGCTATCTTCAAGTTATTTCAATATAGAAAATACCCGGACCTGTCGTGCCTTCCCTTCAAGTTCTATATATATATATATATATATATATATATATATATATATATATATATATATATATATATATATATATATATATATATATATATATATATATATATATATAATTTACTTGTAATCCTTTTGCACGTATTCGATCTAGGACAAGTACGGCTCTCTCCCTGGAAAAGAAGTTCCTACATTTCGATAGGTTGGCCTACCTACGTCAAATGCCACATGCGACTTGCACTTTTGGGTGTTGTCGTGGCAGCTATAGCGTCGTGTGGTATGGTCGTCAACCATTGCCACAAAAAATGGCCTTGCAGCAAGATAGTTAAGAATGTGTCAAAAATCTCTACACCAGTGTTGACCATAGCAAACACACTGAAAATGATTCTGTGCAGTTCGTTATTGAGTGCTACTTCTGCGTCACCCAGAGTTAAGTACGAAGCCACACACTATTTTATATTACTTGAATTGAATGAACTTGTGAAACACGATACGATCGAAATGTCCACATAAGCAAGACGCGTTTGTCTTGATGTCCACTTTTACTTGTGTACACAGGCGAGTATAACTTCGAAAACCTGTAACTTTGACAGTGCTCTCAATAATCATACAATGGTTCGAAGAAACCCCCGCGAAGTGTTCATTAGTTACCTTCCCACACAGACCAATGATTGAATATGCCTTTTCTGTTGACAGGCGAAACATATAAATGTGAGGCAGCCTTTGACTAGCCTGTGTAATGCTGTCCCTTCATCCACACCACTCCCCTCGCCGCAGGTGTTAGAGTGGTGCCAGGTAGCTCATGCCTACCTAGCAGTGAGCGATGACGTCTCTCTCTCTCGCCTGCCACGCGCTCGCCAGGTGTCAGCTCTCTCTCGCTTCTCCCTCTCCACCACTCGCAATGCTCGAGCCGACCCCTCACGTGGGCATCATCTTACCAGCACCACTCTCTCCATCTGTCCGCAGGAAGGAGCCAGGAGCCTGTGAATCCATTGCCACTATCAGCTCCCGTTAAAAACTAAAGCGTTCGCGTCTTGTTTTACATGCTTAACAGCTTTATTCTGCATTTCAGGCAAAAAGGGGCGCTGGTTTAAGTAATGTGTTGCGCATGAAAGCGTTTGGAGATTCACCTGTGAGTAATTTCTTTCGAAAAACGTCAAAGATTGTGCTCTATCAAGTGTGTGGTCTTTCTATAAAAGCAAGGTTTAATGGAGCAACAAAGTGACTGAATAAATACAGTAAATTATGCTCATTATTTATTTATTTACACGCACATACAGGCAATCTAGAGCATGCAAAGAAACTGTGCCTTCTCATTCGCAATGTTCCTGCACTTTTATATGTACTCTTTCGGGGATCTTTCTCTCCAGGAACGTCCATATGGAGGAATACCATTATTGAAATTGCCAGGAGAGCTAATTGTTGTAGGGCGCTAAATAGATAGATAGATAGATAGATAGATAGATAGATAGATAGATACGCTCTAAGTCGCTGAAGTTCGTTAAGAAATTCATTGCATTTAAAAAAATGGCGCCATATCCGCGGAGTGAATGATGGATAGTGGGGCGAAGCATCCGTCCGTCCATTCATGCTTGCGTCTGTGCGGCCACCCGTGCGTTCATCCGCCCGTCCGTGCGTGCGTCTGTTCGGGCTTCCGCACGTTCATCTGTGCGTCCGACCCTGCTTTCGTCCATGCATCCGCTCCTGCGTCCGTCCATGCGTCCATCCGTCCGTGCTGCCATCCGTGCGTCCATCCAAGCATATGTCTGTGTGTCGGTTCGCCCACCTATTCAACAGTCCAAGTACCACCATCTCGCATCTTTTCATCATACATTCCCCATATAGAAGCACCGCCACCCAGCGGACGTTCCAAGGACTGAACGAGAAGAGGCACACACACAGTTTCTTACGGCTTGCGCTTCGTGTCTACTTCCCACCTTTAACCACCTCGAGTTCATGGTATATAGTAGTTCAATGTATTCATGGTACTGCGGCCTAACGCTCGCTAAACCTTTCAAAAACCTCGGAGGTTACGCCCAGCGAGTATAACGTAGCGACCCTTTCTTGTCTTCTGTGCGTTGTTAAACAATGAAAAATTCGCAGCGTGCGCGTTAACTAAAAGCCAAATTCTCCTGTCTCTCATTCCCTCTTAGCAGTCATTGGAATGTACATTGAGCACTATCTTTTATTGTTCAACGACGCACAGAAGAAATCTCTCACTGGCACCACCTTCGAGGTCAAAATGTAGTACTAGTTACTTACTACGACTGCTACTACGAGGGACGAACGGTTGCTGCTTTAAGGAGCTTCGCCCCTAAAACATGTAGAATGAGAGAAGACTGGTTGCGAGCCCAAGGCCTCTGCATGGCGGCCACACTCTGCGCTGGAGAGCCACCCCAAGGTTTGAAACTTGTTCGCGAATTGACCCTGTATTTTGTCACGTGTGTCCCGCGAGAAAGACGAAGGCGACAGTGTATACGCGCATTTGCACGCTTTTATGCAGAACGCAACAACGAGAACGGCGAGGAGCTTTCAGGCACGCGGTAAATAAAAAAGACCGACCCCCTTCTGCTTTCTCAGCGTCTTCAAACACGACCTCTGTCTTCACGTCGTGGCAATATAAACGGAGTGTGGGTTCCACTTATATAGTTGACACTTCATGCTCAACTAGTTCTTCTTCCAAGGTTTCACACTTCCGCCGAGAAATATTTGTGCAAGAAGTAGTTGACTCTGCATAGGTGTCGTCTCAAGCAAGTGATCACGCTAATATTTGTAATATTGCTTGTAAATGAGTAAAATAACTATCAGCTGCCAGACATGGTGAATTGTCTACCAGGTATGTCACTTTATCTTTCCAGCCAGTTATAAATGCCACAATCATAGTTCATCAATATGAACAGTCAGATCATCATCAGCTGCCATACATTGTGATTCGTCTACCAAATATGTCACTTAATATTTCCAGTCCATTATAAATGCCACAATCATAGTTCAGCATCATCAATATTAACATCATCAGCAAAAGCCACGCTATGTGTAAGATATGTGTAGCGGGTACCTCATTCCTTGTGCGAAATGACGCTTATTGGAATATCGGGTAATTGCCTACTTTAAAAGAAGTTGTAGTTTATGTTGTATTGCATTAGATGTATTAGTTTTGCCAAGAGAGTGTCAAACTACCTCTGGAAAGACCGCACATCTACCTTTCGCTGTGAGTTGACAGTGTGTTCTATGCAGGCGCCGCGTTTTTTTTTATTTATGAGATGAAGCTCGTCATGGAGCATAAGCTTGTTTTAGGGGCGAAGCTCCTTATAGCGGCACCCATTCGTCCCTCGTAGTGTGTAATAAGTATAACATTTGGACCTCCAAGGTGGTGCCGGTGAGGGACTTCTTCTGTGCGTTGTTGAACAATAAAAAATAGTGCTCAATGTGCATGTCAATGGCTGCTAATGGGGAATGAGAGACAGGAGCATTCGGCTTTTAGTTAACGCGCAGACTGCGATCACCATTTGCAGCCATTGCCATGTACATTGAGCACTATCTGACAAGAAAGGGTTGCTACGTTATACTCGCTGGGTGTATTGGATTGGATAAACTTTTATTTGGTCCTCCAAAACACAGATCACTGTGTTGCGGGCAGCTCCCACGTGGGGACTGAGATGCCAAGCTCCTCAGCCGCATCGCGGGCTTGATGGACAGCCCAGAGCTGATCTGCCAAGGACGAGCTGCGGATTGCCGCCTCCCATCTGGCAGAGGTGATGTTCGATATATGAGCAAATTTGGTGCACTGCCAGAGCATGTGTTCTAATGAAGCTATTTCCCCACAATGTGGACAAAGATTACTTGAGTATAGGTCAGGGTACATAATGTGTCACATTTTCAAAGTAGGGTACATCCGCGTTTGCAAAAGCCTTAATGTAAGTGCTTGGGCCCGGGTTAGATTTTTGTGAGGTGGAGGGAAAATCGTTCTAGACAGATAGAAATGTTTAGTGAGCTCGTAATATGTTGTAGGAATTTCCCGGTTATCTCCTTCACCGGTAGAACGCATCCCCGGGGAGGCGCGGTTGGAGAATTCTCGCGCCGCCTCGTGTGCTGCTTCATTGAGATTGGGAGGGGAATCGTTGATTTGCCCAAGGTGAGCTGGGAACCAACTCAGAAGATGATGCGTTATGTTGTTGCCTTGCAGTATTCTCAGCGTTTGTTCAGAGACCATCCCCTTGGCGAACGCCCGTAGTGCTGCCATAGAATCACTGTAGACGACTTCAATGTTATCCATCTTGAGTGCTAAGGCGATGGCCACCTGTTCCGCAATGATTGGGTCTTTCGTACTGACCGTCACTGAGTTGACGACATGGCCAGCCCCATCGACCACCACAGCCACAAACGCTTTCCCATTGGCGTAAAAAGCCGCGTCAACAAATACGACCCCTCGTTCCTCGTTTGAGACTTGATGAAGTATAGTCCTGGCCCTCCCTATTCTTCTTCCGACGTTGTGTTCTGGATGCATGTTTCTTGGTATAGGAGACACCGTGATATTCTCTCTGATGTTGTCGGGGATATCATTGTAATAGCGTCTGATTGCCATTGGGTGTTGGCCAAGCTCCTGCAGGATCATTCTCCCCGACCTTGTTGTAGATAACCTTGCAAACTGTGCTCTCTCTTGGGCTTCTGCTATTTCTTCGAGCGTGTTGTGAATGCCAAGCTCAAGCAGACGCTCGGTGCTGGTATGTATGGGTAGGCCCAGGACCTTCTTGATAACTTTCCTGAGGAGCACATTCAGTGTCTCGGACTCTGCTCTTGACCAGTAGTGCATTGCTGCCTCTTACGTGAAGTGGCTTAGAACAAACGCATGCATCAACCTGATGAGGTTGTCTTCCTTGATCCCATTTCTTTTGTTGGCCACTCTGCGTATGAGGTGCACCGCACGTTCTGTTTTCCAAGTTAACTTGGCTATAGATTTGCTGTTGGTGCCGCTAGACTATCAGCATGCCCAGGACTTTGATGGAGTCGACCCTCTTGATGGCATCCCCTTGATTTGTATGCAGGTGGATGTCTATCTGGTTTAACGGCTTCCATCCCCTGGGCTTCGGTCCCCGGCGTGCAGTCCGATACAGTAAAAGTTCTGACTTACTCGAGGCGCACTTGAGCCCAGAAGGACGAAGCTACTCTTGTACGGTATCAATCGCCTCTTGCAGGGCGCTCTCAATCTGCCCCTCGCTTCCACCTGTGCACCAGAGGGTAATGTCATCTGCGTAGATGCTGTGCTTCAATCCTTCAATGCTCGATAATTTCTTTGACAGTCCAATCATGGCAATGTTGAACAGCATTGGTTAAATCATTGCCCCTTGCGGCGTGCCCCTTGCTTCTAGTTCGATTGCTGCGGTTTCGATATCTGCAATCTTCATCACGGCTTTCTGATCTGTAAGAAAGGACCATACGTAGTCATAGAAGGCTTTCCCCAGACCAAGCTTAGAAATTGCTTCGAGTATGAATGATTGATTGATTTGTGGGGTTTAACGTCCCAAAACCACCATATGATTATGAGAGACGCCGTAGTGGAGGGCTCCGGAAATTTTGACCACCTGGGGTTCTTTAACGTGCACCCAAATCTGAGCACACGGGCCTCGACATTTCCGCCTCCATCGGAAATGCAGCCGCCACAGCCGGGATTTGAACCCGCGACCTGCGGGTCAGCAGCCGAGTACCTTAGCCACTAGACCACCGCGGCGGGGCGCTTCGAGTATGAATGAGTGGTGGATGTTGTCAAACGCTTTTTCTAGATCTAGGCACAGAATGGCTCTCACGTCTCTGGTTTTGTTGTCAATGACCTGGTGTTTGATAAGCTTCAATGCATCTTGTGTGGATAGCCCTGCCCTGAATCCAACGATATTGTGTGTATATATGTCGTTATCTTCCAAGTACTTGTTTATCCTGTGCAGTATGGCATGTTCTGCAACCTTGCCGATACATGATGTCAAGGATATCGGCCTCATGTTGTCCAAGTTAGGGGGCTTTACTGGCTTAGGAATAAGGATCGTCCTGGCCAGCTTCCACTGCTCTGGCACCCTGCCTTCTTTCCATGCTGCATTGATCATATCCTTCAGGGTTTCAATTGAATCGTCATCAAGGTTACGAAGGGCCTTGTTTGATATACCGTCCGGGCCAGGGGCCGACCTGCCGTTGAGATCATGCAAGGCTCTTCTGATCTCCTCGATGTTAAAGTCGCCCTCAAGACCGGGATTGGGCCTGCCCTGGTACTGTCTACTTGGTGGTGCCAGTCCTGTTTTGAGTGGTAGATACTTATGCACGAGCCGCAGCACAACTTGCTGTTCTGTAGTGCGCCCTAACTCTTTATGCGAAATTCGAGCGATAACATGCTTTTGATTTGTTTTGGTGGTGTTTTCGTTGAGGAGATGCTTTAACATATTCCATGTCTTGCCATTGCGCATCTGACCATCGACGGAGTTGCAGATTTCGTCCCATTGCTGCCTGGATAGTGCGCGACAATGTTCCTCGACTAATCTGTTTACCTCAGCTATCTTCTTCCTCAGTCTTCGGTTCAGGCGCTGACCCTTCCAACGGTTCAGTAGTGCTTGCTTTGCCTCAAGAAGATGAGCGAGCCGGCTATCCATTCTTTCAACCGGAAAATCTGTGGTAATGGTGGAGGAGACGGATTTTATGTCATCTTTAATCTGTTTGACCCACTGCTCCAAGCCTTGTCTGTGGCCATCTTGTTCCCTTTCCATCCTTATCTTCCTGAACTTATCCCAGTCTGTGAAGTGGAATTCTCTCTGCTTTTTACGCTCCACGGAGAAGGTAGTGGCAAGAATGCAGTGGTCACTCCCTAGGTGTAACCTCCTTAGCTTTAGAAAGGTTTAGCGAGCGTCGAGCCGCAGTGCCATGAATACAATGAACTTGTATATACCATGAATGAACTCGAGGTGGTTAAAAATGGAAAGTAGATACGAAGCGCAAGCCGTAAGAAAGTAAAAGCCGAATTCTCCACCTTATCATTTCCTATTAGCAGCCATTGGCATGTACATTGAGCACTATCTGACTGAAAACGTTCGCTACGTCATACTCGCTGGGCGTAACCTCCTTGGTTTTCGAAAGGTTTAGCGAGCGTTCGGCAGCAGTGCCATGAATACAGTGAACTAGTATATACCATGAACTCGAGGTGGTTAAAGGTGGGAAGTGGACCCGAAGCACAAGCCGTAAGAAATTGTGCGTGTTCCACCTCTCGTTTAGTCCTTGGAATGTCCGCTGGATGGCGGCGCTTCTATATGGGGAATATATGATGAAAAGATGCCAGATGGTGGTACTTGGAGTGTTGAATAGATGGACGAACGGACACATAGACAGATGCATGGATGGACGCATGAACGGACGCAAGGGCGGCTGCATGGACGAACGCAGGGACGGACGCACAAACAGACGCACGCACGGACGGGCTGATAGACGCATGGACGGTCACACTGACGGACGCATGGATGGACGGAAGCAAGAATGAATGGACGGACGAATTCTTCGCCGCACTCTCCATCATTCACTCCGTGGATATGCTGCCATTTTTTTTTCATTCTCGTCATGATAAAAAAACATTGCTAAAATTGAAACTATCGTGAGACCCAGAAAAACGTTTTACAATGAATTTCAACTAGGCATATAGTAATTATAAAGTAAAAGATCACTTTTCGAGGTCAAAGTAGCCTATCCAGAAGAGTATTGACGATTTGATGTCTGATAAGGTATGGATTGATGTTCAGGCTTCTGAAAGAAAGTTGTAACCCAAAGGCACATATCGAGCAATATGTGTGTCTATCATTTCGCTCCACTGGTCGAGATCGAGCACGTTGGCGGCATGTGGGACTCTCTTTAGGGTACTTGTAATGCACAAGAAACTCTATGCTAATATTTTCAGCTCGCTGGAGGATCTTATACGTTGAATACAATCAAAGTGAGCTTCAAGCGTGAAAAAAAATAACCCACGAGGGTACCTGAAGTACAACTCGCTCTTCTTAGGTTAGCAGTCGATTGTTACTCGCTGCTTTCACATCGGTTTGTTGACAACCACATAAATCCAGTAAAAAATCTTTCTCCTCAAGATAGTTTCTTTGAACATCGCTGCTAAGAGCAATCTGAGGAATTCCCTCCGCGAAACGACTTGAACCGCACCAACATTGCGTCACTCTGCACGTTTATACG
Organism: Rhipicephalus microplus; assembly: GCF_043290135.1. NCBI lineage: Eukaryota > Metazoa > Arthropoda > Arachnida > Ixodida > Ixodidae > Rhipicephalus > Rhipicephalus microplus. The sequence goes on along the minus strand of NC_134700.1, from coordinate 118,654,380 downwards.
TGCACGGAGATCATTTCGCTCTGTAACCCGTTCGTAAGCGAATTGCCTGCAGTGTGCTGCCATCTATCAACAAACGCATAAAAAGGAGTGGCACAGCGTTGGCCATGTTTTCGAGAGCACATTGTGAGCCCACGCGGGTTCTCGCGTACAATGAATGTTGGGAGATTCTGAGATTCATGCACTGCAAAAGCATTGAAGAATGCTATGCGTACTTAAAAGTAGGTGAGTGTTAACTGCAAAGATCCGACGATAACGTTCAACTACCCACATGACTAAAGAAAATCTCGCAAAGCTGATCAGTCATTAAATCAGTCAATAAATAAATAAAAAAGAAATGAATATTTAATAATGATTTGTTTGCACAAAAACGGTGGTAACGATTGGGGACTATACAGATACAAAGGGAGGTCCCAAAGTCAAAAGACTGTACAGGGGACCTCCCATGAGTACCCTGCGGTCTTTAACCAAATGCGCGAGTTTCCACACTTTTCAGTTTACGAAAACTTCACGTCTTCCAAAAACGACTCAGATTTATCGTCTCATAGATGGTTCAGTTTATCCACTGGTGCGCAAAACATGCGAAGTGTTTTGTGTTCGTTTCTCCCTAGGGTGTTAACACTGAGGCTAGCACAGCCCAACAAGGAAGCGTCTGACTTATCATCATTTTCGAGAGGTCTCTCCTGAGTGCCGCTTGGCGGAGTGAAAGTAAATGGGCATGCAAATGTACGCTTTATATCATTCAATTTTGTCATATCAGGCGGCGCGCAAGTAACGTATCATTTCTCACCAATAGAGCATTGACACCTAAGCCAACCAGTTATGATGATCCACTTTGGGTAAACGCGTGGATGTTTTTTTTTGCCCTATGTATATTTATATCGTATTTAAAGGAGTACGTGCAGCACTTCAAAAGGCCTGCCAAGTTTTTAGAAAACAGGTGGCTCAAATTCGGTAAGCAGGAAGCAGTGCATGCGATCTACGTTTTGTCTATCAAAAGATAGCTTCTGTTTACCGTTTTTTGAATACTGGCGACTTGATATAGAGTAGTTAATTGCGTACTTTCTTGTCCAATCTCCAGCAACATCTCAGCTTCTTACCCTATAAAATGTAATATGAAGGCATGCTGGTTGTTTGTTTTTTTTTTCATTCGTCTTTATCACAAAAAGGTATAACGCAACACAATTAAGGCATTTTATAGTGTATAATCAGCTAAATGAATTTATAAAATCATTGGTATTTAGGATGGCAATGTTAGGTTGACATATAAGTTAATACCACAGCCAAACAGGGAGGCTTATGATTTTTCCTTCAAATCTGCTGCGTTTTATTGGTCATGAGTTTTCAGTTCAGTTTTTTCAGTTTCAGTTTATTTCGGACATAGTTACATGACACGAATTATGTACACGAGGCCAGGCAAAAGGAGACTCGTATGTCTCCTGACGAGGCCTTCACCTCGGACGTACGCGTCAGACAGCCAGGAGCAAAAACAGAGAACATGAGTACAATGCTCTTTGCACAACGTATATAAACAAAAAACGAACACTAAAAACACATTAGGACAAAAATTCAGGTTTAACAGGTTTAACAGGTTCAGGTTTCCTCCTTCATTTTAGAAAGGTTTAGTGAGCGTTGGGCCGCATAGTCATGAATACAGTGAACTAGTATATACCATGAACTCGAGGTGGTTAAAGGTGGGAAGTAAACTCGAAGCGCAAACCGTAAGAAAGTGTGCATGTGCCACCTCCCGTTTAGTCCTTGAAATGTCCTCTGGATGGCGGTGCTTCTATATGAAGAATATATGATGAAAAGATGCGAGATGGTGGTACTTGGAGTGCTGAATAGATGGACGAACGGACACACAGGCAGATGCATGGATGGAGGCATGAACGGACGCAGGCGCGGATGCATGGACGAACGCAGGGACGGACGCACGAACAGACGCACGCACGGACGGGTGGATGGACGCATGGACGGTTACACAGACGCACGCAGGAACGGACGGAAGCAAGAACGAATGGACAGACGAATGCTTCGCCCCACTCCCCATCATTCACTCCGTGCATATGCTGCCATTTTTTCTAATTTTTAAGCTTCTAAAGCTTTCTTTTTTGCAGCGGGCTTTATCTCACGCTGTTTTTTGAGGGCCCAATTCACATCATTTATGTGCATTATAAGTCGTGCATGGCAAAGCTGCCAGGGAAGGTTCACGCGGCACTTTTCAAAGCAAGAGATGTCTTTGGGCTGACTGTAGTTCAGGTCATCTTTCTGCACAGTAATTACGTGGCACAAATGCGTGACAACGCCTTGATTCTACAAAACATTTTTTCGTGTTTTACACTGTCTAAAAACAACAGAAGGCAGCATTGAATAGGTAACAAAGACGCCTTCCTCACTGCAGCATCGCTAAGGTTTGGTGAGAGCCTGAGTGATTGATATCTGTGGTTTAACGTCCCGAAACCGCCATATTATTATGATAGACGCTGCAGTGGAGGGCTCTGAAAATTTCAGCCACCTGGGGTTCTTTAAAGTGCATGGAAAGCCTGGGCACCTGTGCCTTCAGCCTTTTTGCCTCCACCGAAAATGCAGCCGCCGCAGCCGAGATTCGAACCCGGGTCATAGAAGTCATCAACCGAGTACTTAGCCAATAGACCACCACGGCGAGCCATTGGTTGGAACGTGAGATTGCCAGATCACCACTCCTTGGGGATTGCTGACAGATGTGATCTACTGGCCAATTTTCGAGAAATCGCTGCGCGATGCCACCCACAAAGCAGTACAGGGCGTTTCCTCTGTGATATCAAGGAGGTATTCAGCCGAGGTCTCGCTTGGTAAAAGCGTTTCTGTTACCACAGCCTGCTGAGCGTGAAGCTTCCCAAAGTACAGCCGTGAAAGAAAGTGGGAATCGACAACTTTGTGATTCCCGTGTGACGACAGTTCTGACAATGTCTCTACAAAACTGTATATTTGTATTTGTTTTATCGGGTTATCAGTAGCGTGAATGCACCTCTCTTTGTCTCTTACTTCTTCAGTTCGTTGCTATTGCGCTACTAAGCACTTACGCCATGGAACCCTAATAACTTGAACAACTTGCAATCGTACTGCTAAAATATCTGTGGTCTACGTATGTGCTTCTGATTAAGTGCTAACATCTCTCTTCTTGAAACAAACTTGGCTTGCAGGTTTTTTCTACGCATCACTGTTAGACTCGTTACTTTCTTCTGTTGAAACCCTGAAATAAAAAGAGGTCTTGTGACTTCTTTTGTATTCCGCTATTTCGCGGCCCCAGGAATGAAAGAGCCCTATGACATCACCCGCTTAAGGTATTCAAGCAGCAAAAATTAGGAACGTTCATTTTTTGCAAGAAAGAATTGTATTTATTGATATTTATTTGCTTTTAGCGGACACCTACCATGAACAAGATGATACAGTGATTCAGGGGAGATTTAGCTGGCTGTTGGGGGACTGCCCTCTGAAAACAACAAAAAATGCAGTGGCATAAAAGACTTCTTGTTTGAAACTGTCTTAGCCCACTTTCCGTAATATGGCCCTTTTTAACTCAATCGGATCAGCTGCATTTGTATATTTTTGCTTGACTTCTGCTAAAAATATTCTCTTAGGAGACATTATGAATTATTCTAAGTTTTATTACTCTTGTATATTAACATAACATTCTCAGCATTGCTGTTGTCTCGTTAGCTGGCTCTGAGCAATGTATTACTGCAGTTTTTTATTTATAATTGCTTTATCATTTTTTACACTACCCACAAATAGTAACTAGGTACAAACAATTTGAAAGCTGTTGTTTACTGCCACGCGCACAGACCTGCTCCTGTATAATTGCTACCATACACCGCCAATCTTACAGCTTTGTGGTATTAAAATGCGCGGTTTTACGGACCACAATACGTGATTGAGACACGCCGTATTGAGCGAGTGCGAACTATTAGGACTTCCGGAGGTGGGCGGGATCTTTGCCCAAGTTGTTCTTCACCTATTTGGGTGGCAGCGACTTATGCGGCAGCGACAAAGATGTGGCTGTAGAATTCGTAAAGATTTTATGCAATAAAATACATGGCTGCTCAAACCTAGGCACACTGATTGGCTGAAGGCAGAGACTGCACTGCTATTCACATCGGGACAGTTAAAGGGAGTCGCAGAACCAGACAGGCTCAATAAATAAAGCAAGGTCTTAATGCAGTTCTACTGGTCGAGAGAAGAGGCCATGGACCAGAGTGAGAAATTCTTAGTGTTAATGCTACAAGCCCTAATTCAGCGTGGTCTACGCTCGGACTAATGCTTTAGTCTTGAGATAGCGTAACAAAAATATAAAATAATTGACGCAAAAAGACGACATACAATTTACCGAAAATTAGCGATCACTCCGTAATACACGTAATGTTGAATGTCCCAACTCGTTTGTCCCATAATAACCCTAAGGTTATTTACGATTACGGAAAGGCTAACTTTTCGGCCATTAATGATGGGCTGAAGATTTTTCTGGATGAGTTTCTTGTTGGTTTCGACGAGAGATCGGTCTCTGAAAACTGGCACCTGTTTAAAAGTACAATTCACAATTTATTTAAACATCATATTCCCCAAAAGGTCATTACCACTAACCGTCAGTTTCCATGGTTCAGCCGTGCATTAAAACGCCTTGCTAACAAAAAAAGGCGTTTCTTCATCAGAGCAAAGCGGTCTCGAAAATCGCAGCACTGGTCAGCACTTAAGGATGTCGTATGTACATATAAGAAAGCTTTAAAGCAAGCAAAACATAAGTTTATGAATTTTACATTACCTGAACTTCTTTCCGCAAACCCTAAAAAATTCTGGAGTCTGATTAAGGATACAGATGATTCGACAATTTCTCTTGTTGATTTGCAGTCAAACCGAATTAGCAACGCTGATTGCGCCGCCGCTTTGAATGACACGTTTGCAAAAGCATTTTCCAGTTGTACTAACTCGTCACTCTCTGCCTGTCACACTCATTATGATTTCCCCATGGACCCTGTTCATTTTGATTTTGATGGCATTGTACGCATTATTGAGAGCCTAAAATTATCTTCTAGTTGTGGTCCCGATGACATTATTACAAAAGTGTGAAACGCAGTTGGTAGCCTTCACAAACAACCTTCATTCTGTACTTGATAATGGTTCCGCGGCTGATTGCATATTCATAGACTTTTGTAAGGCATTCGATAAAGTTCCCCACAGCCTGCTTCTTCACAAACTAAGCCAACTGAATATCGACCCTAACGTCCTTAAGTGGATTAAATGTTTTCTAACAGATTGCTCTCAATTTGTTCATGTTAATGGTTTTAACTCTGCAACTCTACCTGTCACTTAAGGCGTCCCACAAGGCTCAGTTTTAGGTCCACTGCTTTTTCTTATATATATTAATGATCTGCCTAGCAATCTGACTTCTTCTGTGAAACTTTTTGCCGATGACTGTGTTATTTACCGCGAAATAAAAAATGCTACTGACGTTTCTTTGCTTCAACAGGACCTTGACGCTATCGATAATTGGTGCTCGACTTGGCATATGACACTTAATATTAATAAATGTAAAGTAATGCGGTTCTCACGCCAACGTAAATTAAACCCTTCCTCTTACAGTATAAGCAGCTCCCCATTGCTACCAGTGTCGTCCTATAAATACCTCGGGGTTATTTTAACAGCAGACCTGAGTTGGAATATGCATGTCTCCTCTATTATCTTAAATGCTAACCGGACGCTTGGTTTTATTCGGCGACATTTTTCTCTAGCCCCCGCTTCTGTTAAACTGTTATTGTACAAGTCACTTGTTCGATCTAAACTCGAATACGCGTCTTCAGTATGGGATCCATGCAATAATTCCCTAATAAATGCACTTGAAGCAACCCAAAACAGAGCATCGTGTTTCATCCTTCACGATTACGGCCGTTTATCAAGCGTAACGCAAATGAAAGCAACTCTATCTCTTGAACCACTCACACTGCGCAGGAAGATATCGCGCATGTGCCTTTTCTTTAAAATCTATAAATTGAACGCCCCCCTAAAACTGCTCTTATCTTACCCCCTGCTCATGTTTCATTGCGCATAGATCATTCTTGCAAAGTTGGTATCCCGAAATGTCGCACTGTATCATATTCAAATTCGTTTATTCCTAGAACTACATCAGAGTGGAATCGCCTGCCACCATCCCTAGTGCTTACTAACAATATTGACCAGTTTAGAAAAAAGGTATCTGATTACTTCACTTCTGTGTAGCTTGAACTTCACAGTGTTTATTTACCTTATAATGTGTCATATGCATGCAGTTGTCAATGTTAGTTTTGTTATCTTTTCATGCTAGAGGCAATACCTGTGTAGATTTGTAAACTTTTGTATATTTCTACGCACCGCTGGATACTTGTTTGTTCAGTGCTTTTGTATATTTGCTCATATGTGTGCAATGTTTGTACAATTCGAACACCTTTCAACATCCAGATCCTGTACCACTCCCCTCAACAATGCCCTCTGGGCCATGAGGGTACCTGAAATAAATAAAAATAAATAAATAAATACTAGCAAACGTGTAAATCGAAGTATCGCATGGTTTGGATATAGAGAAAGTTGTTCGTGGCTTCTCTTCTCTGTAAATCTCGAAATGGTAAGAACGCATACAGTGCTGGTTTTCGTTATATTGAAGAGGTACATTTCGCTATAACAAGAAAAGTCTCCCCAGAGCTCGAGCAACCAACTACAAGAAAAATTGGAAACCTGAACTCAGGAGAGTGCGCTTGAGGGAACGTACTTTGAGTGTTGGAAGCTGGCCGAGTGCAAATGCGAGATTCCTGCTTGAGAGCACGTGAGAACAAAGTTGGCATGCAAGAATCTCTTTGTCGGACAGAGCGTAGGCGTATTACAGCTCAGAGCGTGATAGGAATACTTAAAAGGAAAGCACTTGAGCACGTTTTTTTCTTACGCTCGAGTTTTTGTACCATCCCAATCTCCATCGCTCCACTCTTCCTTTATTTGCGTGTTTTTTGTGCGTTATCTATCATTTTGTAGGCACGTGCGTGCATTAACAGCCGTCGATTCCTTATCCTCGCTGCTCGCATGCCTTCTCGCCTGATGTGGTCTTCACTTTTCTCTCTACCTCCTTTTCGGCAAGCTCAGCAGAAATTTTCATCATGAAGTACCAATTCAAACAAGAAAATTCTTTCTATCAGTAACGACAATGAAAAAAATAATTTCATGCACCTTTTTTACAAGCCTAGGGAGTGTCTGGTATGGGCTTCCGATTTCTTCAATATTAGAGGCATTCCTTGAGAAATACGAAGAGTCAGTTATACATAAAGGGCCAACGCTGAAGACGACTCGAAAACTACGGTCGTTTCTTTTTTCTTCCGAGTCAATATATTGGCCAGCACACTCAATTTCTTGTAGCTTTTTGAATCTAGTGTGATGATGCAGTGTACCGAGGATAGGAGGCATTTAAAGCATCTCGTGGTTTTTGACTACCTCTGTGACCCTGTGCCCTGTGGTGACTGTACCATGTGAAGCAATGTGCGTGTGCGTTTCTATCAGTAAAGTACATTCTACATAAGACATCTCAAGCACACGGCAATCATGTAGACTTTTTCCATTCGGAAGGGAGCGCACGGACGTCCCAGATCTCGTTCATGTATTCCAATAAATGGAGGTAGGCTGTGTCAGGGAGGTTTGGCAACAGCTTTACTGTTATGCGGTCCAGCCCAGGAGCCGTACCCATGCGCATTTTAGCTAAAGCCGCTTTAAGGTCATGCAACTCAAAACGGGCATCGAGTTGGTGATTAGGCTTACCAGAGTACGTGTACGCCGGCCCAGGCGGGTCCTCCATACGACAGAGATACCTATCGCACAGAGCATCCGCAAGCTGTGCCGGAGTGCCTTGGTACCCTTGCAGAGCTCGCCGGAGCTGCTTCTGCGCCTCCCCTCTCGTTTGAGAGGGGTCTATGAGACTGCGAAAGAGACGCCATGTCCCCTTCGAGCTCATCTGACGAGCTGCGGCGTCGCAGCGGGCTATCCAATTCGAATCTGAGAGTTGGGCAGCATACGTTGCAGCCTGATCCGTGAGTTGGGCTATGCGGATACGTAATTTGCGATTAGTCTTCTGCTTTTTCCAACGTTTTGTTAAGCTTCGGCGCGCCTCCCACAATTCTAAAACGGGCTCTCGCTGATCCAGCCCCGAAACGCATCGTATGGGCTCCTGGCCATCAGGGCTTACGAGGTAATGAGGCCGCTGACGCGGCCGCCCGAGCGCTTACCCACCGGGCTCCTCACCTTGGCTCTTATGACTCGGAGGCCAATACACCGCTGCTGCGGTTCGGAGAAATTCTGACCTATTATCGCGACACTCACCGCCTTTACCCGGCTCCTGCAAAGGGGCTGAGTAAGGTGGAAGAGCGAACTCTAAGGCGCCTGCGGACAGGTACTCTACTCTGTCCTGCAATCCTAAAACATTTTGATGCGAACACAGATGGGCGGTGCCCACACTGTGGGGAGATGTGTGATATCTTCCACATGGTATGGGCATGTCCGAAAAATCCCCACCTACCCCCTTCCCCTAACCCTTCCCGAGAGGCATGGGAGACTGCCCTCCTCAACTGCTCATCACTAGAGTCTCAACGGGCTCTGGTGAGACGGGCGCGAGTAGGGGCCTCGTCATGCGGTGTCCCGGACTAAGGACGCCGACCATGTAGCGGGGTCATGCTTTGGCCCCGTACCTCTCTCTTTTATAATAAATGTTTTTCATCATCATCATCATGTAGACTTCCTTTAAGGCAAAAGTAGCCGATGAAGAAAATTTGTTGGCAAGGTTTCTGTTGACCATGTCATTAATGAGACAATAGATAGGAACCGTTTTCGGGGCGAAGCTTCTTAATGCGTAGATCAGTACACCTTCCGATGTATTTAGTAGTAGTAGGTAGCCACTGGTGACGCATACCTTCTCTAGAGCGGGTATGTGCCACAGGGGATGCGAGATGGGCGATTGTGGTACTTGGAATGCGCACTAGATGGACGCACGGATGGATGCAAGGACGGACGGACAGACAAATTAGCAGACGGACGGATGGACGCGCAGATGCACGGACGTATGGACGTACAACGTACGGACAGACAGATGGGCGGACTCATGGACGGACGCATGAACACACGGACGGACGCATGGATGGACGCATGGATGGTCGCACGGATGGACGGAAGCACGGGCTGGCTGACAGCCACTTCACCCTTCTCATCATCATTCACTCCGTGGATACCTTGTGATTTTTTTCGCCAGAATAAGGAGAGTACACTACTTGTTAGGGATAATAGGAGGTCAAGCGATTTGCTGCAGATTTTTGGGATACTATAACGGAATACACTATTGTCATCGATTTAGTAAAAAAAGAAAATTACGCTCAATAGAAAGCATCAAAACCGAATGAGCCGCCACCTGGGAAAAACTAGACTTACCAGTAGACACCTAAAGGAGTTCTGCAAGTTACGATGTGCTGTTAATAGGCCCAGTTTCGTGTTCGAAACATAACACGGCATGCGCAGCACGAGTGTGGGGATTATACGCAGCAAATAACCAATCGTACGTTAGAAAATTACCATTACATGCACTGATCGTTGGGGCATCGCATGGCTCGGATGTGTCAGAATTAGCTTCTTTGGTTTTTCAGGAAAATCCCTCGAACATAGATGGAATCGAGATAGTTCTCGATAAGCGCTGGGTGGCATTTTAGGCAGGTGGATGCCTAAATTTACCTGCACTTTCATTTACTTGTATTTAAATTCACGAGCTTGTTAAACAAACATTGGGTGGTTGAAACTTTCGAAGCCCTTCACTACAGCGTCCTTCATAATCGCATTGTCTCTCAGGAGCGTTATAGTGGTTGTGGGACGATTATAGGGTTATTAAAAAATTTGTATTTTATAAAAAATTATTCATTATATTCATTCTATTTACACGGCAAGGACCACGTATGGTCTATACTGCTTGATTTCCACTTTATTCTGTCAGCAAAACTGAGATAATATTACGTGAGTACACTGAGCACATGGAATCAACAGGCTTTATTTCAAGCACGTGCTCACAAAGTTTTAGCTGACGCTCAGGGAAAAAGTTATGCTGTACTGCGTGCATGCTATGTAATCGCCTCACGCTCCGAGCCGTATTATACAGCCTCTCAATCACCGCCCAATGAAATCAAGGCATGCAAGAATTGTTTTCAAGAACGAAAAAAAACAATGCTGAAAAAAGTTTCTTTAATAACGTAGTGTGTATTAGCGCAGTACATAAAAGAAAGGGACACGACAAAGACGTATAGATAGGTAGGCGTTAATCGTTGTACCGTATGAGAACAAAGTACCGTATGAGAACAAACATAGTACCGTACGTGGTACCATGAGAACGAACATAGTACCGTACGAGAACAAAGTTGTCCATTGCCTTAACATTAGCTTGCGTGTGTACATTGTCGACAAGAAACATAACAACACCCGAATTCACCAATAATTTCATTACGAAAAACACTATCAAGCGAGCACGCTACAGCTATGCTGCGCAGTGTCGTTGAAAAAACACACAAGTCACAGTTCGTAAATTTTTTAAATGCGATCGGCGAAAACCTGTGACTATTCAGCATACCGTGCCATATTTATTTTTCTTTTTTTTTGATGCTCTCTCGGCGTTTGCTGAGCGAGGGCTAGGGAAGAAGACAGAGCTGGCACTGTTCCAAGGCACGGCGGAGGGATGAACGGGAGCGAGTATAAGAAATTGAAGGGTTTCGCCTTGAAGGGGCCCTGCAACACTTTTTGAGCATGGTCAGAGAACGCTGCCGATGGGTAGTAGAGGCTGCTGACAACAAGCGAGTCAAATATTACAGCGCTGTACGCGGCTTGGAATTCACAATAAATGATCAAAGTTAGGTTAAAATTGCTTTCTCTTCTCTCGACAAATTATGGAATAAGCCCAAAAATTACTCGTAGTAAGCCCATCTAATAGTTATTGGCTGATTTGAACATAGCGCGCTCGGTCGTTACAAAGATTGCTGCGGGTGGCTGCAACTTGTCCACGCGTGCGTGCGAGATTACACTTAAAAACACCCGCATTCAAAGAAAAAAATTATTATTTCTAAGAACACGCCTTTCGACTTCATGTTTACGAATCGCACAGTCAAGATTGGCGCGATATTCCTGTCAGAATAACAACTGCGCCTTGAGTCCATAGTGGCGTACGGATTTCGGGCACTGAATGACGTGCGGACATCGGCAAGAGCGCAAGGTAATTAAACAATATACTTTTTAACTCTGAAAAATCTCAAATTGACTGAAGGAGCAGCCACAGATAGTCGGCCGTTGCTGCCGAAATTCTTTTCATTTGATAGTCGCTTCTCCGACTTGCTGTTGGTCAACATGTACAGATGATTTAAAATGACGTGTTCGGTACATATATGCGCGCACACGATTGAATTTTGAGTACTTTTTTGGCGCAAACGTCGATATAGCAGTATACATCCGGCGTGCCAGTGTACAGATTTGCAGTTATATCAATACCACCAGCTAAAAAAAAGCCCCAAGAAATAATAATGCAATCTACTGAAAACGTATGCTAGGGAGCGAATTCACAAAGGCGTACCAAATTACCAACTAGAAATTGAGTGTTCTTTCATATCAGTCAGAGAAGTACCGGTTAAGTAGGCCGGAAGCTTTCGGTGACAGCCTGCATAGCTGAAAGGGCGATGCATCGATCGACAGTGCTCCTTGTGCGGACATCGACACAAGCCAAAATACTTGATTTAGGTTCATGGATGTTTAAGCTATACTATACAGTTATTCTCGCACTTTAAAATTGTGTGTACACTAAGCAAGAAGCGCCGGTAACATATACACAAACGCGGCTGGCAAGACAGGCCTTGTGCTTGCTGGGCCGACCACTCGGTAAGACCTCTCTCGACGCAGTGAGTTGGGATGCTTTGTGTTTCTGATTTTGAGCTTTGCAACATTTCTAACTGTTACTGGAAGTAAGTGATAGGCCAAGTATGGCCAGACATTCATTTACGGTGCGGCGGAATCTAACGACAGCTGTTTCTCTCGCCTCCAATGGGAAACCTTCCGGCGCGATCGAGAGAGCGTATTTTCGTTTTGTCAACTCGGCGGCGTAAACGATTTCCTAATTCGGTTAGCAGTGGCACATAGCTCAAGGCTTGAAAACACTGCAACATGGATTTGTTACAGCAATACACGACAGATAAGAATATGATATACGTGGTGGCATGCAAAAACGTCAAATAATTGCTGCAATACTTACGTGCACCGCAAGAAATACGTATGCTTGGGATCTGTTAGGGTATCGGCCATCTTGCCGTCGAATCAAGCGTTTATTATTCAACGACACCCAAACATACCACGGCACACGCTACATAAATTTACGCGCTGCGCTGGTAGAAATAGTGCGGGCTCCAGTATTCACCAGCGCTTGCTAGCAAAAATTCCAGCGCTTTCAATTCTTCCCAGTGTGCACTAGCTTCACAGCGGTTACGCCAACGCCCTTCCCAGAATCCCAGGGTGACACAGCTATTGTCCAGCGCGCCCAACGAAGTACCAGTAAATACCAGCGTGTACCAGTGTCTCCAGCGTGTACCAATGCCAAAAAACGTACTGTCATCCCGCTGGTGATGCCGTTTATTGCAATAGTGTATGCGTAGTGAAAACAGGGTCTGCGTAGTGATTAACTCCGGCGAGATCTGTTCCAGCGGGTGCACTTATGACCCCCGCTGCAGCATTTTTTCCCATTGCAGAGCAAACTTACAACGCACGCGGCCAAGATTTCTGCCCAAAAACTCACAGAGTGTCAGAATCTTGAAAAACACCGTGACATGTTCTCCGTGTGCAGACATTACTCACTGTAAAAGGGCCAAGGAATGACATTGCGATAGCAGCAACGCTTAGTTTGTAAATCAGTCAGTGAGAAGTGATGAGAAAAAGAAGGTGGCTAATTGATGGGGGGGGGGGAAGCGGGCGGGTCGCGTGATAAATGTCAAAAATAATTGAATTCCCCCCAAGCACCCCTCCCCCTTTGGTTACGGCATTGGCAGGCACCAACACAAATTATTCGGTAGCCACACGCTATGACTGTCACAACTCTGTTTCGAGAAACAGCGCAAACGAATGGCGTAGGCAAATCATTTGAGCTAATTTCCACTTTTTTCTGAGTGCATGAACAGCATAATCGGAAATTACACAGTGTCAGCTAGAAAAAAAATTCAAAGTTTGTCGCAAGACCAGGAGAGAGAATGCGATAGCAACAACGTGGAATAAAATAAGCATTAAGGCTTAGAGTTAGACAGAGTGGTGATAGTTGGTATATATTAATTAAACGCGACACCAATTGTTAGTCAAGGTCACGAATACTAGTTGGAGTTTGAGGTTTTTTTTACTTCTTTTTTATATCCGTGTTTGCACAGCCTGTCCTATAATACAAAGTAACGCTACCAACTAACTTTAAAAAAACACGGGCAAAAGAAATTACAGCCGCTCTACCAAACGAATTGGTTCTGAAGTTGTTTGTTGCTTCAATGCGAAGAGGTAAGGCTATAGCACGTGATACAATATTAGCTGTGAACTACTCACCGTCTACACAGGGCGCACCTTTTTGACAGGCTTTGCCAGTGCTGACCGAATATATCCCCCCATCAACTTTGCAATAGCACCCCTTCTCACACCTTCGCACGACTGGAACATTTTCGAAACAGCACAAGGACGACGCGGATGAAAGAAAATAAGGGGAACAAACCCGAGTGCTTGCTCGCAACTGAAAGTTTATTGAAACCACGTGATAGCAGATACAACTATATACACCCCTTACAGAGTAGCGGGTCAGCGCTGTTTGTCCCAATTTTTCCTTTAGTTCGCGTCGTCGTTGTGTTGTTTCAAAAATGTTCAAATTCGGTCTCCAACTAGCCCAACTTTCAATCACTCTCCTTCGAGTGACGAACTCACAATGTACGTATCATCTCCTTGTGTATCCCCCATCCAACGGTAGCTATGGTGACGACAAAAACGCGCATCGCGTTTCCATGTAACTGCTTTCGCAGGACCATTTTCAGTATAACTCGTGTGGACGCCGATGGCCAATTTTTTAATATAATGAGTCACCTAAGGACTACCCCTTAATAACTTGGAAAACGACATCGCTTCTGGCTAAACTGTTCTAATTTTATAATGCTTACCAAAATAGGACATGTGGACTAGCTTTTGCGACCAGCCTTAATAAAAAAATCTAACACTCAATCTTTTGAGTACTAACGTCACTTATTGACGCTTCCTTCACAAAATATTTACACATCAGCATTTTGATTACACATAAGAGGACATGAATGCAAGGCCAACACTGAACTTGCCAAGCAACGTTGACTGATCCAGCATGCAACGCAGACAGAGCACGGAGTAATCAACAATGATTACATACTGGAGTGAAAACTAGAGCACTGAGCCTTACCGCGGGCTCTATGCGGACCGCGCATGCATTACAGAGTACACTGACATTTTAAGTGTTTTTATATTGCATCTCCCCCTCCCTTTTTAGTTCATAAGCAGCCCCAGATAGCAAGAAAGCACCTTCATAAAACTGCGTGGTAATGACCTTCCCTCTACTCAGCGGTACACGTGATGTCAGATAAAGCACGACGGTGCGCTACAAAGTTCCCACCAACTTGCAATATTGTCTTTCAGTGAAAAGGCGTGACGCTTGACATGTAGTCCGGAATCATATTCGAAAAAATTTATTATTATGCAGAATAACAAGAATCGTGATATGCACCTCTCAATGGAACGTGTTGAAGCATTTCCGGTGAACAAAGTGGAAACCTATACCCAATAAATATTACATTTTTTTTTCTGGAAAGAGACAGTACTGAGTCATTATCCAGCTTTTTCTAGAATATGAGCGCACCAACCGTATTGTTACCAACCGTATTGTTAGCATGCTACTCTGCGTAAATATTAATTGGGTGCCACTATAGTTACGCATGATATGCAATGTTAACCAGAACATTCACATGTGCCCATTAGCCGAGATAAAACGAGTTACAACCGCATCGCAACCAGTGTTATGTAATTATACTGAATGGTTTTTATTGTATATGCCATAGAATCTTTCTCTATATATCATGTAATAAACTTCACAAAGGTGTGCTATATGTAGATGTTCAGTGTGACAGTCTACTCACTAGCTCTCAAAGAAATCATTCTAAGCTAACATAGCTAGCAGTCGAAGCCATAAACAAAGCTAGCTAGATGGTAGGACCAAGAAATGACCGCGTCAGCTTAGAGTCTCTTAACAAGATTAACGGCAAGGATAAGTCTAGCGTCTTCTGGCGTCGTAAAGTTAGCAGAAGCATGTGCGCCGCCTCGTAGTGTAGGAGAGCGAACAGACAACCACGCTTTTGCCAACACTGCAGCTGCTGTTGTGAGCCTGCAACGTTAGGATAAGTGAAATGTCCAGCGTCGCCTTGAAAGTTGCTTATTTTTTTGTGCGTTAGCACATGACTCTTAGTTACCAGGTCTCAGTTGACCTATGCTATTTTGTTTGTAGCTAGTTTGATTGATCAAAGTGTTCGGGAACAAGACTTCGCCAATTCAGCAACAACAAAAAACTATCTTCGCTTTCTTCTTTTACATGCACACGCCCTGCGGCGGCTAATTTGTACCATAACCGCCCAGCAGCAGAGGCAGCGCCTCGGTTAGCGTTTAGTCGAAGGAAGGGGACAGGCCTTGAGCCGAACTATGTTAATAGTGTCACTCGAAGCAGATGACAATGTTGTTGGATCGAAAAGCAAGATCTCATATGTAACAGCTGTCACCTGCTGAACGACGCTATAAGAGTTAGTTTAACACGACAGCAGTTTCTCAGAAAGCCCCACACACCCAATGGGTGACCAGAGAAGGACGGGGGAGCCAGGAGAAAAGCGCACGTCGCCATGATGAGGTCATAGAGATGTATGTTGTGCTTCTGTTAGGCCTCTAGATTGTGGCGGGCGAGTGGGCTCGCGTGCTATAGGCCTTGGTGATGGCTTCGTTGGTGTACTCAGTGGTCATCAGCAGCAAATTGTCAAAGGGCTATGCGGGTTTAGGGTCTCACAGAAGTTAGTATGGTGAATCGCCAGTACTCTCGTGTACGAGGAATTTTAGGTGAACGTCCAATATATCTAACTAATGTCTTAGTTCTGGTGGTGAGCTACTACGTATTTCGAGAGCATGTCGACCAAATACCTGTTGAGACACTTCGTTAGGCCTTTAGTTTGTGGATAGTATAAGCTCGTACACTTGTGCTTGGTAGATGGAGAGTGCAGAATTTATTCGACTTCTGAGAGGAAGCTGCGGCCTCAGACAGTGAGAAGTTGACGTGTAGCTCCCTGTACTACAAATATGTTGTGTATGAGAGAGTCTGAAACATGTAATGTAATTTTTTTATATTCTTGCTAGTATTGTATAACTTGACCATATTCACTATTTTATCATTATGATACCCTTATTTCTATTTATTCAAGTTGCATTTTTGTTATGTTCCACTCAGTAGAAAATTATTTTGCGTTATTCTTGTTCATATGTAGGACGTTTTGTTTTTGCTGTTTTGTAATTTTTATGTTGTAACGCGCTCCCCTCTGTAATGCTTCAGCGATTGAGGGAAACAAAAATAAATAAAAGTAAATACATAAATTGGTAGCGCAACACCAGGAAAGTGTTTGCGTAATTGCGTACCACGTCGCGTAGTTGCTGGCTACCACATTGCATTCATTTACCGAACTGCAAAGTGTTACTGGGCCAAAGTCGTCAAGAACAAAAAAAATTCCGCCATATCCACGAAGTGAATGATGATGAGTGGGCGAAGCTCCGGAGGTAAACCTGGTAAACCATGAATCCTCTGTACATTTTGCCCACTCGATTTTATTACATCGCTCCCCCTAGCGTACGTCGCCGCACTAAATCGAACGATTGCCTTCAACCAATGACACGCGCCATATGTGACATCATTCCTATTTTATAAGATCTCGCGTCTTTCATCAACTACAAGTACCGCTTTCTAGTTTATAACATCTTGCATCTTTTCATCATCAGCTACAAGTACCACCATCTAGTAAACACTACAAGAACTAAACGAGAGGTGGCTACATACAGGAGACGGTACCGCCATCTAGTGAACACTGCAAGAACTAAACTAGAGGTGGCTACATACAGGGGACGGTACCGCCATCTAGTGAACACTGCAAGAACTAAACTAGAGGTGGCTACATACAGGCTACAGGGGACGCACAGCCCACGCCCTAAGGAGCTTCGCCCCTAAAAATATTCAGCTGCGACGTCTATTGGCTGAAAATAGACTAGAAATGCACTTCGCTTTTTGCGGATCTGGAAAGCCTCAAACGTGGAAACATAGCGTAGAACAGAATGGGCAATACCAGGCCAGTAAAATGACGACGCAGACGGTCGTATTTGTGCGAAAAGCCCAAGTGATCGCAAAAGGAGCGTTATGAAGTTGGTGTTGCTGTTGTGTGGGATTTAACGTCCCAAAACCACCATATGATAATGAGTGAAGCCGTAGTAGAGGGCTTCGGTATTTTCGACCACCTGGGGCCCTTTAGTGTACACCCAAATCTCAACACACAGACCTACAGTATTTTCGCCTCCATCAAAATTGCAGCCGCCGCAGCCAGGATTCGATCCCATGACCTGCGGGTCAGCAGCCGAGTACCTCAGCCACTGGATAACTGTTGGGTCGCGTTTACGAATCGAGTCTGCAGCTCACACACGAAGAAGCAAGAATCGTGAGTGTTGTGCGCGCTTGTCCAGTGCATACTTGTGCATTGGTTTCGTGTGTACTTCTTTCTGTTTGAAAAGCATGCTTTAACTGTCAAGCTCTGACAATTGTTTGTCAGCTCTCATGCTGTGTATGCACTTTTTGTCCTTGCTTACCGCTTTAGGTGAGCTCTGCAAGTTTCGAGCCACTTCCCGTTCTTTGTGTGACTTTTTGGTTGCTGTAGCATTCATTCCAATCGCCTTGTGGCGAAACAATGAAGATAAACGCTCAACTTTCTCTGTGAAAAGACGTTATATTTTCGTGTTATACCAACTGCTAGCACTAGGGATCAGCCAATTTTTTTCTCTCCCATCTAATCATGCATGCGCATTTTTGCTGTCATTTTCATGACGGAATTACGTCGCTAAATTATTCATGCACCCAGACATAAAACACTTTTGAGTTTAAATAAAAGCAGTGCCTCTATTTTCAATATTCACTCAGAATGAGCACATGCCCATGCTTGCAGCAGTTCCCCTGTTGGTGATTTGTACGGCTCGGTTTAGTGCGGCTGCGACAAGTTTCTCAAGTTGGCGGCGAAGAGCAGTACTCATATCCGACACATGCACGCCGGTATCGATCAACGCGCTCACAAGAACACTGTATGTAAATATAACAAATTATTCTTGGCTGTCATTGTTGCTGAACAAGGATTTCTCGCGGAGGTCGTCAATGAAGCGGCACTTCAACAAGTTGTACTGCCTAGTTTTCTTTTAGGAGCGCTGTGGTAAGTTTGGAGAGGCAGCGTCTCATTTTAACGCGAGAGTGTTAGAGAGCTCGTGTCGCTCAAATTTTGCAGTTGACGTCGGCATGCACCGCTGGTTTTGAGCGAAAAATTATCCGTGCGCAAAAAAGTGAAAAAGAAGTAAACAAAATAAAGAAATAAATTCTAGGTCCCATTGAGGATCGAACCCGGGCAGTTCGCATGGAAAGGAAGTATTCTACCACAAAGACATTCCCTTACACGCTGCTGCTTTGGGGAAAAACACTAAATAAGTGCAATGTAGTGGAAGGAGCCTTCTTAACGCATTTCGTTTGACAGGGGTCACTGTCACGACGACAACGATCCCATTCGGAGATTTGTCAGCGCAACTGAGTGGCCATCAAACTACGTCTAAAGAGGCCGGGATAGTGCAGCCATCGCGGATAAAAAGACACAGTAACTTTGAAACAGCTCTAAAAATGGACAACTATGTCCATATAGCGGAAAACTTTCCATGCTTTTCCAGAGGCTTTGATCAAGCAAACAGCAAACGCTAGAACATGCTGCCATCTGCGAGCCGTCGTGGGACTCTTTATGACCTCCGAAATGGCCAGTGTGCTGCGTGTATCTTGGAAGCCATGCGACTTTTTCCATAGATCAAGCACCTGTGTGCACCATTCGTACTCGCGCGTGCGTGTGTGTATGTTTGTCTGGGAAAGACGTGTCTCGACTCCAGCAGAGCACCATTATAGCAAAGGGAAGGGACCACACTGCACAGTTACTGCATTTTTGTAGAGAAGTCGCGCTTGCGCATGCCCGCGTTTGTGTGTGTGTGTGTGTGTGTGTGTGTGTGTGTGTTGGTGTGCGTGTGTGTGTGTTTGTTTGTGTGTGTGTGTGTGTGTTGTGTGTGTGTGTGTAACAAAACATAATAATAAGCGTGCACTTAGTGGTTGAAGGGCGTACTTGGGGCCGGATTTCGCTATCACGTTCAACTCTTAAAGGCGAAGCTCAAAGATGCCCCAATTTTTTGTGAGCGCACGAGTACTAAGGTGACCAGGGAACGATGGCCTGTTATAGCGACGTCTGATCATAGGTGTGAGATGAGCCTCCAGAGAATAACCTTGACGTACAAGGAAAAAAAGTGGTGAGAAAACTAGGTAAGAGAAATGGCCTGGGTGGGAGACCCACGGTGTGCCGCTGCAGGCCATTGGTAGGGGAAGAGGTGAGCGATATTACAAATCCGTCAGTGATTAAAGCGTGTGGTCTTGTCTTCGAGATTACTTCATACGGACAGATTGCATTCCTAAGAATATTTCGAGGTGAGGAGCAGATGGGCGAAGATAAAAAGGCTCTATGGGGTATACATGTGAAAGACAGTTTAGGCCGACGTTCAATAATCTTGACGAA
This sequence comes from Rhipicephalus microplus, assembly GCF_043290135.1. Lineage (NCBI taxonomy): Eukaryota > Metazoa > Arthropoda > Arachnida > Ixodida > Ixodidae > Rhipicephalus > Rhipicephalus microplus. Next base: position 118,634,422 of record NC_134700.1, on the reverse strand, counting down.
CAGCAGCCTGTATCGAAAAGATGGTGATGAGCGGGGAGAGGTGAAGCGTCGTGTATGACGTGACTATTGGTCATGCAGCCTCGACCTCTCGACAATGGATGAGAGTAAGTTTGGCGCAAGGCGCAAGGCACCAACAAGGAGGAAGTCGCTGCTGTGTTCCAAGGCTTATGAAGCTTTAGGCTGTGTGCTGGGAAGCCTGGTATAGGCGGCGGCTTTCTGCAAAGATCATGTCGATTCTCGTGGCATTGGTAAAAAACAGCTGATTGAAGGTATTCTTAGCAATCGCTTTGAGGATGCGGTTAATTTTCACGTCTTCCAACATGCAATGGTCCTTATTACAGAAGACCGAATCATCAAGAATGTAAGCGATGCTTTTGCTTGTTTGGTGAGAGTCTTCATTGCAGTGACCTGACGACCAAATGAATCATCGAAAACATCGGTGATCTGCGCTGTGAAGGGATCCAAGCTCCTTATTTTTTCTTCATGCGTTTGAAACTATGTCCGCGGGGTGCCTGCAAAGTAGGAAGATTGTCAGCTAGCATGAGTGTGTGATACAAAAGGTGATTAGCACTGACATGCTCATAGTGGTTAGCCAGACGTCAACGTCACTGGTACCGTCGCCGGAGGAATTTCTGGGATCCTGCAGGGGCAGGACAGTGTCAGCTTTGACTGAAGAGGTAGGTTTGATTAGGTATCGGCTGCCGAAGTCGTTGAAAGTTTGCAGGTCTGGTGACCACTGCACGTGGCCATTGTGATACGGGAGTCGTCCACATAACCAGTAATGTTACGGGTTGTTTGTTTAATCAGTCAAGACCCTAGGGAGACAAGGTGGTGCCAATCCAGCAATAACCAACGCCGGTCGTCACGTTTCTCCGTCTTTTTGCAGCAAAGCTGTGGTGGCAGGTTTATATCAGTGTGGCCTACTCTAAAACACTCTGTTAAGTAATGTTTGCTCATTCTTCAATTAACTTTAAGCACCTATATTGTAATAGTCTATGTGAGGGAGCACACGCAAAAAAAAAACTAATTTCGAATAGAAAGAAACCATGAAAGTGGTAGTTTCATTCCTTTCCAAGAGGCATTTTTATGGTGCTGTTTAAAGAAAACATCCCTTCAGTACTCGGTCCCGATAGGCTATCAATACAATCATTATGCATGGAAATGACTTTTACTAAAACAGGCCTCACACCAGTAACTGAACCGTTGCGTATCGCAATCTTTTTCGTAAGAGGAAATGATTGATTCTCAGTGGAAAAAAGCACCAATGAAAATATAGACAATTTATTCAGGCTATACATAGCCCATCATTTCACATTTGAGTGATAAAAGTGTTTTGTTTGATGATCAAGCTCTTCGTAGATCTCTATTAGTGGAGATTCATAAGTGTAAATTATGGGTAAGGATAGGAGGTGAGCGCCTTATAAAGTATAAAGGAACACTTTTCTATCGAAATGAAATATATGAAGGAAATGTGTCATGTGATAGCTACTGCAATGTTGGCAAGAAAAGTAGAAACTACAGTAGCCTAGTGTATTCATAAATTTTTAAAGCAATAAAGTGAGACAGGCATACACCCACTTCTTAATTTTTCCGCACTCATTACACCTTGTTCTGACAGGAAACCTTTCTCAATGCTTCGAAACCTTCACACGTTGCTATAAAAGGAGGGCTTCTGAAGAAACACTCATTTTATTGTCGGTCACAGCAGAGCTGATGGGATGAAAAGCTCTTCACTGACTGAAAATTTATGCAGAAAATTGTGGTAGGCTCAGTTTAAAATGACATCAAGCAGCGCAAAAATAAACACAAAAACCAGAGAGACATGCGGAGCATCGTCTAATTCGCTAACATTACCCGAGACAGAAACCGTCGAGATGCCATAAGCGCAGAAAACATTATTCACACACCGCGAATACTTCGCGCCGTGTTAATGTTCTTCTAGCAACGGTGATACAGCTGCATGTTTCCACATTGACCTTGTGAAAAAATAGCCCGAATTTCTCAAGCGTGACATGCTTCAATAATTTTAAGCGTCAACGTAAAAAGGAGAGCGTGTTGTTTCATATGTGTGAACATTGATATGCTTTTTCCCGATCTCGGAACAAAAAAGAAAAACTACTGGCGTGACGGTGTAAAAAAGCGAAGTGCAATTTTCTTTTGTTGTACAGATTCGTTGAGTAACTGAAGACTGTCACACACTCACAGGGAGGACAGCATATACCTAATGTAAAGCAAAGCTCATATTCATGTTTGCTAGGCAACGCAGCATCAACCTGCAAAATGTAAACTTCATTGCGTGAAAGAGGCAGGAATCTTTCGCTGGCAAGCAGCGGGTAAGGCGGAGGGAAAGATCATGACAGCATGCAGCCTCTCCTAATTGTGTGCTTGACGCCAGTGTTTTCAAACCATCAGCGTTTACATAACCGGAGAGGTGTGCCTGTATTGACTAGCACGACAGCGAGTTAGTATAGTTAAGATTTTCCATAATGAGTGACAATGATTTTGCGAGAGTGAGTGTTTCTGCTCTCTATCAGTGCTCTTTTTTACTAACAGAAAGGAATTAAAATTAACGATGAATTTGTCCTGGAGGTAAGAAAATGAGTACTTATGATCAACTATTTCTGGCGCAAAACATCAAAGACATCCATGTGGCTTTCTAAGAAGGAGAAAACCTTTGTTTATGAATAATACACCTTTCGATATGACATTTGACACAACATAAATGCCTTGCCCTGGTGGTCGTTATATGACAACTGAGCTAGCTCGGGTGTCTGTAGGCTGAGCGCAAGATGGTGCACACCACTAGAATTGTCTTGATACGGAGTATTTAATATACAGAAACTATATTTTACCAATATTATTCGGCAATATCTAGCAACAGTTTATGAAGGTGTGTTCTCAGTACCTAAGTGCTTATGTACAGGCTACGGGGGTCCGCATTGCATCAGCAAGGGCGTTTCAAATGGTGATGATCGCGGTGTAAGTGCCGACTTGTCTTTTATAAGGAGTGAGTGCTAACTGTATATTAGGGACAGCAGCTGTATACGATTTGTCTTTGGAGAGTCTTTGGAGATCACTTATTCAATGTGATTCCACATGAGTCCACAAAACGGGCCTCAGAACAAAATGAATTTCCCTCCGCGTACCCTTTCTCGTTCCCTCATTAGTATGTATGATGTCATGAAAAGAACCGGGTAAATAAATTGCTTTGTTTTTTTAATTATTTTTGCGTCTCTCCATCTGGAATTCCCAATTATACTTTATCCCTCTTTCTTCATCACTTTTTTGTAACCATTTTATAAGAACTGTTGTCAACCTACTACTGCCTGCACTGTCTGTATGGTGACGTCACTGATTTCTTTTCGACTCCCCCATTTTCGTTTTGCAGATGACTAGTACCAACAGCGACACCACCTGACTTTGCGTCACTGAGTAACTGGGAAGAGGCTGATGCGGCGCCATTGATGAAGATTGGTCTGCCTATGTTTACGTCGGCAGGCCTGTCTGTTGCAATATTCAGGTTCTGACACCGTGTATAATTATACTGTGTTTCTAAATATTGGTTCCTGCTGTATTATGAAGCACAGAAGTTTTGATTATCATGAATACCCTTCTTATTTGTAGTTTTTTATTCAACCATCAATTTCTTCTTTGGTCACAGACTGAGTTTTATTCTTTGGTACGAGAAGCTGCACTTGTGTTTACATTGGTTCACAAAGCACACTCTTGAAAAATCATTTGGGAATGTTCACGAAAAAAAATATGTTGTGTCTATTCAAAAGTGGCTTTGCCATCTCTCGAAGTTTTTTGGGTTGTTCCTTCATCACCTTTCAGAAGTGACATTTTGTAAGCAACTCCTACTTGATCTACAGATCTTCCTGTCTGTCGCAAAAAATACAAGGTTTTATTTAAAAATTTTCTGTCATCATGCCCAATACGCGAAATCCTTGTCTTGTGGTACATGCATACCAACTCATACTTCCAAACTAATAAACTGACTGTACATAACTATCAAGTCAGTTTCATTGTGTTCGGTTGGAAATAATGTCGCCTTGTCAGCGAGGCCCCGTACGTAGTACTGCATGTGTGGCATCGGGTGCCAGAGAGAACTATAATTCAAGAAGCATGATTCAACGCATCATAAGAACAAAACCTTCGCATGAAGCCACGCAGGTAATTTTTGGTCATTGCATTTAGCAGTAACAGGATAGACCTTAGCAGCTCATATCGCAGCAATGTCGTGGTTCGTTCACAAAGAGGTGTGTGACCGCATTCGATGGTAGCGCCAACTGCTTTTACAGAAACCTTGTCTAGCTGTAGAATACCTACTGATTTGAAATATATATAGACTGAGTCTAAAGAAGAAACCTTCCAAAACACGAAGCTTATTCTTTTGCTACTCTTTGCATATATATATTCCGAATATTAATATCTGGACACTTAATGAAGTCCGAAGACCCTTCTCAATCATTGTGTCTCAGGTGGTAACCTAGCTAGAAGACAAATGTGAAGTTTAAGTTAGCGCCTTTTCAATTGCAACGAATTAGCAATTCCTCAATGTCAAACTGTTGCATAAGTGGTTGCGGCGCCGCGGCTCATGTATGAATCATAGAAGTTCTCAAAATTAAGCTAGTTTTCTCAGGGCACGGCAATATCATGCCCGACTGTCTGTATTACCTGGCTATTCTTTCATGCTTTATTTCTGTTTTATTCTATGCATTCGGAATTCCGTCTAGAGTATGCTTTCTGGCCAGAAATTTTTGACCATACAGCTATAGCCATTTTCACTCATAATATTAAAATGAAGAAACAGTTCGTAAAGTCCGAATTGCGGCCTGAAAAATGCATGTCTACCCGCGAAGTAAGCTTAGATGGTTATGAAAATATCGAGAAGCACCGTAGAACAATATCGTCGTAATAAATTGTGTGATTGCTTCGATACCTTCAAAACAATTCGTTGACGCTACTCTAATTTGTTTTATTATTCCTCTTCAATACCCGGCCTGCGAAGCCGAGAATATTAAAATCTTCTTCCCAGTATTGCAAGGCTTGCCACGCTTGGTTGAAGAGGGGTTCCAACGCCACGCAGTACCTCATCTCAAGAAAATGGCTCTGCGGAGAAAATCGGAATTTCATTTTGGAGAAAGAGAGGTCGCGAGAATGTATGAATAAATAGACCCACCCGAGATTATGGCCGCAGAAAGTTTTCGTTAATCTTGGCCCACATCAGCTCTTCATGCTCTTCGATGCTCTTCTATCATGCGAAATATTGCACAAAATAAGCTTATATACGTTTAGAAAAGTGCCATTTTTTAGCTAGTCACCTTCAATGTTTTATTCAGTTACCAATATGACAATGATACCTTGATTGAGTATTTAATTATCACAGTTGTTTTTTTCAGATAACCTTGATGTTCAGGGGCGTTACAGAGGTTAGCAGTTAAACTAGCATGAAACATTAGAGCAAACAGAGGTACCATGCAACGTACAAAGCAAGTTGCTATGGGAACAGTGTCAAAATGTCATTAATGACAAGGGCGACTCCTGGTAGAGTAGCAGTTTCTAACCATGGTAGTTTTGTGCAAGAAGATAACTTCAATTTTGTATGTGCGTGTTGAATGACCGGAATTTTTTTGCGTTTGAGGAACGTTAGTTGGCCCCAGATTTTATTCTGCGTTATTAGGCATTAAATTTTGCGCATAAAATGTTTTTGAAGCTTTTACTTGACGCTATCAGAAGGTGAAAGCTTTTTCATGTGACTATTTAAAGCGCTGTTTACAGCACATGCCACTTGATTATATTGTAACTTGCTTTGTGCAGGGAACATCACAAGTAGGAATTTAACAATAAGCTCGATGCGCAAGGTTAACCACATGACTCCATCCACGAGGTTCGCAGGTTGCCATAATAATTTTCGAATGAGAGGTCGGTTTTCAGTCTTTTTGATATGAGACATATAAACGTTGACCTTACTAGCATCATTCAGTTAGTGCATAAAAAATGACAATGCCACCTCATTCACAAAAATATGAGTTTTTTTTGTTTTTTTTTGCAAGCCCTTTCTATTTTTCCACCAGGATTACTTTTCATAGCGAACTTTGTAGAGTTTTTCTATAACTCAACATTCTTGGGCCACTGCTACAGGTGCACATGCATAGCATCCACTATGCCCAAAACCGTCAGTTTTTAATTAGAAAAACACCCTATACTATGAAGGAATGCTTTCTCTGAAGCAGCGCGGTACCAGGTACACATTTGTAAGACATTACATGTACTTTTTGATGTTGCGACTGAAAATGATGAAGATTTGGGGCAAGATCAAGAATTAGGGCTAAGGATCATGACTAACAGTTAATTATGTCTCAATAATTAACACTAATGCGTTGGGGGCACTCAACAACGCACTCATTACGCGATTCATATTGTGGGATAACTGGTTGTTATATTTCTCTTTCAATATACTCTATTACGAAAGCCCACAGAATTTTTTGTCTGGATGAATTCTGTAGAGGTACTGTTTACCAAACATTTCCAAAAAGTTGCCCGCCTATTTGAAAAATACTGAGCGGTGACGCCGAGGGTGCAAGCCATAGTGGGATCGGACCCTGGCGATGGCGGAGACAACCGTAGCACCAAAAAAAAAACTGCCGTTGTGATAAACACACATTTTGAATATGAAGTAGGGCTACCGTTAGAGGAAACAGTGAAAATAGGGTGTGGGAACACCGTCGCATTCTGCCCTTGAGCTGCCGAAGTTCCAGCGTCAAAAAAGCTTTTAAAAGTATGAATCGCTCCTAAGTTCACTGATTCTAAATAAAAATTCACTTATTTAAATCTTGACTCATTCAATTTCCTTCGTGTACGTACGTCTATGCTCTCTTGATTCCTACTGAAGCCACTACGTTCACAATTGATTGACACTTTGCTAGTTGTCATTACCCACTATTTGTCCTTAAATTGGTGATTTCAAATTTGAATGTGTTCATTTTTTTCAAGCTGCAATCATTCACTCTTCAATCATTTTGTAGTACATTTACTTATAATTATGCCCCTCAATTTACTTGATTGAATTTTGCGTCAATTTAGAGTCACTCTAACGTATAAACAGAATACCACTAAATTTCTTTAAACTAGTTTTTTGTGTGCTTTTAACCATTTTGAATCGTTACTCTTGTGTGAAATACCGGTTTAATATTGGTACTGCTGATGTCATACATGACTTACGTCTCATGATTACAATGTTTGTATGTGTGGTTTACCTTCATCGTTCATTCACGTCACGTGATACCAAATTTAGTATATGTGTAGCTAGCGAAACAGCCGCGAGCACGCTAAGAGCACAGTAAGTTGTCATGTTTTTACATGTCATGCTTGTCAGGATTATCACGTTTGCACCAGTCATATACTTACGTCATCTATTGACGGCACGTAACACCAAGTTTGGTATGTGTGGAGCTAGCGAAATGACCGCGAGCACATCATGAAGGCCCCAATGTACTCCAATGCAGCGTTGACGCGCGAGCACGCTGGGATCAGCGACGCTACTTTAGCAAAATGCGAGCACTCTATATTCTGACGCCAGGCGCGACCGGCGCGACCAGCGTCCATCGGCGTGGCGCAACGGCAACCGGCGCGAAATGCGACATGCTGCATTTCGCGCTGATGCGCTACCAAGACAACCCTGCGTCTCCCTCTTTTCGTGATGGAGGGACCCCGGACGCGCATGCGTGAAACGCGCATGCGTGAAAGCAACGCAACGCGGCGCGCGCTTGCGAGTATGGGGCACGACCGGTGCCTGGCGTGGCAACGCCGGCGTGACGCGACGAAATGAATGCCGGCGAGCACCTGCACCGCGTCACATCGAAATGTATTAGCACCTTGACTATGGCTTGTAGTCATGTTCTCACATGGCATAAGAAATGCAAAATTGCTACTCTCCGGCTAACATCAACAACCAGGATACCCTATCATGCACTAAAATTCAGAGCACACGGGGAAAGCTTTTACTTTCTATCGAAACGAGACTGCCGCACCCGGAATTCGATCAACTTCATTCGTGTGAGCAAAGCAGCGAAGCCAACACACCACACAAAACTGCGATGTTGTTAAACCAAGTTTTCGTATAAAGGCCCCCTCCCTCTCGGAAAAAGATATTCCTGTAGAGAGGAAGATTATGTGCCGCAGTGGGTCACGACGATGGGAAGAGGAGCCGAGCGTGAGCTGTTGATGCTGGGACTGTGATTCCTGTGATGGTTGCTGCCGCCCACTGAAAGACCATGAGATGTAAATCATGTAATGATTTTTATGTTATGACTAGTCTAATATTTTCTTCACTCAGTTATATTATCCCATGCGAAGTTCGGTATCGATGTCAATATCGAAACGGCCAGGAGATCTGCCAGTCGTAGGCGGCTAAACAGATAGATAGATAGATAGATAGATAGATAGATAGATAGATAGATAGATAGATAGATAGATAGATAGATAGATAGATAGATAGATAGATAGATAGATAGATAGATAGATAGATAGATAGATAGATACGCTCAAACTCGCCGAAGTTCGGTAAGAAAGGCTTCGCATTTAATACGTGATGGAAGTCGGCTCTGGTGCTAGCAAATCACTTACCTTGAGGAGAGGTTTCGCCATCCGTAAAAAGAGAGAAAAGAAAAGAAGTCGTGACTTTTTGGTCGCGTGAAGTCGGCGCCAACATCCTGGTATCTTTCAAAGAAAGATTTACGCGGTGGGGGATACGTAAGGCGGGAAATTAGGTAAAATAGCTTGGCATCGTGATAGCTGAGGATTCCATCCCTGGCACCTCAATCGAAGGCAGGTCGCTGGAGCCTGGTTGCGAGTGCTTGGGCTTGGCTGTCAGCCGCCGTGTTCGGATGAGAACACCCAAACGTAAGCGGATAGATAGATAGATAGATAGATAGATAAATAGATAGATAGATAGATAGATAGATTTTTATTTTTTATTCAATACTGCAGACTCGAGGTCCAAGCAGGGTGGTAATATACACACAAATAAAATAATTTTGAAACGAAACAATAAAGGGCGAAGAAGGCTGTTTCGTAGGTTAGTTCATTCATCACATGTATTAGTAAGACAGTTCCATTCACATATGGTTCTTGGAAAGTACGAATACTTCAGTAGGTCTGTGTGAACAAAATATGGGATCAAGGCCTTTGGGTGGTGGTGTCGGGTGGGCCGGCTACTAAGGGGTGTCAAATACGGGGATGGTCTAGAGGTATTTTTTTGTTCAAAAGTTGATCAAGGAATTCTAATCTAGCTTTTTGTCTTCGCATCTGCAGTAAGGGAATGTTGTTGGCTAGCATTAAATGTGAGGGTGAGTCTAACTTGGAGTACTTGTTGAATATAAATCTAACAGCTTTTCTTTGAATACGCTCAAGAGTGTGTATATTACATTTTGTATAAGGATCCCATACTATGCTCGCGTACTCTAGTTTTGGCCGCACAAGGGCTGTGTAACAAAGTAGTTCGTGGGAGCACTTCGTGGGAGCACTTTGAAGTTTATGTTTTAGAAGACATAGTTTACGAAAGGCAGATGGACAAACATTATCAATATGGAGATTCCCAGATAAGTTGGAAGTGAGTGTCACATCAAGGTATTTGTAGGAGTTTACTTGTTGCAGTGGTGAAGACCCTAATATATATGTATACGATTGTGGATTCTTTTGGCGAGTCACTGGAAGGCACATACATTTGTTCGCGTTGCGACACATTCTCCGTTTAATGCATCCTTCATATATATTGCAAATACTAGTGCTCAGATCGTTGAAATCGTTAGTGGAACGTATTTATTTGAAGAAAACATAATCGTCTGCAAACAATCTTATTTTTACACTACGGTGAATAACATCAACAATTCATCAATATACAATAAAAAAAGCAAAGGGCCTAACGCACTGCCCTGTGGTACGCCCGATGTGACTGGAAGACAGTCCGAATATTGGCCCCCTACATCAACGTACTGTTGGCGATTACTTAAGTACGCAGAAATCCAACAAATGAATATTTCGGGTATACCTATTGTTCTGAGTTTGGAAATGAGTTTACTATGGGGAACTTTATCGAAGGCTTTGCTGAAATCTAAGAAGAGCATATCTGTCCTACCGTGTCTATCGATGTTTCATGCAAGAGAGTGAAACAGTGTGACGAGTTGAGTTACGGTGGATAATCCTTTTAGAAAACCATATTGATAAATGGTTAATACAGAGTGTTCTTCAATATACTTGTTTATACTAGTAGCTATAATGTGTTTAATAATTTTACAGCATTGTGAAGTTAGTGAGATTGGACGGTAATTTTCTAGTGCTAAGTGGTCCCCCTTTTTAAAGATGGGTACAACGAGGGCTGTCCTCCAGTCACTGGGCAGCTGGGAAGAAAACAAAGAACAGCGAAAAATAATAACAAAAAACTTTGCTTGAGATAAAGCATATTGTCGTAGAACTACGTTCGGTATGTTATCAAGACCACAGGATGCCTTAGTTTTTAAATTTAGCAACATAGACACCATGCCTGGATAAGAAATAAACAGTGATTCAGCATAAGGAAAGGCGGTAGCATTAGATATACACTTGGAAATCAGAGGTGTTGAAGACACTCTGGAAATATTGATTAAAATGCCTGCAATGTCTTTCGGATTGGTGACGTTGGTTTCATCAATTGGTATTTGAGATACAGGTCTTTTCTTTTCACTGATAAAACTCCAGAATTTACTGGGGTCATTTGCAATAAAGTTAGGTAATGAGGTTTTAAAGTAATACTCCCTAGAGCTGCGGACAGTTTGAGCGAGACTGTTGTGCGCATCATGAATCAAATAAGCCGATTCCCGCCTTTTTTTCAGTCGCTTAACTTTGCGCTTCATATGAATGATGTTGCGATTTATCCATGGTGTTTGTTTGTTAAATTTTTTGGGCTTGGAAGGCACAAAATTATCTAAACAAAAATGGCAAATTTTTTTGAATCGTGTCCAAAGCACGCAACATTTATGTCATCAAAATTTGTAAGACATGTTTCTAGGTGTTCAGTTATACCTGCATCATTAGCCCTGGAAAAGTCTTTAAAGCAGCGAAATGCCGGGTTTTTATGGCCAGCTAATGGAACAAAAGGAAAGGAAGTGAAGACATAGCTATGATGAGAAAGACCTTGCCCTACCTCTACTGTATATTCGGAGAAATTGCGGTTCAGAAACAGATCTAATATGGAGGTGGAATCCCTCTGTACGCGCGTAGGTACCTGAACTACCTACAATAGGTCATGTATAAGCATAATGTCAAACACTATGTTAACATGTTTTGAAGTGTTAATGCCGGCGTCAAGGCGCTCCCAGTCTACTCCAGGTAGGCCCAGGTCACCAATCAGTAAGACCTTTTTACTTTCAAATTTGGCCATATAATTTTTCAGTGTGCTAAGGTATTCTGGAGTAACGTCTGGGGGTCTGTACAACCCAATTACAACGAGACAATGACCCCAGCATGTAGCCCTAATACATAAGCATTCTATGTCAACAAGATCAACCAACAAAACAGCATCGATACACTGTTTTACTAATATAGCCACCCCTACTCCCTAGTGCGTCTGTCTTTACGAAAAACTGTATAGGATGGGGGGAAGACGTCGTCATTAGGCAAATGCTTGTGTAGCCAAGTCTCGGTAACAACCGTAATATGTGGATCATGTTGCAGCAGAAGCACTTCGAACGCTTCAGTTTTATTCACAAAACTTCGGGTATTAATATTTAGTAGCTTTAACTGTTTTTTACATAGTGCTGGAATAGGTCACGAGTGCGGCTTGGAAGATTGACAGGCTCCTGCTTTTACTCGCCTGTTTTGCAATTCATCCCAATAAAATGTATCTTTATCTACTATAAGCCTTTCATGTACTAAGAATACATTTTTTCCTTGTCGCTTGTCGTTCTGAGCACTGTCCCACAGCATTTCTCGTTTCTTAAATGTCAACTGAGAATAATCATTCTGAATAGATACCGTCGATCCTTTAAGTTTTTTGGCATTTTCTAATATTACTTTCTTTTCATTAAAATTTGAACGTAAAGGTTGATAGGCCTTTTACCAGTTTGTTTTCGAGTCGGTGTATGCGTCCGATGGATTCACATTTCACACCAAGCTTTTCTGTGAATATTTTCTTAACCACGTTTTCCCTCAGGGTTGCATCAGTTTTATTAGGGCACTCGGGAATACCGTGAATAATCAAATTTGACCGTCTGAAATGGTTTTCGAAGTCGGTAAGCTTTTTGTTTCGAAAGCTTACAATACGTTCCAGTGATTGTAACGTATTTCCCACCTTTTTACTGGGAATGCTGCGTTCTTGGGAATCCTTTTGTGCCGTAATGAAATCATGTACCACATTTTTCAATTCAATAAACTGTTTCTTTAGTTCAAGCACATCATCGTGAATTTTCGCTGGGCCGTTGAGCACTTCTTCATATAGTTCTTTCTGGGTGGGGCCAGGGTTTGTTTCCACGTCACCGCATAAAATCAACCGACAAGCACGAAACACTCATATGCTATATTCCGACAACGCCGAGGGCACGGCAAGACCAAAATACAGCGATAATCACTACGAAACGAACCCACGTTGGAACTAACCTGCATGAAGCAGAACATAGACGTAAGTGCCATGGTCCCGCCGTGTCCGCCGTGCCCACGAGGGTTGAAGGCTTGCGGTGATCCTTTTATAGTGATGTCGAGCGATGAAGTGCATCTGCGCTGTGCACCGGTAGCTACCCATAGGCGGCCTCCTGTGCTGTGCGCTGTATAAATTGCGCTGTCGTGCTTGCCGTGTCATTCAGTGATAATGGCTCCATGCGATGACGCATTGGCATCCGTTGGTCCGCATCGCTGATACACAGTTTGCTGATTCGCAGACGGCCGGCTGTTGGGAATATGGTGAATCCGAGAATGCCCTGCATGAGGCAGAACATAGACGTAAGTGCCATGGTCGCGCCGGGTCCGCCGTGCCCACAGATAGATAGATAGATAGATAGATAGATAGATAGATAGATAGATAGATAGATAGATAGATAGATAGATAGATAGATAGATAGATAGGTAGATAGATAGATAGATAGATACCCTAAAGTCGCCAAAGTTTGCTAAGAAATGCTTCGCATTTAATACAAAGCACGTACAACACTGTCTTGGTTATCCTTGGCTTAAGCGTTTTTTTTTCTTTTTAATCGTGAAAGCACGCCAACAAGATAAATTTCACAAGCTTCTCGAATAGCACTTTCTTTTAAAGCAAGTCTGGCTTTCAACTGCATCCCAAGTCCCTGACGTTCAAATTTTCTCTTCACAGGCTTACGCAAGATATCGTGACGTCAATAGCAATGGCTGCTCCACACTTCGAGCGCCGCGGCGGTGATAGAAATGAGGACCCTAGCTAGTAGGCGCTAGTGGTGGATACGGCCCCTGGATGAACTCCTATGCTGTCAGTGACCACCCCCCACCCATCCTAATGAAGAAATCCTGGCAGCCCATCTATGAGTTGGTGACACACAAGCGGCCTCTTTGAATGTTTTGCTGACGCACAAGCGTCTATTTAGGAAATTTTGTTACCTGACATGGTCTTTACTAGCCAAGCTGCCACGGGAAGTCGCCAGGACTGCTACTGTGGTGGCCTGACATAAATAAAGTGTTGAGGTTGGTAGGTGCGGCATATGAAATAGATAATAATATCAAAATAGCATACCTTGTCAGTAGACGTCCGTGCTTTGGGTGTTATATAATGTTTCACTTTGGAACCTCCTACAATGTTTAGATATCTTCTTTTGTAGCTGTGCTTCAACTCTACCCGCAATTTATTGTCGATTGTGTTCAATGTTTTCCAGCAGTTGCACGGTCGTTTGGCCAAGCTTCAGCCCTAATTAATTCTAGAATTTTCTTTCGTATGATATTTACAATCAATAAATACATTAACAATTTCTCATTCCACCATCAGAATTTTTAACCTAAACAAAGACTAAGATTCAATTCCCGCTAACGCAACGCTTGTACCGCGTTGCTTGAACGCGCTTTTCGGTCTATTTAAATCGCAAATAGTAGTCGTGACCATATGAGGATTTCCGCTGTCACCCTGCTTGTGATTCACAACAAAGGACGCTGAAAAGTTTTCATGAGAGGGTTCAACGGTGAAGAGAGCTTGCTGCTTCAGTGTTGAGCGTTTCAGTATATCAGTTCGATTTATGCACTTTTAGCAGATAATTGTATGGGTTGCTTCGAAATTTAGACTTGCAGAAGACCTTCTTTGCCCTTGGTATATAAAAATATTGACAACCATGACAAACAAAAACTAAAACGAAGGTAGGAGCTGATTAAGTTCAAACCCATGCGTGCGAAAACGATGTGTGAATATGAAAGCGCACAGTGTCTTCGAATTACCTGAGCTTACACATGACAGTTTCATATACACAGTTGAGTCTATAGAACCGCATTGAATTTCGCACATGAAGCTTTTTCTTTTTTTTAGACAAACGTACCGTAAGTACGAGGGGATGGGTGTGTTTAACTCACTACTTGCTTTCGAAAAAAAAAAAAACTAGCTTCGAGTCACAAAAGGTGCTCTTTACAAATGTACGAATGCGCAAAATATCCCTTCCCGAATCGCAAAAAAATAAAAAAAATTGATAGATCGCACGTATCTTCGCAGTCGATGTTATGCGACGCCTGCGCATGGAAACTGACTGTGTTTTAATTTCTTTATTGACTAGAACGTCATGATGTGGCGCTAAATATACAAGCACAAGTGCATGAACATGAATAGCATTGGAAAAAACGTGCGCCCTCCGTGAAATGACCGCAGCGCTAGTGCCCTAGCAGAGTAAAGATCATTCATGCTTGTTGTGCTAAAGCTGCTGTATATTTAATGAAACTTGAGCTTTTTTCTTCCTTAATCTAAGCTAAGTTCAACTTTTTTAACAGGGCTAGTTTATTAGCGGGTCATTAGTGTTTCTTCAAATAGCTCCTTAAAATATGCAAGAAGCAAACAGTGATCTTACACCATCGTCTGCACCTAACCAGAATGACACAAGACGTCGCGATGGGTGCTGACCGAGTGCGACCCGTTGTCTGGCATACTTACCTGGTGTCGGGGTGACCGTGGTCAAGATGGCGGTGCCCCCAGGGAGAGGCGCGGGCATTGCCCTGCGCTCGTGCTGACCCTTGCCACTACCCCAAACTGGGGCAGATGGGGCATTAAATGTTTGGTAGTGGGGGACTGCGTTCGCGCTCTCCCCCTTTTTTACAATCCAAAGGAAGATCTATACACCCGTTGAAACACTGGCGCGGCGGAGGATAGTGCAAGCTACTGAGAACCGGTTTCTCCGATATGGCTTTGTAGGTGTCGTTTTCTTGCTTTAGGTGAGAACTACTCAAAGCCCTTACAACATACCTTCCCATGGCTGCATCTGGAGAAATAAATGGACAGTTTGCCATACTCTGCGGCTTTCCTGTAAGGCTTGTTTACCAACCAAAAACGCTTGTTCACGGACTGCCTTTTTCGCTCATTCTGCAGCGAAGGCACGCGAGCACGCGAGTACAAGAAAATGTCACCTCTCTAAAAGCCAGCAAAGGCACGCGAGCACGCGAATACAACAATATTAGCGAGAAAAGCAGTCTGTAAACGTGAAGTTTTCGTTGGAAAACAAGCCATACAAGCAAGCAACCTAGCAGATTATTGGAAACTGTCCATTGGGCAGTGGAGTTTAGTAACACGCCACGAGTAGGGTATCCTGGCTCAAGTTGGCGTATAATCAGTCATTTTTTTCTTGTTGTCGTGCCACTTTCTTTGGTTCCGTTCTGACCTTCTAAGTCCTGACCGAAAGCACGCGAATTCTTAGAGACAATGACGAGCGAAGGATTTGCTTTCGTGGAGGTCTATGCATCACTGCCACTTGTCGCGTCACGCGTTTCTGGAAAACTAGTAAAGATCACCTGTCACCCGAAATCCAGCGTGGCGCTTCCCGGCGATGTGGCTGCGCCCCTCTTCCTCGCTTCGGTTGCAGTTGGCATGAATTCTTATTATTCGCGCACACTTCGAAGAATGCAAGGTATCACCCACCTTTTTTTACATTAGTATCTCACGCGGAGAGTGAGAGAGTGGCCTATTTTGTCATTTATCTCGTTAACGAAGGTTTGTTTTGCTTTCTCTATCTTAGCTTATAGCAAATCGGGCCGCTTGCTGCAATGCAAAATTGGCATGCGAAATGCACTGTAGCCGTCGTAGCGTGCGCTTCTTTGTAGCCTGTCGCAGTTAACCCGAAAATTTCAAAACAAGAGGGCCGCGAAATTCTTTTGTGGCTCACTTGTGCCACACTAGAGAGTATTAAACTTCGCATATTGACATCGACCAACTTTAAACTTCTATTGGAAATTTATGGGTATGCACGGCATAGCTTTCATTCGAAGAACAAAAAAATAATAGGGGGTCTAAAGCTTCGCCTTTAGGAGTTGAACGCAATAGCGACATTCTGTGCTTAGTGCGTACTTCAAACACTTAGTGCATGAAATCTTTTCGAAATTGCTATGAACACACTACGTGGCCTTCAGAAAATAGGCAAAGTTGCGTGTGCGCCTTTTGCAAAAAGGTACCGGCTTTCAACGACGGGGCCATTATGATAATCACATATTTTGACGCCAGTTGGCCACGGACACTTGTACCCCACAATTATATTGCAATATTCTATGTTAAATTGGAAAGCATGTATACGGGACGCATGTGTTTGTGAAGCAAGAGAGCTACTTTCAATGCATGTGCAAGCCGAAGTTCTTTTCACTATTTACACAAGCCGAGGCGTGCCTTGTAGTAGAGCATTCGCTCGGCAAACAAACGGCCCAGGACCGATCCCCCTTGAAGCAGAACAACGTTGATTCGGTCCCCACTGTGCTCCAGTAGTTTTTTATTATTTATTTGTATTTGCATTGTTCTCAATTATTCGGTCGCGCATAATACGATGATTTTTCTTTTTTAAATAATAACGCCGACGCCGGAGTTTCTGCGAAAGGAGCTGTTTGGTGCTATCGCGTTAATAACACTGCGGCCGACATGCGGTGGCAGCCATCGCGAAGGAGCAAGTTTTTTGCTGCTGCTTGTCGCTGTCACGACAAAATCACGTGCACTGGGTTAGGGCCTTACTACAGGTACAAAAATAATTGATGAACACAGGATCATGTATGATAAATAATCAATAATTAAACTTAGACGTTAGCTGTGGGGTCGGCGATGTGTCACTAATCGTTAACGTGGATGCATTACCGTTAGACGGTGTTTAACTGTCCAACCAATAATTGTATAAGCTCTCTTATATGAATTTACAATAGGCACTAAACTACTTCTGTATGATGACGTTTTATTTTTTTTGTTATACGAATTCGTATGATGTAGGAGTCAAGCATATTTGATTTTTTTTTTCAGCAGAAACGTTGTGCAATGTCTACATTGGTTTTTTAAGTTATCCTGCGGAAAGTCTGAAAGAAATACCTCACTCAAGGCACCGTAATCCGTCACAACATTGATTAGAAAACGCGAGGTGCGTGTTTCAGGAGCACGGAAAAGATTAGGTATCGACTAGAGAAGTGGGATGGTGTGCACTGCGGCCAATGCACGTATTCAATTTGGGTACCGAAAGAATGTAATTTCAGCAAACAGTGGCTTCCAACAAAATTTGGTGAGTGGCATCCTGAAACGTTCAGTCTAATCTTTGACGATTATTCTAAAGGCGTTCTCGTTAGAGGTACAAACTGTAATATTCCGAAAATGGTAAGGTATTTTACAATCATGCGGATGGTCCCGTAAATGCAGATGTTTATACGCCCCAATTCAGAGCTATAGCGGGGCGGCTCATGCCAATGTCGACAACATAATCTGTACATGTGGCACAGCGATAGTAAGAATCAAACGTAGCGCTAATCCTATAATTCGGATAACCATGGAAGTGCACTGGAGCTAGGTTGCTGGGCGTAGCCTCCCGCTGCTGTAGGCCGGTCCAAGCTTGAAATGCACGATGACGGCTAACGCTGGGTAATGGAGGTGATGGAGCACTACCATGCGTATAACGTCCCCCGCTTTTCTCACTCATACGTTTTTTAGGAATCGAATCACGTGAACAAATGTTATTGATTTGCTCATTTTCAAACATCAAAAATGTTAAGTAAAAAACAGGCCATCATAATGTCGGAATTTTAATCACTGAAGTATTGGTATCAAGTGAGCATATCATCTGGGAGCAAAACTATCGTTATTCCCACCCTGCATTCATTGTTCATTTAATATAGTCACTCTGCACTAGTCGCAGTTTTTACACTACTATTCTCACGAGCTGTAAACTTCCATTTCTGCCTCTAGGGACTTCTTCTTCACTGTCTACCAGCGACGCCCTTTTGTCACCCACGTCATACTGCTCACCTTCGTTCGGACAAGTCCATTTCTTTAGAAAAATAAAAAAATAAGATGTGAACCTAATATTCCAGCTTTATCGCTCACCCAACATCATCAACCGTATTTTTCTAATGCATGTTTATGCAGCTTCGAACTGTGCACCCTTTTTGCTGACGACTAGAACCTAGCTCAATTTGATGCGCGCGAATGAAATCGACCATTGTCCAGCCAGCTTAATCTAGCGTGTCTTTTCAACCTTCGATCTCTCGGAATGTCAAAGGAGCTTTGTCGTGTATGTGTGCCAGTGTCCGATTGCACCGACGATGCGGCCTGAAAGCGTGGTAGAAGAACCTACATAAGAAAAACGTTTCGCCGTCCGTAAACAAGATTACGACCCGAAACATGACGCCGAGGGACGGCCGCTTCCAAATCGATTTGTGGACACGCCTCTTTTGGGGCCGAAATAGGAGCCTGTTTGAAAGGAAAAGGAAAGAAGAAAATAAAAAATTTGCAATTACTAGCCTACGAATTTCATATCATCTTGATCTCCGTTTTTACTCTCGGCCTACGATATTTTTGTGTTTAAAAAACTTGTGTGCACAGCAGTAGGAGTGGCGCCAGCTTGCTGTCTAATGTCGTATGTATTCCTTGTTTATTTCCTGAGATATGTATTGATGCCCATTTCTCGAACAGGTTGTCATGTGGAACGCTAAAATAAAAAGAATGTATTGAAAAAATATCGCTCTACTTAGCCATTTTTTGACGACTCAGGAATTTTAAGCGCGCGTTATGTTTAGACAAGCATGAAAATTACGCGAGTGCTGTTGCCGCTACCTTACCGGTCAATATAGCAGTTGGCGCTTTGATTTTCAACGTCACTCCTTCAGCAACGATCTCGTCCTTCTATTGAGTTTATGGTCTCTGCTTCGTTGCAGTAAGCTATCAATTTGCGAGTAAAAGCTAGTTAGGTCAGCCTTAATTTATGTCTGTTTGTTCTGTCTGTGCTTCTTGGACCTTAACGTGCATTCCGTTGACTTCCCTGGTTTTTTTTGGGTCAGTTTGGCAGTACTGAGCGCAGCCCCCCCTTGATTGGGAGACGCAGATAACCAATCATGCCTGAGTCAACCGTGATTGAACTGATTAACAAATAAACGAAATGTCTTAACATCGCCTGCCATGGAGGTTTAGTAGCTAAGAAACTCGGCTGCTACTCGATGGTCGCGGGATGAAATTTTCCATGGGGACCGCGATGTTCAAGGCCCAGATACTTACTTTTAGGCGCACGCTAAACAACCCCAGACGATAAAAATTTGTGGCGTCTCCACTACGGCTTCTCCAATAACCATCTCGGGTTTTCGGGACGTTAAAGCCCAACAATTAGCATTGGATTCTTCTAATGTACACCCTACTTTTTTCAGCCTTGATTGGTTCACCCATTGCCTGAGCATACGCAGATAGTTTTTCGCGTCTTTTGTTCCGCCGTTGTATATTTTGAAAGTTGTTCGTCGGCGCTTGTCGTGTCCTGAGACTCCTGACTATCTTTATTTGTCTGTGTTTGTACGTCCAGTGCTTAAATTGAGTAGAGATCATATTATCCCGTAACGTCAGAAAGAAACCTGTAACTGGAGGTCAGCAGGACGTAAAGCTCTTCAGAATACTTAGCAAACTCATCGTCTTTTTTTCGTGCAAATGTCTTCTTTCTTTTCCACAGTCACTGATACAAACTTGCCAATAACAATAGCACGTAATACAAGCTATCATGCTCATGGCACTATCCTCCCCCCCCCCCCCCAAAGCATCATCCCGATTCGGCTGCGTGATTGCGAGAGAAACAAAACACACACACACACACACACACACACACAAGCTCACCTGATGTAACGGTGACGTAGTGTACGAAAGGACACACTATGTATAAGCGATCGTAGCAAGATTTTCTGCGGCTTTGACGCCCTACCACAAAGACAGAGCCAGAAGCTTTTGCGTAATCTATAACCTTAGTGCGTAACATTCATCAAGAGCATCGCCCAGCTCTAAATTGCATCAAAACAGCGACCGCATGGCAAAGTCTTTTGCAGAAAATTGGTGATCGCCATCGTCATTCGAGCTGCTAGATTAAAAAACTTTAGTTTCCATGTGCTGGGAATGCAGCAATGAATATTCTTGAATATGTGGAAGCCAACTCTGCTTCTGCCAATTTTTAAAATGTTCTAGGTTCCAACATGCAAAAAATATGCTTCGGTGAACGCGTGCAATGTGGAATAGAAAAGAACCTAACTCAATGAGAATGAATGAATGAACGATTTTTTTCATCTTTATTGCACTCATATCTTATACAAAATAAGCACAAACGGTATGGTCCCATAGCCAAAGGCTAGTGCGGGTTCCATTGAAAGTATACATAAGTGAACCTGTAATAGTTTTAAATAAAGATGAACAAAAGTAAACAATTCAAATTTAGTATACAAGAAGTAATGTTTATCTGCTAACAACAGTCACTTGAATTCGATTGAACATAAAAAAGGGAAAGTACATCACTTGTAGTAAACACAAGTATTTGGTGATTAGTGGCGTACAGAACTGAAGAATCATACTTGTAGTTCCAAGCATCAATAGTAGTTCTCCTATATGGCTTAATGTACAGAACAGGGGTATTGAAACATCTTTCAAAGAAAACATCTTTCAAGAAAAAATCTCATTATATGTTTCGAAACTCGTGATTGTGAAGAATGTAATGCCTACATTCCATAAATTGGGGCTGACGTTTTTAACTGTTCACCGCCATACAAACTGCAGCGGCTACTGCACGCTACAAATCCCTTGGTGGTGTCATGGCCAGATCTTGATTCAGAATAAGAGCGTAGGAACGCTACAAATAGCAGGCTGACGTTCAGGATGAACCACTCAAATGTAGGCTATGTGGTCGACTCCGGCCACTCAAATGCATGATGTCTTCTCATAACCCTCTATGGTAGTCAAAATGGATGACCCGAATTCGCTATTGAAGGAGCCGAAAGAGGTGCAAAGACGTCTGTGAATGAAATAAAAGAAGGGGGAGCGGGGGCGTGCTGTACAATGGAGTGAGGATGTCAGAGCTTTCTAATGAATGTCTCGTTAGAGAATGGGCGGAGGCCTATGCACTTCTACGCGTGGCCTAAAGGGGCTGTCATTCATTTTCATGTTTTCTTGGCGTACTTTACTGGCTACCTGTTTAGGTAGGGCTATTGAAAGGTGCCTTTGGGCGTCTCCGCTTTGACGTAATTGCTGTTGGCTAGCTCGTACCGTACTATGAAGGTGTGCGCCCTTCCACTTTTATTGTATGGAGAGATGCTCATATTTCGTTGAGAAGGGATCCGGCAATGTAGACAAGCTACAATCAGAGTAGCAAAACTCATCTTGGATAGCTGTGTCATATGCACTCTAGAAAATCCGGACTAAATCTTTCTCTTCACCAGTCAAAAAAAAGTAAACATCGCTTTTTTGCATCTGTTATGAGTGAAATAGCTGCTACCTTTATCTCAATCATCTTCGAATGATTCATTAGGTATTCTGTGTGCAGTACATGCGTCTCTGACGTGTCGACTGAATTACAAGCGAAGCCAGCCACAGGTGTATGTGAAGCTTCGGTATGTCGTCAGGTTGGTCTCCGACTTTATAATGAAAAACCATGTTTCATTTTTTGATAATAATTCACTGGAGTGGCGGGGCTTTACTTACAGAACATATATTGCATAGTGGTCTGTGCGGAAGTCAACTGACGACCCACATCAGGACTGAAAAATGTGTGAACACTGTTTTATTGTTTGCTTACGGTTTGAAGAGCCATCAAGCAGTGGCACTGCGAATGAAAACTTTAACCGACAATCAAGAAACAGTGTACTTGTGTTTTCCTCAATATACCATGTTGATTTGTTGTGCCTGTGGTCGATAGCCCATAAGGAATCGAGCACTTTTTCTTAGATTGTACTGACTTACAATCACTAGTTTCAGAAGCTACCTTACCAGTAACATTGGTTCTGTACAAGTCTATGCGTCTCCAGCACTCTGCAAGGTGAATTACATGTTCACGTGTCAGTATACTTTCTTGCAATCTGTATAACTCGCTAAATTTGCGCCGAGCTGCGTTCAAACTTTCTTTCATGTCAGACGTATTAACATGGTGCAGAAGCAGGTAATAAATAAAATCAAAAATAGATTCTGATACTGTTAGTGTTTTGTCGTCACCTTTCAATCTAATATATTATTGAAATAAGTTCTCAAGAATGAGTGTAATCTTGCAGAACTATTGCTGAGGCGTGTTCACACGTAGTCAGCTGTACAAGTACGCGATTTCTTTTTCAACCATTCCTAAAATTGCGCTGTGTAATAAGTTTCGATCAAAGTGCACCGCCCCCTAACAAACGCGCCAGGCTGCATAGTTTCACTGAAATAGAAAGCACGGACGCACGTTTGTGCATATGGAATACCAGAAGAAACAAAATGACACATACTAGGTACAAGGTAATGTATTTTTTTTTTAAATGGCGTCTCTAAGATGAGCCAAGCCAAAACCATAGCATACTGTTATTTATGCTTTCCTTGACAAAATATACTTTCTTCAATGAAGTGCTTTGTACACGTCAAACGAACATTTTGTTTACGGAGACATATACAGGGTGCGTTTTTAGACTGCACATATTTGCCTAATCATTTTATGACAGTACGGTTTTTGCTGATTTCTCACATGAACAGGGCAAAATATTGTAGCGTAAGTAAAATTACGCTAGCTAAGCTAATTAGTCTAATTTGCTTAATTGTCTTCCATAGTATTGAATTGGCGGCTATTGTTTATGAGAAAACTGCAGAGTATGGAGCTACAGATCATATATTCGAATTAAAGCTTTAAGAGTAATACTGAAATTGGTCACGCCTGGTTCGCTGGAAAAGAGAGCTTTCTGTTACGATGAGCAAGGGCCGAAATTTAAATAAAGCTCCATCGTGGGCACATCCTTTCATGAAAAGCGGCAAGTCATCTTACTTGACCCAACGGATCGCTTTACCATTGGGCTGAATGTTTTGTGCTTGCCTGCTAATCTCGAGTGCTGCCCATGAAAACCCATAAGTGCATTTTTAACGTAATAGCATTAAAGAGCGCATTTTGAAGAAATTCCGGCGTGTGCGTCGCTGGTTTAGAGCAAAAATTCATTACTTTTGCGTGACTGAAGACTTGTAAACAAAGAAATATATAATTAAGAAAAAATTCTCGGTCATAGTAGGGGGTTGAACCCGGGTGTTTTCGTGGCAAGCGGGTGTTGTACAACGCAGCCACGCCTCTGGTCTTGAATGCAGCGAAAATTACATCCTTTTCTTGGAAATGCAGTGAAAGTATTTGTGATGCTTTACAAACTGGCGTCCCAGGGAGCTATTCAGGAGCGCCCAAGCTTGGCGAAGCTCGGAATCAGCTCGGGATCTTTCCGAGCTCTGGCAACACCTCCTTTTGGATGAGCAAGCAGTACAAAAACTATAATCCACCCCTCAGCGCCCCGCATTTCACTGGTAACGATAGAACCCAGCATCGCGTCAAGTACAGTTGATAAAATTTGGTGGTGTTTTCAAACCAGGCATGTTCTTTCATTTTTTCCTTCGTTCCACTGAGTGCGCACTCTTGCATTAGAAGTGCTAGAAACCTTTCGTGATAATATTTTTATAGTTACGGGGTGGTTAAAGTTATTTTGAAGGTTTTATAGCATGCACTAAGTCTGTTTTAGAATAACTGGCGCTGGCCCCACAACGGCGATCTAGTGACTAAGGTACTTGGCTGCTGACCTGCAGATCGCACAATCGAATTCTGGCTGAGGCGACTGCATTTCCGATATAGGCGGAAATACTGTAGGCCCATGTGCTCTGATTTGGGTGCACGTTAAAGAACCCCAGGTGATCAAAATTTTCGGAGCCCTCTACTACCGCTTCTCCCATAATTATGTTTGTTTTGGGAGGTAAAACCCCACATATTATCAATAATCATCCTGGTTGCCTCTGAATTTAGTTGTGGCCGAGCTTCTTACAACATCGCGACCACAGTTCAGCCCGAGACCACGTGTCAATCATTGTGGTGAGCCTGCACATTCTAGTGCACTGCTCGGCCGGTGCGCGCCTTATTTGTCATTTTCATCGTCCATTAGCACCCAAGCACGTGTGCTAGGCTAATTATCAATTTGACACGGCAGTATACTTGGCTCGTTAGGCCGGGACATGCTGTTAGCAAGCTAACTGCGCGAATTTTTAGTCACGCTGACGTTTCTAAGCCACATCTTAAGAAGACGGTCACGTCAGTACCATGACAGTCATCAGTTGAACTGGGGTCTTCTTACAATCAACTAACTTGTGCGACCCAAAACTCAAGAAAACTGAATATCTGAGTGCACACGTCAATCAGTTTGATTGACAGGTGCCCGCGGCGAAGATCGGGTACGCCCAACACGTTCGCTCTTGCTGTGGAGCAGCGTCCGCACCGAGTGGCACAATTAATCGATTAGCCTTATCGCACAGATAATGTACACAAGCACGCCGTGCATGTGTGTGCAGGTGTGGCGATGTGACTGCCTTTGTGCGTGAGTGTGCCTGAGTGTGTGCGTGTGCATGCACATGTGCGAGCGTGCGGGCACGAGCACATGCGCATGCACACCGTGAATCAACCACTGGCCGCGTTTGTCCATCGTCTGTCAGGCTGTTTGACGCACGGACGGACGGACGGACGAACAGACGCATCAACAGACGCAAGGACGAACAGACGCAAGGATTGACACACGTACGCACGGATGGACGAACGCTTGTATGCACGGACGGACGGACGCGCAAATGAACGCATGAACAAACGCCGGGATGGATGCACGGACGGATGGATGGACGCTAAGATAGACGCATGGATGGAGGATGCATGGATGGACGAATGGACGCATGGATGAACAAATTGGCGCACGGATGGACAGGACACACGGATCGACAGAAGCAAGAACAAACGGACCGGCTGAAGCGCGGATGAACTGACGGGCGCTTCACCCCACTCATCATCAATCACACCATGTATATGCTGTGATTTTTATTATTTATCATACAAGTAACGTCCTCTAGTATCGTACGATTTGCATTTTTCAGCGTATATGCAATTCCTTATATGTGCAAGTACCGCCCTCTACTGCCGGTTCAAGAACAAACGAGCGGTGGCTACATACGATTACGACTGGACGCTCAGCTCAAGCCTGAAGCAGCTTGGATGAAGCTTGCCCGAAGGTGCGTAATGTTTAGCACAACAACAAAGCTGGATGATTCTCAAGTCTAATCTGTTTGGTTTTGGGTCATTGCGAGTTTGTTTCTAGGCTGCTTCTCAACGCAGAGCGGTGCGAGTCTAAACCAGAGACAGTCTGGCTAGACATGGATGTCGAAATTCCAAAGTCGTGATGAAACGAAACGTTTGCCACTCTCACAGATCTACTGCACCACACGTCGTCATTCGCGCGAGGCTTCTACCTCTTCAGGGATTTTTTTGAAAACACCGTAGCTTCTTACGTTTCCTTGAATCTGCCGTAGTGCACAGCTCTGAAGCGATTCATGTACATGTTTTCGCCAAGATTAAAGGTGCGGCCATGGTGTTTATTCTCTTCTTTTTCCCGACAGTTTTCTGCTTCGTAGCTTTTCTGAATTACGGGTTACATTCGTCTAGAAATTTCAATGAGACTTCATCATCATCTGACGCCTTCTTCATTTTTCGTGGGCCAGCGGTGAGGGGAAGGATTTCAATAATTTCTGCTCTACGTACTCGTTTATAATGCTGATAGTTTTCCAGCATATATGTACTCCCCAAAGTTTTAACAGCATTTGTAAGGAACTTCCTAGTTGAACGAAATACACGTTGCGTGGGTGGGTGGCGACTACTTTAAATACCCTAAGTGGCCCCTATGCAATGTGGATCACTTGAGATAACCTACAGTTTAGGCTCACTTTATCAAGCTTGCCTAGCCGCTTTCTACCAAAGAAAGCATCGTTGGACATGGGGTCACCACGTAGTCGCTAAATTAAAGAAATGTCTGTAAGCCGTTGTGGTAGCCGAGCAGCGGAAAAGCCACACTGCAAAGCTTGAGCAGACAGATAATATACCACCCCATACGTGTCGAAGAGGTTTGGTCTATCCAAGGAGGGCTAAAAAATTGCTGGAGTGTAAGCTCCCTCAATGCCTTGCCAGCAGAAGTGACGCCAGCTTTTGCTGCTGCCAAGATGGCGGAAACATGCCCTTTTCTGATAGTGCCTACTTAAAGATCAAGATGCTTTAAAATATTATGTAAATGCTACGTTACGTCTATATTAAAATATAGCTGTTTCCGACGAAATAACACACAGAAACTCACTAAGGAAAACAAGTAACTGTAAGACGCACTTTGAGCGCTATGTGACTAGAAAAAGTTCCCACATTAAACCCGTCGGGCGTGCGAGGGAAATGCTTCGTTTTTAATCGCTGAACGGTGATATTTTATCATGTCCATAGTAAGATGGCCGCCACAGCCGCCGTCTTGCCAGAGGAACGGCTTCACTTCTGCGCAATCATTCCTGCTCCAGCAATTTTTCAATTCCTTCTTGGGTCTATCTGTCCTGGTGGGGCAGTGTCCCACCACATGCGTATAGTACGGCTTGGCAGTGGCCCGCTACGTTTGCGTATATTCCAATTACAGTCAAATTATGCTAGAAAAGTACACCAGATCTGAGTACAGCTCTCTGATCTAAAGCAGACATTGTGTTCGAAAATTGAGTCCATCGGCATTTATTGTGAACTACGCGTTCATTAGATGCATGATTAAAAAGTGCTTTAGAATTTCAAAGATTGTTACATGTATCTCAATATTTGATTATAATAATTGTTGCAGAAGTTGCGTGTTCAACAGCAACTGATAATTTGCCAACGCTGCCTAACAAAACAGCTATTACAGTTTGTGATTACAGTCAACGTTAATAAGCGTAAAATATGCTTACGCAGCAGAGCTCACGCTTTTTTGAAATTGAAATATATTTACTATTAAGACTGAGTTTCTCGATTCGCGTAAAAAGTTTGAGTGTTTCTGCTTTCCATATAGTTTTCTTTACATGTTCTGTTTGATTTGTAGTAATCATTCAAGAAGATGTGAACTTTGTGGAGATGATCAACTTAAGGGAGATTGCAGTTGCAAGGACAGGCTCAAACCTCTGCGTCACACTCGCTACGACACTTCCAACAAGCAAACACCGAACTAGACACTAGGGCACGCTACGACAAAGACGAAGAAGCATCTCCGATGTTTCAGCTCGTATGCCAAAGACTTGGACATAGACTGGCCCAGCGTGTCACCTGCCATCGATAGGCCCTATTGTCATGTTTACTCGCAATCAGGGTCCACGGCAACATCCGAGACAAAGTCGCAGTAGATTTCCCGGTCACGGTTCCGGTCAAGATCCCGGTTGAGGTCACGGTCCAGGTCCCGGTTGAGATCCCTAGAAGAAACGTCCTTACAAACTGCAACAACACGCAGGATCCCACTGTTCCCAAAGCCGCAACGCCAGGGCTCCAGGTGACCCACGTCACCTCGCCCAAAGGAGATTTACAAGGAACTGAACTATGCTGCTCAGCGGTGAAATCTGAGCTACTGCTATGTGGCCCTAAACCAACGCCTACACTTAGAGGTTAGCCACCCAAACATCTCCAAGCGCGGACACCCGCCGATATCAAACCGACTACAAGCGACGGTCATGTCATACCAGGTCTGTCCTTAGAAAGTAATGGTACCAACAGAGAGACAGTTCGCAACACTAAAGCCAGAGTGTCTAACAGGATGCACCTCATTAGGCGCATTACCAATAAACACAAAGACATGAAAGAGTCTAGCATCATCCGTCTGATCCAATCAATCGTTCTAAGTCACATCACCTATATAGTGGCGTACCTCCGATGGATGCACTTTCACCGGCGCATTCACCTTTATGACTGCAGAAATGTCAAAACTCAACAGCCTAATAAGGTGAGTTTACAAACAAGCGCTATGTTTGCCTCAAAACACCAGCACCGAACGACTCCTTTAACTTGGGTTACACAATAACCTTGAGGAACTTATTGAGGCACAACAAATCTCCCAATTGTAGCAATTAGCCAATAGTAAGCCAGGTCACCCGATTCTACGTGATCTCGGCATTTCTTACCACATTCAACACGGAGACAAACACGACATACCACGCAATGTCCGCGCCAAGCTGACAGTATCACTCATACCTAGAAACTTGTACTCTGAACACTAGAAGCGCAGACGTGTCAGTAGAGCCAGAGCCATGTCTAAAAGGTTTGGGCACAACCATGAGGCAGTCTTTGTCGACGCAGAACGCTACCACGAACGTCACCGTTTCGTAGCTGTTGTCATAGACCACACACAACAATGCAAAATCAGGTCGTCAATCATCACACGGAACGTAGAAACGGCAGAGGAAGTGGCTATCGCGATGACCATAGCCCACAATAATGCCTCATGTGTAATGAGCGTCTCGCAGACAGCAGTTCGAAACTACGCCAGCGGCAGAATCTCCCCCGAGGCTTGCGGATTCTTAGAACAGGCAAAATTTACGAGGCGGACAAATACGCACACATCCTGTGGTTCCCTGACCCCACATCACTAGGTAACCTCGAGGACAGTCCGAATGAAGTGGCGCACAACGTGGCTCGAGGTCTTACGTTCCGAGTCACATCAGACGAAGCGGCCACCCAAACGGACTTTTCTGCACCGGTGTGGAAATGGGACGATCGGATCACTAAATGTAATGCCATTACTCAACACTATCAACTGCAAAGGCGGGAGTACACTCCGCCTCACCCCAAGCTAAATGGGGCCCAGTCCATTCAGTGGTGGCCGCTACAAACACGGCATTCACGAACCCTGTCATCATAAACCACATATATCCCGACGTCTATAGTTATAATCTATGCCAGTACTGTACCACCAGAGCAACTCCTGGCCATATCCTATGGAAATTTCCAGCACTAGTAAAAAATTCTGCGCGGTCGCAGCCTCCAATGAAGACCTTCGGCTGCGTCGGTGGACAGTGCTGCTCAGTTTGGGCCTGGACAAGCAACTTCGGGCGATCCAGCAGGCCAAGGAAGCTGCCGGGAGACACGGTCTTTCTGTTGGCCGCTAGGTGGAACGCCATTCCAACTATTTGCTGGAAATTAATAAAGTCTACATCTCTCTCTCTCTCTCCGAATCACCTCCTTATATTTTCAACACGTCACTACAGTGGGGTGACAGCGACAGATGGGGAAAGAAGAGGGAGGAGGCAGTCGAAGCGATGCGCGCCGCGTTGTGAAAAAGAGTTTTCTCCTTGGCTGCGACATTACAGCAATAGTCCTCCCAACTACAGCGGCTGCTTGTAGAGCCATGGCCGGACTGGAAAGACGCACGCGTTTCGTAGAACGAACACACGCGTCTTTCCTGAGTGGTAAGGGTTGAGCACTCTGCATCACATACGCGCTTGCCATCAGTCGCGTGCGCGTGGTTAATCATTCCAATGGTCATCCGCTGACACGCAACGATGCTTGGCTGTTGCTGTGCGCCAAACTGCAAGGCAAATTATGATGGAGGGCCATGTGTACAAGTGCACATATTTCCTTCATACCTAATTAAGCGGGCAGCGCGGACCAGAGTTGTTACCCGGAAGGACTTCTTGCCAACGAAATAAACAGTGGTAACCATTTCTTCTGTGTTGTTTATCAGAGTTATCAGATATATCAATTTCGTTCACATAATGTCCAAAGTATCCGTTGATGGTTGCACGCTAGATGGGAATTCCGCACTTGTCGGCACACTTGCTCTGCGTTTTGGTCGAGCTCACGTTTCTAACTTCTTGTTATTTTCACGCGATAGCGTTATAGAGCTCGTGTCCCAGAAAACCCGCCGCCGGTGTCGGCCCCGTTGGTTGTGAGCGAAAGGAGGAGGAGAAAATTTTTATTTATCCCAAGCGTGAACGGTGTGGTGGTGGAGTGTCAGAGTAGCCCATTCTGCATAGGTTTCCGCTATCCTCTTGGCCCAATAAAAGATGTGGTCCTGGACCTCGGGCGCCGAGCTGCACATAGCAGCCTCCCACTGCTCCCCACTATTAATATGTAGAGAATTGGGTGATGGGTTTTGAGTGCACCCCCACATGATACGGTCTAGGTTAGCTCCTTGTTGACAGAAAATGGACAAAGGGGAGGGGTATATCGCAGGGTGTATAAGATGGCGAAAAGATGGGGTAGGAAACGTACGCGTCTGTAACTGGCGCCATACAATTTCATAGTAGCGCGAAGTGATTTGTTATATTATGGAAGGTCAAAAGACAATCTCTCACGCTGAAAAAGGCCGCGTAGTCTAAGCGCCATCATAGGCCTGAGCTCGGCCAGTCATTCCTCGAGCACAGGTATAAGTCGCCTCATTTCCACTCAACCCCACATGCGCGGGCGTCCATATGAGAGCAGTGTCTTGCGTCGGGGGATGTTTCTTAAGAATGTAAAGGGCAGTTGATGAGATGCGACCTGCACCGAAGTTACGTATGGCAGTTTCGCAGTCACTTCAATCATAGTGATATTGGGAATAGATATACCTAGAGCGATGACAGCCTCCTCTGCCTCTTCCGAATAGTTGACAGGGATAGATGCCGTTGTGAGCACCTTGCCATTATAATCGGCAGCAGAGAGGGCAAAGGGTGAGGAGGTTGGGTATTATGCCGCATCATAGAGCATGTGATTGGCTCCATGCATTTTTTTCTGAAGAGCTTGTTCTCTTTAGATTCAACGCTTAGTATATGTTGGATGCATGATTTTAGAAAGGGGCGGTATGAGTAATTGTTTGTGTATGTGATGGTGAATGTTGTATTCTGCATTGGTGAGTGAGGTGAAGTTGAATCGGGTAGAGGATAAAATGTGGTGACCTGTGCTAGTGGTCGCTCGCCTTGCGTATTGAGCTGGTAAAAGGGCTTCACGGATTTCACGTAGGGTATTAATGACTCCTGTCTGGTGGAGCCGTTCATTGGAAGTATTCATTGCAATGCCTAGCGCGTAATTGTAAACTCTGTAGAGGAGGGTGCTGACCCATTCCTCCTCTGCTAATTAATGGTGAATGTGAGGGAGAGTATCAGTGATTCTATTAACCACAAAAGCTTGTACTACACGAAATAGCTCTGACTCTCTGAGCCCTCCACTTTTCCCTGAGATTCTTCCTACCATTCTTAAGGTTTTTGAGCGGTATTGCGTAAAGCTTCGAGTGTGTGCGTATTAAGTTGGTTGTTTTGGATAAATAAACCTAGCACACGAATGTTGTGAGCAAAATAACGTCTTTGCGTCTGTGACCGAAAAATCAAGATACCCAGATAGCCGCGGGATGCCGCTACTTGTCCACGCGTGCGCGCGTGATCACACTAAAATATTCGCGTATTTAAAGAAAAAAGGTGCCCAAGGTCACGAGGCGCGGTGGTTTATTTGCCCTGCCACCCCTCCCTGCTTAGCTTCCAGCGTTTTCCTTGCAACGAGAAAATAGATAATCCAATTGCCGCACGCGACAAACCTTTGCAACTCCACTCGCACTGGACGGATTCTTAAAATATTTCCGGTGTCTAATTCGGGAAGCAATGAACTCTTCTAGTGAATTCATTGCATGGTTACTTAAAGAAATGTTTCAAGGCCCCTTTAACGCATTTTTTGACAAATGTCATGACCAAAATGAGCCCATCCAGCGATTATAGCGCGTGCTGGTCTAATCAACTGTGTTGCGTGTTTGTGTGCGTGCGTGTGTACGTACCAAAACATATTATTAAGTATGCACCTAGTGGTTGAAGGGTGCACTAGGAGCCAGATTTCGCTATCGCGTTCAGTTTTTAACGACGAAGCTTAAGGGTACCCCAATTTTTTGTTTCAGCACTGTGAAAACAATTCTTGCCGTAGTATTACTTGAAGACGACATCTTACACAGACGTCAAGACAGGTAAGGTTCTCGAAGTCACCCTGAAAAACAGTCGTCTGAAGCAAACTGCAGTGCCAAGCTTGTTTCCCAACTGCCCTGCCTACATATCGCGTCCGCAACGATGCGTTCGGGAAGCACCACATGTGAAAAGAGCGTGGTTAGAAGCAACTTGTTTGCACAATGCAATATTGCTTTCGCTGCAAACTCAAGCAGAAAAGGAAACTAAAAAAAGCTCAGTAGTTTTGCGGAGTTGCTCAACTCCTTGCCAGGATTTGAGCATTCAGACTTCTGGACTGTAATTCTCAAGGACTCCAGGGTTTAGTTTTCGGACTTGGCACTCCATTTTGCTTTGATCATCCGCACTTGGATGGTATGTCTACTAAACTTCGCCTTGAAGTATTTGTTGGTGAAATGATCGTGAGAAATTGTGTTGATGTGCTACTTCCTGAAGATATATCAGACTTAAGAGGTTTGAAGAGAGTGCTAGAGATCACCGAACAGACTCGCAAGGATATCAGCATGCGCCTTCTCAGAAAGCCCGTCATCTACTGAGATTGGTGTCGACTTTACTAGAGCAAGTGAGCGGCAAACTTTTTGCATGCGAATAGCGTGAATGGCATCTAGAGTTGCCGAAATTCTTCAATAGTCACGTTCATCTGGTTCTGAATAATGTCAGACGTTATGCCCCAGATGTGTTGGTTTTTATGGACTTTTTTCACTATTTCTCTTCATGGATACAAATTCTTGAGAAATTCGATGAAGCTTGAGAGGCCGCATTCTGATACTATCAGGAGACTGTGTTCATCGTGTGATATTACCCCGTAAAGGAGCAGAAAGAAGGTAGCTTTCTTTCCTATGCCAAGTGGACATTAAGCACACCTAAAGAGCATAAAAGCTGTGACATATTATTTGATGAGGTTCATTTGCAGCCTTTTTTATTATAGGCTGGCTTTGTAACTGGTGCTGCGGCAAATTCATCAACTACGGGAAAGACTGCCCACGTATTTGAGATGCAGAGTAATCTTTCTTCAAGCTAGGATGCTGTACACATTCTTCCTGTGGCGCAAATTGATGCTAAAGCACTACAAGATTTTTTTTGGAAGCTTAATCTTCATCTCAAGGCATCTGGTTTCAGAATAATCGCACTGATGTCAGACAATAACTCCATAAACAGAAAAGCTATGTCCTTCTTCGCCAAGCCCACAAGTGTGAGCATTGTTTGCCAGCATCCTACTGACTCATCGTGACCCCTGTTTTTTGTGGTGGACCCAGTTGACATACTAAAGCATATAAGAAAAGACTGGCTCAATCAACAAAACTTTGTGAAATGCTTGTGCTTTCCTGAACCAAAAAGTAATGAGGCAGAACCAAGAATATTTCTAGCATCCTTCAAGGTATTGTGAGAGTTGCACTAAGCTGAAAAGCATGAGCTCTTGAAGTTAGCGCCAACTCTTACTTTAAAAGCGCTGAACCCTTTTAACATGAAATGTCAGGACGTTAATCTTGCACTGAAGGTTTTTACAAATATACTGTTGCTTCTCTCAGTATCGCAATGTTCGATCATGCTGAAGAAACATCTGAGTACGTTGACACTGTATTGACTTGGCGGAAGAGTGTTAACGTAAAGACGCCAAGAAAAGGACAGTGATTGCGAGATCATTTGCAAGGACCAATACTATCATTGTTGCGTCCGCAGCTGGAGTTCCTGCGAAAAGCAGTTGAGTGGCTTCATCACTGGAAAAACATCAGGCAGGACAATGGCCGCGTTACGGGTGAGACGCACGCAGCTTTCAGCCACACTACCCACGCCTTGCACGAACCTCTATATTCTGCCCGGAAAAGCTTCATGTTGAGTAAGTGTTTTGGGCAAATTTAAATGTGACTGCGCGGGGGTTTGCTTTCCACAGTATTGGCAACTGTCGTGTTCGAATTACCATGTGTCAATAAGACACATATATGAGTCTGAAAACAGACTGCGTTTGCAGAAGGTTTTGGACCCGCCAGATTTAGACATGCTACCCAGACCGAGCGCGAATACATGGAGGACAGGTGTGCCGTCAGCGCACGGCCAGTTTCAAGCCACTGTGACTGATTCTGACATTTTGAAAAAAGCGTCAAGGTTTCCTTGAGTGACATACATTCCCAGCTATTGTGCCCTTGCAGATTTAAAGAAATTCGCACGCAGATTTTGTAGGAAAAACCTTGTGATGCAAGACGTCGAGCTATATGATGCTGGCAATTCATTAATCACAAAGATGTCGAGTGGTGGGCTACAGTTTCTACGAGAACTTGTAGTTAACACTGTGCTGTTTACTGAAATTGTGTTAAACAAGCTCAGGGTGCTAGAATATTCTGCTAGATTTCTAAGCCTCCCTATGCAGAAAGATACTCTTACCAGCATTTTGTTCTTTGCCCTTTTATGTTATGAAGACCTAGATGGGTTTCATTCTGGTCATTCTGCACAGAAAGTATTGAAGCAAGGTAAAATTGCTGCAGCGAATACACTGCCGAACAACTTGTGCCGCACAGAAAACGATGAATTACGTAATGCCAAGAATGAGCGAAAGGTAAAGGCTTTGAAGACCTGAGATCTGTTTCTCGTTCTTTATGTTAAATCCCGCTGCTCTGTTTTTGGAAGATGTTTGTATGCTTTTGTTGACAGAACCCCTGTATAAATTGTGTGCCGTAGCTAGGCCTCACTTGCGCACAACATCATCATATAGACTATGCATTTTGTCGATTTGAAACACTATATTTGAAGCGCATTGTGATAACTGTTTATAATTGGAGCTCTCCATGTCACCACATTTCACCATTGCGTACTTTTTTTTGCACTGTGGGGAGAAATTTTGTTTTTGGCTGAGTCTTCGCTACTATCTCAACGTTCTATCAAGACCAAAGCGATCAGTAAAAAGGGCGTGGGGATGGATGGATGAAAAACTTTTATTGGGGTCCTGAAGGATTCCACCCCCGTTTTATAGGGGTAGGATCGCGGGCCGCTCCCACGTTGGGACGCGGAGGCCCAGCCTCACCGCCGCATCGTGGGCCTTCTGGACAGCCTTGAGTTGTTGTATGAGAACCGGACTCGTGAGCATTAAATGAAAGGAGTTCTCAGAAGATTCTTCATTTTTTCTTTGTAAAGAGGGGCACCTCCAGAGCATGTGGTTAAAATCACTGCGATTCTGGCAGTCCGGACAAAGTTCTGAAATATCGGAGTAATGGCTATAGGTTACGAGGCTAGGGTATGTTCCCGTCTGAAGCATGCAAAGAGAGACTGCCTGTGGCCTAGACAACTTTTCGTGTGGCAATGGAAAGGACCTACGGCCTAATTGATAATGCTTCGTGATCTCGTTGAAGGTAGTCAAAATGTTCCTAAAATGAAGGCTGGTGGCTGACTCCTCTGTCTGAGAAGCACAAGTCCCGGCGCGGTAAGCGAAGCCTCGCGCCTTGGAGTGGGCTAGTTCGTTGACATTGGGAAGGCCTCCGACCCTCAAGCGAAGGTGAGCAGGGAACCAAATAATTGTGTGGTGGGTGAGTTCCTTGTGAGCGAGAATTCTCAAAACTTCCTTGCACACGGAACCAGAATCGAAGGCCCTGGCAGCGGATTTAGAGTCCGTAT
Source organism: Rhipicephalus microplus (assembly GCF_043290135.1). Classification (NCBI taxonomy): domain Eukaryota; kingdom Metazoa; phylum Arthropoda; class Arachnida; order Ixodida; family Ixodidae; genus Rhipicephalus; species Rhipicephalus microplus. The sequence goes on along the minus strand of NC_134700.1, from coordinate 118,598,409 downwards.
AAATATCAGTCCTTTGTGGATCAAGGAGTGCAAGTGCAATGGCCATCTTTTCTGCTTTGTAAGAAGAAGTGGTTCGAACCGACGCCGAGGATAAAATCTGACCCTTAGTATCTACGGATACTACCGCAAAGTGAGCGGAAACGTCATACTGGGCGGCATCAACAAAGCATGAAACAGACGAGTGTTTGTGAGCTTGAGCTAAAAGAGAGGAGGCTCGAGCGACACGCCTGCCCACGTTGTACTGTGGATACATATTTCGTGGAAGGGGGCATACTTTGATGCGAGATCGTATATAATCATCGAGTGGCGTATTTTGCACTTCGAGCGTCAGGGGGTTGACTCCAGTGTCAACGAGAATCGTTCTCCCCGCTGGTGTGATCGAAAGCCTGGCAACCTGTGCCGTTTGTTGAGCCTCGATAACTTCTTCAAACGTGTTGTGGACTCCAAGTTCCATAAGGTTCTCAGTGCTTGTGCGCATAGGATTGCCAAGAACTTTCTTGATGCTTTTCCTTATGAGGATGTTCAATTTATTTATTTCATGAAGTTGCCACATGTGCATAGATGCGACATAGCTTATGTGGCTCATCAGGAATGCATGGAATAGTCTGAGGAGGTTGTGCTCTCGAAGACCACCCCGACTGTTGGAAATGCGTGAGATTAGTCGGATGACCCCGTCCGCCTTAGAAGTCAGACGGTCGATCGTGCGGCCGTTTTGTCCATTAGCCTCGATAATCATGCCCAGAACGCGTATGAAGTCGACCCTTGGAATACGCTGCCCCGATGCCGTGTGCAGCCTAATGTCGATGTATGTCAGCCAGTGGCTGCCAGTTTTTGGGTTTAGGTCCCCGTCTCGTGGGTTCGGACTTGCTGACGAGAGCTTGAGACCCATTTCATTTATGTAGACTTCAACACAGTCTACGGCCTCTTGAAGAGAGCTCTCCACAGAGCCCTCCGAGCCACCAACACTCCGTATGGTGATGTCGTCCGGGTGGATGGCGAACTTGATGCTTTCTTGGTTTGAGAGCTTTGCAGCAAGGCCGCACATTGCAATGTTAGAAAGCAGTGGGGAGACGACTGAGCCCTGCGGGGTGCCGAAGGAACCGAGATCGTAGGGCTCAGACTTGAGATCCCCAAGCTGTATAGTGGCTTTTCTATTCCTGAGAAACGAGCTGGTGAACCTGTGAAAGTTCGCTCCTAAGTTGAGAGAAGATATGGAGGCAAGTATGTGGGAGTGCGAGACATTGTCAAAGGCCTTTTCAAGATCCAGACCGAGAATAGCTCTAATGTCTTTTCTCTCCTGATCTATGATGTGATGCTTCAGCATTTTCAAGACGTCCTGAGTAGATAGGTGGGGAAATAAAAAAATCGCAGATCCCACGATTAGTTGTAATCACTGATATACCAAGCATGAGTGAGAAACGTTGATATGTTACTTTAATATCAGCTAAACGTTACGAGGAGGAGGTAAACGGTGCCGTACATGACTTCCGTGTCATGATTATCATGTTTGGATATGTCGTTTACATTCGTTGTCTATTGCAGTCACGTGATACCAAATTTAGTATATGTGAAGTAGCGAGACACATGCGAGCACACTATGAGCTTGGTATATTCTCTTGTTATTAAATGACATTCGTGTCAGGATTATGACGTTTGCACGAGTCAAATCATTTATCATCCAATGACGTCACGTACCCCAAAATTTGGTATATATGGAGGTATAAAAACGGCCGCGAGCGCATCATGAAGGGCTCAATATATTACACTGTAGCGTTGACGCACGCGCACGTTGGGCACAGGGACGCTAGGTTAGGAAAATGCAAACAATATATAGGCTGACGCTAGGCGCAACCAGCGTCTGTCGTCGCGGCCCGACGGCAACCCTCCCGAAATGCGACATGCTGCATTTCGTGCCGATGCGTTACCCAGACAACACTGTGTCTCCCTCTTTTCGTGACGAAGGTACGCCGGACACGCTGAAACACGCATGCCTAAAGCAACGCAGCGCGGCGCACGCCTGCGAGTATGTGGAATGACCGGTGTCTGGTGCGGCAATGCCGGCGTGACGCGATGAAACGAACGCCGGCGAGCACGCGCACCACTCCACGTCAAAATGTATTGGCGCCTTGACTGTGGCATGTAGTCATGTTATGACATGACACGCATCTCATGATTATCATGTTTGCACCAGTCACATACCTTCGTCATTCATTGGCGTCACGTAATACCAAAATTGGCATAAATGACTCTAGCGAAATGACCGCGAGCGCATCATCAGTGTGGCATGTCGTCAGATTGTTACATGACACTCATGCCTGGATTATCATGTTTGGATGTGTCAATTACCTATGTCGTCTGTTCGCATCACGTATTACTGAATTTAGTACATGAGAAGCTTGCGAAATGTCCGTGAGTGCATCATGAGGCGTCAGCGTGGCATGTAGTCATGTTGTTACATGACACGCATCTCATAACTATCACGTTTGCACCAGTCACATACCTTCGTCATCCGTACACGTACTGTAGTTCCAAATTTGGTATATGTGGTGCAAGCCAAACGGCTGCGAAATGGTCTCTTCTTTTGTATTGTCATCACAGTGCCAGTCTTATCATTTATCGTAAGTTCATTTATTCATTTCTCAATCCAGAACTATATACCACAGGTGCATCACGAATTTCTCACCACACCAAAGATCGATTTCAAGTTGCCCGTCAACGATTGCATACAAAAACGTTTTCTGCTTCATTATTCGTCAGAGAAGCTGCAGACTGTAACGGCCTACCCTATCACTTGGTCAACGTTGGTTCATCATTACTTTTCAAGAACATATCACTGATCATTTTCAGTGTTAATTGCATCAACACTATAGATTTTTTCTTGTAATCCAATTCTTAATGTAACAACCACAGAATGGGGCCTTTAAGAAAGTAAAACTGAACTGAACTGAACAATTGCAATAAGTAATTTGAATACTATGTACTGTTTACTATTTTGATGTTTTGAAAATACTTTCTTTTACAGCAAGGCACAGCTCGTTTCACGGCCAATACCCGATGGGGGTCACGCCAGGTTTAAAGGATGAATCAATGAATCAATCAATTTGAATTCTTACTTCCACGCTAGTGCCGAATCATTACAAATCTGCTGCTTACTATAAAACAATAAATATATTGCCGCATGCAACCAGAGAGAAGAGCTCGCGCAGCAAGAAAGAAGGACGAAGTTCTTTCCCGGTCCTCTTTACGAGCACCTTGCATTTAATTAAAGCGAGCTCTTCTATATCCGACTTTTGCTGTGTCTGCGTCGTGACAAAATGTTCACCTACTTGAGCATGTGCTGAAGCTTGTAATTATTGCCAGAGTCATTTTTCTAATATGTTCACTGGCTACTGTCTTACACATGAAAGGCCAGTGTTAAAGGACTAGAGAAGTAAAAAAAAATATTGAAGCCGAAGAGAGCAACAGACAGGAACAGCAATCATTGCCAGAGTCCTTTTGTAATATGTTCACCGGCTACTGTCTCACAAGAAAACCCTGTGTTCAAGAAATAGAGAAGTTAGGAAAAATATTGAAGCCGAAGACAGGAACAGACACATATATTGTGCCGCGCCTAGCACTGGTTATCGACCGCGTAACATGGCGAAAGAACGAGACCCGAACGAGCACCACTACTAAATGTATGCTGTGCAGATGACGTCCGGGGAATTTCAAACAGGTATTTATGGTTCGCAACGACCGTCTTGTTTATTACCGTTGCATAACACACATGGGTACGCCTTTTGTTCCATCCAGCAGAGGGCACACCTTCTCGAATTCACGACTATTTCTACATTTGTTCAACCGTGACGTCGGATTGCATACCAAACTTTATAGCTGTTTTTATCGCATTGCGTGAAATTGCCGGCTCAGCGCGAGTCGTATAGTGCTTCGTCACAAAGAGACAACATTTCCCGGAGAGAACTCATACGTTTTATGAAGTGGGAGTGAATTACTCATACCCCAATTCACAAAAGAACAAAAAATCACCTCTGGAGAAAGTACACTGCGTTCAACGGTACAAAGCATGACTCCTCCGGGAAGAATCTCACCATAAACAGTTTCGTCGAGAATGTTTCCTTCTTGCTGCGGTGTGAACAGAAACGTGGTCGCCTTGCAACACTGGAAACTCATGTTGAAGCAGCTACCGAAATGGTGACACTGACCTACCCGTAGAGAGGTCATCACGTGCTATTGTGGAGTTTTGTATCCGTATGACAAAATAGCTGCATAGCTGCAGGAAATGGCAACAAAAAGAGGCATAGAAATGCTCAGACGGTGTACGTGTGGGGTTGCTTTATAAAAGACACGGTGGTTTACTCTGGAAGGCGCTTTATAGAGCTAGATATTGCATACTCAGTGGTTGCGACAGCCTAGCGAACGAAATGTACCTGATTATATGAGGAAACTTATGCACATTGGCATAGCATGGGCCGTTGTGCAAGAAAGAAGAAAAGAAACAATAACGCACGCACTAACGTACGCTCATGCAAATATAGGCGTAATACATATACAGAAGTTTACATACGGGGTTGCGATGAAGCTTGATGTGTTTCTCTTAGACATCCACCTCGTTTAGCGCTGCGTGAGGCAGGACGTCTGCTGTTTCTATTCGTATGTGTTTGCATGCGTGCGTATGGTTTTTTGTGTGTGTTTGCGTGTGTGTGTGTGTGTCGCCAGCCTAGAGAGTTGTTATTATAAAGCACTCCTGAGGCCGATTTTTCAAGCCTACTCTTAATGTTGTGCATAGTATCAAGATCGACTGAAGTTTTTTACGAGGTACATTACTACGCAAGAGATGGTGGTTTGTTAAAGGGTTCATAAATATATTACCATATGAACAAAGGCTTGGTGCCTTTGTTTATTCGCAAGTTCTGCAGACTGTATTCGCAAGCTCCACGGCCGCTAGCGTAATTTTGTCAAAGAGTATTGGAGTAGCGGTGGAGTAGCGGTGGAGCAGCAGCGTTCATAATATGTGCATGTACGTCTTGGCTGGCGTTGGGCTTTCCCTTGAACGTTTCTGTTGTAGTTACTGGACGCACAAAGGTCACTGCAGTCGTTGCAAAGTCTTCGTTTGCGAAAAGGGTGCTTTTTTAGGGGCGAAGCTCCTTTTAGCGGCACCCGTTCTTCCCTCGTAGCCGTTGTTGTGTGTAACAAGTATAACATTTTGACCTCCAGGGTGGTGCCGGTGAGAGATTTTTCTGGTGAGAGATTTCTCTGGCGGTAAATACATACCTTTTTTCTGCTTGTAGCACAAGCCTTCACCCGCAGCAAAAAAAAAACATTTTCATTTTCTGCTTCGTCACTGAATACGTAAGACTTCACCCGACGGCGAAAAAACTCTCTTCATCTCCTGCCCGACAAGCAATGGTGCAAACTATCTTGATACCCTCCTCACCATCATTCGCTGCTTCCTTATATACGTTCGCTTTGGCTTCTGGAAGTTTCGTCGGAGCGCTGCACAGCCAAATCTGGGGAAGACCCAAGATCTTCCTCCAACTCCCTACGACGCGGAACGAAACCAGAGAGTGACTTACGCTTTTCCCCTCGAAGCTTCTGGTGTTCGCTTGGCGATAGGTGCGAGTACTTTGATCAGGGTAGCAATAACGGTTTTCGAGGGGCAGAGGTGGTGCGTCCCATCCAAGGAGTTTTTAGATGCTTGTTTTTTTTCGCTGGATTTTGGCGCGTCCGAATGACGTGTTCTATTGTAGCCGTTGCAAGAATTTGGAGGCACGAGCTTTCTTGACTGCTGTTTTGGGACGGCACTCCTATGAAGCGTCTCTTCACCGGACAATGGCTCTTCTTTCGCACTGCCACCAAGCACTCTCGAGTCATCGAGGGGTGCCGATTTCGAATCTCAAACATCCTCTCCTTAGCTATTGTTCAAGCTATTCGATGAAGAAACAGGGAATAGCGAAAATTGACGGGGGAAGTCGACAAGGATCGGCGAGCTTGTCGGCTACCCCAGTCGACAAAGCCTGTAGCGAGTAAGGCGCTTGAGGCCCGAGAAGCTGGCAAGATGCTCGCTGCTCTTGACACCTAATGACCTACTGCAAAAAGGAGCATTGAAATTCTGTACGAGCCCACTGGTCAATTTCGGAGCCAAGATTTGGACAGTTCAAGAGCGCTGCGCCTCAGTGAACGAGAGGATAACCGAATGTCTTCGTTGAAAGAGTGAACGAGAAGCGCTCCAGAGTGCCACTTTAGGAGCAGAGCAGCAGGCACAGTCGACGTGACTGACTGAGGCGACGACCGTGGTGGTCCGGACGAGCACCAGCATAGTCGGAAAAGTACATGTGGGTGACAAGACGGACACAGTTCTAACTGACAAGGCCATCAGGCGACGCATGGCTTTAAGGTGAAGCCTGCTTTGTGCTCTCTTCGGCCCTCACCTCCATTTTTTTTTTACTGATTGTACTTGTGTTGAGCCACACTCTGGGAGATGGCAGATCTAAATGGAAATGTAACGGAAGGTGACGGTGTTGATGAATCGAATCACGCCCGCGAGTTTAAACTTGATATCGAAAAGCTAGAGCTCAAGTTTGAGCTAAAAAATGAGGTCGCGACGTGCTCTCTCAGAGGAGCCGGAAAGCAGGAACCAGCATACCGGTATCGGACGGTACACGAAGGAGTGAAAAAGAATCCTTGCTCCCATGCCCACTAACAAGCCTATTACCGTGCCGGTTTCAATAATGTGGAAGCTTATTATGTGGCAGCAAGCATACCCACGGGAATTCAGGGCACGATTTTTCTACAATTCCTTGGTGACAAGATGCATACGTTCGTTGCCTATCAATCTGAAGCCGGGTCGACGTCCAATTCAGATCCAATAGCAAGAGTACTAAAGGATCTGCAGATGTATCCGAGTAAGTACCGGTGAATGTACGGGGCAATGAAGAGAGAGCCAGACAGGTCTTCTAGTGATTCGTAATGGCGCTTAATGAATATGTTCACTTACTACCTAAGAAGAGAGAGCTGGACTCATTGGAAGGTCTGCAGGAGTTGCTTATAGCTGACAGGCTGAAGCAGGTAATTCTGACTTATCTCCATTCATTGGTCACTCAGCAGGAAGTAAAGGGCAGTTTCGACCTCAGTATGCTGCAGAGTCAGCAACAAATTTTCTAAACAGCCTCGACCGACACCAGCGGTCCGTCAACGCAGGATAAAAAGGATAGTGACTGTCCTCGTCATCCTGCGGTGGTGCGTCAACGGAGGCACGAGACAGGCAGTTGGCCTCAAAGTGCTCTCGGCTGGACTTGCAAGTGACGGCGATGTCAAATTCTTGAGGTCTTAGGCTTCATCGCACGAGATGACTTAGAGGGTCGTCCAAGTTAGATAGCCAGCACAAGGCGTGACGGAAACTCACAACTTTCAAGGGCCTTCCTCTGAGGTAGGGGTGAAACTTTGACATATTCGAGATAATAACGAGGCATTCTTTTATCCGTTGTTGAATGGTTGCCTTCTGCCTTCGATAGCGGCAAGCTAGCATAACTGATAACCCTTTCTTCTTTGTTAGTCTGCTACACAAGAATTAAACCGAGACCTACGCTTCCCGCGTTGATCTCGGTGCCGGAACCTGCACTTGAGACACTGGTTGAGGCTCCAATGAGTGCAGTTCAGGGGAATCAGTTCTTTCTGCTTGCAACCCTCCAGAAAGCAATGATTGACGTAAGTCTTGTGTTTGTTATGTGGGGATTAACTTACCAAAACCACCATACGTATATTAGAGACGCCGAGCCTTGCGCTTTGCTAGAACCGAATCAGACTGGCACTCGTTGTCGATATGGCTGCTAACAGCTACATCAGGTAGGTCATTTCGCTTGCTTGGGACTGGACTGTTACAAGATGGGCACACAGGCACTCGGCAGTCTTAGTTAGGGCCTTCCGTGCAGCCATGATTTTGGTACTGCAAGTGATCCTTGCAGAAAATCTATCTGCAGGCATCGCACTTCACCGGCAGCAAAGCATCTTGCAGCTGCTCTTGGAGCAACTGTTGCCCAGCACTAGAAACTCTGTCGTAAATCTAAATAGTTGACACTCGCTGATGTGTTTTGTGTTAACACTTTATCAGCACCAAATTCCGTGACTCCTTTTCAATCTTGAGATTTACGACTCAAGCAGTTGCCGCTTGACAACTGGTCGGTTGTATCATCTTTGATGAGGGGGGGGTCATGCTATAGAGCGTAGCACGGGGCTCATGCCACCAAATACCAACGTAGAAACATCTTTACGATTTATGTAAAATAGGCATAAGTGTAGAGGTCCACTGTAGGTTGCAGACAATCCTAAGACATTAATAAATGGTGATATTCGGTAGATCTTGTTGGTGCTGTACATCTAATGATTTCCATAGGCGTACATCTCTGGAATCGAGCAGCAATAACATAAGCGGATAATAAATAGTGTGGTAGATTCGGTCCGCTACTTGACGACTTATCTAAGGAATCGGCTATTCTATTTAAAAAAAGCCTTTATGTGCAGGCACTCAAACTAATCGGACTTTTTTCAAATGCGCAGGCCGTAGTGCACAGAACGCCTTCATTATTTGATTATCAGCACCAGCAGAAAGTGTCGCACAAAGAGATAGAGAATCTGTTATTATGACAGCTGGCGTAACTGCGCAAGGCGAGCACTACTGCCAGAAATTCAGCCACAAAACGGGTATGAAATCGGGTAGCCAAAGGGAATAATTCCAATCTAAAATCTAGCTGAAAACACTAACCCCTGACTTTTCGTCACATTGCGATGCTTCTGTAGCAATAATAACGCTTGTTGTATTACTGTGCAGGTGGTATTGCAGTAAACCAATCAAAATATATGGGGAAGTAATTCGGCGTTATTAGAAAAAATATCGTCAAATTTAATTTCCACCGGGTATGAATAATCACGACTGGGCATGATGTCGCCTATACGTACTTTTAGAGGCTCCAGTAAATTTTGTACAAATGTAATTTCTGGGGTGGAAAATCACGGCCATCTAGCACCAAAAAATGACTTCGGGGTGGAAATAAAGCTGTTTCTAAATGTCGTAATGGTATATTCATCAATTCTTAAGGATGTCTAAGCAGTCAAACGCAAATTCTAGAGAAAAGAGGAGGGAGCATTGATTCGAGAAACAACACATTGTTAGCAACTGTTTTAGGCAGGCCAAGGCATAAGCGCAAAGCTTCTCTTTGCAAAAGAACCAGAGGCCACAACTTGTAAGCAACAACTCCAGAGAAAAGTTCATAACCAAATTTCAAAATAGGACGAACGTACATGCAATATATTATTACCAGTGAGTCTCTTCTCATACCTATGCGGTAGTTGCTTACCCTAGGCAATATGTCGATGGCCCGCACATCTTTTTCGGCGGTAGATTCGATATGAGGTCGCCAGTTAAGGAATGTGTGATAAATTACTCCAAGGTATCTAACTGATTCCACTTGTGATATATTCGCTTGGTGGTAAGACAGAGAGATGTGTACGGTGTGTTGCAGCGGGAAAACAAGGAGGGCACATTTACTCGGATTAAGTAGAAAGCAGTTGCCATTGAGGAAGCTCTCCAATACATTAGGGTAAGTCTGCAGCCGTTCTTATAATGCATGAATGTTATCTGTCATTGCAAAAAAAAAACACGATATCATCTGCATAAACATAAGTTGTTATGTCCTGTTTACGTGAAATGGTGCTCATTAGTAAAACAAATAGCGCCGGAAAAGCACTTAGCCTTGCGGTACTCCCCTCATTTTTGTATGATTAGATGATAAAAAACCATATTTAAAACAATAAAATTATCTGTCTGCAAGGAAACTGTGAACCCGCGCTACTATTTAGGACGCCTGCCAGTTGGGCGTATTTGTAGAGGTTCATGATGAAACAAGCTCTAAAAATACACACATTCAGAGAGGACACAAACAAGCGCTTACTAGCAACCGAAAATTTTATTTCGACGCGAACACTAATAAATACATCACATGCATGTACGTCATTCCCGACTTCCCGTGTCATCTTTAACCGAAGATACCATATTTTAAGGCTGGGGTTCTTTTTTCGAGATTTCTTGAACAGAATAGAGCTCCTGCCAAGACAAGTATACTCATGCTACCACCATCCCCTGCGTCGATTGGGTTGGCCCTACGATAGCCAGGCCTCGGTGTTCACGCTTAGAGGTCGTATGATCAATAATAGAGGTATCCCAGAATTATGAAGACGTCAGCCAACGAGAAGATGAGAAAGGCAACAAATGGACAGAAGTACAAAACAGAAAGCATGCAAAGGAAGGGAGCCAGCGAAACCGTGTTAGCCTTAGCACTACCCTAACAGCCAGAACGTGCGGCGTAAATCGGACATCTCTGATAACCAGAGCCAGCAGAATGCCAAGAGCTCTGACAGGTGGCTACAAGATGGTCATATGACCAAGACGATGACTGCAGCTATCTAAGGTAACTTTAGCGGAGTTAGACAAAGTCGTGTACAAAGCAGCCGAGATTTCTTATGAAGAGAGATGGATACAATTTGCCCGAATAACTTCTAAAATATCATGATCATCAGCATCACATACCGAGACCATGCAGACAAATACCAAGATATCAAGCACATCAATGCCAATGGCAAGGTGTGTGAGGTGGGAGCATACGTGACGGCCCCAAAACTCAGTGCCAAAGCTGCAATCAAAAAACTTCCTTTGAATGAAACCTCATGCGACATCACCGAAGCATTTATTAGAGCCAGAAATCTTACACCGATCGCAGACAAACATCTTGGAAACAACACAACAGCGATAGTGTTTTTTCACGGCAGCAGAGTCTTAATGCACGTCATCTACAAAGGAGTTTTTACGCGCTGCTGGCTATACAGGAAACAAGTGAACTTGTGCAAACAGTGCAACAGACTCGGACGTAAGGGAGACGTTGATTGGAAGCAAAACGGCAAGTTATGTGTTGGTTGTGAAACGCCTGATTCCAGTGAGGAGAACCACTGTCAGCTGCAATGTCAGCTGTGCGGCAAAGATCATGTTACGGCCGACAAACTCTGCAAGGCCAAGTTCAAGACACCGTACATCTTAAAGCAGTGCCAGTGATTCGGACAACTGAAACATACGCACGAAAAGGAATAACCCCTTAACACCAGGCCAACCGAATGCGCGAGGTCTAAATTCTATTTGAGCGCAACGCCTGGGTCCAGATCAAGATTCTGGTCTTGCACAACGCCAAGCGGCCATGCCTTCCGGTCTCCAGTACCGAGAAGCCGCAATCCATCCCGCTCCAAATCCCGGTCCAAACCAAAAAAGCCTTCGACAAAACATCGCATACGAATTTATTACATAATATCAGCGAATTAAGCTTAGAATGGAGACCATATAATATTGTGAAAAACATCCTAATTGACAAAATGGCATCCTCGCTTTGGGAGAACTGATATTTGTGAAAAGACATATGGGCCTTGCTGGTTCCCAACAAGGTTCAGCTATATCTGCAATGCTGTTGAATCTCATAATGATAGAACTCCCGGCGGGGGTAAACGTTACATACGGAACACATAATTCAATATATGCAGATGATATCACCATCTGGACGAGTGAAGGTAGTGACGAAGAAATGAAGCAGAGGCTCCAGAAGGCCATTATCACTTTTGAGCAGTATCTAGAAGGTACTGCCCTCGAGTATTCACCTAATAAATGTGAACTCCTCTATCGCCCCACCCTCAAAAGCAGACCACCCATGAAATAGAGCCGGGATCGTGCTTAAAGAATCTAAATTCACACCAAAAACGGCAGGAAGATTCCTACAGTGCATCAAATCTAAGTTCTCGGACTCATCATCGAGTCTAACCCCCGTCTTGTAGATTTTCCCTTCACTCAACGCTTCGCCTTCATAGAGAAAGCCGCTGGGAGCGCCATCTCTAGGCACAGCTTGTCACTGAATATCAGCGATAGTCTGCTGTGATTCTTGAGTAGTGCAGCGTCATTTTCAGCCGAGTGGTGGCGCAGTGCTCAACTCTGTCAAGTCAAGGGTGAAAGTAGAGTGGAGGAGCGTTTGTGAATACAGGGGTAAGGGTACCAATGGCGAAACCGCCAAGAGAATATTGACCAAAGTCACCGACGTATATTGCCTAATCAAGAGTGCCACAAAAGAACACCAGGGTATAAAAGAGGCTAACATCATCAGGCTTATTTATTCATTCGCTATAAATCATAATGTATACGTAGCGGTATATCTATATTTGTATACACCTGAGAAAGCCAAGATCAACGCACTCGTACGAAAGGCGTAAAATCAAGCATTAGGCCTTTCAGATAGCACTAGTACCGAGAAGCGATCTTAACTTGGTTTATGTATACTTTAGAGGAGCTGATAGAAGCTCAACAGATTACCCAGTTGGAGAGACAACCAGCCCACGCACAGGACAGAGTATCGTCAACAAACTAGGGATAAGTTACCATAACCAACAAGGAAATAAAACGTCAGTTCTGAAGGTGATCACAGGAAAGATCCAGGTCCCCAATCTTCTCAAAAGCATGCACCGCGAACTTGACCAAAGCACAAGAAGAAGCAGCGCTAGAGCTCTGCTCCAGGCCTACGGTAGGGACGTAGTTCCTAGACGCAGTGGAGGGACCAAGTCATAAATCCTTTGTTGCGGCAGTCATAAACACTTACCGTAAGTGCGTAAGCACGCGCTCAATACACTCTGGTAACTCAGGAATCGCAGAAAAGGTGGCTATGGCACAAGCCACGATTTCCCCAAAATGTAGAAATTTCATCAGCAACTCACTGTCGGCCACCTCTAACTATGCACGAGGAAGAATAGCCCCCGAGGCAACTAACATACTCCTCCGCAAGGCTAAGCTCATATCATCTGACGAATTCCAAAAAAGGTACATTACATGGCTCCCGGCCCACACCCCTTGTACCTTCCCCGTTCCTAGTCTCTAAGAGGAGGCTCACCACGTCGCACGGGGGCTCACTTACCGCAATCGCTATGGAGCTCCACACGCGGTGCCGAGAGGAGAGGAGTGGTAAGAGAGGGACAGACTGTTTAGGTTCTGCGACATTATCCGAATCCGTTGAAAGTCGGGATGCACATTTCCACGATCTAGCTCCAATTTAGACAGATCTCAGGACGCTGACTGGAGGAGACTTCAAACCAGAACGTTTCCCAACCAGGTGCACCTAAATTGCATCTACGCCGAACTATACCCAGATGACTGATATGAGCCACGCAGCATGAGACACGCTACCGTAGAGCATATTTTATGAGGATGCGAACAAATACAAGATGACAATGCAGTCTCCCCAGAACAGCTTTTATGCGTGGTGCAGAGCCACGCTAATCAGCTCTGATCGGACAGATCAAATATTCATGGGCCATCGAGGGAGCATGGAATGCGGCTGAAAGACAGGGTCTCTTCACCACCCCTGACGCTCCTTTGACCAACGCCTCAATCTTCTGGTTGGAATGAAATCTGTTAACTCAGTTTTCGCGCTGTACAACCGTACACTGAACACCTCGCATATATAAGCAGCAGGTCTTGACCTCCAAGGTAACGCCGGTGGGAGACTTCTCCTGCGTGTTATTGAATAATAAAAATTCGAAACGGGTGAGTTAAGTGAAAAACTACACAATATCCCCAAAAGGGACATTGGGGTGATGCGGACTATCTCTCCAAAACAGTGTTGACGCGATGAATGGTAAAGAACGAAGTTAACAATGAAATAGCACGCAAGGTTCACCACAAAGGCAACGCCGCAGCTCAGTACAAGCACCGCTGAAACTCCACGCAAATATTCGCATCACCTCATAATAATTTGGGCTTCTTCGGGCTTTTTGTTTTCTACAATGAACTCGTATTGGGCTTTTTGTTTTGTTTTCGCACAACGATTTCGGGCTTTTTCTTCATCAATTATGGTTCCCTCATCGGTTTCTACTTACGCAAAACTACGCGAGAGCGCCTAGATAATATAACATTATGATTGTTGTGAGGCTGCAGTTTTTATTAGATTACTGTTGTTTGTCTTAAAAAAACGTTCATTTTAAAAGCACCCGGATAAATATTATATTTGAAAACGCCTTTCTCTGAACACTTGGCTTTGCAATTGTAGGAAACGGCAATAAATTGTGCACAAACACATGTTTTTCATTTCGTTTTTTGTGGCAACAGTGAGGTTTCTAAACAATACTTCCATCTCCAGAGCAAGACACTTGGAGGGAGGGGGGAAATACAGAAACTACCAATGAACAGCAAACGTATTCGCAACAACGACATTTGTCAAGGACGGCCATCTGAGTGAGTCCGTAAGCGGACGAAGTTGTGGCTGCTATGGGCGAGCGCTGCGTGGTATGCGAAATGATCGCGGCTCGCACTCCACCAAATTACGTTGTCGCTGAGGGAAAAACAAAGGCATTTTTCAAAGCAACGCCCTTCAAGCACGTCAGGCCGACTGCGGTGCTACAATAGAATTATTTACTTCCGCGCTTAGTGTTTTCTATACATTTCGCATCAAACACCGGCGACACAGCCTTATTTTCCGTCCTGGCAACGCCCATGGCGGCAGAATTCTGGTTTTTGTGAGTGGCTGTGGTTCGCTCTGCTGTTCCTGCAAAAATTCTGCAGCGTTTCTCGTGCCTGGGAGTTTCTTTCAGATCGTTTCAGGGCCTGTAAAATACAATACAAGTTTGTTACTCAGGGTTTGTCTTTTTTTCACCACATATTGAATATAGGTCTTGCACTTTACCGACACCCGCCGAATAGGCACACAAGTCGTAGTAAACACTTCTGCTCGTATAAGTATGAAGTACGCGCTACCACCACAAACAGGCTTATGCCCTATACGGGCGCTTATTATTCTGCGTACCTCTGTAAGCTATCATTACATAAAATTGTTGCCAGGAAATGTGCCTAATAAGGAATTCTTCTTGATGTCACTAGTGTAGCGAAATAAACACTCATATATATATATATATATATATATAAATTTTATAAATATATATATATTTATTTATAGAGAAAGAGAGAGAGAGCGGCAGAAAGCGAGAGGAAGGGAAGGAGAATGTAAAGCTGTTTTTGAAATGGAAGGTTTAAATAAATATTACAGCAAGTAAAACTCCATCAAGCGTTTGAAACTGCGTTATGAACAGAATTCGGTGAGTTCTGGCGTTTATTTCAACTTTCAGCAAAGGTAAGCCAGCGCCTGCTGTACTTTACACGCGAAAGTGTTTTACTCCGAGATCTACTACGGCCTCGCTGACGTATTTTCGTCACGAATATGACGTTGCAAAATTTATACTAACATATTGCAAAAAAAGAACCAGAAGAAAGTGTTCCGTCGGGCAGTGGCAAAGCAGTCACTTCTCGCTCCGCAGAGCATGGCACTAACCACTAAGCTAAGGAGCGTACGTATAGTCAACATAGCTAACGGCAAGCTAATTATATACACGATATACAGTTTGGCACACCTTGGACATACGCAACTTGCACGCTTCTCGTCATCAGCAATGAGATGGCCCAAAGAGCTTGGGTAGAACGCACTCTGAAGGTCATCTCCGTTTCCTTTTCGATGAACACGGGCCTCTACGGAGCATGGTCTGTTCTGCAAGCGTGCTCATCACGCAGGTCATTTGAAAGAGCACGAAGGCCACTTCGCTCGCTGCCGGGGCCGTGTTTACGGAGGTGCACGCTGTTCGCACACAAAAAAATACGAATTGTGACTGTTGTCTACGATGTTCCCGTGTATAGTTCAACGTTCGTTTCGCGCGTCTTTCTTTCTGTTTGAACAGCACACTTAATGTATCGAGTTGTTACACGTATTAGTCCGCACTCGTCCCGTGTATGCAAACTTCGTGTGTGCTTTCTGCTTAATGTGCGTGCTGCAAGTTTTCAGCTCTTTGCTATTCTTCTCTTGACCTTGCAATTTGTTGCTGCAGCATTCAGGCCTTCGCTGTTGTAGCGAAACCATGCGCAATATTGTTCACCTATCTCTGTTGAGACACATTTCACTTTCGTGCTGTGCTGATTACTGGAAAGAGAGATCAGCCTGTTTTTTTTTCTTGAATGCCAGTGGTTACGCACGCTGCACAATAGGAACCATCGGTCTACTTTGTTTCAGGGAGCTGTCGTTGTGCGGGAAAGCGAATTGCTGTCGTTGCCTTGGAGACGTGGTAGAAACTGTGTCCTACTCCTATATATAAAGCTCTGTAAAACTATTTGTTTGAACTTATTCCTTTGAGGCTCTCCTTGTATGTGCTAGGGGCGCTTTCCGTGTTCGCGATATTTCAGAGGCGCTTAAAGGGCTGACAGCATCCTGACATCGCGGCAACTTACGGTACCTTAATTCCCGTGTTGCAATGGCCATTCTGGTGATGGCTGGTTATAGAAAAACGCATAGAGTGTTATGCGTTTACACGTTGATGTTTCTAGGCGCCTTGATGACGAACATAATTTACTAGTTTAGATGGTGTGGTCCAAAGAGAAAATGATTGTCTTCGCTGTAGCAGAAATACAGTATCAGTCATCACACACACTTTTTTCTTTTTTCTAACCGGGTCATTAATTGGTTGCATTTAATGAGGGACCCCACACATAAATGACTGAATGACTCTGCATATAATGATCCTACACATAAAAGTACAAATCATTAAAACTTCATCTTCCGACAGCAGCCCTGACGTCCCACATAAGGGGTACTTTCCTCTTCTTGATCATGAAGCAGGCTGAACGCTAGCCGTCGGGAAAGCATACGAAAAAGTGGAAGGGAAAATGGTGAACGACCGAATCGGCCGCACTCAGCTGGCATTCCAAAAAATAGAGGAGGCGTTGAGTAAGCAATCAGAATCAGCTTCTGGTAACCGATGCTCCTGTATTTTGGCGTTTATCACTACGGCAGTAGTGGACTCACATAGAAGCTTAGGGGCAAAGATGAGGCAGTACTAAAGTACTGGAAAGCAGTTCCATGCCGCAACATTGTGGCCACACTGCGATGCGGCTGAAAGCTGAGCGTACGTAGGCTTATGCAAATGTTCATCATAGAAGACTAAATTGGAGGTGAAAGTATATCACATCCCTCTCCCCCCTCCCCTATAACATGTACTTTCATAGCATTGTTCGGTAGGTAGGGCAAGTGTATTGACCAACGTGGGCACCGTGCAGTTTTCGCAAGATTGATGTAGTGCGAAAAAAACACACAGGTTTATATAGTCAAGGTGGGTTGCTTATCGAATCAATTGTTTGCGAGGGTTATAACTACAGGACATGAGCAATCCACGCTGTTTCAATAGGTTCGTTTTATTATCAGAATCCTTCGTCCCTAGCAGTGAATGTCATAACGAAGCGTGGGTCGGCATGCACCAGAAGATCTGTAGCAGGCTTGTTACTAAACCCACAGTGCTAGGCTAGTTTTCGTAAACCTTTAACGTAGTCAGCCGCTTCCTCGTTGTTGTTACGATGTCGTTTCGAGAACACCCACTTCTATTACAGCTCGGAAAGCTTCGGATTAACGTGATTGAGGGATACCAATTGATGGGTAGACGACGTCAGTGGTCTTAGAGGCTTATGCGATGGGAGTTATCAGGAAGGAAGTCTCCTCCCAACAATATTTTAAATACGGAGCCCTCTAGTTCATATCACCTGTGAGCTTGTTAGCTGCGTATAGGATAACACGATACGCTAAGTGCATTGTTCTCATAAAGATTCGATCTTCAGAAGAAACTCCCTGATATGAACGCCATGTGCCATCTTGCCGGGCCTAGTCTTTCTGCATGGGCATAACCCTTCCTTGTCTGCTCTGTAATAATCTACGTGGACGCTGCTGCAGGTTTTTCAAGATTGCTTTATTGCAGGAAGTACACGAGCTAGTGTAGGCAGGGTGATTGCCTAACTATTCACTTGCTGGCGACGATTATAGCGCCAGGACAAGTTCAGTATATAGTGGTCCACCCAGTTCATACAGTTACCAAACCTCCAAAGTTTATACTTCATCATTTTGTACTTTTTAGTCGAACTTTACTTTTTTTGCAAGCGACGAAAGTTTGAAGTGCAAGTGCCAACGTAAGCCATCAGATCCACATTAGAGGGAATTGATATCTCGGCAAAACTTTCTATGCTCCAACAACCAATTCTTGAAGTTAAGACAGGGGCCGAATTTTCGTTTTCAAAAGCCCTATTATTATGTATATTGTACGTCGATGGGTTCTTACACTCATTTTAGTACGCAGAGAATTCTCAGCTTTTCAATGCAACCCCTTTCGTAAAACGCAGTTCAAGGATTTATGAACAAAGATCATTTTTATGGATTTGTGGTGAAACTCGTGTACGACCATGTTAAAAAAGCAGACATTAATTCTACAGCAAACTTGTGTACGATAAAGACATTGTCAGTATATATATGCGTGTACAGAAACCACTCTTCGCTTAGTGCCCCCAAAGAAGTGAAAGAACTGATGCGTAATGAAGCATTGAAGTAGAAGCCTTGTAGCTGGTGGATTGAGTGAGTTGAAGAGTGAGTGAGTGAGTGAGTGAACTAAGCAATCCTGTTTGATCTGCAAGATGTGCAAGGTAACTCAACGTCACCTGCCTCGGTCCATTTGGGGACGATCCTGTTAATAATCACATCGCCCGCGTGGGGTCTCTGTTTCATAGCACATGGATAATTATTGCTAAACTCGCTGAAGGTTGAACCAGGTAGCAATTGTCTAGAAGGCAAGTGTCTTAACTACGGTGGTAGAGAAAGCTTTTTTGCTTGTCGCATCATCTAACAAAACATACGCGTAGAAATGGGCTCACATAACTAAACATTAGGTGGGGCGCTGATTTAATTTATTGTACACTATAATTTTTTTAGGACATCAAACTAGTAAGCCGTTATTCTTGAGCTTCGGGCGTCCGGCATATACGGCAAATTTCGTACGTTGTCAGCGAAGTTTTAGCCGTTATGTGTTAGCATTTTAAGGGGTTTGCGTTTCGAATATCCATAGGCAATGAAAATATTTGTGGTTGTACGCCCCAGAACCCGTATAAAATTATGAGCGACGCCTTAGTGGAGGGTACCAGAAATTTTGACCATCGGGTGTTGTTTAACGTGCACTGACATTGGACAATATGCGTGCCTCTACCATTTCACTTCCGACTGCCGCGGCCCGCATGAAAGCGGCGACCTTCGGGTTAGCAGTCCAATACCATAGCCACTGTTTAACTCAGTCGAACACGAATAGCTATACGTGACCTGCATATGCTAAAAAAACCTAACTGCATTAGGAGGCCACACAAATGTCGATTACTCTGTACAGGCAGAAATCGTATGCCGTTGACATCGAATCGAATCGCTCTCAGTGTTTTCACTGTGGTACACATCAACGCCGGTAAAACTCCAATATATCTTAACCATATGAAGGCGTTGTATTCTGACAACTAACAAAATAATAATAAATATGGGTGTGACACTTTGACACCATAAAATTTGCATTACATCTGAAAAAAGTATCCAGCCAGAAATCAGTTTGTGTTAGTAAAGCTCTAGCAACCAACACAGCAGCTCCACTTGTCAGCAATATTCGTGAATGAAAATTGCTAATAAATCCATCGAAACTACTTACTAGTGAAAGGGGTACTTTGAATACAACAAATCTTTCGTTCATTCAAGTAGTACCACTGCCTTATCGCCCGAGACTGTAATCGCCCTCCGAACCAAGTGTCGAAATCTCTGATTTCGCAGGCTTCAAGGCACCCATTTTTTAAGCAGACGCAATCAATTTAAAATCAACACCTTAATCGGCATCACCAGTGTTAGATTGCTGATCCTTCATGTGAAGTCCCACACAGGAGCTTCGAGGAAATAACAAAATAACAAACATTTTGCCTCGAAGAACTTATGCTGTTTACACTAGAGTGAAAAGTCTTATACAGGGTGTTATCACTTTTTATTCACTGGCTTCTTATTCACAGCAAAAAAGAGGAATCAAAAAAAGCTGAGAATATGAAAATAAAACTATAAAAAACACAATAGCATTTGCGATGAACGTTGTGCACGAGCTAAGCGGTACATAATGGCTTCCGTCTGATGGGAGCCGGCTTAATTGACAGCAGTGGCCAGACGAGGCGACTACACAATAATTACGATGGAAAGGACTGCAGAAGCACGCTAATGCCCTCCATATGTTTAACAAGGTTTCCCACAATCAATTATCTTTAGCCCATCAATCAAATTTTTCCTTCGAACGCGTTGGCACATCGTTTGTCAACCCTGTATAAAGCGGTGTTATTCTGTTTCAATTCATTTAAACATCTTCTTGGCTTCGTGGATCGCTACAAATAAAACTTATGCACGAAAAAGCACAAACGTAGGCTCGGGGCTTTCTCTCCTTCATTGCTCTAAAACTTGTTTCTTCCATTGCAGTGAAAGATATTTGAGTCTTGTTGCTTATTATGGTATGTGTCTGTGCGTGGCCTTGGTGTATTAAATGAATTGATAGTGTAACCACACTAATGCGCTGCTATTGACCCACTCCAGATTGCCCGCTAGGATGCTTGAAGTGAAGGTGAAGACTAGTGTTAGCCTGTGAATGCTAAATGATTCTACAGGCTGTACACATTTATTATGAATCGTGAAAAACTGGGCCAGTTGGATCATGTTTAGACGCGAGAAGAAACAAGTGCAATCGCAGAACAAGGACGCAGAAGGCACAGTCATTCGCAACCAGCGACAGTTTGCACAATACTGTGGCGCGTTCTGCGCCCTTCTCTTATGCCCCTGCTCGTTTTTCGCTCGCAACTCTACGTTTACTTGCAGGGTATTTTCAACGGCCAGAGATCTTTTCAGCTCTGAAGATGATAAGATCATTGATTCAAAACGTCGTCATGAAACAGAACATCACTCCATTGCTTTGTGAGCAACACAAAGCTGCAACGTTTCAGGGCAAATGAACGAGTAAATCAGACGATTAGCGTACGTTATTTATGTTTACAGTCGCCATTCGCGTTGTCTCGTTATTCTTACACGTGTCTGTTAAAACGTCTAACCTTTTCTGTGACTAATACTTAACAACTAGCTCAACTATCACTCGTTTAGGCATAAGATGTGCTTATTCGTGATTTCTCCACGGTCCAATAAAAACATTTTATGTAATGTTTTACTTTGTAATCAGCTGGACTAGTCTCTTCTAAATGTGTCGTGAATCTCGAAATGTGTAGGAAAGATGTTGAGACATGTAAAATGAGCCAAATTTATGTGCAGTGCGAACTATATAAGGACTGTGGAGACTGTTTTTCAGTGAACTTAAAAAACACGACAAACAGACAAGCTTCTTGAACAGTGTTGGCAGTTTCAGCTGTAGCTGTTTCTCCGTGATTTCAAATGCATTCTATCATCAAACGTCCGAGTTTTTTCTAATGTTCTTTCATGCATTTCTATTCAATTCTCAATGTGCTACATGCGAATTAGTATTGAATCAATAAATATGATTTTATAGGCTCAAAACTAAAGACCCTCGATTGAAAAAACTCCGCGGCAGTGTGCACTACTTTAGCTCGCCAGTGCTTAGTAATGCCCTATGGCATATTTCGCTGAGTTTGTTTCACCATCGCTCTATCACAGCGTTGTAGCTTGGCAGTGAACAAAATATAAGTTGAAATATAAGGCTAGGCATACTTGTGTGCAGTTCTTTTTTTTCACTTTATAATATTTGAACGCTGGCAATCGATCGCATTTATTATTCTTAAAAAGAACTTTTCCCAGAGAAGGCAGCTAATATGTGTGCTATGAACATTTTATTAGAATCTTTGATAGGATCATTTTCCAGCATTTTTTTTCAGAAAGTACGAATAAAAAAAAAGATGATAATGAAATGGAAGAAATCAAGGTTAGTGCTACATTGAAAAGTTGTCGCATTTGATTCACGCTGTGCACGTTCTAATCTACTTAGGTTAATTTTTTTATTTTCTTAGAGCTGGCGGTTCTTTTTTTAATTTTTTAAACACTATTGAGAGACAATGCGAGTTTTGCTCAGATATGCCCATTCGCTAAGCCTGTAAGGTTATGGAATTTCTTTTTAAACGTACAAGGTGCTACTTTCGCGTATACGGCTGTAGCAAGTGTGAAAAACAAGTGAGTGCACATGAAAATGTAAGACTTTAAAAGAAACTGAAGCAAGAAAACATTCACAACATCTTTACAGCCATAATGGTCTCTTTTTGTGTGTAACAATAAAGTGCACATAAACTATGACTTTGCAAAGCCGTTTTTTTTGTCCCATAGCCTAGCTGGCTAAGCCAGACCAACGTGTGACAAGCCTGTATAATTACGCAAGCGGTTACAATGCAAAATATTCAAAATATTCTATACAAATTTAGTAAAGAGATCACAAGGTTCAATTAAACACAAAACATCAGTCATAATAAGCACATATGCAACTTCATAAACTTAGATGATTCGCAGATGCCACGTACAATGGGAATTGATGATATGCAAAGCAGAAATGAGGAAGGTTGACATGTCACATTAAAAGCAGCACAACGTTACGAGGCGGACGTAAATTATGCCGTACATGACCTCCATGTAATGATCAGTTTGTTTACACCTGCCGTTTGTGTTAGTCGTCCATTCACGCCACGCATTACTAAAGTAGGTATATGGAAAACTTGCAAAATGATCGTGAGCGTGCTATGAGTGTAGCATATAGTCATATTTTACATGACACGCATGTCTTCATTATCATAATTCGACGAGTCATTTGCCTTCGTCGTGTATTCCCGTCCCGTGATACCATATTTGGTATATGTTAAGCTATAAAATCGTAAGTAGTCATGTTTTTATGACAAGATCGTCATGCTTATTATGTTTGCACCAGTCATATACCTTTCTCATCCATTCACGTCACGTGATACCACATTTGGTATATGCGGAGCTAGCAAAATGGCCGTAAGCGAATCATGAACGTGGCATGTAGTCACAATCTTACATGCCTGCTTGCCATGATTATCATGTTTGCACCAATCATGTATTTTTTTCATCCATTCACTTCACGTCATACCAAATTTGGTATATGTGAATCTCGAAAAACGACTGCGACTGCACCATGAGCGTCGTGTGTACTCATGACTTATATGAATCGTATTTATGATTTTGACGTGAGATCCTGTCAGTTATGTTCGCCGTGCAGTCATGTCATACCATACCAATTTTTCAATATGTCATGCGAACGAAACCACCACAGGAGCAGCGTGACAATGACATGTTAATTATATTATTTATGACCTAAATTCCATGCATTTCTTGTCGTGACTAGTCACTTATGCTCGTCTGCAGTCATGCTATGCCACAGCAATGTTGGTATTGATCCTGTATCCAAACGGCCAGGAAAGCTAAATCTCGTAGTCGGCTAGATAGATAGATAGATAGATAGATAGATAGATAGATAGATAGATAGATAGATAGATAGATAGATAGATAGACATATAGATAGATAATAGATAGATAGTTAGATAGATAAATATATATATATATATATAGATAGATAGATAGATAGATAGATAGATAGATAGATAGATAGATAGATAGATACATAGATAGATAGATAGATAGATATGGTCAAACTTACTGAAGTTAGCTGAGAAATGCCTCGCTAGAAACGCTATACGCACATTTCTAAATGCTTCGCATTTAGGAATGTGCGTATAGCGCCTTTAGTTCATAGAAGTATTATTACTGGCATTACATTATTACATGGCATTACAATGGAGAGCGCCTTGAAATTCTATGAGACTTTGATCGTAGGCATTTCTGGCAGCCGGTAAATTAAAGCACTAGTTCGCTGCAGTTCTTGTACAGCGTGCGGGTAACGTAAGCGTGCCTAACTAAAATGGGTGATCGTGTATTATTGTTAGGTGAATTATATATATAGAACTCTAGAGACGTCAACAGAGTCTAGTCGAAGCATGCACACACGTTAAAACAGTTCTTTTGTCTCATTCGTCCTGCCTAAGAAGGCAATGATCCTACTTGTCTTCTTTGTTATTGACCTTTCTAATTGTTTCGTAGCTGCTTGCTATGCCGTAGCTCTAGTGAATGTCCACGACGGTGAAATTCAGGATGCACCGAACGGTACCACCAAAACATTCATATACATTTCGTAACGTCTGAAATCCACATGATATCCAAGAGCATGTCTTTTCTGTGTGCAATTTCCAGTTCCTGTACGTGTCAAATATGATCTCTAATTACCTACACAAGGCTACTCGCTGTAGTGATGCGGAATCTAGAACTAATTTTAACGTTGTAAGATTGAGTTGCGTCATGCTAAAATCAAGATGAGGAGCCGGCAGATGTAAACACGTAGTGAGACAACAAAGCCGCCATTACCATCATGGACAGGTACCACCACAGCCTTGAAGCTAAGATGCAGCCTTAAAGCTTAGACAAACACCCTTGAAGCTAGGACGCCAAGCATAACAAGGCGCCTTTGGCAAAGATAGGTCCTTCTATCGAAACATCGGCGAGCCTGTCTGAGGCCCTTCTACTGTTCACACTGTTTATTTCACTTCTTCGTAGAAGGATACATCTTGTGATAAGTCTTATCTGTAATGATATAGAAGTGGTTTTTTAAACCATAATTTTACTCTCTATACCTCTTCGTTAATTTGAACGTCTCTATCACTTAAGATGTCACCAACACAGAATAATGACGTATCGCCGGCGTACAATTAAGCTTCTGGGTATAGAAAGATGAAGGTAAAATTGTTAACCCGCAGTGAATAAAAAGCGTAGGTTCAATAACTGAGCCTTTTCTCACCTCACACAATACCGATTGAGTAGTGGACAAGAGACCATTCATTCGAACTCATTTTTGTTTGTGACATCAGTAGCATTTACGAAGCTGGTGAATCGGTAGCCACATTTTTTTTAAACCTACCTAATATGATATTGTGGTTCACGGAAACTAGAGTTTTCTTTATATCTAGCCAGGCTATTACGAAATCTTATTGTTATTTAAGGTTTTGTCGTCTTGTCAAGTTATTACGAAAACTGCAGTAGATACAAACCTGTGTGCTCAGAAACCATACATGTTTGAGCAAATAATGTTTCGTTTCGATTCAAGTGATGTTATCTACCCTGATAGTATTTTTCAAACATTGTTAAAAGTTCGCTTAACACGTGTATTGTTCTCTAACTTAAGACACTTGAACGATCTCTACTTTCTGTACAAGAACGACTTTGTAACACTTGAACTAATTTGAGTATATCTTTGTATTGTCGCGGTGTAGCGAGAAGAAAACACCGAAACACTTGCGACAGTGAAAGAGCTTGTTGGTTGGTTTGTTGTTCCTCAGAGTCCTGGCGCAACCCACTACGGGGGATCGGCCATGAAACGGACGGTGCCTCATTTGTGAGGTGGAGTTGTTTTACCAGCCGTATTATTTAGATAACGATGTTTAAACAAAATACCAATTGGTAAACGATAGATTAGAAATAAACTAGAGGAAATACAAAGAACAAACAGGCTAATATGACTTGAAATACAGTGAATTTATGCCCCAGCTTAACATTCTGATCGTGTTGTTGTCTTTAGAAAATCGCATATGGCCTCACGCACATTCCTGTGGCTAAATCCCTTTTCGGTTACTCCAAAGAAGAGGATCATCGGAAGGGATAAATTTAGAGCCAACCTACAGGAGAGGTTCTTCTAACAGTCTCTTCCTTTGGTTTGTGTATAAGCAGCGTGTTTGAGAAATCAACCATACATCGAAGGCCTTCTTCATCTTCCATTTTTCCAACCTCTTGTCCCGCTACCAGTAGTCTGTGGAACACCTCGATCGTCGTCCTCTTCTACGTTTATACACGTGTCAATATACAGGGACAACTTTGCAACACTAAAATTCATTTCAGTATATACCGCAGTAACGCCAGTGTTGAACAATGTACAGCCAAAGGTCTGCCTGAATGTCTTTTTTGTTTTTTAGTAAATAAGTTGTATAGGTATGTAGTGCCGCCGCTTTACTGGCTTCTGGTATTTTGACTATGCACACGATAAGGTACACTTCTTTTCAAACATTGCAAAGCTATCTGAAACTGGCCTTTAGGAACTTGTGTGATCTCCTATGTAGAGAAACGGAGCTGTCAAATCTACCGAGCATTTGGAAAATAATTGTTAAATAATCAACCGTGCCTTCAGTTACACTATCAGACAGTAGAAATTTGTCTGAGGGTGTGTTCCAATACTCACCATAGGCGGGTATATAGGCAGCTAACTGGACGGCGGCCATCTTAGGTCTCATTCCAATGCTCGCGTAGCTGGCAAAAATGACAGCTCTAAGAAGACTGCAGCATAGGCAAATACGATGCAGGCTAGTTTGCTGTCTACACAAGATGGCGGCTTAGTGAGTTGCTCAGATAGATCAGGTGTGTTGCAACATTCATCATAGACGGCTAAATAGACAGCTAAATTAACGGCGGCCATCTTAAGTCTCTTTCTAATTTTCACGTAGCCGGACAAATATACAGCTCTGAGAAGACCGCATCATAAATAAATACGATGCAGGCTACTATGCTGTCTAAACAAGATGGCGGGGCAGAGAACCACTCAGATAGATCAAATATTGCCGGAATTATCGTCTGCACACAATCAGACGCTTCTCCAGACGCTCAACGTGAGTAGCGTTTAATTTATTTAGACTTTAATACGAAACTAGGCACAAAATAAAACTGTTAGGTTTGTTTTTTTGGCTTTTTTTCCTCGACGCGAGATGACGCCTCGTCGCGTAAAATCCGTCCAGATGTGTTCCAATTCTCGAACAGCATTGGTTTGGTGCTGTCGTCTAAGAAGTATACGTATAGATATTCTGTATACGTTCTGTCTAAGAATTGAAACACAGCCATCGGATCTCGCGGGAGTGGTCGTCTGCACACAAGCAGGCGCTTCTCCGATGCTAAATGTGAGAAAAGTGTATTTGTTTTTGATGTCAACACGAAATAGGCCGGAAAATACACCAGTAACGGTTGTTGATTTTAGCTTTTTCTTTGTGACACGAGGTGGCGCATTGTCACGTAAAAGCCGTTCAGATGTGTTGCGATTATCGAACAGGATAGGTGTGGTGCTGTTTTGATCGATATGTGGGGTATAACGTCCCAAAATCACCATATGATTATGAGAGACGCCGTAGTGAAGGGCTCCGGAAATTTCGATCTCCTGGGGTTCCTTAACGTGCTCCCAAATCTGAGCACGCGGGCCTACAACATTTCCGCCTCCATCGTAAATGCAGCCGCCGCAGCTGGGATTCGATCCCCCGACCTACGGGTCAGCAGCCGAGTACGTTAGCCACTAGACCACCACAGTAAGCTTGGGCTTAGTGCTGTCTTCCAAGCAGTCTGCGTAGACTGTCTACGAGCTATCTAAGAATTGGAACACAGCCGAAGTTGGAGCCAACTGTGCTTTCTCCGATATTGAAATCGCTTGGTGATGGCATCTGATGGTTCATTAGGCAGAGCACAGTATTATTTCAGCAAAAGCTGGTATGAGATCGAAACTCGGGTCACGCGCGGCGCCGTTGTTGTCCACCGGCACCGCAGCCGGTGGTCGTAACTGCTATCGCAAAATAAGAGAAAAAAAGCCGTGAACTAAGGACACATTGGAGCTGGAACCCTGGTCCGCTGTGGGCCAGCCCAGCATTCCACCATTGAGCCACGCCGATGCTTGGGACTTGTTCACAAACTTGCCTTAGACAGGCTTGATGTCGGGAAAGGAATTGCGTTATATGAGTATAAAGTGTTTTATAACAGCGAAGAAACAACGATGCGTCACACAACGTGAATAGCGTAGTGAGTGGGTTGTCGAATGTTCCAACCATTTACAAAAGCTTGTTTTTGATCACCTAATAACTATGGCGCATACCCACATCAAGCCCAATTCCTCATCGTCGTCCCATGAATAAATGTCCCAAAATTACTGGCAAGTGTTCAGCATGCAAAACGCTTCTCACAAGAATGTCGAAAAGTAGCATAGTGAATGCTGGTCCACTACCACAAAATTATGGTTATAACGCTGGGTGCCCAGCAAGTTTGCTTGCTGCAGTTACCCAATAAGCGTTCAGAAAAGACACTGAAAGGCCAGTCTTCTAGCATTCGCCGTGACTGTGCTGTGCCTGCCGTGAAGGCCTGGTGTTTTTTTTACATTTGAATATGTGGCGAAGCCTTCGAACAGTGGGTCGTCCTCTCCAGCGCCTTCTAGTGGGTCGCCCTTTTTAGCGAAAAGAAGAGCAGCTCGTGCATAGGGCCGGTACCCGCATTGACTGTCGCTTTCAAGCATCATCGACAAGTGTCCGCGAATACACGTCTCAACAATTTGGTGGAGAGTGCTGTGCTCTTCTAACACCTTCGGTTAGCATTCGATGCCCTTGGAGCTTCGATCCCGCACCGTGTCTTCTACCATGCACCAAGACGCCGCGCAGCAAACGCTTCCTCCTGCGCCGACGCCATGTTCCGGTGTCCCCCTCATCCGCGACCCTCCTGTCTTCACCTGCGCGGATGGCACCGACGTCGAGGACTGGCTCGCTATGTACGAACGCGTCAGCGTCCCCAATAATTGGGACGAGGCAGGTAAACTCGGCAACCTGGCTTTCTACCTCGCGGGTGTGGCCCGCATGTGGTACAACAACCACGCATCCGATTTCCCCTCTTGATCTGCTTTTAAAACCGCCGTCGTCGACGTGTTCGGCCGTCCTGCCGTTCGTAAGCTGCAAGCTGAACAGCGGTTGCGTGAACGAGCCCAGCAGACCGGTGAGTCCTTCACAAGTTACTTAGAGGACATCTTTGACTTGTGCAAGAATGTGGACGCGAGCATGGGAGAGGCTGACAGAATTACCCATACTTTAAAAGGCATCGCCGACGATGCCTTCACCATGCTTCTGGCCAAGAACCCTCACACTGTGGCAGAGATCATTACACTATGCCAAAGTTACGAGGAGCTGCGGCGACAGCGCTCGTTGACCCGTCGACCACCCTCACGTGACGCTGATCTGTCGGCCTTGTCAACACTTCCTGACCACACCACCTTGCTCGCTGAAATGAAGTCATTCGTGCGTGAGGAAGTTGCCCACCAGGTTTCTTTACTGGCTTTTGCTTCCCCTCAACGCGCCCAACAGCCGCCAAGCACACTTGTTCCTCCCTCCGCCAAGCCATTCAGCAGGAAATTGCGGAGGTCGTTCCTGAATACCACCAGCCGCCTCCAGTATCCACGCCACTCAGTTACGCCCAACTTGTCGCCAGGCCACCCCCACAGATTCCTGTTACTGGCCCCCTTGGTTACACCGACACCATCGCCAGGCCCCAGGCCTTCGGAGAAACTGTGCCGCCTACATATCCCAACGCCATCCACGTGCCCCGTGTGCCGCCCACTATGCAGTTGTATCAGCAGCCGGCTCGCCCATCGCGTTCTGCGACATGGATGAGACCCGCGAACTGATGGCGCACTGCTGACAATCGCCCCATCTGCTTTGCTTGTGGTTGCGTCGGTCACGTAGCACGCTGTTGCAATCGTGTGCAGCAACCGCAGGTCACCTCCAATTTTCCCAGCCATATGAGCCGCTTTTATGACCAACCGCCGCCTACGTCACCGTCGTCCCGCCCCGCTCCATCTACCCGCCGTTCACATTCTCCACGACGTCGCTCACTGTCACCGATGCGGCCACGTCCACTAGAGGGTGACCAGGATCGAACTGCGGAAGCCCTCAGGAAAGACCATCGAACATGATAGACGTGCTTGTGGATGGTGTTCGTGCATCTGCCCTTGTAGATACTGGAGCCGCCGTATCCGTCATGGACGCAAAACGTAGCCGATTACTGCGCAAAGTGACCGCGCCACTTTCCGGGCTCTCCCTCTGTACAGCCAGCGCCCAAAGCATTCACCGTGCAGTGATGTGTACAGCCCGCCTCATGATTCAGGACGTGATGTATGCCGTCGAATTCGTAATAATTCCTTCATGCTTTCAAGACGTCATTCTAGGATGGGATTTTCTCTCCCGCCACGATGCGGTCATTCATTGCGCACCAGCAGAAATAGAGCTGACACAGTTCTCTTCTTTGACGCCGGCCTACAGTCCATCTGCTGCAAGCAAGTTACTCGTCAGGGACGACACGCAAGTGTCTGCAAACTCGTCCGCGGCGGTGTCGGTCTACTGCGCAAGTCTTTCCGACACCGCTGCACTCCTCTCGCCATCTCATCATGTTTTCACCAGAAAAGGCTTGCTGGTTCCTTTCGCGACCGTGCAAGTCACTCACGGCAGCACCACTACTTTTGTTCTGAACTCATCCCCGTACAGTGTTACGTTGGTGCGAGGGGAATGTCTCGGCAGCGTGGAACCCATCGAAGAAGCACAAGTCATGAATCAACCTGATGACACGCACTGCCGAAGTTCCAATACGCTTAGTGCTGTCTCTACATTTGTTTCATCATCCGCTGATGTATTCGGTCCTTCTATTGCCGACAACCTTACGCCAGTGCAGCGCTCCCAGCTTCTGGCCCTGTTGGAAAAATTCCGCTCTTCTTTCGATGTCGCTCAACCTTATCTCGGCCGCACATTCACTGTTACGCATCGCATCGACACAGGCGCACAACCACCACTACGGCAACGTCCATATCGCGTATCTCCCACAGAACGCCGTGTAATCAACGAGCAAGTGGACGACATGCTTTGCCGCGATGTTATTCGACCCTCTAACAGCCCCTGGGCGTCTCCTGTCGTTCTAGCCGCGAAGAAGGACGGTTCTGTGCGGTTCTGTGTGGACTACCAACGCCTCAACAATATCACTCGTAAGGAAGTGTACCCACTACCACGTGTAGATGACGTGATTGACATCCTGCAAGGAACCGAATTCTTTTCACCTCTCGATTTGCGCTCAGGGTACTGGCAAGTACCTATGGCTGAGGACGCTCGACCGAAGACCGCTTTTGTCACTCCCGACGGCTTGTACGAATTCAACGTCATGCCGTTTGGGCTGTGCAATGCACCCACCACCTTTGAGCGCATGATGGATACCGTTCTGCACGACCTGAAATGGCACACGTGCCTGTGCTACCTCGATGACGTCGTCGTTTTGTCTCCGGACTTCTCCACGCATCTTCAACGCCTGCGGCATGTTTTAACGCGTCTGAGTGACGCCAGTCTGCAACTGAATCTAAAGTGCCGATTTGCAGCTCGGCAGTTGACTATACTCAGCTACGTCGTGTCCAAGGACGGAATTCTCCCCTATCCAGCCAAGCTTCGGGCCGTGACCGA
Organism: Rhipicephalus microplus; assembly: GCF_043290135.1. Lineage (NCBI taxonomy): Eukaryota > Metazoa > Arthropoda > Arachnida > Ixodida > Ixodidae > Rhipicephalus > Rhipicephalus microplus. Next base: position 118,567,139 of record NC_134700.1, on the reverse strand, counting down.
TTTCCCCAAGCCGACATTCGTCAAGGAACTGCGCAGTTTCATGGGACTGTGTTCCTACTTTCGGCGCTTCATCCGAAACTTCGCGTCTATTGTATCGCCGCTGACGAAGCTCCTCGGAAGTAACGGGCCTCTCTATTCGTGGTCATCACAGTGTGACGACGCATTCACAACGCTTCGTCATTTGTTGACGTCGCCTCCCATACTCCGCCACTACGACCCTACGGCCCCTACAGAGGTACACACGGACGCCAGTGGTGTCGGTCTCGGCGCTGTCCTTACGCAGCGCAAACCAGGGTTCCCGGAATATGTCGTGGCGTATGCAAGCCGTACGCTTACAAAAGCCGAAACTCATTACGCCGTCACTGAGAAAGAATGTCTGGCAATTGCCTGGGCCCTTACCAAGTTCCGACCTTACTTGTATGGTCGCCCATTTGATGTAGTCACCGACCATCACTAATTATGCTGGTTGTCGTCATTGAAAGATCCCTCAGGCTGTCTCGCCCGGTGGGCACTTCGCCTGCAAGACTACGACATCCGCGTGCTGTACCGCAACGAAAGGCAACATGCTGACGCCGATGCCCTGTCCTGCTCTCCCTTGCCTGACGACAATGCCCACGGCTCAGCGTCTCACCTTGCCGTTTCTTCCATTAGCATTCATGCCGTTGCTATCGATCGATCAATACGTAGGTTTAACGTACCAAAACCACCATATAATTATGAGAGACGCCGTAGTGGAGGGCTCCGAAAATTTCGACCACCTGGGGTTCTTTAACGTGCACCTAAATCTGAGCACACGGGCCTACAACATTTCCGCCTCCATCGGAAATGCAGCCGCCGCAGCCAGGATTCGAACCCGTGACCTACGGGTCAGCAGCCGAGTACCTTAGCCACTAGACCACCGCGGTGGGGCAAATTCATGCCGTTGCTACTGAACAGCGCAAGGATCAATGGATTGCCTCACTGATAGACTTGCTGATTCATCCATCCACTCCATCCACTCGCGCGTTGCGTCACCAAGCCCACCATTTCGCCGTTCGCGACGACCTCCTTTACCGACGCAATTACAATGGTGACGGCCGCCAGTGGCTACTAGTCATACCCCGCAGTTTGCGCTCCGACATATGCGAATTCTTTCATTCTGATCCGCAATGTGCGCACTCCGGGGTATCGAAGACTTACCACCGCATTCGCCAACGGTACGTTTGGCCCGGCATGTACCGCTACGTGCAGAAATTCGTTCGCTCCTGCATAGAATGTCAGCGCCGCCAAACTTCAACGCACCTGTCGCCGGTAGGTGTGCAACTTCTACCTTGCCCTGCCAGGCCGTTTGGGCACGTTGGCATCGATTTTTATGGGCGACTTCCACTAACGTCGGCTGGTAACCGCTGGGCCATTGTGGCTGTGGCCGAGGAGGCGTGGAGGTAACCGTGGAGTGCGGTTGTTGTGCTTTTCTTTCGGCGCTTCGCGCCAACCCGCGTGTTCAGGCTGGTGGGTGTCCCCGCCGGCCGCGTACGTCTCCGTCGGCCGTCTTCTTCTTCTTCTGCTTCGTCGGGACCAGCCAGCCCCAACACAGCAATGGCCACCTCACGCGATACGCCGAAACTGCCGCTCTCCCCGCGGCTACAGCGAGCGATCTGGCCTCCTTCCTGCTCCAACAATTCATGCTGCGACACGGTCCACCTCAGGAACTGCTCAGTGATCGAGGCCGTGTCTTGCTGTCTGAAGTCGTCCAAGCCATTCTCAAAGAGTGAAACGTTGTTCACAGCGAAACTGCTGCTTAACACCCGCAGACTAATGGCCTCACTGAACGCTTCAGCCGTACGCTCGGCGACATGCTCTCCAAGTACGTCGCCGCCGATCACACAAATTGGGATGCCATTCTACCCTCCGTCACCTACGCATATAACACCGCCTCTCAGAGCACTACTGGCTTTTCACCTTTCTTTTTGGAAGGCACCCGTCGCACACCATCGACACTATACTTCCGTACAAGCCAGATCCGTCCGAGTGGGCGCCTATTTCTGCTACAGCCAAGCTTGCTGAAGAGTGTCGAGAGCTTGCAAGGACCTTTAGCGCATGATCAAGAGCGGCAAAAAGGCATTCGCACTGACACCAGCACTTCCGCGCCCACGTTCCTTCCTGGAGCGCTCGTCTGGCTCTCGATCCCTACCGCATCAACTGGCCTATCTTCAAAACTATTGTCCAAATACGAAGGCCCCTACCGTGTCGTCGAACGCACTTCCCCTGTAAAATACTTGATCTAACCCATCGAACCATCTTCGGACATGCGCCGTCGAGGGCGCGACATTGTCAACGTGGAACGCCTCAAAGCCTACCACGACGCGCTCATAGTAACCAGCTGTTAGGTCGCCAGGCGGCTCCCTCTTCGTACCAGGGGTAGTTGTGGCGAAGCCTTCGAACAGTGGGTCGTCCTCTCCAGCGCCTTGTAGTGGGTCGCCCTTTTTAGCAAAAAGAAGAGAAGCTCGTGCAGAGGGTTGGTACCCGCATTGACTGTTGCTGTCAAGCATCATCGACAAGTGTCCGCCAATAAACGTCTCAACAAATATATTAAAGTTGCATGCGCTTGTTTTCTGCTCATTTACTTGGCATACCAGTGGTCTTTCTGTTTTATTATTTCCAGACTACAGAGTTTAATCGAATGAAAATGGGCTTTGCGTACTTGCTACTGGTTGTCGAGGCATAATGAGGCAGCATCTGTAGGTGAACATTACAAATTACTCTATCATTTGTTTACATCCTCGTCAAGCATAGCACAAAAACAGTTTGACTTATTTTGTCTCGTAGTAACTTATAGTCTATCTTCGCAGTAAATCTTTTTCTTTGTTCAATAAAGGCAAAAATGAATTCAAGAAGCAGGGACATTTTGTTGAAGGTTCTACTGAAGTAAATTAAGAGTATTCATAAATACACGCCTCATGCTGGCTTCATCCTCTTAAGGATAAAACAATAGGGCATATCCATCGGCAAAATAACTAAGGACGCACGAGTGGTGACTGCAATCAGCAATACTTTAGTTAGTGCACATGCTCCCTAAGGGTGCGCATAGTTGCGCATAGGTTCACCATTATGTTGAAAGACTGCGCAGTGAAGACACTCGCTGCGTGAGCAGGAGACAAATACGGCGAGGTGTTCCAGTACAGGAGACATGCCGCAGACTGATTCGCAGGCACTGAGAAAGATTGCACCCTTACTGCGAAGCTGTGCATGGCTTGGCCTTGTAGCTCCCAGCAACCGCCGGAAAAACGGCGCGTACAGCAACAGTTTCACAGCTTGAGATAATTTTGTGTAGAGCGATCGAGTTTGTGTACGTTCATAATTTCTTTTTTAAGGCGTGGAACAACAAATTCAGAAGAAGTAAGGTGATCTGTCCAGTGTTGTTTCTTGTGAATCTGTTGTTTCGCACCTTAAAAATAAATGATTTTTCGCAGCGTTTCACCGATCTCGTAGATGGTGTAGCTATGTGGTGCAGAGCTACATGGAGCAGTGACTTATATGCCCAAAAATTGCATATTAGGTGAGCCAAGTGATAATTAGATCGAGGAACACTTACGTGGACAACTTTTCACGAGATAAATCAATGTGAATTGGGCGACAGAAGTGTTCAGTAATTTCGAAGAGTGAACCAAATCTGTATTGAATTTAGTGAAGGCTGGATTTGACAAAAAGTGCATTAGTTTATCGAGTCACGTGCACTGAGAATAGTACAGCGGAAGCCAATATCACAACTACAGCTTTCTGGTGCACGCCTTGAGCTAAAAATTTTACTTGCTACCTCGCGGAACCTCGCGACAAGACTTGGTGTGATTAAATTTTCGCATCTTTCGGCTTTCGCTCGTTTGACTGAAAGACACGAATTACTTTTCTTGCGGAGCGATTAAAAGAAATGTCATCCTATAATGGTCGACAATCAGGCTAGTGCGTTTTGGACGCTTAAGTGAACTCATCAATTACCGTTGCCAAAAAATAGTGCTCATTCGGTTATTTATATTGGGTAATTAGTGGAGGAAAACAAGAACACCGAAAGGAAACAAACAGGACGAAAGTAGCAATGTTGCTCTGTAAGCTGACCTGTGTTGTCTTCCCATGAGACTGTTTTTTTTTCAGCTGTTCATCCTAAATATCTACAACTTACTAGCCTTTTCAGCTACTTCGTCACGTACAGCTACCCTGACGACCACTTCCAATGTGACATTATTCATTATTCATCATTCACAGCTGCTTCTCTTACTAGACAAACGATGAAAACGAAGCTGTCAGAAACAAATTGGCTTATATTCCGCGCCGTCGGATCCCTAAAGGCGCCTTCTCCGCAGCAATTAAGAACAAATTACGTCATTCTGCACCACATGACGGCGCTCGCGGAATAGTGGCACGAAAGTTGCAAGAAAAAAGTCACAGTTTCTCCAAAAGCGTGAGGCAATGAATGCGACAGCAATATACTAAAATGTTTTACAAAGCAAGGTTAGCATCTTTAAGAGCAATAACACTTGCCGTAATTATATTCTTGCTAAGTAGTTTTAGGCAGTGCAGCTACAGTAGATGACCACAACAAGGCTAGCGCGTGGTGACGACATTGATGAGAAGCGCCTTCCTGGTGTAGCGCATGCTGGTACTAAGGGCTGCAAAGTTGTGTCGCCAGCGGAGACACAACCTTAGAGTGTTACGTACTTATGTCTATATAGCCTGCACGTACTTATGTCTAGAGCGCATCTATATGTGGGCGGACACTCCACGTACTATACTGACACTGTTTATTGTGTTGACAGCGCAGCCCGTGGAAGCTCCCGCCTGTTGTTGGGGCAAGGACCGCGTACTAATCATTCCGCGATAGCGCGGTAACCATTAGCGCCTCCACCTCCCTCTTGTTCGCTTACGATAAAAGCACGTGCGCAGACGACCCGATGTTCGCTTTGCAGAAAAAGGAGGCTAAGAAATCCTTCCCCGTAAATATTTCCACCTAAAGTTGTGATCCGGCAAGCCCTAGCCATCCGAAAAGGGCAAAGAGAACGAAGAAGAAGTGTGTGTTAGCGCTTAGTTTGAAAATACACGCTTGCGTCTTTCTGCCCCGCTGTTCCTGTCTTGTCTCTACGGCTCTTGGTGCGTGACAAACTGGTGGGCATGCTGGGTAATCTATGCACCGTACCCCTCCACATAGCAAGAACTCAAGCGTCGTACCGGTGGTCACTCCTGTGCACCGTGCCAGCAGAAGAATCCGAGGTCATTCCCATGAGTTTGGACTCCTCGCAAACAACAGGGCAGCTTCGACCAGCCCTACCGACACCAATCCGATCGGTACGAACGGCACAACGCCGCTTCACTGCACCTTACTCACACCGTGAACGCCTAATCCTGTTCATGGCACTGCACTTGAGGATGTCGATGATTGGCTTGTTCATTAGGAGTTCGTTGCCGTGCACGTCTCGTTGCCATTCGTTGCCGTGCAAACAAACTGCGGCACGTCTATTTCAGTCTTTTGGACGGCGCACGTGTATGGTATGAGAACCGGGCTTGTATTCTTACATCATGGGAAGACTTCAAACGCCGACTTGACTTCTTGGAACATATGGCAGCCCTGACCGTCGGGAGAGAGTTGAGCGCGATCTGCAGTCCCGCATACAAATGCCGAACGAAGGGGCTGCGATGTATGTCGAGGATATGACGCGTCTTTTCCATCAAGCTGATCCCGGCATGCCAGAAGAAAAGAAGATACGGCACCTCATGCGCGGAGTGAAAGAGCAGCTTTTCGGTAGGCTTGTGCGCAGTCCACCCAAGTCTGTGTCAGAATTTCTCACAGAAGCCGTCAGCATCGAAAGCCCTCCTGGGCACCGGACCCCATCATACGAGCGGCACGTCAACGCTTCAACTATGGACTACTTAGGGGCTTTCGGTGGCCAAATGGATTTCCTCCGAGAGCTCATGCGTTCAGTCATCCGCGAAGAACTCCAGAAGCTGTCAGAGCCCTCGCAGCCCACTATCTCTTAGTTGTCCAGCGTTGTCCGAGATGAAGTTCAGCATGCCTTAAGGGAACCATCTTTCATGCGGGAGTATCAACCACCCAGTGACTTCCCCCGCATGTCGTATGCTCAAGCTTTGCGACAACCTGTTACACCTGCAGTTCCGAATCCCACCGTGGCCCCAGCCATGCTGCAGATGGTCCAAGCGGCGCCTTATTACAGTGCACCTTACCTGATCTCACGGTAATCGCACGTATGGCGTGCGCCAGATTGACGTCCTCTCTGCTTCCACTGTGGCGAAGCTGGGCATCTATACCAACCGTGTTCTTACCGACAACTTGGACTACGTGGATTTTTGACAAACTCACCGCCACCCAGGTTCTGTCAGTGGCCCCCTGAAATTGAAGAGTATGTGGATTAGGAGCATGGAACTTCGTCATCCTTGCACCAGTCACGCTCCCCGTCACCACGGCGATTTTCTCCTAATCGCGATACTTATTAAAACGTGGTGCAGGGTCAGTAACTTAGTCCATGCCGGGAAAACTAACCACAGCGACCTTCGGGAGCGAGGCCGCTCCTACTGGACAAGCTCAAGGCGTCTTACCAACGCTTTCGCAAACAGATGATTCCCCGATGATGACGACACCAGCTGGTTCCGCGATTTCCTTAGAAATTCCAGTGCTACTCGACAGTCTCAAAGTCAGTGCTTTAGTTGACACGGGTGCGGATTTTTCTATAATAAGGGAAAAGAGGATGCCCTCCTAAAGAAAGTGACGATGCCTTAGAACCTCAGGCCAATTCATACTGCTGGCGGGCACATCGTTACGCCACTCGGCGTTTGCGCTGCACAAATTCCGCGCCGTCATGGTTCTACCTTTGTTGTCAGCTTGAGCGTTCTCCATCAGTGTTCTAGAGATGGGATCATTGGCATGGACTTCCTGAGAGAGCACGGTGCTGTCAACAACATTCAACCACGCCTCGTCACGTTCTCAACAAAAAGCGCCACACCAGAGCATTAACCCAGCCACGATCGAGTATGTATGCGTGTAATTGACGATGCTGTGACGATACCACCACAATCAAGTGTCATGGTTTAAGTTGCGTGTAACAAATCAGCAAACGGTGAAATTGTGGCAGAGAGCCACTAATTCTTACTCTCTTTTCAAGATGTCTGCGTACCATGAAGCCTAGTAGACCTCCAGGCTGGCCACTACGAAATTCTTGTTAGAAACTTCAGCTATGAGCGCCGACACCTTTTCTCTGGTGCTGTCATCGGAACCGATAATGCCGAAGCACCTCTCCGGGGCGTCGACATAAATTCAACACTTTCTAACAAAAAAAAATGAAGGCTTAGGGACCTATTGGTAGAATTTCATGCCTGTTTTGCTCGTTCATCGAGAATCCGTCATACATCGATTATCCCTCATACATCGAGAGTGGGCAAGTGGCAGCAGCAGTGAAGATGGCGTTGCTTAAGCCCTTCCTGTTTTTCATACAGATACTGGCTGTCTCGTCTCCGGAATCAACGCCGCAGCCTGGCTGCTTTGTGCGTTCTTGGTCATCCCCGGTGACCAGCTGCTATCTTCAACGAGTCGACTATGCGCGGCCATGCGTGGACGCGGCTCCACTGCGCACCTACACCGGAGAAACCACCGCATCACAGCCGCCAGGGGATTCGGACAGTATAAAGAGCCAGCGTGAACAAGCTGCCATCAGTGGGCATGTGGCAGCAGCAGTGAAGATGGCGTTGCTTAAGCCCTTCCTGTTTTTCATACAGGTTAGTTGTTCACCTTCCTTGCATTGTAAAAAAACGAGCAACCGTTGTTTGGTGCTTGTCCCATGCCCCCATGTGCTTTTGATGGTTTGCACTGACTGTGTTCATGCTATGCAATTGCTTATTATGTCTGGGGATATAGAACTTAACCCTGGGCCTCCTAAACCGGTAGTCGAGATTACCAATAGTGAAGTACTGGAAGCTATTAAATCCCTCGCAGGTACAATGAAATCACGCCACGCCGAAGTAATGTCGTCGCTAAACAAAGTAAGAGCCAGCCAGAAATTGCTCGAAGATCGAGTAACAGTTGTAACCGAGAGATTAGCAGCGGTTGAGAACAAGGTTTTCACCCTGGAACGCCTTACTGACGACGCTGACACTCGCCGCACAGTAGCTAAAATTTTCAACTGCGAAAATTCGGCTGTGCTCTCTCGCTTCGATGATTTAAAAGATAGGGCTTGGCGGGACAACTTGCTTTTTTACGGCTTTGACGATAGTCATTCAGATACATGGGCGTCAGCTGAAGAGAAAGTACGGAAGCTCTTGTCCACCACCTTTTCTGAACCAGTGCCCGCTGATGGCATTGCTCGGGCACACAGATTAGGCTCCTTTGTCGAGATTCCCGGCTGCGGCGGCTGCATTTCCGATGGAGGCGGAAATGTTGTAGGCCCGTGTGCTCAGATTTGGGTGCACGTTAAAGAACCCCAGGTGGTCGAAATTTCCGGAGCCCTCCACTACGGCGTCTCTCATAATCATATGGTGGTTTTGGGACGTTAAACCCCACATATCAATCAATCCTTTGTCGAGAACAAGTGCCGACCTATAATTGTCAAGTTTGCGTCTTCCAAAACAAAAGACCGAATTTTATCTCAAAGGGCTAAACTTAAGGGCACCGGTATCACAATCCAGGAAGACTTTTCTAAGGCCACTCTCTACTTGCGCAAAAAGCTTCACAATTTTGGCAAGGCTACAGGGAAACAGTAGAGCTTGCGCTATAACGAGCTGTACGTCGGCAAACAATGTTATGCTTATTGCAGTGTCTGCGAAATTGGGACGTACAGTGTAACCGATAGTGTCTGCGAAATTGGGACGTACAGTGCCCCTCTTTCTACTGGTGATACAGCCAACTCTCTGTTACCGCACCAAACCACTACCTAGCAACCCTCAGCCGTGCGGACGAAATCCAAGCGCGACTATTCTTTTGTGTTCACCAACATCAGAAGTTTGATTCCTAAGCGTGATGAGTTATCGTTTGCGATTGACGCGTGCTCAGTTGATGTTGTTGTGCTCGCCCAAACTTGGCTTCATGAACATGTGGATAATAAAGAACTGCTGAATTGCAAAAAAGATTACACCATATACAGGCACGACAGAATTGAGCGGAAAGTAAGTGGAATTCTTATTGCGGTATCCGATGAGATTGCGTCTTATGACGTCAGCATTGCATCACATTAAATATTTCTTTGTATTTGTATCCAGATAAACTACGCAGATTTCTTGTTCTGTGCTTGCTACCGTCCGCGGAACAGTTCGTCTACTTTTTGCGATGAATTCCACGATTGCCTCAACCAAGTCGTCGTTAAGTTTCCTAAAGCCCCCTTGTTTGTTTTGGGTGATTTTAACTTTCCGGCAATTTCGTGGAACGAGCCGTTTCCGGTAACAACCAGTCCTTCTAAAGAATGCTCAAGTTTTATTGACGTTTGCTCTATATTTAAGTTAAGTCAACTTGTTAAAGGACCTACTCGCATTACCCAGTCGTCTTCCAGCACCCTTGACCTTTTACTGACCACTGTTCCCGAGTCTGTTTCATCTTTAACGCTTTTGCCTGCTTTGAGTGACCACTTAGTTGCCCATTTCACTATACCGTCATCCTCTTCGCGCCCCGCTAAACAGTTTAAACAAATTAGAGACTACGTTAAAGCTGATTTCCAAGCCATAAATAGGGAACTGGAAGCTTTTATAGATTATTTCCTTCCTGAATTTTGGGACCGTCCGCTCAATGTTAACTGGGCTTTATTTCGAAACAAGGTTCAATGGCTGACTAACAAGTGCATACCGCTCAGACGAATACCCTGTCCTAAACGCCAACAGTGGTACAACGTCTCACTAAAACGACTGCTTAATAAAAAAACGCATTCTTCGCCGCTGTAGACTATCAAGTTCTGCTGAAAGGTGGGCGGCTTATGCGCGCGTCGCATCAGAATATAAAAAAGCCCTTTCTCGTGCAAAAACCGAGTTTTATCAGCAAACGCTCCCATCCCTCTTATTGACTGATCCCCGCAAGTTCTGGAGCGCTGTTAATATGAGCAGATCTAAAGATGTAAAATTAAAAACACCGGATGGAACACTTGTTCCACGAGAGCAGTGCTGCGTGTTGCTCAACAATACGTTTTCTTTATCTTTTATTAAAACAATTCATACTTCTTTTCCTGGTAAAGAAAGCCTACATCTTGAACCAATGGAACCCATTTTTATTCACTGTGCTGGAATTTTCAAGCTGATACAGGGGGCTAAAATTTCTTAATCTTCTGGAATAGATGAAATTAACTATAAGTTTCTCAAAAGTACCAATGTGAACTCCTCATTGATTCTTTCCTATATTTTTTCACAGTCTTTACAGTGTTCCTTACTGCCCTACGACTGGAAGGGTGGAAAGTTGGTTCCAGTGTACAAGTCTGGTGAAGTTTTCTCCCCTTTTAACTATCGACCCATCTATCTTACATCAATCCCTTGCAAACTCCTCGAACACATCATTTACACTAACTTGATGAGCTTTCTAGAATGTAATTCATTTTTTATAGTCTACCAACACGGTTTTCGCAAAAGTCATTTCTGTGAAACTCAATTAATCACCTTTACTAATGATCTCTGTTCTTTGTTGGATCGTGCGTCAGTAGTCGATTGCATTTTCATTGATTTCGCGAAGGCATTTGACTACGTCTCCCACCCACTACTACTTTATAAACTTAGCAAACTGAGCATTGACTCTAACATTTTAAGGTGGATTGAATGTTTTCTGCAGAATCGCTTTCAATATGTAGCCGTTAATGATAACGAATCTCCTCACTGTCCTGTTTATCTGGTGTCCCTCAGGGATCAGTATTGGGGCCTCTTCTCTTCCTAATTTATATTATTGATCTTCCTGATACCATAACCTCATCAATACGTCTTTTCGCTGACGATTGTGTTATATATAGAAATATTTGTGAACCTTCTGATCCCTCACAACTTCAAACCGACCTTAACACAATTTCAGCCTGGTGCAACACCTGGCTAATGAAACTAAACATCAAGTGCAAATATATGAGGTTAACTCGAACAATCAAGCACACCCCTGTAAACACATATTTCCTGAATGGCTCCCCTCTATTATCAGTTACCACCTACAAATACCTGGGCGTTCAGATTTCAGATAACATTTCGTGGCACTCGCACATTGAATATTTTAGCAATAATGCGAACCGCATGCTCGGCTTCCTTCGACGAAATTTCTCTCGAGCTCCCACTTCATGAAAACTGCAGCTTTACAAAACCCTTGTACGGCCGAAGATTGAATATGCCTCTTCTGTATGGGATCCACATTCTGCCAATCTTGTCTCCACGCTGGAAGCTATCCAAAATCGGGCCACTCGTTTCATTCTCTCTGATTATTCCCGGTCATCCAGTGTCACTAACATGAAACAAGTAGTACAACTATGTGATCCTGCAACCCGGCGTATGATATCCCGCCTATGTTTTTTCCATAAAATATTTCACACCAATCAGACCCTAAAACAACGCCTTTTTTCAGTTCCATCATACGTGTCATCCCGCATTGATCATCTGTTAAAAGTTGGTGTGCCAAACTCCCGAACAAACCTCTACCTGAACTCTTTTGTCCCAACGACCAGTGTGCAGTGGAATCACCTTCCAGCCTCCATCGTCTACATCAGCGACGCTGCGCACTTCAGGTCCACTGTCAGCAATCACTTTTTGTAACCACCCCGCTGTTGTTTTTTCTCTTGATTGTTTAATATTGTACCCCTCCTCTCTGTAACGCCGTACGGCTTTGAGAGTAAATAAATGAAAATAAATGAAAGAAATGAAATCAAACACCGTATTATCAGCTACGGAGACGCGCACCCTATATGGCAACAGCCTTACCGCGTTTCACCAACCGAGCGACGCGCGATTCAAAAGCAAGTAAACGAAATGCTTCAAGACGGTGTAATACAGCCATCAATCAGACCATGGTCATCGCCAGTGATCCTTGTAAAGAAGAAGGATGGTACACTTCGCTTTTGTGTCGATTATAGGAAGCTGAATAACGTCACAAAGAAAGACGTGTAACTGTTGCCTCGAGTGGACGACATTCTTGACAGGCTGAGGCGAGCAAAGTACTTTTCCTCAATGGACCTCAAAATTGTTTATAGGCTAATTGAAGTCGATGAACGTGACCGCGAAAACATGGCCTTTTAACTCCTGATGGTCTGTTTGAATTCCGAGTGCTCCCGTTCAGCGTCTGTTCCACTCCGGCCACATTCTAACAAATGCTGGATACCGTTCTCGCAGACCTCAAGTGGAAAAGTTGCCTCGTCTATTTGGATGATATCGTTGTCTTTTCAAAAACGTTGGACGAGCACCTTCGTCGCCTTCGGGGAGTTTTTAAAGCTATGCGATCTTGTGATCTTACCCTGAAGCCTGAGAAGTGCCATTTCGGCTACAACGAAGTGAAGTTCCTGGGTCATGGTGTGGGCGCTGCTGGCTTTTTGCCCGATTTCGAGAAGACTGCCGCTGTGACCGCTTCCCCAGCTCCGACAGATAAGAAAAGGCTTCGAAAATTTCATGGATTCTGCGCATACTATTGCCGCTTTATTGAAAAATTCTTTAAGATTGTGAAGCTTCTCATTAGACTTACACGTGACGACACCCCATTTCCATGGACTGACGAACAAGCGACTGCATTTTCAGAACTGTAACAATGATTGTCTCCCCCTCCTGCACTTGGTCATTTCCATGAGGACGCTGACACAGATGTGCGCATTAACGCAAGCAACAATGGTCTCAGAGCTATCTTGGTGCAAACACAAGATGGGACCGAATGTGTGACTGCCTACGTGAGCCGCACTCTATCACATGCCGAGGCCAACTATTCAACGTCAGAGAAGAAATGTCTCGCGGTAATATGGGTGATTAAAAAGTTCAGGCCTTACCTCTATGGGCGCCCATTTGAAGTTGTGACTGACCACCACGCTTTATGTTGGTTGGCTAACCTTCGATACCCCTCTGGGCAATTAGCACAATGAAGTCTTCGACTTCAGGAGTTCGATGTCACCATCGTATACAAGTCGGGTAGATAGCATGAAGACGCCGACATGCTATCACGAGCACATCTGGAATCTGACCATACAGCTGTAGAAGATGACAGTGCCTTACTGGAGACTCTCATTGGTGCGGACCTCCTCAGTAAGCAATGAGCGGGCCTCGAGTTAAAGCCCATCATCGATCGTTAAGAAGGCAGCACCACGTCTGTTTCTCGTCCACTTTCCCGTACGTTGCCGTCATTTCGCTTACGACACGGCATACTATACAAGAAAAACACCGTTATCGACAGCAGATCTTATCTTCTAGTCGTTCCTCAAGATCTTCGTGATGACATCCTATTAGCCTGCCACGATGAGCCAATATGCAGCCATCTGATATACTCACGGAGGCTCGACCAGGTACGACAGCTATATATCTGGCCAAAGCTCGCAGCTTGTATCAAACGTCACGTGAAAGGATGCTGCGAATGTCAGCGTCACAAGTCACTAACTGTAAAGTTTGCAGGCCCCTTACAACCCATCGATCTACCGCGTACGCCGTTTCACCAAGTTGGGATGGACCTTCTTGGACCATTTTCTTTGTCTCACTTCGGAAACGAGTGGATCATCGTCGCAACTAATTACTTGACTCGTTACGCTAAGACGAAGCCATTGCCACGCGGTACAGCATCTGAAGTCACCCAGTTTTTCGATCACCACATTTTGCTTCGTTATGGAGCCCCGTCATTCATCATCACTGACCTAGGGACAGCGTTTACGGCAAAACTGTTGGATGACATCTTCAAGCTCAATTATACGAGCCACCGCAAGACAACCGCATACCAACCCCAGAGAAACGGCTTGACAGAAAAGCGAAACAATACGCTGGCAGACATGATTTCTATGTACGTAGATGTACAGCATAAAACGTGGGACAAGATCCTGCCGTACGTAACCAAGGAAGCAACAAGGTTCGCACCCTTCCACCTCGTTTACCGTCAAGACGTGCAAACCATGCTAGACGCCATGATTCCTTGTGACATCGACCAGCACGAGCTGTTAACTCCTGATGACGAGGATTACAATCAGCGTGCAGAGAAAGCACGTCAACTGACTCGCGTGCACATAAGATCGCAGCAATGTGAAGACGCCCGAAGGTACAATATCTACCATCGACAAGTCACCTATCAGCCTGGCGACCAAGTGTGGGTTTGGACTCCTGTTAGATGGCGAGGTCTCAGCGAGAAACTCCTGAGCAAGTACTTCGTCCCCTACAAAGTATTACAGCGTTTGAACAAGGTCAACTATGAAGTTATTCTAGACGGAGGCTTGGCAACGACCCAGCGCCACTCATGACGAACAGACATTGTGCATGTGGACCGCATAAAACCTTATTTTACGGGTGATACTCGATTTATTGTGCCCGGGCAGCTAACATTTTCATTTTTTTACGTTCTCCGTTGGGTCTCGAATGAACTGTGAACTGTGTTAATGTTTTTTATGACAAACCACAGACTTTTTTGGCACCTGCATATGCCTTGTGCGTTCCAAATATCGATTCTTCCTTTTTTTTCTTATAAGCCCTGCTGTCCCCTTGTGTATGAGCATCCACTCGATGCTCTAATGGGAGGGGGAATAATGCCACCTAAAGTTATGAGCCGGCAAGACCTAGCCAGCCGAAAAAGGCAAAGAGAACGAAGAAGTGTGTGTTAGCGCATTGTTTGAAAATACACGCTCGTGTCATTCTGCCCCGCTGTTCCTGTCTTGTTTCTACAGCTCTTGGTGCGTGACAATATATATACTAATATATATACGTGAATGACGGTGGCGGCGGCGGCAACGGCAAAAACCAAATGAGCCTGTCTAATTGCAATCACAACAAAATGTATGCGCAACTCTGATAACTGCGGTAGTATATACAGGGACACTACATAAAACTGCATCACCTCGCTGTCTGACGGTGTGCGTCTAGTGTCGAGGCATCTCAGTGTGCATGCTCATCTTTTCCCGCATGCAGCCATTTCTTTTTACTCCCTTGCAAAAGGCAAGCTGAATATATGAAGCGTTATGCGGTAAGGGTCGCTTTCTTTGTTAAATCCATCACGTGCTCGTGGCCACGCAGTCAACGTACATTGCCTGTTTTAGTTTTTCAGGCACAAAACAGGTAGCAGCTGGGTCTTCTCATGTTATGCGAGGAATCTGAGCAATTTCTGAGAGACCTCGTAGTGGAGAGCTCCGGAAACTTCGACTACCTGATATTCTTTAATTTGGTCCAAAGATGTGCACATGGGCCTACAGCGATTTCGCCTCCATCGAAAATGCAGATGCCGTACTTTCAGAAGCTCTTCCACAAGCTTAAGAATTTTCCTGCAAGGCGTGGAGTGTCTCTGGTTTTTTCGGTGCCAGTAAAGTTTACCAAGTTGTCTCCGCGTATTTGCATTAGCAAGAGAGGTGGTCGCCATAATAAAAAAGAGATAGTCTTTCTTAACGTTCCACAGGAGTTGTATAAACCATGTCTTTATCCTGCGGAAAAGTGCACATTGGCCAAACCGAGAGATGCATAAATGACCAGCTTAAGAAGCATGCGGTAAAGATAAATAAAACCAAGGATAAATAGGCGAATCTTGTAACAGATATTGCGGCATGTGGGTGCCAACCAAAGTTTACAGACACGCAGGTTCTCCGAAGAAGCGTAGAATGTTCTGCACGTCTGCTATTGAAGCCATATTTTTTGAAGAAAAAAAGAATGGTTGTGTCGGCGAGCAGTCTTTGGTGTTACATGATAAGAAAATATCTTTCTCGAGGCAAGGATTTAGTGCTTCTGGCTGGTTCATCTGATTTTCGTTTCTTTTCGAATATTTTTTATTTGTTACATTGATGAGTAGCTGCACTTCTTGTATTGCTTCTTGAATGCTTTACACATGCGCTGCATTGTTGATCATTGCCTTCGCGCATTTTCATGTACGTATATAGGAGGGTCACAATTCGTAGTGAGCGCTGCGTATCGTGTGTTTTTTCCGATTGAAAGATTAAGTAATTAATTTTATGAGAATTTTTGGAGTTGAATTTGCGGAAAGTTTCTCACTACTTTACATTTTTAACTAGTTAGGTTAAGCACAAAATCAATTTTTCGCGGAATTACTTTCAGCTACGCAAACATCACTGACCAGATGGCATGATTCACTTTGTAGCCTTGACTGCATTGCCTCAGAAAGTTGTCCCCGAGCATAGTGCCTTTCCTCAGCGTGGAAGGTAGAAACTCAACAAGCACGTGCATCTGCTAGCCGCTTTGTTTCACCCTATAACAGCTTGTTTAGTACACATCGTCACCTAATAACACAGTCAACGTGATGCCAGCTGTTCTTGATAGAGGAAAGGCATGGACAGGAGCAAGTGAGTGTCCGTGGGGGCTAAAGGGTCCTTTACGGCTGCAGAACGTCACATCGTTGACATCAGGTAATACTGGTAAGATCTGTGAAGGGGAACTAGACTCCACTACTTCCGGGCAGCTATGCCAGATGTGTTCCTTCTAATGGGTTGTCTACAGTACATTTTTGGCTGAGCACTTTCAGTTATTTGAAAAAGCGGTGAGCCGTGATGTCACCTCGTTTTTGACCACATCGGCCTACCGAACCTCTGAACATACTCCCTACCTCTGAAGAAACTGGAAAGAATGTACCGAAAGAGGAAGCTGACAAGTCTGACCATGTCTATAGATGTGTCCCATATGTTTGGCAGCGATGCAGGTAATGAGTAGGGTGCTTCGCAGCTGCGTAGCACGGCGGATGCCATTAACCTTAATTCATAATGTCGTAAGAGTCCACGCATGACCTCCGGCATGTGCGCCTAAGAACAGAGCTGTGGGTTTCGTGCTCGTTGCTTTTATGCGCATTCCGTCCCTCTCATTTGTGTCAAAATTTGTTAAAGCTTTGTGACGTAAAAATTGCCTTGCACAACAAAGTCAAAAACAGAGCCGAAAACACAGGTCACACTGCTCGCCAAGTTTTCAAGATTCCTGCATATTTCATCGAGCTTCTGCCAGCCAACGGCGGCTGAAATTAAGGTATACAATACGGACCTAACCACAAGAGCTTCCTTAATGAAGAAGCTTATTACATGTTCGCATTACCTGTTTGGTTTAGGAGAAATGAATAATGATGCGACACAAAAATATTTGATTGGTGGTTTGATCACTATTGGAACCAAGGCGGCGCGAGTGCCACGAGCAGGAACAGGTGGCGTTGCTGCCGCACATGCCTAACTGCAGCTACAATTAGTGCTTCGGGTTGTATATCTGCACATAGGAAACAAAAAAGAGGAGAAAGTTATTCGGCGCATTGATGTGTAATAGTATTCGGGATATATTTGAAAACGCGACTGTACCTCCTATTTAAAAAGTTAAAACAGTACCAACAACAACCAACACCTAATAAGTAAATAGTTGGCAATAGTACGCCACAGCGAGGCTAAATACTACCATAATGTAGAGGCCCAGCATCAAACGACTATTATTGGTTTGTTCAGTTTAAGTGACTGCTCTCACACCTTTGGCGGCACTACCATGCTAAAATGGCATGTCGGCCATTTGTTAGTTACTTACGTTGTGTGGGCATTGATGTTACTGCGAGATAATTACTTCATTCTCGCGAACAGAGAAGTACATGACAGAGCCCCCTTAACAAATTATAAAGAAAAAAAATGTTGAGCAAAAAAGAGCGCAGCATATGCCTTGAACAATGGGCACTATAATTACCCGTGTTCTTGTGGGGGCCTCCCCTAATGAACTCTCACCAAGCAATATTGCACGGAAAATAGGCGCTGTGCAGCGTAGAGCGGTCTCTACCTACACTCTGGCGCGCTAATCAGAGCCAGTCGGCCACCTAGGTTGTGGAGAAAATAAGGATACCTCGGAAGAAAGCAAAAACCTTGAAGTGCAATAAACGAAGCACTATGCCTTAGGCTTACCTGACTCGTGAAACTGAGTGACGATAGGTACGTGCCGAGTAATTGGCGAAAAAGAGCGAATATGTTAGTAAACTTGTATAAATACTTTGAGGAGGTTCTTCAAACTGTCCTTATTGAGATTAAGCTCTGTTTTCAGAAACGTGCCTTCTCTTCAAGAGATGACTTCAGTTTAGCGAATGCTGGGGAATGTTTATGTCTAGTGCTGGTTTCATTGGACTTAGTCAAGTTCGTATTACGTCCCGTCATGTGGTGCTTGTGCTTGCAAACTTCTCAGAGTACCAATCTAATTCTCCTTCGATTCGAACATACACAGTAATGCAGTTCTCATTAGCGTGTTTATGTTAATTTGCTACACCGAGCACCTGAAAACCACGAATACGGACCCCCAAGATGCAATTGATAAACTATTGTGACGATGGGAAGACAATGGATAGCCAGGCCAAGGCTTGGGGATCTCAAATTAGCAATAGCAGCTGTATGTGCACAGTAGTTATGAACGTTTCAAAGAAAATGAAGGTGAAATAGTTTGCAATAGCGAGACTGGAGAATGTTTTCCAAACGCCATTATAGTATTTTAGCATTATAACAAGTCTGTGTGTCTATCAAGAGAAATCACGATGAAACAGTCTTTTCGTTTTCCCTAAGCTGCTTTCCCAAAAAATTTTCATGTAGTCATGAGTAACTCTTCAACTAGCTGAACTGATTACTTGAGCGCTATTAAATTTGAGGAATCTGAACAAACTGAAATTTACTTCATCAAAGTGTGTAAGTTTTATTGAATTTACAACTCTTTCAGAATAACTCCACTAGTTTCATTTGCTCTGGCTATAATCGTGTTGCTATCATATCAGCCATGAAAGCCATTCTTTCTCTTCAATCTTTTATCACGCGTCGAAAAATTGCTCACCTGAACTTGTTTCACAAAATATATCACCACTAAACTATTCAGGGCACACTCCTTCTACAACCACTGTATATGTCCCATTGCATAAATCATCGCCATAAAATAGGTGATTTTCAAAAGCTAAAACATTCTACAAATCATTTTCACCACACATCACGACCGAGTGGAACCGCCTTCCAGCTGAAATCATACCAATCACTGACAAGAAACGTTTTCGAAAAGCACTGACCAATGTTACTTAAATATACAAGGCCGTTTTACTTACTACTATAGTTCATCACTGTTTTTGTTTTACTGGTGTATACACGTATGTAATTTTTTGCCACCCCCTTTGTAATGCCTTTGGCCTTGTGGGCTAAAATAAGTAAACAAATAAGTAAATAAATGAGTGAACACATAAATAAAGAATAAAGAAAGAAGAGTAGCGTAAGCATTTGCGAATTTTGAAGATGCTAATGCGCAACAATATTGCTCTCTCCTAACCATATTGCTGAAAAGCGGTGACCTCTCTGAAGAGTGTACAATGGGTTAAACAAGTTGCATGTAAGCAAATGTAATGTAGAACAATTATATCGAGTTGTAAAGCAGAATCATGAAAACGAAGGTGAGAATTTCTTTGTGTTGTAGCTAATTATTTCATTATGTCTACCGCTCTAAGGTGGGCATAGCTTGATGCCTTGATTTGTAAACATCTTGGCCAGCAAGAATTCAAGCAAAACGTTTTGAAATATTCAATGTTCAATTCATTTTACACCCCCTGGAACAAATAAATGAATTGGTTTTCACCAGTAATAACCATCTTTCTATGAACAAAATAGCAGTGAGATTTAGAAATAGTATACCAATTATGTACTCCTACCAAATATGTAGTCCCCACTACATACTATCCTGGACATCTCTACAGGTTTTTTTCATACAATACGCATATCGTTAACGTTTTATGGGAGTAAGGCTCCTGTAGGTTTAGAACGTGAGTTTTAAGTCAAGGCGAAAATAATTTCCTGCAGCTTAAATACATTGAATCTACTAAGTCAGAACAAGTTGTTTATAAGGTAATCACTGACTTGAGTGTTATTGTTTGATTTATAAAGTTGCGACCGCTGTATTTTATGGCATACACGTTCTTAGAAACCACAAAAGTTGCATGTACAATGAGAATATCATCATCGAAGCTTAAGGGGGCTACAAAGCACATCCCGTCAAACGCGCCGCAAGGGGGAGGGAGGAACACCACGACAATCAGTGACAGGGATGTGACGGAATTGACAGGGTGATGTGCGAAAACAGGGTCTTGCCGAGAAATCTGCGAGCATTTTGATATACTGAAGTAGACAACTTAGTGTTTAGTTGTGACAATTGGTCCTGTTAATTTCGTTCCTAATCTACAAAAAGGTGCGAAAAGCTATTAAACGTGCCAGCAAGAAGTGTCGTAGTCACTACCCCTGAATTTTGTGCTTGAACAAGATAAATAAAGATCCCTAGAGTATGGTTTTCATGGGCACGGTTAGAATGAAACGCATAATCACCTAACACTGCACACTTGAGTAAGGCGATTCCCAGACACAAGTGAGATGACTTGCATATATTCGCAAGAGTATACAGTCGCTGCATGCCTCCATTCAAATAAGTCACTCCTTTTTTGCTTGTTGCTATATGTTGTAACAGAAGGGCAGCTATTCGTGCACGCTGCTCGCGATCAGTTTTAGTTTCACCTTGAAGTACGATAACAAGCATTTTGAACTCCGTGTCCTTTTGCGATTTCTAAACAATATGAATGCTAAAAAATGGCACGCTCTAAAACTTTTTAACATACACAACAGCAATCTGGTCAAGAAATTAAAAAAAATAGATAATTTTTTTATTTAGTCGAAACAGTGTCATTTCAACTGCGCCAGTCTTTCTACTTCAACGTGAAGTTTGTGCGCGATGACGAATTGAGCAATGATGCTATATGTGTTTTTTTATTCATTTTGCGTCTATAAACTGTATATAGAAAGCCAGTTGTGCCAGGCCTTTTACACAAGAATACCATAGCTCGGGTAAACAAAAATTATTATTGTAATTGTGCTCCTATTCACAGCGCACGAATCTTTGTAGCTTATGGTTAATAGTCTTTGAAACACCTCCATTACTATTGAATAACAGGCTGACAGTGAACAAACTTGGGGAAATACCTACCAAGTCGTTCAGTAAAGTTATGGTTTCCTTTTCATATAAACCTGGTAACCTCACACCTAGATTAGTTTGACAGAAAGTAGAAAGACGCTCACACTGTGATATTATGGTGCAACGTCGAAAGCTGACCGCACATTTTAAAACCACGGAAAAATGTAATGCATTTATTTCTGGTGTGCTGCATAACCCTCAAAATTTTCTTAGTGCTTCAAGACGGACAGCACGTTTCATATTTGGTAATTTAAGAAAAACATTGCAAATGGGCATAAATGTAGAGCTGACGGGATTTTCTTTTCTACCAGGCAGCTCTGGCCACCAAGATGACACATCAGAAGAAATGCTAGAGACCATTCAGCCAATACAAGTGTTGGGCCAGAAGATGCAATGTCACAAAAGAGGCGCGGAAAAAAATTGCAGAAGGAATTGAAACAGTTATATGCTCCACAGAGGAAAGTAAGAGAGAATATAATAAATCCTACAGCAGATGAATTGTACTTCATCTTTGCTCATCTTTCAATAAATAGTTTGATATTTAACTGGGGCACAGTGAAGGATAAAACATGTTTTTTTTATTTATGACTGTAACCTAACAGACCGAAGAACACAAATAAGTCATTCGTTTCGGTAACTGTTTCAGTAATTTCTAATATGTTGCTAAGTAATGTAGAACAGCTGTCTGCGGAATAAGGCAGCCCTTAGGGTCACTATGTGTAACGGTGTACAAGAAGTTTCACGCAAAGCTTTTTGGTTTGTCCATATACCCATTTACAATGAACTTGCATTTGCCTTAGCTACCGAACTTGCCATCACAGCTTTTCACAAAGCACAGGTTAAAGAAGGGTTCATATTTAGATGATATACCAGTACTTTATACTTAAAATGCCAATGAAAAAAAATTGCACTGCTCAAAACTTTATTTGCTCAATCAATACCCGTCACGTATCGCACCAGCGCAATACTCTGCGGGCGTTGCACTTGCGCTCGCTTACGTACGAACCTGCGGTTAGCGAATACGATGGCAGGACAAGCGTAACTGAAAGTGCACGCTGAGTACTGTGGTAGAGGACGCTACGCTCCTCGTTATGAGGACCTCAATAGGAGAATCCTCGCACAAGAATCAAGTGCCAATTTGACAGGCAATAAAGGACGTACTCCTTTGAAGTAAAGATCAGTGACGTCTTTTCGAAGCTCGAAAAGGGCTCCTTCCATGACATTCGGGAGGCGGTCATACGGGTTCTGAAAGTTCGCCTAGGAAAGCCTGTGCAGGTAATTACAGGCTTGCGGGAGTCATAATCAAGCAACTGAATAAGCACCGACATGCAACATTCTCTGCTAAGTGAACTCTATCATATCCTGCGATTCGGAGGTGAAATGGAGCATATCTCTGCGGCCAGATCCGTTTCAAATAAGGCCATGTGAGACTAGGGTGTTTTGTATGTACAATAATAACATTGCTCCCTGAAGTTTGCAAGGACCTTCAAATGCTGAAGCGCATCCCAGTTCACAGTTTGCTCACCTAATGTGTGGGTGTTGTGCATGAGGCAGAAGAAGCTCTTGTCTAGTGACCCTTGCTGAACAAAGTGGCACAAGGACGAGAAAAGAGGACAAAACACGCGAGCTTGTGTAGTGTTCTCCTCTCCTATTCTTGTGTTACATTACGCTAATAATGCTTCATATTGTACTAACAAGGCCGATTTTCCCGCTTTGTGCAGTTCACTTGTTAAGACAAAAATAGCAAGAACAAAAACGTGCTTTACATGGCACTGGCGTTCTAAAAGCAAGCGCCCTAGGTTCTTCGGTACGCTGCAGAGCGGGCACATAGTGCCACGTTTCGTTGTGTAGATAAGGTGAAATAACGAGACCAAAAACTACTTTTATACTGCCTATTTTTCTTAACGAAAAAGAAATCATACCCGTCAGTGACCCTGATCCTGGAATCGTGAGTGGAAATTGGCGCGAAACATTTGTACCTGAGCTTTTCTACCTGCAGCGAATATGAAGACGTATGCTCACATGCTGCGTGTATGAGTACAGGGGTCTGCTGCGCGTGCAGCAGACCCCGGAGACCCTAGCGAGTTGGTCCACAGGCAGCCGTGACGGCAACGCGGCTTTTAACCATGCCACTCCTTTGACGCAGTAAACAGCACAGAATTAAGTGGGGCTGGATAATAATATAGAAATTCTTATTCAGAGGACTCTAGTTTTGAGTTTGATGTGCGCTCAAACCTGTGCGAACGAGTTCTGTTCTGTAGCGCTTTCAACGGAATGTGGCTCCTTCCACCAGCGATTAACTTCGAGCAGAATAGCGGTACACACAAGCAATAGCGGCGTCTGAACAACTCTCCCCCAATATTCACATTTGTCTGAGTTTGCTATGCAGTAACAGTGAATAATTTATTTGATGCTCGATCAGCAAGAACAAAAAACCGTTTCGTCAAATTATTGCACTTCTCAGCGCTTCGAATTCCATTCGACGCCGAAGGCAAAGGAACACGTGCCGAGAGAGCAGAGTTTCTTTTTTCTTTCATTTAAGGGGTTTCATTGCTGCTATGCGATAGTGCCATTAATCGAAATTCTCAGCTAAGTTCCATCTCCCGAGGCTCCTGCCGCGCATTCACGATCGTCGCAAACTCGGTGCGCAGCTTGGATGTGAATAATAAATTTTGCGAGTTCGCAATTTTGATATGGTTTAGTTTGTTATATCGTTATCAATCCTATTGCATCTGGAATACTAATTAAACAACAGAGTGCGAACGAACGACTGAAGTTTTTACGCGGGAAATAATAGAACCGTACATAAGGGCTCGCCAGTACAAAATGAAAGATAAGAAAGTGTTTTACGGCCGACCTAACGGAGGGCAATGGTTGGTTCTGCAATAAAGCTTGCTAGTGCCGCAAATCTATTCTGCTGCGCATTCTAAGCACCAGAGAAACCGTTTCTGCCTTCCAAAGCAGTGCCAGCAGCACTTTGCATGGCATAATTGTTTCAAAAGGCATGCGGAAAACACCCCATAGTACGTTGACCCGTAGGATAAAGTGTCGTACACTGATTTTATATCAATTTGTTCACTCTATAGCGTCCGTGTGTTACTTCAAATTTCATGCACCTAACCACCAAGAGCACAGATTCTTATAAGCGTCGATATTATTTATACATTTTTAGGCAGCGAAACTTATTGCTCTCATATCTTACTGGGCAGTGGAATTAAGAATAAAGCAGTTTTGCCGAATTGACACGTGGCATATAATTCGTCGCAGCTGCAGCCATATTTACGGAACATGTTCGGTTCCATACCCACTTGTCAGCGGCAAGCAGAAATTTATGATGTGAAAATCGTATCGGTAATTTTCTGATTTGCCGCAAACATACCTACAGCACCATTTGGCGTATCGGCAGACTTTTATTGAGTCGGGTGATTTGTTTTCTTATCTGCAATGCAAAATGTAAACCCGCCCATATTGCATTTGCTTTACATATTGTCGCTAGGTGAAAATAACAGAATACAGGATGACGGTGCAACCAAGAAAAACGAGGTCTGTATTAACAGAACAAATTGATTGATATGTGGGGTTTAACGTCCCAAAACCACCATATGATTATGAGAGACGCCGTAGTGGAGGGCTCCGGAAATTTTGACCACCTGGGGTTCTTTAACGTGCACCCAAATCTGAGCACACGGACCTACAACATTTCCGCCTCCGTCGGAAATGCAGCCGTCGCAGCCGGGATGTTTTTAACAGAACAAAAGAGCAGCCGCTTTGACGTCTTCTTCCTCCGTGGAGACCGGGATGCTGTCCACGCTCATCACTTCGTCGTCCTCTGTCTTCTTGCCCGGTCTTTAGCCGTGACAATAGCCTCCCATTCAAGAAAGCATCGTCCCGATGCTTTATAATCAAAGTGGTTTGTGCTTGTTCGAAACGCCTGAGTTCATTCGGAGAAATAAGGCTTCATGCATACCATGTGCACAGCTTCTAGAGCATACCTTCGACGCCTTAAAGAGTGCGCAGTATTAGGAACAACCTCATATATAATGTCATTGAGACATCGCAGGACTTTATAGGGACCGAAGTACCGTCTTAACAGTTTTTCTGAGAGGCCACGGCGCCGAATAGTAGTCCATATCCAAACTTTCTGTCCTGGCTCGTAGGAGACTGGTCGGTAACGAAGTTTGTACCGTCTTGAATTGTAGTCCTTCTGGCGACTAATATGTAGGCGTGCAAGTTGTCGGGCTTCTTCGGCAAGCTGAGTGATATAATCAGCATCCGTTTCAGCGTCTTCGCACTCGTGCGGCAACATAGCATCCAGCATAGTGGCGACTTCACAACCATGAAGAAGTCTGAAAGGCGTTGTTCTTGTTGTTTCTTGATGAGCTGTGTTATAGGCGAACGTGACATACGGCAAGATCTTGTCCAAGTTTTTATGCTCCACATCGACGTACACGCAGAGCATATGCGCAAGTGTCTTGTTGAGACGCTCCATAAGACCATTCGCTTGCAAATGATATGCCATTATTCACCGGTGGAATGTGCCACTAAGTCTTAAAACTGTCTCTAATAGTTTGGCTGCGAATGCAGTTCCCCTATCTGTTATTACCACTGACGGAGCACCATGCCTCAGCACCACATTCTCTACGAAAAATCGGGCTGCTTCACTTGTCGTGCCCGTCTCCAGAGCCTTGGTTTCGGCGTAAGTAGTGATGTTGTCGGTGGCTACTATAATCCATCTGCGACCTACTGATGAGGTTGGAAATGGGCCCAAAAGATCCATTTTGACTTGAGCAAATAGAATAACGTGCACGTCAATAGGAAGGAGGGGGCCTGCTGGTGTGACGGGTGGAACGTTCCAGCGCTGGCAATCAAGGCACGTCCGAACATAGTGTTAAACGGTCGCTGTGAGTCTTGGCCAGTAGTATTCTCCCTCATTCTGCACAACGTAAGCGTGTAACCCAGGTGGCCGGATGGTGGTTCATCGTGGCATGCCTGTAATACTTTGCTCCTTAGAGATGTTAGGACGACGAGTAAGTAGTCGTTTTCGTGTGGCGTTAAGTTCATCTTATACAGAACGTTATTGCGCAAGCAAAATGGCGAAAGCCCTCTCGCAAACAGTCTAGGTACAGCTGAAGTGCGACCCTCTGAAAACGTATTATGGGTTATAGTTCTGGGTCGTCTTGTTGCAGCTGTGCAACATTTGCCGTGTTTACAACTCCGACAAAAGCTGTATTGTCATCTTCTGCCGTCGCAGGTTCGTATGGCGCACGAGAAAGGCAATCAGCGTCTAAATGTAGCTTCCCCGATTTGTAGACCACCGTCATGTCAAAATCTTGAAGCTTCAGGCTCCAGCGCGCCAACCATCCTAAAGGGTCTTTTAAATTCGTTAGCCAGCAGATAGAGTGATGGTCGCTGACAACATTAAGAGGACGACCATACAGATATGGTCTGAATTTTATAACCACCCACACTACCGCAAGACGCTCTTTTTCCGTCGTGGAATAATTTTCTTCTGCACGTGAAAGACTTCTGCTCGCGTAAGCAATTACTCGTTCGGCACCATCCTGCCACTGCATGAGTACAGCTCCTAAGCTGACATTGCTAGCGTCGGTGTGCACTGTTGTCGGGCGTCATCATCAAAGTGTGCGAAGACTGGAGGCTTCTGAAGGCGTTGCCGCAGCTCGTCGAAGGATTTTTGCGGTTCTTCATTCCATACGAATGTGACGTCTTATCTGGTAAGGTGGGTCAATGGCAAGGCAATGCGTGAGACGTTCTCAATGAAGCGTCGGTAGTAAGCACACAGTCCTAAAAACCGTCTGACCACCTTTTTATCAGTTGGCGCTGGAAAATTCGTAACGGCAGCTATTTTTTCAGGGTCAGGCCGCACACCTTCACTATCGACAAGATGTCCCAGGAACGGAAGCTCTTCGAATCCGACGTGGCATTTTTCTGGCTTAAGTGTTAGTCCGGCGGAACTAATAGCTTGAAATACTGAGCGCGATCGCCTGGCGTGTTCGTAGAATGTGGCAGAAAATACGATGACGTCATCTAAACACACTAAGCACGTCTGCGTTTTGAGGCCTGATAGTGTTCTGTCCATTAGCCGCCGAAACGTTGCTGGTACGAAGCACAAGCCAAATGGAAGTACCTTGAATTGAAAAAGGTCATCATGTGTCACGAAAGCTGTTTTCTCCCGGTCTCTTTTATCGACTTCTATCTGCCAATACCCACTGTTTAGATCTATCGATGAAAAATAACGTGCATGCCATAGCCGATCAAGTGAATAGTCGATACGTGGAAGTGGGTAGACGTCTTCTTTGTTGCCTGGTTCAGCTTGCGGCAATCCACGCAGAAACGTAAGGTGCCGTCTTTTTTCTTCACTAATACAACCGGCGAAGCCCAAGGGCTTTTCGACAACTGAATAACGTCGTCTTCAAGCATCTGTCGCACCTGGTTTTCGATGGCTTCACGTTCTCGCGAAGCTACCCGGTACGGGTTTTGCCTGATACGTCTGGTCATTTCATTCGTTATAATTCGATGTTTCGTCAGCGGCGTTTGATGGACCCTGGATGTCGAAGAGAAACAATCTTCAAACTTGTTAATAACCTGCATGATACTTTGCTTCTACTCCGGCAGCAAACTTGGGCCAATATCAACAGATAGAGGTGCGAAGGGCAGATCAGTTGAATTAACTTTTTCAAGAGTTAGGCAGTCTGTCATCTCGGAGAGCTCTTTCATGTACGCGACTGCCATGCCCCTCATTACATGTCGGCGTTCAGAGCTGAAGTTCGTAACAAGTACGTGCGTGTGCTCGCATTGTATGCTTACGACGCCTCTTGCGATCGATAAACCATGGCTGAATAGCAGTGTTGGAATTTGCTCGGCGATGTTTTCACAATTGCTCGGCGTGTCACATGTCACAGCCACGAGTGCACTCGAGCGCGGCGAGATGGTCACGTCGTCGTCGAAGATGCGCAAAGGTTTACGTCACTGGTCTGTACAGGGCCATACGAAACTTGATCTGGGGCCGTCTAAAACGTAACTACTCTCTAAGGAATGTTGATAACGGCGCCGTATTCACGCAAGAAATCCATGCCCAAAATCAGGCCTTTGCAGCACTTCGGTAAAATTACGAAAGTAGCGACGAAATCTGAACTGCCGATATTGATTCAAGTGGTACATTTACCCGTCGGCGTCCCCTATTGACCACCTGTGGTTCTTACGTTTGGGCCCGTCTATATGGTTCTGACTTTCTTTAGGCAGTCGGCGAGTTTACGGCTCATAATAGAAAAGTCCGCACCAGTATCTATTAGTGCTGTTACTGGCCGTCCGTCTATACAAATGCCCAGATTGGCGCTTACGAATTCCGCTGATGTCGCTGACGTCGTATCATCCTTGGTATCGTGCATCGTACGATCCGTGATATAATTCGTCGTATCGCGTCGTAGAGAAGATGTTGGGGGTGTGATAGCACCTCGATGCGCGGACACCTTCCCCCCAAAGGTCGCTGCTGTTAGTTTCCCCGATGAAGGCTAGGAGATCTGCTCCGGACCACCTCGGAGTAACTGCGCTGCGGCAGCGAGTTTGGTGCAGGTGAAGGAGAGCGGGGTCGACGATACAGCACTTCGGGCTGCTGTGCTTGCGGGCCTGCACTGCTGTCTCGGCGGTTATCGAAATAAGCACGAGGGGAAGTTTGTAGAAATTTCTGATGTGTACGGTCAGGGTGCGGCAAATTGCGGGAAATATGGTCGGCTTCTCCGCAATGAAATCAAAGTGGTCGACGGTCGACGGTGCGCCACAAGTCTCTCTTACAGATGAATGGTCGACTGGTGGCCATACCTTGCGACAAAGATGCAGAAGTCGGGTTGTGCTTACATCGGCGACGTTTGAATAGGCACGTTAGGCTGGGGATACGGCTGCTGCGGATTAGGAGCTGGGGCCCACGGCTCGTAGTAAGGCCCTTGGCTGACGTCACGATAAACCAGTGGCGACGAGTTGTATGACACTGAAAAGGGCCGACGGACAGCTGATGAATAGTTTACAGACCACTGGTCTGAGAGCGATTCGGGCAACGAAAATGCCCGGCGGAGTTCTTGCCGCACAACTGCAACGCAAGCCATGGTATTTTCTTGCGGAGTCACAAGGAGGTTTCAGATCTCCTCCCGAACGACCTCACGGATCAGCTCACGCGAGAACACTCACTACCAGCAGTCAAAACAGAGAGGCTGGACGATGTCTTGTTTACTTGGTCATGGTATCGGCGCTGTTGCTGCAGTGCTCGCTCGATTGTCGTAGCCTCTTTGACGAATTCCGCTACGCCTGTTGGCGGGTTGCGTGGGAGACCGGCAAACAGCTCTTCCTTGACGCCCCTCATCAAATGTCCGAGTTTTTTACCTTCGGGCATCTCGGGGTCAGCCCGCTGAAATAGGCGAGCCATGCCTTCCGCAAACATGGCGACGCTCTCGTTTGGTTTCTGTATGCTTGCCTCGATGAGCTGCAGAGCATAATTACGGCGGTTGGTGTTTGCGAATGTCCCGAGAATTTGCTGCCGAAATTCCTCCCACGAGGACAGCGTTGACTCGTGGTTCTCGTACCACGTACGAGCACTGTCTGCCAAAGCAAAGTAGACGCGCGATAGCTTTTGTTCAGTGGGCCAGTGGTTGGCTTTGGCAAATCGCTCATACTGGGCTAACCAGTCTTCAACGTCTTCATAAACCTCACCATGAAAGGTCTCAGGAATCAGAGGCTGATCAGCAGTAAGCTGTGAAGGCCCTCCGGTAGCCATTTTTCCAGGCACGGTGTGTTGCTGGAGAAGTTCGAGCGGAATCGCCTTGGGACTAAGGCCTCGCTGTCGGCGACTGTAGCGGTGGACAGAAGTATCCTCTGCAGGAACGGGTTGTGGTGGCAAACTAGATGTGCCAGGGCACGGGGATGTTCCAAGCATCAGTCGGAGAAGTCCTGCACCTCCACCAATGTCGCTAGGTGAAAATAACAGAATACAGGACGACGGTGCGACCAGGAAAAACGATGTCTGTATTAACAGAACTAAAGAGCAGCTGCTTCGACGTTTTCTTCCTCCGAGAAGACCGTGGGTGCTGTCGACGCTCATCACCTCAACGTCCTTTGTCTTCTTGCCCGGCCTTTAGCCGTGACAATATGTTGCATAACTGATGTAAAATATTGTACATGCTTCAACTATATCAAAACGTTCAACTTAAATAATGCACACTGTCCTTAGGCATTGTGAGTACGGTAAAATTAGCAAAAAATGTAACACCCAGTTATGTGTTTAGTTACCTCTTCGGCCTCGACTGTTGCAGCATGCTTGTTCATCACTTAGACTGCTTTGCATCTAAGTTATTTGGCGATTTTTCACGTAGAGTGGGCGGAGCTATATTTACACACACGGACAAAAAATAAGCACAAATTAAGAGCTGACACTGACAAGTGGCATTTATTTGTAACCCTCTGAAGAATACACACTACGTATACCTGTTGATTGTAGCACTTGCATATTCAGCAGAGGGTTGTACTAAAACGCCAATTGTTCTTGTGATCTCTTGTCTTCACGTTTTCTTTCCTTCACTCATGCGTTAAGGTGTAGCTGCAAATGAAATAGGCGAATGAAATCCTGGCCATGGTAGCCGCGTTCCGACGGATGTGAAAAGTGAAAACACGCTTCTGCTTTCATACAGGAAACATAATATTGTCCTGATCTTGAGATGCAAGACACAATATTTACATCATTAGGTTGAGTTGGTATTCATGGGAAATTCCTTTTCCAGATATGAGAGTTCTCCCGACAGGGTAACTTTTGATCAGACCGATCAATGTACGTATCTACGGAAAGCGCTTTTTATTGGTGTGCCAAGCCCCGCACTCACCTGTAGTCTCGAAAGATACCTCAAATGCGCTCGCCCAGTTGTTGTGTCTGTTTTTCTGGTGTACTTGCTCAATCGCCACGTTGTTTCGTTTCATGCTTCTCTTGCAATTATTTTTGGTGCTTCGCTTTAACGATAATATTCAAGGGAACTGCGGATGAGATAATATGCGGATATCTTCATTGTTTCTGCCAAATTCTGTCTTCATGCTGCTTCGTAGCAACGGTGCTGACGCGCTCGTACCGGTTTAGGTGGACACCTCATAATCTAGTTTTTGTTGGAGTTGTTTACGTGTGAAAAGTCATTACGTGTGAGACCAGTGGTCACCTTATCTGGGAGAAGGATATTTACTTACTACTTAGGTCCCGTCGCTGAGTGCGCCGTCGCGACACTGTCACTCTTCTTTTATTTATTTACAAATACTGCGGGCCCTACTTGGGCCCAAGCAGGAGTGACAACAGCATAAAACATAAGCAATATACCAACAATAATAAGTATAACATAGCTAGATTTTAGGTACAGTAAACCTAAACTACAATCTACAAACAAAGGAAAATTACTTAGTATGCTTCGCAATTCTAAGCACACAGCATTATAACAGTGATAAGACAAGCACATAGAAGAACTCAACTCATTGCATAACGCACAATGTATATAAAAAAAGAAAGTCGACGCGAGAATCAACCACCAACATAGCTGTCCAGCATAAACATAACTTTACATGTCAAGCGAAAGATTTTTAGGAACTGATCAAATGATTCTTTAGTATTAGCGTTAACTACTTCTTCGGCTGATTTCATCATCATTATTATCATTATCATCATCATCGGCCTGACTACGTTCACTGCAGGACAAAGGCCTCTCCCATGCTTCGCCAGTTAACTTGGTCCTGTGCTTGCTGCTGCCCATTTGTACCCTCAAACCTCTTAATCTCATCTGCCCACCTAACCTTCTGTCGCCCCCTAACCCGCATGTCTTCTCTGGGAATCGAGTTAGTTACACTTAATGACCAGCGGCTATCCTGTGTACGCGCTACATGTCCAGCCCATGTCCATTTGCTCTTCTTGATTTCAACTAATTCGGAAAATTCATTCCATGTTAATACTGCGCGTGGAAAAATGAATGCTGATGTAATTGAAGATGTCTAAATGGCTGTTTAACTGTTTTGTTGTGTTTGTATGACGATCACATAAAAAAGAGCGGTAGGGGACCCTCAGGTAAGTAGCTTTCATGCGGTAATTTATACTGAGCGTGGTACAGCTATGAAAATTTTATGCGAGATCCATTAAGACGAAGAGCAAATTTTTTTTCAGCTTCACCTTGTTGCGAAAAATGGACTCGCTTGAAACACGTGAGTATGTGGTGTATAAAACCTCAAGGCCAGGTTTTGCACTCTTTCAGATTTCCCCTTTAAGTGCTTTGGATGTGGGCTGAAGATCACATCCGCATAATCTAGTTTCGGTCTCACCACGACTTTGTAAGCAGTTAGTTTTACTATCGATGACGTACGACGAACTTTTCGTTTCAAAAATGCGAGCTTTCTTGGTGCGTTGCTACAAATAGTTTTGTTCGTGTTTCCGAA
This sequence comes from Rhipicephalus microplus, assembly GCF_043290135.1. Lineage (NCBI taxonomy): Eukaryota > Metazoa > Arthropoda > Arachnida > Ixodida > Ixodidae > Rhipicephalus > Rhipicephalus microplus. The sequence goes on along the minus strand of NC_134700.1, from coordinate 118,534,613 downwards.
GTTAAACTTCTTGTAATTGTAAAACCTAAATACTTTACGTGATTGTTTTTTACCGTTAGCTATATAAATATTATATTACAAATCTAAAGGTTATTTGTTGTTGCTTAATAAAGAACATGCCACCTTCAAAGTATTAGGCTTCAATCTCCCCTATTCGCACCATATGCTAATTGAATGCAACGTATCATTGTGTCGAACTTGGTCGGAATGGCCAGTCACATTAGCATATACCAAACAATCGTCGGCAAGCAGGCAGATATGATGGAACAGATAAATAAATAAAGTATATGGTATTGTGACTATCGTTGGTGGTCTACGTGAAGTGAAAAATATCGTTTGTGACGCGGTGGTAGATCGCAAGAGCATTTCACGCAAAGCAGGGTATACGACTACCTAATCCCTGGCGAATGTTGAGAAGAAATGTGTACATCATATCCGAGTGATAGGACATCTGAACATTTCTCAAATTATTGTGTGCGCGGCAGTATTATCTTATTTTGTTTATTTTCCGTGTAGTTTAGACGACGGCTTACCAAAGACAGATTCACATAGAGAGACCTGTTGGAGATAGCGCAATTCTGTCAGATATTTTAGATTATTAGCAAATGCTGGTGTTACCAGCATGGTAGCTGCAACAAATTCAATGAATGAAAGCATCCCAGTTTCCCCAGTGATACTTTGGCACACATATGTTTTAACCCTAGAACCAGTGCTTATCATATGCTTAGCTCCCATTTTTTTGTGTTTGCGATGAAAAACACTAGCATCTTGCTGTCTTTCATCACCATTTTCAAAGCCACTCTTCCGTTTGGAGGGTTTTCTGCGGAGCTAAATGATAACTTTCTACAGCTTGGATAACATTCACTGGTTGTAAAAACTTTCACCTTGTACCTTGAGAAATCAGCGTCATGAAATTGAGAATTACTCTTCACCGTATCTATAAAGAGAGAGTAAGTATACTGCGGGTGCAGAAGCCGGCAAGCGGCGGTGGACTTGATGAGTCCTTGCCGCGGCGTCCCGTTGCCACGTCTGAAGCGACCCCATTGTTCGTTTTTGGCGCCAATAAAACGACTGCACAGACATTCCTTTAGTTGCACCGTGGCTGAGATGGCCTCTGAAAAGCGATGCATGGCAAACAAATAAAAAGGTGATGTGAATGGTGGCCGATTACGTCATTGTGGTAGGCTCTTGAAGAATTGGTTTGTCTCCCTGAAGGTTTTATTATACAGCCGCTTGGGCGAACCTGTTGTCTCTCAATGTGTCAACTACATTCGTCACCTTCAATTTCGACTAATTTTCTAGACAACATCTCAGAATGGACACCTCATTGGCCCCTTTCAATGCCGCACATTGCTAACCCCATTTTCTGGAACACCGCCAAAAGGTGAAGCAGCATCATCAGACGTCCGCGGGGCTCCACAGAAGAAAACCAATTCAGCTTCGCCAGTTTTAACAGTGGCTAACATGAGTCATTCTCTTTTTGTGTAATAATGACCTACAATAATATGACAGCCGCGGCAGGTAGGAAATCCTACATAACATCTTATTTGACTACTCTTGTCACGTTGCCCGGAGGCGATCATTTTTAGTCCATTGAAATGCCACATGTTTTCCGACGCAGTTGTCTGTTTGCGCACTCATGCTTTATTATTATAGTTCATAAGTTACATTGTGCGCAGCATTTCGGCCAATATTACCTCTCAGCAGTTAAATTATGACGTCGTTCTTTGACTTCATTCATGTACACTCAACGTCACCATTGTAGACGTGTGCGAAATAGTAGAATCTGTCTCATTTATGACCGTAGCATGAAAATTTATTTCAGCCCAAAGACGTTCAACCATAGCTGTGCCTCGCCTAAAAGGCGAACAATGTAAGCCTGTCAAAACTACCATAACGAACGTGATAACGCGGACTCACCAATACCTTTTTCTTCGCTGGTTCCTTCATGCGACGCTAGGGTCCATTAGCTTTTGTGAGTCCAGGATCCTCGCTGCATTTAAAATTCTATATATAGGCTCACCCGGCTGGGTAAGCAGTGTCTTGTACATACGAAGTATATGAACCCCTGGTAGATCATTGTAGAAAGTCTACCAGCTGGCTTCGAAAGCGTGGACTGAAGCCATAATAATTTCTATTTAATCGTCCCACCCTCACAATCTCAAAAAGACTGCTAGTATTTTCAGCATGTGGTGCGACTTAGAAAAACGATTGCACTGAACCTAATAATAACTTATTCCAGCATAAACTGCTTAGTGAACGCTGCAGAGAGCAATCTGCCGTGCATGGTCTTCAAAACAGTTTTCAATGTCATAACAAATAACATCCAACACTATCATCCTGTGCAGGTCATGTAGAAACACTGCCGGAGAGTAAATTTTGTAGCGTGAACAGTGGCTCTGCATAATAAATAGTTCGTGAGAGCGAACCTATTTACCAATGTTCCGGCATGGCGAATTCATTTTATAATTTAAAGATACAGTTAAGGTTAGGGTGATAAACAGCAGGTAACCTGTGCCTCGTTTCTCACTTCCGAAGAAAATATTCAGTCTCAGAATGTTAGCTTCGGTTCGTAATCTACTGGTTCGTAACTACTGGTTCACCCTGGTAACATTCTTGTGCAAGTATCTACAAGAGGACATCAAGTATTCTATTTGAGGAAGACCTGTGCGCCGGTACTGAAATTTCCGGCGGTGGTACGCCGGTGCTTCCACCTTCGGCGGCGTCGCGTTACCGGCGCCGAGTCCATCGGATCCACGGCGTGCTACGCGGGGGAGGGAGAAGGATCAAGGTTATAGAGTTGGTGGAGATGGGTTGCCTTGAAATAAAAAAAATGCTTTCCCAATAGAGCGAGGTGGTTAACATGATAGCAGTTTAATTTAATGTTGTTTATTTACAAATACTGCCTTCTCAGTTTTTGAGACATAGCAGGTATAGGTAAAAATGTTAACCACTTAGAAAAAATTGAATTTATGGAAAAACATTTCTGTAAGATTCTCTTTTTCAGTTGCTCACCACTAAGTGAATGGAGATAAAATATCAAGCTCATTCCAAAAACGTACATTTTTTCGGAAAAGCAAGAAGCAAGTAAAAGCTAACGAAATCAATTTATAATTAATCTAGTGGGCTTAATATTTCAAGCATCGAATCACTGGATACGGTGCGCAGAACATGTAACGAAGGATATGGGTACTAGAACACTTGAACCAGTGTGAACTGTTTTGCTTGAGCAAGAGGATAACATGATCCGAAGTGCGCCGTTGTTCCAGAGGGGCTGCAGTGATAAAACATTCGCGTGCGAAGTTGGCAAGAAACGAAGGTTATAGCGACAAAATATATGCAGTAATCTTTTTTTAATACTAGATCATAACATAGTTACGTCAAGTTTGTGGTGGGGTGACCGAACACTATGTGCGCATTCGAGCCTGACCAAAGTGTAAAGCACTGTTAGTCAGTATTCCTTTGACGAGTTACTCAGCATGCGTCAAAGACACCAAAGTTTTCGAAGAGCCTATAGCAGATTGTTTCGACTTACGTGTGCCATTCAAAATTTGCGGAGAGTGTTACGAAAGTTGTACTTAAACTACATACACGTACTCGACTTACATCATCATATGTAAAATGAAGAGCCTGTTTCTTGTTTGAAAAGATTGTGACTAGTCTTTACCAACCACTCCGGTTACAAAACGACAAATAAAGAAATTTTTCAGCGCATTCTTATCTAAAATATTAGAGATGATTCTATAGATAACTGAGTCGTCCGCATACAATTTATATTTAACTTGAGCCTCACCGATGATTTCTTATCCATAATATATATAGATAACAAAGAAATGCTGACAAAGCACTGAACCTTGAGACCCCTTTCTGCCCCGCCGTGGTGGTCTAGAGGCTAAGGTACTCGACTGCTGACCCGCAGGTTGTGGGATCAAATCCTGTCTGCAGCGGCTGCATTTTCGATGGAGCCGGAAATGTTGTAGGCCCGTATGCTCAGATTTGAGTACCCGTTAAAGAACCCCAGATGGTCGAAATCTCCGGAGCCCTCCACTACGGCTTCTCTCATATTCATATGGTGATTTTGGGACGATAAACCCCACAAATCAATCACTCAGTCATTGAGACCCCTTTCTGAAGTGATATATACGTCAGATGACTTCGTGTTGTTCAAAGTAATAAATTTTGCGCGCGACAGCAAGTAATCTGAGCCTATCCAAACAACCAGCTTGTTCTCACCAAATCATTTGTGAAAAAGGTAAAAGTTTAGCCTGGCAATCAATGTGAATGACTTTCCAACAGCCAGTAAATTTGGTATCAGCCTGTTTTGGTCACTAAATGGGCAAGTAACACTTTTTGAGCATGGTAAGAAAACGCTGCCGATCAGTAGTAGAGGCTCCCGACAACACGCAAGCCAGATAATATAGCACAGCACGTGACATGGAATTCATAATAAATTATCTCAATCAGCTAAAATGTGCTTTCTCTTACCTCGACAAATGACGGAAGATGCTAAAAAATTACACGTAGAATGCCCATTTATCAGCCATTGGCTGATTGGGACCTGGCGCGCTCGTTCGTCACAGAAATTGCAGCTTGAAGCCATCACTCTTCAGCTCGCGCGCGTGCGCTGGTACAGGAAAGTCGTGCATTCAAAGAAACAAAAGTGCTGAAAGTCACAAGGTGCGCGTGACGTTTTTGTTTGCTTATCCCAATCCTCCCAGCTTAGCTTCCAGGGTTTTCGTCAGGACGAGAAAAGAGAGAATGCGGTGGCAGCATGGGATCAATTTTTGTATCTCCGTTCACACTAGACCGTATCTTAAAATTTTTGTGGCGTTGAATTTGTGAGACAATGAGCTCTTCCAGGTAATTAATTTCATGGTTACTGAAAAAAAAGTGTTTTCAGGGTCCTTTTAAGGGAAGAAGCAATGTCGTGCGTCAATTGAAGCAACTGTGTAACAGACAGCACGAAAGACGTGCTGTAATGGTGAAACTATATTGCGTACTTTTAGGTACTTTTCAATGTATTTGTTAATATAATGCCCCAAATTTAGAGGTAGTAGAAAGCAGGAGTATTGACCTATATTTTGGTAATATTGGCGTGTTGCCGGACTCAACTACGGGTACGACGTTTATTAACTTCTACAGGTTCAGAACTGCTACAGAGATTACTATTACTGTTTTTTGAATATAACAGCATAGATCGTCAGCACACTATTCTAAATTCTACTTTAGAAACATATGTCGAATACCACCTGGGTCAGAATATTTTGAAACAGCAATATTTGGAATAAAGGTTATGTAGTATAGAGAAGCTTAATGCAAGATTACAAGATCAGCTAGTTTTCTGCAAGCGGAATATGAAGGATCGATGCTGTTATCGGGAAAATGAAATGTTGGAAGTAAATAGCGAACACATTTGCCATCGCTTCAGAATTAGAGGAGGATAGGCCATCGAGAATATACAATTAGGGCATGGACGATCCAGGGCTAATTGATATCCAGAGCCCCGAATCACAGTGTTTATGAATGTAGCGATGACATTGTGAAAGTAGTAGTTTTTAGATTCTTTCACTTTAGGATATAACTTTCTTTTGAATGCATTAAAAGAAATAGTATAATTACACTTATAATGACATTTCTTACGTGAGCGCTTTATGCGACGAATGATATTACTTATATCTCTAAGGTACCGTGAGTGTCTTGGGTTTCGTTTATTATACCATAATGGGACACATGCTTGGATAGAAATTCACGCGCCAAGGCACAATACTTTAAAAGGAGCTCATCCACACTGCAAAACTCACTACAACATTCAAATTCCTCAAAAGATGAGGCTGGAGTGTTCAGTACAGAAAGGTTATCAACTTTAAGAAAGTCAAGAACAGTTTTGATCTCAGGTCTTTGAGGTGAAGACACTAAGTTTGAGGGTACTTCAAAGGTTTTATCGTCAGACAACTCTTCGACTACTTCACTATTTACGCCATGAAAATGCAGAACGCAGCCTCATAACAGAGTAAGGCTGCAGCTGTAACTTTTTTTCGTCTGATATCGCGAAACTCCAAAACGCTGGTGTATGAGAATGCGGCCACTCCCGGGAAAAAGCAGTGTTCGTGCAGCATTATCACAGCGCGTAGAAAGGTTCAGAAACCGTGCGCTGATACCTATTGAAACAGCATGTGCCAGTACTCTAAACCACACCCTTATAATCAAAGTTCAAAGTTGTGGATCGAACTATGAAATGTGTTTCTTGAGTAGCTCTTGAAATGCTTAGTCCAGCAAAATGCAGACATGCATGGCTTCCTTTACGGTTAAGGAGAAATTAACGACGGACATCGCATGCGGAGTGATGTTATCGCATGCCCCGTGCGTTCGATTTAGATGGGCAGCTTGTTTCATCTAAGCTTCAGCAGTGTTCCTTGATAGCGCTCGCGAGATTTTATTCGGGGAAGGGCACACAGCCTGCCTACAAAATTAATTAATTAAAAAAAAGACAGCGACGATGACAGCTTGTAGAGAGTGTCCATATATTACTTTTTCGCAATCAATAGCACACAGAAGCCGCCCAAGTGGGCTGACCTTTTTTTATGGCAATTCGCGTCGTCTTCCTTGTGAACAATCTGTCCGTTGGAAGAAATAACCTGGAGGTTGATAGTTTGCTTTTGTTCTCCATAAAACTTCACTGCAATTCTTGCAAGCTCTATTTCTTCCAATACATGTCTTCATAAAACACGCGTGCATTAAGGGAGCGCTAATTGTTGAGCTTGTCAGGAGTTTGTGCTTGTGGACTACGCTCTGTTATTTTAACTGGGGAAATCAGAAAGTCACCATATGGAGCGAAGTCGCAAGTTCATCGAGCGTGATAATCTTGCGAGACACGAGTAAGAACTCAGCAGGGAGCGAATGCATGGCAAAGAACGATACAAGACTATTTACAACTGATATTTCTGGTATATGGACCATTCTAACCATGTCATGTGAATGGACGGTCTTGCTTCACGAAGAGTGCCAAAAGAACGAGAAACGCCAAGAGAGCTTAAAAAGTGGAAGACCCTTGAGCTTCACCTTTAGCGTTGAACGCGATAGAAAAATCCGGCCGCTAGTGCGCCCTTCAACCGCTAAGTGGATATTATTATTATGTTTTTTACAAACACACACACACACAAACACAAACGCGCACGCGTGCAAGTGCGAGGTATCTATAGTAATGCACTGACTGTGCAGTGTGGCCACTTCCCTCTGCCATAAAGAGTCTCACAATGCCTCACAGCTGGCAGCACGTTATTATGCCCCGCCGCGGTGGTCTAGTGGCTAAGGTACTCGGCTGCTGACCCGCAGGTCGCGGGTTCGATTCCCGGCTGCGGCGGCTGCATTTCCGATGGAGGCGGAAATGTTGTAGGCCCGTGTACTCAGATTTGGGTGCACGTTAAAGAACCCCAGGTGGTCAAAATTTCCGGAGCCCTCCACACCGGCGTCTCTCATAATCAAATGGTGGTTTTGGGACGTTAAACCCCACAAATCAATGGCAGCACGTTATCTAGCGTTTGCTGTTTGCTTGATCAACGCAACAGCTCCTCTACGCCTCTAGAAAACCATGATATGTTTTCCGTTAGAGGGACATAGTTGTCCATTTTTAGAGCTGTGTGTGTTTTTAGTGGAAATGACTGCATTATCCCGGCCTTTTTGACGTAGTTTGGTGGCCTCCCAAGTGTGCCTACAAAACACCGAATGATCCCGTTTTCGTCATAACACCTGTCAAATGAAATGCATTAAGGAGACTCCTTCCACTACATGGCATTTATGTGGTGTTTTTTTCCGAAACAGCTGCAAGTAACATTGTGGAATTGTGTTAGGGCATACGCTTGTTACGAGAACTGCCCGGTTTTCATCCTCAATCGTACCGAAGATTTTATTCTTTATTTTATTTGCTTCTTTCTCAACTTTCGTTCACGGACGATTTTTCGCTCACAACCAGTGGTACCGACGCCGAAAGTGGAATTTCTGCGACGTTACCTCTCTAACGCTATGACGTTAAAACGCTCAATTCTGCATTTTCAGCAGATGTTTCAGCGCCCATATATATATTTGTTCAAACACGGACACAAAAGAACAGTCGAAACGCCGCAAACTACGGTCTGAAAAATCTGAAAGCTGCAGAAGAGAAGATGAAGTGATGTATGTTAAGCCCACATTTCCCGGTCAGTTTAAAACAAGGTGAACGGCGGGCACCACAATTATTGTGCAGTGTGGCGGTGGCGCGGTTTTTTTTTGTAACTTTGGCGGCAATGCGAACAGCTTAAGCAAAAACAGCTGGTCGCGGCAGTGGCGCGAAGCGGCAGTGCAGATCTCTGATTTGAGGACGCCTCTCGATGAAAAGCTATCTCCGGCCACTCAGAAAAGTAATCAACTGCCAATAGAACAACAGTGAGCTGGCGCACGATCACGTGGGCCAACAACATGAACAGCTATCTAGCTCCACGTCCAGTTAGCAAGGTCCAGTTAGCAAGTGGAGCACAACTTGTTTCGAGCACTCACTCTGAAGTGTGTCCGATTGCCCAGTCCTGGTTAACATTCTCAAAGTCTTTCTCCAGACCTGGTGCCCGGTACCATTCGTGAAGATGTTGCATTGAATTTAGAAGTTACGGGTGGGATTCGTAGAGTAGTTGAAGCAATGTAGCTGCGAGCTTCAATAGATCTACAAATGCATTCCAAGCGCATCAGTGAACACCCACTACTGTTGGTTCATCTCGCTTCTCCGAGTAAGAAGTTAGTTTATCTGCTGAAGTTTTATAGGCTTGCCCTGCAGTCCTAATGAATTGTGCAACAGGCTTAAGCTTTCAAGTCTGGTCTGACCAATACGGAGACCGTTCATGCGAACTAAACTGTGCCAACACTTTAACAAAGCTGCAACGCCTCCTTCAAGTTCTTCCTGACTTGCTGCCAAAGTGAGAACAAAGGTTTGATTGAAATGTTACGTAAGAATTAGAAAATAGCAACGGGACCAGAGTAAGAGCAGGTTGAATCGATGTTTCTTCGTTTGCGTGCACACACAATGCGGGACAACCAAGAACGCGGCCGCTTTGCATTACACACAGAAGAAAGTCACGTCCCCTCCTTTCAGCAGCTAGGTTAGTCGCTTCCTTAATGTGCGCATTGATTTGGAGAGCAGGAGCACCACATGCGAATAACTAAGGCAAACGGACCATTCCCGCGTGTCGCTATAAAGTGGGTCATTTCGTTTGAACAAACATTTCGCGAAGCCCGCTTCATTTCCGGTGAGTGAAGCCTCTTTTTGTCATGAATTTCTTCTTTGCTTGCTCACTTTTGAGAATGGTTCTCTTGTGCGATGGTGAAAGCTTTTCTTTCGCTTCTTCGGCTACAAGAAGGTTCTACTGAAGAGATACTATACCTAAAGTGACGTAAGAAAACTACATATAAATGGCAAACAGTTGAAATGACTTCCCTGTCGTCGCTTTACCCCTCACATTATTTTTATTTATTTATACTTTGCAAGAAATGGGAAAGTAGGCTACGTTAGAACTGACTATCAAAACATCATGACAGTAACGCACAATGTAAACACACAAACACGAAAAGCAAAGAAGAAAAGAACAAAATATATTCAGAGGCAATATGTACATACCATATACTCTTCAGATGAAAAACTTCCTGGTTTCCTGTGTGCGTTATTTTATTGGCCGGAAGTTTTTCATCTGAAGCAATGCACCAACTAGCCCAACAACAAGTATTATTGAATCTGGCCTCTTTCCTGTCTCCTTCTTCGTTTCCTGTGTGCGTTATTTTATTGGCCGGAAGTTTTTCATCTGAAGCAATGCACCAACTAGCCCAACAACAAGTATTATTGAAATACCATATACTCTATAGGGCTTGTAACACATGAATGAGTACAGTGTGTATGGGCATAGTACAGTTCATATATCGGGATCACATGGCGGATAGATTCGGTAAAAATAGTGCCAAGGTATATTATGAACTAAAGACCACTAAATTGTTTTATCTTTAAAAATTCAGGAAGAGCGCTAACTGCACACCTTTATTTATCGGAATGTGACCACGGTCCAAACACTTTTCCAATTGTAAATGGGAATCTGTTGAGTCGTTTCAAGCAATCACTCAGTTCAGCACGTTTTTCATCATATTGCGAACATGCTTATCTCGCAGTGCCATATGTCGCGTTGCCGCCACGCAGGTCGTAAGCTTGATACACATAAGGTGAATAGGCTGCGGAGTTGCAACGCCAGAGCTTGCTTACCCGTGATCGCCAACGCTACCGAAAGGAAGAAGGCCCAACCACATGCCGGCAATTTTCGAGTGATAGCGACAAGCGACAGCAACAAACTTGCGTGTCATCGCATCAACAGGGCTGCAACCACATATAGGCGACAAAGTGTCATAGTTGCTAGATAGAAAACAATTACGTGCATGCCTATAAATTGTGAAAAGGTGTTTAAAAGTAGGTCGATGATAACCAGCCGAATTTATTACTGCCTTGTGTGACATAACGAAGACACAAAAGTGTTTCATAATATTCTTTTATCGCAATAATTGGTTTAACCATGACTGGGTACCCAGAAACGTACGCTACGACGGCCGCGACACATTTAACATGACGATTTCACATTGCAGTGAGCGAGCTTATTTGTGACAAGCTACCGTAAAGATATCGAAAAATGCCATCAATAACAACGACAAAATACGGCCGCTCTTTCACTCTCCTCGTAAGATGCGACTGTAAAAAAAAGGTGGTCAACACCTTGCATTCCTTGAAGTACTCGAGGATAACAAGCATTGAGAGCAAATGAGACCAAAGCGACGACCAGGGGCGCAGACATGTGGCCGGAACTACGTCATCCTAGCTTCCGGGTGACAAAAAATAGTTTCCAGTTTTCCAGAAATGCGCAACGCGACAAGCGCGGCTTTATTTGTGCCCGCTACCACAAAACATCTCGCCAGTTGCTGTCGTTTACAGCTCTCAGTAGAAAATCGCGTGCATGCAGTTGGGTCTTGAATTGTCTGGCAGAGCCAGTGAGGCGAGCGTAACGCCAGTGTCTGTAGTTCCTTACAGCCTGACGGAGAAGATTAGGCATCAGGGAGACAGTCTTTGAAGATGACCTAAAATACAACAGGGCACAAACTTGGCGTTGAAAAATACTCTACTCACATGGCAGAACACCTCCAGTGCGTTAGACTCCACAGAAGCGCTACTGTCATTCTTACGGGCCACAGGCGTGAAGGAAACGTTGTAAATAGTGCAGTGCGTTTGAGTGACTGTATGTGTATGTACCTGTGTTAAAGACTATAGTTTTTCTTGGGTACCTTCAACAAAAAAATTTTGGTCTGTCTGTCTGTACATTTGTCTGTTTGTCTACTCTTAACAGCATAGGGTATTTGAAACGGCCGATCCCATCCGCAGCGCCCACCTATGTTGCTCAAGATTCAGCGTACATTCTTGTGCAATTGTCGATTAAAAGCAAATATTGCGCGTGTCTGGGGCACCATAACAACGCGTATATATTCTGCATGTGCGCCGTTTTTAGAAAAGGCATACGTAGGTAATTTTAAAGACCACAGCGCTTATCGCGCTGCGCTGACCATCCCACGCTTGCACGGAAAAGCGCGTCTTTCCAACGCTTTGCTAAACCTAGACGGTGGTGGCACCTACCCGTTGCCTTGCGTTCTACCCCTCATCAACTCTGAGGCGGGCGGGCACACCAGTCTCAGAGCCACGTGCTTTGTTTTTGAAAAAAAAAAACTGCCAGATGGCGCTCATGTATCACGTGTGACGTGACTTGATGCACTCGTTCGCCTCTGCTGCACGTTCGAGGCACTCTAATGCAGCGCCTCCTGAATACCATTCACCGATTTTCTTGAGCAGAACATCAAATAAGTGTTTTGTTCACTCTTTCCACACGCAAGACTATCGTCTTTCGACGAAATTTGTGGATTATTGCAGTTACGGGGCAATTGTTTTTTGTGTGTTCATCATTGCATATATCATAGTCGTCATCCGGCACCACAAGTAGCCTGTCAGGTGAAAAACTTCGCAAACCTCTCCAGCTACCCATTAAAATATTTTCCTCTCTCTCTTTGTCAAATACGTGCGTCAGGAGTCATGTGGCCCTTGATCGGAGCAGCATCCAGCATAAACACAGTAAAGACGAAGCCGCATTACATAAAATATATATTTGCAACACAAACCATATAATAACAGGAAAATAGTTGAAAATAAGATAGACGATACAAATAGTATGCCACCGGGTGAGCACAGTAAACTGGATGTACGGGAAGATATCGTCAATAAAAATACAGGCTGTGCAAAGAGCAGAAGGGCAAATGGTGGTCCCCTGCGCTGAGACTAGAATGGATTCATTATAAGGCGTCATGACTTTCTTGAGACGTTTACACAAATCACTGCTAATCAGAGAAAATGTCGCACTGGTGTCCACCAAAGCATCCACAAGAATGCCTTTCACTACGACGGAAGCCATATTCAACGGGCGTGCTGGAAGAATAGCAGACCAACTTTTACATGCAGCTTCTCTTCCAAAAACTGCATTACTTAGTGTTCCGATTTGTTGTCAATTGTAAACGATGCAAGGCGAAGTGGAGAAGAGGTGCGTCAATAGGGCGAAGGTGAGCGGTGTCGTGTTAAACGGTAAGTGTCCCGCGCCTCAGTCGATGCTGGCGGAGATGGGGACCACTGCTGAAGAGATGATTAAAGCCAGCCATAATACCTGCGACTGGAAAAATCCCATTCGCGCATGTCGTATCCCCGACGCTCGTCATGCTGGCGCTTACGGCAAAAGCGCGATATATGATCGTGGTATCTACAGTAAAAGCATGTTAGACGATACGGGTTCCACGACGTGTAGTAAAGGGCATCGGGCGCACCGGGAGATAGCGCACTCAAACGGGCAGTAGGAGGGTCGGGCGGCATTGACCGCAAGTGGACCGGTAGTGCAGCATCAACCGACGTGAACGATGGTAGCGACAACATAGAGTTTACGTTGCGAAGAAACGCGCCCTCAACTTGCGCTTACGTTGGCGGGCTGGACGGAAGTGGTGGTACGTACGCTGAGCCTGTGAGGGACGTTAGTTTTTTCCTGATGATGTCACGTAACGCCATGTTTGAAGGCTGTGCGACAGAAGTGGGAGGTGGTGAGAAGCTCATTAACTGGATTTCTTTGCCTATAACCTCCGTGGTCAAGTCCAGAAGGTCCCGGTCCGCTTGGCGGTGTTTGCTTACGCCTGATTGCAGGCTGAAAGAGACCAGTTGATTTGGCGCTGACGCGTGGTGATGACATCAGTTATAGTAGACAGATTCTTAACAGCGAGGACGTTGAAGGCGACGGTCTCTATCTTCTTCAGATTGGGGTGCAGTTTGTCCGACTCGGACACTGATGAAATGACTTGCTGGCAGGAGGCAAGGACATCCTCGATTTACGAAGTGTACGACTCGCCGGGCTGTTGTGTGCGAGCATCAAGGGTCCTCTTCCCAAGAGCGGATTGAACTGCTGGTGGGCCGAAGACTTAGAGACGCTGCTTCTTGAAGCCAGTCCAGTTGGTCAAGGAAATCACATGGTTGAAGAACCATATCTTCACAATACCCGTGAGAGAAAAGGAGACGCGACAGAGCTTGTTAGAGTCGTCCCAGAGATTAGTTGCGCTTACTCACTCGTAGTTATCAAGCCAGACCTGCACATCTTCGCCGCGGAGGCCAGCGAAGATCATAGGGTCGCGCTGGTGGCGGACGTTGTAAAGAGTAGTGGCTTGCAGCCCAGAGATGTGAGCAGAGAGGGCGTCGGCCCACTAGCTCTGAGACATGTTGGTGGACTGAAAATAAAAACGGCGGCACGAACGGTGCTCCAGCAAGTAGACAAGACCAGGAGAGGACCGGAGATCGTAAATCCACCTCCACCACGTATGACGACTCGGTTGTAACTACGTATCATGACTCGGTTTATTTTCGGGAGTGAACAAGCGCAACGACTGAGAAACAGCACTCAGCCGTAAAGCGATGATGATTATGAGCCCAAACAAACAATGATGACTGACTGCTCCTCAAATCAGAATGAAACGCGTGATATATGCCGAATAAAGATATCGTTACATTAGCGTAATCTTCCGAAGAAAGGTGTCTTTTATGTTTTCTCACTTGGCCGTCATTGCTTTTTGCTACGTTTCTTCTTTATAGAGGAAAGTTGGTTGGCGTATGAAAGTACGATGGGGCATAACAATTATGCCTCTCGCATATGCCATTTTTTGTTTTTGCAGCTGAAAGTAGATTGAACAATTACACCTTCTGTATTGAATAAAACAAGGTGAAAAATGAATCAAGGTGATGAAAAAATACGCCAAAAAAGCTTTCCGAAGTACTTTATTTTCTAAAAAAGTGTGAGAGTTGTTTATTAAGTTCTTTATGGTTTCTTCACCTCACTCGTTGAATGTGAGCCAGACGATTTAGAATTATTACACCACAGCTTACTACATTTCCAGGCTATGTCGATCCAGAAATAAAGCTTTTATTATTTGAATGTAGCTTTTCGTGGCAATTTTCGCCGATATATTTTTGTGTTATTGAACAAAAAGAAACCCACATTACTGCTGAAAAAATAACTTTGCCTTGGGCAAAAAATGCAACTTTTCATCGCAAGAGCACCCTTCTGCCTCCTGCTCACTCGTGGCTCAGAAAACCACCGAGCAGTCGGTGTACAAATGCTATAATCCTTCCTGGTGAGCGAAAACCCCGTGCTGGACATTTGCCAGGTCTCATCTAGCTCAGCCATCGCCGCATTTCTAATAGCGCACTGGAGCGAAAACTACAGGAGTGTTGTTGCACGCTTATCTTCGCGTTAAGAGACAGAAAGCCGCTTGTGGAAGTCTAAAGGGAGCGCTGAGGCGTCGTGATAGAACGAGATGCAGCCGCTGTTCCTGAGCTGTGCTTGGCCCGTTACAGTTCCGTGCAGTAATGTTGTGCATTCACCAGATAGTGCTCACCCTGAGAGAAATTTAGTAGGAATGTATTCAGCGAGCGCGAGTTAAAAAATCATTTGCACATCTAGGCTGCAAATAATTTTGTGAGCTCTGATTCCGAAGAGAGCAGGCGGACGCTGATAGTTCTCTCAGACGACGTCAACTGTTTATGAACTGTCACAGAAGTGCGACTTCTCTGTTAATTAATTCACGCTTTATTGCAACTTTGTGGTAATGCGTTTATTTTTATAACATTATATAAGGCGACATGCTTACGTTTTACGTTCCCGCCACCATCAGCACCCTTTACTTTCATTGATTCCGACACGTGCACGCATCGGCTGACCTTCGAAATAAAGAGTCAGTGTGATTCAAGGCTGTCTTTTCTTACTAGCTGAGCTTACTGGAAAGCTGCATATAGGCGTAGAGAAACACACAGCGCAAACATTATTGGGGTGAAAAGAAGAAAACACACAAAACCTTGCACTTACAGAGGAACTGGGCCATGATGGCGAGGCATAAAGAAACACGCTGTGCCCGTAGGGTCCTTATTGGTGCTGTGTCTTTCATGTCATTCACTATGCTTTACAAACAAGACCAAGATTGCTGTATAGTACTAGGTTTTTTTAGCTATCATTTTATTCAATCAGAAAGAGTTGTTCTTCAATTAGTGTCAGAGCTTTTATGACGAAGCCCAAAGAAACAACTTTGCCTTTACTAACCATTGTGATAGCGTAATGTGCGTTAACTTCAGTAACTGGTAGCCATATTGCACGAAGAGGGAACATCGCTGCACAAAGCACACAAAAAGTTTGCTCTCAAACACAAAAAGATGACTGTTCCCTTCTTGCAGCTGATACCTGCATGTCTGACATTCATTTGTCCACATGTTGACTTTTATGGCAATGGCACAAAATTACATTACTGTGGTTGCTCCATGGTTGCTCCCGCTGTCTGGTTGTCGTCCTTGTATCTTTCAGAAAAACACCATTGGAAGAATAACAAAGCCGCAGCTACTGTGGTCCCCTTGCATTCTGTGAACGTATCTCATAAGTAACTGAAACAACTTTTCCGAGCCCTGCCATAGTGATATATACCGCGATTTTGTGATTCAGTGTGTAGTGCTCATACAATGTTTCGGGAAGCAAGTTGGTGAGGTCATAGGTGGACGTTTTGCATCAATAATGAATCTGTCTGGGTAGTTGAGGCATAACCTATAGGGATCAATTCGTAGAACAAAACCAAGAACATGGCTGATAAAAAGGATGCCTAGTAGTACACACATGCACCTGAATTAATTTAACGCGCGCTTACCTTTCTGAGCCCCCACGAATGCATGCATTAGGAATGATTCACATCCTGTATTTTACAAAACGAAAACAAGGTGGCGTGAGAACTGCCAGAGCCGATGTTATTTAGGCAACTAGAAACTCACTGTATTAGCCCCTGTTTGAAGATGGGTAAACTTTGTTTATTTGATAGGATGACGCCATGTTTTCTGCAAATGTCAGTCATGCGGGAGGTTCCAGGAAGCTAAGCTTCGCGTTAGTAAAAGTTGGTTATGAGTGCGCTTGTCTGTGTCCTTTCTAACATCCATGTTTCTGATTTGTGCGTACCCATTCTTTTTTTCACTCAGGCGTAAATTGCGTTATCTGCGCCGGATAACAAGTTGCAAGTATAGCGAATTGAGTTGGGAAAAACAGCAGACAACATATAAAATATGATGTTTGCTATTGTATGTATTACTGAAAATGGCTTATGTTAAAACTACTGGCGTCAATTGTTAAAGGGTGATTTTCTTGAAATCATACATTTCACAGAAAAAAACTAATGACCACTTTTTAAAGTGCAAATGTGAATCCTGAAGATTGATATTTTTTTGAAAGAAACGAAATGAAATACTTCAAAAGAAAGCTGAATTAATAAATAATGACACCGCGCTCAGATTCTGTCATAACGTTTAACATTTGCTAATGTTCTAAGGTGAGCTCAATAATTTCTTTCTCTGTAAAAAGATTCAAATATTTCAATTATTGAAAATAGCAGTGATGCACAATAGCGTACCTAAAAGACCACATGCACAAGTAGAAAAATTGCACGCATCTCCCCGTTAACTAAATCCTTATTACTTATGTGAAACAGCCTTGATTCGACAAAGTTCTGCAAAAGGTTCTTTTACTTCATCATTGTCAACAATCCTGGTTGCGCACACCACCCCTTAGCGATCTCAATCTGGACCGCACTCATACTGATGTCTCCTGTACTACGCCGTGTGTGTGAGAAAGACAGAAGTAAGGGCTTCACCAGAGCGCAGTAGCGCTGCTATCAGTCTCTACTCATACGAGAACATGCGTGGCAGCGAATCGAGCACTCTACCGCCGAACCGTCAAGTTAGCGCTCCGAGTACAAGCGTGGCTTGCAAACCCGAAGCAGCTGATTGTCGAAAACCAGCCCCGACCATGAGCTGCATTGCATTTAAAAGCGACTAGCTAGAAGACACCGTGGCGAATAGCTTGTTTTAATACAGTCCATGTCTCTTATAATCTGGTATTATTGTTTACAGCTATTGTTACGCACGTGTATTTCGACCATTTGATAATATAAATGCGTCCGCGAGTTTGACCCGCAGAAAATATCGCCATGCTGTTCATATGCCAACGCGAAAGACGCAGATGAAGATGGAGGTGTTGTCGTTCTCGTGCCTTTCTTTGGCTGTTCTGTGACGACCACTCGCGGGATGACTTGGACATTTTGTAGCTGCTTTATAAACGTCGCCGTCATTAAGAACGGTTAATTTTATTGGTGGAAGTGCGGGGTATTGTTTGTTATGCAACAGACTCCTCTCAGTAGCACGAACACCAACCAGAACCCGGAGCTTGTGCCGGTATAACATGCTAGCCGGAGAATTTGGGGTCTGGCCTCTGAGCTTGCCCCTCACTGTAAAACTACAAAGTCAACCGGTACAAAGTGAACAGGTATGACAGCTATGAAGAATGCTACTGCTACCACCTCTGCTGCTGAAGCTAGAGCGGCCACTGCAGCTTCACCCGCTTATAATAGGCTGCAAAAACCACGCGTGCTAACTCCCTTCTGTGGGTGCTCATGCATGATTCCAGAACCGCAAGGGCTTCCTAACGTCATGGCCTGAGTTCTGTTGCAGAATTCTTGACACGTACTCCAGCCCTGATCACCTAGAGCAAGCGGAATGGGCCCTTCAGTCCCGCATTCAGATGCCTAATGAAGGTGTTGCCATGTGCGCGGGGGATGTGGTCCGTCTTCACAATCGAGCCAATTCAAACATGCCGGAAGCCAAGAAGCTGCGTGACTTGATGGATGCGTGAAGGAGAAGCTATTTGGAGTTATCATTCGTAGCCCGCCAAAGACGGTTGCGGAGTTCCTCACTGAAGCCGTCTTTATGGAGGCGCTGCAGCAGCAGAACCAGTATGGTCGGCAAGGAAATGCTACCAATGCCATCGAGGTAGGACAATTTCTGAACAACGTAGAAGCGCTTTGCGAGATTATGCTTTGAGACATCCGCGACGAGCTGCAAAAACGGCACCAGGTGTCCCAGCAGCCCACTACTAGCTGCATAGCTGGTATCATGCAAGACGAAGTCGAGCAGGCACCTCGTCGTGAGATATATATTCTGCTTTGTGCACACTTCAGGCGTTCGCACTATCAAGAGAACCACAACGCGTGACGTATGCTGATGCTCTGAGACGCACCATTCTCTCAACGGCGGCTTCCAGCATGCCAGTTATGCCTACACATTTGTGTACTATTCATATGCGCCGGCGCCTCTGGCCACAGCAACCCCGTATGGCACATTCCAGTCTGCACAGGCGGCGCGTTGATTCGAAGACACTCGGGCCGTTGCACTTAAATCTGACATTTGGCGCATGCCCAACCAATGACCGCTCTGCTCGCTATTACTGTTTTCGCTATTATTATTTCGCTATTATCGCTATTATTTTCGCTATTATAGCTTTGCTACCACTGTGGTGAGATGAGTCACATGTACTCAGAGTGGCAGTACCACCGACTTGAGCTTCAGGGTTTCCGTGCCCATTCACTCTACCCCGGTTTGGACAGCGAACACCCGAGATCGAAACTTTTCTCACTCGGCAGCGCATACAGCCTAGGCGTCAGACGCGTACACCATCACCACGCTCATCATCCTGTTTGGGCAGCAAGGATTGGATGTTGCAAGGACGACCTACTGGTTCCAGCCTTATAAAGCGGCGTCAGTAGTCTCTCGAGGTGACGCCTTTAATTCTAGACGTGTTGAAGACGTCGACCTTCAATCAATGCTACTACAGACCGACGGCGATTCGACGACGCCTGTATCTCAGCCTGGTGACTGTGAGCATATTTATGCTCACTGGCCGTCGAAATGTAGTGTTTTAGCACATATCAGCGGAGAAAAATCGCACGCACGCATCCACGTCCAAACGCACACACACACACACACACACACACACACACACACACACACACACACACAATACACACACTCTACCCGCGCACGTACGCACGCCCGCACGCCCACTACAAGCGCACCAATCGTAACGCACCAAGCTGACTTGTTCGCGAAAACTTTCTAGTTACGCATGTGACTCGTAAAAACAAGGAGATTGAGTAACCACATTAAAACTCGATGTATTGGTATTGCGCCGAGAACGAAAGTTGCTCAGCATCATCACATTCAAAACGTTTCTGCTTTTCCTTACCAGAAAATGAATCTTGAAGAGTGCAGAATACTAGGCGCAAAAGTGACCCTAGTTTGAGGTGGAAGTAGAGTATACCAAGAGTGTCTCTCGCCTTGTGCATTTAGGAGACACCATCATGACCTACTACAAAACCAATTACAAAGTATAGGATTGACGTTGTGAAAGCGGTAAGAGCTATAGCTGTGGATTGGCAGGCTTCAGGGATAAGCAGACAGCTCGGGAACAAGTCTTGTCGCAATGTGTCTTAGAGATGAAATGCACAGATTACGTTCGTGTACCCAGATATTGGGTGAACCTCACATCTCACCGCTGTGGTCTGAATATCTATGTGATAACAGGAGTGCACATACACTTAAAATATTGATTGATGCGAGTTATTACACCATATTCATTGAGCTGCTACACGTTCTAGCCGCCATAGCAGCGGAGGTCTGTGTTAACCACGTTTATACACACACACACACACACACACACACACACACACACACACACACACACACACACACACACACACATATATATATATATATATATATACGGGAAAGAATTGTATGCCTCAAGGTTCCCTTTTTTCATGCTTTGACACAATAATATTGAGATCTAACAGACACAAACAATAATGCCAAGGAAAGTATAGGAGCAGCTATTAGACCAAATTGAACTGTAATTGTGAAGAAAGAGAAAGGGGTGAAAAGATAACTTGCCACGGGCAGGAACCAAATCTGTGACCTTAGAATGACGCGTTCAATGCTGTACCACTGCGGTACCACGCTGGCTATTCTCTCAGCCACTTTGTTGGGTATATATGGAAATTTAAACGAGGGAGTGTCAGTCAGCGCCACCAGTAGCCTTGGCGGCGAGAGTGGAACACTCTTAATAAGCCTGTGTGGCATCACGCAGCCCGTGAACTTATTACCAGCTGGCAGCTTCTCAATAGTCCCTCGTATACAACCTAAAAACACTAATTCTGCCAGTATGAGACCCTCGTAATGACTAAGGGAACGAATTGCATACTCAAGGGCTCGTTTTTCCGTGTTTTGACACAATAATAATGAAATCTGACATACAATGAAGGAAGACAAGAACAACAAGAGAGAAGGTAGGGAGGCTAACCAGGCACATGCCCGGATGTCACGGATCCCGTTAATTTGGGAGGCGATCACCGGGCTAACTCCAAGGGCCGAAGCATCGGCCCCCCGAACGGCACCACGAAAGCGTGGACAATTTAGAAGTGGTCCTGTTTTACGCGCCAGCGGACGCCGGCTGTGGCCCAAAGAACAAGTCAGAGCCGAGAGTTGATAAACAAAACAAAATTATATTCTCAATTATGGCAGAACAAAATGATACACAAGTGTGCACACTCGACAATAGCTGTATACAATTTTTCACCAATCAAACAATGTACTACCCAGTACAATCAGCCACACTCAAAACAACGGACACAGACAACAATACACACTAGAATGCAGTCGCATGCATCCAACAACCAAGACACTTAAAGACTAAAGAGTTAGAAAACTTATTCAGTCCAAAGTTCTTGGAACAAAAGTGTGAATGATACTCTTCCGAGAATCACTCACTCAACGTCCAGCGTTGTTGTCGTTGCACTGCCCCCGAAGTTTCTCTTCCAGGAAACCTCGCGTCTTCAATTGGTCGCTCTCCAGGCTCCAAACTTCTTCGCCGGAAACACGTCGGCTTCACACACGCAGCTGTTGCCACGCGTCTTCGCTCGATAGCGGTATACACACACTCTTGCCTGTAGCTCGAGTCTTCACTCCTCAGGTGAAAATCCTCTTCTTCTCCTTCTTTGTCTCGGAAGACAAAAGGCTTCGCCCACAAGGCGGAACACCCTACGCACTCTGGCGCATACTTTCTTCCTCTCCTGATTTGTCACTAAGGACACAACCTTCACCGACAGACGCGGCGGAATAACCCCACGCACACTGGCGCTAACTTCCTTCTTCTCCTGATCTCCCATCTCTGCTGCTCGGTTAAATACCTTCCGCGCGAGATTCCAGAAAATTCTCATTATTTCGTCGGCGCGATGCGCAGCGAAGGCTGGGGGAAAGCGCGAGACGGTTCGACGGCCGTCCGCAACGGATGACGCAACTCAGCATCACCACGCCCCTTTCCATCGAGAAATTTCCAGGGCTTGCTCGGCCGCCGATGAGAGCAGGTTCGTCGGCGAACCCACGCTTCCGAGGGGAGAAGGACGCGCGCCCGGGGAGTCTTCGGATGCTTGTTTTCTTTTTTCCTTTTTTATCGTTGACCTCTCGGCGCTTCGTCGCGAGAATTTGCGGCGCGCCCTTTATGAGCGCTCGTTTTGTGACACTGCCCCCCACTTTAAGAATATTATCTCATAATATTCAAAACCACACAAACGAGTGCGAACAGTGTTGAGAAATTTTGAATGTCCCCATTGATGAAAGCGACGTCGAAGTTTGCCACCGTGTTGTCTCGAAGAATGTAAAGGACACTCCAAACATTGTTGCACAATTTAAAAGCCGCTCTAAGCGGGACATGGTTCTTCAAAAGGCAAAGAAAATGCGCATAACAAGTGAAGATTTCGGTCACTCGCAAGGGACGCCTGTGTTCATAAACGAACACCTAAGCCCAGCCATGAAGCACCTGCTTGGCATGGCAATTGCGAAAAAGAAGGCTCAGAACTGGCGTTTCGTGTGGACGAGCAACGGAAAGATTCTCGCCAGAAAGGAAGAATCCGCTCCGGTAGTGCGCATTCGCACTGCGCAGGATGTTGAAAAGATAGTGTGATCCACACCACCCATTTCTATGTGTTTATCTCGTCTTCAAGATGGCTCAATCACCCCATGACGTCAATCAGTTATTCAAATCTCATGCAGGTATCATGCTCACATGTTTTCATTTAAACATTCGCTCGGCAAGGCATAAAGAGGACGAATTATCGGTCCTTTTAGACGCTATGGATTTTCAGTTTGACATAATCATGTTAACCGAGACCTGGTATGACACAAACAGCAACATATACGAACGTAACGGGTATCGCAGTTTTTTTTATAAATAGAGCTACACGTCAGGGTGGTGGCGTGGCTATCTTAGTAAAAAACGAACGAAAATCTGAAATTATTGCGGAAATCTGTACCATTACGAGTGATATTGAGTGTTTATGTATATTATCCCACCAACAAGTTTTCTGTGTTGCATATAGACCACCAGACGGAAACTCGGCTTGCTTCATCAGTCATTTAGATAAGATGCTAGGCTATGTAAATGACAATAGATATAAATTAATACTTGGGGGTGACATTAACATAGACCTATTGCAACCTTCCCATAATCGAGCGGCCCTTCTCAGCACTGTCGAGTCAAATAGCTATACGCTTTTAGGAAACACTGCGACGCGCGTCACTCCTTGCACAGAATCATTGCTTGACGTGTTTATCACAAATATGAGCACAGAAAACGTGATATCAGGAGCCTTGTGCTCCGGTATCAGCGACCACTTTCCCATTTACATGCTCGCAAGAACATCAGTAAAACATAAGCTGCAGGATGCAGAAGCAAAAATAACAACTCAGAAAATCACCGCTGAAACATTTCATGCTTTTTTTTCAAAGCTTCGAAAAGAAGACTGGGAAGACGTCAGACGTAGTGAAACTGCAGATGCAGCTTACGAGGCATTTATTTCCATTTTTAAACGTATCTACCATGAGCATTTTATCCTAATAACGCAGAATATAAAAAAGGGTAAAGGTCGTAAACCATGGGTAAACCGTGAATGCATAAAAAGAATTAAACAAAAAAACGAGATTGTTCAAAAAGTTTCTTAAGAGTAGACTGGATACTGACTTTGATATCTTTAGGCAGTATAGAAATAAGCTAACCTCTTTCCTTAGAATGAAAAGAACAAATATCTGCATGACCAGTTCCGCAGGGAATACTGTAATCAAACAGGAGATGTATGGAAAAAACTAAATAAACTGTTAAACCGTACGCAACCGCCATCGACTGTCGATGATCTCGTTATAAACGGTAAGCGCATATGCGGAAAAGAACTTGCTGAAGCGTTCAATAAGTTCTTTCGGGATGCGGTTAGTATCGGACAGTGCATCCCTCCTGCAGCCTATGGTATTAAGGAAAATAAGCACAGTATTTATTTAGAGCCAACGGATGAACACGTGTGCGAGATATTTATGCGTCTTTCAAAAACAGCAGAGCTAGGGATATTGACGATATACAGATCGAGCCGGTAAAGTTTGTGCTTGACGTCATTGCTCCTTTGCTTGCCCACATATACAACCTTGCAATAGCAACAGGCTGTTTTCCGAAAATGATGCAGAGCTCTAAAGTTAGTGTCCTGCACAAAAAGGGCGATAAGAATGAGTTGTCGAATTACAGGCCGATTTCTGTATTGCCTATATTTTCAAAGGGTCTTGAGAAGATTATTCATAAACGAATAACAAAATTTAGTCACGCTTTCAATTTAATTAATGAGTCTCAGCATGGCTTTCTCCACGGCAAATCATCTGAATCTGCACTACTAACCCAGAAGGAAATCATTCTTAAGGCTTTTGAATTAAAACAGATATGTGTAGGCATTTACATAGATTTTTCTAAGGCCTTTGACCGGATTCAGCATGCAACCTTGTTAGAAAAACTGCAACTATATGGTATTCGCGGCGTGCCACTGCTTTTGATAAAATCCTACTTGAAGCATAGGTATCAATGTGTCAGCATAGGAACGGCCGTTTCATCGTTACAGCAGGTAGTCACTGGCGTTCCGCAAGGAAGCATATTGGGTCCTTTATTGTTCATCCTTTACATAAACGACATAAACACTATCAACAAAACACCAACTTATGTAATTAACGCTGATGACACCAGCCTATTTTTCACTGGAAAAAATTTGCAAATTTTAGCACCTGAAATAAATAACGCCCTTGAAGACATACAAAAGTGGAGTAAAGAAAACTCGCTGTTGATCAATGATAAAAAAACAAAGGCCGTTCTTTTTCATCCGCGTCAGCTTTCAGTCACCATTGATAGTTCCTTATTTTTAGGCACGGCACCTATAGAATTTGTGAACTCAATAAAAATTTTAGGTGTGCTGTTTCAAAAAAATATGTCCTGGGACGATCATTTCGACCACGTTCAATCTCACGTGGCTAAAAGTGTGGGTGCTATTGCAAAATTTCGACACATTCTTCCTGTATCGATAAAACTCATGCTGTACAACACGCTTTTTTTATCTCACATAAATTATTGTTTTTTGGTATGGGGAAATTCCACACAGAGAAAAAACCATAGAATATTAATGTTACAAAAAAGGGCTCTTCGGTCCATAGCTAACGTTGAATATCATGCGCACACAAAGGATTTGTTTCATCGTTTTAACGTTGTACCCATAGAAAAATTCTATGATTGGAAACTAGCTATCAGATATAAAAAGACTGTTTATAAAAATCAGCATGACCTTCTAAATCTTGCTAATCTAAGAGGAAATGCTCCTTTCTATTCTCTCCGCAAACAAGACTTCTGGAACATCCCTTCTGCCGAACTGAATACGGACGACAAATGTTACAGTATTGTTTGCCTCACTTGCTAAATACTCTCCTCAGAAGCGAAATAGAAGTAGAGAAACGAAGTATAAGTCATATTAAAAAACACTTCCTGTAATCAATCACCGTAAAAAAAAATATTTGCTGTACTGTATGAAGAGAGATATATTTACATTGCTTTTGTTTTGTTTGATGTTTGCCTGTTGTTTTTGAATAAATTGTTGGGTCAAATAATTATCTCTATCGATTGACTATCGGCATGAACATTTACACATACCCTGTATCATTGTTGTAACGCGCTGGTATGATTCCGTGAGAGTATCTGTGTTAGTATTTTTTTTCATGTATGTAACGCGCTAGTTTGTTTTCTGATAGCGTTTTCACATCTTTGTGTGTCTCTACTGTTATGCCTCGTATATGGGGGCTTGGGCTTTCCTCAAGCGAATTGTTTCGCTTTTCGCCCGAGCTTGCCCACATATTCAGGATGTAAATAAACTTTGATTTGATTTGATTTGATTTGAACAGTCCCCACACTCTCAAAGACTGTAACATAGCCCCTCGCTCATGACACGTAACATTCACAATATATCACTCAATACAATTGTACTTTGTAATTCAATCTCACAACACATGAAATACGACCACGGGTACATGAGTACAACGCTCCATCACATATTCCAAACAATACAAATGTACTAAGTTTTCTCATTACAAGAATTGTACAATACTATACATCACATCACCGCAACAAACATTTGGATTCGCTCGACATACAGTTGTGATACAGGATAACAAAACACAACGCATTGAGGCTCAACACAGCCAAACGCATTCCGATTTGACCTCAGCACATATCCTGAAAACTTAGAGCTGCGCTTGTACCCTTTCTTGCGGTGCTCTCTCGAACTCTACTTATTGTTCTTGTCTCTGTTCCGATGAGCCCTTTCCAACGACGGTATCTGAGGCGGCGTCTCAGCCGTCGTTGTCCCTTTCGACACCGTTAACGGGTCATAACGTTCCACCGATCCTGTCACCCACTTAATCATGTCACGACATTGGCCTGGCTGGCCGTCTCCGTCACCTTTACACTGTTGGTCGGTTGAGGTCGTGCCGACGTAAGTCCAGCTGCCCAGCACGTGAACTCATTCAATACGATAATGTTCTCATTCGCTGTCTCTTGCGCCCAGGTTTCACCTTGGGCTCGAGTGAAATCCTTCACAGGTTTGTTCTCCACTGAATCTCGCGGTCCCTGTGTCAGCGGGGGCTCCATCTTCGGGTATTCCCCCAAACGTTCTAGATCATTCGGCCCTCGCGCCCCGTCGATGTTTCCGATGGCGAGGTCGTACAGGGGGGTCGTCATACATAGAGCCATAACCTTCCTGCTGAAGTACGGGGTTTCAACCTCAATCTCTGCTTCAGGAAGCATCCGAACCGTACTGTCAATTAGGCAAACCGGTTTCGTTTTGCCTGTTAACTCACTTTTCCGCACCAAATTTCTTCGCACGATAACAGCGGAGCTGCCGGTATCTCTTAACACCGTAACCATTTTGCCCGCAACTTTTCCAGGCAGCGTTGGCATTCCCTTCGTAACACCGGTTGGCTGTTTTGTCATTACAGCACCCACAACAGGAAGTTTTTCCCCAGTTTTCAACTCTACGAATCCGTCAGTGACGACATTATAATCGGATTTCAGTGCTGCTAGCACACAGTATACCTGGTGAGTTTGACTCGCTCTGTTACGACATGCGTCTGCTTTGTGCCCAGTCTGACCACACTCTAAACATTTTAATACCGTAGGGCTCGTAAAGATCGTTCGACAGTTGTTAGAGCGGTCACCCACTCGGTTACACAGAAAACATCGCGGAACACTCTCTGGTGCACGCTTCTTTTGTTCGGGTGCCGAATTTTTCGAATCTTCGGGACACTCCTTCTTGACCTTGGCCAAACTAGTTCCACCTTGCGCTTCCAAGAATTGATCAGCCAATTCAAGCCTGCCTTCAAGTGACTCAGCCTTCCTCTCTTTCAAGTACAGCGACAGGCTTGGGTGGCAACTAGTAAAAAATTGCTCTCTAATAAGGAGCTCTCTAAGCTCTTCGTACTCCTGCGCTGTCCCTAAAAGTTCAATCCATCTGTCGAAATAATGGCTAAGTCGGGTGGCATACTGCGTAGCCGTCTCACCATCAGCTGGCTTTCCTGTCCGAAATCTGTCCCGGAATCCTTCCACAGTAAATATAAATCGCTTCAGTAAAGCAGGTTTCACCTTTGCATAGTTGGCTGCATCGGTCGGCGTCAGCCTATCATACACACTGAGCGCTTCACCACTCAAGCAAGTACTCAAAGCAGTTGCCCATTGATGTTCCGGCCAATTCTGGCTCCTCGCAATCGTCTCAAATCGGTGAAGGTACGTGTCAAGGTCGTTGTTCCTTTCATCAAACGCTACGAGCAGCTTGCTTGGGCTCAGGCGGAAGCCGTGGTCCTCCCGTTCGCTGCTTTCAACTCTAGCTTGGACCGGAGTTTAACTTCGCTGTTGCAAACGGAGCCGCTCGAGTTCCATCTCGTGCTGTTGCTGCCGTTCCCTTTCCTCTCTTTTTTCTTTCGCCCTCTCAGCTGCCAGTCTTTCTCTCTCCAGCTCTAACTTCAATTGCTGCTCTCTTTCTTCTCTCGCCCTTTCAGCTGCCAACTTTTCTCTCTCCAGCTCCAACTTCAATTGCTGCTCTCTTTCTTCTTTCAGCTTTCGCTCCTTTGCCTCTCTTTCTTCTTTCGCCATTTCAGCGGCCAGCCTTTCTTTCTCCAACTCAGCTGAATTTTCTTCCTTGGCCCTCTCAGCTGCCAACTTATCTCGTTCCAACTCAGCTGCTTTTTCTTCCTTGGCCCTTTCAGCTGCCAACCTTTCTCGTTCTGACTCAGCTGCTTTTTTTTCCTTGGCCCTTTCAGCTGCCAACCTCTTTCGTTCCAACTCAGCTGCTTTTTCTTCCTTGTCTCTCTCCACCGCCTCTTTCTCCTTCTGGCTTACCCACTTCCGTAGTTCGGCGCCAGAAAGACCCATCTTCTCACCAAGAGCTACTAACTTTTCGAGATCCATGGTGTCTCGCAAATAAAGTCTTGCCGCGTGCAAAAAATATCTGCCTAAATCATAGCTGCCCCCGAAGTTTCTCTTCCAGGAAACCTCGCTTCTTCAATTGGCCGCTCTCCAGGCTCTAACCTTCTTCGCCGGAAACACGTCGGCTTCACCCACGCAGCTGTTGCCACACGTCGTCACTCGATAGCGGTAGACACACACTCTTGTCTGTAGCTCGAGTCTTCACCCCTCAGGTGGAAATCCTCTTCTTCTCCTCCTTTGTGCCCACAAGGCGGAACACCCTATGCACTCTGGCGCATACTTTCTTCTTCTCCTGTTTTGTCACTAAGGACAAAACCTTCACCGACAGACGCGGCGGAATAACCCCACGCATACTGGCGCTAACTTCCTTCTTCTCCTGATCTCCCATCTCTGCTGCTCGGTTAAATACCTTCCGCGTGAGATTCCCAAAAATTCTCATCATTTCGTCGGCGCGATGTGCAGCGAAGGCTGGGGGAAAGCGCGAGACGGTTCGACGGCCGTCCGCAACGGATGACGCAACTCAGCATCACCACGCCCCTTTCCACCGAGAAATTTCCAGGGCTTGCTCGGCCGCCGATGAGAGGAGGTTCATCGGCGAACCCACGCTTCCGACGGGTGAGGGACGCGCGCCCGAGAAGTCTTTGGATGCTTGTTTTCTTTTTTTTATCGTTGACCTCGAGGCATCCTTCCGGCGCTTCGTCGCGAGAATTCGGTGGCGCGCCCTTTTTGAGCGCTCGTTTTCTGACACCGGTTTGCTACCCTAAGCTGAGGGAATGAGAAAGGAGGCATAAAGATGCGAGATAGAGAGGAAAGAGAAGAGAAAGGGAGAAAAAAGGATTGTCAGTCAATTGGCTGACGCGTATGCAGCGGTGGCACCACACAAAATTTTAAGGTGTTCACAAAGGCCTGTAGTCCTCAAAAAGCACAAGACGGCTTTGTATGCTTTTTGAGCTGACAAGAGGCGAGGACGGTGTCCCAGTAGTATCTGCATAGAGAGTGGCCGATAGTCTAATTGGCGCAATGTGTTCAAAAGCTTCCGTCTTTCAGTGGAAAATCGAGGGCTATGGCGTATCAGATGGTTAATGTCTTCTTTGGTGCCGCAGAAGTCGCATTCCGCATTGTCGGTCCATCTAATGAGGATTGTATATGCTTTTGTGAAGGCAACCTCCAACAAAAGGCGACAAAGAAGCGAAGCTTCACGTCGGCGAAGTCCGGACGGAGGTTGAAATTCCAGCCGAGGGTTTCTTTGGTAGAGACTCGTATGTGTTATGCTTGGGGTGTTCCAGTCCAGAAGACACAGACTAATTGCCTTCTCCTTTGCAGCGTCTGTCCTTTGCAGCGTCTGTCCTTGACAAAAGAATCGGAAGAGTGTGCTCTTTTTGGTGTGAAATGCGAGCCGCGTTGTCTGCGAGTTCATTGCCACTGATCTCACAATGGCCAGGTAGCCACTGAAAATTGACCTCGTGGCCTGTTTGTGTGACGTGGTGAAGAAGCTTGACCACCTCGTAAGTTAACTGCTCATGGCAACATCATTGAATAATTGACTGGACTGCAAGCTCTGTAAGGCTGGTTTCGAGTCAGAAAACACAGCCCATTTACTCGGTTTCTGGGATTTGATATACTCTTGGGCGCCACGCAAAGCCGCAACTTTTGCCGCCGTAGAAGTAGTGACGTGTGACAGCTTGATTCGCAGAGTGATTCCTCTAGCTGGAATCAACACCGCATCACCAGAACCAGACGCTGTGGTTGAAGCATCGGTGTATATGTGCACGTGGCTATGGTACATTTGGTGCAGGAGGTGCAAGCTCAATTGTTTTAGGGCTGACGAAGGCAAATTTGATTTTTTCCGTATTCCTGGAACTGAAAGATGTACTTTCGGAAGTATCAGGCAACACGGAGGATACACCAGTTTCTCAGCAGGCGCGAAACCTGACGTAAACGACGCACGATGTGCACAGACAATTGCACTAAATTTCGTGCAGGGCCTCTCAGTAGTCAGGGTCGCCAAGTGCTGAAAAGCATTCCTAGCATGTTTCTTGATATACGTACGAATCGTTTCAATAGCGATGTGTGTCATGATTGAGTAGTCCTTTGCAATTTCAATTGTTTGAGCTGCCGATGCGCAGCGGAATGAACAAAGGCATATCCTAAGCGCCTGGGCTTGAATATTTTGGATTGTGCGTAGGTTCGTTTTGCACGTGTTAGATATAACAGGTAGGCTGCACCAGAGGAATCCAATAAATAATACCTTGTACAGCTGTAACATAGACTCGACTGACACTTCCCAACTATTCTCAGCAAGACACTTGAACAAGTGGCAAATGGCGGTCAGGCGCTTTTTAACGTAATTTACGTGTGGGGTCCAAGACAGATTTCGGTCGATTATGACTCCCAAGAACCTGTGACTTCGGCTGCATGACACCAACTGCCCGTTAATTGATATGCTGTAGGCGGACATTGGCTTTCTGGTGAAAACCACGACTGCACACATTCCACTTGCGATTTCAAGCCCTTGTTTGCGTAGGTGGTGCGATGTCACTGATGCTGCCTTCTGAGGTCAAGCACGAAGTTGAAGTCGAGTCACACCTGATGTCCACACACAGATGTCATCAGCATAAATGGAATGTCATACGTTGTTCGGTTGCTTGCCAACTAGTCCATTGATTGTTAGGTTGAACAGCGTCGGGCTTAGCACTGCGCCTTGTGGGATTCCTCAGCTACAGTAATAGCCCCGCCGCGGTGGTCTAGTGGCTAAGGTACTCGGCTGCTTACCCGCAGGGCGCGGGTTCGAATCCCGGCGGCGGCGGCTGCATTTTCGATGGAGGCGGAAATGTTGTAGGCCCGTGTGCTCAGATTTGGGTGCACGTTAAAGAACCCCAGGTGGTCTAAATTTCCGGAGCCCTCCACTACGGCGTCTCTCATAATCATATAGTGGTTTTGGGACGTCAAACCCCACATATCATCAATCAGGTACAGTAATAATCGGGTGTCGGGCCATTCTCTGTCTGCACGCGTAATGATCTATTCTGTAGCTACCTCTGGACCCACATATATATCTTGCCACCGAGTCTCACTCCTACTAATGCTCTGAGAATGACTTCGTGGGTGACATTGTCGTATGCCCCTTTTATGTCAAAAAACAGAGCAGCAGATAACCGTTTGCAGGCCTTCTGGTGCTCTACATATGTCACCAAGTCAAGTACATTGTAAATTGATGAGAGGCCTCGTATGAACCCGGACATGACATCTGGTTATATTTCGTAGAACTCTAAGTACCATTCTAGACGCGTTAAAATTATTATTTTCATGACATTTCCCAAGAATCTCGCGAAGGCAATTAGGCGGCAAAAGGATATGTCTGAAGGTGATTTGCCGGCTTTGAGAAGTGGAATCAGGTGACTTTACTTCAATTCCTATGAAACCACGCCAGTTCTAGAAGTCGTTGCATAGCAGCAAGAGTGCCTTCCGAGCTCGATCTCCTAGGTGACACAGAGCGCGGTAAGTGATGCCGTCAGGTCCTGAAGCTAAAGAACGTGTACACAAAGCAAGCGCATCCTTTAGTTCTTCCATTGAAAACAAACCCTCAATTCCAGGATCATGTGAAGATACTGAAAAGTCGGGCGTCTTCATCCCAGTTCAATTTTCACTGCAGGAAATCCTTCGACAGAAAGAATCTGCGACATCCATCTCTTCGCTGCGTAAGTGAAGTGCCAGAGATTTAAATGGGTAGCGCTGAGTAGTGGTTGTTTGAAGACCCCGGATAGTTCTCCAGATTAGGGACAGAGGACTACAAAGACTCGTAGAAAGATACTCTTCGTCGCTTATCCAACTTGTCCATGCGACGCTGTATTTTCTTTTGTGTGCATCTGGCCACTTTCAGATGATAAAATGACTTTGTGCGTCTATAACGTCGTTTTGCATGACGACGAATCGGTCGGAGTTTCTCAAGATCAATGTCCATATTAATGCGAGATGAGCTCACCGGAAGCGAACGCATGGTAAACTGTTGGGCACTCTTTATTTCATCCTCTAGGTTAAAGGGTGAGCCGCCAACATAGCCTTCCATGATTAACTTGTATTTTTGCCAATTGGTGCACTGGATGGCTCTGGAGGACTTGAAGACTTAGAAAGCCATCAATCTTCAGGTTTGTTGGGATGATGTCACTACCCCTTGTTTCCAAATCCGAAAACCAGCGCACTCTGCTGGCGAATGGCGAACGAGCGTGAGACGAAAGTGAGGTCCAGGCAACTACTATTATAGGCCGATCAACAATATATATATATATATATTATATATATAATAGCGAGAAACGTGTGTCACGTTTCTCGCTATTGCCACCACCGTTGGTCAAACCAACCATGTCGGGCCTTCTCTACCCCTGCGCAAATGGTTGCCTCATTATATAATTGGCAACAGGTGAGAGGGTGGCCTGCGTTAGCCGGCGGTTGCTTGTAGCGCGGTCAAGTGAAAGCAACAGCAACCACAGAGGCATTCTTTGGGGCTAAGCTCCTTAAGGCTTGGTTCGTGCGTCTCCTTTATGTAGTATCCACCTCCCGTTTTAGTCTTTCAAATGTCCGCTGGATGGCGGTACTTGTACATGATGAATATAAGATGAGAAGATGCCGAATGGCGGTACTTGAAGTGTTCACTAGATGGGTGGATCGACAGACATATAGACAGACGAACATCCTGACAGACGGGCAGGCAGAGAGACAGACAGACTGGTGGACGGATGTATGTTCATACATACATACATACATACATACATACATACATACATACATACATACATACATACATACATACATACATACATACATACATACATACATACATACATACATACATACATACATACATACATGCATACATACATGCATGCATACCTACATGCATGCATACCTACATACATATATACATACATAAATACATACATACGAACGAACGCTCGGACGGACATACAACCAGAAAGAAGAGAGGACGGACGGACGGATGGATGAACAGACAGATGGACGGACGCGGCGAGCGGATGTTTCATGGTTTACCAATAAAACCCTTGAAAGCTTCATGCCAACACATCATCAATCAATCATAGGTATGCTGTAAGTTTTTTGTGTCACCTAGTCGCGCTCAAAACATTCAGTCTTAAGTGATATGCAACCTGCCGCTAGATTGCAACATCCTCTACCTTCAATGTGATGGCAATACAGTCCGGACCAGTGGTGTGTTGTCTGCTGCTTGTGTAAACTGCGCTTAGCTGCGAGCGCACTGCAAACTAGAGCAGCTCTGGCGCTTGTCTTTTACGGGGTACGCTTCGGCTGCTTTAGAGTGATTCAGGCGAGAACGGTGCAAGCAGGTAAACACTGGTTTGTCGTTTACTGCGTTAAAATTTATCATAGAGTTCTGTGGCAAACCCAGTATGGAAGGGAACCCTACTAAACCTAGAACACGTCACCTCAAAAGACTAAAGTAATAAAATGTCCGTGCTCTAGGCTTTAAAGAGATAGTTAGCCACTACACCGCTGTGGTCGGGCTGGGACTGCAAGACCGTGCTCCTTAACAATCAGAAGGAGGTGGTGAAGGTCTGGTGGGGGTCCTGAAAATGTTCAACGCTATTTACGACTGACGTGAGTGATTTAGGCGTAAAACTTGTTGAAAAGACATTTTCGATTGGTTTATCGAAACTTCAATCGATGTTTTGCTTATTTCATCAACAGAGAAAAGTAACAGCTTTGCCGCAATGGCAAAGCAATGAACGCGGTAGCAGCTCATTGGAAGGTCACGTAATGATTGACAAGCAGATCAAAACGTCCTCCGCGTTTCTCACGCACAAGTAACGCATGGAACGTAATAACAAGTACAAATGAACGTGAATAAGCGTCTCCGTTGTTACTTTGCTGTGTCTGAAAAGCGCGCCATTTTCGCAAATGGAGACTGTGCGACAAGTGCAGTGACTATAGTACGCCTGTTAACAACAGCAGTATCGTTCCGGTGAAAGCCCAAGGCGCACGAATGTTCCCACCGCGAAATAAGCGAGAGAACGCGTGAGCATCCCCTCTCCGCGGGGACGCTGCGCAGTATTTGTGGGAGATGATAGCACGTGCCGTCCCGTCGTGACGATCTGGCGACACGCCCACAAGGCGCCTTCTCGCTGGTAATGCTGAAAGCACGTTCACTGAGATGCCCATCGCTAGCGGTAGGTATTACAAATAAAAAGCTTGCCATTTGAACGATGAAGGAGGAGTTTCTTCATAGCTCAGTGGCTAACGCCGAGCAGTATCAATTCTAAGGTCGGACGTTAGATTCCGCACGACGGAGTATTTTTCCTGGATAATTTTTCTTCATGCGCTTTCATATATATACTTAGATACTTGTACATTTAAAATAAACGACGGTGACGCCGTCTTTGGCGGCGAAATCCAGGCAAAAGTGTCCATATAATCGCTATTGCAATAAATGTACCACAATACGACAATATATATGTAAACACCGTCTGTGACAAATGCCACTCTGTTCTAAACGAAATAATACAAAGGCGCCATTACGAACGTGGCCCTTCTCAGGTTCTGTCCCACCTGCTGCATTACAACCAATACACAGTCGACACTCTAAAAAAATATCGAGTAAAAAGGGTGTTTTTTTGTCCACAACGATAATCGTCATCAGGTTTGCGTGCGCTTCCTTTCTTGAAAATTCGGCGCTGGCCCCTTTCCTATCGAGAATACAATGTAACCCTGATAATGGGCATGACGATCGTGACCGGAATGTAACGGGCGCGGTGCGATAGCGCGAGGATGGTACGCAATATAGATGACCATTATTGTTGTGCGAAAAAAAGACACCCTTTTTACTCGCTCTTTTTTTAGGGTGCTCTAAGACTTCATGCAAAGACCAAACCAGCAGCGCGTTTTTGAAAGTCCCAACAAATTTTCGTTTATGTTGAGATTTCGAGACAGGGTAGGTCCCATCCAAATATTTATGCTACGTTCTTCCAGAAAGTTAATCTAATTTCCAGATGTGTGTATAGTGGAGCTATTTATATAGGACTACATGCAGTGATTCAAAATGCATCATTTTCAAGGAGGCATCAGTTTGTCATATAATAATAAAGGTAAACATTTCGCTGTGGTCAGTCCGGTTAAAGAGGCACTTAATGTAAGAAGTCACGTTCAAATAAACGGGATAGAATTCGATGGCAGTACATGACTTATACGAACACATCACGCGAAATTTGTACGGCCTTGTCTTTAGGTGCAGCCAAATAACATCGTTCAAAAGCCCCCGTTTCCTTGGTGCCCCCCGTCCGTATCCCGCAGCTTTGACGAGGTTTAGGAGGCGCCGATGGCTGCGTTTTTAGCTGCAAACATGGAGAGCCTCAGTGCGCCTGCTGGTGACAGATTTCACTTTCATTTGCAAAGATGCCTACTTACCCTTTGAAATCCCCCCACACAATAGTACGGTTTGAATTCTTTCTGCTTTACTTCCGTTTATAAAAATTGCTTGCGCTAATAAATTTATGTGATCAGCCAGTTCTTTTATATACAGAAATTGTGTTCTTCTTGATAGAACCAAAGAAAGAAGACAAGATGGATGCGAATGGCTGATGCTCTATGCACCTGTTTTTTTTTCTTCTAAAATTTACGTCGCCAATATTGCGGTAGATGTTCAGTTCCATACGCTTCAAGTTTTCATTACGCTGTGTTACAGGATCGGCGATGCTGTTTCCTTATATGCCAGTTGATAATCTATCTGGACCTATTTGTCACGTAAACAGTAGTCGAGGACATGGAAACAAAAAAGGTTGGGAAATGATGTGATGCAAAGCACTCGTGACAAATTGCGGTTACAGTGCTTTACGACACTCAATTATGTAAAATAAAGCAATCAATTGTAATTTTCTTCTGACTTTAATTCGTTTCAATAAAAAAAATGGGTCGTTTCGTTTCACTTACTTGGATTACAAGTTTTAATACAAAGATTGCATTTTGTCTGATATTAGGACCAGCAAGAGCACTCTTCGCCGTTCTCATGAGGTATCCAACACAGAAGCAATAAAATGCTATCCACAGCCATAAAAAAATACCCCCGCTTTTCCAAAGGAAAAAAATGGCGTTTCGCACATGAGAACCCAGCGTTAGAATAATAATGTTTTTTTTTTACACCGTGCAGTCAATAACGCAGTTCGCCACACGTGGCCTTTTTCAGTCGCGAAAAACGTGATATATGTTTCCAGCTCTAGTAGCTAGCATGCATAGTGAAAAGATACTGTGCAGTGAACAAAACAAGCAGCGTTCTCCGCTCGGCATTGGCGTTTCACAGCGGCGTCTTGAGCACACACTGGCGAATGTTCTTGAGAAACGCCCAGCCAGCCTACGGTTTATATTATAGTAATGTGTGAGCAGACGCGAAAGTGGAACGCAGTTAGGAGATGGTGAACCGCGAGAGAAAGAGCAGCGAAGCACTGCACCTACGCTCGCGTACACTCTCTCGTACCACATGCTTTGGTTGCTAGAGGTGAGGATAACTGCAGGTGCCCGCTGCTTTTTTTTGAGGAAGTGTTGGATGGATCCCGACAGACGCCTGACATAGCCCGACTAAGATATGCACTCGCGTTTAAAATAACTAACAGACAACGACGTCATTGAAAGTAAAAAAAACATTTTTATAAAGTAATTGTATTGTAAACGAGAAGAAAGTGGGCGCAAAGATAAGTTGCCGCCAGCAGGGAACAAACTTGCGACCTTCAAATAATGTTTCCGGTGACCTATCAGCCCAGCTATCACAGTGCTCCCCCCTTTATCCACTTTACAATATATGTATGTGTGCATATAAACGCGGGAGTATTAGTAGGGCTGCCAGTAGCCAATGTGGTGATTGCGAGACGCTCTTCTGTTGTCTGTTGGCGTCACACTGCACGTGCAATTACGATATTACGAGCTGGCAGCTGACCAATGTTCTCTCGCATTATACCTGAAAGCATTATGTCTGCCAGGCACGAGACCCTCGCTATGAATCAAGAAAAAAGTATCAAGAGCTCATCTGTTTTTTAGACGTTATCCCACATAGAAAACGAAATTTTGAATTTACATTTATCGCTATTCTTCATTACGGCAAAAATAAAATAGCTGTAGAACTTGCGCCTAGTAACCAGTCTCAAGAAGCAAGCACATGTGGGCAAATTATACTGTCGAAGTATATATAGTAACTGCGGAGTCTCGTCAACCGACTTTCCATGCTATGAGATTTACGGAAACTTGCCGGCATTATCTTCGGTTGGCAACTCAACACGCTAATCATCCCCAATACCAAGCTATTCAGAAGATATCAGCTGCAAGAATATATAAAAATATAGTAGAATTCAAGAGTTTACTGCCTACGCATGAATACTGGCCTCCATGTGCATCCCACCCCCCCATGGTGACTCTCTATCCCAGATATTGCAACTTGGATTCCGGGAATAAATTGTAAGAACGATCTGCCCATAATCGTAATAAAGCAATTAACTTTAACACACCTTTATACTAACTATGAAGACTATATTCACGTGCACACCGACGTACCATGTCTGAATCAAAGCTCTACGTCGGCATTCTTTGTACCTGCATACCAAGTGAGAAAAGCTTTTAAACTCAGCCATTTCACAACATCCACAACGGTGGAACTCTATGCAATACTCTGTGCTTTGCGCTTCATATGTTTACAGCCAGGTCCACTTCGATGGGTAGTTATCGGTGACTCACAGTCCTCATTAGTTTCTTTAAGAAGAATCAACTTGGGAAACAAAGCTAGTGAGCTCGCATATGAAACACAGAGGACGTACGCTATAGCAAAAGATTTAAACCACACCATATAGTTCCAGTGGGTGTCAAGCCACTGTGGAATCACACGAAACGACATAGCTGATCACATTGCACGTGCAGCACATCAAGAAAATCATATATCACTCCTACCTTTATCGATGAGCGATTCACGGTGTCTAATAAATAAACTGAGCTGTCAACTGTTTAAGGAAACCTGGTTCAAAAATGGTGCGCAAAACTCTCTGTTGTATAACATTGATTCCTGTATAGAATTCAATATTCCGTTAAAGGTTAGCCGATCGGTAGAAACAGTCATCCATAGGCTTCGACTTGGTACAGCCTACACGAAGGCTTTCCTGTATAGAATAAGGAAAGCTAGCAGTCCTACCTGCTCTTGTGGAGAAGCTCAAGAAGGCGAGGAGCACATTCTTCTGCATTGTAAAAATCATGACGTACCTCGAAAGAACCTTTTTCAAAAACTCAATTCTTTGGATAAGTGACCTCCATCAATTGCAAAAATGTTGGGTCCACGGCCAAAAGGAAAGCTACAAGCCTCTGCAGCGCGTGCAGTCGTTCACTTTCTGGAGGAATCAGAAGTAGCTCAAAAGTACTAAACAAAAAACTAATGTTAACCGCTGTATGTTTCAAAACAGTATTTTCGTGTTTCACTACGATATTTTTTGGAAAAGCTTTCTGAAAACATGTCAGTATTTAAGCGACACGATCACCTTAGACATTTTATTGAACTTTCACGTTTTTGCGTGAACACTTATTTGGCGTGATGACTTGTTTTTTGTGTTGTTTTTGTGTCTTTTTTTCTTTTTTTACAAACTCGGTGTGGTGCAAACACAGTTCTATGTAGTGTGGACCCATTTCTGTGTGGTGTGGACACTGAGTGTGAAAAAAAACGTGAACTCATTGTGTAAGTGTTGTGCTATGTACATATTGTTACTGCATATGTGATTTGGGTATGAGCCGGTGGGTAGCGGGGAACACGCAGATTAGAGAAGAGGACGTTCGGCTAGCGACATAGGCCTCCGGTGCATGACCCCTTGAAGTCTACCAGTACGCCTCAGCGTAATAAATACATTACTAAACGTAACAGAGTGGTGGAGGTGCGGGGTACAGCACATCGACGAACCACGGATCCACAGCTGTTTGAACTTCGCCGGAGCTGTCGTCTTGCTGGTCTGCCACCGACAACAACCATCACGACCGAGAGTGAAGGTCACGGCTCCACAACCACGCAAAGGTCAGCGCCAGCTGCACCTCGGTATCGCTATATGGAACCCCGCCCGTTCGCGGGAAGAGCAGGGGTAGATGTGGATGCGTGGCTGACACATTACAAAAGGGTGAGCCGGTACATCGGCTGGAATGCCACCGACCAACTGGGAAATGTCACGCTGTTTCTCACGGCAACCGCCTTGATTTGGTACGAAAACCAGGAAGAGTCCTTAACAACGTGGGATCGTTTCGCCGAAGAACTCAAGAAATGCTTCGGTGACTCTGATTTGAAAAAGAAAAGTGCGGAACGCACGTTGGCTCAAAGAGCCCAGACTCCTGGAGAAACGTGTACCACCTACATAGAGGAGATTCTGATGCTCTGCAAGATCTTAGACCCGTATATGTCTGAAGAGGACGTGGTCGGACAACTTCTGAAGGGTATAGCATAGGACGTCTACATTTTTTTTGATGGGCAGGGAAGACCTCACGTCCGTATCCGCCGTCCAACATCACTGCCGTACATTCGAGAAGCTGAAGACCCGTCGTATTGCCCCGAAATTCGATAGGCTGGCAAATGTCACAACGGTCGCCAGCGTCGACGCAAGCCCGCCTGCCGACCTTGCCGCTACTATCAGGGCAATAGTGCGCGAAGAGCTACAGCGACAAGACACACTGGCCGACGACACTATTCATCGTCCGCCTACCTGTTCATCCTACTACCCGGCGCCGTTCGCTCCTCTGCCACCATCGGTATGTGCGACGGACTTTAGCGAAGCTGGAAATTCCTGGCCACGCCGAGACTCATTCGCGCCTGACCAGCGGTATGACCGACGCCTTCGTACCGGCTCCGCTCCACAAAGGCGGGCAGTTCCCGTTCAGCAAGCTGCTCCACTTCGTTCGGGTAGGCGAGCTTACACAGCGGGGCGCTCTCAGCAGTGGTTCGGCGAACAACCCCTGCCCGTCTGCTACAACTGTGGCATCGAAGGCCACATTGCCAAGTACTGCAAATACCAGCAGCCGCCAAGGTACGACCGCTCACCGAGATCCCACCTGTCTGGCTTTGCACGAACACCAACGTCCCCTGGAAGCGCGTCCCACGAGATACCAAGGCCGCTGCGACACCGTTCTCCGGCCTCTGACCGCAGTCTGACACCCCCGCCAGCCCCTCGCTCCAATCGGTCACCGTCTCCTAGGCGCCGCTACCCTTCGCCGCCGCCAGAAAACTAGTCGGCGCGACCGTTGGAGGTGAGGTCACTGGACAGTCTTCGATTTCCACAGAAACGCCTCCTTTAATTTGCATGTTTCGAAATAAGGTTCGTGTGCTAATCGACTGTGTCTCAACAATGGCCTTAGTGGACACAGGTGCAACCATATCAGCGATGACTCTAGCATTCAAACGCCTTCTTGGACGAAAGGTTATGTTCCGTTGGGACCGTGCCGATACATTTCGTGGAGTGAGCGGAGATGTCTTACAACCTGTTGGTGTTTGCCCAGTGACGGTTAGTTTGGGTGGCCAGAATTTTATCGCTGATTTTGCTGTTCTCTTTCATTCAACGCATGATGTGATTCTAGGACTTGATTTCTTGAATCTTTGTGGTGCCACTGTTGATTGCTGCACAGGAGAGATTACAGTAGATTCAATTGTTCCGGTAGCGTTTGTGGAACGCCCGCTCTGTATGAAAAGTACCCTTTGCGTGTCCGTCGACACAACTGTACCACCCTTGTCTGCCAAGTGTGTTCCTGTCGTCAGTTTCCCTGCAACCGAGACGACATTTGGTGCCACCGTAGAGCCCATTCACCTGAGCTGCATAAAGAAACTATTGTTGTTGTCGGTTGTGCAAGGGCACACTGGTTTGTGGGTGATCAACGACTCCAATGAACCTCCGGTACTGCCAGAGGGTCTACAACTTGCTAAGATCCGTCGACATCAGGTGTTCTTCCTTGCCATCCTTGCATAGAGTAGTGATTCTCCGGATAAGCCCGATTCCGATCATTTGCACGCCAGGGTCACCTCCATATTGGCAATGATTGACAAGTCTCTCAGCACCAATGAGCGTAATGGCCTGGCGAGTATTTTGCGCAAACATGCTGGTCTTTTCGATTTCGCACAGCTACAGGCTCCACTGTAATTCCCCGCTTCTCGTGTAAAGCACCGCATAGATACGGCATACCACAGACCTCTTCAACAAAAGCCATACCGGGTATCGCCTTCGGAACGCGCATTGATAAATGAACAGGCTGGCGAGATGCTAAAAAAGAATGTGATTCAGGAATCATGCAGTCCGTGGGCCGCTCCCGTAATATTGGTCAAGGAGAAAGATGGAACATGGCGATTTTGCGTTGACTACCGCCGTCTCAACGCCATCACAAAGAAGGACATGTACCCACTACCACGTATTGACGATGCTATAGACTGTCTTTCATCAGCCTCCTACTTTTCGTCTGTTGATTTGAGGTCACGGTATTGGCGAATTCCAATGCATGAGAAAGACAAAGTGAAAACGGCATTTGTTACACCAGATAGACTTTTTGAAATCAATGTGATGCCATTCGGACTATGCAATGCGCCTGCAACTTTTGAGTGCTTCATGGAAAACATTCTGCGTGGTTTGAAGTGGGAAGTATGCTTGTGTTGTCTGGACGATGTTGTGATTTTTGGGCGCACTTTCTGTGAGCACAACACAAGCCTCGACCTCGTGCTTAACTGCCTAAGCAAAGCACACTTGGTGCTGAATTCAAAAAAAATGTCGTTTAGGAGAGCACCAAACACTCGTCCTTGGACACTTGGTGAACAAAGAAGGCATACGGCTGGATCACACGAAAACTATTGCAGTGGAGGCGTTCAAGCAACCTCACTCAGCGAAAGAACTACGCAGCTTTTTGGGCCTCTGCTCGTACTTCCGTCGATTCATTCCTGGATTTGCCAATATCGCGCTCTCACTCACGTGCCTGCTTCAGAAAGGCGTGCCATTTGACTGGACTACGGAATGTACGTCCGCTTTTTCTGAGTTAAAGTTCCTTTTAACATCCCATCCGATTCTTCGACACTTTGATCCTCTGGCTCCCGCATAACTTCACACAGACGCTAGCGGTGTCGGTGTAGGCGCCGTGTTGGTTCAACGCTTGGATACCAGAGAACATGTCGTTGCGTATGCAAGTCGCTCCCTAAGTAAGTCCGAACGTAGCTATACCGTCACAGAGCAAGAATGCCTCGCCGTAGTCTTCGTGGTGCAGCAGTTCCGGTCCTACCTGTACGGACGCCCCTTTACCATCATGACAGATTATCATTCGTTCTGCTGGCTGGTCAATCTGCGCGACCCATCTGGTCGACTAGCGCACTGGACACTCCGTCTGCAGTAATACGACTTTACAGTTTCCTATAAAACCGGCCGTCGTCACGCTGATGCAGATTGTCTTTCGCGACTACCGCTTCCATCGACGGACTGCGACGCGGGCAACTTTGACACCTACATCGCGCCATTAGACCTGCCATTTCCTGATACGAATGCCTTTAAGATTGAGCAGCAAAGGGACCACACCATACAGGAGCTCCTTCCTACTGAGTCAAGACCATCGGCGACTCGCTTCTGCATGCGCGACGGACTTGTGTACAAAAAGAACTATGCTACCACTGGCTAACGATATCTTCTCGTGGTTCCAAAGAGCCTTCGCGTTTCCGTCTTGCAGGCTATGCATGATGACCCAACGTCCGGCCATCTAGGCACAGCGAAAACTCTTTTCCGGCTTCAAGAAAGATTTTACTGGCCGAAAATGCGCCAGACGACGGAACAGTATGCCTCTAGTTGCAACGAGTGCCAACGCTGCAAGCGCCCTACCAGTGCTCCTCCAGGGCGACTTCATCCTATTCCATCCCCTAGAACTCCATTCGAGCAAGTTGGGATTGACCTTCTAGGTATCTTTCCGAGGTCTTCTAATGGCAATCGCTTGATAGTCGTATGTACCGATCACTTAACACGGTACTGCGAGACAGCTGCTGTACCATCGGCAACTGCAGCTGACGTGTGTTTATTCATGCTGCGTTTTGTGGTTCTACGACATGGACCTCCTAAAATTGTTATCAGTGATCGTGGGCGACAATTCCCTGCAGACGTTGTAGAAGAGATGCTTCGTCTATGCGCTTCAAGCTTTCGGCACTCTACGCCATATCATCCCCAAACAAGTGGCCTGACGGAACAAACTAACAGGACTCTCACGAACATGCTTTCTATGTATGTCGCAGCAGATCACAAGAACTGGGATGACGTGCTACCTTTTATCACCTACGCATTTAACACCGCACAGCATGAGACTACCAGCTACAGCCCGTTTTTTCTTCTGCATGCTCGGCCACCTCGTCATACCCTCGATACCGTCTTCCCGTTTATGGACCACCATGAATCCGGTATATCCGAGATCGTCTGCCGTGCAGAAGAAGCCCGACGTCTTGCTTACCTGCGCACCCTCGCTTCGCAAGATCGCTCGAAGACACGTTTTGACCGTCAACGTCGACACGTGACGTATAATCGCGGAGACCACGTGTTGCTGTGGACGCCAAATAGGAAACGTGGGTTGTGTGAAAACTTGCTGGCACACTATGCGGGACCTTATGTTGTTTTAGACCGCTTAAGCGATGTAACTTACTGCGTAGAACGTCTTCATTCAAATGGCCGACGTTCTGCAAAGACTGAACTAGTTCACATAGCACGTTTGAAGCGCTATATTCCCAAAGAGACTCTTTAACTCGCCCGGTGGGCTTCGTCTGCGCGGAGGGAAATGTTACTGCATATGTGATTTGGGTATGAGCCGGTGGGTAGCGGGGAACAGGCAGATTAGAGAAGAGGACGTTCGGCTAGCGAGATAGGCCTCCGGTGCTGACCCCTTGAAGTCTACCAGTACGCCTCAGCGTAATAAAAACATTACTAAACGTAACAATATGTATAGCCTTGTGTTTCCTACAAAATGTGTGATGTTGGCTTTTGTGCAAAAGAAGAGGAGTAGCCGGCGCCACGCATTGGCACCAACCTCTCCTTACATAAATTTATTTAAAAAAGAACTAAAACAATCACAGCAAAATTATGGATTGAGTGATAATGCATGGGGAGAGGCATCCATCAGTCCTTCTGCGCTTCCGTTTGTGCGTCCGTTCTGCAC
Organism: Rhipicephalus microplus; assembly: GCF_043290135.1. Classification (NCBI taxonomy): domain Eukaryota; kingdom Metazoa; phylum Arthropoda; class Arachnida; order Ixodida; family Ixodidae; genus Rhipicephalus; species Rhipicephalus microplus. The sequence goes on along the minus strand of NC_134700.1, from coordinate 118,490,082 downwards.
TCACTCATCCCTCTGTGCGTCCATCCGTGCGTCCATCCGTTCCTCCATGCATTCGTTCATGCGCCTGTCCGTCCGTCCAACTAGTGAACACTCCAAGTAACGCCACCTCCCATCTTTTCATGGCATAATTATCATATAGATGTACCGCCGTCCAGGGGAGATTGCATGGATTAAAACGACGTGGCTACTACATACAGGAGACGCACCTAAGGAGCTTCGCCACTAAAAACAAACATTTGTATTGGTATATGGTTAGAGCAAAGAACACTCGTACAATGTTTCGTTATTCTTCGCTTAATTCGTCTTCAGTAGCACCTTAGCAACAGTGCACACACACCCACTGTGATACGTACGTATGAAAACCAGGGAACGTAATGAGATATATGCCTAGTTTTGTGGAACATCCGAAGCTGCATAAAAAGAACATATACCATCATTAAATGAAAGTCTACATGATGGAGCGCATAAATCAAACGCTAACCGACGTGAATTACATATGCAATAAACAATTCTCAGCTTGTTTAATTTCGTAATGGCGCTGACAAAGCGAACAGGGACTTTAACACCAACGCAATTGTGGAATGGCTGCATTATATTACGCTCTCTTCTGTAGCAATGTCCACACCACGGAATGAGCAGTAACTTCCCACAACTTCCTGGTAATTAATGGTGGCATACAGAACAAGTTAGTGACACAAAAGGCTAGTGCAACACTGAAGGCCCGCCCGGACTTATTCTGAGGGCTGTTGCTTGTCGGCAATTTCATGCAGCCATTAATGAAAGTGGGCGCGAGGCAAGCAGGTCATTTAAGGCTCTTTTACATTTTTATGATCTGCTGATGGTGAGCAGTGTGAAGCGCTGAAGCTCACTCTTTTTTCCTGGCTCCTTCTCACAACACGCTAGGTAAACTCGGCTTTTTTAGATCCGTTTTGTGTTTTTCTACCCTATATTTTCTGTTTATTTTATGAATACCTATAAATCCATAGTTCGGATTCCTTGAGAACACAAGCTTCGCGCTGTTCGCGTTGAGGTAGTCGTGAGAGAAAGCAAGCGCTCTTTACGTGAGCGAAGTGTACCCATTAACCGAAGTACTTATAATACACAAAAATATTCATACGGAGATAAGTGATGGCTATCCTAAATAGCGTAATAAAAGTTTTCCGTGGCGTTTGTCACAGCCGCACCTGCGTCGTACGCTATTCTCTTGGGGACCCCAGTTACGTGACGGAAATAGCAGGCACATGCAAATATTTGAATCTTTGAGTGCGCTATTCCAAACGTGTCAAAATCAGCTCAAAACAGAATGCATATCTGCTGTTAAGACACTACAGGTCACCGACATCGTCTTTCTGTGCTGTGTTTGCTACTTCATTGTTTTTGTTGATTGATACGTCTGCATCTAAAAAGGAATAAAAAGGTAAAGGGCAGTGCAGACCCAAAGTAACTGCAAGATGCGTCACGGCAGGCTGTCCTGAATTGCACTGTTCATGTGCTCCTGAGTCTCGACACTCATTTTTACATTGAGAACACCACCCGACACTTAGACCGATTCCCCAGGTCACTGACCGTTTGGCGATCGAATGCACTTCACCAAGAAATGAGCATTTTCACTATGTTTTTGAGGATTGCATCTATCTAAAGCCGTGTTCTCAGTGTTGCAGTTGGTAGATGGTTATAATCGCTACATCAAAGCACGTGTCATTGGTCTTAGTGATGCATTCATAAAAGGAAGCTTTCCAAGTCCGTGCCATTAGGGGAGGGGGTGCCCTAGTTTTTCCCATCCTTTGTTATTTTGATGTACAGCAGTTTGACGGTAAAATTACGTAAATATGCGTTTATGAAAAGGCGAAGACTATCAGCAGATGAAACTAACCCAAACAAATGCCTCCTGACGGGCCTTCAGCAAGCAAGAAGAATACGACACCAATTTTACGACTAAAGTGTTTCTGTTTTATAGACATAGTGACAACGCGTGATACATAAAATTTGGACCAGTAAGTTTTTCATAGAATGGTATGTTAAGTATGTTAGAGAAATGACGTACTAAAACCAGCAAAGCATCCGCTCTCGTTCTCCAAATAAAATCAGTTTAATGCTCTTGTGGGGCAACCTCCTTTTTATCTTTCATGTTTTACAAAGAGATTTAGGTTTTAAGGCTCAAACGCTATCAAGAAGAAGAAGAAGAAAACTTCATTTGCGAAAAACACTTTGTTACGGCTAAAACAGTGCAACGCCACGTGGTCGCACCTCTATTCCAAGGCACCGCTGGCTTCCGCCATCCTTTCAGCCCTCCTGTCTAGCCTCCGCTGGTCCTCAAGGGCTGAGCTGGACAGCATTGCCTCCCACATTTCTCTGCTGTAGTCTTCTTCGTGTTCTTCGGGGTGTGCTGTACATGCTCACGTGATGTGGTAGAGCATCGGTGTGCTTTCACACCACGGGCATATGGCTCTAGTATGCTGTTGGGTAGTACGTAGGCAATCTTTGGATGTATTTGTATGTGTTAGTTTGCAGCCCGCGTAACGTCACAGAATACATGGCCAAAAGGTTCTTGCGGGGTTATGCCTTTGCGAACCTCTGTAGTATTGCAGGATCTCTTTGTAAATGGGATCGATGGGTGTCGGGTCCTCCACTGTGTTGCCATTGCCAGCTGTATCTCGGTAATTAGTGAATGCTCCATCCGCGTCATCTGCGTAAAGGTTCCCAGTAACGCCTGCAGGTCCCTGGGCCCAAGTAATTGTTGGGGTATAGCATACATGAAGCTGTCTGCTAATTTGAGTGAGTATTTGGTGTGCCTTGGAGCCGATTTTTCTTTTCTGATAACTTCTGCATACGGCCTGAGAATCTGTGATAATAGTCAGCGCAGTGTTGTGCTCCATGACTTTTCTTATCACTAAGGCAATGACAATATCTTCTCTTTCTGTGACAGTTGCGTGAGAAACCGAAGCACAGGCTGTGATCTTACCGCTTCTGTTTACCACAACCACTACCATATTTTTTGCGTTGTCCCAGTATGGCGAAGAGTCCGTGAATCTCGAAATAATCGAAAACCTTGTTTTGTTGACGTATGCCACACGAGCTTTTCTCCACACTGCTTGTAACGTCGTATTTGTGTTTTGTGATACAGGTGATACCCTATACAAATCTCTGACCTGGCAAGGTACTGCCTTGAAATTTTGGTGTGTGCTTATACACCTTTCAAGGTTGACTCTTTGAAGAAGAGCTCTGCCTGCTGGATTTTGCACCAATCCGGTCCACGGAGCTGTGATTTAGGCCTCAGCTAGCTCATAAAAGGTCTTGTGGAAGCCGAGTTATAGAAGCTTTTCATTAGAAGGGTTGCATGGCAACTTTAACAATGTCTTATAGGCCGTCCTTATATTTTGATAAGCTCTGCCTTCTTCCTCCCTATTCAGGGCATTGTTAGGGAGCGAGTACATTACTCTGCTTACTAGCACGCTTTTCACAAGTCTGAAAGAGTCATGCTCCCCCATTCCTCTCCAACTACGGGCCACACACGCTATGATTCGATTAATCTGTTGCGTTGTTTTTCTGGTTAGGTTGAAAGTGTGGAAACATCTGTTGTTCGATTGTAGCCACAATCCCAGCACTATAAGTGTTGACTGCTCCGGAATAACTGTCGCCTTAAGCCATAAAGTTGTGTTTTGCCTTCTCGATGCTGAAAAGAAACGGTGCTAAAGTACTGCCAATATCAGCATTGATCACAGACATTTCATTGTTCATGACTTTCATGTCAATGAAGGGCTGGTATTGAGTAATGGCACGTCTGTCCCACTTGCATCATAAACATTCATATTTTCTATACACCTCGTGTGTTTGAACAATCCATTCCGCGGAAGCATATGATATTAAATACAAGAGTTATTTATCCAGGTGAAAAGAAAAAAAACCACCTTTAGCTCGTTAACAGGAGCGATATCCGTGTTAAAAAAACAAGAAAAGTCTGTTGTGTATATAATGAGCAGGGACGAACATGGCGGCACTAATGGAAATGAGACATCTGTGCGAAGTCACTGTGGTCATTATGGAAATGGAAGAAGGCCTAAAGCATTTGCTGGTTATGTTCCATTACGTCTTATGGCACACAGCACCGACAGAACCTAAGGTAGGCAGGCTCTCCTGACCATCGCCGACCGCATCGGATTGCTTCCATGAAGTCTCACGATGCCTTTTGCTGTGCAGCGACATCAACGCAGCGGTAATCACTTCCACTTTCTTCGCACTCCCTGCATCTCGCCAATGTGCATTAGCTGTAATCTTCCTGTATACGTGCTCATTTCTCCCACGTTAATTCTTTTTACTCGCTTGTATTTTATACAAAAGGCGTGTTTACTGTGACTATGAAACACACTTGCTGCCTATATCCTTTCATACTTGCCGCATGAAAACGTATTGCTTCAAAGTTTTAGGGGCGAAGCTCCTTATAGCGGCACCCGTTCGTCCCTCGTAGCCGTTGTAGTATGTAACGAGTATAACATTTTGACCTCCAAGGTGGTTCCGGTGAGAGATTTTTTCTGTGCGTTGTTGAACAATAAAAAATAGTGCTCAATGTACATTCCAATGGCTGCGAATGGGGAATGAGAGAGAGGAGCATTCGCCTTTTAGTTAACGCGCACACTGCGATCCCCACTAGCAGCCATTGGCATGTACATTGAACACTATCTGACAACAAAGGGTTGCTACGTTATACTCGCTGGGTGTAACCTGTTTAGCTTTAGAAAGGTTTAGCGAGTGTTCAGCCGCAGCGCCATGAATACAATGAACTAGTATATACCACGAAAGAACTCGATGTGGTTAAAGGTAGGAACTAGATACGAAGTGCAAGCCGTAAGAAAATAAAAGCCGAATTCTCCTGTCTCTCATTCCCCCTTAGCAGCCATTGGCATGTACATTGAGCACTATCTGACAAGAAACGGTTGCTACGTTATACTCGCTGGGCGTAATCTCCTTGGTTTTAGAAAGGTTTAGCGAGCGTTGGGCCGCAGTGCCATGAACTAGTATATACCATGAACTCGAGGTGGTTAAATGTGGGAAGTAGACACGAAGCGGAAGCCGTAAGAAAGTGTGCGTGTGCCTCCTCTCGTTCAGTTCTTGGAATGATCGCTGGACGGTGGTGCTTCTATATGAGGAATGTATGATGAAAAGATGCGAGATGGTGGTACTTGGAGTGTTGAATAGGTGGACGAACGGACACACAAACAGATGCATGGACGGACGCGCGGATGGCTGAATGGACGGATGGACGCATGGACGAATGCAGGAACGGATGCATGGACGAACGCAGGGACGGACGCAAGGATGAACTTGCGAACTAATGAACAGACGCACGCACGGACGGGCGGATGGACGCACGTGTGGCCACACAGACGCACGCATGGACGGACGGAAGCAAAAACGAATGGATGGAAGGATGCTTCGCCCCACTCTCCATCATTCACTCCCTGCATATGCTGCCATATTTTTGATGTTTAGCGCGAACCTCACACTAATTCTCTGTTAAAGGATTCAGGTTTTTCAATTTTTGCTTGCAGCTTCAAATGCGCACAGCACCGACGTTCAGGGTTCGGTTTCGCGTATTGCAGTTCTTTTTACTAAATATGGAAGCTAAAGAAAAATTTTCTAGCCCTTTTACACATGAAATATTCCTTGTGCTCAGATTTGGGTGCATAATAAAGAGTCGCACGTTGTCTAAATTTCCGCAGCCCTAACCTACGACATCTCTGATAATCATATGGTGGTTTTAGGGCGTTAAAACAGACATATTATCACTAATCATTAAATATGGCAGATGAGCTTGCAGTTTTTAAGAGGGCGAGAACTACACTGTTGAACAGTAAAATGGCCCGCTATATAATAACTTCAAACGTTTCGACGTGACGATAACATTGGCATACTATAGATACGTAGGCTTGTTTGCCGGTGAGCTTCGAATATTACTTGCTACTCTAAGAGTGCAGCTAGTTAGCGCACTGCATACAGAGAGAGACCAAAAATTTTGTTCGCTGTTTCCTTAAACCCTTTCAACATATTGAGATGCTGATAAGTGGCATGTCAATAAAAGAAGACTAGCAAAAATTACCGACAATTATGCAATATTCAGCGTCTCTTGGCGTAATAGGCGCCAAGAGAAACAGTGTTCAGCGATTGGTGTAGCCGTATAGTGTAGCCATTATCTGTGCTGAGCACCTAAAATCACTTTGCAATTGCTTTTTTTATTTTTCGTGCCATCTGAAGCTAACGCTTAATTTTTGCTTTCCCGAGCCACGGCTGATCAGATACTGCCTAGACATACTCACAGAAGTAAACCGGTTAATATTATATTAGCTGCCCTTCAGTCTTCCTTTTTTATGGCTATAAAGTCGGGCTTATTTTATTTACCGTGCGAATGCTTGTGCTTAGAAAAGAGCACCATTTACCGAATTATATCTTTATGCTGTGAATTCAACGAATACCCAAATGGCAAGAGCTTCCCGAAACACATCACTGAGCTAAAAAAACAAAAACAATTATTTATACGCGCCCGGGACCATTGCCTTTCTGCTCGGGCCTTTTTTTTTACAAACCGTTAATCTCCTAGTGCTCCCCAGACAAGAGCAACCATTATTCGCGAAGGGCGTAGATGAATTTCTTGTGGCTATTTCGGCAAAGCGTTAATGAGAGCCGCGTTTCAGCATCATCTATTTGATTCGCGCGTGCAAAGTGTCCCAATTCTACGGTCACACATCGCGATACCTACACACACACACACACACACACATCTAACAATATATATATATATATATATATATATATATATATATATATATATATATATATATATATATATATATATATATATTGTTAGATGGTATCCAGTACCCTCAAGACTCTTCTTTATTGCCGTGAGTGTGCGCCCCACAACCTATACTTGAGTGGTGATGATGAGTATGTAGAGATGAAAAGATATGACGCATAAATAATGCTCAATGCTCACACCTATTTTCCCCCATCCACTTGAGCGGCCGCCCGGTCGAGACTTACCCCCGTATTCAAAAACGTCCCTTAACTCAACGCTCCACCTTCACTTGAGAAAGCCGATGGAAGCGCCGTCTCTAGTTTCGACAAGTCACTGCACAACAGCGATAATCTGCTGCGATTCTTCAGTAGTGCAGAGCCATTTTCAGCCGAGCGGCGGCGCAGTGCTCAACTCTGTCAAGTGAAGGGTGAAAGTGGAGTCGAGGAGCGTTTGTGAATACGAGGGTTAGGCGGGAAAGGTACGGCGAACAAAGGGTTTAAGACGTGAAACGTGGACTATCTCGGAGGCATGGTAACTACGGGCCGAGGAACCCTCGACGAGAGTGACAAGGTAATTGACAGGAGATGTTCGTTCTCAAACAATGTAAGGTCACAGAAAGCCTGACTGAAACTTTTCACTCAATCCGGGTGTACGAACAGGTGTCCAAAGTAGTACTTCATCTCCAGGACGAAAGGTGACGTCTCGACAAAAGCTGTCATAGCGTTGCTTGCGGTCTTGTTGACTAGCCTCCGTGTTGAGTTTGCACGTTGATGTGCGTCAGCGAGCCTGGAGACGAAATGTTCTGAAGTAGTCGTGGGCATTTTTGTTGTTACATTGAAGAAAGCGGCGTCAATGGTGAATGTCGGCGCACGACCATAGACGAGGAAGCAAGGTGACTACCCGGTGGTTCGTTGAACAGCGGTGTTGTGTGCAAACGTTACGAATGGCAAGATTTTGTCCCAGTTGATGGGGTTCGGTCCGATGTGCATGGATACCATGTCGATTAGAGTCCGGTGGAATCGCTCTGTCAGGTCATTTGTCTGCTGGTGGTAAGCGGATATGGTCCTATGAATTGTGCCACAAGTTTTGGAATTTCGTCATGAATATGGACAGGAAGGTCTTGCCTCGGTCACACAACAACGCGCGAGGTGCACCATGACGCAACACAATGGCTTCTAAAAGGAAGGCGGCAACGTCTGAGGCAGGGCTAGTGTGTAGAGGAGCAGTCTCCGCGTATCGTCTGAGGTGGTCGACGGCTGTGACGATCCAGCGGTGGCCCGCTGGCGTTACGGGAAGTGGCCCAACGAGGTCTATTCCGACAACGACAAAAGGTGTATCGGCACATGGAATGGGTTGTGCCCCGCCGTGGTGGTCTAGTGGCTAAGGTACTCGGCTGCTGACCCGCAGGTCGCGGGTTCGAATCCCGGCTGCGGCGGCTGCATTTCTGATGGAGGCGGAAATGTAGGCCCGTGTACTCAGGTTTGGGTGCACGTTAAAGAACCCCAGGTGGTCGAAATTTCCGGAGCCCTCCACTACGGCGTCTCTCATAATCATATGGTGGTTTTGGGACGTTAAACCCCACAAATCAAATCAAACAACATGGAATGGGTTGTATTAGGCCAGCAGGAGCAGAAGTTGGTCGTTTCTGGCGTTGACTAAGTGCGCAAGAAGCGACCTAATTAGTCACAAAGGTAGAAAGACTAGGCCAGAAAAAACGGCTTTTAGCGCGGTTGTAGGTCTTTTGAAATCCTAAGTGTCCAGCTCACGGGTCGTCGTGCAAAGCTTCGAGAACTTCTTTTCGCAGCGAACGGGGAAGTACTGGCACCCACCGATGCCCATCCGCATTGTAAGTATAGCGCTGCAGGACATTGTTCTCTAGCTTGAACTGCCGTAGCTGACGACGTAGTCTGGCATTAGGTGGTGAAGGCGAGCCATTCAAGTATCCGATGATGCGGTAACAGAAGGGGTCATCTCATTGACACGCGGCTAACTGAGCGCTGCTTTTAAAAGATAGTGAGCAGGCAACTGCTAGGGGTGATAACGTCAGTGAAGAAGAAGCCACTTGATTACCTGAGGGACATTGAGAATGCGTGGTTGGAGACGACAGTGGCAGAGGGTAGCGAGAGAGAGCGTTGGCATCCTGATGATGTTTGCCATACCTGTACACAACGTCAAAAGTGTACTCTTTCAAACGGAGTTTCCAGTGACCGAGTCACCGACACAAATTCTTCAGCGAGGACAACCAGCATAGGGCTTCGTGATCGATAATCCCAGTGAAGTAGCGTCCATACAGATAAGGTCGAAATTTCTGGATGGCCCAAATGACAACGAGACATTCCTGCTCTGTTATAGTAGTTCCTCTACGCAGGTGTTAGTGAGTGGCTGGCATACGCAACTACTCGCTCACGTGAAGTGTCATCGCGCTGGAGGAGAACAGCACCGATTCCGTGGTTGCTAGCATCTGTGTACATTAAAGTGGGTGCGCTCTCATGGAAGTGAAGGAGGATAGAGTCTGATGTCAAAGCACGCTTAAGGGCTCGGAAAGCACACTCACACTCGTCAGTCCATGTGTAGGCCGTTCCTGATGTCAGTAAATTGTGTAACGGCCCCGCATGGCAGCAAAGTGACTGATGAAGCGGCGGAAGTAAGACGACAGGCCCACGAAACTTCGCAATTGCTTTTGATTGTCCGGACGTGGAAAACTAATTATGGCAGCATTCCAGTCGGGGTTGGGTCGGACGCCATCGTTGCTGAGAAGGTGACCCAACACTTGGATGTTTGTGCTGGCAAAGTGGCACTTCATTGTATTGAGCTGTAGGCCAGCGTTCGAAACGCACGTTAGAATTCCGTCCAAACCCTTACGGCGCTGCGGAAAAGTAGAGTAAATTGCGAAGTCGTCTATCTAACATAAGCAGGTTTTCCACTTGAGACCACGTAAGACAGTATCTATAATGTTCTCGAATGTTGCTTGAGTGTTGCATAAGCCAAAAGGCATGACCTTAAACTCGTAAAGCCCGTCAGGCATTGCAAACGCCGTTTTTTCCTTGTCTGCTTCGCGCATAGGTATTTGCCAATACCCGGGTCGGAGGTCGAGGCTTGAGAAGTATTCTGCGCCTTGTAGGGAGTCCAGGGCATCATCTATGCGTGGCAACGTATATACGTCTTTTTTCGTGATCTTATTGAGCGCTCTGTAATCAACACAAAAGCGGACAGAGCCACCACTGGAGACGACAAAGAGCTGGATGAAAGTCAAATAATATCCCGTTTGAGCATGTCGGCGACGCTTTCCTGAATGAATTGCCGTTCCGCCGAAGACAAATGGCATGGGCGGCGGTGCGCGATGGAGCTGCCTTCGGTTTCGATGCTGTGCTCTGCAATGGAGGTGCGGCCCAGAACTTTGAATTGTACGTCCAACGAAAGGCCGTGGTTTCGGAGAATGTCCAAGAAATCTGTCTTTTGCTCGGCAGTGAGGTGAGGACTTATGGTAGCATTTAAAGAAACAGTGGTAGCCTTGATATCAGTAGTAGCAAACAAAGGCGGTGATTCTGCGTGAAGGGGAACCAGCGAAAAAGGCTCGCTGTCAGCGACGCCACTCTCAGCAGTGCCCTGGGGCAGCATCACTGGCGAAGAAGTTGGATTCAAGGCGGGGACCAATGCTTTACTGTCGTTAAACCACACAAGGCCAGGTGCGATGGTAAGCCCCGCAGGTTTGGAGTGAACTGATGGAGCTATGAACAAGTCACCGTTAACTATAGTACCCGAAGCGATACTATGGTATCCGAAGCGGATACTATCTCGTTTGAGCATGTCGGCGACGTATATATATATATTATGACGACTCGGTTGTAACGAGGTTTATTGGCCGTGAACTCGGGAACGAACAAGCGCAACGGACCCGATAATGAAGCGCACGTTCAAAGAAGATGATGATTGTCAGCCAGAACATATGATGATGATTGGCTGCTCTTCAGATGAGGATGAAGCGCATAATAGATGCCTACACTGATCCCCCCCTCGTGGAAACGGCCAGCCAGGCCGCTGCGGGCGGGTAGTCAAGGTGACGAGGAACGTCGTGTGAAAAACTTCTTGCGGGAAACGTGTTCATCTTCGGTGCTGCGGTAACGGCAGTCAGTTGGCACGACAAGAGGCGTCAACCGATAGTTGACAGGTGAAGTCTGCTCTAAAACAACATTTGGGCCGATGAATCGAGGCTGGAACTTGTCGCAGAGACCAGGTGTGCGAATTGATGTCAATAGCAGCACCTCGTCACCTGGTCGGAATGATACCACACGATGAGAGGTGTCATGGACGGCCTTCCTTGCTTGTTGCGTAGCTTCCGTGTTCATACGAGCGCGCTGGCGGCACGGGGCAAGGCGAGAAATATATTCTTCGCAAGAAGATGGTGATGGAGGGTCATTGCTGGTGAAGAAGGAAACATCGATAAAGAATGTACGTGAACGTCCGTAAACGTGATAAAACAGTGAGTAGCCGGTTGTGCGCTGAACAGCGGTGTTGTAGGCGAACGTGAGGAACGGTGGAAGTTTATCCCAGTTTCTGTGATCCGGTTGAATGTATACGGCGATCATGTCGGCAAGGGTTCGATGAAATCTCTCGGTCAGACCGTTTGTTTGAGGATGGTAGCTGGACGCCATCTTGTGTGTAGTACCAGAAACGCGAAGAACTTCACCTAAAAGCTGTGATAAGAACACCTTTCCACGGTCACTTAGAAGTACACGAGGAGCACCATGACGAAGTATTATGGCCTGAAGGACGAAGTCAGCAACTTCCGATGCTGAACCAGTAGGTACTGAAGTTGTCTCGGCGTAGCGTGTCATATGGTCTACGGCACTGATTATCCATCTATTTCCAGCGCCAGTAACAGGAAGGGGCCCATAAAGATCGACACCAACGACCTCGAAAGGTGTTGTAGGGCACGTCATTGGCTATAACTTATCAGCCGGGGGAGATGTCGGAAGTTTGCGAAGTTGGCACGGAGAGCAGGAACCCACGTACTTTGCTACGCTGGTAGAAATCCCAGGCCAATAAAAGCGGCTTCGAATGCGGTCGTAGGTTTTGTGAAAGCCGAGGTGGCCAGCAGTCAAATCGTCATGAAAGGCGTTAAGTACATGATGTTGAGAAGCGCGTGGCAGAACAGGTACCCAGCGTTGGCTGTCAGGATGATATATGTGACGATACAGCACACCGTCCTGAAATTTGAAGTGCTCGAGTTGTCGACGAAGGCGTGCATTGGGTGGACGCGTAGCTCCTGAGAGGTGGTCTATAATGCGCCGACAATACGGGTCAGCTTGCTGGCGAGAACTGAGGGGTTGTTCATCGTCGATTGGCGGTTGGTACAGCGAGGCGAGCAAGGCAACAGAAGGGGGAGTTACGTCCGCACTGGTGTCGTTGGAGGTGGCAGCTGGAGTGTCGAACGAAGCCGTAGGTAGTGGGCAACGAGAAAGAGTGTCGGCGTCTTGATGTTTTTTGCCCGATTTATAAATAATCTCAAACTGATACTCCTGTAGGCGTAAAATACAACGACCCAAGCGTCGAGACAAGTTCTTCATTGTAGAAAGCCAGCACAAGGCGTGGTGGTCCGTTACGATGGTGAATTGACGGCCGTACAGATAAGGACGGAACTTTTGTATGGACAAACCACAGCGAGGCACTCCTGCTCAGTGATGGTATAGTTCTTTTTAGTAGAAGTAAGCACTCGGCTAGCACATGCGATGACCCTTTCCCGTCCAGAGTTATCGCGTTGGAGGAAAACAGCACCTATACCGCAACCGCTGGCGTCGGTATGCAGGAGTGGTTGGGCGGTATCATCAAAATGACAGAGTACAGGCTCTGACGTCAAAGCTTTCTTCAATAGGTCAAACGCCGACTGACATTCCTCGGACCACACAAAAGGTGCATTAGAAGCAAGTAGTTTGTGAAGTGGCGCAGCTATTGAAGCGAAATTTCGTATGAAGCGACGAAAATAGGAAGCGAGGCCAAGAAAACTTAGCAAATCCTTAAGTCTTGTGAGTCGTGGAAATCGAAGGACGGCAGCGATCTTTTCGGGATCAGGGCGAATACCGTCCTTGCTGACGACATGACCGAGAACCTTGATGGATTTGGTGGCGAAACGGCATTTCTTAGTGTTGAGCTGCAGACCCGCACCGGCGAGGCACGTTCGGACGTCATCCAAGTGCCTCAGGTGCTGAGAAATTCTTGATGAAAAGATGATAATGTCATCAAGGTAGCAGAAACACGTCTTCCATTTGAGACTACGCATGACGGTGTAGATCATGCGTTCAAACGTCGCGGGCGTATTGCAGAGCCCGAAAGGCATCACGTTAAATTCGTATAGGCCATCGGGGGTTGCAAATGCTGTTTTTTCTTTGTCGTCATCGTGCATGGGAATTGGCCAATATCCCGAACGCAAATCAAGGCTTGAAAAGTATTCGGCGTTTTGCAGTGAATCAAGGGCGTCGTCGATGCGTGGCATGGGGTATACCTCCTTGCGTGTGATGTTGTTTAGTGCCTGGTAATCAACGCAAAAGCGCACGAAGCCATCTTTTTTACGTACCAAAACAACAGGGGATGACCAAGGGCTAGTTGATGGACGAATTATTTCTCGTTGGAGCATGTCAGCGACGTTTTCCTCGATGATTTTTCGCTCAGCGAGAGACACGCGGTACGGGCGACGATGTGCAATAGATGTTCCCTCCGTCTGAATGCGATGCGCTGCAGTAGTAGTTCAGCCCAACGTTGAGGAGCAGATGTCGAAAGAATCGGCGTGTTTCGTTAATAACGCAAGCAACTGCTGCGCCTGCATAGCTGTTAAGTCATCACTGATAAGGGCTGTGAAGTGAGAGGATGATCCAGGCTTACTCATAGAACGGTCGTTCGTAGAGGCAGGTTTAAGTGGCGTGACGCTGACAGGCTCAGCATCCACAACACAGGCTACTGCAGTGCCCTCTGGCAGGAGAACTTTCTCTGGCATTTTATTCGTAGCAATGACGAGCGCGGAGCCATGGTGAAAGCGTACGACACCTTACGCAAGGGCTACGCCTTTAGCGACGCAATTCGACAAAGGGGACACCAAGACATCACCGTGGTCGATGTCCTTAGAGGTCAGGGTCACAATTCGTTCTTGATGTGGCGGTAGTTCGAGATCTTCACGAGCGAATAGGCGTAGTGGAGTGGCTTGTAGACGCCTTCGTCGAACATGGAGTCCGTATTAGTTAGGTGCAGAATCCGTTCACCACAACATATAGCGGCTGAAGAAGAAGATAGGAAGTCCCACCCTAGAATTAGCTGGTGAGAGCACCGGGTAAGCACAGTGAACTCGATGTAATGCAAAATGTCATCAATAAACACACGAGCAGTACAAAGGGCAAAAGGGCGGATAGTGTTCCCCTGGGCTTCGACTAGATTGGGTCCATTATAAGGTGTCATTACTTTTTTCAGGCGTTTGGACAAATCATACCTAATCACAGAAACTGTAGCACCGGTGTCCACTAAAGCGTCCACGAGAACTCCTTCCACCGTAACAGAAACCATGTTGAACGGGCGTGCTGGAGGAATATGAGTCCTACTGTTACATGCAGTTTCTCCTCCGAAAACTGCATCATTTAGTTTTCCGACCGGTAGTCAGTCGTAAACGAGGCTGGCCGAAGAGGAGAGGAGGAGCGACGGAAGGGTGAAGGTGATCGGCGTCGGCTTGAACGGTAAGTGTTCCGCGTCTCAGTCGACGCGGGTGGAGATGGAGACCGCTGCTGTCCAGATGAATAACGCTGAGCGTAAGAATCCCCACTGGAAAAGTCCCGTTCGCGCATGTCGTACCCACGACGCTCGTTCTACTGGCGCTTGCGGCAGAAGCGCGATATATGGCCACGATATCCACAGTAAAAGCATGTTGGGCGAGACGGGCGCCAAGGCGGGTAGTAGATGGCGTTCGGCACACCGGGAGATTGCGCACTCAAGTGGACAGACGGAAATGTCGGGTGGCATTGGCCGGAAGTGGACCGGTGGTGTAGCAGCAACTGGCGTGACTGATGGCAGCGGCGAAGTAGAGTTTACGTTGCGAGGAGGCGCGGCCGCAACTTGCGTGTACGTTGGAGGGCTAGACGGAGGTGGCTGTACGTAGTCTGGACCGGTGAATGATGTTAGTTCCTCCCTTATGATGTCACGCAGGGCCATGCTTGAAGGCTGTGTGACAGATGGAGAAGGCGGTGAGATGCCCATTGATTGAAGTTCTTCACGTATGATCTCCCGTATCATGTTACGCAGGTCCCGGTCTGCTGTATGATGTTCACTATTGCCTGACTGAAGGCGAACAGAATCAAGTTCGTCGAGACGCTGACACGTAGAGACGACGTCAGCAACAGTAGAAGGATTCCGGGCAACAAGGGCATTGTAGGCCATGCTTCCGATGCCCTTCAGGAGGTGGCGCAGCTTGTCCGACTCCGACATCGAAGAATTGACGCACCGGCAAAGCGCAAGGACATCCTCGATGTAAGATGTGTACGACTCGCCGAGATGTTGTTGGCGAGTATCTAGGGCCCTCCTCGCTAGAGCGGATCGAACGGCTGGCGTGCCGAATACTTGGCAAAGCTGCTGCTTGAAGGTAGGCCAGTCGGTGAGGGCGATCTCATGGTTCAAGAACCATGTCTTGGCAACGCCCGTGAGATAAAGCGATACTCGGCGGAGCTTGTTAGAGTCGTCCCAGTGATTAGTTGCGCTTACTCGCTCGTAGTTATCGAGCCAGTCCTCCACATCTTCGCCGCGGAGACCAGCGAAGATCGGAGGGTCACGCTGGTGGTTTACGATGTAAAGAGGAGGGGCTTGCGGCGCAGAGACGGGAGCAGAAATGGCATCCACCCACTCACTCTGAGACATGTTGGCGGACTGAGGGTCCAAGCAGCGGCCTGAACGGAGCTCCAGCGAGAAGGCGTTGTAAGGAGAGGTACTGGGATTGTCAATTCACCTCCACCACGTATGACGACTCGGTTGTAACGAGGTTTATTGGCTGTGAACTCGGGAACGAACAAGCGCAACGGACCCGATAATGAAGCGCAGAATAGATGCCTAAAGTATATATATATATACTGTAGTGGGGAAGAGGGAGAAAGACAGTATCTAGTCAGAGCACCATGAAGACGACTATGACGAAGAGCTGAGCTCGTGACGGTAACTGACGCCTCTTGAACCAGGCAGTTAGTTTTAGTCAATAAACTCCGTCATAATGCGGTGGAGGTGCTGGGTAGTCTTCGAAGATGGAACTCCGAAGTCGCACCTTACCTCCAGTGCCAGCAATACCGGAAGAACCCTCCACCAAAGGTACCTCGAGAGTTTCTGCCTCTACATGTCCCGGCATGTGGCCACTGCGTCACCCACCGATCTTCAGCGCACTGACAGCCAAGACGTTCAGGAGTAGTCGGCTACTTACCACAAGGTGAGCGCAGCGAACAAGTGGGACAATGCGGCTAAGCTGACCTATGTAAACTTTTACTTGTTTGGTGTCGCTAGTCTCTCGTTGCGCAATAACGAAGCCGACATTGCCAGCTGGCATTCATTCAAGGCCTCCTTTTCGCAAGTCTTCGACACCCCTGCTGTGGAAAAACTCCGCGCAGAACAACGACATTGTGAGCGCGCTCAACAGTCAGAGAGACCTTTATCAGCTACATTGAAGACGTTGTTGACTTGTGCAAGCGGGTAAACCAAGTGATGCTCGAAGCCGACAAAATCAAACAAATCCTCAGGGGCATAAGCGATGACGCATTTCAAATGTTGTTAGCCAAGGACCCACAAACCATAGCCGATCTCGTTAGCTTGTGCCAGAGTTTTGACGAATTGCGCAAGCAACGCGACCAAACACGGCGCTCTCTGGAACAACGAGACTCGATCGCGGCCTTGAGACTCGGAGAACAGAATGACGAGTTGGCTCGCATAAAGCAGTTCGTGCGAGAGGAGGTCGCTCGGAAGCTCTCCATTTTGTCGAGCACGCCCGAGCCAGCACAAATGCACCCTTTGGCCCCAGATCATCTGGCCCCGGCCATAAGGCACGTCATACAAAATGAGGTGGCGGACGCTTTGCCTTTCGCTCATTCACCACGTCTGCAGGCCGCGCCCTTGACGCATGCGCAAGTCGTTGCAGTCAGAGCACCTCGACAGCCCACTTGAGCTACCTCACCAGTTCCTGTTCGGTCATCACCAGTTCCGTTCAGCCGGCCGATTGCGGCATTTACGAATCAGTGGTGCACCGCAGACAACCACCCGATTTTCTATTCTTGTAGTTAAGCAGGAGATGTGGCTCGCTTGTGCCACCGCCGCCCTCTCGTTCAGAGCCACACCATGCAAAGATTGTCGCACGACTCTCGGCGCTTTAACAACACGGCACGTCAACAAGGATCCTCTTCACCCGACTGCCCTTCCTCAGTCAGCCACCGATCTCCATCTTCCTGACGTCGCTCCCTGTCACCTCTGCGCCGTAGACCCTGCCCTTCAGACGCGGAAAACTAGATGCCGCGATTCCGGAGACACGTACAGCGTCATTGTAGAAAGAATGAAGTCCTTGCATTCCTCCGACAAACCTCATTGACGTTTTTGTGGATAGTTACCGTACCCTTGCGCTTGTGGACACTGGTGCTACCGTTTCAGTAGATGATTAAAAACTTTGCCGCCTGCTTCAGAAGGTTACCACGACGCCAAAGGAATTGTCCTTCCGTACTGCCACTTCTCACTATATTCGCCCACCAGATGCCTGTACCGCCCACGTTCTGATCCAAGATGTTTGCTATACCGTTGCATTTCTTGCGCTAAAGGCGTGATTTCACAATGTGATCCTCGGCTGGGATTTTCTTTCTCGTAATAATGTGGTTATCGACTGTGCTCGTGCTGATATGGCCTTCTCTGCGTTGTGTGCCTCGTCTCCGGAATTTCCGTATAACAAGATGTTTGTCGCTGACGACATCAACATACCACCGACTAGCACAGCCTTTGTTCCCGTGTCTTGTGCCGATGTGTCTAAGCCTGCAGTGTTGTTTACGCCTTGCCAAACATTCCAAAGTCGCAAAAGCCTTGCGTTGCCTTTTACAGTTCTAGATATTTCGGTGGGCGCTACAAATTTGTTTGTCACAAATCCCTTGCCGTCTCCCACAACCTTGCGTGGCGGAGAGTGAAATGGAACATTCCAAGACTTACACGTTTTCTCCATCTACGGCCTTGACTGTGAAAGTGATTTGCAGTTTAATGCACTGACGCCATCTGCCCATTCACCTGTTCACGAAAGCATTAATTTGTTTGGCCCCTCAATTGATGGTGAACTTAAAGATCCACACCGCGAAAAACTTCTAGAACTTCTTCACCAGTTTTGCGGCTCGTTCAATTGCCAGCAGACGTCCTCAGGCCAAACGCACACCGTTGTTCATCACATTAACACCGGCTCCCAAGCGCCTCTGCGACTGCGTCCCTACCGTGTACCTCCTGTTGAGTGTCGTGTGATTACCGAAAATGTGGCCGACATGCTTGAACGTGGCATCATTCGGCCGTCCAGCAGTCCCTGGTCTTCATATGTGGTACTTGTGAGGAAAAAATGCGGCTCGAGTCGCTTTTGCGTCAAATACAGCCGTTTAAACGAGGCCACGCTGAAAGACGTATACCCTTTGCGCGCATCGATGAGACCCTGGACTGCTTGCAAGGCGCTAAATTCTTCTGATCACTAGACCTACGGTCCGGTTATTGGCAGGTCCCCATGGCACCATCAGATCTTCCAAAAACAGCTTTTGTGACGCCCGATGGGCTATACGAATTTATTGTAATGCCCTTCGGCCTTTGTATTGCGCCAGCAACATTCGAAAGGATGATGGATAGCGTCTTGCGTGGGCTAAAATGGAAGACATGCCTATGCTACTTGGATGATCTCGTTGGTTTCTCTCCTGATTTCAACACCCACGTCCATCGTCTCAGCGAACTCTTGAGCTGCCTCTCGAGCACAGGTCTTCAACTAAACATCAACAAGTGCCACTACGAGAGCTGTAGTGGAAGTAGTAGTGTCACTACGAGAGCCGTAGTGCTAAAGTACGAGAGCCAAGGGGGCCGAATTCTGTGAAAAAGCACGGAAGGCACGTTTAAACACTTCCAACATTGCATTTCAATCTCAAAAAGACGAACCCATTTATATCAACGACCACCTCACTCCAGAAAAAAAACGACTGTTCGCGCAGGCTCTGACCCTTAAGAAAGAAAAAAACTGGAAGTACCTCTAGACGACAACGGTAATATCAAGGCTAGGAAAACCGACAACAGTAAAGTGCACCGCATCGCTGACGCGGAATACCTAACAATCATATCGTAGGCATGCCGACTGATTAAGGAACATTTTTGGTTTCATTGTGGCTTCTAATATGCTCTCTTGCGCTGAAGCAAAACATTTTCTTGAGCAAACACCCGCATTCTAGCTCGTGCATTTTAACACTCGTAGCCTTCGAGGGCATTATGACGACCTTGTAGCCTTCCTTTCCATTGTCGAACACTCATTTTCCGTAATTTTCCTATCAGAAACGTGGCTGTCGGCAGACGAAGGGCATCTGTATGCTTTACCAGGCTATGAATCCGAATATTGTCACCGTGTCACAAATCGTGGTGGCGGATCTGCAGTCCTAATAACTTCATCAATACCATACAAACGCCGTCAGGATCTGTTTTTTGACAACATTAATTGTGAGTCTGTTTGGCTTGAAGTAGAATCTTCTGCTCTGCCATTGAACAATCGTCACACAGTCATTGCATCCATCTACCGTTCTCCCTCATCCTCGAATTCCGAGTTTCGCGTGCAGCTTGAAAGAATCTTGCTACTCTAACCCTGGAAAACAAAAACATTATTATTTGCGGTGACGTAAACATAAATATCCTTGATACTAACTCTCCAGTTTGCTTGGAATATGTTCGCTGTTTTCTTAGTTTTGGCCTACAATCTCTGATTCACTCCCCGACTAGATGTGATATAAATGGGTCTAACACATTAATCGACCATGTACTGTCGAATATCTTTGCTGATTCGAAGTCCGGGGTTATTGACTATTTATTCACCGACCACTATCCTGTATTTTCTGTCTTGATGCCTGTATTCTCATAAAAAATAAGCATAATACCAAGACAGTATTCAACTCAGCGGAATTTGTTGAGATAGTGCGTAATGCTGACTGGGACTTTGTTGCACATGAAGAATGTGGCGAGGAAGCGTTTAATGAATTTTCGGCAAAAATAAGCGCATTCCTTGCAGAATGCACAACCACAAGTACCGTCAAACATTGGTTTCGCAGGCCTAGAAACCCATGGATAACTCCTGGTCTCTTGCATTCCATATCTAAAAAGGACAACATGCGAAAAAAATTAAAATCTCAGCCTTCAAACAGCTCTCTAAAAACGCGCTTAAAAAGATATTCAAATCTACTTTCAATGCTGCTCAAGAGGGCCAAACGCGAGTATTATGAAAAACAAATAGATAAGAACGGTAAT
The DNA here is from genome assembly GCF_043290135.1 of Rhipicephalus microplus. NCBI lineage: Eukaryota > Metazoa > Arthropoda > Arachnida > Ixodida > Ixodidae > Rhipicephalus > Rhipicephalus microplus. The sequence continues at coordinate 118,469,786 of NC_134700.1, read as the reverse complement.
GATACCAGCAAAAACTGGCAGTTAATAAAAAAATTCTTGAACAGCAGCGAGACCACAAGCTTATCAAAAATAACGGTTGATGGACGTTCCCTTACCGAGCCACTCGATATCGCTAATGCTTTCAGTGATACTTTTGCATCACATTCCCCCGATTCACTAGTTGACCTTCATTTTCCCATTCTATCTCGTTCACCTCAGTCTTTTTACTTACGTCCTACATCTGCAGACGAAGTCTTTCAAATCATGTCATCTCTTAAAACCAAAGGGCCAGGCTTAGATTCCATTCACCCGTCTAAGATAAAGCTCGTGGCACGTGAACTGTCTCCTATTTTAGCTGAAATAAATAACAAATTGTTCAAAGCAGGTGCATTTCCTGATGCTTTAAAGGTAGGAAAGATTACACCTGTTTTCAAAAAGGGCGATCGTTTGTCAACTAATAATTACCGTCCGATTTGTGTACTTCCTTTCTTTAGCAAAGTAATCGAAAAGCTTTTTTTACTTGCGTTTGATGTGCTATCTGCTTAAATTTAACCTACTCTCTCCCCACCAATTTGGTTTTCGACCTGGCTACTCGACAGAGCTTGCCTTGCTCAGCTTTACTGACCGAATTAAACAAGCCATAGACGACGGATTACTTACTGGGGCAGTTTTTATTGACCTCACGAAGGCTTTCGACACAATTAAATACCGGGTGCTTCTGTGTAAACTTGAATCTTTCGGAATTGTGGGTCCTGCTTTGCAGTTCATTCGCAATTGCTTAACAAATCGCTCACAGGTAGTTTATATCAATAACATTGCGTCATCTGCTAAGCCCGTTACCATGGGCGTCCCTCAAGGTTCAATCTTAGGCCCTCTTCTATTCCTACTTTTTATTACCGACCTACCTAGTTCCCTTAACCATACTAACTGTCTTCTTTACGCCGATGACACAACTATTTTTACACCCCAGAAAACAACTGCTGAACTTGAAAGTAGCTTAAACTCCGATCTCTGTAATATTTATCAATGGTGTGTTAACAATCATCTTTATATGAATCCCTCTAAAACTACACTTGTGGTGTTTTCATCCGCACAGAACACATTTCCCTCACCAGTTTCAGTATCTCTTAACAACCATATTATTTCCGTATCGGATCATGTGAAGTTCTTAGGCGTATTACTAGACAAGCATTTGAAATATAACTATCATGTACTCTCAATATTAAAATAAGCTTCTTTTGGCATTCATGTTCTCAATAAAGCCCGCCCTTATTTTCAGTCACGCATTATTTTATCATTATACTATGCATATATTCATAGCCATCTTTCCTATTGCATTTCGTCCTGGGGTAATACATATGCCAGTCATCTGGAGCCTCTTCTACATCTTCAGAAACGGGCACTACGTCTGATCGCCTTCGCTCCATTGCAATCGCCTTCTACGCCACTCTTTATTTATTTTTCCGTGCTTCCAATTAATCTTTTATTCACTCTAAAGTTAACTATATCGATGTACCGCCTCATTTATCATGGTCTATGTGTTTCAGGGCTATCCACACAACATCTTGTCAATACTAATAACACCAGGTTTTCAGCCTGTCACAATTTCCTTCTCCCTAAAGTGCGTAGAAATTATGGAAAACTAACTCTTAAATTTACAGGTGTATCCGTATGGAACAACATACCACTTGAAATAAAGTTATGTCCCACATTCTATTCGTTTCGCAAAATGTTTAAAGAGTACCTAATCACAAAACGTGTTTGCTAAACTCTGCCGTCGTGCCTTACTTCTAATTTTAGTATTTCTTTTACTCACTATACCACTTGCTGTTACACAGAACTTTTCTTGCCTCGTTGTTATGAAATTTTAACCATTCTTTGTTTAATTCGAACAAAGTGTTTTCACTGCTTGCTGCATTGTTATCGCACTTGAATTATTCTCTAACGGAGGTCCCCCCGACAGTTTTCTAATTTCGGGACCTCCTCTGTACTGTAGAATTTTATTCATGTAAATGTATGCATTCCTGAAATAAAGTTTGATTTGATTTGATTTGGAGCTCGGAAGCTCACAATACTTGGCCACGTTGTCTCAAAACATGGCGTCCTCCCAGACCCAGAGAAGCTTCGTGCTGTCGCTGAGTTCCCGAAGCCTACGGGAACTTGAAGCCTACGGGAACTTGCACAGTCCGACAAAGTGCTTTGCAGCTTTGTCGGACTGTGCTCGTACTTTCGCCGCTTTGTGAAGAACTTCGCTTTGATAATCGCACCACTGACACAGCTGATCCTTTGCGATGGACACCTCTCTCATTGGTCGCCAGCATGCGATGATGCTTTTGCAACATTACGCCATCTCCTTACTTCACCACCTATTTTAAGCCACTTCGAATCTACTGCTCCAACCGAGGTGCACACGGATGCCAGTGGCATAGGACTTGGCGCTGTCCTTGGTCAACGCGATCCTGGCTTCTCGGAGTATGTAGTTCCGTATTCCAGTCGCACCCTAATTAAGACAGAACACAGATACTCGGTTTCCGAAAAGGAATGTTTGGCCAATGTTTGGTTTTTACAAAAATTTCGTTTTTACTTATATGCACGCTCATTTATCTAGTTAGAGATCACCATTCACTCTGTTGGCTCACTTCATTGAAGGATCCTTCGGGCCGGATTGGACGTTGGGCGCTACGTTTAGAGGAATTCGATATTCACGTCACCTACCGCTCAGGCCGCAAGCAGCCCCGCCGCGGTGCTCTAGTGACTAAGGTACTCGGCTGCTGACCCGCAGGTCGCGGGTTCATATCCCGGCTGTGGCGGCTGCATTTCCGATGGAAGCGGAAATGTTGTAGGCCCGTGTGCTCAGATTTTGGTGCACGTTAAAGAACCACAGGTGGTCTAAATTTCCAGAGCCCTCCACTACGGCGTTTCTCATAATCATATGGTGGTTTTGGGACGTTAAACCCCACATATCAATCTATCAGGCCGCAAGCATACCGACGCAGATGTTCTTTCTCGCTCACCCCTTCCTTTAGCCGTTGCGCCTGTTTTCTTTGCCGAAGCTACCATCGACAGCATGAACGCCGCTGACATGCCTTCGGAACAGTGCATGGGCTCTTGGATAGCCTCGCTCATCGACGCTCTCTACTCGCCTTCGATGACACCACGCCAGCGTCTACCTCGCACAGTACGTCGGCTAATTCCCTATTATGCGATACGGGATGCCATGTTCTGTCGCAACTATCAGCCGGATGGTAAGAAATGGCTTCTTGTTATACCTCGGCATCTGCTCCAACATGTGCAAGTACTTCCATGGAGACCCTCAAAATGTGCTCGCTGGCATTTTGAAAACATACGACTGGCTTCGTCAGCGATTTTTCTGGCGTGGATTGTACTCGTTCGTTCGCAAGTACATACGCTTCTGCACTGAGTGTCAGCGACGGAAAACAACTTGTTATGCCTCTGGCAAATTACAACCATTGCCGTGTCTAGGTCGGCCGTTTGATAGAATCAGCATCGACCTCTACGGCCCACTACGTTTTACTCCTGCTGCAAATCACTGGATTATTGTGGCAGTTGACCATCTAACCTGTTACGCCGAAACTGCCGCTTTGCCAGCTGCTGCTGCTCGTGATGTCGCCTTGTTCATCTTGCGTAGCTTTCTCGTTCGCCATGACGCGCCACGTGAGCTGCTTAGTGACCGTGCTCTCTATGTACATATCCTCCGACCTTTCTAATTGGGACTTGGTGCTTCCTTTCTAGACGTATGCGTATATTACGGCCACGCAAGCAACTACTGGGTTTCCCCCTTTTTTTCTACTGTATGGACGTGAGCCCTGTTTTACGCTTGACACAATACTTACTTACCGCCCAGATGCTTCAGAATACCGCCCAGCCTCTGAACTTGTTCAGTGTGCCGAAGAGTGCCGCAACTTAGCGCGTTCATTTACGTCCGTCTCACAAGGTCTTCAAAAAGAACGACTTGACCAAGAAAAGCCTGCTCACAGCTTCCCCATAGGCTCATTTGTATGGCTTTCGGTTCCATTCCAGTCCTCCGGCCTCTCCTGAAAGTTTGCACCCAAGTACAATGGTCCGTACCGCATCGTTCAATGCACGTCACCGGTAAACTACGTCGTCGAACCAGTGACACCTGCCGATGAAACACGATGCCGTGGTCGTGAAACAGTCCACATCCGCCGCTTAAAACCTTACTATTATCCCCTTGTGCTTGCTTCGCTGTGAGTCCCCAGGATGGCTCCTCTTCCCCACCGGGGCAACTGTAGGGGGAAAGAGGGAGAGAGACAGTATTTAGTCGGAGCACCTGGAAGACGACTACGACGAAGAGCTGAGTTCGTGACGGTGACTGACGACTCTTGAACGAGGCAGTTTGTTTTAGTCATAGTCAATAAACCCCCTTTTCTATATATATATATATATATATATATATATATATATATATATATTTATAATGACGCGCGTATGTGCCAGTGGTGAGGACAACGAAGGAGCGCGAGTGTCTTTGGCCGAGGGCAAACGACGAAGAAGTCGTTGCAGTCTGTTTCCTGCGATCGATGGCTTCGAGCTTTCACTTGTCTGCAATGGGGGCTGTTCGGAATTTCGAATATTGGGATATTGGCATATGCCAATATGCCAATATGCCAATATTGGAATATGGCATATTGGCATATTGGAATATGGAATATTGGCATATTAATACGATTTATCGATCGCAGGAAACAGACTGCAACGACTTCTTCGTCTTTTGCCCTCGGCCAAAGACACTCGCGCTTCTTCGTTGTCCTCACCACTGGCACATACGCGCGTCAATATACAATATATATATATATATATATATATATATACATATTAACTTCTTAATCTCATCTGCCCACCTAACCTTCTGTCTCCCCCTAACCCGCTTTCCTTCTCTGGGAATCCAGTTAGTTACCCTTAACGAGCAGCGGTTATCCTGTCTACGCGCTACATGTCCGGCCCATGTCCATTTCTTCTTCTTGATATCAGCTATGATATCCTCAACCCCAGTTTGTTCACTAATCCACTCTGCTCTCTTCTTGCCTCTTAAGGTTACACCTACCATTTTTCTTTCCATTGCTCGCTGCGTCGTCCTCAATTTAAGCTGAACCCTCTTTGTAACTCTCCAGGTTTCTGCTCCGTAGCTAAGTACCGGCAAGATACAGCTGTTATATACCTTTCTCTTGAAGGATAGTGGCAATCTACCTGTCATAATTTGAGAGTGCTTGCCAAAAGTGCTCCACCCCATACTTATTCTTCTAGTTACTTTAATCTCGTGGTTCGGCTTCGCGGTTATTACCTGCCCTAAGTAGACATTGTCTTTTACAACTTGAAGTGCACTATTACCTATCACGAAGCGCTGCTCTTTTCCGAGGTTGTTGTACATTACTTTCGTTTTCTGCAGATTCATTTTAAGACCCACCTTTTTGCTCTCCTTGTCTAACTCCGTAATCATGAGTTGCAATTCGTCCCCTGAGTTACTCAGCAATGCAATATCATCGGCGAAGCGCAGGTTGCTAAGGTACTCTTCATTAACTCTTATCCCTAACCGTTCCCATTCTAGCCTTCTGTAAACCTCCTGTAAGCACGCGGTAAATAGTATTGTGGAGATTGTGTCCCCCTGCATTACACCTTTCTTGATTGGTATTCTGTTGCTTTCTTTATGAAGCACTATGGTAGCAGTTGATCCCCTGTAGATGTCTTCCAGGATGTTTGTATATACTTCATCAACGCCGTTATTTTGCAGTGTCTGCATGACGGCTGATATTTCTACTGAATCAAACGCCTTCTCGTAATCTATGAAGGCTACGTATAGTCGTTGGTTATATTCTGAGCATTTCTCTATTACCTGATTGATAGTATGAATGTGGTCGATTGTTGAGTAGCCTGTTCGAAATCCTGCTTGTTCCTTTGGTTGATTCAATTCCAATGTTTTCTTTACTCTGTTAGCAATTACTTTTAAATAGCTTGTATACTACTGAGAGCAAGCTATTTGGCCTGTAGTTCTTCAAGTCCTTGTAATCTCCTTTCTTATGTATTAAGATGATGTTAGCGTTCTTCCAAGACTCTGGTACTCTTCCCGTCAGGAGACACCTCGTAAACAGGGTGGCTAGTTGTTCTAACACTATCTGTCCGCCATCTTTCAGCAGATCTGATATTACCTGATCCTCACCAGCAGCTTTGCCTCTTTGCATGCTCTCCAAAGCTTTTCAGACTTCTTCTATCATTACTGGTGGGGTGTCATCTGGGTTACTGCTAGTTCTTATAGTATTAAAGTCATGGTTGTCCCGGCTACTGTACAGATCTCTGTAAAACTCTACCGCTTTTTTAACTATCCTATCCATATTTGTAGTAATTTTGCCATCTTTGTCCCTTAGTGCATACATCCGATTTCGATTTTCGCCTATCCCAAGTTTCCTCTTCACTGCTTTGATGCTTCCTCCGTTTTTCAGAGCGTGTTCAATTCTCTCCATGTTATACCTTCTTACGTCGGATACCTTACGTCTATTAATCAACTTCGAAAGCTCTGCTAGTTCTATTTTGTTGTTGTACTTGAGACTTTCATGATTTGACGCTTTTTAATGAGATTCTTCGTTTCCTGGGAAAGCTTGCCAGTGTCCTGTCTCACTACCCTGCCTCCAACTTGCACTGCACACTCCGTAATGATACTCGTTAGATTATCATTCATTGTATCTATGCTAAGGTTGGTTTCCTCACTAAGAGCCGAGTACCTATTCTGAAGCGAGACTCTGAATTCCTGTACTTTCCCTCTCAGTGCTAGCTAATTGATTGGCTTCTTGCGTATCAGTTTTTGCCGTTTCTTTCCCAAGTCTAGGCGAATTGGAGACCGTACCATTCTATAGTCACTGCATCGTACCTTGCCAACCACTTCCACATCCTGCACGATGCCTGGGTGTGCACTCATTATAAAGTCTATTTCATTCTTATTTTCGCAATTAGGGCTCCCCCATGTCCACTTGCGGTTTCCTCGTTTTCGGTAGAAGGTATTCAAAATCCGTAATATATTGCGTCAGTCCCCTGTCCCTCAGTCCCTCAGTCCCCAGCAGCTGCGAAGCAACTTACTACGGCGGCAGTCAGACCTGCAACGCAGAAGCGGGGGCTAAGAATCTCTGGATCAGGACAGGCCGCCATTGGAACCTGAACTTGGCAACGTTTAACGCTAGAACCTTATCTAGTGAGGGAAGTCTAGCTGTACTATTCCAGGAGCTAAAGGGTGTTAAATGGGATATAATAGGCCTCAGTGAGGTTAGGGGGACAGATGAGGCCTATACAATGCTACAGAATGGGCACGTCCTTCGCTATCGGGGCTTGGCCGACAGAAGAGAACTGGGAGTGGGGTTCCTAATTCACGGAAACATAGCTGGCAACATAGAGGAATACTATAGCATTAATGAAAGGGTGGTAGGTATCGTAATTAAACTAAATAAGAGATACAAGATGAAGGTGGTACAGGCATACGCGCCTACATCCAGCCATGATGACGCTTCAGTTGAAAGTTTCTATGAAGACGTGGAATCGGCAATGAGTAAAGTAAAAACACAGTATACACTACTGATGGAAGACTTTAATGCAAAGGTAGGGAAGAAGCAGGCGGGAGACCAGGCAGTAGCAGATTATGGCATCGGTACTAGAAACGCCGCAGGAGAGCTACTAGTAGAATTCGCAGAACGCAATACTTTACAAATTTTGAATATATATAATATATATTGTAACGGCGAGAAAACAGACAACACCCGATCCTGGGCCAGCTTTTCTTATTCTGTACTTCTTCTTACTCTGCTTTGCTCTAGCTACCCGCGCGCCGAAGCGCCAGCGTCTTTCTTGGTCATGACACTCGGCATGACTGCGCGTGCGCGGAGCTGGCGGCAAAGTTTCTGGTGGGCAGGCCTGGCTGCATTGTGGTGGTCAGCCCGGACCACAATGCAAGATGGAGCGACGGTTTAGGGAAAGCGTCTCTGGTGGACGGCACTGGCTGCCCCATTGCGGCCGACGCTCTCGGCCATGCTGCGATTTGGTCCGGGTATCTGCTAGAACTAGATCTGGTGGTCGATACTGGCTGCATCTCGGAGGTCGGCCTCGACCACGCTGGAACTGGGTGCCGGAGTGTGCCACAAGTCTATCGGGAGGTCGAGACTGGCTGCATCGTTGTGGTTGATTTCGTCCAAGGCTCGACGTGTTCGGAAGACTCGGTGAAAACAGCCCTAGCGGATGGCACCGACCCCCCGCCCGGGCCGGACCCGTCCAGGCTGTGACCCCGCACGCTGAGACTGCGTCTGTGTCCCCGGTCGGCCACAGCGTCGTTGTTGACGTTGGGCATTGGCATTCGCACGCATATTGGTCGATGAAGACCCGGGGGCATGAAACTGGCCGTACCCTGGTGGTCTGTCCCCACGACGCTGCAACATGGTGTAGAGACCTGGTGGGCGACAGTGGGTGTGTTGGAGCAGTCGGCACCCGCCGAGTAGACATCCATGTCGTCCGAGTGGGGTGGTGTGGTCTTCATGCGCATCTGAATGCCGAGCCGGAAAATGCCCGCACAACACAGGGCGAGCGCGAGTGCCCACCGGCCACCGGACACAATCATGATGCGACGTGCCCGCAGCCTCCTTGCTGCCATCGCTCCTGTTCTGACCGAGCCGGTCATGGCCCGAACAATAAGGGGCGATCTCTATGGTGACGACTTCATGGAGGTTTTCGCGACGTTCAGGCCATACGCTGGGAGCCAGAATGGCGTGCTTGTCGTCATCGGCAAGATCGTACATCACGTTGCCAGAAAGGCAGATGCTGGCTCTCTCCGCCCTGAACGCATCGATGTAGCTGACACGCTCGGCCAATGACTGCCGATGTGGCACACACTGGTCCAAGACTGTCTCCAACAGCTCTGTCTTGGAAATAGCATTGACTGCCGGCACCGAAGTCCGTGAGATGGGTCCCGGTGTGGAACCTGGCATCGGAAGAGCGACGCCTGCATTGGAGCCTGTTTCAGTGTACCCTGCGGACCGCTCAGCCAAGAGGTCATCAATCCCAAGCAGGGCACAGCTGCACATTGGGGATGGTTCAGTGTGTGTATGTCGTCTTAGTGACGTCCCTCATGAGGCCCGTCTTCGATAGTGGTCCCCGGCTGAGCTGAACTTGAATTGGACGACGGCAAGGAGTCCGAAAGCTCAAGTGAACTGCAACGCATGACTGCAACCTGGAGGCGGAAACCCTCCTGCGCCTTATCCTCGGTAGTCGTCAGGAGCATCCGGCCGAAAGCAGCTATAAGCTTGGAGCTCCACTCCACCCAAGACTGCTGCTTGAAGCCTTCATACCGGTGCTACGCCGCTGCACCTTCCCGAAGACGGTCTACAGCAACGGTCCATGTCTGAGATTCCGTCCAGGCCTCGCGCATTGCTAGCGCGTTGATGGTTGCCACCCAGCTGTTGGCGTCGTTCTAGACCCCGTGGAATTCCGGCAGTTCGTAGGTGGACGGCGACGGTGGGGCGGCACGTGAGAATGCGGATATCACTGAAGCAACGCCGTCAAGCTGGTCTGAGAGCTGCAGGAGGGTGCCCCAAAGCTGCCTGCGTTGCTCCAATGGGCTTGCCTCAAGGTCCTGCGAGGCAGCTACGTCCAACACTGCGTTAATGTCACACAATGCTGGCAACATTGTAGGAGCTCGCTCGGAGATTGACGCTGTCAGTTCGTCAGTCTTGACGTGGAGTAGCGCGATTGTACGCCGCAGGTCCGCGGTGCTGTCGGTCATTAAGCCCGAAGAGTCAGTGATCGTGGTCTTTGAGTAAGTAGCAATTGCAGCACTGACCCCGGTGTGGTCGACGAGCAGGGAAGCCTGGACGGCGTTCCGTGGTGGCTCGTTTGTTGTAAGAGTACCGCAAGGGGAATGTAGGCCATGGGAAACGTGAGTGGCATTCCCAATGGACAGGAGCCGGTGTGGATCCCTGCAGTGAAACGGTGGCAGGGTTTCAATCAGGTCATGTCCTAGAACCACAGGGGAGGCCTGGACGCCGTTCACAGGTGGTCTGAAGGGTGGCTGAAGTGCCGGGTGGGACCCCATTGCTAAGGAAGCGTGAACGGCGTTCCTTGTCGAGTTCACTTGTCGGTTCACTTGTAGGACTGCGCCATTGTAAAAGCGAGAAAAGAGACAACACCCGATCCTGGGCCAGCTGTTCTTATTTTGTACTTCTTCTTCCTCTGCTTTGCTCTAGCTACCCGCGCGCCGAAGCGCCAGCGTCTCTCTTGGTCATGATAATATATATATAAATATAAGAAAAAAGTGTCCTAATGGCTTGTTTTTTGTGTTACTGATAATGGAAAGGGAGAGATGAACAAGAGAGAAGGCAGGGAGGTTAACCAGGCACATGCCCCGTTTGCTACCCTACGTTGGGGGAATGTGAAGGGGGCATAAATGGGACAGAGAGAGGAAAGAGAAGAGAAAGAGAGAGAAAAAAAGGATTGTCCGTGAATTGGCTGACGCGTATGCAGCGGTGGCACTACACAAATTTAAAGGTGGTCACGTAGGCCTGTAGTCCTCAAAAGCACAATACAGCTTTAACTGCTTTTACAGCCGACGAAAGGCGAGGACGGTGTTCCAGTAGTATCTTCATAGAGATTGGCCGATTGTCCGATTGTCGCAATGCGTTCGAAAGGTTCTGTCTTTCAGAGGCAAATTGAGGGCAATGGCATATTAAATGGTCGATGTCTTCTTTGGTGCAGCAGACGTCGCATTCCGCATTGTCGGTCAATCTGATGAGGGTTGTATATGCCTTTGTGAAGGCAACCCCCAACCAAAGGCGACAAAGAAGCGAAGATTCACGTCGACGTAGTCCGGATGGAGGTCTAAGTTCCAGTCGAGGATTTATTTGGTAGAGTCTGGTATGTCTTATGCTTGGGGTGCCAAAGAATGTATAGGGGAAGTTAATAAACCGAATTGTAGCGTAAATATGAAGAAAGAAAAGTGGTTGAAAAGTTAACTTTGCCGTGGGCAGGAACCAAACCTGCGACCTGCAAATAACGTGGTCGATGCTCTACCACTGAGCTACCACAGCGGCTATCTTCACAGCCACTTTATATTGTGGAGATAGGTTTGCACTAGGTTTACTAACTAAGCGCTACCGTGTAAGGATGCGACGTCCTCCACTGCCGCTGCGTGCGACGACGCTGCGGCCGGGTTCGTCGTTTTTTCCGACACGGCGCAGAAACCACGCACGAGGCAGGAAAACGAGAACAACGGGTTTATTAACCCAAGATGCAGCACAGTGCGACACTTACGGGCTTGCGGGCCGTATAGGGTACTCCGCAAGTCCGAGCAAGTACGCTTGCCTAGGGCGCGACGACTCCCGCACAAGGGCCGAAGTCGAACGCGTGAACAAGAAGCCGCCTGTTAAGCAGCGCGTCAACCCCTCCTGGAAGCCTGAGAGCATCTGCCGCGGCGAGCGAATCGTCGGGCGCGACATAGCTCGTAGGAGAGGAGGATGTCACGCGCGCCCAAAGGGAAATGGCGCTGCGTTGTGACGTAAGCCCGCGCAGCGTGGCGTGCCCGGACATGCCAGCGGGGGACGGAGCCCAGGCTTGACTCGCCCCGACCAAGAGGCTCCCTGGCAGCCATCTTGGCGAATGCCGGTGATTATGCGCTCTCGGGCTACGCTGTCGGCGCGCGCGCGGGAGCTTGGGAACGAGGCGCCAAGCAGGAGGGCGCTCTCGATTCCCACATTATATATTATATATATATATATATATATATATATATATATATATATATATATATATATATATATATATATATATATATCTTTCTTCTTATTTGCATTCCATTGGTTCTAATAACTTCCCCTGTACATTCCTTGGCATTTCTGTCTGTTAGATCATCTCATTATTATGGTGTCAAAACACGGAAAAATGAGCCCTTAGGTATACACTTCTTTCCCTTATATTATATATATATACATATATATATATATATATATATATATATATATATATATATATATATATATATATATATATATATATATATATATATATATATATATTTATATATATATATATATTGCGGCACAGTTTCGCGTGGGAGAACCACATGTCGAAGAGGACGAAGCAGATCGGACTGAGCCGCTTCTTCGCCTAGCTCAATAATCAATACAACGCAAGGTTGCCTTGGGGGCGTGATAATTTTGGTGGCGGTGCAGGGTAAGTCGACTCACAACTCACCATTTGCAGAAGAGGCCGTCCGAAAGCGGAACACAAGATCTGTGCCCGTGAACCTGCCAGTACACAAACCAAGCCACCAGCAATGAGGCCTAGCACTACAGATACCGGAACAGCTTATCGACAGAGTGACTATGACTTCACCTCAAGGCGCCATGAACTCCGACGTCATCTCCGCCAATCAATTACACTGCTCAGAACTTGCTGATGTTTAGTCCTTTTAGAGAGGCCCTCTAACGCTCGAAAACATTGCAAGGGAAAACATTGTAAGGGCGAGGGAAACACTGTAACGTGAGCCCGCGAAATTGATTTTAAGGTAACCATCCATTTCATTGTATTTTCATATTTCCACGGTGATTATCTTTGCCCTGCGTGGTCCTATCACTGCCGTTCTTGTGGCCCTTATCTCTTAAGCCGTCATTGTACGCAGCCAGCAAGAAAAACATGTAAAACAACCAAGTGTGAAAAGTGTTAGAGGGCCCCCTTAACGGATAACTGTTTGAGGATGTGGACGAGTGGCGGAGCGAGTCGAAACATGTGCAGCGATCAACTACTGAGACGAAACCGCCAAAGTCCGCAATATTTACACCTGCTCAAAGGGCGGCGCGTGAACGTGATTCTTGAACTGAGGCACTGTGCTGTATCTTGGGTAAATGAACGTGCGTTTTTTTATCACCTACCTCGAGTGCCATCGCTGTGCCGTGCGAGAGAGTCTTTGAACCCGGCCGTAGCGCCTTTGCGCACGATGACAGCAGAGAGCATCACGTCCCTTCTACGTCTCTTTGTAGGGTAAGCCATTCTCAAAACTTTCTCCACAACAATAATAATAAAATGCTTATCATGACATGGTTGTTCTGCAACGTTTAATGTTGGGCGATGGTAATAGTTCATATTTAGTTGTGAAGCAGCGCACTGAGATAAGCCACCAAAAGAACAAAAAGCAGTGGTTGTCTGTCTTTTGTTTATTTTGTGCCTTGTCTGCGTGTGCTAGTTCACAAGTAAACATGGGCCACGTGCATGCGATAGTGCAAGAAACGCAACCGAGTTATTACATACGAAACTCTTTACTGTGAAAACTAGTGTTTAGGGCAGAAAAGGTCAAAGCAGAAGCAGCACCTTTTGAGCACTGACAGCGGTAGTGACCGTCGTCAGCCAGCGTTAATCTGCTTATCTGGGAATGGCGTCTGCTTGAACACATACTTCATTGAACTTCCGAGGTTAGCCCCGCCGCGGTTGTCTAGTGGCTAAGGTACTTGGCTACTGACCCGCAGGTCGTGGGTTCTAATTCCGGCTGCGGCGGCTGCATTTCCGATGGAGGCGGAAATGCTGTAAGCCACTGTGCTCAGATTTGGGTGCATGTTGAAGAACCCCAGGTGATAGAAATTTCTGGAGCCCTCCACTACGGCGTCTCTCATAATCATACGGTGGTTTTGGGACGTTAAACCCAACTTATCAATCAATCAAGTTCCGAGCTTTATTCCTCGTGCTCGCGTTATATCTTGGATGGTCTATGTCACCCATGGCCTGTGCTTTGCGTAATGTCAATCAAACAGTCAACAACAACAGAGACGTTTCTACCGTTTGAAGTGCGGCCTGCGACCGTTGACACACATTTGGTAGAGTGAGTAACAACTTTATTAGTCGAAGGGGTGAGGGGTAAGGGAGGCTAAGCCACGAAGGCTGCCAGGCTGTGCTTCTCGATGACTTCTTCCGCTCGTTTCAGGACCCGTGTCTGGATGTCTATGTCGTTGCTGGAGAGAAGGGCCTCCCATTGTCCCTCGGTGGGGGGTGAGCAAAGGAGGTCGGTAGATAAAACATCATGTCATGAAAAGCGAAGGTCACAACTGGGTTCGCAATAGATCTTCATACTTTCATAAAGATGAAGTTATAACAAGAAGACACATATTAAGAAACAATAATAACTGTGCTTCCCTGTCTTATCTGCTGTGGTATTTTTGTATGAATAATGCAATTGTCCAATAAAACTGTGGGCCTTCTCACAAAAACCAGAAACTTATTTTTCGCACTGCACCCCTCTTATACCTTATGCATTAAATATGACGACCTCATAGGATAGTGTTTCATCACATCTTCAAGGCCCATAGGTTTTTCCAAGGTGATGCTAAGAGCTTGTGCTTGGGCTAAATTTGTTCATTCCTGCCTTCTTCTGGTGAGAGTTGGTGAGTGCAAGCAGCGAACAGCCCGCTTGGAAGCCCAATCGGCATCGCTGGTGTGGAACCATATTCTTGATTATGCCTAGAAACTATTACAATATTTTTCACTGCGATACTCGAGATACCTCGTCTGACATCGGGAAGCAGCGTACTTATTATAAAGAGTATTCCCACCGCATGCTCTCGTTTTACACTCAAATCAAATCAGGATAAGTAATGTACATTCCAAATTTCAAAGGTTACAAAACTGCGTACACTCGTTAACGTCAATTAGGTAGGGAACAAACGAAAAATCCAGATACAAAAGGCAACTAAATCACCCAACAACAATTGTTGATAAGCTGATTGTCTATTTTCACATTTTATTCACAAAAGGTACCTTATTATTCCGGGCATGTTAAAGCAACAGAATATAGCCATCATGGCGAAATATCGACAGGTTAAACGATCATGCACACTGTTCGCACACAGCCTTGTTGTCTGCTTTTGCTTCCTGTACTTAAACCTAGAAACACGGATGTCTCATACAACAGTGCTTGAAGCAGATGAACTGAAGACAAAAAAATCTGGTGTTCCGTGAACTCAATTTGAACGATAATGAGAGCTCTAACTTCAAGCGTCCGCTAGGACACAGTATACGTACGCTTATAAGAGAATAGACACGTTATGGAGGGGGTGGTAATTTTTGTGCTCATACTTTTATTTCTTAAGCACCTTTTATTACTAACGAAATTTCGCTCATGAGTGTTTCAAAGCTACTTCACCCAAGAAAGCTATATTACGACGTGTAGTTCAAGATACAAACAACAGTGGAATTGTCACTGCTACAGTGCCTTGAACATCAGTAGTTTTTTCGATAGGAAACTGAACACTCCGAGAATAAATGTAGGAAATAACCACGGGCTAAAACGCATAAAGAAAGCTTCAATTCGAGCATGTGAACTGAAAACGGTGAATATAAAGCTATATACCTAACGAGTGGCCATTTCTGGTATTACTCTCTTGAACTGCATTACGCGTCTCCTTTTCAGGATGTAAGTTGAGCCGATAAATCTTTAAAACTTCATAAATATGAACAGATTCAAAAAATAGCATTATGCCTCAAACAACATCTACTGTCGCACGAAGAGTTCGGATGACTGTCACCAACTATCCAAGTTACGAATTCTTTAGGCTTTTATAGCGACGATCGGCTTCTTTCAGTCTCTAGGATTACTTTTGCGGCTTTGTGATGCCATAATATAGATTATTGCCTTCTGTTTGAAGGGCTCTCACTAATGTGCGAAGAAGCATTCGTACAATTTCCCACTTTGCAGTAATTGCTTTTAAGAACACGTGGCACTCCTACAGTGAAAAACTGTCGTTTTTTTTCAAATACTTCTTTAAAAGACCTGACCGTGGTTTTCTAGGTTTGTGAGCACTAGCCACAATATGATCTTGTGTAATACGAAACATCTGATACAAACACCGTACGCAAACGTTCCTTCGTATATCAGTTCGTCCGTCATCACATGGCCACGTATATTTAGTACTGATACGAGAAGGCCGTGTGCCAAGCTGTACCATTTCGAGTATCTCTGCAAATACATTTACATTGGAAACACTGGCCGGACGCAGCCATATTGGCGTCGCAAACAGTGCAAGCCCGCCATGACCACAATCGCTACAAACAGCTATTATGCAATCTGCCACGCGAAGTCACTAACAACCATACCAAATTTATTAAAGCCACACACTAATCATCAGTTTATCACTGCATATACGTGATCCACTGTTTATGTTGCAGCCTGGCAACTTTCAGTATAGAATAGAAGCGAGCAGTTCACTTTGGAAACAATACAAACTTGCACAGCTACGTGTAGTTTCATCTCCGTCTGCGGCACACTCCTCGATGGCTACCTCTCTGTTTCGAATAATATTGCGCTGGGCTGAGTTACAACGCTCTATTAGAGAGCCGGCAAGAGAGGGTGTGTGTCGCGAGCACCCCGTCATGCCTGTTAGTGACATATCCGGTTGGTCGCTTGAGTTTCACGCGCGGAAGCTTTCGCACGCTGTGGTGTGACGCAGAATGTTTTGGCACACGTGGCGTCAATAAAAATCGCTGACATGCCATCGTTTGGAATGTGACAAACCAACTACTGCTTGCATTCTTTGAGAAGTTTTCGTCCCAAAACACGTCGTGAACCAGTTCGCATTAGGGTCTGCCAAAAACTTGCCATTCTCCCTCTTTTGTAACAAAGCGAAACTTCAACTTGATACACGAAGTGGGCTGATTGGACCATTACGAATAAAACAAAGAAAGTTCGTGAATGAGAACCAGAGTTTACAGGACTAATAATTTAGTGGTAGTGCGTGCTTCTTAATTTTTACAGACGTTTATAGCACTCATTAGCTAGCCTTCGATACTTTTGACAGCCAGTAAGGAATCTCGGGAAGTTTTTCTCTAGTGCACTTCACAAGCGTTTCAATATTTCTCTCCTGTTTCTCGAGCTTCCTCTCAGGCATTTGGGCACTTCTCTCAATGAGAATTGTAATACTTCTATACGTGACGAAGAAGCAGTATTACGTAATCGAATACCACCGAAACTCGGGTGGATTACTTATATATGTGAGAACAATTTGGCCTTTAGTACATGGTACCTAAGAGCCAGCTGAGCAACCTCGGAATGAACGTCGAGGTACTTCGAGGAACATTATTTGGTGCAGCCCAGCACTGATAAGACACCAACTGAACAAGGGTCTTCCGCAGTTGCTGGCTGTGCCGACGCCCATAATGAAAGACCGTGGTGCTCCACACGTTCAGAGGTCTCCTGCACTGCCGACTGTTGAACTACTGCGGCCTGGCCAGTTGCAGTAAGAATGAGGGAAGGGCGAATATGTGCCACAGAACTTTTTGTGGGTTTTAAAAAATGCAGGATGCTTGAGTTTCACCTTCAAGTGCAGGTCAATATAGCAATATCGGGCCTCGTGTGCAGCGGGTTTTGAACATTTAGCCTGCCTCGGTTCTTGGTGCATGCCTCAACCGCACCGTATGAAAACGAATGACTGTTCGCGTAAAATTGCCGTTTCTAAGTATCATCGAATAACTAATGCAAGCACAGTAGTTAAGTGGCCGACACACTTAATTATTTTTTTGTGAATCAGCGAAGAAACCCCTACGCGTTCGCTGGCAACACGTGAATTTACGGAGCTCTGTACTTTGGTGCTGGTTAAACTGATAATAATGACGCACACACACACACACACATATATATATATATATATATATATATATATATATATATATATATATATATATATATATATATATATATATATATATATATATGCGTTTTTTGCATGGCGCGGCTTTTCAACGAGGGCCTTAGAATTGAGTGGCCCTTATCTTAAGTACACTTGCGACTTGCGTTCCAGTGTCATAGGTATCCACTCTAGCCGTTCTCTTCAACATCATCGTTCGAATATTTACACGGATTATTTTTTAAAACAACGTTTCCAGAATATTCTGAAAAGCAGAAGAAAGTAGTCGACTGAAAGTATTTGTAGGTGGAAAAAGTAAGTCATTGCTTGTGCAAGGAAAAATAAGAAGCCACAGATGAAATGCAACATGTAAGAGCGCGGCAGGTGTAGAAGCAGTAAAAAAAGACAGCGAAAGACGTTGGTCAAAATTCTTGACTTTATGACTATTGGTGTTTGTACAAAATATGCGTGCCAATGGAAATAAAAATCTTTTTATTCTGAAGTCATGCCTAAGGACAGTAATCGAATAGAAATGCTGGGCACAAATTGTAAAATTTTCCTCGGAATATTCTTCTGACAAGCAGGCCTATATACATAAAAAGGCTCCTCAGCGTCAACTTTTAAATAGCAGTGGCAGAACACAATGACAAAATTGCGTCAGGACAAAACGTAAGTTCGTGATTACTACCAAAGTTGCTCCTGTTTACGAATTGAAGAGTCCCGAAATTGCATGTACTTACTTGACATAATGAGCGTTGCCGCGGTGTCACTACGTGTTATGGTGATTTATTTGTCAGAATGTTTTTTGTGATGTGTGCCCTTCGCTAGTGTAATTTGCCATCATGCTAATATTTTTGTTACTTATTCAGGCTACTCATACAACCCTCCGCCTTTATTCATCACTGAGTGCCAGGGAAAGTGAAGATGCGGGACGACGCTAAGCTAGTGCACATTCAGTTAGCAAGCGCATTAGGAGTTGTGCCTTGGGATTGCACCATCTGGGACTGAAAGGTACAATTTCCAGTTTCGAGGAATGTTGCGAAAACATAATGACAAAGATAGATGTCCATAAGTACATTATGCTCGATATCCTGTTCATGCGGTAAAGTTCTTTTTAATGCTGCATTTTACGTCATCAGGCTTTATCCACTCTGGTAGAGACACTTCTTTGCGCTTGTCATAAGCGCTTGCCCATTTTCAGGCAATAATTTGGCAGCCATCTATAAACGTGTGACGACGCAGAAGAAGTAAACAACTGCCTTAGAAAGATTGATATTTAGTTTAGCATACTGATAAATCAAGAGGAGGAGAGAGAGCCATGCAAACAGCAGGCGGGAAAAAAAACGTATTTTATAAACAGCGTAAAGAAGGTATCGTAGTTTAAATGCAATCTCGATTTCAAACACAGAAAAATATTCGTGGTAAATTTAAAACAAGTTTATTGTAGAATGCCAATTGTTTCGTGGATAGAGTCCGCATCTTCTGCTTCTCATCAGCATGTTCAAGAAAGAAGGGAATAAACACTGCAATAAGAATATGTTTCCATTGTCAAGAAACGTTATTAGAATGTGCAATGTCAGCGATAACTGTAGGCTGCAGGGGCTAGAAAAAACAAATAGAAGGAAAAAAACAAAATGAGATATCTGTGTCTGGCTGGCTGCCTTACGCAGCTCTAATGGAGAAAAAAGTAGTAACATTTGAAAGAAAGCACAGAAGGAAACAATCAAATGAACAAGTGCGTTAATGCATGCATTTGAATTGCCGTACAATAATCCAAAACATTTACTACGGGCCTGTTACCTTCAAATCTGTTAATAGCACGTTCACCGTGACTGAAAAATAAGAAGGGTGCTTTGGCGCCTCTGCACATACAGTGGCCGATTGTCCGAACAACCCAACGTGTCAGAAAGCTTTTCTCATTCTAATGCAAAGAGAGCGCAATGCACACAAAATTATTCATGTTCTCATTGGTCTCGCAGACCTCGCATGCAGCTTTGTGGGTCACTTCAGTTATTTCTATGCATGGCATTGTGAAGGCAACTCAATCCCACCACAGCCGACTGAGGAGCGAACTTTACGCCGACGCAGTTCATCAGGAGGTCGTAGTTTTAACACTTAATAGGAGGGAGCCCCGTATTTATTATACATAGCGTAACCATATAAAAACACCATGGCTGTCTTTTTGTTTGACATCGCGAAGAAGGTTGACAATTTTCAACGTAACCTGTTTCTGAAATGCGTGTCAAGCGACTGACTGCACACTCCGTAACGCCGCTTTCCGGGTTCTGTACAGACCCCATTTTCTCTTTCTCTGAGAGTCAATGAACTATCCACTGCGCAATTGTGCATAGTTGTAATAACAGCCGCTCTCGAAGTACAGACGTGTGTTTTGTTGAGTAGTAGTGTTGTTCTTTGTGCTGGTATCATAAGCTCCCGCCAGAAAGGGACACCATGGTCGAGTCCTGAGTGAAGCTCTGCCCATGGTTATACTGTAGTGTACCTACGTGAAGGGTGCTTTCGTTTGTTCAAGTTCTGAGGCAGGTAAGACTAGGTCCTTCAGCCCTGCGATTTTCGGAGATGCTTGTTGGCGCTTCAAGCACCACGCGATAAATACCGGCTTGACCGCCGACAGATACCGGCGGACATTATTCACGGCGGATATTGTAAACAGCCGACATTGTGCACAAATCATGGCACTAATTGTCGTACGGGATCTTGCAATGGCATGGTTCACTAGAAGTGCACATGGTCCTCAAAGACTGAAATAGGTAAAAGTGCATTGTTTCAATTGAGGCACCCTTCACAGTCGACTAATTCAGCGCACGGGCATTGGTGTTTACAGTTGACGCGCTAATTAAGACATACCTAAAAGCCATTGGTTTAATGCTTGGCAGTGGAAAAAGTGTTTTTTCTACTGCCAAAAAGAAGATAAGCTGCACCTGTGGTTAGCAGTAGCAGCACATATCTTCGTAACACAAACTCCGTCCGTATAGGGCAGCCGCTGCCACTCCTTTTCGGCCTTGCAATAAAGTGGCGAAATCGACAGGTTCCATATGCCACGTTTACATTTTACACACGTCTTTTGCTACATTCGTGACGCGTGAATATGCCCTTCGGCGAGCAGTCATTGCCATGCTTCCGTGAATAGGCGCACCAGTGCAAATTTCCACCCGCCCTACCATGAAGTATAGTTCTAGCACCTAGATGCCATTCTCACTCTGGATGACATCACCGCGCAAGTGCCAATTCATGTTGTCGTACTGCATGTACTGCCGGTTGAGTGGCGTCATCTCACTGCAGCGTCGGTCTGCAGCCGTACTACGACCTATGTGCTACGCTGTTCACCTTCTATGGGGAAACCTTCCACCAAAATCTGACGAGGCATGAGTTCTAGGCTTCCCCGCTGTCAACGCGAGCCGTGCCAACTGAACCACGGTCGTTCCTTGACCTCTATGCACCTGTTATGCCTACTTCAATCTCACGTCCGGACACCGGCGTAATGATTTCTCTGCTAAGCCATCCTCCTGCTTAGCCCTCGACCTATCACGTGTGGGGAAACATCTGGTGTGTCAGACTTCCCTATGGCTGCGTTGCCACACGCCACTTAACCAGACTTCCCAATGGCTGCCTTGCCATACGCCACTCAATATGATCATCTTGTCTAACCGCCTGGTCACCTCCACTCTGTTTTGGAAGCATCTTTGCCTCCGATGTCCCCTTACACTCTGTGCGTCTGGCGCGCCTCAACCACCATTGTCCTCCAAATCTACCTCAACAGTTCCTGCTCACGATCTGCTACGGTGTAACTTCCGAGGTGCTGCTAAAATTACCGAAATACAGAGTCCTGTGTCCCAGGTTTGTCAGTGGCAGAAAAGCGCACATCTTCCGTACGAGCCTGGAGACGCACAATTATCATACTGCCCCGCCGAGCACGGGCGCACTCTCTGACCATCCGGCATGTCCTCTTCGTTCCATAGCATCCACGATCCTGAGTCATCGACGGGTGGAGATCCCTGCAAAACTGAACCTTCATTGCAGGCATGCCTTTCAACAAGGCGTAAGCGCCTTGTATACTTGCCCAACGTGTCGACCAACCATGATCTCGAGCCGTACACACCATCGCTACTTGAATAAGACGTCACATGGTCCTTCGAACACGCTCTTTACGCCTTGATACCCTCCTCTGTCTACGCCAGCACGCTGGCAGAAATAGCACGCTGAGGTAAACAGAGCACTGCCACTGGCGTCTACACCATCACTACCGTCCTACTGCCTAATTTTGAGTCGACGCCTACGTACTTTCAGAAACCGCACTGTTCACGACTGCTCCGCGTTGGCATCCATGTCAGCACCATGTGCTAACCGGAAGCCCCATCGCAACAATTCTTCGTCGATGCTATGCAATCGTGGTTCTGCTGTGCCACATCGCACTGTTTCGTGCCTGTCACCCACATCTCCCTGGCGCACCCGTCTTCAACAGCCTATGCGCGAACCTTAAGCTGCCGCAAGCACTTGCGAAACAGGATGGGTTCTTGAGCGATCCCACCAGGTCGTAGGGCCTCCTTGTGTAGTAACATAGCACCCCTAGTACTCCCCGTCAGATGAAAAATAAAGACAGTGAATCTGGACATTCGTGACGTGTTCTGTTCAAGGATTACTTTATTTCACGTCACAAACACTTATGTACATAAACCTGACAGCAGGTCTAAAGCTTAATCATAGTAGTAGCCACGACCAAATAACAAAATTGGAAGAATATGATAAATAACAAAAATTGAGATTATAATGCGTTTAGGGTAGATGTTGTGGAATTTTAAGAAACATTCGCACTATGAAAACACAGCAATTCGCAAGCACCATGGGAATCAGTGATAGGTTTTGCATATATTAAATGTTTATTGTGTGGTACTTTTAAAATGAGCATAAGTTAAAAGGCTGCTGCATGTTGTACTAAGAAAACATATGCAAAAACAATAAATGCTTCTACGTATCTAAAAAAAACAAAAACGGGACAAAAGGTTCTTTACAGTGGCGTAATGAGGCCAACTCGAGCATGCCAACTACCAGTACAATCAGTGGTAGCGAGAAGTGTTGCTCATGTCAATGATGATGGTTATGCGAAGCGTACTGCTTGAAAAGAACTGTTACAAAGTGGGCCAATGTTACACATAGTATAGACATAGTGTACTTACCAGAAAGGTACACTACACTGGCGTCTATTTGTGTCTACAGCAACAAAAATAGGTAACTTGGTCTGGCATAATGCCAACACCCACGTTAAATACAAGCGTGCGTAATATCAAGAGAGGCGTGCTGTATGTAGTGACGATGTGGATATCAGATGGAATATTCATAAGCGTATTTTCCAGGGGTATAGCGGTGATTCCACATAGCTTTCTGAATCATAGGTGTACACATGCAATGTAAAGCTGTTATAAAGTGCAGTCACCTTTCAAACCGCCATTTATGTTAACACGGCATATTGTATTCTGAATAGGGTTACATATGTAGTATTTATTAAAATCGTTTAAATTTAGATATTGAGTACTGCAATGTAATTCAAGCAAGAGAGTGGCATCTTGGCCTGATTGGAATTGCATTTTCGAAAGAAGTATACAAATAGGAAAGAGTGCACTGCAAAAATAATTTTTGCACTGCGCTCTTTTCTATCTGTCTTCTTTTGGAAACGTTCCCTGCGCACTAATAAAGTATATTTCTTTCAAAATCACAATTTAACGTTTACCGACTTTGGGCCAAGATAGCGTCGAATTTTCAAAGCAGCTTCAATGTCTGCCCTGGCTCCGTGGAAAAATACGTCAACGCCACGTAGTATGCATGGGTGTGATTTCTGCTGAGATACTGAATTTTATTTTGGCATTCGTCAAGTTAATGCTGCTGGTACGAATTTCTCTTAGAAGGGCCCAGCCACACTATTTGAGCATGGTCAGAAAACAATGCCGATGGGTTGTTAAGGCCCCCGAGACCACGCGAGCCACGCATTATAGTGCAGCACGTGACCTACAATTCACAATAAATTACCAAATTCAGCTAAAAATGGCTTCTATTTTCGACAAATCGCAGAAGACGCTAAAATATCAATCGTATAAGACGATTGATCAGCCATTGGCTGTTTTGAACATCGCACGCTCAGTCGTTTCAGGAATTGCCGTGGAAGGCCGCGGCTTGTCCATGCGTGCGCCTGCGACCACACTGAAAATCCACGTATTCTAAGAAAAAACAAACAGACAACAAACAAGTGCTCAATGCTAAAAGGTGCCCGTGACGTATGTTTTTGCCCCTGCCCTCCCTCTCTGCTTAGTTTTTAGTGCTTTCGTCGGCACGAGAGAAGCGAGCATGTAATTTCAGCGTGCAACAACCATTTGTACTACCTCCACTCTTACGGGACAGATTCTTGAATTGTTTTCCACCAAGAATTCGTAAGGCAATAAGGTTGTTTGGTGTGTCCATGCCGTGGTTACTTAAGAAAGTTTTTCAGGCCACCTTTAAGACTCTGACATTCAGGTTACTAACGCCTCCCCTTGCCACTGTGGTATATATATAAACTGTCTGCACCTGTGGCACATAACCAAATAGCGCGCCCCATGGTATGTTTGGCAACGCCAATGCGCTGGTGACAAAATGGCCTTAGAATTTGATGATGACGGGAGTCCAATCCTTATGTAAACTCACCGAGTCATTCTATCCTTGCACTAGAATGGCCTTACCAGCGTTAACGATGAATACAGAAGCTCCACCGTCCACCAAACCATTCACTTTGACCAACCCATGACTTGCCAAGATAAAAAATACAGAAACTTGAGTTTGAGATACTTGACACAAATAAGATGACAAGTCAATTAAAAAAAATTGCCCGCAGCTTCCCTCGGGGGAACACTGAGGAGGATGCGGACCATATAATTGGTTAACGGGGTGTTAAAGTGCGACTTACTTGGGTCGATGGCTAAATTGGTTAACGTGGTTGTGAAATGGGGTGTTAAATTGCGACTTACTTGGGTCGATGGCTAAATTCGTTAACGTGGTTGTAGGAGGGGGTGTTAAATGAGTGAACACGTACACACGTATGCGAAAGGGCGGCGCTGGTCGAAGGGACGTCGATCATTGTGTTTGTGGATTCGTTGGAATTCATTTCACCGCGACCTTGGACGCCGACGCGCCGTACAAACCAACCGACGAGCGGCAACTGAGCGAGCGAGCGCCGACCTTGAGTATATATACAGCACGACGGCGCATGCACTGTCAGCTGTTGAATGTTCTCGAAGCGCGACGCCACATGCGCGTCCACTGGAGAATCAGGAGAATTGTAGATGTCGAACGCGGTGTGTAGAGGAGGAAGGGTGCACAGATGGTGGAGGAGTGAAGCGCGCGCGGTGTGTAGAGGTGGAAGGGATGCACAGATGGTGGAAGAGTGGGCGACGGCGCGACGGCGCATGCGCGCGCGTCAGCTGTCGAATGTTCGAGAAGCGGTGCGGACGGCGCGGACGGCGCGGACGGCGCACTACAAGGCGCGAGTATAAGATGCTCCGCATCTAAAAAAGACTACACAGGAACCAGAAGGTTTTTGGCGTCCATAGCGAGAAAACTGAAAAGAAATCACATATGTACGGAGTGAATGATGATGCATGAGGCGAAGCGTTCATCCATTCATGCATGCGTCTACGCTTTTGTCTGTCCGTCCGTGCGTTCTTCTAGCCGTCCGCAAGTTCATTCTTGCTTCAGTCCATGCGTGCATCAATCTAAGCGTCGTCCGTCCATGCATCCATTCGTCCTTGCTTCCGTGCTTCCGTCCATTCATTCGTTCATTTTTCCATGCGTCCGTGCGTTCATACAGGCGTCCGTCGTGGCTTCCGTGCTTCTGTCCTTCCGTTGTTTCTTCCTTCCGTACGCCCGTGCGTCCATCTGTCCAGCCTTGTTTTTGTCCGTCGTGCGGCTATGTGTCCGTCCGTGCGTCCGTATGGCCCTCTGTTGTCCGTTCGTACGCACGTCCATTCATCCGTCCGCGCGGCGATCCACCTGTCTGTTGGTGTGTCTGTCTGATCGTATGTCTGTCTGTCTATCTGTCCACCTGTGCATCCGTTCGTCTGTACGTCTGGTCGCCTGTCTGTCTGTCCAATCGTTCGCAGCTGCTGATTGAGTCACTGAACTAGTCGGTCATGAACCACAACAAGCTAGGAGGGACAAACACGCGCCCTAAAAAGCTTTGCCCCCTCCCTCTGAAAAATGAGTGCCTCGTTTCACAAACATTCGTTTCTACCACAAATATTTTCTATGTCACGGCACAATGGTAAATTGCCACATGAAAAAAGTAAATTTATCATTTGTTCAGATTCGTGTAAAGGTTTAGTCCTCACTCGAAATTTTTGCGCAGTCAACTAGCTCAGCTCATTATAAATCTACGAAATCTTCATTCAGTATTTTGATTCACGTCCTCGGTACGCCAAATAAATGACTTTTTGTAAAAAAAAACGTAGCATCAAACACATCTTTGGGGGAGGATGTTTTCTGGGATATTGACATTTCCTTATCATGAGCTAATTATGCTTGCATGTTGCATTTTTTGTCAGGTTGTTAGTTTGAGCACGCAAAGGCATTTAATTCAATGTTTCACATCGAAGAGTGCGCATGCAAACAAAACCCCTATACATGCTCTGCTGGGTCGTTTTATGAACCTATGCTTTTTATCGCCGTTATGCCGCTCATAAATTTGCGTGCCCTTATTTAAACACTGCAGCCCCAATTAGTGAAAAAGCCCATATGTACTCCCTCATCGCACGTACCGAGTAAAAACAGAAATGCATATATTCACATCATACAACATCATTAACCTGAGTCAAAACTCTGCGAGCCGCTAATGTACCGAGGGCGAACGGAAGGTACAAAGTCTGCCAGGGCATAGATTAATACGTAGGCGATCATGCTGCTTGAAAGAAATATTCTGCGCTGTAATAGGGTGCTGAAAAGTTTCCTGGGCAGAATATATTGTGAAAGCACAGTGCCTTTGGAGAGCGAATCAGCCAGCCTACAAAAGTGAAACAGTGCATATATTCAACAAAGTCTGGTTATAAATGCGGCTATCGGAGCTTGGGCAGTATTGACAAAACGCATCTTCTCCTGCAAATAATTATTCATGGCTTGACTGTTAGATAAAAGCAACAGAAAAGCCTCAAACACACAAATAAAGATAAGCGGGAATAACAACCTCAGAGAGGGATACTTACAATGCCGAAAAACCACAATTTTAACAGCGTCTGATCACAACTAGTTCTTTTGCTGTGTACGACCATTCACTAAAAACTTCAACAAAGCTGGTTGCCTTAGGCTTTGAATTTTTATAAATTATTGCGGTGCACGTCTTATGTTGTTTAGAGATATCACTGAGCTTGTGGCACCAAGCAAATTTTCGGGAAAAAATTACAAGAAAATAAGCAGGTGATACAGCATGTCTTGAAATGTCTCCATGATCTGTATTTCACGACTGCAAAAAAATGCTAAAACATAGTGGTATAGTGGGAGGTAAAACTTTAGAAACTTGTAAGCTTTTAGGTGTGATGCACTTTTACAAATGTTGCAACCGCGCTCGCGAGTTGGTAATTCACTAATAATCACACTACCTCAGAAAAAAACTGTGTAAATGTAGTCCGTTATAACCCAGAAAAAAATTTAGGCACTGCTCAGCCCTTGCATCACAAAAAAAACACTTGCATGACTTTATTGTGCATGGTGAACTGTTTGGAGCCTTATGTACATCCCAATGCGATATAGGTTACAAGCATTGATTTTGAATTTTACGTTTTCCTGTAATGGTTTTGCACATTTTGTTTTTGATTACACCACTACTTGAGCAAACCAATGGCAGCATATTTCAATGGTAACAGCCATTACATAACGGAGCTACAAGTACTAAATAGGTACCCTCTTTTTCCACTCCACCTTTCCACTCAACTGCCCTCAACTCTTCCTTCGAATGCTCAGGGCTAAGCTCCACCTTCACGGGGCCGGCCTCGCGACGTAACTTGAGAGAACGCTTGCGGATTGTTACGCCGTCTACTTCCGGTAAGTGGAAGCCAGAGCAGGAGCCACCAGTGTTCACGCGCTGGACCGCTGCTCCAATGATGATTCAATTGGGCTGTAGTTTGTGTGTGCGCTGAACGCGTGCATCCTGTTTTTTACGGTACTTTCAATGACTGATCGCCATACACCCCCAGCCGAATGAGCGATTAAATGTGTTTCGCCTCATTCAGCGGCCCTCTATTTCGCGACCCTGTGCTTCGTTCGAGGACGACAGCAGTCAACCACCACCACCTGACTCGCCGGACTTCCATGATGGTCGGAATAATCAGGCATCACCGTAAAATATTTAGGTAGCCCGTTTTGTTCGATGTTTTGATTTGGCGCAGCCGTCACGCTTACTGTGTCGTGCGTATAACTGGCATGTTATGCTGCATAATCACAAGCGTTCAAACAACTTCGTCATGACATTGTCTTTTATTTCGTGGTGTATGTGAGGCGTTCACAATAACGATAACTTAGGCCAATTTTCGCAAATGATGGTGTGGCTGCGGGGTTTATAAAGCAATGCCAGAGGCCCTTGAACAAGTCTGCTGTCGTGACATACCGGAAGTTGTTTGCGAAAGGTCGGACTGCTGCATAACTCGGCAAGAACAGTTGCGAAGCATGTGCCTGAGCTCTGTGGTGCTTCACACTCTCTATTATGAGCTGCAGAAAACAGTCTGACAGTTGAAGAAAAGCACAGGTAATACTAATGAAAACATTTTTGAAGCGGCAGTTGCAGAAACGTTATCCTATGCGTTCTTCTAGGAAATATCACTTTCTGGCGTACCGCTTCTTCACACGATGGATTTCGCAGAGGCTGAGGTGACGCAACAGAGCTGTATTACCTGCGTGCGTAGTCACCGCCATCCGGAAGCAGTTCTAGTCAGCCGACAACGTGGACTTTCTATATCCACCTCTGTAGGCACGTGAAATATTTTTACATCTTAACTTTAAATAAAATGAAAGATACTCGTGCTTTCAACTACCCATCAAGGATTTCCGTGCATAGTTCAGTTTTCTATTCAGTTAATTTAGGTTGACCTGTTTTTGCATGCTTCTCTTTTTTCCAGTTCATGTGTAATGCAATCCTTTGCACCTGAATAGTTTTGTTTCGTTCATAACTTTTTAAGAGGATAATAAATAGGCTCTCATCTTAAGATGTACCACTTGTGATGATAATCAATGACTAATTTTCATTAACAGTTTAAAAGTAGATGCACGAATACCAAGACAGAGAAAAAGATGCAAGGAACTGCAGGGACGTTAACCAGACGCACATCCGGTTGGCCACCCTGCATTGGTGAAGGGATGAAGAGAGAAAAGAGATTGCGGAGAGATAAGACTGGTACACACAAACACGAATACAATCGGGAGAGCACCTACAGTCTACAAGCGATCACTTAGGTTTTTCGTCTTCAAGTAATATAGAAGTGCTTTGGTCGCTTTCCAAGCAATTGAGGCAGACGCCCAACGTCCCAGAATCTTCTGTGGTCAGGATGGGCTAGAGTTCAGTTGGTTCAAAACCATACGGAGCTGGCATCGCTGCGTGTCGTAGCAAGCGCAGCTGCACAGGACGTGTTTGACGGTCTCTTCAGTTTCGCAAGAGTCGCATGTAGAGGTGTCTGCCATACCATAGCGAAAGAAGTGGACCTTTTTGAATGCAACATCCAACGAAAGGTGAAATAACAGTGTCGCATCTAACGGGAAAGTTGTGATGGTAGCTTTATCCTGAACGAAGGATCCAGTTCATATGAGTGATACCTTTGGAAACTCGTAGGTAACCACGAAGTGCGTGTAAGATCTCAAGCCAGCAAGTAAAGTTGTCTTGCTGCATCAGTTCTTTATAGAGAAATCGGGACCACACGTGTTCCTTCATGGGCTGAGCGGGCTGCATCATCGGCTAATTGATTTCCAGTAATACCGATATGTGCAGGCAGCCATCAATATATAATGCCACGAGGAATTGCTAAGGCGCAGTACAACGCAGACGTTGTTAAAAGAGGAACGCTGACGGCATCGCTACGACTCATGAAGCCCGCCGGAAGGCACGAGCCGGCCCAGCCTGTGCACGAGCTGCTACCGAGCAGCGGCAAAGAAAAGAGAGAAGAAGAGGACGACGAGCGTTCGCTGCTTTCTCCCAGCTACTGTGTAGTTCTTTTGGCTTTGGGCACAAGTTCGCCCTTATTAAACCTTGTAAATAGGACGTCCCGGTTGTGAGGTTGTTATATCCGTTACATTTTCTGGTGGAGGTGCGGGGTACATGATTCCGAGCCCCACGCAAGAGCGAAGTCCAAGCACTGACCAGCCGCAACCAGTGGAGCTTACACCGGTGCACCAACGAGTCAGCCGCCGTATCCGAGGAGAGTTGCCAGAATTTGGGCCACTCCCTTCTGTATCAAGGGCATCGGTGACGGAGACAAGCGCCGCCACCACCATGACGAGCCAAGTTACGCCGGCGCAACTCATCGTAAGCCAACCGGTCATTCCAAAGGTGTTTCATGGTGACCCATACGAGGACGCCGAAGACTGGTTAGAGCATTTCGAGAGAGTGGGAAATCTAAATCAGTGGAACGAGGAAGGCAAGCTGCGTAACGTCTACATTGCGTTGGAAGACTCTGCACGAGTGTGGTACGAAAACCACGAGGCATCTCTGACGTCGTGGCAAGAGTTTCGGCGGCAGCTACTGAGTACGTTCGCCAACAGTGATCGCCGGGAAAGGGCGGAAGCAGCTCTCCGCACACGGATTCAACGAACGAACGAAACTGTCGCGATGTACATCGAAGACATGTCCCGCCTTTTCAAGCGAGCTGATCCTGGCATGACGGAAGACAAGAAGGTGCGCCACCTCATGCACGGGGTAAAGCAAGAATTGTTCGCGGGACTCATCCGCAATCCGCCCCGTACTGTTGCTGAGTTTCGGTCGGAAGCAACAACCATCGAAACGACGCTTCAGCAGAGAGCCCGACAGTACAACCGCGACGTAGCCGGTGCATCCGCAGGAGTCTACTCAGCAGGCGTCGTGGATAATCTTGACACATTGCGCGAGCTCGTCCGGTCTGTTGTCAGGGAAGAATTAAGGAAACTGCAGTCACCTGATGTCACCCCCGAGCTGTCTCTTGCTGAAGTTGTCCGAGATGAAATTCGACAGGCCATGCGGGAGCCGCGGAGTGATGTACCAGCGACACGACGGGCGGTAACGTACTCCGAGGTGCTCAGGCGACCTACTCCGCACTGTTCGCCGATCGAGACACCAAGTACTTATGTGCAGACAATGCGCAGCCCGCCTGAAATCGTAGAGGCAACACGCACTCCACCTCGTGCGAGAGAGATGATGCCACGGAAGAGCGATGTGTGGCGAGATGCCACACGTAGGCCCTTGTGTTTCCACTGTGGAGAGGCTGGCCACCTGTACCGATTCTGCCGATATCGTCAAGCTGGTCTTAGGGGATTCGCCATCAATGCACCGTGTCCGCGAAACGGCGAAAGACCTTCCGAGATTGAAGAATACCTATGCTCACGTCGGGAATTTGACCCGCCTCGTCGTCATCAACCACGCTCACCATCCCCTATGCGCTACCGCTCGTCTAGCCCACGTCCCTTCCCAAGCACGTCTAGGCAGCGTTCGCCTAGCCCAAATCCGGGAAACTGAAGAGGGCGACCTGTGGAGGCGAGGCCGCTGGCGACTTGGGATATGAAGATCCTCCACTGCGGTACGAGCCTGATAACGACGACTGTTTCCAGGTAAAGGAGTGCAGTACAGAGAAAATTACTTCAGACTTGCCGTTGGTGATTGACGGACTAGAGCTCAATGCCTTGATCGATACTGGTGCGGATTATTCTGTGATAAGTTACGAATTAGCGAAGCGACTCAAGAAAGTTCTGACCGAATGGGGTGGACCTCAAGTACGTACTGCAGGTGGTCACCTCATAACCCCTTCCGGCCGATGTACCGCAAGGGTCATGATACGGGGCTTCACTTACGTCGGTGACTTTGTCGTCCTACCTGTGTGCTCGAGGGAAGTGATACTGGGAATGGATTTCCTACAAGCTAATGGTGCGATTATCAATTTACAGAGGTCGAGCGTGTCCTTTTCGACGGAGCAAGCTTTAAAGGTAGCACGATCAGATGAACGATGTACCACTCCACTGCGCGTCGTCGACGATGATGTGACTGTACCGCCACGGAGCAGTATAATGGTTCTCGTGCATAATGATGCATTCAGCGACTACGAGGGTGTGGCGGAGAGCAACGTGGATGTTTTCTTGAAAAGAGGCGTTTGTGTGGCACGAGGGATTATCCAGCTGCGAAACGGGTGCACAGACATCCTCTTGACGAATTTCGGTAACGAATTCCAGCACATCGCAAAAGGGACGGCAATAGCGTTTCTTCATGAGTTCTGTGAAGTGACAGAAATATGCAGTCTTGAAACGACGTCACCGAATGTGAAACTTCCATCTGATGCCTGCGACACAATATACGTAAATCCTAATCTTTCAGAGATTCAACGTCAACAGCTATACGACCTCGTGCGGGAATTTGGCAGCTGTTTCTCCAACAGTTCAAAGGTACGGCGCACGAGCATTACAAAACACAGGATCATAACGGACGAGACAACCAGGCCGGTATGCCGGCACCCGTATCGTGTTTCCCCTAAGGAAAGGGAAGTCATCAAGAAGCAGGTACGAGAAATGCTTGAAGATGATGTTATCCAGCCTTCTAACAGCCCGTGGTCATCTCCCGTGGTGCTTGTCAAGAAGAAGGATAACACGCTACGGTTTTGTGTCGACTACAGGAAACTGAATGCTGTGACTAAACGGGATGTATATCCCCTTCCACGCATCGACGACACGTTAGATCGACTTCGGTGTGCCAAGTTCTTCTCATCACTAGATCTGAAAAGTGGATACTGGCAAATCGAGGTTGATGAACGTGATCGCGAAAAGACTGCTTTTGTTACCCCGGACGGACTTTACGAATTTAAGGCTCTCCCGTTTGGTCTCTGTTGTGCGCCGGCAACGTTCCAACGCATGATGGACACTGTGCTTTCCGGATTGAAGTGGCAGTGTTGCCTAGTGTACCTAGACGACGTGGTCATCTTCGCGGCTACATTTGAGGAGCACATCAAGCGCCTTCGGTCAGTGTTAGAGGCAATCCGTTCGGCAGATTTGACAATCAAGCCAGAGAAGTGCCGATTAGGTTTCGAAGAGCTTCGTTTTCTTGGGCATGTCGTCAGCGCCCAAGGTGTTCGCCCTGATCCTGATAAGACGACCGCCGTCGCAAGGTTTCCGGTGCCAACAGACAAAAAGTCAGTACGGAGATTTCTAGGTCTATGTGCGTACTATAGACGATTTGTGAGAAATTTTTCAAAGATCGCAGAACCCTTAACGAGACTTACGAAAGAAGATGTGCCTTTCCAGTGGCAAAACGAGCAACAAAGCGCCTTCAACGAATTGAGAAAGAGGTTAGAAAACCCCCCGATTCTTTCTCACTTTGATGAGACAGCCGACACGGAAATACACACAGATGCCAGTAACATCGGCCTTGGATGCGTTCTAATACAGTGGCAGAAAGGTGAAGAAAAAGTGATAGCTTATGCCAGTCGGACTCTAACAAAAGCAGAGACAAACTATTCGGCCACGGAAAAAGAATGCCTTGCCGTCATCTGGGCCATCAGTAAATTTCGGCCGTACCTATATGGTAGACCATTCAAGGCAGTCAGCGATCACCATGCGCTTTGCTGGCTGGCGAACATAAAGGAACCATCCGGACGACTAGCAAGGTGGAGCCTCAGACTGCAAGAATACGATATAACCGTGGTATACCGATCTGGCAAAAAACATACCGATGCCGACTGTTTGTCACGGGCTCCTACAGACACACCACCATCAGAAGAAGACGACTTTCCGTTCGTAGGAATTGTCGAGACCACTCAAATAGCCGAACTCCAACGTACAGACAAAGAATTACTCCCGCTTATCGAACACCTGCAAGGAATTGACGTACAAGTACCCCGTATATTTTCTCGAAGCCTCGCATCGTTCTGCCTCCGAGGAAACGTTCTCTACAAGAGAAACTTCAAGCCCAACCGCGAAAAGTTCCTGCTTGTCGTTCCAGCAACTATGCGACAAGAAATACTTCGAGCGTGTCACGATGAGCCCACATCTGGACATTTGGGTGTGACGCGAACGCTTGCAAGGATCAGTCTCCATTATTATTGGCCCAAGCTACTAGCTTCAGTGCAACACTACGTCAAAACATGCCGCGAGTGCCAAAGACGAAAAACACCAAGTTCTAAACCAGCGGGCCTTCTACAACCTATAGATCCACCCAAAGCGCCTTTCCGCCAAGTTGGAATGGACCTCCTTGGACCCTTCCCCACATCTTTACTCGGCAAGAAATGGATCGTTGTGGCCACTGATTATTTAACTAGATACGCCGAAACAGACTCTTTGGAACGAGGAACGGCAGCAGAAGTGGCCCAATTCTTCGTACACAAAATAGTCCTGCGACATGGCGCTCCAACGGTTGTAATCACCGATCGCGGAACGGCTTTCACGGCGCAACTTTTGAAGTGCCTGCTCAACATGACTCATACTGTTCATAGGAAAACCACTGCATATCATCCTCAATGCAATGGCCTGACCGAACGCCTTAACAGAACTCTAGCAGACATGATATCCATGTATGTGGATGTCGAGCACAAAAAGTGGGACGAAATTTTACCATACGTCACTTTCGCCTACAATACGGCTGTGCAAGAGACCACCAAAATCACCCCATTTGAACTAGTTTACGGTCGTGCTGTTACCACAACACTGGATGCTATGTTACCAATAGACCAAGATGACTACCCCCCCGATCTTGACGACTTTCTACAAAGAGCGGAAGAAGCCCGCCAGTTAGCAAGATACCGAATACGCCACCAACACCGCATCGATGCCGACCGCTACAACCGAGGAAGACTTGATACGCGATATGACGTTGGCGACAAAGTGTGGATATGGACTCCAGTACGACGACGAGGCCTCTCCGAAAAACTCATTTCCCGGTATTTTGGCCCCTACGAGATCGTACAGCGACACAATGACCTCGTCTACGAAGTCAAGCCTGCAGGCCACCTGCATCCGAGGCGACGCAATCCCACGGAGCGTGTACACATTGTACGGATGAAACCGTACTACGACCGATTCCAAACCTAGCCACCCCAATCCCTTGACGTACTGCAACCTCATTTTTACAAACTTGTACACACAAAAAAAAAAAAAAAAAGTACTGAACAGCCTCATCGCAAGCATCGGGGCGATGCCGCTTGAGAGGGGGGATAATGCCACGAGGAATTGCTAAGGCGCAGTACAACGCAGACGTTGTTAAAAGAGGAACGCTGACGGCATCGCTACGACTCATGAAGCCCGCCGGAAGGCACGAGCCGGCCCAGCCTGTGCACGAGCTGCTACCGAGCAGCGGCAAAGAAAAGAGAGAAGAAGAGGACGACGAGCGTTCGCTGCTTTCTCCCAGCTACTGTGTAGTTCTTTTGGCTTTGGGCACAAGTTCGCCCTTATTAAACCTTGTAAATAGGACGTCCCGGTTGTGAGGTTGTTATATCCGTTACAATATTATCATGCCCTCATGCTATAGCTTGATGTTGGCAATGTCGTATATCATGTACCAATTATTCATGATTCCTCTTACGCGTGTTAAACTGCAAAGTCTGATGTGTTGCCTTCGAGTCACAGAATATGACCTATTTCCCTGGACGCTCTTGAACGAGATATTGTAAGCGGCTCTCATAGCAGCAAGCTCTGATGCCGTAGACGTAGTTGTATGCGACAACTTAAACTTGATTGTCATTGCTGCGGCCGGATTACCACACAGAAGCATTACACAAAAGAACTACAGCATTGAAAATCCTGGGTTGGTGGATGCTGGAATCATTGGTGGTTATGGTGGAAAAAATAGTAATTATGGTTGATATATTAGTGGATATGGTGAAAACTATAGTAGGAATAATGGCTGATGACGGCGAGAGTGGAAAAAATGAGGCCGAAAGTGGTAGTGGTAGCGAGCTAATGGAGGGGTATGGTAGAAAATGCCGGCTAATGCCGGCTAGAATGGAAAAATGGAGGCAGCTAGATGGTGGTGGTGGCGACGAGCCAACGATGGTGATGTGGAAAACGCCGGCTCACGGTGGCGAGGCAAAACGTGTTTGGTGGAAGGCTTGGTGAGCAAGGTGGATGATGGTGGCGTGATGGAAGCTTGGTGGATGATGGGGCATGATGAAAGAGCACATACCAGTATGTGAAATCACCTATTTGTTGTGCTTCATTATATATGTTTATGGTCAAATTTTGTTTATGTTTATGGTCAATTTCAAACAGAAATATATGTTTATGGTCAAATGAAACTAACGATGCTCATTATGCTTTCTAGCAAGTCTATTTTTTTGTCCTGTAGTGTCAACAACGCTTCAATTTTTGTGGAACGTAGAATATGTGGTCGTGAATATGTTTACATTTCGCGGACGTACCTGCGTAAGTTTGACGTCCGCGATGTGTTTCTTCGTTGTAATGTTCAGAAGACTAGAGGTGAACAGTGACAATAAATGCTTTACATCGGTGAGCAGTTGTTGAGAAATAAATGAACTCCAGTTTGCAATTTCCCCTTTCAATGTTAAAGCAGAACACAGCCGTCACCTCATGTCACCACGCTAGAAACACAACTGGCAATTTTCGCACACTCTATTGCTTGAGCTGTACTTTCAAGTTAACAAAATGTGTGTTAATGTGCATAAACTTTCACTTTCAACATGCGTCGAGACGAGCCCCAGTGAATTTGACCTTCACCTTTCTGTTTTACCACCATGATTTCTACCAAAGGTTGGATCTGCCGATCAAGCGCGTACAAGAGTTATCGGCGCTTTTGGGTTTCAGAATACACAATTTTGACAAGTAAAAATGATAATACAGTACAGCTGTGGCATCATTCAACCTGAATGGATCCTTTTTATTGTGTAAGGTGTCCGTGCAAGAAGCGACAAACATCGATGGGATGCGATTGCAGCGCTTCCACCAAATGTACGCCTTCCTTCACCAACAGCCGCCAGTCGCAATCGAAGGCACTTCATTGGCTATTATGCGAGAACACAAACTTGTCAATTCGTATGCTTACTGAACAAATATGATAGCATAATGTTTCTGGTGCACTGCATTTGCTTCGGCCAAACCGTTATGTAGTTGTTCCCAACGACAGAGCAACAGCGGTGCGCTGGCACGACGGCGCTGTGCGTTGCGCGAAAAACATCGCAATGTGTGGGCGTGTCTATCGAATGAGCATAGAAGCGTCATACAGCCTGAAGAGATATCACCCTTTGGAAGGATCGAGAAACGAATATTTAACTTGGCAGTACCCACCGATAAACTCTATTAGCTCTTCAGTCCATCGAGTTGTTTTCTTTTTCCGGCTGTAAATTGTAACAAATACATAGCGCTGTTGGCATTATCGCAGTGGCAATAGTTACATGCAGCAGTCGTTCGTGTTTATCAAATGTGCAAATTTTAGTAGCAGGTGCAGATGCTGTCTATCTAGAGTAAGCGACAAACAGCACTGAAGTTAAACAGTGAGTTTGTGAGTTGACTACTTCGCAGTGGATAGTGTGCTCAGTTGGGAATCCGAAGCTGGCAGGTTCTATTCTGCGCCGTCGCTCGTTTTCTACGGGTGCTTTTTAAATCGTTTTATTACAATTATTTTTATTTGTTCTTTAGTGGCAGCTCGACACAGTGGTTCTGACGCTGCTTCGCACTCGAGCATTGCCGACTGGAGCGCTCCACTGACCACCATACCATATGCCACCATACACAATGTGCCTCCAACACTTTCAGCACCATAATCCACCAAAATGGTGGATGGTTCAGTGCACCACTGCTATGGTGAACATTTTTTCAATAGAGTAATTAGGATTGAACGGCCATTTCTTTTCAAGACTTACCCAAACAAAAAAGAGGAACCATCTCAAGGGGAGGTGGCTCTTTTAGGGCTGCCACCTGTCGCACGCACACGTGAAACTAAGATCGGATGGCACCTCACAGATAAAAAAAAAAGCCATGGCTCTATTGCTACCCAACTGCCAGGAAGGCAGTTGCTTCAATCAATTGCGGCTCTCTCACTCAGTTCGCTTCGTGGCTGTCTGTGTGCTGCCAGCCAGAGCACACACACGTGAAAATACATTTGATGCCAATTTCACGGTAAGCTTTTTTGCCGTGCTAAATGTTTGTCGTTACCCGAAACGGTTGTCTAGTTGTTATAGTACTGAACAGCTAACACGAAGGACGCTGGATCGAATCCTGGCCATGGCGGCAGCACTTTCAGTGGAGGCGAAAATAGTGGAGGCTCTGTATTTATATATAGGTTCATGTTTCAGGACACCATGTGGCCGAAATGCATGGCGCTTTCCACTATGCTGTCCCTCATTATTGCATCATGGTATTCGGACGTTGAACCCACGCCAACGTCTTCAGTACGAATGCATGTCTCTGATTTAATGTCGATGGTGTCCGCAAGCATGTGCGCCTCTGAGCAACGAGCTGATCCTTAGATCACTTGTGATGGTCAAGGACGTATACGACACGCATCTTTTGTCCCATCGCTTGTGAAGCTCCCCTTGTATGATTAGAGTACGCAGAAGTCCATAGCATGTTCCAACAGCTCTTCATTATATCTTGTATGATGAAGAGACAGTCATAATAAGTCAGCACACACAACAAGACAAAAGTAATTACCGAATTTACTTGATGGTAGGTCAACCTACCTTATAAAAATATAAATCTGAGTTCGGGGGTTCATGTGACAATAAGAAATTTTTCTAGTACATCTAGTAATGGCCGTTACCATGATAAGGATGCATGCTGTGACATGGTTACAACGCTATATTTTTTTTCAGGCTCCGCTTATAGCTAATATTTATTGCGCACTTGTTTAGGAGAATTTTTTTTTCCTTTTAGAGTATGCACCACCGTTCTCTGCCATCTGGTGCGCCACAGTTTGTTAGAAGCGTTTCTCTTCTATTAGGAGAGAACACTCCCACTTGCTGTGAGCCCTTTTTTGAGCTGTCATAACGAGCTGCAGTTGAAAGCTCGTCTGCCGTGGTGACGTCACAGAAAGTAGGAGTCATCTTCAGATCTCTTTATATGAAGCTTTATGAAGCTATCTGATAAGAAGCCAAGGTAGGTGTAGAGAATGGTAATTGTACTTTCTCATTGGTACTGTAGTACTGTATTTATGGCCTAAGTTTGAAAAAAAGCTAAGGTGAAAAGACATTTTTGTACCGCCAGTAACCAATACAACAACGCTCAAGTTGCATGTCCGAACCTTTTGCTTATTAATCTACACTGCCAGGTATCGGATGTTCAGTGCGTACAACCCTGTGAGTGTTATTTATTTAACGCCCTTTTTTCCGCGTAGTGTCATGCAGCGCACGAATATTTAACAATCCAGTGTGAGTATCGCGATATGATTTCAGAGTCGTGAAGAGCAGCATATATTTCTGTCGCTGGATTGCGCACATCAACTACAGAGTTTATATAAACTGCCTTGCATGCCGTTTGCTCCCTCTTAAGACTTCATAAATGATAATATTGAAGCATTGCTATATCAGACGAAGGTTAACAAATATATACTTTACATAAACTGTTATAGATCTTAGCACTGTATCTACAATTACATCGAAACAAAAGAGCCATAACACATGGTGTAATGGATGGTAGGCGAGATGGGAGTTCACGAGTATGTGGTGATTCCTCTACGGTAGTCATGAAAGTATGCGAATACCTCTTAGGAGGGACCGTTCTAGAAACAGCCAGGAGAACAAGCAGTGTGATTAGTAGATTTTCACATAGGTAACAATCCCAAGGTTAAATGTTGTATGGATACAAAACTATATAGAGGAGACGGTGGAACATTTACGGAAGATTGATAATTTTAGTGCGATTTGTTCTGTATTGTGCCCTCGCATAGCTCGCAAGCCTTTTTCCTCTTTTTTATTTTTTCTTGAGCTTAAGTTTGCACAAAAGTCGAAATACAATTGACTTTTTTTTGTTAATGTGCCTAATTTATTTCCTATTTTTTGTTTCTTGTCTCTCAAGCTTTCCTGTTTCTTTGTACTTATTTTTTTAATCGTGTTTTGTTGCCTTTTAACAATGTTTCTATCTGCTTTTCTTTTTGTCTCTTTCAGTATTTCTTGTTTTGGCTTTTGTTCCATCTCTTCCCATCATTCTAAATTTCTTCCCTCTCTGTCTTGCTTTCCGTATCGCTATTCTGCGTTTCTTTCTTTCTATACCATGCTTCACTCTCTACGCTTCTCGTTTGCCTCCTACAGACGACTGCCCTTTTCACCCCCTTGACATACTATACTATCATATACTATACTATACTATACCATGCAAAGCTGTGATTTACTATGCAAGTATGTCTGGATGGCAGAATGGTTAAGACACTCGCCTTCAGATCTTGGGCATGCGGGTGTGAGTCTTGCCTCGCAAGAAATCCCACCCCTAACTTCCTTCGCGTCATCACGCACTACAAAATTAAAAAAAGCAGAACAGAAAGAAACAGTGCAATTCGCCGCGAAAAAAAATGAACGTTGTTGTTCGCTCACTTTTTTTCACAGACGGTGAAGGCTTGAGCCTTAGCGCGTTGGCAGAAAGGAGCACCAGTACGCCTTAAGCAGTGTGAAAGGAAAAAAAAAGTCCGATCTCTTTCAAATTGCGTGCCCACACAATGCTTTGTCGCTTGGCTTGTCGACAGAGTGCAATCGCTGCCAGAAGAACAGACCCACTGTTCTCTCGCACGAGGCTTCAGCGAGTGTGTTTGCGCTTGAACGCTTGCAGGAAACTCTGAAGAGATGGGATCCGCAAACATTCTTTCTATTGACGCTTTTCAGGACACATCTGGAGATTTCTTAGCCAAGCTGTAAGAGTATAGTGCTTATTTTGTTTTCGTTTTAATTGGCTCTAAGGTTTTCACACTTACGTATCAGAGTAGACTCACAAAAGTGCACTGACACTAATAACGTGGGAAACTGTACTGGTTATGCAGTGCTAAAAAGGAATATAGGTTTACGTAGCATGAAGACATGCAGCCGTTTTACGACTATAGAAAGTGAAGGCTGAAGGCAAGTACGTTGGTTTAGTGCTTCATTGGTTAGGTGCACTGCAGTAGGTGGGTAGGAAAGGGAGATAATAATCAAGTACTACAAGCAAGAACTGTGTACAAACTAGCTCAAATATCATAAAGAGATGTAGCCGTATTGCGACAGAAAGAAACAAAGGCTAAAGGCAAGTACGCGATATGAGTAGGTTATTGGTTGGGTACACTGCAGTAAGTGAGTTGGAAAGGGAAATAACAGATAAGTATTACATTCACGACGAACTGTAGAAAAACCAGCTGAAGTATCATTAGTGTGACTAGAATGTGTAGTCAATGCAGAAAAGAATGCTCATGGTTTGTGTATGTAGATATGCTTAGGCCATGGTCTAAAAATCGTTTTTTGCGAAGATGAACAGTCGAGGTGCTAGAGCATAACGCTTTAAATCTAAGGATTAATCGTCGAAATAAGGTGCTGTCTACTCAATACTAATGAAGCTTCATGCTTCACTGCTGACTATTCGGCTGGGTAACAAACAAAAATACGTGCACGCCAGGCTGAACATGTTTTAGAGTGAAGTTTTGGGACGGGAAAGTACAGGGCCTAAAAAGGTCGCCAATTAGTGCTAATATAATAGGAACGAGAGCTACAAAAATTTGGTAAAGTTAACTTTGAGAGCTGGGCGGCAACGTTATATCGGTTGTGAAGCCCATTGAGCCTAGGATACTCTATATGTGTGCACTCGCTTCTATGTCACTGTATTTCGAATTTGAGGTCAGATGTTAGGTGGTGAAAGCTTTATGAAATATATTGTGTGATAATTTTATCATGACCAAACTCTTAACTTAAGATGAAAAGATTTCGGAGAAATTGAAGGTTTCGAACGTTAATAACATGAGTGCTGAGATACGTATGACTGTCATAAAATGTTTCGGTTAACCATTGCAACTTCAGTTAACTATTGCA
This sequence comes from Rhipicephalus microplus, assembly GCF_043290135.1. NCBI lineage: Eukaryota > Metazoa > Arthropoda > Arachnida > Ixodida > Ixodidae > Rhipicephalus > Rhipicephalus microplus. The sequence continues at coordinate 118,427,971 of NC_134700.1, read as the reverse complement.
GGGACAATTTGGTGAATTTTTTTCAACAAGGTGAGAAAAAGTAATTGGAATACTTCATTTTATTATTAGCTAGAAATGTGGCACAAGTACGCTATCACAAAACAGTCACTCCCTAACCTAAGTCTAGAATTGTTTAGAAGAATATGTGAAGTGACTGGCAATGTCTTATACAAACTATGTTATTGTATTAGCACACTAATAATGTGTGAATAGCGTCCCATGAAATTCTTTTGCTGTTCGTTGTGTTTAGTGTACAACTGTTTTGGTAGCTGGAAGCCTATTGTAGATTCGGCGCAGAATGCTGCTGTATTCAGGTGTCAGTGTGTCCTTCCCTATTTGGTGCACATATGAAAATTTGTGCTATATGCGCTTGTAATAAAAGAAAGCGGTCATCACGAACCACCCTGTATTTTCTTGCGAAATGAGTCACACTGCATCTTATGCTATTCGTTTTCTCACCAGAGGTTGTGGCAACTTATTGCTAGGCTGGCTGGTGTGGCCTGAGGACTCCATCTTTACTTCGGATTGCCCATTCTCATTCTCACTCTGAAAATAAACCCAGTATTCTTTTATTCAACCGTAACAGTTTTTGGTAAAAGTGCTGGGTAATCAGCCAAGCAACACAAATCTTCCGGATCTACGACGGCACCACCGCCTTGCTGGACTGCCCCCGTTACCACTGGTGGCTGAGGTGTCTCATGGCGAAAAAGGTAACCGGAATCCCGCAGCTGCAGACCTTCGACCATTCCTAGCAGCACCGCTAGTGCCAGGTTCGCACGCTCCTGGTCCCTGGTTGCATCAAGATCAGGTAGTGCCTCGCACATTCGGTGGCAAATCTGACGAGTATGTGGATGCCTGGCTCACACTATACGAACGGGGGAGGAAATAGTACCAGTCGGGCTCGGCGACTCAGCTGACCAACGTAATTTTCTTCTTGATAGACACATTGCTGATGTGATACGAAAACCAAGAAGATGCCCTTACGTCATGTAATCGCTTCGTTTGCGAAATAAGGGCGTGCTTTGGAGACTCCGTAGCTAAAAGAAAGCAAGCGGAACAAACGTTACTGTGTAGAGCTCAGATCCCAGAAGAGACATGCATGACCTAGAGCATAGGCACTACCGTTGAAGCACAAGTTTTATTGCACTTCTGACAGCGGCACTGGAGCACAATTTTTTAGCGTGCTGTCCTATTGTTATTTGGCATGGTTACAACACGAGCAATAGGGCTGTACCCTATTAACCATATGGCACACTAGTAGCACTATTGCGGGGTTGTATTTGAGCTTATCGTATAGCGAATATGGATGCCGTACACTTGAACCAGGATATTTCAGCTGACCCTTGGACATGTACACTTGAGCAGTCATTTAAAAGTATAGTTTTGGATTCACATGCAGCTTGTCATTTTATAATCAGTCCCTGTAATTGTCAACCTGCAAAAGTCTTTCGGAGTGTAGATAATCATTGCGAAGGTGACCCATTATATTGAAGTCACTAAGCCGGAATATTTATAAGGTTATATGAAATTTTCTTAACGCCCACTTAAGAACTGCGCACTTTGTTGGTGTCACACGATCTCGATAGACCGTGATCATACCTTATCACCTGCAAGAAATAAAGATGGCAGTATGTCTGATTTGAAGGGATGTCTCTTCAGGTTAATGTGGAATACCTACATAAACACAAAATTGAGTTTGCTGTCTTAGTGCCTAAAATGGCGACCGCATACAAGTAAATCACACTGTCAATCCGATACGGGCAATCTGATTCATTGCAGCCACGCTGTGTGCCAGCTGCCTTCCTAAGGCACACGATGTTGTATCTACACTTGTCGCCAATAACTCTACTTGCAGCCCACAATGAAAGCTAATTTTCACTTTCTAGCATTTTCTCCGAAGCAGCCTCCAATTCATACAATGTACATTCACCCTCCCTTGATTGACGTTGCTTACGGATTTGCCCAATTTATGCTTGATTTCAACACTCCGCCACTCTATTTAACGGCAAACACACTAGTAGTGAATGTTGTTAGGGCTAAAATAACTTTATTAGCTGGAAAAAAATTGAAATAAGCCTTCAAAAAACGTGAGAAGCGACTAGAAGTTTCTACGAGGGACTCGTTAAAAAAACAAATACGCTTATCATTAGCAGAACTGGCAATTATGCAGAGCCACGACTATCCATCAATACCTTCTTTAACTTAGTTATACTTATTTAAAAACGTTTTCTCCTACTTTTGCTTGTTTTGCCATTTCAACTGTCACAACAATTTTCTATCTATTTTAACATGGCGGAAATATTAGTGGCTACAATATTGAAACAGATATTCCAATTTTAAATGTGCATCTACTAAACAAGTGACAGATGAAAGATCAATTTCACGATTGGTGCGCTTGCAGAATAGGTGAAAAATTTGCACAACTTGATACAGCTACTTTGCTTGATATGTAGGGTTGAACGTCTCAAAACTACCATATATTTTTTAGAGACGCTGTAGTGGAAGGCTCCGGAAATTTCGACCACCTGGGGTTTTTTACCGTGCACCCAAATCTGAGGACACGGGCCTACGACATTTTCGACTCCATCGGAAATGCAGCTGCCGCAGCCGGAGTTTGATCCCGCGACCTGTGGGTCAGCAGCTGAGTACCATCGCCACTAAATCACCGTGGTGGGGCATAAAGCTAGTTTGTAGCTATGATTGATTATTTTTTAGTACAACAAATGAAATGCAATTTCTTGCTTCACTACATTGACAGCAGCTTCATTAAGAACGTTTCGATGCAAGGCGCTGAAGAAATTATTACTTCCAGGCACTTCATTTTATTTCTTTTTTAGGAATATAAACGCGATTTTCGGGCTCATATCTCTTTGAAAAATTATAAAGAGCACCTGCATAGTGGTATTATTTTAAGCTTCGTGCGACACATAGAAACGCCTTCGTAACTTTCAAATGGCCGGGTGCACGTTAAAGAACTCCAGGTGGTCAAAATTTCCGGAGCCCTCCACTACGGCGTCTCTCATAATCATATGGTGGTTTTGGGACGTTAAACCCCACAAATCAATCAAATCAACTTTCAAATGGCCCTCAGAACAGATCGTAGTTCCCGCGGTCGTTTTCTCTCGGCGTGAATGGCTCGCTGTTTGATACTTCTTGTTCTGGCACAAATCAATATCAGCCAGTGTTCCAAGTCGGAAAGCGCACACTGCTCCTAGTATATACATAAAACCTGTTTGAGAGAAGGCTGCTGCCAGTTTAAGCTTCAAAAATCCACTTTCGGCATTAGCGCGCAGCTTTCACATTGAAAATGGTTTCTATTTCATAAAATATAGTCCTTGTACAAAACATTTTGATTCCATCCTCGCAAATTGGCTACTTTTCATAACGCTCCATAAATCAGAGGATTGGAGCGGGGAAATTAAACTTTTTCGAATGCTATGTTTTGGCGTTTCTTTTCGCTCACATGGCCAATCAGGCGATTGACGTCACTGTATTCCACAGGTGAGACTGTTTGCGTTCGACACTTCATGCCACCGCCTGCGCTGCCTTGTAGTGAAGTGCACAGGAAGAATTGCTGCTACGTTGAATTCATCGCGGCGGTTCACTTCCTGTAGCAAGGTTTGTTACAGATATATAGATAGAAAGATAGATGGATAGATAGATAGATAGATAGATAGATAGATAGATAGATAGATAGATAGATAGATAGATAGATAGATAGATAGAGAATAGAAAGTTGGGCGAGTTGGTGTATATTCATAATAAAAGAAAAGCGGCGCACAAAAAGACGGAGACAAAGAAGAGAACCACACACAGCGCTGCACTCACAACTGAAAATTTAATCCGAGCAACAAGAATTTAAAAAGTAATAGCCACGCATGACAAGTGAGGTACAACGAGTGAGGTTACATTGCACAAAAAAGAGTTCACTTTTATTGATGAGCGTATCATTTAATCTCGTTGTACCTCACTTGTCATGCGTGGCTATTACTTTTTAAATTCTTGTTGCTCGGATTAAACTTTCAGTTGTGAGTGCAGCGCTGTGTGTGGTTCTCTTCTTTGTCTCCGTCTTTTTGTGCGCCGCTTTTCTTTTAATAGATAGAGACGCTCGCACCTCGGCCGGTTCGCTGAGAAATGCTACGTTATAAACTATGAACCGTGTAAACACTTCTGTGACCAAGCCATGCGCATTGTTAGTACGCTAACAATGATGTTAAGCTCCAATTTTCGTGGTCTCTGAGCCCATCAGGACAGACCACACTATATAAAAGAAAGGTAAAAGACCAAGTTTTTAGTTAATTTTGGTTGTCATTTTCTTTCTTTTTCCACTGCGGCAAACTTTGAAAGCCCGTTCGCGGTAGTGTAATTGAGTGCTAGTTATTTCACGCACAGAGTCAACGTCACTCGTGCGTGCTCCATGGAAATGACGACTTTAAATAGGTCCAAGTGGATCTCAGTGATCATCTTTTGAAGGGGATATCAGCACACACATCGGACACGACTTAAATTCCACACTTCAGTAGGGATGGCTGAAAGGCATCAGGCCATCGAAGCAACATCAGCAGTAATTCACCTGTACGTTTTGCAATCTGTTCGGTCTGTTTTATTGCCACCGCAAGTTGACGTGGACCTACGCGATATGTACCTCAAACTACAGCGCTTATCTGAAGGAAATGTCAGCTTAGTATTCGCGAAAGTCTTTGGCAGCGGCTGCGAAAAGAGCGGAGTTCTCTGCGCGAAGACGACGTAGGATACATAGGCCTAGCGCCCCTGAGTGCCACGCAAAGTTTTTTTTTGTGTCTTTGTACACCTCAAAGTTTATAAGAGAGGTATGTAAACACAGAAATAAGTATGCCTAGACGCATACTCTTGAAAAGGCAAGAGCTCTAAGCCAGTTTTTTTTTACCACATGGTGAAACTGCTGGTCTGGTGCGCATAGTGATTTTCAATAGGCAAGACACGGGGACTAAGCCTGATTGGAAGACGGGGAGATGGTAATACGGGGTAACAAATGAGCTGTATTGAGAGTGTTCCACAAGAAGGTAAGAGTGTATCACGCACTACCAATTGCATAGTATGGTGCAAGCAATTCATTCTAGTGAAATGTTCTTTCCTATTGTGCAAACTGTTACTCTTCAAGTATATGTTCTCCCTTTATTGTTTCTATAATACTGCCCAAATAAAGATCAGCACGGTTATCGAAGCTAGGTCTCTAAAATTTTGCCTTCATTGGCACAGGACACTAGGGTAGGCAATTTGCTGTATTAGTTGATGGAGAGTGTTGGCAATTCTTCTTGAATCTTGAAAGCAATCACCTCAAAGTCTGGCGAAGATAAGTCAATTGACTTTCTTGGGCGAAATCGTGTTCTAAGCATTAGTAATGTTACTAAATGATTCTCGGAACCCAATAAGACACTTTGCAAAGCGTTTCCGAATGACTCATGCCCGACCTTACGAGAATAGGTGATTTGTGCGGCTCACTGTAGCCAAGGATGTAAAGAGCGGCTGCAATACTACGCATTAAAAATACCATCAGATGGTGTTACAGTCAGGCGAAACCTGCGAATCTACACCAAATGAGCATGCTGTCCTTGAGTGCGCCACGTGCGAGAAGTCAACGTGAGTGAAAAAGCATGCGGCTTGCATAATTAGTTAAGGGCAAAAAATCTTCGATTTCTTTCCTATGTGTGGCTAAGACCAGCAATTTAGGTCACTTTTCAGGTAGAACATTATCATTACAATCATGCATTTTTTCGTATGTCTTCATAGTACAGCTTTTGTACATTTTATGCATAATTTTGTGAGAGAACAACTATTCTTTAGTTCATGGTGCTTTAAGGATAACAGTGCTCCGAGTTGTAGAAATTGTATCTGTTGGGCTTGGGCAAAAAATTGTCCTCTAGTTTTACGAAAATGTGGCCAAAGATTACAGAAAAAGTCTTTTCAAATTCTTTGGGCGTAACACAAGGTGTCAGTTGTGAAAAACATCGCTTCTTGGGGCTCTTTGTGTTGCGTCTTCTTTTGACAGCTTTCGTTCTGAACTAGCTACCTAACCATGCGCGCAAGTTAATTTGCACTAAGGTAAAACAGAAACTCCTCCAAACAGGGGACAATATATCTCCGCTTTCATATATTGTGCCATGCTTACTTTCCCAGTGGTGCATTAAACATGCAAACGAGAAGTACAATATACGGGTGGTTGTAATTATTTTTATTTTTCAGAACACTAACTTTATGCACACCCAATGAAAAAAAATTTAGAAAACTCCAACCAAATTTCTTAGAAAAAAAACCACCGTTTCGAAGCCGTGCCCGGTTTCTTCCTCAGGAGTTAGAAGGCCCGAGATGTGCTGTGCTTCCAAACTGTTGCTAGCAAGTGCATGAGAGACTAGCCGGGATCCGTCGTAAGTCCTTAGGGCACAGAAAATTCTTTCACCCCATGGAGCGGTTCATGCTCCCTGCTGTCTGCTGAATGTGCCAGGTTTTGAGGAAAAGATGCCGGTGAGTGTTTATTTCATTTCCATAATCAACGCGTTAGGTCGAATAGGTCTAATCCAATCTGACCAAAAAAAAGAGAGTGACTTCAATTGAAAGCCTGATGGTCAAAAGCAGCCGATTTCCTGGAAGGTGGATACCCTTTCAAGCTATGAACTTCGTGCTGCCGAGTATCAAGACACTATTGCGCTAGTACCTATTTAGCCAGTAGGTGCCTGCCTGCCGCATTTCTCTGCCTCCCATAGCAGCAGCAGACCCTCAGCTATATCACTACACAATGAAATAGTTGAGGATCTACTGCTGCTATGGGAGGCAGAGAAATGCGGCAGGCGGGCACCTACTGGCTAAACAGGGACAAGCGCATTAGTGTCTTTATACTCGGCAGCACGAAGTTCATAGCAAACTGGCTGCCTATAGGCTGGTTAACTTCCCTGCCGTTCTTTTCCTCCTATTTTCCTTCTTTTTCCTTGAACTATTTCAGCAAGGCTGTGGTGAATTAACGTTCTCCTAGGGGCCTGTGCAGAACTTAATGAAGCTACCTTTCAAGATGAGTACCAAGAAGCAAGCGCACACTAAGTCGGTGTCGTCCTCCAGCTATTGAGAAAAACCGGTGGGTTCCTGGTCGTCCCTGTTAACCAAACCCCACATCTCCTGCATTGCAAGCCTACGCTCTGACCATGCAGCCACCACTGCGATTCTCATGGAGTCGGCACGACGGAAATCATACGAAGTATTTTTTTTGGTTCAATTTGTGTACAGATCCGTGGAGCAATGTCTAGCATTTCTCTTGATAACATTATTTGCGGTCACGCTGCCTCTGTAAAAGATACGGTGTTCTGAAATAGAGTGTGACCGTTCATGGTGCTTCGCGAGAAAGCAATTGGGAAAGTTCTTGTAACGCTATTGCACGCACAAACATTAACAACACGTTAAGGCTGCAGTAGCATTGCTTTGAACCACAAAAAAGGAGCAAAGGGGCCAAATCTGACAGATCTCTGATATGAGTGAGGGAAACACGTCTATCAAATGGCCATGAAAACCTGCTTGGACGCACGTGTGACGCAAGCAACTCTCCCATACACGTGGTATCACGTCACGACCGCTCCCTGACATTAGGCGCACCGACGGCTGAAATTGAAGAGCACACGTTTGCACTCGCATTGAATAAAAGAAAGGAGGAGTTGATATGGTGTTCTTCAAAGTGCCCTGATGCCACACAGTACACGGCCTCTAACATTTTGCTTTCATCAAAATTAGAACGTCACAGCCGGCATAGAACCGAAGACCTTCGGGTCAGCAGCCGAGAGTCTTGACCATTACACTACGGCGGCCAACCACAAGGCAAGTAAGCCGGGCGTTCTATAAAAAAAGAATGAAATGAAATGTTGAAGTGCTTAAGGCTGACGAAGGAACCCATCTTCGTGCCCCCTTGTCATCCCATCTGGCGTACCTTTTAGCATGGGTGCAAGAACGTAAGGATATAGCCCTTGAAGCACGTGACAGATGCCTTTAATTGCTCTCGTACTTAACGGTTCCCCAAATTTTGCTGCTATCGATTCGTACAAACATAGGCATTTTAATGTGAAAAATTTATAATTACTCGAAAAATTATTACTGTTTTCCTTCAAAGTACACGTTTGATTGAAACCCATACTCTTAAAATACGAAGATATCACCGCTTTCTGTGATGATTTATGTCAGGAGGATCTTTGTTTTTTCGGGCTAAAGACCTAGTTAGTTTTTTTTTTAAGTTGATGGCAAAACGTAGGTCTATGGACTCCTACAAAAAATACAGGGAGTGCTTTGGGTAAAGCGGAAGCTAGCAAAGTTTTCACTGAATTACATTTTTCACCTTATTGTTTTTGACCCAGTAAGCGAAAGAGTACTATGAGAAATAAAATGCATGTGTAGACATTGATATATGTTCATAAAAAAAGAAAAAAATGTATGCGCTTCAGTACATGGAAAAACTCTCAAGACAGTCAAGACTAAAGCATATCAATAATAAATGGAAAACCTACGTAGGAAGGATATAATAAAACTAAGTCAACCAATTAGCCGCCAAGGAAGAAATTTTTGCACGCATTGTTTTTTTTGTTTGCAGGTATTGCTGCACATGCAAACAACAGGTGAAATGTAAGCACAGCTCGCCTCACTCTATGCCATGATATCAGATGGCTTACAGCGTAGGTAAACGTACGCTCCGGTAAATGCTCACGCTCAATGTTTTCTCCTTGTTCTTTTCTAACAGTATCGCTACAAAATGTCACACTGCACACTACTTCTTTTTCGAAGGCATCTGTCTGAAAGTTATGCTTTCTGATTTAACAAGTATAAGAAAGAGTAGACAACACAGCCGAGTCTTTTCACCAGCTGCTATGCCATGATATGGCTCTCCTTTTCTCATTTCCCCTTAGACGGCTCGCGACACTGTCCTATTGCGCCGCTTGCGTGTACCGGGATCGTACTCCAGGTAACAGGTTTTTTTCTAAATTGTTACTTACCACTCCAGCCGACATTACAGTCTTTGCTTAACTTGTTTGGTGTATCTTTTTGATTTATTTACTTTTTTACTACAGTTTTCAGTCTCACTTTGTTTGAATTTCTGATTCTTATCTACTACTTTATTACTTGCTTATGAAGTTTATAAAGCTTAACAAGACGCCGAACAATACACATCTGTGAGAACCAGCCACTAAGAAGATCAAAGTGTGAAGAGCGAGTAAACCCGTATTATTTGAACTAGGTGGTCCCAACTGGCAGTAATATGTCTGCACATTTACGTGCAGATATACCCATTTGCCAAAAAGACTGCTTGTTTGCATATGCATAGCATTGAAAAAAAGCTCAGGCAGAATGATATATTCAGTGAACCGTATTTTGCCTTTTCAAAATACTTCTCTAGTTTTGTTTAAGCTAAGCGTAAGTCCTAAATAAAGTACAAAGAATGGATAGCATAGTTCGGCACTTCTAACCACGCTAAGCTAAAAGGTGCCATAGGAAATAAAATGCACGTCCCGGCTCTTCAATGGCACATGTTCATACAAGAAGGTAAAAGTGTTCGCACCTAAATATATACAACAGCTCGCAAGGTATACCTAACGCTGATGCTGATCATTATTAATTAGAACGAGTGGCTGCATGGCGAACTCACCTTCAAAATGCATAATTTATTCTCTCACTTTATTATAATTGTGGTTGATAACGCCTCACACTTTTGCTTCTTTCTTGTATACTATGCGATCTCGTCTAATTTGATTATCTCATCTTCTTATCTATTGTACAATGAATGTCTATGACGGTCTTATGTACTGGATCAATACAAGTCGTTCCACCCTTCAGTTTGTTGTAGTGGAGTGTACGCTCTGCTGATGAGAAACTGCATTCCTACCTTCCAACCGGCCTATTGGGTAGAAGTGTTGATCGATGAGTAGGCGGCAGATTGGTCTCGAGAGAGACGAGATATTTTGCATAGTAAATTATTATAGACCAACTACGCTTGGCGGCATGGGCGTGATGAGTATGGTACTTAACCAACCTGAATGAAGTACACCAGTCGGTTTCCGTCTTGCGCGATGCAATTCCTCTGTGTCAGAATATATTAGTATTCGTCAAAATATAATTAAAGTGACATATGAACCAACAAAGTGCTGCCAGCAATTGGACTTCTTCGAACGACTCTTAGCATCTATATAATTTTGAGGGCTCGTGTTCTTTGTTAAACATGATATTAGTGTAAGCTAACAGAACATGGTGCCAACGCAATGTCAGCGGATGCTAATAGTTTAATATAGGTACTGTATTTTGAAGACAGAAAAGTTGGCAAAAAGATAAGTTGCCACCAGCAGAGACCGAACCTGCTAGCTATCTTCGAAAAACCAGTCCCATATGCTCCACCGACTGAGCTACAGTTTCAGTCATTATACCCGTTCCCTCTGCCTTATCCCCTTTATTTGGCATGTACGTGCATCGGCGCAACCAATAGTTTTTACGGTAAGTGTGCGCCACTCTTGCTTGCCTGTTTTGCGCCACGTAGCGCGTGATTTTATTACGATTCGTGTGCTCACCTGATATTTCCTCGAAAGGTTACTATCCTTCTACTTAGCCTTGCTACTACTCCAAGCGGGAGGCGTTGAAATCCCTAGACCTTCGCTAGGATTACTATTCGTATGCTTTGCCTTCCTACTGCTCCAAGCGGGAGACGTTGAAACCAATTCAGGTCGCAAGATTGACGACGTCCTAGTCTTTCTTAGGGAGTTTCGTGAAGAAGTCACGTCCGACCTAAACGCAGAGAAAGAACAAGTTTATAATCTAAACACCCATATCACCGCTATTGAAAGAAAAGTTAGTACCGTGCCAGAAATACAAGAACACTGCCACACAGTCAGTACATTCGTTCATGAGGTTAAGGCTTACATAAGAAAAGCTGATGATGAGCTCGTTGATGTCGTAGACGATATGAGTAACAGAATGAGGCGTAACAACCTTATAATAAGAAGCATACATGAACATGGTCAGGAGAAATATGCCGAAGCCGAAGCCATCGTGAAAGATTTCAGTTCTACCCACTTGAAGATTAGGGTTTGGGACACCGAACGTGCTGATCGTATTGGTCAGCACCGTTCTGGCTTTCATGGGTCTATCGTCATTACGTTCCTCAATTTCTAATCCAAAACAGAAGTGTTAAGGAACGCCTCGAAACTGAAAAACCTTGACTTCTCTAAGGTATGGAAGAAGAAGAGTTTTCCCCTAAAGCACAGTTGGCTCGCAGAAAATTGCGTGAATATGCCAGGAGCATTCGTGAAGGAACCGAACCCTTTTCTATACGTAATAACTCCTTAGCACTTGAAAAGCTCCACCTACCGGTATGGTCCTGTCAATGATAACATTGTTGAAGTTTCTACACGCAACCAGTCATCGCGTACTTAACAAAAACTTGCAGAAAAACTTAAGGCTGTACCTTCAAATGCAGTATCCTTACTCTTGGCTGATTTCCGCAGCTTTTATTACAAGCTAGGCAGTTTAAAGGCACTGATACATACTTGCTCTTCTGATGTTATAGTAGGTATTGAAATCTAGCTATCCGGCGACTTCGAGGAAAGTGAACTTGCTCTACACCCGTCTTTTATGATATTTCGCAAAGACAGGGAAAATTCTCGAGGAGGCGGAGTTAATGTTTCTGTCAGAGGAGCTTATACTCCGTCCCTTTTGATAGTCGATACACCCCTGGAACTAGTTGCGATTACCGTACGCATTGGACATGTGCAGTGTGTGATTGCTGAATGCTATCACCCGCCGGACAATTGGTCAGACTTTGTATAGTCATTTATTGCTGTCAATGAACTAATTTTTTCCAAATATCTGAAATACATTTCGATAGCACGGGGATACTTTATCTACCCTTATATCGACTGGTCAAACTTTTCTCTGAATGATAACAGCAATACATCTGATTGTGATCATTTTTTGCATAATCCGTGTTATGTCCGGTGTTGTCGTCGGCCCATAGACGTAGGCGTTGGTCGCGGTAGTCCAAAAAGCTCAGACAGCCTCGAACGGTTAAAAACAAGTTTATTCCTATTCGGATGGAGGCGGCGGCCGAACTGCCGGGGGAAACGACGGTGGCTCGTTTGCGCCGAGCGGGGGAAGGGGAGGAGTCAACATCTGGAAGCAGTTTCAGCAACCGGTTCTTCGCGGATTCGGAGGCTCGCTCATGACACAGGGGTGCTTGGAACACAACACTCCGCATTTTTATCATTTATCTCAAGTTGTACAAAACCTAACACGAGGCAATCATATATTAGACTTAATTTTGACAAATAATCCAGGACTCAATGAAACTCAATTGCTTGATCGAATAAGTGACCATAACGTCGTGCACTGCTGGTTTGAAGTGAAACCCACCATACAAAAGAAAATAAAAAGTGTATTCTCAATTACGCACGCGCTAACACTGGAAAAATCATTGCCATTCAAGCACTATTTGCCGCAGACTTCTCAAATAAATTTGAAAATAGATCTACAAATGACCTTTGGTGTTTATTTCGAGACAAAGTCAAGGAAGTTGAAGCTAACTGTATACCAAGATAACAATAACATCAAGGCCGAACAATACATGCTTTAACCACAATGTAAAGAATGTAGAAACAAGCGAAAAGGAGCTTTCAGAAAGTTTTTTCACACAAGTACTCAAGCAGATTGGGAAAACTCTAAGAACATATCACGTCTCACAGAAACAGCTATTGCTAATGCCAAAAAAACAAATTCTTCAACTGGACCCTTGCAATTATGCATAAAACTGACCCAAAAATTTTTGGTAAGTTGTAAACCTTACACATATTCATGGAGCTCCCTTACTTACCAAACATGGCACAACTCTGAGCACTATAGATAGCACTAACAAATTTAGAAAATGTTTTTTTGACATTTTTACTAAGAAACAAACACTTTATGATGCTCCTATATCCCCTCAACCATTCATCCAGCACCCTTTTGTTGCCCATCGTAATATCAGAAAATGGCATAGAATGCAGTGCCACTGACAGGCTCGCTAAAAAAACAGCCCCGGTTCGGATGGTATAAGCGCCAAACTTCAAATATTTATGTTTATAGTTCATCTTTATTGCTTTTTTTATTAGTTCAGCAATCGCTTGACACAAGTTGCGTACCAAAATATCAGAAATCGGCCTTAGTAATTGCTGTTTTTAAGTAAGGTGACTCCACAGACACCACGAACCACAGATAAATTCCTCTAGCATGCATCTGCTGCAAATTACTTCAGCATGTCTTGTATACCCACATTATAACTTACCTCAACCAAAACAACTTCCTTCTTGACAATCGCCATGGATTCTGTTAAAACCACTCATGTCAAACTCAAATTTACGAACTCTTCACAGGTATTCACGCTTCAATACACAATAAACTTTACATAGACGCCATCTTGATTGATTTTTCCTAAGAATTTGACCGCGTGCCTCACAATCGCCTCAAACTTAAAATCAGAAGTTTACAACTTGACTACAACTCAACACGATGGATTGAGGAATTCCTTAGTAAGAAATTTCAGGTGATCACTTTGCAAGATTACTTTTCCAACCGTGCTGATGTCATCTCGGGAGTTCCCCAAGGTTCCGTCCTTGGCCTATTACTATACGTGATATACATAAAGGACATAGATGTTAATCTCACACCTCAACTACGCCAGTTCACAGACGATTGCGTCATTTACAAAGCCATAGCCAGCAACAGTGACGTCATTTCACTACTGTCAAACTTAAATAGGCTAACAGAATGGTGTAACATATGGCGAATGGCAAGCAATATTTCAAATACTAAACACACGCAATTTGCTTCAACTATTCACGCGAACGCTACCCAATATAAAATTCGTGGTGCTAACTTAAGTCTAATATCCTCTATTAAATAACTTGGTGTACATTTTACGTCAAACTTAAGCTGCAACGCACACATCAACACGTCACCTCCGAAGCATGCAAAACGGTAGGATACATTAATCGATGCTTACACATCGCAAACACTGATACAAGGCTTCGTGCGTTTGATTCGTCAGGCTTTCTTTGGAATATGCCTCTATCATTTGGCACCCACATCATGCTTACTTGTCGAACCTACTTAAATGAGTCCGAAATAAAGCAGCCCGGTTTATCATCTCTTCATATTCTCATTACGTAAGTACATCTGCCTTGAAGAAAATGCTAAACCTTGTCAGTCTTGACTCGTGCAGAAAATTCGCACGGTTGGCGTTTATTAATAATATTTATCATGGTAACATCACATTTTCTCGAGCTAACCTTCTGCCTGCTCCGAATGTATCTACTCGGCGAGACCATGTTCTTGAAATAAAATCAATATTTGCTTCGACGAACCTATATCAAAATTCTCCGTAATAAATTATTACAGAATAGAATTCTTTGCCCTCATCTATCGTGTCACTTACAGAACCAAGTCTGTTTAAAGCTGCCCTAACAGTATTTCTGGAAGGAAACCCTCCTTAGCCTACATATATTCGCATATTTTGTAGAATAAAAAGAAAACACCGCCCACACTAAAATTGTATAACGCAACATGGTCATTCTGGTTGAACTTTTCCTTGCGTATTTTCGTGTCAGAAATTCTTGTTACCCCCTCTGAATATTGTTCCATCCTTTTTCTTACTTAACGAGAGTGATCACAGCACATACTGTTTACCTCGAAAGATATGTCACCTAATTTTTTTTTCGTGGTTTTTCGTGTTCATTTTTTACCGTTATACGTGCACAACTCGTTTTTGTACCCACGCTTGCATCCCCCCTATGTAATGCCCTCTTTGGGCCCTTAGAATATTCGTATATTTAAATAAATAAAAATATTACCAGAAATCATTCAGTCTGCCCGAACTAGACCTTCACTATGAGTAAAGAATAGAAGTGTAATTAAGGGATCGTTTTCTTTTTCAGACGAGATTATCCTTTCTTGCCATCATTTTTTGTTTTAATTATTATCAACTGCATCTAGAGTTGCAGCAAACTATACCAGTAATCCACTGCAAAATTTATGGGCGGAATTTTAACTATATAGCCCTAAAAGAGGCTTGAGAAAGGAAGCAGATTTCTTGACATAACTTATACTAGCTGTTTAGGCAGCGTTTCGGTACACTGAAATCACTGATTTTTGGAGATCCATTTAGATATCTCATTCCACGAATCCAAGCGTGTGTGCGATTTGCTCGTGAAATCACCATGGAAACATTGTGAATTTGTTAGGTCGAATCCATGTGGATGTGCACAGGGCTACTGTTTCTAGGTAAGGAACATATGGTCTGAAATCATAGAAGACGTTTCAAGTCCTTCGAGGAGGTTTTGTTGGGTTCCGCGTTGCATCACATATTACAAAGAGCCAGGGAGAGTTTTCATTACAATAGCTGTGACGGGATACGCCCCCGCTATTAGAAGCCGGAATGAGATGATGCCGACGAACCGTTTCCGTGACGGTGAGGTTAAGCTTTTGGTGACAAAAGCCCAGGCAAATGCGACCATTTCTCAGTGAGAGATTTTAGGCTTGTCCATGTGTAGTTGCGAAGGTGCAACGCGCACAAGATCGTGCGCCGCTTGAATCTGCGAAAATTCTTGGCCACTGCTGCCAGTCATGCGGGTGCTGTCAAGCATTTTCGCAAGTAAATAGGTGGAGCCCACCGGTATAAAATTCGTCCTATAACCTAATGCACCACCTTAGCAATTCACGCATGTTTTTTCTACATTTTTAGCTCTTGAAGCCTTTAAAATGTTAGTGTACGGGGAAATTTATATGCTTCCTATATATAGGCACAAAAAGTATCAACTTTCCAAATTACTTTGTACAGAGTAAACAGTGTCTTTTCGTTAACCAGGAACTGTGGGTATGGGAAATATGTGCGGTGCATGAGGAGAGATCATTACGAGAAGATTGAGTAAACTGCTTTGTTCCCTGTGGGCGACGGCTATACTTCGATTCGTCTTTCCTCGCAACTAAGTTCCTATTTGGAGTCTTACAGAATGTAAGATAGCGTATAGCCATGCGTTGCCTTGTTCTAGATAGCGCAGAACACAATTTAAATACTGCTACTTGGCAGATGCTGCTTTAGTTTGAGTGTAACGCTTGAGTGTAATTACAAAGGCTGTAATTAAGATGGCGTGACAACACTTCGCAAAGCGGGAACGAAGTTTGCGAAATAAATGTAACGTGCGACGTTTATTGTTTTTTTCTGTCTGAAATAAAATAAAAACAATAAAACGGCTGCAGAATGTTCAATAAATTGTACCTGTAACTATAATTATCAATAAACATATTCATTATCTCTTGAAATTTGTAGTGGTCTCGCACACGCTGCTTTATGTCTGTTTTCGCTCTGTCAATTAGTTCCAATTTTTATACACTCCTGTATAGCGATAAATTGTGCGATCGCGGGCGTTTCTCCTTGCTTATGATGTGATTCGTGACTCTAGTAACGTTGCTTCATGCGTGTTATGAGATAAGGAAGGTATAATGATGTAGCTTCTAATGTGATGGAGTGGGCCTACACTGCAACTGCACGAAAAGCAGCATTCAAAAACACAAAGAAGCGCTATGTTGTGGCTCTTCAATTGTGGTTGATCGACTTTGTTCCTAATACTAAGCATTTAGGCGTACATATCACCGCAGTTGTGGCCAATGGTTTGAGTAATCTAGAGTGACTTTAGTTTTAGCTCTAATAATATGGGATGGAAGGATTGCAGCATTTCACGACTATTACAATGCGTAAACTCTGTTAGGCGGCTAGTAAAAATTATTTTTAATGAAGGTGAGCCTAAACACTAGGCACTGAAGCCTCGAAATTCTGTAATTGTGTTAATTGTACAGTTTCTCACGAGATAAAAAAATTTAAGGGTGATTATATCATGTTTGATTTTCTTAAGTGCCAATCCTACTGTTTTGTCGAGACACATTGCTTTATAAGTACTGTGCGGCTCTACAAAACACGAGGAAATATTTTGAGAACCAAATATGATGACAATTTCCTAACTTCAATGGCCTATCGCAGAAGTCACCTCAACGTAAGTAGAAATTAATCCAGGAATGATAAATCAGTGCTGCCCTGTTTTGAAAAAAGTACCGTCGGAAAACGTTGACGGATTTCTCTTGATTCACCCCTTTCCTATCTTTTGATTCATGCTGCCAGCTTACAGTAAGCTGATTCTTATTGTCATTCCCCATTTAAAGGTAAGATCATATAGCATAGGTTATGTGGTCTGGAAGCGTAACTTGCTTCTATTTTTTTGGTACCAGTAAATATGCTAGATCTTGAGGAACTAGACAAGAAGATCCAACGGAGGATTGCGTTTCGTTTCAATTCCTTACGTAGACTTACGGAGATTTATGTACGTGATGACACAAAGTTCACCGAAAATAAATTGGAAGTTGCCAGTGCCATGCAACAAATGAAGGAGTAGTGACAGCCCCTCTCGATGCTGACATACACCACCATACAATAATTTTCAGATTGAGGACGGCGCAGCCAGCAAAGGAAAGAACATTACTGAATTGGTCAAGGAACGAGCAGAGTGGGCAAGGAAACAAACGGACGACAAAGCCGCCCAGCAACACTTTCTGAACTAGCCATTGATTTGTTTCATTTAAGCAGTTCAATGCGTCGCAGATCAACAACGGCTTTTTAGGTTTTTTTAATTTGTTAAGTATACTAATGGACTTACGAAGATATGTTCCACGCTGAGATTTCTTTGTGCCTTTTCTTGGCCGAAAAAGCATGCCGGAAGCTAAGTGTAGACGAGGGGATGGCTCGGGCCGGTGAAGTTACATTGTATGCGTGGCACTTTCAGCACTTTTTTCTTAGAATGCGTGGCTTGATATCATAGTGAGGACAAGTGAGCGCATAAACATCTAATGGCCTACCATGGCAGTCGAAGTATTTATGCTTCCTTGATGTTCAGATCACTCACTGGCTCTTAGATTGGTTATACGGCGCGGTCATTTGAGTTTGTGGAATCATTTGTATAAGGAAGAGGCAACAACTACTTGTTCACCCAAACAATAACTGTGTATTCCAGGCCTCCTCAATTTTTTGTTTTAAAAAAGGCTGATCGCTTTGCTATGAGAGTCGGCATAACACAAAAATGAAAGGAGTCTTCACAGATATATTTGATCGTTTACATGATATCTGAAAGTCTTTACAATATCTTTTGGTGTTTGGCAGCTATAACAACATTTGACGTGGACGCACCTGCGTTGACGACTGCAGTGTTACTGAATCGGCACAACTAACGCTCATAATTGAGGTTTAAAAGCTTTGGTAGGTGAAGTTGTCAACATATATTTACACACAGCATATCATGAACCTTGGAAAAATCTCCCATTATAGTCATTGCATTCGACGCCGAAAAAATAGCAGAGAAGAATAGGATCCTGGAATCAGGGCAAGGACTCACGCTGGGAGATTGGGCAAGAACCATTTAGTTTTAACGAAATACTTTTGTTTTGTTTGCTCACTTACTTTAAAAATGAGAGGGATCAATGAAAAAATTAGATAATAAAAATTGACAAATGGAAGTTACGGACACAGAAACAGATGCAGATAACATTACGTACAACAATGAAGAAAATGAATAATTGAGTAATTTGGAAACAGGTTTTTTGAGATTAGTTTTTCGTTCTACAACTTGAACTTCTTTCAACTTTTAGAAAACTGCTGTGAAATGCTTTTTTCCCGTCACTGAATCATAAAGAAAAAGCGCTGCCTTGAGCAGGGCGCAGGCAATTACCCTTAGACAAGTGCAAGCTAGTGCGTACCCTAACCTGCGGTTCTTCATGCCATGCACCCGGAACAATATCCAAGTGCGAAGTGTCCAGCCACTGCACTGTTCGCAACATTCAAATATGTGTTGTGGGAATGTGAAGTTACTGGCTCCGCTTTCAGCGAGGACAGGTGGGCGGCACGCTTACGCAGCCCCGAACTTAACCATCAAACCGTGGCCGTCCAGACTGCCCATGAACGGGCCGCCAAGCTCAGCTTGACGGTCCCTACGTGGGATTAGCAGGGTGGCACGGAGTCTCCCCTGCGTCTTAGGACCGAAATAAAGTTTTGATCAATCAGTAAAAGCCCCAAAAGAAAATTTTTAGAGGAAGAAGCAAGTGCAAGGACTTTGACGATGATGAGGGTGATAACTCTTGTTTGCACTACCTGACACTACAAAAGATTTCAGAGCTCCACTCTAAAAAAATAGTTCCCTTGCCGAATAAGCTCTGTTCAATTTGATTAATAAATCTCAGACAACGCTTTTAGATGGATCAATCAAAATTACCGAATATCACCTCTACCCTCGGTTCATACAAGAAAGAAGAAAACAAAGGTCTGTGGTTTGTGCGAGGCTCTTCTGGAATCGTACCCTATGTTCAAAAAAGAGCTTCTGTTTATTACTTTAGCTCTTCAAGAACTCTGTTAATAACCCCCTATGGTAGTGTAGTGGCTGAGGCACTCGGCTGCTGACCGCAGGTCAAGGGATTGAATTCCGACCCCGGCGCCCGCATATTCAATGAAAGCAAAAAAGTTTGATACAAGTGGGTTTGAATTTAGGTGCACGTTAAAGATCCTCAGTTAGTCAAAATTTCTGCAGGCCTTCATTACGTCTTCTTTCGGAATATTGTGATGGTTTAGAAAGTTAAACTTCCGCAGTTACCATTAAAGGAATCGGTAAACAAATTGGCAGTTTCAAGGTGGTTATATCTCTCACTTGATTTTTTCCTTCCCAGAATTTGAATCTGCTCGCATTCACATACCTAATTAGTAATACTTATGCATGCCTAAGTAGTAATACTTATGGGGTCGTTATGTATGCCTAAATCTTATGGGATAGTTTTATTAGATGGTGATACGCTACCGCGGTGACTTTTGGCAATCGTGCGTGGGCAGAAACCACCATGGTTTTATCACTGAATCCAGGTACCTCAGAAATACGTTCATCAAGGTTCTATAAAAACTAAACTATCAATTGAAGCCGAAGGCAAAAGCTCCTATCATCGACCTGAAAAAATCCATAGTTTGTGACCGCCACCATTCGCATTGCTGCAGTAGGCTTCTCGCCAGAAAATTGCAGTGTCCGTGTGAAATTCAAGGTCGTATACTTTCACATAATTTTTATTTATACGGGTCTAGTCTCATGCCATCTTCTCTATGCTCTTACTGTCAAAAACTCCCCCCCTCAATAAAGCGTTTGGTCATTTTTCTCAGCTACCATCGCTTGATTGATGGTTTTAAGTTTTTAATCAAGTAATAAGGGATTACGATGAACTCCTAAAATATTTCTCTTTGAAGTGTCTTCCCTGAGCCACAAAAATACGAACGTCTGCTTATACAACTGTAATGCTGTTAGTGACACAAGACAAAAGTATTTATGATGTTTCTCCCAATAAAAAGATAGTATTTTGGAATAACCATTCCTAATTGACTGTTTTCCACAATTTCGAACTTTTCTTCTTCTGATCGCTGACTAGGTTGGTGACACAGGTCTCGTTAATTAGGCAGGCGATCGCCGGGCTAATTTCAAGGGCCGAAGTATCGGCCCCCCGAACCGCACCACGAAAGCGTGGACAATTTAGAAGTGGTCCTTTTTGGCGCACCAGCGGACGCCGGCTGTGGCCCAAAGAACAAGTCAGAGTCGGGAGTTGATAAACAAAACAAAATTATATTATCAATAATGGCAGATCAAAACAATACACAAGTATACACACTCCACAATAGTTGCATACAATATGTCACCAATCAAACAACGTACTACACAGTACTATCAGCCACACTCGAACAACGGACACAGACAACAATACGCACTACAATGCAGTCGCATGCATTGAACAACCAAGGCACTTAAAGACTAAATAGTTAGAAAACTTATTCAGTCCAAAGTTCTTGGAACAAAGTCTGAATGATACTCTTCCGAGAATCACTCACTCAAAGTCCAGCGTTGTTGTCGTTCTGCTGCCCCCGAAGTTTCTCTTCCAGGAAACCTCTGTCGTTCTGCTGCTCCCGAAGTTTCTCTTCCAGGAAACCTCGCGTCTTCAAGTGCTCCCGGAGTTTCTTTTCCAGGAAACCTCTGTCGTTCTGCTGCTCCCAAAGTTTCTCTTCCGAAAAATCTCCGTCGTTCTGCTGCTCCCGAAGTTTCTCTTCCAGGAAACCTCGCGTCTTAGAGTGCTCCCGAAGTTTCTCTTCCAGGAAACTTCGCGTCTTCAAGCACTCCCGAAGTTTCTCTTCCAGGAAAACTCGCGTCTTCAAGTGGCCACTCTCCAAGCTTCAAACTTCTTCACCAGAAACACGTCGGCTTCACACACGCAGCTGTTGCCACGCGTCTTCGCTCGATAGCGGTAAACACACACTCTTGCCTGTAGCTCGAGTCGTCACCCCTCAGGTGGAAATCATCTTCTTCTCCTGCTTTGTCTCTACGGACAAAACCTTCGCCGACTACACGGCGGAATCCCTACGCGCTCTGGCGCTAACTTCCGTCTTCTCCTGATCTCTCATCTCGGCTGTTCGATTAAATACCTTCCACGCGAGATTCCAAAAAGTTCTCATCATTTTGTCGGCGCGATGCGCAGCGAAGGCTGGGGGAAAGCGGGAGACTGTATGAGGGCCATCCGCGACGGATGACTCAACCCGGCAGCACCACGCCCCTTTCCATCTAGAAAACTCCAGGGTCTGCTCGGCCGCCGATGCGAGGAGGTTTCGTCGGCGAACCTACGCTTCCGAGGGGAGAGGCGCGCGCCCGGGGAGTCTTTGGATGTTTGTTTTCTTCTTTTTTTTATCGTTGACCTCGCGGTGTCACTCAGGCGCTTCGTTGCGCGAATTTGTCGGCGCGCCCTTTTTGAGCGCTCGTTTTGTGACACTGCCCCCCACTTTAAGAATATTATCTCATAATATTCAAAACCACACAAACGAGCGCGAACAGTCACCACACACTCTCAAAGACTATAACACAATTCGTCGCTCATGACACTTCACATTCACAATAGATCACTCAATACAATCGTACATTGCAATTCAATCTCACAACACATAGAATATAGCCACAGGTACATGAGTACAACACTCCATCCCATATTCCAAACAATACAAATGTACAAAGTTCTGTTTTTACAACAATCGTACAATACTATACATTACATCACCGTAACAAACATTTCGACTCGCTCGACATACAGTTGTGACACAGGATAACAAGAACATTAACACAACATATGGCACTCAGCCCTGCAGAACACATTCTGATTTGACCTCAGCACCTATCTCGTGTATTTCGAGCTGCGCTTGCGTACTGTCTTGCGGTGCTCACTCGATCTCTTCTTGTTTTTCCTTGTTTTTTTCGGCAAGCCCTTTCCAACGACGGGGTCTGAGGCGGCGTCTCAGCCATCGTTGTCACTTCCGACACTGTTAGCGGGTCACGACGCTCAACCGATCCTGTTCGGTTATTCACCCGCTTGTTCTTGTCCCGACATTTGGCCTGGCTGGCCGACTCCGTAATTTTTACATTGTTGGTCAGTTCAGGTCGAGCCGACGTAAGTCCAGCTTGCCAGCACGTAAACTCATTCAATACGATCATGTTCTCATTCGCTGTCTCTTGCGCCCAGGCTTCACCTTGGGCTCGAGTGAAATCCTTCACGGGATTTTTCTCCGCTGTATCTCGCGATCCCTGTGTCGGCGGGGGCTCCATTTTCGGGTCTTCCCCCAAACGTTCTGGTTCGTTCGGCCCTCGCGCCCCGTCGATGTTTCCGATGACGAGGTCGTACAGGGGGGTCGTCATGCATAGAGCGTTAACCTTCCCGCTGAAGTACGGGAATTCAACCTCCATCTCTGCTTCGGGAAGCATCCTAACCGTACTGTCAATTAGGCAAACCGGTTTTGTTTTGCCTGTTAACTCACTTTCCGCACCAAATTTTTTCGCACGATAACAGTGGAGCTACCGGTATCTCTTAACATCGTAACCTTTTTGCCCGCAACTTTTCCAGGCAGCGTTGGCATTCCCTTCGTAACACCGGTTGGCTGTTTGGTCATTACAGCGCCCACAATAGGAAGTTTCTCCCCAGTTTTCAACTCTACGAATCCGTCGGTGACGGCAGTATCATCGGATTTCGGTGCCGCTTGCACGCAGGATACCTGGTGAGTTTGACTCGCTCCGTTTCGACATGCGTCTGCTTTGTGCCCAGTCTGACCACACTTAAAACATTTTACTACCGTAGGGCTCGTAAAGTTAGTACGACAGTTGTTCGCGCGATGACCCACTCGGTTACGCAGAAAACATCGCGGAACACTTTCCGGTGCACTCTTCTTTTGTTCGGGTGCCGAATTTTTCGAATCTTCGGGACACTCCTTCTTGACCTTGGCCAAATTACTTCCACCTTGCGCTTCCAAGAATTGATCAGCCAATTCAAGCATGCCTTCAAGTGACTCAGCCTTCCTCTCTTTCAAGTACAGCGATAGGCTTGGATGGCAACTAGTAAGAAATTGCTCTCTAATTAGGAGCTCTCTAAGCTCATCGTACTCCTGCGCTGTTCCTGATAGTTCAATCCATCTGTCGAAATAATGGCAAAGTCGGGCGGCATACTGCGTAGCCGTCTCACCATCAGCTGGCTTTCCTGTCCGAAATCTGTCCCGGAATCCTTCCACAGTAAATCTAAATCGCTTCAGCAAAACAGTTTTCACCTTTGCATAATTGGCTTCATCGGTCGGCGTCAGCCTACCGTACACACTGAGCGCTTCACCACTCAAGCAAGTACTCAAAGCAGTTGCCCATTGATGTTCCGGCCAATTTTGGCTCCTCGCAATCGTCTCAAATCGGTGAAGGTACGCGTCAAGGTCGTCCTTCCTTTCATCAAACGCTACGAGCAGCTTGCTTGGGTTCAAGCAGAATCCGTGGTTCTCCCGTTCGCTGCTTTCAACTCTAGCTTGGACCGGAGTTTCACTTCGCTGTTGCAAATGGAGCCGCTCGAGTTCTATCTCGTGCTGTCGCTGCCGTTCCTTTTCCTCTCTTTCTTCTTTCGCCCTCTCAGCTGCCAGTCTTTCTCTCTCCAGCTCCAACTTCAATTGCTGCTCACTTTCTTCTTTCAGCTGTCGCTCCTTTGCCTCTCTATCTTCTTTCGCCCTTTCAGCTGCCAGTTTTTCTCTCTCCAACTCCAACTTCAATTGTTGTTCTCTTTCTTCCGTCGCTCTCTCAGCTGCCAACCTCTCTCGTTCCAACTCAGCTGCTTTTTCTTCCTTGGCCCTCTCAGCTGTCAACCTCTCTCTCTCCAACTCAGCTGCTTTTGCTTCTTTGGCTCTCTCTTTTTCTTCTTTTTCCTTCTGGGTTACCCACTTCCGTAGTTCGGCGCCAGAAAGACCCATCTTCTCACCAAGAGCGACTAACTTTTCGAGATTCATTGTGTCTCGCAACTAAAACCTTGCCGCGTGCAAAAATATCTGCCTAAATCAGTATATCAGAACACTCTCCAGGACTCGTTAACGAAAACACTGAACAACACACAAAATCGTTCCGATAGCACTGTCAACAACTCGAGGCTCTTTCTCACTACTTTGGCCACACTGTGCACCAAAAGGTCCTCGTCGCGGACGCCAGAATAATTGACACAGGTCCCGTTAAATAGGGAGGCGACCGTCGGGCTAATTCCAAGGGCCGAAGTATCGGCCCCCCGAACCGCACCACGAAAGCGTGGACAATTTGAAGTGGTCTTTTTTGGCGCGCCAGCAGACGCCGGCTGTGGCCCAAAGAACAAGTCAGAGCCGAGAGTTGATAAACAAAACAAAATTATATTATCAATAATGGCAGATCAAAACAATACACAAGTATGCACACTCCACAATAGTTGCATACATTATGTCACCAATCAAACAACGTACTACACAGTACAATCAGCCACACTCGAACAATGGACACAGACAACAATACGCACTACAATGCACTCGCATGCATTGAACAACCAAGACACTTAAAGACTAAAGAGTTAGAAAACTTATTCAGTCCAAAGTTCTTGGAACAAAAGTCTGAGTGATACTCTTCCGAGAATCACTCACTCAAAGTCCAGCGTTGTTGTCGTTCCGCTGCCCCCGAAGTTTCTCTTCCAGGAAACCTCTGTCGTTCTGCTGCTCCCGAAGTTTCTCTTCCAGGAAACCTTGCGTCTTCAAGTGCTCCCGAAGTTTCTCTTCCAGGAAACCTCGCGTCTTCAAGTGCTCCCGAAGTTTCTCTTCCACGAAACCTCGCGTCTTCAAGTGGCCACTCTCCAAGCTTCAAACTTCTTCGCCGGAAACACGTCGGCTTCACACACGCAGCTGTTGCCACGCGTCTTCGCTCGATAGCGGTAAACACACACGCTTGACTTTAGCTCGAGTCGTCACCCCTCAGGTGGAAATCATCTTCTTCTCCTGCTTTGTCTCCACGGACAAAACCTTCGCCGACTACACGGCGGAATCCCTACGCGCTCTGGCGCTAACTTCTGTCTTCTCCTGATCTCCCATCTCGGCTGTTCGATTAAATACCTTCGGCGCAAGATTCCAGAAAGTTCTCATCATTTCGTCGGCGCGATGCGCAGCGAAGGCAGGGGGAAAGCGCGAGATGGTACGAGGGCCGTCCGCGACGGATGACTCAACCCGGCATCACCACGCCCCTTTCCATCTAGAAAATTCCAGGGTCTGCTCGGGTGCCGATGCGAGGAGGTTTCGTCGGCGAACCTACGCTTCCGAGGGGAGAGGCGCGCGCCCAAGAAGTCTTTGGATGTTTGTTTTCTTCTTCTTTTTTATCGTTGACCTCACGGCGTCACTCGGGCGCTTCGTCGCGCGAATTTGGTGGCGCGCCCTTTTTGAGCGCTCGTTTTGTGACAGTTGGCCATTTTTCAAAGGTACTTCGTACCCTGCACGAAGAATTTACTCCTCATCATTCTCGTGATTTCTATTTTTTCTATATTGAGGGCCTCTTTCATGGCCGATGCTTTGTAGGGGAAAGAGCAATGAATCAATAGATAATCAAGCAAGCTGTCACCGAAGCGATGCATTCGCTGTGAACAAATTAGTGCCCCCTATTCACCTCTTCTAAAAATGAGTTGCATATAATAGAGCCTGTTGTTTTTTTGTGGACAAAACTCTAGGGCACAGCCGAGTGAAAGTTTATTTTGCTGCCCAGTAATACATCATTGTGGCTAAAAAAAGTCTTGGCTGAATCTTCTGCTCTGCCTATTTCCTCCCCTTCCCACTTGGTGTGTGTCACGTGCAAAGCTCATAAAGAAGAAGTAGAAACCATCGCCATATGCATTGCACAGAAGTCTGAAATGTACGTCTACATTCGCCAATATTGATCATCGCAATCGGGTCTAGCTGGTACCAATGCAAGCAAGAATAATCGCTCAAGACATGGCTGTGCTTGCAGTGATGTCTGCTAACACAGTGGAAAGCAAGCGACACCCGGCATTACTGGCGTCTCCTCCGCAGAACACTGCCCCGGTCATGGACACGCTCAAGATGCTGGTCATGTTCCTCGTTATTGTGGTAATCAGCTGTGTCGGTGCGTACATGGTCACCGCTACCAAGATGCAAGATGATAAAATTGGCGAGTCCAACACTTCTGATAGCCAGAACCAAATAGCTGTCATCACTCCAAAACTCGTGTGCGCGATAAAAAGCACACCGAAATACGGCAAGACAGGCGGAGTGGCTTACTCGGCATACTACGTCATACCTCCGCATACCTCGCACCTCATACCTCGGCATACCTCGTATACTACGTCAAACCAGACAATTTTCACCCCCGCGTGCCGTACGACATGTGAGGCGTCAAAATTATCTTAGGACTCAAAGCTGAAGATACCGAATTGGGTCACCACGATGAAAGTGAAAAGAATCGTGGAAAGAACTATAAAAAGGTCGCATCGTAGCTTGGTTAGAAGTATGCGGTTATCAACATGAATATCGCGAGCGACTTCTCGAATTTGCCGCTGTGGAACAAAGTGTCCGCGATGTCATTAAAAATGTCTTGAAGGAACGAGAGATGGCCGAACTTGCCATGCTGGACGTAGTTGTTCCGCCGAAAGACCAGGACTCCACCCGGGAGAATGGCTAGAAGTTGTACAGGATAGCCAAGGGCACTTTGATCGTCTTTCAAGCTAACATCTCTTCCGTTGTCCAGAGCAGCTCGTGCGAGATGCATTTGAACGAAGTGGTCATCACGAAAAAGAACTGTGAGAAGCAGGCCGAAGGAATACGCGGACCTGTGGCAATATCGACCACCATTGCCGTAGTTCAATTCGAGCCTAGTGACCCCTTCAAGACAACGGCAACGAACAAGTGCAGGAACTTCACAACACTGGATCGGAACGACCAGGTTTGCGCTGCGATGTCGGAGCACATGAGTGAAAGCGAGCGCAACGTGTAAAATGGCTTGGTGTACGCGTATAACACAAATTCCTCGGACCAGGTGTTGTTTGTTCTTAACCACACGACCCCCCCCCAGCTGAATGGAAATTCAACGTCGCTTTCTTTGATGTCGATCGGTATTTCCCTTATAACGACACGGAGTGCCCCACCTTAAGATTAGCGAATTTTTACAGAAGAGGACCATCAAACGCGTAGTTATTTCTGTAATAACGTGTGCTTCGTTTATACAAGTGAAAAGCTTTCTAGAAAAATACCTCGCCGGATCTCTCTTGCTTTTTTCTGGATGTACTAGAATTGATTATAAATAACTTTTTTATTATTATATCTTATTGCGCAAAGTGTGACTTGAATTCGGCAATCTAGGTGCCTTTATGTGACAATAAAATTTTCATTGTCCATCCATACTTTTTTTCTCTATCTATCCCCTCTTTCTTGCCCCTACTTCCCCGCCCCCAGCGCTGAGTAGCAAACTAGATGCCAATATCTGGTTAACCACCAGGCCTTTCCTTTCTCACTGTCTCTCTCTCTCTCTTTTCATTGTCCAAGGATGAAATTTATGAAACATCTTTCGTAAGTGTACATCTTCATTTATCGGCCTTGATCACTTCCATATTACTCTTCATAATTTGCCGAACAAATATGCCTGTCCATCCGTTTGTCTGTCCGTCTGTCCATTCACTCGTCCGTATGTATGTATGTATGTATGTATGTATGTATGTATGTATGTATGTATGTATGTATGTATGTATGTATGTATGTATGTATGTATGTATGTATGTATGTATGTATTAATTTATATATGTATGTATGTATGTATGTCGGTATGTATGTATGTAGGTAGGTATGTATGCCTATGAGTCCGTCCATTCATTCATCTAGTGAGGACTCTAATTACAGCCATCTCGCATCTTTTTATTTTATATTCATCATCTACAAGTACCGCCTTCTAGCGGACATTTCAAGAACTAAATGAGAGGTGGCTATGTGCAACTACATGCATCGAAGACGCAAGACTCAAAACATATAAAGCCTCGCCCCCTAAAAGAAACCCAGCATATCCATGAAGTAAATGATGATGAGATAACGAATCTCCGGGATACACCGATAAACCGGGAATCCCCCACGCAGCCGTTGCACAGTTTCAAGGAGCCTGTGCCAGTATACTTTCAATCCATAAAGCGTGGGGAACACGTGTATTTTGCCCAGCTGGTGAATTAGTACGGCAAAGAGTTCTGTACGGCGTTCATGCCACTATGAAACTGTGTTTGGTACGCCCCACAGGAAGGTCAGGCCTCCGTTGAGCACTTCGTCCATGAACGCGTGCCCGAAGCTTTCGAGTTGCTGCCGCGTGAACAAGCTGGTGACGGGATTTAGCACCATTGTGCCATCCAGTTAGCACTCCGGGTACTAACGTATGGCTACGACGGCTAGAGCGGACAAGCCCGCACCCTGAAGAGTTTCGCCCTGAAATACACTATACAGACGTTATCTTTTGAGGAAACCACATGAACATGTGTAATATAGTATGAAAGAACAGTAACACAACAACCAGGTGAGACACTGTGAATTCTATAACCAGGCATCACACATTACGAAGTGCGTAATGAGTGAGTTGTTGAATGCTTCCAACCTATCACAAAAGTTTCAACCAAACTATTTAATAGGGTGTTTTGGAATAGCAAACCGCGAGGCCTTCTGGTGCGGTGGCTGCCACTGCGCATGCGTCGTAACGCAAGTTGGCGTTTGCGTTCGCGGACCGCACGCAGAAAATCCGAAATTGCGTGCGGTGATGGCAGCCTCCATGTGGCACGCAAGCGCTGGTTTAGAGGATACGGGCGGTGAAGGCGGCCCGCATGTGGCCCGCAAGCGCTGGTCTCAAAGCTACGGTTTCGCTGCGATCGTGCATGCAAACGCTATTCTAAATGTCTTATGGCGCCCGCTTTACCCGCAACGCCCGCAGCGCTTGCAAACGGTTATCTAAAACTCCCTATTATCATCTGCCACCGCATCAACATAAAGCGTAAAATGTATTTTAAAGGTGCCTATTACGAATGTGTATATGTTAAACAGCATCTTTTAAACGCTTGTCTTCCGTAAATAAATTAGTTTTCTGAGGAAGGTGCCATACGGTTTCTTGCCTTTCTCTCAGAGTGGGTTGCGCGGAAACAGTGAGGAACCAACCAGCCAAGCTAGCTACCAAATGCGTATAATGTGCCTCGTTTTTCTGAAGGATCACAAATAGTCACCCAGCGGGTTCTTCCCAAGTTGTCGAAAAAACATTACTCATTGTGTACTGGGTACCTTGCAGGCGTTCTTGCGTTAATAGCCCCAATAGAGTTTCCCAAAACTTCTGGAAACGACCCTTTTTTATCTTTCGCTGTGAATGTGCTTTTTTTACTACCAGGCCTGCCATTTCCAGGACATGTGAAGGCGTAAAAATATTCTAGTGTAGTACTGAAAGCCTCTTTCGCAATGCAAGATGCACACATGTCTAGTGTGTACTACATTCATCCGTCGGGTAACTATGTGATCAATTTGAATGCTCCAAATAATGAACTCCTTCATCAATCCTTCAAGAAATGTTGACTGCCACTGCACGTGGGATCTGCCAAACATTTCACCAAGTGGGCTCTGGTTATATTCATGTTCTTGGCCCCTAACAAGCTGGAACAAACCAGCAATCACGTAATAATGAAGAACCGTGGAAGTACTTGTGCAACACAAAACACATCAGATAGGTTGCGAAGTGTGGCGTGGTAGCCGTTTATGAGTTCCCGTTGTCCCGCAAAAGGTATGCGTAGGTCACATCAAAGGACGCCTCAATACACGCTACGTGAAACCCAAGATTGATTGTCGACTGAAACAGGAGAGTAGCTTAGCTTTTCATTGAGGAGACTGCTGCTGCTCCCCAAAGTTTCCCACATGGCAGACAGCGCCTTGTTAACGTGCAATTAACCGCGGGAGCACATTTTTTTTAATGAAAAGTATCTCGTACAAAAGCATGGCGTATACATACCTTGCAAAATAAAGTCATATTTTAGGAATGTATATCTTTGGTCCTTCCAGAGATTGGCAAACTCTATTTTGCAATAGTTGACGTTCCGTGTTCTTTAAATGTGAATTATTCATCTTTGAAGAATTGCCTCCTGGAAGAATTGGGCCGGGGTGCTCATATTATATATTACCTACAGGCAATAAACAAAAGGTCGTAAGTGAGCTTAATCAGTTCGTCTTACTATGTCTTAGTCACTCTTATGCCCAGAGTGGGTGCCATGGCGGAAGCCACATGATTGCCATATGAGAGACTCCTCGTGGAGTTTGCGCAATGTGAGTCCTTAATGCTGTAGTGCAGAAAGACCTGACCGCGTCTGACATGGCCGCGCCGTCATCCCCGTTTTATGGGGACGTGGGCTTAGCAAAGCGAAAGTGGCTATCCCATAGCCAGATCAAGAGTCAGGGCGCTCTAATCATTACCCGTGGCCCGTACAATTACATCAATTCTGCTCTCTTCTTCTTAGGTGGCATCTGTCGTGGCGCTACAGAGGGCCGCCTTATTGCATGATGCGCAATTAAAAATGTACATACAACAGAGAAACAAAAGGAGAAAAAACTAGGCGGATCTACGGCCATTCTTAGAACGTCCTATGAAAAGTCCGGAGATTCCGCGGTCAGCTGTGCAGGCCAATGGTATGGATGGTCAAGGGGCCAAGGCTGAGAGTCTCGTTGTAAACGAGGAGCTCGGGATCCATACACCACAACAAGCTCAGTAATAGGAAATCGGAATTTTGCGGCAGTCAAGAATCCCACTTTGAGATGCGCTCTTCCAGCGTGAGTACGAGGCCTTGAATACTGGTGATGCAACTTGCCATGCAGGTGGCATAGTCCGTGGCGCAGAGAACACTACTCTGTGTTGCCTGCACTCACGTACTATGCGAGGGTAAATCCCGTGAGAGCTTTGTAAAGTGGCGCGCACCAGCTTAAGCCAGCAGCCTGTCGATGGAAGGAGCCATAGACGCAGACGTCAATGACGATAACGTTGATCGCGCCATGGGCGTCTCGTGACGCTGGAACAAAGGAGCCAATAGTACTCCCTGTTGCAACTGCTGTAGCAAAACGCTAGTTTGCGGGTACAACCTTGGACAAGAGCCGATAAACGGGTGGCTGATAAGGGTGATCTTATTGACCAACGTTTTGGTACGTTCGAGATGGTCCAGGCGTTGCTTAGTGCCGCTGAGCTGGTGGATGGCGTCCCGTGTATTCATGGTAGGCGCGTGAGACCGTCTTCATGTGCCGCGAATGCGCATGAAGAGCCAGAGTGTTCTTGACCCGTAATTTCTTTTCCTAAACGTTTGAGGCATGATCGTCATCCATGGCTTGTGCACATCAATTCACGCTGCTCTCATCATTGATCCCGTCCGCCACGGTGCTACAGAATCACCGCTGTCTTTTTCTTGTAAATACCACCAATCAATGTTTCTCACCATCACCACGTTGCTACTCACTTCATGACATGAAACTCTAATTAAACTTTATTTCTTTTGGAATGTCAAGCGGCCGAAGGTAACCATGTAAAAAATCACTGCTCGAAATACTCGAGCGGATGACTTCAGCGATAGCTCTCAAGCAGGTATGCAAGGAATAATAGTCCTCTTCAAGGATCACATCTACTGCTTTTTTTCAGTGTGTTAGTTCTGTTTATCATGCGTGTAAGATAGAAAAATTACCCTTAAATTGTACAGACCTTTCCGTCGTCTTATCGTGTCACCTCATGTCGTTTCTTGACGTCCAGCAGTAAAACCATATAAAGTGTAGCCATGTGCAGGATACGTGTGCACAGTATGCATCGGGGGCGGGGAAGAAAGTTATGGTCAGAAAGAGGCGAAAGAGAAAGTATGGTTTAAATTCTTTAGAATAGTTCCGCATTACAATTTTTTGTGGTGGATTTATAGGGTGTAAGGCAGAAATGGGCTTCGAGGTACACCAAATTTGAAAGTTGCGCATAATTGTTTTCGAACTGTAATTCCGTAACGTGCGTTTTTATTGCACAATATATGGGTTTCTGGCACCCCGCATTCATGAACTTGCGCTCGTCAGGGTTCGCATTGAAGCCGTGTTTTTTTCCTAAACCTTTGAGGCATGAAAATCACTGCGTATAAAAAAAGTCCATTTTCTAAATCTCAATTCGAAATGCTGCAACTAGGGGTACGAGTAAAAAGTACAAATAGAAATAAAACACGCACACTGCCATTCAGTTTCAAACTAGTACTGTAGTTATTCTACTAAATTATGTTGTTAAACTAAGTGATTCCCGCTGAGCAAATGGGGAGGACGCAACTCAAGGCAAAGAAAAATCAAAAAGAACATTCTTTTATGCATATTGTGTGTATGCGTGTGTTTGTGTGGGGTGTGTGTGCGTGTGTTCACGTGTGAGTGAGTTAGTTCCAGCATGAATTCTGTTTTAGCACGAGTAAGGTCAGCGTAATGGCGACCTTGGAATAACGCGTCCGACGATCTACCACTGAGTTAGTGTGGCGGTTATCCCCTCGTAGTAGTTTAACTTCGGGCGGCGTGAGTTTCACCTAATATTCATAGGAAGCCGATCACAGCCATGACAATTGACACGTTTTTATCACGTAGTGTTCCTAAGTGCTGTAGTGAACTTCGGAACACTACGGCGGTCTCTTCATTGGCATTGCATATGCTGTGTAACTGTTGCATGGTATATCGGGCTAATATACAGAAAAAACAAAACTTTTTAATTATATTTACTTTTTCTAATGTATCGCACTATTCTATATTGCTCTTATTCACTCACGGGTCCAAGGCGCTATATTCCCACCAAGAGGAGCAACAACAGAAAAAAAGTAAAACAGCGCAAAGCACATTTGTATAACGCAAAATAGGTTTTATCTTTACCCGTAATGGGCTCTCAGGGGTCTGTCTGAACCCATAGGACAAGCTTTTTCAATAATTCTGCTGTTTATTTTTTTCATGCAAATAGAGAAAAACGATAACGTTTCAGTATAGATTTATCATAACGCCTTCTTTTCCTAGCCGCCCCATCTTTAGCCGCTTTCAATGCATTTTATCTTTTCTCCTTTCGCGTCTTAGGTTTCCTGTTTAATTTATTTTGGATTGGGGAACTTCATGATCGTTCCGACGAGACATTCTTGCACGTTCAAGGCTATTCTACAAAAAGCCTAGCCCAAACAAAAAGAGGTCAAGGCACCCTTTTTCATCCAGAAAGCTTCTTGGATTCATGGGCTGTCTTTGTATTGCGAACAAAAAAGCGGTCGCTGCTTTCGCATTCTTTATCAACTTGAAGTACCTTTTGTTTTAATAAAGTACAAGCAAATTTTTTTGAAATGTTTAGTCTCTTGAAGAACTTCGTAAGAGCAAATCTTTGGCGAACATTTTAACCCACATGTAGTTCAATATATTTGCGTGCTACGGGACATTTTATTTCACTTGGCCTAGCAAAGCAAGAAAATTTATTTCCTATGCAAGTATAAAAAAGTTTTCGACATTGTAGAGACAGAGAAGTGTACCCAATGAGCTTGATAGAATTAACAGTTACGACCAAACACTCATAGCTACACATCTTGGCCATTAGTATCATCCTCTTCTATCAATTCACCTCTATACAGACTCACGTAATCTGACACGTATTTGAAAGCAGTGTCTTTCATACACTTTTTAGATATTTTTTCATGACAGGCGCTGTTTACGTAGAAAAGGCCTTGGCGCCCCCTCCCCCAATTCAACTTTTCTAAAGAAGTTCTGGATAGTTACACCTTGTGTTGTTGTCTATTTCAAGATCACCTTACTGATTCATAAACACTTAACTCATATTCAATTGCAGCATATCAAGAGGTGCCAAAAACACTGCTTTCATGACATATTGGTATTAAAGGGCATTGGCACCACCAGCGAATAATTGTTTTAGGCTAAGGAACATCTGCGTCAAACCACTCAAATTCACTGAGGATAAAATCAAGCCATAACTATGAGTGAGTCCGGGTGAGTAAAGTGTTTGTAAACTTTAGTTAAATTAAGTACAGTTGAAGAAGATTTTCGTGAGTGTGCGCCCGCGTAAATTCGATGGAAAAAAATTTAATGAGTATGGGTCCAAATGTTTCCTGAGAGCGAAATTTATTTTATGAGTTAGCTTCAGTAAGCCCCTCAAGGTTTGCCGTTTTATGCAGAAAACTGGGATGTTCACTCCATCGCTGGGACTACTTCTGATTTCTGATAAACTGGATGTGTTGAACCATATTTTATTGCCAGATACTTTGTACTTAGCTCTAAGAGAGCGTTTGCTTCATAATTGTATATACAAATTGTGCAGCTTGCCTCAGTGGCCTAAGGGTGGAACCAAAAGAGGAGCAGGGTGGTGTTCCTCAATTTTCTTGATTTTTTTAAACTCTTTGATGCTCTTTCTTTCTCTTCATATATTTATCTTTGCTACGTCAATATTTTTTGTCTATACTCCTTTCTACTTCTTTCTCTATCTCTCTATCCACTAATTTATAAAATTCTCACACTTTCTTTCTTTTCTTTCCCTCCACTTATATCAAGCGTCTTGCCTCCTATGTCTATTTCACGCTTCCTCGATACATAACTTTTTCCTGTCGCCATCACTTTCAATACTGATATTTTTAATTCTTCCACTTCGTTCCTTTTCATTCTTTCTCTCTGTGTCGGTTGCAAGTTTCTTCTTCGAAGCACGAAAGTCAGTGGTTGAAGCTGCACAGCATGACACCTAATTAGCCATGATATGATGCACAAAGTGTTTGCACGGTTGTTATCGCCACCATTGCATGTGCAGAAATGAAATATCAGTTACTGAGAAGGGTCGATTACTTGTAGCGTCACAACAATTATTACAGTGAACGAGCATGGATTTCATAGCTGACGTACTTCTCATCGACGTACTGCGCTCTAAGCGGGTTGCGGTGAACATCGTCAGAAGCGAGTATTCGTACCTTGGGCTCGCCCTGTTTATATGCCACTTACGAGACCTCTATTGAAGCGTTGTTACATATTTTCGGGCCCCTCACTTTAATAGTTTGCCTACCCGAAATGCCCTTAGGCATAGATATAAGGCTGAAAAAGCATTCGGCCTCTTCGTGGATACATGAAGATATTTCTTGGCAACTACGTCATCCCAGCTTTGCGTGCCCTCATGGCGGTAAGCCTGGAAATAGTTGGGGTGACAGATATAGTCCTGTGCAATGCAGACGTTCGTGTGTGCCTTTATGCTTGTAAAAGCAGCATAGACAGACGATTTCTTCGTACGGAAAACTAAGTTTCAAGCAAATAGGGCATGTTTCCCACGACACCTGCGATGACTCCGAAGCTTAAGCAACGACGGCCAACACTCGTCGTACGTACACAACACTCGTCGTACGTAGGCATCATTTTGCCGTCTCCGCGCTGGCAGGTTTGGTTTCGTTGAGGGCGTATGTTATATCCTGGCAGTATACACCTATGACAGTGTCCGTAGCATACGAGTAGGGGCCTCCTTTGGTGACGGCACGCTTTAATGCAGCGCCGTGTTTACACTGACTATCAATGCCAGCCTAACCTTCAAATGGACTGTCCCCGCTTTCTTCTCATGTGCTGCCACTATCTTCTTTACTTCTGCAAGCCACATTAACATCTTCAAACACAAGCAGGCCTTGGGAAAACTTATACGTTTTTTTTCAGAGTATCTGCCAATTCCTTGAACATTAAAACTAAGATGTTTTTATGCAGATACAAGCAAAGCGTACTGATAGATTAGCGTGAATGTGGAAGCCACTGCTGGCATGATGATGTTTGATGTTTTGTGGCGCAAGGGCCATTTCACGGCCAAAGAGCGCCAGTTGATCTTAATAAAATTATGGACAATGATTGTGATAAGCGGCTGTATAAGGGCCATAAAATTCCTCGCGGTAAGGCGGGTAAAAACATACAAGTACTAAAATCATGACAATGCCATGAAAGGTGCGTGTATACGCACCTTTAAGCCGTGAAAGACACTCCTGGGCTTAATTTCTTTTAAAAATGCTTCTGTTGTTTCGTAAACTGTTGTTTCCTAACTTCCACCAACGATTTCATCAGACTAAGTGAAAAAAATTGCATCTGGCGGCACGTCTCATTTTGCCTTGTAAGCTCTTTTTATGATGTTAAATATATGATACTAGAGTGCCTCGGTTGCGTGCCGTATAGCAAAGACATTCAGGAGGGAGTACTTGCCACAGTGTGAGTATTGTGTTTGCAGTACCGAAACTTCGTAAAGAATAGAGCGCAACATATTTACCTACCAACGCGATGTTACCTCTTTGAACTTTTGTTGTTGTAGCTACTGTAGCTGCCTTACTACAAGAGGCAAAATTTGTGGTGACTACCGTGCGCCAATGCAGTAACACAACTTTATTTTCGGGATCATGTTATCAACTGAATACATTATGTATGCGTGTTAAAGGTATACGTAACACCATAAGTCGCAATGCAGAGCTTACATTTCTCAACAACTGTCTCTACATAGGATATCCGCATGCACGCAACTCTACGTTATGAACGGCGTCAGAGAGACGAAGTTGTTTGTGTACCCATGGCGAGGCGGCATTACATAGACAATGACTTACGTGGTCCTTGGTGTTTTTTCCTTTAGATGAATGAGATGACATTTGTCCGAAAAACAGTAGCCGTAAGGACCATCGGGTGGTGCGTGCAGCACCTTTGACTGCCACTTATGAGGAGGGTGCTGATGCACCGTTCTTGTTCGCCATGTTTGTACGTGGTCGAGAGTGCAAACAGTGTGTTCCGAGAAAGTGAAGCTGATCGCCCTCAGATTGCGTGCGCCGCAAGCAGTTACGCAAACTCGAGAAAAGCGAGAGTAGCTGTTGCAACCGCATTTATATAAAATACAACTGTATCAAATGAACATGGAGTGTCGTCTCTTATTGAACTGTGTGTTGATAATGAAAATGTCTCTATAGCTTCAATAGTCCACAAACTCGCATCATTGCGCAACTATCAGCATAAAGTTTTTTGTTGGACTCAACTCTGTTGGGAAGTATTGATATTTATTTCTGTGTATATCAAAGAGCTGCCTTTTAAACTTCAGAGTCCAATTTGCGTCAATTTAGAGAACAATTTGCGTCTTGAACATGTCGGAAAGTTTTAATAACAACTTTATGGTGAGGGTTGATCAAGTTACAGGCGGAAGGATCAATTGTCGCAGAAGGAAAGCCTAGCCAGAACGCTGTCACTTGTTTTTTCCTCCGTTGCACGTCCTCGAAAGTCTCGAATTATTTCCGCCGTTCTAGACAATGCCCACTGGGCGAGTTAGTATCGCGCGTACTGTGGTTTAAATGGGCAGTGTGCACGACGTCAGTCTTTCTAGATCGTTGGTCAGAAAATGTGAGTCGTGATATTACGCACGTGATTTCGCTATATAAGGCGCGACTAAACGACGAAGGGACCTGTAAGGCTGGCCAAAAGCTTTCGATACCAGCCACGCTTACGGTGCGGAGTGCACAACCACGTGAACGGATGCTATGCAGTATAATGCGAGCTTCTCGGACAGACGAGCTTGCTACGAGCTCGCTCAACGGCGGCCGTGCCAGTGTGGAGCACGTGACAGCAGCGCTGATAAAAAAAGTTACAAAAACGCGTGTGATGTTCAAAACACATGTTGCACATTTGCGGCGGTTATCAAAAAAACACCGCGTGCGAACATGTCAGCCCCGCCAGTCAGTACATTTTAGCACTGCAGCGACGTCAGTGTTATTGTCGCGCTCTCTTTTTGCCAACTTATCAAGGTCCTCCCGCTGGTGCGTCCGTGGGCGTTTGTTTTCTGTCAGGCAAGTTCTTTCATTCCACAAGCAGCATGAAAATTTCGACAACCTGAAGGCATCAACGGTGCACACGCAGCACTCTTGTGCTCCTCGTTTCGCTTCTATCAAATATCGCAGGTAAACATAAGGACAAGTTCTCCCTAGGGGCGCCCGCATCAAGGCGGCAATGCGGAAACATCATGAGTGTGGTGAAAATGAATGCGAGACATCGTAGCCCAGTGATGGTATCACTTTTACTTCTGGGTGCATCTCTGTATTGTCTGCGCGATAAAGCTGATAGATTAATTGTGCCGCCTGGCGTGAGCACTGCTCCTCGGGAAGAGCAAATGTAGTGGGCATACTCGATCTTTGTCGCAGACGTCTCTCAAACTGATTGACGCGTGAACTGGGATGCAAACTCATTGATATTGAGGTGGCCTCAGTTCAATTCATGACTGTCATGATGCCAGCGTGACTGTCGAG
This sequence comes from Rhipicephalus microplus, assembly GCF_043290135.1. Lineage (NCBI taxonomy): Eukaryota > Metazoa > Arthropoda > Arachnida > Ixodida > Ixodidae > Rhipicephalus > Rhipicephalus microplus. Next base: position 118,389,235 of record NC_134700.1, on the reverse strand, counting down.
CGTTTTATGCGGTAAGCGCTAAATGGCAGCTTCTTTGCAATACAAAAAATTTCGTCAGCTTGCACCACTTGTGCAAGGCTGGACTCAAAAAGGAGCTTGAGATAACATTTGTCCAGCTTTTTAAGTCGGTCGTCTACTCTTGTGCCCGCCGCGGTTTTCTGTTGGCTAAAGTACTCAGCTGCTGACCCGCAGGTCGCGGGATTGAATCCCGGCTGCGGCGGCCACATTTTCGAAGGTTGCGGAAATGCTGGTGCCCTGTGTCTCAAGTTTAGGTGCACGTTAAAAAAACCCATGTGGTCGAAATTTCCTGAGCCCTCCACTACGGCGTCTCTCGTAATCATATCATAGTTTTGGAACGTTCAACCCCACATATCAATCAAATCAACGAGAGCTTGTTCATTAAGTGACCTCATGACAGTATTGATGCGCGTGTGAGCACAGAGACTATTAGATACGTGGCTTGGCCACGCAGAAAGCTTTTTTATGACATTTCGTTCAGCAGAGCACTTACTTAAAGTGAAACGCGACTATAAATTCTAATTGTGTATGAAGAAGGCCATCGAAAATGCTCTGAATCAACAACGAAAATGAAATATCTGATGGACTGCTTGTGCCAGTGTTTAGGATTTGGTTGGAACTGCGACTGAAGAATATTAACCTCTCAGACTTCGTCATCATGGAAGGATTACGAAAATGACTGCTGTATGTATTTCAATGCCATTATCCCAGTGACTGTGAACTTAGGTAAATTGATGTCGCGTATTTATGGTTCCCAGAGGGCTATCACTCTCCGTCGTAAGAGATCGCCACTACAGAGGTTAGTAAAATGCACGCATTTTTGCGCTGTTCAGGCCTAAGCACTATTTTATAAATGTGACGACCTTACCCAATTAGGTGGCTATATTATGACGCGCGTGCGGCAGTGCCATGGAACCGCTAAAGCAAGGGTTTTTTCCAGCCTGTAACAAAACCGCCGTTTTTCATAACCACGCATGATACTTGATTATCCTGGAGAAAATCATTTCGAAATTCACTAGCTATTGAAATTCAGATAAATGGTACTACAGTGCGGCAAAGAAGCAAGGGACAGGATCAAGCGCTGTATCCAGGTTGCACTATATCTGAGCTTCAATAAGCAGAAATAAGCGTACATGAACACAATATATGCAAAATATTTTCGGATCTCCGCAGTTGTATTTTTAATGATTTATTATGTATTAACTGAGATTTTCACAAAAAGTTTTTTCATTAGGTGATAGATATGAATAAGGTTAGTTCATTGACATCTAAGTGTAAGTTTAGGTTATAACACACGTGTGCATACTTTTGGTTTCTGTAATTGTATCTGGCTTGGTTTCGCCTGGCTTCTACAAGTTGTGGGCTACCCTTTGTCTTTTTGACGCGGCACCTTGTGCCATGACGCCGTCACATACTGCCTTCGTGAGACCAACATGACCAGTTTGGTTCATCTGTGCTTCAGCCGCGTTTTCCTCCATCGCTCGCGGGCAGAACATGTGATGGTGGCGATGATGTAACAGATTGAAACAATAGGCGGGACATGACGGCAACGTGAAAAAGCCGATGAGATTGTCCATATTATAGGCATTTAAATAAAAAAGTGGCAAAATCTGTAAAAAATGGCCCACTTCTTTGTACAAAAGTAGAGCATCACCTTTGAACACAATCATGAAGCGGCGTGAGTTCGCCAAGCCAGCAAGTGAGGCTTCCCGTCGTTATAACTCACACACGTATATAAAGGCAAGCGTGTGATACAATATTCGCCTGCTTTCTGCAGACTGACTACTACGGTAAAATAAAAAAATAAATGAATACAGTTTTAATTTCTCTACCGTAGTGTTTGTTTATTAGATTAGGGTGCACGTTGAAACACCCCAGGTTGTAGAAATTTTCGGAAGCCTCCACTACGGCTTCTTCATACTCTTACGGTGGTGTTGGGACGTGAAACCCCCCCTCATATTAATCAAGAGTTCATGTATATTAGTTTTTGGGACGATGCCCTGCCAGCCGATCGCAATTTTCTAAATGAAGCTGTGGAGGCATCAGAGCTTGCAAGAGTTCAGGAGTGCACGTAAGCACCCGCATTACGTTACATTTCCTCGACAGTTCATCTCTTTACCAGCGATGAGCTTGTGGACACGAGTATCTCGTCAAACCCCTGCAGACGCGGTCGGGCACTCGCATATGTGTCAGCCTTCCGTTTGGCATTTTTTCAACCAGACTCGTTCAATTCACGGGCATATATTTCGTTTTTTTTTCTTTCTGTCAGTGTTATGCCCTGATTATCTTGCATACTCTGGAATTACGAGTGCCAGCTCTCGTCAGGCACATTTAATTGCTATTTAGAGGCCGCTTGGTGTGTTAGCTATATGCCACTTCCTAAGCGAAGCCATCCTGTGCTTGTGTCTGACTAAATCACTGGGAGTTTTGTGAGCCTTCGCAGCTATCAAGTTAGTGAGCGAGGGGATCACTACGTAGCCCTTTGCACCTTGATTCTTGCAAATTTACATTCCCCTTTACACCTTGTCAACAAAGGCTACTTGCAGGCTGCCAGTTGGTAGTTCTCAACATGCAGGATTCTCCAAAAATGCATGGCTGACGTGGTGATGTCAGCTTTTGTACTCCTGCGCGACAGTCCAGAAAGACGGGGATCCTTCTCTCCGTTAAAAAGGTCTATACTTACCGATGCTTGTCACATGTTTCATCAATTTGCACAAACCAGCACGAGGGTTTCGCAGTCCTAGCGAGCACAACGTAATCGGGGCAGTCGAAAGATGAACGTAGAAGAAAGGTAGGAACGTTCCGGCAACAAAATGAAGAGGGCCACTCCACACTGAGCTATAAGGAGTTATTTCCACGGGTGCAACAGGGGAGAGAAGGTTTTGCTGCAATGATTGTAGTCTTTCAGATGACAGTATTGGTGAGCTCTACAGGATTGTAGAACGAAAGCCAGTGCACAATAGCGGCGACAGAGAGTGGAGGAGTATTTCTAGTGGGACGGAGCAGATTCGTTCGAGAAGTAGAGTTTGTGGTATCACATTCTTTACTTTTATCCTGTCTTACCTACCACCTATTTTTTCGCAAGCTTAAAAGACACCACATTCGCGCTCTCTCTTATCTGCAGCATAAACTTGGGCATTCCCGAACACGAAGCTGAGAGAGATAAAACAATTAACAGAGGATATAATTACTGCGGCTTACAAGAAACCCGAACGGGTCATCGGCGGTTGGCGGTAATATTTATGGCCGCCAAAGCAACCCATAGACGCGGCACGGGTGCTTCGTGGAAAACAGAAGAAGTGGCGTGAGGTATGTGCACCATGCAGAGCTAATGGTACCAAAGACTGGCACCGAAGACGATGTGGTGGGATGCCTCTTTTGGACTGCAGTTCTTTTTATTCAGTAGTGGTGTTTTCAGTGTGTGTGTGCAGCTCCTTCCCTCGTAGCTATAGGCAGTCATTTAACCTAGCAACGGAAAAGGAGGAGGTGAGGCGGGTTTCTTCATTTCATGCAACTTTTTCTATTATGAAGGTTGATAGGTGGAATCCAGAGTTCTAGCTTATAACATGCAGTCTCATATTTATATACACAAGAGGGAACTCGGGCGCTAGTTCCCGCAACGCATGGCACTTCAGCGAGCGTGGGAATTATGGGTAGTACATCGATTTGCCTAGTCTTCGCACTTCACGTTCCTTCTAGCTTCGCGTGACTTGCAGCTGCTTTGTCATAAAACGACAATCGGCGAATGTTCAGAAGTTGCACTTCACCACGTTAACCATTAGGCTTACCATTTCAAATCGGGTCAAGAAGTTCAAGAGTATTCGTTCTTCTTTTGGAAACGAAACCGAAACACAGCCATAATTGAAGTCACAATTGTGATTCATCACCCACAAGTACGAAGACTAGGCAAATCTGTGTACTACCCATTACTACCATTGTCCCTAAACGATCGCAGCGCCTGATTCTCCTGTAGTTAGTTTTAGGAAACTTTATGGCTTATACCAGGAACTTCCGGATATTTGAAGTGGTGTATGCAGGGATGCTGTAACTCCTGCTCGATTCCTGAGTGGTAATACCTGTTTCGGGGCTCAGCCGTATGTTGAACTCAGAGACAGGAAGGATGCATAACCTCTCGCATGACTCTCTTGGCATTGATCGATTGACTTGTTTGCTTCTCGAAGCGTGGAACTCGGCACGTGCCGACACTAGGCCTGGATTGCTGGCTCGGGCTTCAGGCAAACTGTCATATCTAGCACCCAATACTCGCACCTCCTAGTAAGCAACATGCGTTTATGACTGGACTTCATGAAGACGGTTTCAAGGTAGCAAGCGTAGTACCCCAAAAAAACTTTTGGTAACCTCTTTTACGAGCTCCTAACGTCAAACTAAGAACATGTTTTCAAGTTTTTTTGAAGGATAAGGAAAGTCTCTTTAGTTTTTCAGATAAAAGATAAATGTGCGTTAAGTTGAAGGTAATCTATAACAATTTTATGTATCACCAAAGAACATTTATTTGAATACATTTTGTGAAATAACGCAAGAAAAGTGTGGAAAATCCGCAGGCTGTTTTCTAAACCTCTTCTTGCCCACCGATGCTATAAAGACACATCGGTGGACGAAACCGGATGCCATCAAGAGCTTGTGTTTGTAAACAGTGAAATGGTCTATAAAATAGTGGTAGAGTCACTCTTCAGCTCCGAAGAGAAGAAAAGGTCAAATTCATTGCAAGAAACAATACTTTTTTTATCAATATTGCAGTGTTTATTCTGATCGTGAGCTGGAATGTAGTTCAGTCGAGTACATCGTTGTTGCAAACATTGTTGTATACTATCACCTCTTTCAAAACATGCCACCGAAGAGTAGAGAGATATAGTAGAAATAAATTTTTGATAGATTACCTCAGAAAAATGGCATGTTTTACAACTTCCCTTTTCGATTTTTCATAGACATGATGTTTCATATTTAAGGTTATTGCACTTCCCTCGCAAATTTACGGAACATAAAGATTAAGTGTTTTCGAAATCCTAGTCACAAGGCGATAGTTATAGCGGGAGAACTGAACGACAACCAAGAGACAAGATGGACAAGAGGCTCCTTGTTGAATCTTTGTCCTCGTTCTGTTTTCGTGCCTTCACTATCGTCAAGCTATAGCAACTAGCCGAAGCTGCCACACTCCTAGTCACAAGGCACAGTTATTTCGTGAAGAATACTCACGAGGGCTGTTGCTGCAGAAGCACTACAATGACGTGCAATGGCAGTGTTGGCGGGGTGCTTGCGATGCGTTGCGTCCTCTGGTGAAAATAAAAGGCTTCCCCAGTATTACTTTTTAATAAAATACAAAATAAACGAATAAGTTTTTGTCATCTTTACTTTTTAACGGCTAGTCCTGTACACTTGATTGTTACAAATTGAAAAAAAAAATAGAGTAGCATATATACACAAGTTGAGTCCTACATGGGTGAGAGTAAAAGTTCTCCTACGGGCAGAACAAACACGTGATCGCCACGCTCACTTTTAACTACAGGCCTCTTTGTAGTTTTCACAAATCTGCGTTTCTTCGAAGAAGTGTTGCAGCACTATTATTGCTTTGCCATATGTTTAAGATGGTCATGGGCCTCGTAATTTGTTCAACGCAATTGGCCGCTCGGGATATAACTTATGGAGTTCATGTTCGAATCACCTTCGGTGTGTGTCGTGTTTGGGACAGTCGAGCAATAGGTGATGAATATCCTCGTCGTAGTGGCCACAAGAACATGCTGACGACGTTGCACGTTGAATACGAAGTAGAAAGTGCTTTGTGGAAGCAGTTCCTGGTCTTAGGCGATCTTTGAGTGTAGCAATAGGCCTTGGGAGGTCGGGGTCTAATTGGAATTCAATATTAGGATCAACAGTATATAGGATCCATTCCTTTGTTTTGTCGGTGAACCAGGTATGCAATCATATTTCACGTTTCAGCATTAAAATTCTTTTCATGTCATTTCAAGAGACAGGGATGAGGCACGTTTGCGTAGAATGATGAGCGGTTTTTGCCAACTGATCTGCCATTTCATTTCCCTTGATACCGCAGTGACTGGGAACCCACTCAAATGCCAATCGATCATCCGCCTTCATAGCATCTGAAAGCTCTTTTAGTATAGCGTATACTCTACACACATCAACGTGTTTTTAGGTGGCATTTCTCACACTGCGAGTGCTGCAAAAGAGTCTGTAATTACCACTATTTTTCTCGGTGTCATTGACTATCTAATTAGGCTTATGGCTAGCAAAATCGCTACGAGCTCCGACGTTGTTGGAAAGGAGAGATGGCCCAACAGACATGCATATTATTCGCGCGATTCCTGAATTAAAAATGCAGATGTCGCTGTCTTTTTGGCGACGTAGCCGTCCGTGTACACGCGAGCGTTGCCTTGGTAGCTGTGAAACAGTTGATGTGAAGCCAACGGCTGTGCAGAAACAATTGGTTTTTCATGTTTGCTTCGAAGTCCTTCTATTGACGTTTAAATAGGTGGTAGCTCAAGCATCCATGGCGGGTAGTTTTGGTCCAGTGGCCAATGTGTCGACACAGGACGCCGGCAAATGTATTGTTGGTACACAAAGTGTATTTGCGCTCCGGCACGGTTCACCATGTTTGATATGATCAATTGTGAAGGGTGGTTAGAAAAGGACAATCCAACGTCCCCATCACGGAGCCCCCCGTTGACCTCTTCTTTATTCCGAACGCTGCTCTGGTTCTAATGATGATTGCCACTCCTCATTTCTACATAATTTAATAAATCCTCCATGGTCTCGCAGTAAGGACTTGCGATCAACAATACCACAGTTGCTGTAAACACTAAACGCAATGTTTGTCACTAGTATTTCGAGGTCCAAGTCAATATACGTTAAACAGTCTGAGTTTTCTTCTTGCGCCTGGTTTTCCAGTGGTGCTTCCGACGCTTGTACCATATCCGTGCTTTCGAACGCGTTGCCTTCGGTGATCTTGCGCTTTCGATTATCAAGTTGCGCTGGCAGAAACATAATTTTTCTGCGAAGTTTAAAGTAGCTCACTCAGAGAAGCTTTGTCTTTGCATTTCTTGCCTTAGCTGCGTACACCTTGGAAGCATCATCCTTCTGCCTCCACCCTAGACTTGACTGCTTCATTAGCCGTTGTGGACCTGTCTCGATATACTCAATCGATAGCGAGGTAGCTTGTACAGTCCGCATTCTTCTCCGCCTTGAAGTTTGTAGCTTACTCGTAGAGCTCTTAGGACTAATACAGGCAGCAGACTCTTGTGCCCTCGCAATTTTTCTCTTGCTCCTTTTCGCTTCACTGCATCTTGATTTGCTTCTTTGAGACATATCTTCGTGTGGCTGCGAGGAATGTACATTGTCTGAATCTGTTGACTGTCGCTTGCACCGCTTCTAACTTTAACCCCGTATTCTAGAACGTCCCTTCACTCAAGAGTCAACCTTCACTTAAGAAATCCGATCGGAACGCCTTCTATAGGCACGGCAAGTCACTGCATATGTGCGTTAATCTGCTGCAATTCTCGAGTAGCACAGCGTCATTTTCAGCCGAGGAGTGGCGCAGTGTTCAATTCTGTCAAGTGAAGTGTGAAAGTCGGGTCGAGGAGCGTTTGTGAACACGGGGGTTAATATCGCATGAATGCCCTTTGAGATCTTCAAAGGCTTCCCGTTTTTCGACCATAGAAGTTTCTTCCTCCACCATGTGCACTTGAGTTGATGTAACTGTCGCATCGTTTGCTTCATTTATATTGTTACGGATGTGATGGGTTTATTTACAAAGAAAAATGTCAGCGCTCTACCGTCACTGCCGAATCACCATCGCTCGAGCGCGTCCGATCTCTTCTTCTTCCTTGCTCTTTCAGTCCGCGTTACATTTCCCTCCGGGCCAGACGAAGCTCACCGAGCGAGTAGAAGCGATCGGTTGTTGTAGGGCTTCAATCGGGCAATGTGCACAATTTGCGTCTTGCGCGAACGCCGGTTCTGAGCTGTCACTCTCGCGACAGCGTAAGTGATGTCACTTAAGCATTGAGTAATCACAAACGGTCCTGAGTACTTAGAAAGAAACTTCTGGCAAAGTCCCTTTTTTCGAACAGGCGTCCACAGCCAGACCAAATCACCTGTAGCGAAAGTCACGGCGGGTGTTTTGCGTCGTAACGGTCTTTCGCGCGAGCGTGGGCGGAAAGAGTTCGGAGCCGAGCAAGTCGACGAGCTTCTTCAGCGCGACACAAAGTCTGCGCGACACTGGCATTTTCATTCGTCGAATATGGAAGTATGGTGTCAAGGAAACTTTGCGGATGACGAGCATAGAGAAGAAAGAAAGGCGTATAACCTGTGACTTCGTGTTTCGCGGTATTAAAGGCGTATGTAACAAAAGGTAATACGGCATCCCAGTTCTTGTGATCCGCTGCGACGTACATTGAAAGCATGTTGATGATGGTACGATTGGTGCGCTCAGTGAGGCCGTTGGTCTGAGGGTGGTATGGCGTGGAATGGCGATACTGACACCCACAAAGCCGTAGCAACTCTTCGACAACGTCAGCGGTAAACTGACGGCCGCGATCACTTATCACCACACGAGGGGCCCCGTGACGAAGTATGATCGAGTGTAGAAGAAACCATGACACATCAGATGATGTGGCTGAAGCAACCGCCATCGTTTCAGTATACCGCGTCAGGTAATCTACGCACACAATAATCCAGCGGCGGCCGGTGGTAGACTTGGGGAAAGGGCCCAGTAAATCTATGCCGACTTTTTCGAATGGTGATGTCGGTGGCTTAACCGGCTGCAGTGGGCCGGCCGATGGTGTGGTAGGTTGTTTGTGGCGTTGGCAGACATCACAACTTGCGACGTAGTGCTTGGTGGTCTTCCAGAGTCGAGGCCAGTAAAAACGTTGTCGGATACGGTGAAGCGTTCGGGCAAATCCAAGGTGCCCAGACGTGATGTCATCGTGCATGGCTTGGAATACCGCAAGACGAAGGCATTCTGGCACGACGAGTAGTAGTGTGGAACCATGGCTGGAGTAATTCTTGCGATATAGTAGGGCGTCATGAATCACGAATGGCGTGGCGCGTTTAGAGCTACGAGCCACATCAATCATTGGTTTCAGCGAAGGGTCACGCTGTTGTTCGTGACGAAAGACATCCAAATTTGGGAAGTTGGATGAGATTGCGGCCAGGTAGTTGTCAAAATCATCATCATCAGCATCCACAGTTGGAGATGGAAGACGAGATAAGCAGTCGGCATCTGCGTGACATCGACCGCTCTTGTAGGTCACAGAATAATTATATTCTTGAAGCCGTAAGGCCCAGCGAGCCAACCGACCAGCTGGGTCACGTAGTCCGACAAGCCAACAAAGCGAATGATGATCTGTGACGATCTTCAACTGCCGGCCGTACAAATAAGGTCTGAACTTTTGGACGGCGAAAACAACTGCAAGACATTCCAGTTCGGTGACCGTATAATTCCTCTCCGCCTTAGTCAAAGTACGACTTGCATACGCCACGACGTGCTGCCGGCTATCGTGATATTGAACTAGCACGGCACCAACTCCGATACCACTAGCATCTGTATGCAGTTCCGTGAGTGCCTCCGGGTCGAAATGGCGCAAGAGGGGCCCGGAAGTAAGCAAATACTTCAGCTGCTCGAAAGCAGCCTCACACTCAATGGTCCATCGAAATGGAGTGTTTTTGCGGAGCAACTCTGTCAGGGGATGAGCAAGCTGGGCGAAGTCTTTGATAAACCGACGAAAATAAGAACACAGGCCCACGAAGCTACGGAGATCCTTCAAAGACGTCGGTTGCTTGAAGTCTCGGACAGCACTGATTTTGTGCGGGTCTGGTCGTATACCGTCCTTGTCAACTAGATATCCAAGCACAAGGGCTTGACGCTCAACAAAATGACACTTCTTTGCGTTTAAAACGAGACCAGCTTGTTTGACGCAGTCTAGAACAACGCTAAGCCGATGGTTGTGTTCGTGGAATGTCTTGTCAAAAATAATTACATCATCGAGATAACACATACATATCTCCCATTTGAGACCGCGAAGGATGGAGTCCATGAATCACTCGAAGGTAGCTGGGGCATTGCATAAGCCAAACGGCATAACGTTGAATTCAAATAATCCATCAGGCGTGACAAAAGCAGTCTTCTCTTTGTCAGACGGATGCATTGGTATTTGCCAGTATCCAGACCTTAGGTCGACAGACGAAAAGTATGCGGCCGAGTGCAGACAATCAACAGCATCGTCGATGCGTGGTAGCGGATACACGTCTTTCTTTGTGACGGCGTTGAGACGGCGGTAGTCTACACAGAATCGCCAAGAGTTGTTTTTCTTTTTTACCAATATAACAGGAGCTGCCCAGGGACTGCTTGACTTTTGAATAACGCCTTTCTGCAGCATGTCGTTGACCTGATCGGCGATCACTTGCCTCTCTGACGGGGATACGCGATAGGGTTTCTGGCGTATCGGTGTAGCATCTCCCGTGTTGATGCGGTGGTGCATACGGGATTCGGGCAACATGGAACAACGCTTGTTTTGAGCGAAATCAAAGACTCCCGCGTAGCGTGTAAGTACCTCCTCAAGGACATTCTGCTCGGAAGAAGGCAACGACTTGTTGATCATACGTTTAATCTCGGCTGAGTAGTTGGGCGCAGTCTGACTGATAGCTGGAGACTCTGAGACCATTCTCACGTCAATTGTGGCCTGCTCCTCGAACGTACCCAGTTTGAATCCGGCTGGTAGAACAACAGGCCCTGAGGCTGCGTTGAGTGCCCACAAGCAAGCATGTCCGTCGATGGCTGTAAGGACAGACCGTGGGACCAGCACATTCTTCTTAATGGCGTTTGCATGATCAGGCTCCACAAGTCCAGTGCAGGGTCCTGAGCGGACATGAGAAGAGCATACGGGTACAAACACTGCTGTCCGACCAGGGATCGTCACATCTTCAGACAACGAAAGAGCATCGATGGGCAGAGTCGGAAAATCGTCAACTATTGCAGCGGGCAACGTACTTTGTAGAAGAATCTCTCCAGTTCCGCAGTCAAGCGTAGCGCCGCATTCATGAAGGAGGTCTATCCTTAAAATGATGTCATGAGTTGCGCGAGCCAGTACGGTGAATTCAACTCGGAAATTTTGTCCACCAATCGTGAGTACAACTGAACAAATACCAACAGGGCATAACGTTTCGCCTCCAACTCCACGAAAAGTTTCTTTGCGATTCCACGCGAACATAACTTTGTGACCCAAGAAACGATGTTTGAAACGAAGGCTCATAACCGAAACAGCAGCACCAGTGTCTACAAGAGCAAGAGTATCTACACCGTCTATACACACACGCACTTTGTTCATCAACATCACAGCAGAAGGAGGAATTGGCGAAACTGACCGTCCCGCGACCGCACCTCCATCGGTCGCACCAGTTAGTTTCCCAGCTGATGCGGGGAAGGTGACCGACGACGCGGAGACGGCGACCGGCGGGACCGTGTCGGAGGCGGCGTCAGGCTTCTCTCGGAGGCAGGTGACACGCTGCGAAATTCGTTAGGCCATTGCTGTTGGGGACGGTGGTCGGCCGAGTGAGAGGTCCAGGTTTCGTGCATACGAGGCGGGTGCGTCGAAAAACGTGGCGGCACAGGCGTTTCGTACATACGAGCCGGATACGTCGAAAAACGTGGCGGTGCAGGCGGCCGTCTGGGACAGAAGCGCGAAATATGCCCTGGGAGACCACATGTGTAGCAAACGGGGACTTGTCGACTTACGTTAGCCGTAGCAGAGGTGGCAGAAGTACGCGGAGACGGGTCGTGCTCCGCAGGAACATTTTGTGATGAAGCATAGTAATCTTCTGGTAGAGGCCTGGTTGACGACGGTCGGGTGTCCGCAGCGGCACGTCGAGATGATGACATCCGGTGGTGGCCACGACCCGTCGGGGAAAACGGAAGCCGCGGGGTAAAATCTGCAGTTTCTGTGCGTGGTCGGTTTTCGACGTGACGCTCTCGCATACAGTAGGGAGGTGGTTCGGGGCACGCGGCGAACGAGCATTGGTGGTGAACGTCACCTGCTTGAAGTCGTACGAGCTCTTCTCGAACTACCCGACGTACGAGGTAGGAAATCTCTTCGCAGGTGGCGACGTCCATACTTGCGACAGTGGGAACATTGTCCAAGCGCCCGAACTTGGGTAAAATTCTTCGGGTCTTCAACGCCTCGAATGCGCGACACTGCTGCCTGAAAATCGAAGGAGTGTTCAAGTTTTCTTTTGTTATCAAAAAATTGTACACGTCCTCGGCGATGCCTTTCAACAAATGACCGACTTTGTCTTCGTCAGACATATTTGCGTTGACAATTCCGCAAAGCTTCAACACTTCTTCAATGTAGGTTGTGCACGTCTCGCCGGGCAACTGAGCCCTACGTGACAGCGTTTGCTCAGCTTTCTTTTTCATGGAACTCGTGTCCCCAAAGCAGGCCTTCAGTTCCTTAACAAATATATCCCAAGTGGGGAGGACATGTTCATGGTTCTCAAACCAAAGCAAGGCTGTCCCGGCAAGGAAGAATACTACGTTCACGAGCTTCGCCGGTGCGCCCCATTCGTAGTAGCGGCTCACTCTCTCGAAGTGTTTTAGCCAAGCGTCCACGTCTTCGTCAGTTTTACCTGAGAAAATTCGTGGCTCAGGTGCCCAGTAGTCTGGTTGTCGAGGTCGACGGCCACCTTGTGGCGTGTCGGTGGCACTGGTGGATGCAGCAGCGTAGGACGTCGATGGGATTGCTGTGTCGTCGTTCATGCTGATGTTGTCCGGAGGTAGGCCAGCTAAGCGTCTGCTTCTTCGAAGAACTTCTGCTGCGGGGTCCAGGATGGCAAGTTACCCAGCACCGCTCCACCAAAGCTGTTACGGATGTGATGGGTTTATTTACAAAGAAAAATGTCAGCGCTCTACCGTCACTGCCGAATCACCATCGCTCGAGCGCGTCCGATCTCTTCTTCTTCCTCGCTCTTTCAGTCCGCGTTACAATATTGTGTGCTAATGACATTTGCAAAAGCGTGGGGCAGTTATTTGGAAGTAGTGGTTTTGTGCGTGCTTGGATGCTAATTACGGTGGTGAAATCGGCGACCTTTTGGCTTCCAGCACGTTAAGCAATTTGTCGTGAGTCGGAGTCGTCTAGCTTCCGTAGATCCAGATTGCTGCTGAACAAGCAGAGGCTAGATGGCGGAGCCATAGACGAAGAGTGCACGCTAGCTTGTACTTCTGTCCTAATCGTTTGCCTCGTGGCCTTCAAGTGAGCATGCTGAGAAAATTTACTATGTCCTCTATCTTATATTCTACTCTGACCTTTGTTCGAATGATCTGGCGTTCATAACGCTCCGAGTCGCACGTCTCATTTTGCAAAGGATCACTATGAAGTGCATCTTCAACTTCTTTGTCGATTTCTTTGGGAAGCTTGTGATGCTCGTTCGAAATTTAGTGAATATATCACAACTCACTTACTGATGGACGCTTCAAGTGTACTAAACGTTCAATGTTGCCGATGCCTTCTGTGACGGCCTTGTGCACATGACTCCATCTTTCGTGGAGGGTCCCCGTGATCTAGTCCAGTCTCGTAAACGTGGGAAATCACTGGCCGTCCGCGTCACGAGGCGAAGTTGGTGTCAACACGCACTACGTCAACGAAGATCCGGGTGTCGTCGAGATGTCATGTCTTACGATCTGGGTCACTAGTATACGGTTAGGCCTCGCACATCAGATTGATATACGGTGGTTTTACAAAAGTCCTCCAGGCTACGACTGCGGTCGAAATTTGTAGTTGAAATGCCTGCTCTGTCTCATTTCTGGAAGTCCTTCTTCCCGCGTTTCTCGGCACCAAAAAAGTTGAGGAAAGGACGAGCCGCTGTCCCCAAGACGAATTCCCCGTTGACCTCTTCTTTATTCTGAACGCAGCTATGACTCTAATGATGATTGCCACTCCAAGATTCCATATAATTTACAACAAAGGGTGTTGCGTGACAAGATTAAAGAGGTGCCGACAGGTCTCCACAGTTCTAATCACTATAAAGTTGGGTTCTCTTGCCTATGCCACTGTGAGAGAACTTGATGTTGCCTGTGGAACACCCAGACATATGCATAAGCTTCGTGCTTGTAGCAGCGTAAGTCTGTGTAGAGACGTTCGAGAGATGTTGTGGAGAACTGGCGTGGAGTAGGCAAACTTCTGTCGGATTGGTGCACAATTGACGTTGCGTAGAGACGCTGATGCACCGCCCCATTCTGTTCCCGCTATGCGACCTATAACATTTATGGGGCTGTTCACTGGATTTTCTAATCAGAAATATGCTGACTCCATCTGAGTTGGCTGTCTAATGTAACACCAAGGAAACAATGATTTCGTGTCATTGCGATTTTCTGGTCATCCACAAAAAAATTCAAGTTTTTCACTGTCTTTCTTTTGAACTACAGATTTAGCGTGACAAACATGCATGCTTCACTCTTTCAGGTAATCACTTATTACGTTTATTCCTTGCTGAAGCCAATGTTTGATCACATCCAGTGATTTTTGGGACGTCCATATGCACATGTCATCTGCATACGTGGATATGTTCAATGCTTCGGGCAGCACTTCTTGAACACTTGCCATTGCAGCACTAAAAAGAAGCGAATTTAGAACGGTTGCTTGTGGTTCACTTCAGCTCATGTTGAAGTGATCGCTGGACTATTGGTATAACTGCATATTTGCCTGCTACGCAGGAAGTTGGAGATCCATTAAAGCATGCGGCCATGAACCCCTATTGAGGTAAGCTCGTACAGCACAGAAAGATGGCTCACAGCGTCGAATGCCTTTCTTATATCTATGAACGCCTCAACATCCTTGTTTTTACAGCTGATCTCACGTTCTACAAATGTAAAAAGGTCGGAGACGTAGTCCACAGTGCATCGCCGTCGTCTGAAGCCAGCCATGTATCTGGAACAGAGTTGTTAGCTTCAAACCACAACTTTAACCTTCTGTGAACCATTTTTTTCCACGGCTTTAGATACACAGCTAGAAAGGCTTACTGGTCGAAATGAGTCAAGTGAAAGCGGCGATTTACCGGTGTTTACCAGAGGGACATTTCTCGCTACCATCCGAGACAATGCAACGTACGCCTTCGTCCACATGTCGTTATATATCTGTAGAAGAACTGGCATGACGTTGGAGCCTAGATTTTTCAGAACATCGTACGACACGTTGTTGGGTTCTGTTGCCGTTCCTACTTGTGTTACTGTTAGAGCAATACGCAACTCTAATAGGCGAATATGTGTTATTCACTTGAGCATGTTATACAGGATATTCATCTTGGATTTGCTGCTCTACAGAATTAGGCAGTGCAGTAGTGTTGTGAATCAATTGCAGTTACAGTGAGAATAGGAAAAAACTCATTAGCAACATCACGAACGGATAATTCAAGACGTATGACCAATGCTATGATTGGGTTTCACTGGTATACCGGATGACTTAAAGCAGTTATTGTTGCTAGATATTCGGAAGTGAAGTAGATGGGTTCAATGAATTGAAAAATTCGCGCCCTTTTTTTAAATGTAACTTTTGCATGTGTCAGTTAGATTGGACGTGTGCAGCCTGACCCTCCTAGAAGTCTTCTATCCTCCCAGTGCGGCAGTAGTGACCTTCTGCTTGTCCTCTGATTGCTCGTAGGCACTCGTAGTATGCACATACACTGGAGTGGCCTGCTGAAACGCTCTAAATGTTGTCGCACGGGAGTAACTGCTTTTAATGCAGGGCATAACTGTATACAGTTCATTAGCATCCACAGAATCACGTCTAGTATGCTCACGAAATAATTTTCAGGTAGTTAGCTTTGAGGTGGTGTTGTCGTTTGCACTTGCACTCTTGGGTGTTGCATGAGAACTGGGTAATAGCCACTTCCTCGCGCTTTGAGGTGTGCACTCCAGTTCATATCTTTTTCAATGTCAAAAGAGGCTGTAGGCAAGTCTGGGCAGCCGGCATAATTATAACCTCTTAAAAAGTTACTGATCCCCCATTCAGTACAACAAGAACACATCTATCAATTGCTTTTTCTAATGTTCTCCCACGGGAATCGGCTTGAGTACTGCCCCGCGAGTATTGTGCTCATTAAAATCTTCAGAGATGAGGGCAGGTTCCTCGACTTTACTCAATAAATAAACCGGGGATGATTCGGAGATGCGTGCCGATGGTTGCAAATAAACATAAATTACGTTGATGGTAAGATTCTGGAATTGAAATTCGGACTCTAAAAATTCTGCCACGTCCTAGTCCAACTAGTACAAAAGAAAAGAGGGTATGTCGTGCCGTATGCATGACAGTGCATTGCTCAAGCCTGTATTTTTTCTTGATGCTAATGTCACATAATTAGAAATCTTAAAGTCAGGATCAACGTTGGATTCACTTGGACATGAAACGGGAAAACTATACTCAGCAACCAGCTTCCTAAAGTCCGCTCTTTTGGAACTAAGGCCATAAGCATTCCACTGAAACACCGCTGTGTTGCGGAAACAGTTGTCCATTTGTAGAGCCATTTAGCTACACAATAGGTTTTTGTTGTACTGTTAGAGGCTTTAACGAAAAGACGGTGCTCACCTCTGGAAGGTAATTGTCCTATGAAAATGCACGCAGGATTGGCTTGAAAGAAAGGAAGAGCATCAACAAGACCATATCGACATCACTTGCTTTCGGTGCACGTTGCTCTTGTGCCTTTGCCTTTGATGAGGTGAAAGGTGTAGTATGGTTATCCTGAGTTGCTGGCAATTTCGGTGTCCTGCTGTCGCTTGGTGATCACCCTCTGTGGTCCGTTTTGGGTGTAATTTTGCTTTTCTTTAGCTGACGCACACTTGGCTACCGTGACATGCGATAGCGGTGATGTACTGTTCGATGACGTTGAAGTCATAGGGAGTGGACGCACCATTTCACGATTCCTACAAGGCGACCCCTTTTTGGAGCTCTTGCAAGCAAAGTTTCTTGTCGCTTCAGTCGAGTAGCCTCCTGATGTTTCAGACAACCAGCATACGACACTACGTGGTCTCCATTGCGATCGGCACATTAGATATAATCTCTCGATTTGTAATCATGTGCTCCGACACAACGTTTGCAGCGAAGTAGTCCATGACACGATTTCGGAACATGTATATATTGTTGACAGTTGTAACATCGTGCAGGTGGCTATAGGTACTCTCCCACCGGATGACTTGTGAATCCTAGGAGAACACGAAGCGGCAGTTGCTTGTCGGGAGAGAACTCAAGAATTACACAGCCGATTAATTGTGGCTCTGCTGAACTATCTTCACAACGGAGCTATTTAGCCTGTCTCCTGACTTGGATTACACCACTGTCTCCTAAATATTCAAGTAGTTGATCTTCACTGTATTGTACTGGCACTTGTCTAATCTCTCCTAGGTTCTTCACATACGACTGCGGTATACACGGTGCCACTTCAAGATCAGCAACATGTGTAAACTTAAGAAGTCTTAAGGATGCAGTAACTGTAGAGACACTTACTGAGAAGTTGCCATCTAAATGACATAGAACGACCGCACTTTCTTTTTAGCAGCAAATACTACTTCACTGGCCAGTTTGTTCGGATTGGCTTTTAGGCACTTGAGTCCGTCAGCTTGAAAATTTCGGGCATCCCCACTGGTCGGGCTTTTTTCTACGTGACTGTTGTGGAAGCCCTGTCTTCTACTTCTATAAAACATTTATTTTTCGCGGAGTCGATGATTGTTTCGTCGCTGTAATCCTCTTGATTATGAGTTTGTGCCTTTTTCGGAGTTACACACTCATCGTTGGCGTTGCATGCCGTCGAGGGGCCGTCACACTCCTCCTGGAGTCCGCAAAACATGGGATTATTTTGCTGTTCGGTCGCATTCATCACTTCGTCTTCATTCGATGGGCTCTGGGAAGAATGGCCGTCACCTGTAGCCGAAGCTTTCGGACGTCGTACACGCCTAAGATTAGGCTACAATGCCTTGCAGACGCCGCACCTGGTGCACTGCGAAGATGGTGGGCAAATCTTTGCCTTCTTGGCAATAAGGAAGAGTGCCGTATCAACACTCGTCATATTTAATTAAACTAGCTACTGCACCACCGTGCTTAATTCACACACAATACGCCAGTGTTCAAGCCAGCAGCACCTTATGCAAAGAGCAAATCAAACTTGTGCCCTCATTGAAAGGCATTCGCTGTTTTAATAAAGCCATATTGGTTACATTGGAACCTAAGTACTCTTCCACTGCCTCCTCCTTCATTATACGTCGATCGCTAAATAAATCGAACTAGAGTGTAACATACTTCCTGCTTAAAATTTCCGTTTTTTTTTCACTTGCACTGCAAGTGCTATTGCTCTTATGCTCATGACGACAAACGGTTTCTAAAATTCTTCCGTTATAAGTAACAATAAAAAATCGGTGAAGCTCACGAACACTACGCCAACTTCGAAACATCAAAACTGGACAACTATGAAGACTACTCTGGTGGCTTATTTAGTGTTTCTATCCTTTAGCTAAATAATGGAGATTGCTTAAAGGTTGCTAATAGGTCATTGCTAGGCTTCCTATAGGTGAAGCTGGGCTTTTCCTCTCTTATTTTTAATGTAGAGAGGTCTGATTGAACCACGGAAAGCCACAGGGACGATATCAACACATCTTCGTTGAAGCAGACACTCCATCAGCAACTTCTGTGGCACGTACACGTTTATGGGGCTACCTGATTCCTTTTTTCATTTTTGGTGGACCAGTGACGAGTAATGACATTGCTACGTGCCAGTGCATGGAGTTGAAGAAGACAAAGCAGATAGACTGGCGCGGGCTAATCTGTGTGGCTGGCGCTGCTCGCCTAACCGGCTGTAAATACATTGGTGACTACCTCTCCGAGTCGGTCTCCTTCTCGTAACATATTTGGTAAAGTTGTGCGATCCCCGTCCTCGCCACGGAACTACGAAGCGGACGCTCCCTCGCGGCTTACAACATGACCACTCAAGATTCGGCTACATCCTCTCTGGTCACCCGCCCTTCTAACGGGCCTGTCAAACCAGCGTCCGCAACAACTTTCGTTACACTTCCCGAGCTCAAAGACCCCAGCGTGTTCTCGGGCAGTGAGGGTTCCGACGTCGACCAGTGGCTACGTCGATACGAACGCGTCAGCGCCACTTACAGGTGCAATCCCACTCTTACGCTCACAAACGTCATCTTTTATCTCAACGGAACCCCTCGTGTTTGGTTTGACAACCACGAGCATGACATAACAAACTGGGACAGCTTCAAAAAAGATCCGTGAGCTTTTTGGCAACATCTC
Organism: Rhipicephalus microplus; assembly: GCF_043290135.1. Taxonomy (NCBI): domain Eukaryota; kingdom Metazoa; phylum Arthropoda; class Arachnida; order Ixodida; family Ixodidae; genus Rhipicephalus; species Rhipicephalus microplus. The sequence continues at coordinate 118,369,913 of NC_134700.1, read as the reverse complement.
TAGTCGTCGTGAAGCTACGAAATATGAGTTGTCGACTCGCGCACAATCTTCCACGGAGCCCTACATCGGATACATTCAGGCTGTCCTCTCACTATGCCGCCAAGCTGACGAAAACATGTCCGAACCTAAAAAAGTTGCGCATATCCTAAAGGGTATCGCTGACGACCCGGCGATGTACAACCAGACCCGGCAAAAATTAGTGCCGTAAAAAACTTCCCTATACCACGATCTGCGAAGGATGTGCGCAGCTTTATCAGACTATGCTCCTACTTCCGACGCTTCGTGAAAAATTTTGCGCACATAGCGAGGCCGCTTACGCAGCTCCTCAAGAAAGAAGTCCCGTTTTCATGGGGCTCCGAAGAGGTTTCTGCGTTCTCGACTCTCGTCGCTCTTCTCACTACTCCTCCGATTCTGGCACACTTCAAACCTGCTGCCCCTACGAAAATCCTTACAGATGCAAGTGGACATGGCATTAGTGCAGTGTTGGCTCATAAACAAACTGTCCATGAATGCGTTATTGCATATGCCAGCCGCCTCCTATCCGCCCCTGAACGTAACTATTCGATCACAGAGCGTGAGTGCTTGGTACTTGTATGGGCGGTGGCGAAATTCCGACCTTATTATACGGACACCCATTTTCGGTAGTTACCGACCACCACGCACTCTGCTGGCTCAACTCTCTGAAAGATCCATCAGGCTGCCTTGGTCGCTGGGCTTTGCGCCTGCAAGAGTTTTCCTATTCGGTGGTCTACAAATCTGGCCGCCTACACCATGATGCCGATTGCCTCTCCCGGTACCCTGTCAACACTCCTGAGGACATTTACGAGCCCATGGAGAACTCTACTTGTCAGTGTCCCACTTCTTTAATATTGGGGAAGAACAGAAGCGTGACCCAGAGCTGCTTGACATCATCAGCCGTATGGAATCATCCCCAAGTGATGCTTCCGTCCGCTACTTTGTCATTCATAAGGGTGTGCTATACCGTCGCAATTTCCGACCAGACGGGCCCGACCTTCTCATTGTTGGGCCGAAGTATTTGCGCTGCTGTGTTCTCACCGAACTAAGCATTTGCGCCACTGTGTTCTCACCAGCACCGAAAGTACGAACGCGTCCGGCGCCGTTTCTTCTGGCCAGGCCTTGCTCGCTCGGTACGCGATACGGCGCCACGTGTGACCTATGTCAACGTCGTAAAACATCGTCGCTGCTACCCGCTGGCCATCTTCAACCAATTTACATACCCGCGGAACCATTTTACCGTGTTGGGATAGACCTGCTTCGTCCTTTTCCCACATCAACTTTGGGAAACAAATGAATAGCTGTTATAACAGACTACGCTACACGCTACGCTATTTTGCGAGATCTACCGACCAGCTGTGCAACCGACGTCACAGACTTCTTGTTACGGGACGTTGTGTTGATTCACAGTGCTCCGAGACAGCTTCTCACAGACCGTGGCCGTACATTTATATCCCAAGTCATCGCCGACATTCTGCGTTCTTGTTCCACGGAACACACAATGACAACCGCTTACCACCTTCAAACAAACGGCATCACGGAACAATTTAACCGCACTTTAACAAATATGCTCGCTATGTACGTGTCGCCCGACCACCGAAACTGGGACCTTGCCTCACCCCACGCAACTTTCGCGTATAATTTACCCGTCACGGCACAGCAGGCTTTTCGCCTTTCTACTTATTGCACGGAAGAGAGCCGACTTTACCACTGGACACAGCCACCTCAGCTCACACCTCTTCCACCAGCGAGTATGCCCGCGATGCGATTGCGCGAGCCGATCATGCCCGTCAGCTCGCTCGCACTTGGCTGATGGCGTCGCAAAGCAACCAATGCCATCGGTACGATGCGGAACATAGAGACGTTCATTTCGCTTCCGGTACCCTCGTTTTACTCTGGTCCCCTCATCGTTGGCTGGGCCTATCAGAAAAACTTCTGTCTCATTACACGGGACCCTACCGTACATTGCGTCAAGTAATACCTGTCACCTACAAGATCCGCCCTATCAATTCATCATCATCTACTATGCGGCCAAGTGTTATTGTACACGTTTTGCCGATCAAGGCCTACAAGAATGCTTCAGATAACGACATTTAAAGCACCGGGACAGTGCCTCCGCCGCCGGGGGTCATGCTACATGCCAGTGGATGGAGTTGAAAGAGACAAAGCAGATAGACTGGCGCGAGCTAATCTGTGTGGCTGGCACTGCTCGCCTAACCAGCTGTAAATACATCAGTGACTACCCCTCCGACTCGGTCTCCTTATCGTAAAAATGTTCATGCAATTTATTACACGCAGACCAATTTATGACATTATTAGTTTTCTTATTCAAGGCTGAGCAAGGAATGATTTCTATTTGCTGAACAGCTTCACTATTAACTAGCAATGGGAGTATAATAAAAGCAAAGCATTCTCGAGGAATGCGATTCGATCCCTTGCTGTTAAAATAATAAAGTTGTTTGCGTATAACCCTTTTCCGTTAGTTGCATTTATCACCTTGGCAGAGCAATATCTATCGCGACTAAATGATCCTACATTGCCGTAAATCATGATTTAAATACGCTTTTACACTTACTGAAAAAGAACTGATCTAAATTGTAACACTATAACGTTTTCGCGTAATCGTAACCGAGACTCAACGAAATGAGCAAAAAGAATTTTGATGGTTAATAACTACGCACCATTGCTGTCTCTTTTTTCGTGAAGGCAGCGTAAAAGCTCGTAATTGCCTGAATTAGAACAAAATGAATATAGCATTTTCTGATGTTGTTCATACATAAAACAAACAAACAAAAAATGTCGTTCAATATGATTTATTCGATACCTAGTTTAAAAGAAGGATCTGTCAATATTGCCTGTCTTGTTTTTTTTTCACTTCAGTGTTCGACATTACTACTGCGGCGTTATGGCATAGCAGTGGTAGCTGCTGTATTTCTCCATTTTTTCTTTCGTTCACGAATGAACATGCTTTTATCACCTTTCTACTCAGAGAGCATGCCGCAGGGCTTAACAGCTGAGTAAGGATAGTAGCAGGAGCAGTGATGCCATCACCTATTTTTAGATGCACATAAAGTCCCATGATTTTTTGTTTGTTTGTTTGTTTGTTTGGGGCCTGTACACTCTGGCACATACCCACTCTGGGGAACTGGACGAGAAAAAAGTCGTTGTAGCCAATATGCACAATATTTAGCCTGTATGCCAGCGCTGTAGTTTGTCTTTTCTTTTCCGTCCCTGTTTTCGTCGCGCTAATATTTGTTTAAGCTGCTCAATAACTGCACTAATAGTTTTAAATCTAATACTTAAATGTACAAATAAAGATAAAAAACGATATAGTGACCAAACCGAAAAAAAGACATTGTAAAAATAATAAGCAACCAAATGCTTCGTTTTCGTTTGCATCTTCATTTGTTTCTTCAACTTGAAGTGAAAGCCTATCACTTGTCATCCACCTGCACAGACAAAAGAAAACTTCTCCTTGAAATGTACCTAAGACTTTATTTTAGCCAGTCATGACATGCCGCTTACTATTCAGCCAATGTTTCGCGCTCATCTGTAAGAGAGTGTTCGTAACGTTTCTGTCTACTTTTTGTATATCTCTGTCCTATGAAAACGACCATTGGTTGCTTCTTAGAACATTGTTACCCTCTCAAATATTCCGGAGAAACTGTTAATGCTTATATATCTAAAGAGGATTGCGATTTTCCTGATAATGAGCACTTTTACACCTTTTTGGATCTCAATACCGAAGTGACAATATATTTTTTAAATTACGTACCCTAAAGAATAAAACTCTACTTGTGGGGTAACTCAATATGCATGGGCACATGCAGAATGACAACTAAAGTTTGAGCTACTATTTATCAGGGCAATAAAAAGCACTCTGCTTAAAACGTAACATTCTATATTAAAAAAAAACCATAAGCTTACCGTGCCTATGATATGTGTCAGCGTTCTAAAAAATCACAGTATATCTATCAACGATGTGAACGGTAACGAGTGAGGCGAAGCACGGATGGACGCATAGACAGACGGACGGGCAGACAGACAGACAGATGGACGAGTGAAAGGGCGGATGGGTGGACGCACAGTAGGATGGACGGAAGGACAAATGCACGGGTGGAGACATGAACGGACGCATGGACGTACGAACGATGGACGGAGGAGGCACGGAAGCACGGACGGACTGACGCACGATTCGCCCCACTCATCATCATTCACTTCGTGGATATGTTGTGACACCATTTTTATTGACCTGCAAGGCACCTTAATGAAATTGAAAACTGGCTACTATGACGACAAGGGATGACACGAGGCGTACGATTCACGGCGTACGGAGCTTCGCCCCTAAACCTCTGACGATAAAACTGTGGGTACAACTGTGAAGAGTGTTGTCGAAACGTCGTCTTCAAAATAGAAGCAGGGAGCTTTGCATTAGAAAACGCTATAACTCTTATCAATACATGAAGTTATTATACAGTTGCCGATACAGTATACAATGATACAGGATATTTACGCCACAACCCCATGTAAGTTGATAGAAAAAGCAGGCACACAGCCGGTCGTCTCATGTACCATTTAACTGCGCCTGAGCGCCTAATTATTGGCTTTCTTAAACTGTCGTGCTTGCCGACAGTGGCAATGCCTTACTTTGTAGTAATGCCTATCAAATTTCCTGCAGCATTGAATCCAAAGCTGAACAGAAGAGAGACACAATGGCACTGAATAGATCCAGTTAAAGAGAAAACAGAAAATATCACAGCATATCCACGAGGTGAATTATGAGGAGTGAGGCAAAGCAGGCGGACGGATGAACGGAAGAATATACGCACGGATGCATGGGTGAAAGCATGGACAGACGTAAGCGTGGACGATCGCATATACGCACGGAATGATGGAAGGACGAATGGACAGACGCATGGAAGCACAGATGAACTGACGGATGCTTCGCCCCACTCATCAACATTCACTCCGTGGATAGGCTCTAACCTCGCTTTCATTGACATGGAATGAAATGCCGCGGGGTACTTCGACTACAACAAGTACGACGACACGAGACACGACACACAGCGTAAGTGTCTTCGTTCCTAAAAACGATGAAAGTGCCGCCTGATATGACAAATTCCGTTAATTTGTACGCACATACCACCACCGCACTGTCTTCTGCTGCTTTTGTAAAAACATGGGACAGTCAACAGACGGCGCTGATTTGGCACCTCTCCTGCACAAATATTGACATAAAGTTGGCATAGCGCCGCAATGTGAAATGTTAATGAACCATGAACGGTGAGCCAGAAAGTGTAGATGAACAAGAATGAAAGTGCAACAATATTGTGTTTCAGCACCACAGAAAGAAAATTCCAAGGCCGTTCTTGACGAAGACAGAATAACGCTTTCAAGCACAGCTCTGCTTGTGTAATGCCCGGAAGCGACGGCTGCAAGGCTCCAGTTATTTCACAGTGGTCTGGCCAGTTTTGCTTTTTCTGACTCATCTACTCCTGTAGACGCTAAACTTCTTTGCCACGTCACCCTTTTGGTGTGTTTTTTTTTGTTGAGTCCGCTGAAAAATAATTTAAGGTATGGTGCTCTGTTTCAAAGGAGGCCACAATTAATTAGGAACAGCACAGAAGTTCGCGTGATGGGATGCTTGAGTCTTAGTATAAACAGCTGTAGTTTCACGTTCTTGTGCCCTTTCGCACAGGGAGAAGAAGAAAGGAGGGGGACATGAATGAGGGATACTCGCCCGTGCCGTAATCACTGATTTTGTCAGCCTTAATTGAACTTCCGAGAAATATTATCCAGCTTCTTTTTTTCTTCTGTGGGTCAGTCATTTTTTTGTTTTGCTTTTGAGTGTAAACATAACGGCCGAATACTTAAATAATATCTTTTCATTCGTACAGTTTTGCCCAAGAAATAGAGAATACCCGCCTTCTACGAGTGGTGAAACACAACTGCAATCGGAAGAGGTTACTACTTGTATAGACAACACAGGAAAAAAACTTTACTACACATATTTACAACCCCGTAGTGAATATCCGAAATACTTGGTGCTCCAGTGACACTTGGTGCGTTCGATAATTTTATAGGTACCGTCATGGAATGTTCTCTGTTTTAACTGTTTTGCTGAGGAGAGGTTGAGGTGCATATTGCCTCGGCTACTCCATATCACAAAGTTATGCAGCGGAAAAAAAAGAATAATACAGAACGGCACCCAAAAATTAACAATACGGAAACAAAAAGCGCCTATGCTAGACTGTCAGAGATAGGTATATATAAAATGTGGTCACGTATATACTGACAGTAGAATAGGAAGGTGTGCGTGTAAATAGTTTATGACTGTGTGAACTGCTCTAAGAAAAATGTGTATTGGCATGATATTTGAACTGGTTTCATTGTGCTAATGTGTTTTTTTCTTTTCCGTATTGTTCATTTTTGGGTCATGGAATGATCTCCCAGAGACTCCACAAGCAGAGGCCATGAAAAGGCTGAGCCGAAGTCGCAAACAGAGCTTTCAGACCAAAGCATCTTCGCGTAAAAGAAACGCTGAGTGTTATACGAAGCAGCCATGTGTTCACTTTCGTAAAAAGAGAGGGAAAAGAGCTTTTAAATAAAACCAAAATCTGGGTCTGAGCTCTAGGTTCAGGTGCTTTTTATTTGTCACTGTAGATTGTTATGCATGCGCACGCAGCCAATTACCGAACACTCGCCTTCACCGCCCTCAAGCTGATATATCGATGCATATACTACACTGTGTGTTTAAAAGAAGGGCAGGCGCTTTTAATAAAGTGTATGAACTATCTCCCCGAAGGGCACTCTTATGGGATACGAAGCAGCAAAAGTAAGCACGTTGTTCGCCTCGTAGAAATGGGCGTCAGCGCGCATGATTGAATAACGGTTTCAAGCAAAACTCGGTGTAACGTTTACTCGAGTAAATGGTTTGCTTGAAACACAAAGCATGGAAGGCGGGTTGGGTTTCATTAAAGTTTCATCGCCGATAAACTAGTCAAAAAAGAGTGTATCCACAAGACGTGTGATCAAGCGTTGCAAGAAGTCGAGAAGGTGGAACGAGAAAGAAAAGTGAGTTGCGAGCACGCTGAAGAGCCTGCAGCTGGGGGTGAGGAAGAAAGTGACGTCATCGCGCACCTTCGAGGAGAGCGTGACGTCAACACGCAACTGCCGCGTGACCTACTTGGCACCGGTCCAACACCTGCTGCGAGGGGAACGCGTTGCGACACGTTCGTACGGACGCACGTACGTACGACGTTACACCGTGAGTCAAAGAGCTGCTTTAAATCTAATAAAAAGCAACGCAGCGCCGCAATTATACTGCCAATAGAGCCCGCGCTGGAGAAAAACCAGTGCTCTACCGCAGAAACATCCAGGTGGAGTAAGCGGTTTTATACAACATAGCAGCGGTGCTACTCGTCTCCACTCATAGCAGAGCCTGTGCCGAAGTTGAGCGACCGCTTTACCGCATAGCCATGTAGGAGGTGTAAATGCTTTCAATACGCAGAGCAGCGAACCGCGGCTTCCGGTCTCCACTCATACCAGAGCACACACCAGAGTAGAGTGAGAGCGCTACCACAGAACCATAAGGGATAAGTAAGCGCTTTTATTACATATACAAAGCCACTTTACATGCGCATAGGTCCTGCTTGCAATTACCGTTATGTGGTGAAGCCGTACGCTGTTTTTTGCGTGTCAATCACCAGCAATGAAAAAAGAAACACCGCCTTTAGGGACTGGGCTACGGGAGTACGAAGTTTGGCTTCATAGCTTGATATTTGGGAAACCTTGCCTATCAAGCGGATAATAGGGCTACTCTCGTGTGTTACCGATTCGCTGCAGCGGCGGTGAGTAGTTCAGCTCCTTTTCAGTTCGTGGTTACTGTAGCGGCGCTCAGAAAAGAAATGTTACCTTCAGGTGGCTCTGCCAACCAAAAGATGCATATGCAGGAGGTCTATTAAGCAGAGTGGCGCAGCGCCGCTAGCACTCTTCGCTCATGCCAGGTTCATGGTTACAGTGTGCTAGAAGGGGGAAGTGTAATGAACGAGACGGCGGCACCGCGTATCGCCTGATTCTCCAGCGGGTGACAGTAGTGGCGGTGCTGTAGTCATTAAATCAATCCAAATCTGCATTTGGATTGATTTAATTGATTTATATATGGGGTTTAACGTCCCAAACTCACTATATAATTATGAGAGACATCGTGGTGGAGGGCTCCGGAAATTCCGACCACCTGGGGTTCTTTGACGTGCACCCAAATCTGAGTACACGGGCCTACAACACTTTTGCCTCTATCGGAAATGCAGCCGCCACAGCCGGGATTCAATCCCGCGACCTGAGGGTCAGCAGCCGAGTACCTTAGCCACTAGACCACCGCGGCGTAGCGTCTGCATTTGGAGAGCGCGCAGTCATTTATATATACCCTGTGAAGGTAGGCAATTGCTCGTCTTAGCGTATTAATTGCATTGCAGAGCCTTTATCGCTGTATCCACACCTGCTAAGCGCCATCGTGCAAAAGTGAATATGCAGGCGTGCCGAAACTGCGTTGAAAGATTTCTTGTTTCTGGATGCTGGCAACCTGAAAAGAAAAAAAAAAGCACGTAGATTTGAAATTGGTGTGGATGAGCCTATAGCTGCTCAATGAATGTTGGTCGTTTCAAACCAGAGCTTTGAACCTTGCTGTAACTGAGGCGGCTACTGGCATCCCGGCTGCGGCGGCTGCATTTTCGATGGAGGCGGAAATACTGTAGGCCCGTGTGCGCAGATTTAGGTGCACGTTAAAGAACCCCAGGTGGTCGAAAATTCCGGAGCCCTCCACTACAGGGTCTCTCATAATCATATGGTGGCTTTGGGACGTCAAACCCCACATATCAATATCAGGTGGCTACTGGCAAAAAAGAGCGCAGAGAAGAATCAAAAGTGCTATAAAAAGCACGTGCTCGTGCTTTCTTATAGTTTTTTAGGGACGACGCTTCTTAAGCCATGGGTCGTGCGTCTCCGATGTATGTAGTAGTAGTAGTAGTAGTAGTAGTAGTAGTAGTAGTAGTAGTAGTAGTAGTAGTAGTAGTAGTAGTAATAGTAGTAGTAGTAGTCAGCCACCTCTCGTTAAGACATTGGAATATCCACTGTATGGCGGTACTTGTGTATGATGAATATATGATGAAACATTTTAGATGGCAGTATTCTGTGTGTTTACTTGATGGATCAACGCACGGGTAGAGAACAGACGAACAGACATATAGACAGACAGATGGACTGCCGGATGGCCAAACAGACAGACAGAAAGAAAGACGATGGGAGTGCGGACGAATGTATGGACAGAGAGCTTTGAAGCCGGCGCAAAATGTGACATGTTGCATTTCGTGCCGATGCGTTACCTGCGTCTCCCTTTTTTCGTGACGGAGGGACACCGGACGCGCTGAAACGCACATGCGTCAAAGCACCGCAGTGCGTCACGCGTCTGCGAGTATATGCAGGACTGGTGCCTCGCATGGCAGACGAAATGAACGCCGAAGAGCACGCGCACTGCGTCACATCGAAATGTATTGTCGCCTTGACTGTGGCATAAAGTCATGTTCTCACACGACAAGAATCTCAGGATTATCATTTTTGACCCAGTCACATACCTTCGCCATACATTGGCGTCACGTGGTACCACATTTGGCGTATGTAGAGCTTGCGAAACGGCCGCGAACGCATCAGGAGTGTGGCAAGTAGTCATGTTGTTACATGACACGCATCTCACGTTTATCATGTTCGCACCAGTGTCATATCTTCGTCGTCCATTCACGTTCCGTAATACCAAACATGGTATAATTGAAGCTAGCGAAATGGCGCCAGTGTATCATGTGCGTAGAATGTAGTCGTGTGACATGACACGCATCTCATGTTTATTATGTGTGCACCGGTCACCTACCTTCGTCATTCATTCACGTACCTTAATACCAAATTTCGTATATGCGACGCTAGAAAAACGCCTGCGAGCGCATTATGACCTTGGCCTGTATCCATGTTACATGACATGCATGTCATGATTTCCATGTTAGGGCCTCTCGCTTGTGTTCGCTATGCAATCATGTCATACACCAGTTCCGCAACATGCCTTGTGAACGAAACAACCGCAAGAGCTGCAGTACATTGAAACATAAATCACGACATTTTTTTTCAATTCTCAAAAATTTGTTTTATTGTTTTCTTGTACAAGACACAAGAAACAAAACATTCATGACATATGTCATAATTCTCGTGTTACGACTAGTCAAATATGTTCTTTATAAAGTCATGTTGTGCAATGCCAAGTTCGATATCGATAACATTATCGAAGCGGTCAGGAGAGCTAAATGTCCGCGGCGGCTAGTAGATAGATAGATAGATAGATAGATAGATAGATAGATAGATAGATAGATAGATAGATAGATAGATAGATAGATAGATACGCAGATAGACACCAAAAGTTCTTGCAGTACGCAAAGAATTGCTTCGCAATTATTAATCATTGTGCACATTCACGCTTGTTCAGATACAGGGCATCAACCGGTATACGCGCTTCCATTTTCAAAATAGGAAACCTCGTAGATCTACCTTGCTGCTCTTTTTGGCTAACTCCATAATTATGAATTGCAATTCGTCCCCTGAGTTATTCAGCAATGCATTATCATCATCGGCAAAGCGCAGGTTACTAAGGTACTCTACATTAACTCTCATCTGTAACTCTTCCCAATCTAGGCCTCTGAAAACTTCCAGCAAGTAAGCGGTAAAAAGCATTGGCAAAATTGTATCCCCTGCCTGACACCATTCTTGAGTGGTATTTTGTTGCTTTCTTTGTGGAGCACTATTGTGGCCGCTGATGCCCTGTAGATTTGTTCGAGGATGTTTATATATGCTTCATCGACGCCCTGATTCCAGAGTGTCTCCAAGACTGCTGATACTTCTACCGAATCAAACGCCTCCTCGTAGTCTGGGAAGGTTATGTATATGGTTGGCTGTATTGTGAGCATTTTAGTATTTCCTTATTGATCGTATGGTTGTGCTTCACTGTTCAGTAGCCTGTTCGAAATCCCACTTGTTTCTTTGGATGATTGAATTCTACTGTTGTCCTAATTCTGTAAGCAGTTACTTTTGTAAATGACTTGTGCAAGACAGAGAGCAAGCTGATCGGTCTGTAATTCTTCAAGTCCTTGTCATTTCCTTTCTTACATATTGGGACGATATTAACATTTTCAAAGATTCTGGCACTCTTCGCGTCAGGAGACGCTTCACAAACAGGGTGGCTAGTTCTTCTAACACACTTTTTCCTCCTTCTTTTCACAGATCTGATGCTACCTAGTTCTCACCAGCAGCTTTGCCCTTTTGCATTCCCTCCAAGGCTTTTCTGACTTCTTCTGTCGTTACTGGTGGGATGTCATCTGGGATACTGCTAGTTCTTATATTAGGCAATGGTTGTGCCGGCTACAGTACAGATCTCTGTAAAACTTCTTCCCTTTTTTTATATATACTATCCATATTGGTAGTAACTTTGCCTTTCTTGTCCCTTGGTGCATACATATTATTTTTGCCTATCCCAAATTTCTTCTTCACTGCTTTGACGCTTCCTCGATTCTTTAGAGCGTCTTCAATTTTCTCCGTGGTATACCTTCTTACATCGGATACTTTACGCTTATTAATCAAATTCGTTAGCTCTGCCAATTATTTGTTGTCTGTTGTAATTGAAGCTTTCATTTTTTGGCACTTCTTAACGAGGTTCTTTGTCTCCTGAGACAGCTTGCCGGTGTTCCGTATAAGTGACGTACCTCCAACTCAAACTCAAATGATACTCTCCAGATTCTCATTCATTGCGTAAACGCTAAGGCTTGTTTTCTCGACAAGAGCCGAGTACCTGTTTTGAACTGAGACTCTGAATTCCTGTACTTACCCTCTCAGTGTTAGCTCATTGATATGCGTCTTGCATATGTTACCACCTGTCGTTCCTTCATCAAGTCTAGTCCGATTCGAGACCGTGCAATTCGTGATCACTGCATCGTACCTTGCCAAGCACTTCCACATCCTGCATCATCCCAGGGTGTACACTCTGTAAAAAGTCTATTTTGGTCTTACATTCGCCATTACGGCTCCTCCTTGTCCACTTAAGGTTCCCTCGTTTTCGGTAGAAGGTATTTAAGATCCGCAAAATATTACATTCTGCGAATTCTACTGATAGCTCTCCTCTGGCAATTATAGGTACTGATTCCATATTCTCGTACTGCCTGGTTTCCAGCTTGCTTCTCCCCTACCTTCGTATTGAAGTCTTCCATCAGTATAGTATACTGCGTTTTTACCTTGTTCATTGACAGTTCAACATCTTCATAGAAGCTTTCAAGTGACGCGTCATCATGATGGCTGGATGTAGGCGCGTAAGCCTGTACCAGCTTTATCTATGTATTTTTATTAAGTTTAATAGAAGAACACCACCCTTTACAATAGAGTTTTGCATAAAACCAACCAACCTACCACTCTTTCATTAACTCTAAAGTATTCCTCCAAGTTGCCAGCTATATTTCTTTAAATAAGGAACCCCACGCCCAGTTCGTTTCTCCCAGCCAGGCCACGAGAGCCAAAGACGTGCCCATTGTGTAGCACTGTATAGGCCTCATCTGTCCTCCTAACCTAACCGAGCCCTATCATATCCTATTTAACATACTCTAGCTCTTCAATTACTACAGCTAGACTTGCCTGACAGGTAAAGTTCTAGCGCTAAACGTTGCCAAGTTTTGGCTTCAATGGTGACCTGTCCGGACCCAGAGATTCTTACCGTCCTCTCTGGCGTGGCAGATCTGACCACCGCCGTGGTCAGTGTGTTCACAACCACTGGTAACTGAGCGGCATAAGTTCATTGACGTATGCATGTAAAAGTTTTGGCCAAATGCTGCACCAGGGTGGCCAATCACTTTCTCGTGAGGGAGTGCATTACCAGTGGTGGTCACCAGTGAGGCAACACCCCAGGCCTCTTAGTGCAGTTACATCACAATGCACATTGTTTTTTTCAAAATTTGATTGGGAACTGCGCGGCACCAAACTGCGTCACAATCTTGGAGGACGCTCTAGGATACCAGCCTTGTGTCCGTGTGTGGACACCGATACGCCGATGTTGCCTCTGTGAAAAACTTCTGTGATGTTACTTCGAACCTCATAGGGTACTTCGGCGTCTCGGAACACTAAACTACGAGGTTTCCTCAAGTAAAAACACGTGACTTTTGGTCTCCAGGTTCCGTAGGGCGGTTTGGGAGGGATAGGTGCCCCTCCTCTAATCAGTTCGCACGATTTAATTGGAATAGTTTGCAAGTGCTTGCGAATTATCTAGACTGTTTCAACAGTCCATGTCATGTCCAGTGAACGAACCTTGAGAAGAGAATTGCCAACTTCTTCAACCGTTGACCTCTCGCATCTGCCTGCTTATGGCCCAACTCTGTCAAAGTGAAGCCATTATACGACTCTCCTCGCATATTGTATTAGCCATCTTGAACGATGTAAATGCATTGTGCTGCTGTCGGCTTTGCTTTCTGCAGTTCTTCGTTAGAGCAAATCTGTTCTTTTTCCGATGAATTCTTTGGAGGTTCTGTGCAACACTCGGGCTCCCTCTTGTCCCAGTTACTGTCCCACCGAACGGTTGGCTCAAAGTTCGTACTGCACGCTGCTTGTACTGTACGCTTCTCTGTTTTCTCACTGCAGGCCACGAAAGCTGCCACGCCACCAACAAAATGCTCACACCTGTGACCACGCGTTGAAATATTTCACCGAATGCGCAGTATCGAAGCAGCGCCATCTCAATCTTCACTATAATTGCCATATTATAGGTGCATGAAAAATAATATATAACCGAAGTATGCATGCTATTTACTGCTCAACACTTTCAAGCATTTAGCCCTTTGATTTTTCTAAGAAAGATTCTCACGTGTCACTTCCAAAGTTGTTTCAGGTCATTTCACGAAGCAGCAGAGAGCGCTGTAAACCAAACTTGAAAACACCTAAACAACGTAGGAGAGGAAGGAGGTTCACTAGTACTTCCCAGCACAACCTGTTTGCTACCTGACACATTCGAACAGGATGGGGAATATTGAAAGATATGAAGGAAAGCGACAAAAAAATTACAACGTCTCTACAGAGTGCATGATGATGAGTGGAGCGCAGCGTCCATCCGCTCATTTGTTCTTGCTTCCGTTCGTCAATGCATCCGTTTGTGCGACCGTCCGTGCGTCCATCCGTCCTTATGTGAGTCCTCTTGCCTTTTCGTCCATCCGTCGTTCCTCCCTGCGTTCTTCCACGCGTTCCTTCCTGCGTCCGTTCGTGCATCCGTTCATACATATGGCGGTCCGTTCATGCATTCGTTCCTCCGTACGTGCACCTGTCTGTCTGTCTGTCCATCTGTCAATACATCTAGCGAACAGCTCAAGTACCACCATGTTGCATCTTTTCATCATATATTCGTCATATAGAAGTACTTCCACCAAGCAGACATTCCAAGGACTAAACGAGCAGTGGCACTCGCGCACTCTCATACGACCTGCGCTTCGTTAATGCTTCCCACCTTTCACTGCCTTTAGTTAATGGCTATATAGTAGTGCACTATATTCATGGCACTGCGGCTCAACTCTCCCCATACCTTTTTTAAACCAAAGAGGTTATGCCCAGCGAGTTTAACGAGGCAACCAATTCTGGTCAGATAGTGCTCTATGTGCGTCCATCTTACACTATTTTTTATTAGGCTTCCCATTCAAGGGAAATTTTATTGAAGATTAGGTCACCAATACTCGTCTCCGTAAGGTATTTGATCAGAAACATTCATCCCTTTATTCATGATTAACTTGCGCGGGTTTCCTCCACAATTGAAACAGGTGCACGCGTGCCACACCTCTGGTCCGGCCGTGGAGGTGGCTACCTCCACTAATACGACGACTACTACATACATCTTGGACGCATGGCCCACGGCATAGGGAGCTTTACCCCCAAAATGCACATAACTCCAAATACACATTAAATCGCTTTGCGTGGTACACCAAGTCACTAGCACAGCCACTTGTTGAAGTCTAATTTCCTTAAAAACATCAGTACTGCCTTCCTCGGCTTCAGCCACAATGTTTTCTATCGACCATATGTAAGAGTGGTTTGAACAGAACCTTTTCTATAATAAGGGAAGGCTTTAACAGACGTCAGTTGCTGTGCCTGAACAATATTGGCCTCCAGGACTTACCATGGCGCCACCTACGCGAAGACGTCTTTCATAGGATGCCGGATTTACTTTGTCTGTTAGAACACAGCATTTCGTGCGCTTTTGCTGTGAACACCATGTGTGCTTCCGGTTGTTTTCAAGCTCAGTGCCTAAAGAAATGGTAAGATTTGATAATACGGGCAAGCAAACTACGATGTGGTGTTCCGTTGGCCCTCTGTCTTATTTGTATCGTAAAATTGCGACTAAGAACCGCTGCAGGCATGGGGGATGATGTCAATGGTGTCGCAAAAGTAAAGCTGCCGTATTTCAAAACTACGCATCCTATATGTTACGTCAAAACGATCGCTGTGCTGTAGTAGAGGCTCTCGCGGCCAATATAGACTCTTTCAAGATTGCAAGTGTTGTGCCCTAAAAAAGTCCTGGTCCCCTCGATTACCAGCTCGTAACGTCCTAACTGAAAGCAGGATTTTCTAGTTTTAATTGCGAAGCATTTCTTAGCAAACTTCGGCGACTTTGAGCGTATCTATCTATCTATCTATCTATCTATCTATCTATCTATCTATCTATCTATCTGTCTACCTACCTATCTATCTATCCATCTATCTATCTATCTAGCCACCTACAACATTTAGCTCTCCTGGCCATTTCGATAATGGTATCAATACCAAACTTGGTGAGGCATAACGTGACTGTATGAAGAACATATTTGACTTGTCATAACATGAAAATCGTAACATGTGTGTCAATATAGTCATGATTTACATTTTATTGTCCTGCTGCTCTTGCGGTGGTTTCGTTCACATAACATGTTGCAAAACTGGTATTGGATGACATGATTGCATGGTGAACAAAAATGACAGATCGTAACATGAAAATCATGGCATGCGTGTCATGTAACAACATGACTCAACACGCTCAGGATCTCTCACGGCCGTTTTGCTAGCGGTACATATACCAGACTTGGTATTATGGTACGTGAATGGATGACGAAGCTATGTGACTGGTGCAAACATGATAATCATGAACTGCGTGTCATGTAACACCATGACTACATGCCACGCTCATGATGCGCTGGCGGCCTTCTCGCTAGCTTTAATTATATCAAATTTGGTAATACGGGAGGTGAATGGATGACGAAGGTATGATACTGGTGCAAACATGATAAACATGAGATGCGTGTCATGTAACAACATGACTACATGCTACGCTCATGATGCGCTCGCGGCTGTTTTGCTAGCTTTACTTATGCCAAATGTGATATTAGGTGACGTCGATGAATTATGCACAGGTATGTGACTGGTGCAAACGTAATAATAGTGCGATGCGTCTCATGTGAGAACATTATTACAAGCCACAATCAAGGCGCCAATATATTTCGACGTGACGCAATGGGTATGCTCGCCGGCGTTTATTTCGTCGCGTCACGCCGGCGTTGCCACGCCAGGCGCCACTCCTGCCATATACTCGCAGGCACGTGACGCGCTTCGTTGCTTTGACGCATGTGCGTTTGAGCGCTTCCGGCGTTTATCCGTCACAAAAAGAACATACGCACTGCTGTCTGGGTAAATCATTGGCGCGAAACGCAGCACGTCGCATTTCGCGCTGGTTGCCATCGGGCAGCACCAACGAACACTTGTCGCGCCGGTAGCGCCTGGCGTCCGGCTACAGAGTGCTCATGTTTTGCTAACGTAGCATTGCTGTGCCCAGTGTGAGCGTCACCACATTTGGTGTTACGTGACGTCAATGAATGACCAAATATATAACTGGTGCAAACATAATAACCCTGACACGTGCGTCATATAAGAGCATGACAGCATAGCACGCTCATAGCTTGCTTGCAGCCGTTCCGCTAGCTCCACATAAAATAAATGCAGTATCACGTCACGTGTATAGATGACGAAAGTAACCGACACATCCAAACAAGCTAATTACGACACAGAAGTCATGTACGACATCATTTACGCCCACCTCATTGGGTAGTGCTGATTTTGAAGTGACATATCAGTCTTTTCTCATTCCTGCTTCGCATATCATCAATTCCCATTGTATCAGAGATCTGCCAATTTTCTTTTTCCAATAAATATATTACCACTCTCTTTAATTTTTTCAGATTGAATTAAGGTGCGTAATGGTAAAGAAAGGCTCTTTTTTGTTTTGTAGCTCAAAATATTGTATTTGAACACATTTAGCCATGTTAGGGAATAAAGCTGTAGAATATGTGCGGGCTATTTTCTATACCTCTTATTTCCCATCGATGCTATTAAGTCACATCGGTGGATGAAACCGCCCCGCCGCGGTGGTCTAGTGGCTAAGGTACTCGGCTGCTGACCCGCAGGGCGCGGGTTCGAATCCCGGCTGCAGCTGCTGCATTTCCGATGGAGGCGGAAATGTTGTAGGCCCGTGTGCTCAGATTTGGGTGCACGTTAAAAAACCCCAGGTGGTCAAAATTTCCGGAGCCCTCCACTACGGCATCTCTCATAATCACATGGTGGTTTTGGGACGTTAAACCCCACATATCAATCAAATCAATCGGTGGACGAAACCGGATGTCACGAAGAGTATGTGTTTGCAAACGATGAAAGGGTCCATAGCAGCTTGAGCAGAGTGCTGCAAGCCTTGACGTATTTGCCGTTGTTCATGAAAAATTCGAATTTGTAGTTATATTGCAATTATTGCTTCACACTTGTGGTGAAACTATCACTTTAAACGCTCTTCTAGATGCCGCCTTTGTGCGAGGATACCGCTATGTGGTGTCCAAATACGTTTTACCTTCAGCTAAAGCAAACGTTAAAGCTTCGTCATGGGCTAGAAGTGGTCCGGCTGACGTCAACGTGCATGCATCCACGCCAAGTGGTGCTGTAGCTGCCCAGCCGCAGAAAAGGTTCTGAAAGCTCCTGTATATTTATCCACCGTAAGCGTGCAACTACATCTTTGAAGAGAAGCTTCTTTTTAGTGTTATTTCGATTACTGTGATGAAATGATCTGTTTTATTTGTTAAACACAACCTCGTTTCATGCGTTGGAAACGTCATGACATTCAACTTGTTTCGTATTCGCTGACGTTTGCTTCCCCATTTCGTCAGAGTTATATAAAAAATCAAATGTACTTGAACCTAGTCCTGTTCATCAGTTATTCAGGCACCATTTCTTGTTTTCTATTTCTTCCAATCAAAATGTTTTCATATCACTGCTTTTCCTAGTTGTTTTTATTATTATCTGTAAGAAGGTTGAGAACCAAAAAGGTAAACGGCAAATGTTATTGGCGAATATCGAACAAGATTGGCCACAGTGAGACCACGTGCATTCAATTCCAAGCTGCTCAATTGAGTTCTTTACTTCTGCGGAACCACTAGGCCTTCTTTAATGGTGTTTTTTTCTAGTCGAAAGATTTGAAAAAGGCTAGAAAAAAGCGGCTGAAAGCTCAGCACGTTGTGCTCTCTAAAGATCACTTCGTACGTGGTTTTTGGTTAGGACTCGGGATTCGAGTAATCACTCCAAGTGGTGAGTTAGAGTTGTAGGCTAAGGATATGCCTGTTTTCTGCAACTTTTTTCAACAGTATCATGGAGACCCAGTTTGATTTTGCGTGGGGCGCGTAAGAAAATTGAGAAAACTTTTGCTTGAGAAGACCTGGACGTGTTTTGAGATGTGACAAAAACTATATACCAAAGATATGAAGGTGACTTCCGTTTGGACTTGTACGTGTGACAGTAAACAAATAACTGTAAAAAATTGCAGTTACTTTCTTGAAAACGTACTTGATTAGAAGAGTCAGTGGTAGTCTCAGAAGAGAAACTGAGAAGTTGCACGAATGTCAAAATTTGCTTCTGTGCTATTCTCCTTGTAAGTGTTATTGTCGTAACGCAATAAACCAAGTTTACTTTAAATACAATGAACTACTGGGTCGTATGTTGTAGAGAAAAAGCTGGGAGGCTCTCCCTGGCCTTTCTGAAGTTGTGGTACACGTTTTGAACTTTCAACAGTTGTTTTAGAAAGGTATCAATGTTGACTCTTCCAGGTATTCTCGTTACGGGATCACCTGCTACACAGAACTCTACTTAGCACATGTATTTGATGTAAGAGTGGTATTATAAAGTAGGAGCGCCTTGCGCACTCGAACGTGGCTAATTCCATGCTAGTATCGATATCCTCCACGAAGTGTCGTGCTTCACCATGCTGGTACGTAGATCGGCATTCGGAGCCTCTATACAAGACCATCACAGATGCTGGCCATGTACGTCGACGTCGAGCGCAAGACGTAGGACACAATCCCTCCGTACGGGAACTTAGCCTACAACATGGGCGTTGAAGAAACGACGCAGATGACGCAGAAGCTGGACTACGCAAAGCTGGTCTACGCAGAAGCTGATGACGCAGAAGCTGATCTACTGAAGGGTTATGGCCACGACGCTCGACTTCATGTTGCCGAACCTCACTGACGAAGAATAACTCGAAGTTACGGCCTACCTTAATCACGATGAAAAGTCCGAAAATGACCCACCTACGCATCAGAATCAGCAGACGACCGACAGCCGTCGTTACAACCTTGAACAATGCTTCAGAATACCAGCCTCGCGTGTGAACACCGTCAGGCCGATGTTGACTGAGTGAAAAACTTCGGTGATGGTACTTTAAACCGTTATAGGGTATAGTTTGGTGTATCGGCCCACTCGACTACGAGGTTGTCCCCGACCGCACTACAAACTCTCAAAAGTGATATGCGTGACCAAAAGTCATCCATGTCCTGCGCCTCAAGCCAATTTATGCGCATCAACGAGCCAAGGAACTGTCCTTTCTTTTCTTTATTACTGCATTTTTCTTCTTGTACTCATTTCTTATTGTACTTTCTTGCTTTTCTACGCTATCTTTTGTTAAATAAAAACATCGGCACAATAATTTCTCTGATGGTAGCTATGCCACACATGCTTCTTTATTTACGTCTTCCATCATGCAGACCCATCGCACCTGTAGATAGTGCCTTGCGCAAACCACGCCAGAATGGCAGATTAATCGAGATTTTCTTGAGGTCACACTGTAAGCTTCAGCACGTTAACGCGAACAGGAGAGCGGATTCTGGAATGATCGAGGCGATTAGTAATGATGCTCTATGTTCAACGCCACATGTATGAATTACGTCATGCCTTGTCGCGGATCAGATTATCGACAGATGAAGCATTATTTGCTGCATTTGTTGTCGTGTGTGTTGTGCGACTATCCGTTTTCAGCCACAAGTTCGGAAAAGGAAGAGTTTCATCTCAGACACAACATCTGCCGCTTTGGTCTACGTCACCACTACGCGACTATATTACGTATTTTTACGTAGTTCCTTCCGAATAAAACTTTTGCACCGGGTTTTTGTACGCAAAGTGTTTGAGCACTTGTGCCTATGCTTCCTGCTCTCTGCATAATACATTTTCTATATAACACATATTTTAAGAAATTCTGTAATAGCAAATCAAACTGGCATGGTTCTATGGCAAAATACTAGGCTGTCATGGAGAACACCCTGGTTCGAATATCGTTTTATCCTGAATCAGAGTAGGAGTCAGAAAAACATTTTGGTGACCCAACTCTGAGAAGAAACAAGTTTAGAAAACACTTGTTCAAAGCCCTCAGACTGCCAGGGAGACTTGCATCACATATAACTAGGAAGTCCTCAAAATAAATGCCAGGCCTGTGTCGAATGAACACATAGGCCCAGCAAAAGTTCGAAGAGCTGCCTTTCAGCAGATTTTTTTTTTGGGGGGGGGGGTAACTGCTGCCATTTGCTGGGTACTAACTAGGTCAAAAATAATCATCTATTTTGTCATATGTCTAACATGTCTTTATGCATTCGTTGACAATGGTGAAGAGTTATGCCTGAAGTGCGTATGCGCCACAGTCGATGGGTGATCAAGAACAAGTTTTATATTGGGCTGGAGGATTACACCACCCACTCGGTACGCAATTTGCATTCTGTGACCCCTGGTAGTTGCCTTGATGTTCTAAAACGCTTTATTACTCATAATAAAGCAATTCCTTACCTGAAATCAGGCCTGCCTAAGGCCAGTTTAGAAACGAGTTTGAAGCACCGTCGTGGCTACGTGGTAGAATGCTTGGCTAGCACGTAGTGCAGTGGACTCAGGTTTCAATCTCATTGTGTCCTTTGTTTTTTATTTTCCGTTTTTTTCTAGTTTTTCGAATACTAGTTACCGACACCAGCGGCGGACAACTACGGCGCCACACGGGACCCTGTTCTGATTTCATAACAGCTTCCGCTGCAAATAATCTCTTGATTTCTTCTACAAAAAGGCCCCACGTTGTTAATGACTCTTCTTGATTAGCATACCACATGAGAGCGGTTTCCGTGAGCAACAACTCTACATACTCGAGCTTGGAGTTGAAGTTCAAGTAGCTGTATCAGTCCACCCTGTAACGATGCTAGAGCCACTCATCCACAATGTCTCGTCCTCTTTCAGCGAACGGACGTGGTTTTAAGTAGTGGCAATTCAGTGCATTTGGCATGAATCAAGGTGCTGCTGTAGCTGGTCTCGAGCCTTGTCCCTCGTACTGGAGGATCGTCAAAGTTGGCCGCTCCAGCGTAGTTCAAATGGTTGTGGCTCTATGGTACATCCTTGTCGTGTACTTCGTCCCCCACATTCCATACTGTCACGTTTACGGACCTGGTTTCTTGCGAAGTGACACAGAGGCGGCCTCAGTGGCCTTTAGTTTGAACCGAAGTCGGTTGGTCGGTTGGTCCTGAGCTGAGACTCCTGGCGCAACCCAACAAGGGGGATCGGCCTTGAAACTGACGGTACCTCATTTTTGAGATCGAATTGTTTTACCAGCCATGATATTTAGATAGTGATGTTTAAAGAAAGAACGTATTCGTAGATGATGGAATAAAAATGAACTTAGTTGAAGTAATAAAAAAACTGACAAGCTATTATGGTTTGAAATAAAGTGAATTGCACCGGTGTGGTGGTCTACTGACTAAGGCACTCGCCTGCTGACCCGCAGGTCGCGGAACGAATGCCAGCTGCGGTGGCTGCATTTCTGATGGAGGCGGAAACGTTGTAGGCCCATGTGCTCCGATTTGTGTACACTTTAAGAAATCCCAGGTCATCTAAATTTCCGGAGCCCTCCACTACGGCGTCTCTCATAATCATATGGTGGTTTTGGGGCGTTAAACGCCACATATTATTCAATCATCTCATTCAATTAAGTGAATTGTTTTATTATATTAGCATTCTATTCGTTTTGTTGTCTTTAGAAAACCGCATATGGCCTCGCAAACCTTCCTGTGGCTAAAACACTTTTCAGTTGCTCCGAAAAAAGAACCACAGGAAGGGATAAAATTAGAGCCAAGCTACGGACAGGTTCTTCTAATGGTCTCTTCCTTTGACTTGTAAATAATCTGCCTGTTAGGAGGAAATAATGCAGGGGTTCACACTCGTTGCAGTGGAGGCATATGAGAGACTGTGCCAGACTACACCTGTGTAGAGAAACTTTTTTTTTGGGGGGGGGGGGGGGTGGCGACTTACATTGTAGTCTTCTTAATGATATCTCCACCATTCTAGAGGAGCACCATCGATTTGTTCTGGGGTACTTAAGATGAGAGAAATCAGCTGTTGCGAAGCAAAATTTTTCGAAAATAGCTATGACAAATTTTTCCAAGCGTGCCACGGCAATAAATGCTAGCGTTGGCAATATAGAAATTATCGCCCAATTATGTGAGGCCTCTGCAAGTGCATCTGCATATTTATTGAGGGTAAACCTTTGTGCCCTGCTGCCCACACCGAGCGGATGTGTCGTAAATGTCTTGGGGCAAGGGCCTAAGATACTTTGAAAGGATTGGACATATTAGGCGCAGGAAATGAACCGTGCAGACAAGCAGTTTGAAAGAATGATAAAATATGTTATGGATTGAGGCATTTTCTATAATACTAAGATTACTGCAAGTAATTCCGCTTGATAGATAGGGGTAAATTCAGGTAAACAAGTTGAAGAAGACTAATCCAACAATGAAGATGCGATTTCGACTCCGGCCTTTTCTTCGCAAACTGAAGCATCAGTTGCTATTACAATCTCTATTTCTAATCTTGCCAGGTGGTCTTTTCAAATGGCGGCTAGGTATCTTTTAGGAAGAATTTTGCAATTATTAGAAAATATATTGTCAAGTTATACTTGCATAATTTGAATAGCTATTCTTAGTACCAGTACCTCACGAAGGTTAACTTGCAGTGTTTCCAAGAGCGTGTTGTTTCGAAGAGACCACTGTTGGTTAAAAAAGGCATCGGCTCAATAATGAAAACATATTGCAACCTCCTCTGTGGAGATGCGTATATTTTTACGAAGGTACCAACTTCTAGTACTTAGAGCCTAGCACGAAAAAAAGGCAGGCGCGCTTCCTTATATGAAATAATATCTGCGACAAAGTTAGCGAGCACAAGACATAATCGTAATGCTTTGCGTTCTGGAAGTACCAGTGGTCTATGTTTGTAGGCGGGTTCTCCAGAAAACAAGACCAGGCCAAACTCCAATAACAGGCGATTATACATACAATATATCTTATATATTGACCAGCACATCACGACGTGAACCAGATCGTTAGTATACGAAGCATCCCAAGCACCCGTGCTCCTTTAGCTGACATATTTTCTGTAAGAGGACTCCAATTTAGGTTTTCAGTATCAGTCACTCATAAGTATTTAGTCAATTTTACCAGCGGAATGAAGTCCTGTCTGAAGAGTACGGAAATCTGCACTAGAAAACTTATCGGGAAAAGTACGATTGTACTTTTCCTGGCGTTTATGATAGATAATGTCGTCTAACCATGTGTCTAGAGCATTCATATAAATATTTAGCATCTGGTATAGTGTACGTATATATGCAGCTGTAGAAAAAAAAATTTGATGTCACCAACATATTTATACAGCTGTACATCTTGTACTGGAATCGTGTATGATAAAACATTAAATAATAATGGTCACATTTCCGAACTTTGGGGGAGACCTCTAGTTTGATAATACCTTGATGAAGACACGCCTGATTGAGCGCAAGAAAATTCTCTTTCTTTTAGAAAAGAGTAAATCCACCAAGAAGTAATCTGTTGAACCAACGTGCGTTAGCGAATTTATTAGTTTAACGTGTTCCACACTATCATAAGCTTTTGCAATATCTTTTATTACTGAGGCGGCAATCTGTTTCTTACAAAGAGCTAGTCGTATTCTGCTTTCCAAATCAACATGGGCACACCAAATTGAGCAGCCACACCTAAATTCAATTTGGCATGGGCTTAAAATCACGTTTTGTTCACCCAGTCGTCTTTTCTAAAGAGCAGAATTATTTCTAGTAAATTCACCAGATTAGATGTGTATGGATTACGCCTAATGTTATCCAAAGTAAACTCAACTTAATGTTTCTTTATTAAAGGAAATATTTTCGCGATTCTCCACTCAGGCGGAATTCACGGATGTCTACTGGAATGGTTCACTTTTGCAAGTAAATCCCGCGTTGATACTTTATATTTTAGTTTTATTACCGATGTAGTTATTGCATTGGAGCCTGGAGCAGAATTGGGCAATATCATAACTTCTTGTGCTATTTCCGATGCTATATCCTGTTCACAGTCCTCGCTTTTAATAAGACATCGTCATGGGTATAAGGAAGCAGCCGTGAAGCGGCTTTCCAGCCCTTGAGCAATTATTTTCAAAGAAGTGGGCAGCTCACATGGCGCTGAGACTATCAATGTGATGTTTATTAGTGGTGGAATTACCTATTTAGCTTGGGGTAGTTAAAAACTGTTTTAGTTTGTCCAGGCTCTAAAAGGTACTCGGAACGTTGGCTATCATATTTATCCTTCCCAAGGCACATCCTCTTCCTCTTTACTTGTCTCAGCGCGCATCCCACTACTTCTATGTGCACACACTCAAACTACGATTGTAACAATATACAAAGCAACTAAACAACAGCATTTCTCTTCAGATAAAAATTTCGGCACAGCTCTCAATCATTTGGGCAAGCTGCAAATCGTCCTGGTGTAGTTGCGTTATAAGAAACACAACTCAATAAAAATGACTGATTACAATTAGTTAAGTCTGCCATGTAGATAAACGAGCATTAGAGCATAACTAGTGTAATGCTAAATATAAGGCTCACATGAAAGCACGTCGAGGTTTTGTCTTGTGAATCCTTTATTGATCAAATCAATCTATCCACTGCGGGAGCTCCCTTCTCCTAATTTACAAAATAACCTGCCACAAACGCGTAGCACCAATTATTTTACACTGTCGACTTCAGATGTGGCTTCATTCGGCTGTGTCAGCACAGTGTCGAGTCATTTCCGCTCATTATAGCACCAACTTGTTAATTGCAACTCCAATTAATTCCAAAATATTACAGTCCCTTACGAGTTTTATTATGAGCTTTTACCGTATCGTATTTTTTTTATAACTGCATGAAAGGCAGAATTTTATATCCAGTGGCATTCTTGTGCGAATGGAGGTACGAACTGCCCATTGTATCCTCGGAAATGAATTGATCACTAGTAAAATTTATGAAGCGATAAACAGTAAAAAAAGCACTGAAGCAGCTATGTTTTGTAAAATAGGATGGCATAGGAGCATAAGAATAAATGAAATACAGGTTTCTTTGCGAAGGTTGAAAAACAGGA
The DNA here is from genome assembly GCF_043290135.1 of Rhipicephalus microplus. Lineage (NCBI taxonomy): Eukaryota > Metazoa > Arthropoda > Arachnida > Ixodida > Ixodidae > Rhipicephalus > Rhipicephalus microplus. Next base: position 118,344,042 of record NC_134700.1, on the reverse strand, counting down.
GGTTGCTAGCCTCTTTAGCAGGGATAATGCGGAGTAAAAGTTAAAGAACCAATCCAGTATATAACGTTATTATCTGACGTTCCTTTGTTGGAAGAAATAAAAACACTCTGAACATCTCAAACCATCAATAGCATTCTCACGTTCATTTTATAATAAGTCAATATTATACAGTTAACGTGATTTGGTAAAGAATAAAGTAAAATAAGCAACATAATGAAATACGCACAATACACTGCTTCGCATACCATGCACACAACGATGTGCACATGTCGTCTTGTCACTAATTAAAGGCATACCGGTAATCTTGTCATCGGCGATGTGACTCTCGAATTGGATTCGCAATATTCAATAGGATAAGAGGCCTGGCGAGTTGCTGTAACGAGTAGGATAATGGCCGAGAGAATCCAACCATGATGATTAGCGGGCCTTATTTACTAAAGTTCTTTCACTGGTGTCTCTCTCTCTCTCTTTCTGTGACACGAGAACTAGAGCATCTTTGGTAGCAATATAATATGCACTGTCTTCGAATGCGTCTAATTGACATTACGATTTCAAGGTAATCATTATTACATTCCAAGAAAAGAAATGAAGAAGTGTGGTGTTTTTTGTGTTTTAGTAAATATTGGTATCAAGCACATCGTTACATATTTAGTTATTCTGCTATTATTTGGCTTCAGTACTTGCACAAAAATAATAAAATATTGGGTGCAAAATGCACGTATTGTTTATCGTTTGGTTGTATTTATAGCGAGTAAAAAAGTAAGACTACTATCGACGTTGCTTCCAGAACACAGCCCATTGAATGTTCGTCGAACATGGTAGTGCCTGCAGCAGAGTGATTCTGCGCAACTATATGCAGAAAAATGAAGTTCTCTGGCTCCTATTTATTCACTCAGAAAGTTTGCATTGAGTGTGCACAGGGTTTTGAGCCATTCGCAGAAACAAGCACTGCGTGATGCATGTCAAAAGCTTGTGTACAATTGTACATGGGCCTCTGAAGGGCTATACAGTTATAGTCAGGTTAATAATAATGACGCTTTGTTCTTACGAATCAAAACCAAGTCTGATTACATAACCTACTGTGCAGCTTCGATTACCTAGAGCTCTCTCAGAAGCATTTAAGCCTACGCACACGCGAGTTGTTTGCATTTCACCCCTCTTGGGATGTCACCACGGTAGGAAATCATGCCTGGCCCTCGAGCTTGGCAGCACGATATTTGCAAGTAACTATCTTCACCAGACATATAGGTCTGTTGAAGATATAGTTACTTAACCTTGTAATCCTGTTAACAATGTAACCTTGTTAACAATGAAGAGAGAAAAAGAAAGAAATAAAAGAGAGAGACAGGGAGGTTAACCTAGGAGAACTGGTTTGCTACCCAATACGGGGGTGGGGAAAAGGGTCAGAAAGAAGATAGAGATAGAGATATATAAAATAAATTAGAAGAAAAAACCCCATGCGCACACATTCCGGCAGTTCTGATCACAGCCATTTGGACAGGCCGGTTGAACGCAAGAAGTGCAAGAGCGCATTCACAGCCTTCTTCTGCGACATAAATTCCTGTCGGTAGTGCACGATTCTTTCTTCCGAAAGAGTCTGGTTGTCCAGTTCATCCAGTGCATTGCAGAGTGACTGTCTCTGCGAGCAGTATTGTGGACATTCACACAGAATGTGCCAAGTTGTTTCGTCACTGCCACAACGGTCACAAGCAGCAGTGTCAGCCATTCCTATGCGAAACGCGTACGCATTGGTAAATGCAACGACCAAACATAATCTGCACAGCATAGTAGCGTCTCGTCGGCGTCATTCCGGAGGAATTCGAAGACTCAGAGTTGGGTCTATGGTATATAACTGTGCATGGATGAAATCTGGCTCAATCCTTTGTTATTGATCCGTTTACCTTGTTAGGTTTCAGCAACGCACAATTTCAGACATTCCTCATTCAAGAATACTGAACCGCTTAAGTAATTCAAACCTAACACTGCAAGCATATGTTTTTGGAAACTGATGTCACTGACAGAATTGTCTCCGATCCATCAAATGCAGTACGCAAAGTATAACTTGCGCCATGAAATGTAAAACTCATAGCAGAAAATGTTGGGAATCAATTATACATTCATAATCACTTCACAAGCATACACTGCTCCTTTGCTGTAGTATTCTGGTGCAATGAAGATAATAGTGCTTAGAATAGGTAATTTTGAAAATGGCCAGTAAACCACAAAAATAAAACAAATCACATGCGTGATTTTGCCGTGACGCAGCACAGGCACCGACGGCTCCTCCGGCACGCCTGGTGCAGTTTAAATTTGTTTGATTTTTAAACTATCCTGAACGTGAATGTCAACGGATTTGTTAAAATAATTTTAGTTATTATTCAATTTAGGGTTATTAATTCAGCTGTGAAATCTTTCAGCTTCAGCCAAAAAATTGACTGTTAAGATGGCAAGTGCGTGAGTGCTATAGCTTTTAAAGAAAAGTTATATTGCTTTAAGAACACCCTTTAGATAACAGCTTACAAATTTAACCACTCTTTAATTTTACTGGTCAAATGACTGCCCTGGAATGATTGAAAATTGCGTTTTCCGCATTCTTTTGAGCTCACATCAATAAGTTCATCATCAATCTATCTAACTGACATATATGAAGTGAACGGTTCATCATCTTGCGCCCCCCTGCCTTACAAGTTGCCCAGCACAGTTGACGATAACCAAACTTCCCAGATCGCTGGATACATCACCACATGGAATGAATTTTTATTCCACGTCCGGATGAAAATACGGGTGATGGTGAGAGCATGTGGCCATTTTTCCGTAGTAAGTTCTCATTCTCCCGAGCCCCCAGATGCGGAGGACGCACAGTTGCACCGAATCGCGATGCTTTTGCACTGGCTGCAAAGCACGCATCACTGCATAAGTTTCTTCAGTGGTTGCCCGACGAGGTTTAAAGTTTATTTGCGGCTTTTCTGAGACGTGCTGCTTAAGTCATCTTCCATCGAAATTGCGCAGCTCCAGTTCCCCAGGTTTCCCGTGTGCAAAGATATCTGTGTAATTGCAGCGGCTGCACATCACATGAAAGAACTCAAGTTGCAGATATATGGGGTCAGCTCTGCGGTAGTTGTTTCTGCACTGTCGACGCTTCTGAAGACAACGAGTACATTAGTCGTCCTCGAAATTCCACATGTATAGGTGAACGGGCAAAATGCAGACACGTTTCTCACATTGCTTGCGCAAAATAAGACCCTAAGGGAACTCTGTGTACATGAATCACCCTTCAGCGAAGCGTCTATAGCGGGCCACACTAGGTTCGCCGATCACCTCAAGTGCACAGACACGTAGATAACTCTTGCTGTAGGCAGGAATGAAGGAGCTTGGTACGAATACTCTGTATTGCCAGCAATGCCTTTCCCAAACTTGGTTATGCTAGGCCTCCTGGCTCACAGCACTGCTTCCTCTCTGAAACTCAAGCTCAAACTCATCGATCGGGAAAGCGCCAGGCTTTAATACACGCTTTAAAAAACAATGTCCTGCGCAACTTTACTTTGACTTCGAGGACCACGGATTTGCATGTATAACCAAAGTCCACGAGTGATTGCTTGGTCGAAGCTCTTGCCAAAAACGAGTCACTCGAGAAACTGAGACTTCCGTTTGGCAGTCGGAATGTACGCACGTGGAAACTTTTTTAACATGATTTCAAGAAAAACAAACATAGTATCAGTGACAAATAACTGATATATCTAACTATCCTGATTTGCTAGCAATATGTGAATGTGTCAGCAATACTGGCATTCATAATGAAGTTTCATTCTGGAACCAATGGCCGTTTAAACTTGCTTGAATTGAAGATTTTCTCAACGGTTCACGTTTTGCCATTCGGCGATCGCACATATGTTATACGCCTGCTATGTCAGTTGCCCTCGTACACCAATATCAAATCTGCAAGGGTGGACACCAGGACGGGAGACATGACTCTCTCTTCAACATACAGAAACTACGTGAAATAAATTCATACGCTGCGAAAATCACGTTTGTCGCAAGGCTCATCTGGTTCGAGGGAATAAAGGAATGACTGGCGCAAAACTATCTTCACCTCACTGTCTCGCAGCAAGATCAAAAGAGATCTCTACGTCACATCGATGTTTATGGACGAGAAAGAAGTTCAATTGCTGGCCGACTCGGTCGTGTCAAGCCGTAGCATCAAGAAGGAACACTTCGGCTCTGCGCCCTCGTGCCGAATCAGCTACTTTGGTTCATCGCTTGTCACTGGGCATAAAGACAAACTGCATGCTCCTTGAAGTTTCCCTGGGCCTTTGCAAAGTGGCAAAGCACTTGCTCGTGGTCTGCAATGCCACAAGGGTGACTTGGTGGCTCTGGCTGCTCAGTTTGTGACCGGCATTCGATGAGGCAGGCAAGTTCTTACTTTAACAAAAGTTTGGCGCTTTTTTTTCTGTATCCGAGGTTATGTAGTAATCGTAACAACCAACTTTGGTCGCAGCTTCTTTGAACAATAGGAGGTTGATGTGATTCGAAGAAATTCTTCATGAAAGAAGGTAATGCGCCAAGGTATAGTTAGAAGGGAAATATACCAAGTAATACCAATGCAATAATAATCAAGAAAAATAGTAATCAACTAGAATCACGTATCCTGCTTCCATTTTTCTTCTGTTTTTTAATTTCTGCAAGTGAACATGGCGTTCGTATTGCACTTGGCAATGTGGCATCCGGATCCGAAATCCTTACGTTCTATTGTAATAGACAGCCTTATACAGGCACAATAATTTCTATTCTGCCGTAGCCTTCTCAAAATATTATTGAATGATTGCGTTAGTTGACAACCGGTTAGGGGGTGGGGAAGGGGAGCACTGGCAGAACCTGATGCTGTTCACTCAATTTATGCAGATGTATCTTAGTGCAAATTGATATGAACAAGTTATTCACACTTTAGGTTCTCGGAACCTCGTCAAGCTGCTGTTTTGCAGCTTTTTTTCTTTCCCTTGCGTTTTCTTTTATTTTGTAAAAAGGAATTGCGAAATAAACTTGAAACTCGAAATTTCAAACTAGTGTTGGTGACAAAACGCTTCTAGGTGGTGGCCTCTACAGTGCGTGGTTACGAATTCATGCTGTCAAGTGAAAGCATAAAACGCCATAAATAGCGCACCATATTTCTTTCAGGAATATGCGTACCGTTTTTCTTTAGGTCTGACTTCGCAAAAAGCGAAAAGAGTTCTGAATGAGTAGACACCATGACGTCATCACCCCATTTGTTTCGACTGCTGTAAATTAGTTGAACTCACCCTCTTCATTAAATTTATGACAATAAATTTTCCGCACGTTATGATTTGTTCATGAAATTATGTTGGTAAGTATTGGCGCTCTAAATATGTAGTTTTCATGACCGAGAGCTACGTTCGGCGCACAAGCGTAACCTTCTAGTGTAAACCTGCTTGCAGAACGCATCTACCATAATGAGGTCTGTATTGTCCTGCAGCCTTTGTTCTCAAGCCCTGGAACGTGTATCAAGTCATCCCGCACTGCCCGAACTGGTTTCCGAGCTAACGTCCGCGACCATGGAGGAGGCTGCTGCAAGTGTAAGAAGCTGTCTCGGGAGCATCGAGGGCATGCAGGAATTCATGTGCCTCCCTTGCGTCGTCAACGAAAGAGTCACGTGCTGTGCACCTGGGGAAGGATGCAAGCAGCTGGCTGACTTGACCGACGACTGCTGGAATCACATCAGGCGATACGTAAAGCTCTACGACATAATGTGTGACGTCACAGGCCCGCATGAATCACACGAATAGTGAGGCTATAAGAGATGCACCTCTGAGATTTCAGTGCGAAGGTAACTCACCAAAAGGCAAAGGTGAAAGGTTTTGCAGAAATTTTGGCAATGCAGATGTTTTCTGAAATCACTGTCATAATCAAGTGCACGAACGGGTGAAAACTATGTTACGACAAAATAACTGCGTTGCATGCCTAGAACGTTTAAAAATATATGTTCCGAGCCCATCTGGCGTCGCTTTTATGAAAGTTTTGCCCTAAAATGAGGGAGAAATTCAGCCATGCTTTGCTGAATGCTGACTACAGTCGGTAGTGGCGATTGGATTGTAGTCATGTCAATCACTGAACCTTAGATTTTCAAATCCACTTAGAGAATCTGGCTAGTTTATATTGGAATGCTTCATGTTCCTTACACCACATTGGGTACTTTAAATTAAAAATAAACACTGTATTCAATAGAGATAGTCTGAGACGATGTGTCATGCGATTACTGTAGCAGTGAGAGTGAGAATAAACGTTGGAGTATTTAGTGGCTAATGACATAATCAGGGATACAATTATCTTTCGCGTTTACCTTCTACCAATCTATCGCATTCAGCGCACCCATACGTTAAGATCTGATTCATATTGACGGAAAAAAAATGCATATCTTCGTTATCCAAAGTATGCGCAATTTCGCTGACACATTATATCTGCAATTGATTTCGGTTTTGTGAGTCATGAATGCACTATGAGTAAAAAGCTTGCGCATCACTTTTTACGCAAGATCATGCCTTGATAAAGGGATCCACGCAAAAAATTATTCGCACAGTTATGCCTTATGAAATAAGTAAATTTTAGCGAAGCTTATGATCGCCGTAAAAAGATCTTTATCGTCCCTCCCCTACACACTGAGGCTACTCCAACCCTACCACGGAGCCTCCCATACCCATTCAGTCTACCTGTACACACTCAGTGTATTAGAGAATACAGCACCGCTCATATTGCCACGGTTGTTTTATATTTCGCTGCAAATAGTATGATGTACCTTCGGCCGTAACAGAAACCAAACTAGAGCAGCGGAACAGTTTTTAGGCGCAAAAGGAAAACTATAAATAGCGTGAGCACCTGAACCAAATGTGACCTTTGACGTTACCAAAAGACGCGTTGGCGGAAGAAAAGGAGGACGGGGATAGAAGATAATAGAAGAAGGATAAAAACGTGCGAAAAGAAAATAAACATTAATGGCGGGTGGGTTTGGAGTCGTGAATCCGTGGTGCTATGTCAAGCCTGACTCTTCTATCTAGGTACGCTTGCTGAAGGTGCATTTAGAGGAACCATGTGAATACGCTGCTGTGGTCGAGAAAACGAGAAAAAGGAGAAACGAGAAAACTAGAACGAAATATAGAGAAAAACAAAGAGATATAAAGAATCCAAAGCAGACAGAAACAGCAAATAATTGCATTGTATTGTGTTGCATAGCAAATATTTGGGACATAGGACTGAGTGTTAGGATGAATGACCTGAAGATGACGAGGAGAGATTGATTGATATTTGGATTTAACATCCCTAAACCACCATATGATTATGAGAGACGCCATAGTAGAGGTCTCCAAAAATTTCTACCACCTCGGGTTTTTAACATGCACCCAAATCTGAGCACACGGACCTTCAATTTTTCCGCCTCCACCAGAAATGCAGCCGCCGCAGCTGGGATTCGAGGCCACGTCCTGCGGGTCAGCAGCCGAGTACACTTAACCACTAGACCACCGCGGCGGGGCAAAATTACGCCCGAACGGGGACGTATCGGGCGTATATGGGACAAGAAGATCGTGGAGACAGGGGAAAGCATAGCGTATTCTTGTGTAGCATAATATATTGGAGGCCAGATAGATTGGAGGGTGTGGAGGTAAAAAACAAAAAAAGGGGAGGGTGAAGATAACAGTCTGGCACAGTGAAAAGCAGCAAAGGAAAATAACAGCAGTGAGAAAAAAAGAGTGATATTCCTGTGTAGCATAGTATAAGGAGATAAGAAAGAAGTGAGGGTGAGGAGGTAGAAAAACGAAAAAAAAGGAGGGTAAAGATAAAAGTCTAGTACAGTGAAACACAGGAAACGTCATAAGAGCAGTGAGGGTGAAGGATTGATATTCCTGCGTAGCATAGTATAGAGCAGTTCACAAAGCAGTGAAGATGAGTAGGTATAAAAACGAGACAGAGGAGGGTAAAGATAACAATGTGGCTCAACTCAACGCTGCAATGGGTCATAACTGCAGTGAGGGTGAATGAGTGATATTCATGTGTAGCATAGTATAGCGGAAGTAAGAAAGAAGTGAGGGTAAGGAGGTAAAAAAACAAAAAGAAGGAAGGTGAGATAACAGTCTGACACAGTGAAACAGAGCAAATTAATTGTCATAAGGGCAGTAAGGGTAACGGAGTGTCATTCCTGTGTAGTATAGTATAGCCAAGCTAAAAAATTGGCAGATCCCGCGTACAGTGGGAATCGATATTATGCGAAGCACCAATGAGAATTGTTGATATACGTCACTTTAAAATCAGTACAACGTTACGAGGTGAAGGTAAATGATGCCGTACATGACTTCCGTGTCATGATTACCATGTTCTGATGTGTTGTTTCTCTTCTTCATCTAATTACGTCACCTAAACGAAACTTAATATATGTGGAGCTAGTAAACTGACCGCGAGCACGCTATGAGCTTGGTACGTTGTCTCATTCTTACATGACATGCTTGTCAGGATTATCAAGTTTTCACCAGTCATATATTTTCGTCATCCATTCACATCACGTACGTAACACCGAATTTCATATATGTGTAGCTAGCAAAACGGCGGCGAGCGCATCATGAAGGGCCCAATATACTCTAATGTAGCGGTGACGTGCACACACGCTGGGCATAGCGACGCTGCGTTAGCAAAACGCGAACACTCTATAGTCTGATGCCAGGGGCGGTCAGCGTTCGTTGGCGCAGCCCGACAAGCTGCAATTCGCGCCGATGCATCCAGACAACACTGCATCTCCCTCTTTTCGTGACGGAGGAGCGCCGGACGCCCTGAAACGCACATGCGCCAAGCAACGCAGTGCAGCGCGCGCCTGCGAGTATATGACAGGACTGGTGCCTAGCGTGGCAACGACGGCGTGACCCGACGAAATGAACGCCGGTGAGCCCACGCACCACGTCATGTCAAAATGTATTCGTGCTTTGACTGTGGCATGTAGTCATGTTCTCACATGACACGCATCTCATGATTATCACGTGTTCACTAGTCACATACCTTCGTCATCCATTGACGTCAAGATTGATGTCAAGATTTTCATGTTATTACTTTTCATTTATATTATTCATACCGTCATGTTATGCCATACCAAGTTTGGTATTGATACCATTATCGAAACGACCAGGAGAGCTAAAAGTCGTACGCGGCCAGACAGATAGGTAGATAGATAGATAGATAGATAGATAGATAGATAGATAGATAGATAGATAGATACGTGCAAAGTCGCTGAAGTTTGCTATGAAATGCTTCGCATTTAAAAGAAGTGAGGGTGAGGAGGTAAAAAAGGAAAAGGAGGAAGGTAGAGATAACAGCCTGGCACAGTAAATTGCAGCAAAGGGTCATAAGAGGAGTGAGGGTGATATTCCTGTGTAAGTGATATTCCTGTGTAACATAGTGAAGCGGAGGCAAGAAAGGTGTGAAGGTGAGGAGGTAAAAACGAAAAGGAGGAGGGTAAAGATAACAGTCCGGCACAATAAAATGCAACAACGACACATAGGAGCAGTGAGGGTGAAGTAATGATATTCCTGTGTAACAAAGTTAGTGGAGGTAAGAAACGCATGAAGGTGAGGAGGTTAAAAAACGAAAAGGAGGAGGGTAGAGATAACAGTCTGGCACAGTGAAACGCAGCAAAGTGTCATGAGAGCAGTGAGGGTAAAGGGTTGGTATTCCTGTGTAGTATAGTATAGCGTAGGTAAGAAAAAAGTGAGGGTGAGAAGGTAAAAAACGAAAAAGACGAGGGTAAAGATAACAGTCTGCCACAGTAAAATGCAGCAAAGAGTCATAAGAGCAAACAGGGCAAAGTAGCGATGAGGTGAAGAAAGAGTGTCTCATATAGCCAAACAAACGCCTGTGGTGTGTCGTTCTTTGTGTCAGTCTTGTCGTTTTTTTGAGCTACAATATACATGTGATCCGACTCCGACAAGCCCAGCAACAAGTCATTCTGCATATATAATATAGTGTATTGTATGAGAAAGTTAACTAATCGTGAGGGGAAGTGATGTGGGCATGATGAACAGGAAAAGGAGGTGGTTAGAGCCTAAATCACACTCCATTCTTGTGTGATAAAGATTAGCAATGATTAACGCTTGGGACTGATATAGTCACGTCTAGCTTGAGGCGCAGTTTGCGGTGCCTGCCGAGTGACGTTAATGAAATATACCTGGCGCTGAGTATCGTCTGCTCAAGATTTTACGAAAAAATGCTTGTTCGATGAGGAAGAGTAGGGCCGCACTAATCTAGACAATAAATGTTCATCTAGGCTGGCTACATTTCTCTCGCATGTTGTAAAGTGCACACGCTCTTTTATTTATTTCTTTTTCTTGCACGCCCACTTTGCGCCAAGCCGCCACGATTACTCGCATGACTATTCGGCGCACGTTGGCATGCGAGGAACACTGGTATGTAGTGAATGAAAGAGAGAACAGCAAGAACATACTGAAAGCTGTCCAGATGAAACTATGCATTCCTTCTTCTTAAAAACACACCACTGACAATGCATGATAATGGTCGACCGCCAGGCCCGTAAGAAACAGTGGGGTTCTCCTAGAAAGCATATGTGATAAATATAAGAGCTATACTTTATTCAGCACCCTCTGTCAGACAAAAAGTACAAGTTACTTCTGAGAAGCCCAGTGGCAGCCACAGAAAAATTAACCTTAGTACGCGAAATCCAGCGATGCGTTTATAGCGTGCTAGAATCCGCATAAATGTAACAAGGGCGGAAAGCAAGGTGTTCAAGATGATGGCTTCCTGTTATAACCACAAAAAATCAACGTCTCGCTATCGATCTTTTCTAGCACTCCAAAGAGTAAACGTAGATTTGACATGTGAGGTTATTGGATCGCCAATGAGGGTGTTTCTTGAAATAACTTCAATAGTGCAGACAGCGGCGGACAGTTTACCGTATGCTTCACCAAAGCGGTGTACGGCGCTCGCGTAATGGTACAGCGTACAATATTGGTATTTCTTTGTGCGACACAAAAACAGTCATCATCTATTGTTGGCCAAAAAAGTGTTCTAGTTCCGACGAAGTTCGTTGATCCTAGGATTCCGGTAGCCTTGCACAATTTCAGCATGTTCATAGTAATGTTTCGTGGGCGAACTTATTTGATTCATTGCAGTAATTTACTTTCATTGCATAAAATGTTTTGTATGATATCATACTCTATTTGAATTAGTAGGTTGATAATATGATAACTGATACGTGTATTTATTTATATCCACATGCAGCATTTTTTAGAGCTGTTAAGAGCATCGATGATTGCTGGTACTGGCAGCTACGTAGTCAGCCTATATGTCAATGTGAACTTTACTATTACAAGAAAAGTCACGTCTCCATAGATGACAATAAAAAGTAGTGTTTACTGAAGCACCCAAGAAATTGCCTTTTACCAATTGCTTCTACTTTTTTGGTGACAAAAGGGGTATTCTTATGCTTCAGCAGCAATGCTGCCCCACTTTGTCTAAGGCTTTTTTATCTTTCTTTCATAAATAACTTTAGCAGTCTAATTGCGCCTAAAGACAAGCAGGCGGAGCTGCCGTCTAGTGTAAGGAAGCGGTCTCCAATGACTCGTTCATCATTGTGCACTGGTATGATACTGCTAAGGACAAACATCACAGCTCCGGTGGCGTGGTGTCCTCCCTAAGATACGGGTTGTCGCGACAGTCCTTAGCCAGGAACGCGCGTACACGGTAAACTTCAGGCTGGACCAAACCGTCAGCGGGCCCACCACACCAGCGAAAGGCGGCACCGTGGTTTTCGCTGCCACAGAAGCCACGAAGGAAGCACTTGTTACACCTAGGCACATGCAAAAAAATGTATTTTTTTCAGTCACAGAGGCGATTGTGCCTGAGCTCTTTCCGCGTAGGACGTGAACGTTGCTGCTGGCCAGAGCAGCTGGTAGCACCGCCAACAAAAACTAAGCAGAAAACGAAAATTTATTTTTGTAGTACTTGAATTGATGTGAAACTATATCTCTTCGTGTTACAATCTTTCAAACAAAAAAGACGGTGGCCGCAAGGCTATCCTCAGATGGCAGCTCACTAATAATAATATTATGGACTCACTAATATAAAGAAAATATTGTCTGACTACATTTTCATAGCTCCTCCTAAACCTCGAGTATTACGACACGTTATCGGTAAATGAAATCGAGGCCACTATCGACCTTTCACTTGAAAGGAGCATGTTGAGATTGATTTGTGTTGTTTATAGCAGTGAGTCTGCTTCTTGCCCATTTCATAATGCATCGGACAATTCAACTATACTGGAAGAAACTACATTTACGCGGAATACCAAGATTGATTCTATTAAAACGTGATATCGCCAAAATTAAGGAAATTATTTTAAAGATACCATTATTGAAGGAACAACTTATTGAAGAATATTGCTATGAAGAGCCCTAATACATCCTTGTCAATTCAGCAGATCGTCTTATATGCATACTATGCCAGTTCGGTCGCATAGAAACCAACCAGAAGACCTGATTTATTTTGTTCCCTTCGCCTTCCTTAATCATAACGTAATAATTTAAGCACGAATACTAACAAATAAGCAGGCCATCTTTAATAAGTAGTGAAGCGTACTGGAGACACGTACCTACGAAACATTATCAAGAAAGGAAGCCACCATCTGGAATGGATGTGAATTTTTCGTTCAGTAAGGCTGCAGATATATGTTTCGTGAAGGACAAGAGAAAACACTAAAGCTGATAACAGAGTATTTTTTTTGTTTTTAGCCACAAGGGTTCCTTTCATATGATGGAGTTTCTTCTCCACCGTCGAGCTAGCACATGGCGGTGACAGGTTCATTACCAGCATGCGGTGTCGGAAGCTTTGCTGGGGCTTGACACGTCGTAATCAGTCAGTGCCTGCTTGTTTTGTTTTTCTCGGCGCTTGGTCTTCACTTTTAACGCATTTAAACTGCTGCCAGAACCAATGGCGGCTTCTTTTCTTTCTCCTTGATGAAATCAATGCTACGAACATGGGTAGATGTGGTACGATGACCAAGATGCTCATTCATTATAAGAAGGAAATCGGGCACCTCCTGTCAAAGAAACATTGTAGCACGTCTTGCGACTAGTCTTAGATAATTTGGGAAATAAGGGCATTGTAGACGCCATGTACAAACTTCATATTGAAATTGTTCTTCTACCTTTGCCGTGTGGTACATAAAACGATTGAGTAGTGAACTATTTCTGACGGTAAGAAAGCTAAGCCAGAGGTTTCACGAGATTTATTGAATTCGCAGAAAAATTTGTACACGGGATGAGAGAGCTGGCCTTTCTCACTTATGTGGAAGAGAACAGGGAGAGCCGGACATATACTAACGATATTATTTGTCTATATCATAAGCTACATAAATACGCTTTTTATGAATGATTCCTCCTTCACGAATCCGCCTGTGCACTTGAACACTGGCCTCTGTGGCATCGCCATTGTCATGAGCTCGGGGCTGGTACGCTTGGGAAAACGCTGACGACCGCTTTCCACTCTCCCTAATTACATACCAATAAAGCTATCAGCGCATAGAAAAACGCCAAGCCTGCGTGGAAAGCACAGCACAAAAACAGCGAAGGCAGGAAAAAACACCAATTATAGAACCCGTTTAAACTATCTTGGGGCTACTAGTAGAAGCACGGTTGCGAAAAACCCACCACTCTGTTAATTTATTCCGTAGCTCATGATTATGCACAATAAACGGTGAGCCTATAGTTATGGGTTGGAAGCATTCAAAGACCCACTCGTATTGCACTTCATATTGTGTGACGCCTGGTAACACATTTTGCAATCTGTTCCTAAAAGTAATAAGAGGAGACTCAAGTGCTGTGATCGTTTAGCGGCCAAGTAAATGATGGGTAGTGCACAGGTTTGCTCATCCTTCACCCTCGAGGGCTTCCAACACACTTGTACTTGTGTTTATTGCTGTGTATTGATTTTGTTTCGAATGAAATAACAAACTGTTACACTGCGCTACCAATTTTGAATGAGTGAGCCTAAAACGGTAAGGAGTAGTGCAACTGCTGGAGAATTTTGTTTCGTGACAAAGCAGCTTTAAGTCACACAAAGCTAACCGGAGCCAAAACTACAAAAACTAGAAATATCCGTGAACTACCCGTCATTTCCATGCTCGCTCAAGCTCCGTGCGTTGCAGCACCCATAGACACAAGTGCCACAGTTTCTTCTAGTGCATTTATGGCAAACTCTGTGTGTCGAGTAACGCCAAATTAGACACTTCGCTTTCTGTGACGCCCAGAAGTTATGATACTGTTTTGCGACGTTGCGTTACGCATGTTAACGCAGTTCGTTTTAGACCTAACACTTACGTAAGGTATTTGTGCTCTTTAGGTTTGAGCCAACGCGTGAAAAGAATGCTCGTGGCTCCGAGGGCAAAGACCTTCTCCAAATTGCACGCCAGTCCTTCACTTTTTAAAATGTGGATAGAAAGTAAGTGACCAAGAGCATAGGGCCCAAATTCTTTCCAGTGAAAAAAAAAAACTGCAAATCATTGAACACGTTTTATTGACTGCCGGTGAAGTGTGTTTTCTGAGATTACACACAAAATCCACTCGAAAAAAGAATGACCATATATCAACATGGAAGCTAATTTCTCTCTCTTGAGAATGAAAATGGTCCACCTTATGACCTGATTATGTTCCTGAGCCTGCAAAATTAAGGCAAACTAGAACTGCCTTCAGCGATGCAGATGTGGAAGTCAGACCTGTTTGTGAATATTTTTGTGAATGTTTGTCGCGCTTTTTAACAAGGCAATAAGTGAAAATGGATGTCCTGGAGTGAAATTTCACTGCGGTATTGTTGTTACACATGTCAAAGTTATCACAGCTATTTATGTAACAGCTCATGAATTATCATTGCGCGGCTCCCTAGTTTACAAATAGTAGGTGGACATTTTTTCTGGGAGGCAAAAGAAAAAAAAACCCGGCGTGGCTCTGTAGCAGATTATCAGGCTGGCACAAAGAGGACCAATGTTTGAACTACGTGCCATCTTCAACAATTTTGTTATAATATTTTTTCGCAACGTCGAGCTATATCAATTGAACCTGTTTCACATGCCGCAATTGCAGCGAAAAAAATGTTCCGTTCGCTCCAATCACTCTGTTCGCAACCGTCGCTAATGGCGGTTTCGTTTCACATGGCCCGCGAACAGTCCGCGATTTTCGCTCTGCGACTGAAGCGGTGAGGTCTTGCCACCACTCATTGTGGCAAACACGAATGTAATGTAATAATAGGTGCATTATAATGTCATGAAGTTATCGTGAACGGTAACGAAGAGCTTCCTTGTTTCGTCATTTAAGAACACTTTCCAGTCTGAATAATTTTAAAATGCACAGCATAGGCCATTACCAAAACAAACACGTTGACTCTACTTCGACAGCTTGGCCGGACCAGCCCTATTTCAACGAGTCCCGACCAGAAATCGCTCCCGCCGCTGCGATCAGAGCGAAAATTTCCAACATGTTGAAAGCTCGCCACGGACCGCTGCGGCGGGGGCGAACTGCCCTTTTTTTTCGCTGCGAGCGAATTCGCAGCCTGAAAGTCGCTACTTTTTGCGTTATGTGAAACGACCTTTAGGGAAAGTTGCTGCGGCAGTGGTGGCGGACAACTATACAGCGCCCTTGTTGCGCTCTCAAAACAGCTCTCGCTCCTATATATATATATATATATATATATATATATATATATATATATATATATATATATATATATATATATATATATATATATATATATATTGTGGGCATTTGTTACTTACATCCTGATCATCCCTGCATGATCACAATCACCATCATCAGCTTGTCTCTTTGTCCTCATTGCCACTCTGGGTCATCATCATCGTCTGTGTACTGGTTCTGCCTGTTCGTTTTGCGAGGTCTTTCCTCAAATAAACGCTGACGCAGCCAAGACTACTGAGACTTCATACGTGGTGGAGGTGGATTTTTTGTCCTCTGACCTCACGCAGCCCGCTACACCCCCTGGAGCTTCGTTCAGGCTGCCGCTTGCGCCCACAGTCAGGCAGCATGTCCCAGACCGAGCCTGCCAGCACTGATGTCATCACCACCGCACCGCCGCAAGCTACCCCTCCTACTTACATACACGGACATCAGCCGGAACCCCCGCCCTTCGCTGGTCTTCGGGGAGAAGACGTAGAAGCCTGGCTTGATGACTACGACCGCGTAAGTGCCGCTAATAGGTGGGACGAGGCTGCCAAACTGCGTTACGTGCCTTTTTATCTCATCAGAGTCGCGAAGACATGGTATTTTAACCACGTTGTTGACTTACCCGACTGGGCTACCTTCCAGCAGCAGCTGCGACACGTCTTTGGGACACCGGAAATTCGATCCGCCCTCTCGAAGAGGACACCCGATACTCGCCGACAACATCTCAGTGAATCGTACACTTCATACATCGAGGATGTCCTTGCACTCTGCCGGTGTGTCAATCAATCTATGCATTGCCGGAATCGGACAAAGTGCGCCTTATATTGAAAGGCATTGGGCCTGTTGCCTTTATTGCCCTTGCTGTGCAAAACCCAGCAACCATCGCTGATGTCGTGACGACATGCCAGCGCCTTGATGCGCTGGACTCCGTTCGCCTTTAACCGGACATTGGCGACCATCACTCTACGTCAGATGGCCATCTGCGTGACCTCATCCGGGACATTATACGCGAAGAATTGCGGTCCATGGGCTTCACACCTCCTACACCGCGACCTACACAGCCTTCGGGAATACCCTTACGTGACATCATCAGGGAGGAACTTACAACCCTGACTGGCTCTGCACCAGTACAGCCACCTGCTTCTCACCCTATATCCACGTACCCTCAACTTCCTGCCGTGCCTCCCAGCGACGCCCACGCGACAATAGAGGTTTTTAGTTTGACGTTTTTACGCTCCGCTTAGCAGCTAAGCGGAGCGGGAACGCGAGTGCGCATGCGCCTTCCGCTAAGGCCTTAAGCGGGTTACCGGAGCGGGGAATACGGTCCGCTTACGAGCAGCCTAAGTGGAGCGCGGTGCGTCGCTGCCGTTTTTGCAAGCGGAAGGGGGACAACGCGCGCGCCCTCTCTCGTGCGTGCAGCAACTTTGCTCATTTCAAGATGGCTTCCTCCGGAGACGGCACGCTTTCCGCGAGTGCTGCGGCTTCGCCGTCACCTGCCCAGTGCAAGCCGCGAAAACACAGTTTCAACGGTGAAAAATAAAAACGCCGCCACCACACACGCGTAAAATGCGCAAACAACACACAGTGAATGCTTGCAATAGATCTGGAACGGAACCTTGCTGGCTTTTGAGCGGCTACTATCAAGTCAGATCTTGCTTCTTTGTCAAAAAAATAGGCGGTTAATACAATGAAAGTGGATATCTAAATAGTTCATGAAAACATCATTTATACGTTATTGTTTTGTATACGCGAAAAAAATGTTTTTTATGTTGTTTACCGACGATGAAAACGACCAGAGGGCGCTGCAACGGCGAAAGGTCCGCTTCGCTGCCGGCAACAAATAACTAAAAGAGGAAAATCGGCCGCCGCTCCGCTGCGGCTTCGCGGGTGCTCCCGGAGCGGAGCGGACCACAAAAACGTCAAACTAAAAACCTCTAATGCCGCGTTCATCCTACGCGTCAGTTGCTGCCGCTCCACCGGTGAACTACCATTCCGTGCCCCCTGACACTTCGGCCCACCTGACCGCGCTATCTTCAGGTGCCCCGAATGCCTTCTATTCCACACCGTGGCGCTCGTCTCGCCCTGTATGCTACTACTGTGGCTATCGCGGCCACATATCTCGTTTCTGCCGAAAGCGCCAGCAAGATGAGCGTCGGAACGACGTGCGTGAACGGGATTTGTACACCGGGGCGTCTTATCAAGGTCGTCGTTATTCATCTCCCCCGCACCGGTCTCCATCTCCTAATGCATCGACTGCACCACGAAACAGCCGAAACACGAGACGCCGCTCGCCTTCGCCCTTCCGCCGTTCCACTTATCCACTTCGGCCCACCTCATTCACCTCTGATATTCATTCGGAAAACTAAGTGATGCAGTTTGTGGAAGAAAAACTGCATTCGGAATTAGAACTGAAATTCCTCCATCAGGCCCGTGAAACAAGGTTTCTGTGGAAGTGGAAGGAGTGCGCGTCGATGCTTTGGTGGACACAGGTGCGACATTGTCTGTGATACGTGCTGATTTGTGGGAACATTTAAGGAAAGTAATGACGCCTTACGATGGCCCCACGTTAGTTGCTGCTCAGGGGAACGTCATTCGCCCTTCCGCGTTTTGTACTGTGCGTGTTTTCATCGACGGCATCCGCCATCATGTCCAGTTTGCTGTCCTGTCCCGCTGCTCTCACCAACTAATTTTAGGGCGGGATTTTCTATCATCTGCTTCCGCGGCGATTTGTTGTGGACAACGCGTTGTTCACCTCGCTGACACCGACTACATGCTTGACGACGACTATCACAAGCCACTTCGTCTGGTCGCTGCGAAAGACATCGAACTGCCGCCACTACAAGAGCAAATTGTCAGCATTACGTCCAACGACATCTATCACGGGGATGTATTGGTCTCAGCGTCACCACTTTGCGTTCGCAAAAGTATTGTTCTTCCGTCCGGTGTCGTTCGTTTTTGCAATGGCTCGGCACTTGTCACCGCTGTCAACTCTACACCGGAGAAGATCTTACTGCCACAGGGCACTACTGTGGCCCGTGTTGCTGACTTCGAGCCTGTATTTGTCACGCCACCTCAGGCCATCGCATCCAAAGAACCTAGCCTCGGTGAGCATGTTTCTTCCTCCGCCTTTACCACCGCTATCAGCAGCGAATTGACCTTATTCACAGAGGCAGCGGCTGCTCGCATTGTTACAGAAACATGCAAATTCTTTCGATATTTGCTCGTCTAAGCCGGTAAGCACTAATACTACAGCACATCGAATTCAAACTGTTGGGACATCTATCGTACACCACCGACCCTACCGCGTGTCTCTAACTGAAACAAAAATTATAGAAGAAAACGTTGTGGACATGCTTAAACGGGAAGTCATCCGTCGCTCATCTAGCCCTTGGTCGTCACCCATTATTTTGGTCCATAAAAAGGATGACTTTGTGCGGTTTTGCGTGGACTACCGGGCGCTCAATAAGATCACACGCAAGGATGTGTACCATATTCCACGCATTGACGACGCCCTTGATTCCCTACAAGGCGCGGAATTCTTTTTAAGCATCGACTTGCGTTCTGGGTACTGGCAGATCCCCATGCATGACGACGGTAAGGAGAAAACGGCATTCGCAACCCCCGACGGGCTGAATTCAACGTGATGCCTTTTGGGCTCTGCAATGCACCCGCGACTTTTGAGCGCATGATAGATACCGTGCTGCGCGGCCTGAAATGAAAAAGTTGCCTTTGCTACCTGGACGACATTATTATCTTTTCGTCAATGTTTCCTGAGCACCTAGAACGATTGGATAATGTTTTGACGTGCCTTGCCAGCGCCGGGCTTCAAATAAACACTGAGAAATTCTCTTTCGCTAGCAAATCTATCAAGGTCTTAGGACACGTCGTTAGCAAATATGGCATCCTTCCCGACCCTGACAAGATTTCGGCAGTCCTTCACTTTCCGCGTCCCGAAAAACCAAAGGAGCTTCGCAGTTTCCTTGGCCTCGCCTCCTATTTTCGCCGGTTTATCCAGAACTTCGCTTCTATTGCTGCTCCATTACACCAACTACTTGCTTCCAACGTCCCCTTTCTGTGGTATCAAGAATGTCAAACGGCATTCGACCTGCTGAAGCGGGTGCTCACGTCTGAACCTCTGCTCTGCCACTTTAACGAAGCCGCACCGACTATCCTCCATACCGACACTAGCGGCCTTGGTATAGGAGCCGTTCTTCTACAACACGACAAGTCTTCCCAAGAGAAAGTTGTTGCATATGCCAGTCGCGTACTCACCCCTGCCGAAAAAAACTACACTACAACTGAGCAAGAGTGTTTGGCTGTGGTTTGGTCGGTCCAGAGGTTCCGTCCCTATCTTCACGGCCGTCACTTCACAATCGTCACGGACCACCATGCCTTATGCTGGCTTTCTACACTGAAGAACTTGTCCGGACCCTTGGGTCGGTGGATACTACCCTTGCAGGAGTACGACTTTGACATAACTTACAAGTCAGGCAGAAAACATTAAGACGGCGACGCTTTATCTAGTTGCCCACTTCCAACTACCCATATCAGTGTTGGGGAGAACTCAACCGCCACATCTACCAAAGTTCATACGCTCGCATCAATAAGGCAACCCTCTTCGGACGACAAGTCAACATTTATCTCCCACAAGCGGTCCGATTCGTACTGCAGATGCATGATGGACCACTTTTTGGGAGTTTCTCATCCACCCAATGCGCGACTCCGTCGTCAACTCCGGCTCTTTAAGCTGAACAATGGGGTTCTCTACCGCCACGTCTATCACCCTGGCAGTCAGCGCTGGGTTCCTGTACTGCCACGCTCTCTTCGACTTCGGGTGCTCGAAGCCTTCCACGACGACTTGACTGCTGGTCATCTTGGTTTTAAAAAAACTCTTGACCGCATTCGATGCCGTTATTACTGGCCTGGCCTGTCTTCTAGTGTAGCGCGGTACGTCGGCTCCTGCTACCCATGCCAGCGTTGTAAACTCCCCACGTCTGCACCTGCTGGACCTCTACAGCCACCTCCGTGCCCTTCAATGCCGTTCGAGGTTGTAGGTGTTGACCTTTACGGGCCTCTCCCCGTCACATCTGCTGGCAAACGATGGATAATGACCGCCGTGGACCACCTGACACGCAACGCTGAGACTTCCTCTGTTATTACATGCTCAGCTGTGGAAGTTGCAGACTTTATTCTTCACGCAATAATACTGCGTCATGGGGCTCCTCGTGAACTGCTTAGTGACCGCGGCAATGTGTTCCTGTCACAAATGGTAAACGAAGTACTGCGCGCTTCTGGAACTACTCACAAGACGGCTTCAAGCTACCACCCTCAGACAAATGGTCTCACAGAAAGATTTCACCGAACCCTTGCTGACATGATAGCCGTTTACGTTCAACCCGACCACAAAACTGGGAAACTCTTTTACCATTCCTGACGTTCACTTAAAACAGCGCCGTTCAGCGAACAACTTGCTACTCACCGTTTTACCTCGTGTACGGACGCACCCCGACTACCTTCCTCGACATCTCCTTCTTTAACAGCCATGGGAATTCATGTCAGTCTTCTCGCGAAGAATACATTTACTGCCTGGCCCAGTCCCGCTATGAGGCTTCCATCAATACTGAAGCGAGACAGCACGAGCGGAAGATCATCTATGATGAATCCCACCGCGTTGTGTCTTTCCAACCTGGTGACGAGGTGCTGCTTTTGACACCTATTCGCACCCCTGATCTTTGTGACGAATTGCAACCACGCTTCATAGGGCCATACATTGTTTTAGAACAGACTTCGCCAGTTAATTATCGTGTCACACCACTCGTCGCCCCAACAGACCGCCGCTACCGCAGCACAGAGATTGTCCACATTTGTTGCATGAAACCTTTCACGCGACGTTCCCCGTCACTTTGACTTACGGTGGCCAGGGTGTCCGCTTCCAAGGGGGGGGGGGGGGAATTAGTGTGGGCATTTGTTACTTACATCGTCATCATCCCTGAATGATCACAATCACCATCATCAGCTTGTCTCTTTGTCCTCATTGCCACTCTGGGTCATCATCATAGTCATCGTCTGTGTACTGGCTCTGCCCGTTCGTTTTGCGAGGTCTTTCCTCAAATAAACGCTGACGCAGCCAAGACTATCAAGACTTCATAATATATATATATATATATATATATATATATATATATATATATATATATATATATATATATATATATATATGCAGTGTACAGTGATTATCATCAGACTGTGATGAAGCTAGGACTCATTTCTGCGCCCAAAGAAACGACAATTTGCCTATATTTTTATTTCTACCAAATAAGATCGCGTTGAACTTGTGTATAAGAAGTCACTCGCGTAGCTCCCTATCATCGTGTGAAGAGAAACCTGATTCGAGTATAGTACTGTTAGTTTATCGAAAGCGTGACCAGGAATGGTTACGCGCCAAGACAAAGGTAGATAGGCTTGTGGCATGTGACGTATGGTCAGAAAAACGCAGTTTTAAAGACGTTTAAGTATGTCCGATGTATTGGACTGTGCAAACAGAGCATTCAAGCATGTACACTGTCGTCCTTTATTAAATAGAACACGTGAATGCTTGGACTGCACTCTGCGGCGGCTGCCTACAGCACCGTCAACCGGGAGCAAAAGAAAGCAGGTTCGCTTTCATTGTCATTTGTTGCAAAAAAGGGTAATGGGCTATGCTGCGCACAAGAGCGTGGTTAGATTGTACTCCCTCGCTGCTCAGGCCTCCAGTGCGTAGTCCACTGCCAACATATCTCACGTTGTGCGCAGTAATCGCCAGCCATGCGAGCGGTGAGGAAACGTTATCTAGCAGCGCTTGTTCACCGGCCATGACTCGCTATCTTGCTTGGCCATAGATGACGCCAAAAGCGAAGGTGCTTTCTTTACTTGTCGGTTGATGGTGCTATAGGCAGCCGCCGCTGAGAGCAGGCCATGCTTTCACGTGTTTCCTTTCATAAAGAACGACAGTGTACACACTGTTGCTTGTGTCACACTCAAAATCCTCTTTTATTTTATATAAAAGTTTGATTCTGAAGATGATGGTGTTTGATGTTTTGTGGCGCAAGGGCCATTTTATGGCCAGAGAGGGCCAGGTGATTGAACTAGAGATATGAACAATGATTGTGATAAGCGGCTGTATCAGGGCCTTAAAAGTCCTCGCCCTAAGGCGGGTAAAAACGTAGAAGTAATAAAATAATGAGCGTGCCATGAAAAGTGTTGGGTGGTAATGAATGACGAAAATTTGTGATAATAAAACCACGGTGGGCACGTATGGCGTAAGCACTATTGCCTCGATCGTTCACACCCTTGCGTCAAAGGGCCGTGAGGCAAGGCAAGTGCTTTGTTGAGTGTAGCCATCGCAGCGGAGACCTCTCTGGAGAGGTCGTATTACGAAATGCCCGGGCATATCACATAAAAAGTACGAATTTCTTTTAAAAAAGCTAACAATGTTTTATGAGTAAAAATCGGTTCCCTACCGACAAACATTGCAGGATGTAGTGGTATCTGTTGTCGGTAGAGGAATGGAAAGTGTTGTCTTCTTAGCGTGTCTAACTTTTTACACTGGACCAGAAAGTGGAGTACGGTGAGTGCTTTTCCACATCTGTCACACAAAGGTGGATCACCTCCAGATAAAAGAAATGAATGTCTTGTGTGTGTATATCCTGTTCTTAACCTTGTAAGGATTACTTCTGTTTGGCGTGATTTTGATACTGGCGGCCAATGACCAAGTTGCGGCTTGATGACATGCAATTTATTCCCTGTGTGTGTATCCCATGTGCTCTGCCCATAACCCCTGAGCTTTCGCTTTAGAACAGCTTTCAAGTCGAGTGCAGGAATCTGTATCGAAGTGTTGATAGCGGTTTTGATGGCGGATCCAGCTAGCTGGTCCACCAGAACATTGCCTTGTATATCGCGGTGTCCTGGCACCCAGGAGACTATGACATGCTGCTTGGATGAGTAGACTGTGCATAAAAGCGAATAAAGCGAGACAAGGACAGGGTTTTTGTGCATTTTAGGTGTTTTAAGAGGTGTTACTGCGCTTAGGGAATCGGTATGTATTATTGCCTTCTTTAGTTCTATTTGTTTAACGTGTTTAACAGCCGCAAGTATCGCATAAGCTTCGCCAGTAAAAATGCTTGTATCAGGGTGCAGAACGCCGGCATCCGAAAAGGATGGGCCGACGGCTGCGTAAGAGACAGAAGTGTTAGACTTTAAACATCCGTAAAGAACTCAGGACATGTGTATTTATGTTGCAGTTCAAGGAAGTGTGTCTGGATATGTGCGACTGGTGCATGCTTCGTAACCTCCAGGAAAGACACGTCGCAATCTACCGCCTGCCAGTGCCACGGTGGCAGGCATACTACCAGAGCCATCAAACGGTGTTCGAGTGGCACACCGGTTTCCTTCGCTAGGCCCCTCACACGGAGTGAGTAGGGCTGTCGCTAAGAAAGTCGTTTTTCAAACACAGCAAGACTTGACATGTCATTAATTGTGGATTGTTAGGGGTGATCCTTGTCTGCATATACATTAAAATAATATTTAAAAGACATTTAACATCTCTGTAGGTGGAGCGATCATTCGTTCGATTACACGTACAGACTTTCCACAGGGCTAGTACGAAAAGCACCCGTGGAGAGACGGAGGTCTAGATGGTGAACAGGGTCTAGTATTTTAAGGGCAGTAGGTATCGCAGACTAATATGCTATTGCCCCATAGTCTAGGTGGGTACGTACAAGGTTTTTATATAAATTTATTGAACATTCGTTGTCGCTTCTCCACGTAGTGTGTGACAACACTTTTAGTATGTCTAAAGCTTTCTTGCCCTTGTTTTTTAAATAATTGATGTGTGCTATGAAGGTTAGCTTGCTGTCCAAGATTATGCCTAAGAATTTGTGTTCAGTATTAACAGAAAGACGTTGGCCATGCAGTTGAATATCGGGTTCAGAATAAATGCCTCTCTTCCTGGAGAACAAGAGACACGTGATTTTCTGTGCATTCAGACGGAACCCGTTTTCTTTAGCCCAATTGGAGACTTTGTTAAAACCAAGCTGAACCTGGCTCTCACACATGGCTAGATTGCAAGATCTAAAGCCAAGGTGGACATCATCGGCATATGTACTATAAAACATATTCCGAGGAAAGTACAAGTGCAAAAAATTCATTTTGATGAGAAAAAGTCTTCAACTAAGTGCACCACCTCGCGCCACGCCTGTTTCTTGGACAAATGTTTGGGAAAGAACGCTGCCTACTCGAACTCGGCGTGTCCGGTTTGACAGGTAGCTTGCGATTATAGTAAACATTCTGCCACGCGCGCCACGGTGCGACAAGTCTCTTAGTATTCCAAAGCGCCATGCTGTATCATTTGCCTTTTCGATATCAAGGAACACAAAGAGAAAGAATTGCTTATGAACGAAATTGTTTCTGATGTGTGCCTCGATACGAACAAGGTGGTCGGTGGTGGATCTTCTCTCTCAAAACCCACACTTGAATGGGTCGAGCAAATTGTTCGTTTCAAGGAGATGTACGAGTCGGCAGTTTATTATTTTTTCGAGAACTTTGTATAAGCAGCTTGTAAGCGCAATAGGCCTGTAACTCGAAACTAGAGAAGGGTCCTTGCCCTGTTTCAAAATGGGAATAACAATAGCCTCTTTCCAGGAAGTAAGGATAGAATCAGAGAACCAGATAGCATTGTACAAACAAAGTAAGGTTTTTTGAGTTTCGATAGGTAGCTTTTTTAACATTTCGCAAACAACACAGTCAGAACCTGGAGCGTAATCTCTGCTGGAGTTCAGTGACGTTTGGAGCTCAGCTAAGCTGAAAGCTTGGTTGTATGCCTCGTATCTCGTACATTTGTGTTCGCTTTTTTGCTTTTCTATTTTTTCTGTATTTTTTGAGCATCAGTATAGTAAAAGGAGCTGGACACCCGCTCAAAGTGTACACCGAGGAAGTTCGCCTGATCTTCTAAGGTGTCACCTTGTGTGTTTAGAAGTGGGAGTGTGTGTGCTTGTCTTCCTGCTACCCTACCAACCATGTTCCAGACTTTTTCCTCATGTGTTTATGAATTGATCCCCGATAAAAAATTCTGCCAGCTTTCTCTTCTAGCCTTCCGACGCATTCTCCTGGCCTGAGACTTCATTTTCTTAAAGATGTGAAGCTTTTTGGCTATCGGTGAGTTCCGAAGCACCATGAGTTCCAACCTCCATGCTTTGTTTTGCTGCTTGCGTGCATTTCGGCATTCAGAGTTCCACCACAGCACACGCCGTTTTCCAGGGTGTCCATTTGTTTGTAGGATGCATTTTGTTGCAGCATCAATCATAAACGCTGTGAAGTAGTTGACAGCAACATCAGTGCTCCAAGTACATATGCCACTCCAGCCTAAACGAGCATTGGTGTAAAACTGTTTCCAGTCGATTCTGTTTATGAGTCATTCGGGAACACGTGGTGGACACTCCGTTGCTGTAGTTGTGCTCAAAACTACGGGGAAGTGGTCACTTTCATACGGAATAATGATGACTTTCCACTGGAGTAGAGGCACTAGAGACGGCGATACTATGCTTAGGTCTATGGAGGAATAGGTATTATTAGCGAGATAATAATAGGTTGGTTCTTTTCGATTAAGGAGACACGCGCTCGACGAGAGAAGGAACTGTTCAGTCAGTCGACCTCGCGCGTCGCAACGAGAGTCGCCCCATAGCCTGCTATGCGCATTGAAGTCTCCAAGGAGAAATAAGGCTCCGGAAGTTCATTTTTAAAGAGTGTAAATAACGTTTTGGCAGCTGATAGTTAGGGGGAAGGTAAACAGTGCAAATTGTGATCAGTTTATCAAAAATAACAGCTCGAAGAGCCACTGCCTCAAGGGATGTTTGAAGTTGTGTGTGCATGCGATCTCTCGATTCACTATAATGCCAACACCTCCGGATGATGTCATGGCATCATCACGTTCCTTTCAGGAAATAATGTATTTACGAAAAAAGTTGTTGTGTTTTGAATTAAGGTGCGTTTCTTTTACACACACCACTTTTGGTGAGTTTTCGTGCAAAAGTTCTTGAATGTCGTCAAGGTTTCTGAGAAGGCCCCTGCCGTTCGATTGTATAATTTGAGTGTTCATGGTAAATTTGAAGAAATGCTGTGTGTACGAAAAGCGAGTGACTGTTTAGGCGGAGGGTTCGAGTTCATGTAACAGAGCCGTCACCAGGCCCTTTTATTTGCTTTTTTTTGGCGTGCTCCAAGGAGCCGCGCCGCTCTTTCGGCCCCAAGGGTGCCAATGTGTCCATTGCATCCTCAGAGGCACTGAATGCCCACACGTGTGAGCTGGTAGATTGAATTTTGGGCCTCGACTGATGAGGGGAGGCCTTGACACGCAAAGACCCTGGGGTTCCTGATCTCTGTTCTTATGTAGGCGGAGTAGACTGAACTACTGCCGCCTTAGGGGCAGGTGCCACAGCCGACGACTCGCTCTGCGCAGGCCGAAGCAGCGGCAATGGCTGGTGCAACGCTACCTCCGGACGCGCCGCATCAGCATATGATTTTGGGTCATAGATTGGCGAGACCCCTCTTCTTGCTTCTTCAAATGAGATGTTTTCCTTCACCTTCAACGTGATGATCTCTTTCTCTTTCACCCAGAATAGGCATGACCGTCAGTATGAGGCATGATTTCCATCACAGTAGACGCAGTGTGCCGGTTCTGTGCAAATAACGGAGGTGTGACACGAAACTCCACATTGTAAACAAGTTTGTCGGCCACGACAGCTTTGCGAACCGTAGCCACATCTCTGACATTGAAAGTATCGTCGCGGGTTAGGTATATACGGTGTAACACGAAGCTTTGTGGACACAGTTGTGAGTGTTTAGGGAAGGATCCTGGAGCAAGAGGTAACGATTATATGTTTTGTTGAAATCTCCTTGCCATATCGCTTCATCTTGATTCTTTGTACATTATATACACTTTCTTCTTTCCAGCCATCAAGAAGTTTGGCATCTGTCAAGTCAACTATGTGATCTTCCGACACGACTCCTCGGACCGTGTTCATAGAACGGTGTGCTGAAACAGTGATGGGGACATCACCAAAAGTCTTCAAGCTGGATAGTTCATCATATTGTTCCTTGTCTCGAACTTCAACGAGAAGATCACCACTGGCCATTTTTGTAGGTTTGTACCCTGTTCCAAGTGTGTGATTTAGGCACCTTGAAACTAATAATGGTTAAAGTTTTGTGACAGGCTTTGCTGGTGTGTCACTGTGGATAATGTGGTAGCGTGGAAAGTTGTTTTTGTTTAGTTGAAGTACCTGAAAGCTTGCTTCGGTGCGCGCCCTCTTCAGGGAGCGTTCAAAAGAGGGTTCGAAGTTTTTGGCCATAAAATATGTAGTGTGTTCAGTGATGCTGGCAGCCACCCACCACCGAGCCCAACGAGGGCACGCTGCAAGACATGAAGAAATTGCTTGCATTCGCCAGCTGTACACCGCCACTATAACTTGATGGGAGGCATCCTAAGGTCGGGTGAACACACAAGGTTAGCCCTTGCCGCCAGGAAAAACTGGAAGTAAGCAGAAGACAGACGTTGACAGAATAGACTAAAAGTGACAGATAAAGACAAAGTCATAGGGGAGAGAGATAGGAAAAGGCGACTGCCGATTTCCTCTGGGTTGGTCAGCCTAGGGGTGCCGTCTGCGTGAAGCCGGGGCCAAAGGGGTGTGTTGCTCCTGCCGGGGGGCCTTAAAGGTCCAATAACCCAGCGTCGGCTCAACCCCAGGATCCCCTTTTACTCGGACACGGCTCAGCCACGCACGGCTAGGCGTGGGAGGAGATCGAAACCCCCCCGTTAGCTCGGGTCCGTGGTGTCGCAACACAACAAACGCCTGCTTGCACTAACGCCCCAGCGGGGAAAGTTTGATTCTGGGCTTCTAACCAAAGTTGTCTTCGTCATGTGGTTGCAAACTTTGCAACGGGGTTTGTTGCATGAATGTCAACCAGAAAAAGTGGTGGGGGTAATCCTTGAAGAGGTTAGTATGTCACGTAAGTTCTTCGATCTGCGATATACCACATCTGGAGGATCAGGAAAGATGTTGTTTATGTGATCACTATGTAGTAGCATGTTGTAATGCTTCTGAAAAATGCTGTTGATGTTTGGTGCTGATGCGTAGTGTGTTAGAACCAGGTTCATGCTTGAAGACGCGGTGTTTTAACGCAACAGCGTTAGAGAGCTCGTGTCACAGAAATCCACCGGTGGTGTCGGCTCTGTTGGTTGTGAGCGAAAAATAGTCTGTGCGTCTGGGACCGAAAAATCAAGTTAATAAGATTGCCGTGGGAGGCTGCTACTTGTGCACTCGTGCGCACATGATCACACCAGAAAAGCCACGCATTCAAAGAAAAAAAAAGTGCTCAAAGTTCACGAGGCGCACTAGTTTCTCTGCCCCTGCAACCCCTCCCTGCTTAGCTTCCAGCGCTTTCATCGGCACAAAAGAAGAGGTAATGCAATTGCAGCATGCGACAAACCTTTGTAGCTCCACTCGCACTGGACCTATTGTTAAACATTTTGCGTCATTTAATTTGTGAGGCAATAAGCTGTTCTGGTGAATACATCCTTGGTTACTTGAAGAAGTGTTTAAGGGCCCTTTAACGCCATTTGTTTGACCGGTGTCACGACGAAAATGAGCCAATTCGGCGATAATAGCGCACGCCGATCCAATCTACTGTGTGCGTGTTTGTGTGCGTGCATGCGTATGTAACAGAACATAAGAATAAGTATGCACTTAGCGGTTGAAGGGTGCACTAGGGGCCAAATTTCGGTATCGCATTCAACTCTTAAAGGCGAAGCTTAAAGGTCCCCCAATTTAGTTTTATTTTCACTACACGTTTTCGGTGCAGTGCATTTTTTTGACATTGTATTATCAATTTTGTTTGTGCCCCATGAAATTGATAGTAACGCATCTTGTTTTATTGGAGCGTTTTCTGCTTTACTTTTTTGTGTATCTTTGTGCATGTGGTTTGCTGTATAGGTTTGATAGCTAGATTTTTTGTTTGTAGATAGTACCGTAGTTTTGAAACTGCTTTTCATGTGATCAACTTGATGGAAACATCATTCACAAATTCTCATATTATTACGTTAACATCGTTTTAACATTGTCTGTTCACCGCTCATTACTCACCACATTGCAGTAAAAAGTAAATGAAAGTGATGGCTCACGTGTCAGGGGCCTCTTATATACCATGCCTATTAAGAAAAGCGCAATTTTGTATCATGTTTTCCCTGTTGAAGGCTGGTCCCCGGCAGAAACGTAGGAAAAAGAAAACGTTTTCGACTTGCTTGCCCATCCTCTGCTTTATGGTATATAAATAAATAAATATATATATATATATATATATATATATATATATATATATATATATATATATACGGTGGAAAAAGAGGTCGACAAACGTGCGAAAATACAACTTCTACTAACGTTTCGGCGGGTGGACCTGCCTTCGTCGGAGTGATTGGATACAGATGGCACACAGGGCACATATATAAGCCGTTTCTTTGCGTATCACACCGCTAAGTCATTATCAGTAGTTTAAGAAACAAGATTATATATCACGAAAGGCACGTGGCTATAGTGCATATACAACTGAAAACGCGTATCATTGTACAATCGTGAATTGGCACGTATTAGATACACTAAAGCTTGTGTGCAATGAAACAGGTCTGCAAAATAACAAACTGCGCATGCAGTCGCTCACTTGGCCATATGTGCTGCGGGATAATCACAGCCTAAGGACATTCAGCAAGCTTTTAAAAAAGAACTTAAGATAGATGAAATCATAAAGCAGGCAGAGCAAAATGAAGGCGAGTAAAATGGTGAAGCGACAAAGGCCACCTACAATATGTAGTTAATAGTAGACAATAGGCCAACATCGTGCAGAGAATATACACTAGTCAGTAAAATGAAAAGGCGGCTTACTAAGGCAGTATGCAAATAAGCGTACCCGGGCTCTCGTTCATGCCGGCAGATATTGTTTTGAATTTATGAATTAGAAATGACACTTTTACTTCGCGTTCATGGTGTGATTTAAAACCCGATTCCAGTATTGTAGCTATCATGTTACTGAAAGAATGACCTGCCTCGGTGACATGCCTTGAAATCGATTAGTTAGGAAGGGCATGCACATGAGCTTTATGATTATTGAAACGGTATTGAAAAGCAGTTTAAGTGTGACCTATGTATTGTACATGACAGATTAAGCATTCTAGCAAATTTAGGACATTTGCAGTATCACAAGTGAAATTGCCCTTAATTTTGAACTTGAAGTTCGTTGCAGTACTGGCCGCCAGTGTTGTTGTGGTCATGTGCGCACACACTTTACAGCAGGGCTTTTTACAAGGATGGCAACCAAGCGTCTGGACGTTATTGCTGTGTCTGGTTTTAGAGGAAGTTAATAAATCTCGCAAATTTTTGCCTCGTCTGTACACAACACGTAGTGGTTCTGGAAACGCTTTTGCAAGGCATTCGCTCTGCATAAGTATGTTGTGGTGTTTACGGAAAATAGATGCGACGTTAGGTGAAAATGCGTTATGGGTTAAAACCAGGTTAACCTGTGAATGACTTTTAGGATTTTCCTTGGGCATGCAGAATGCTGTACGGTCTTTTGTGTCGGCACGCCTCACTGCGTCATCACCTAACTTGGGCGGATATTTCTGTTTAAGAAGTGCAGTACGTAGCTGGTCACAGTTATTATCAAAGTCAGATTGCTCAGAGCAAATTCATTTAAAGCGTAAGGCCTGGCTGTAAGGTATGCTGGATTTGCAATGCCTAATGTGGCTGCTTTGAAAGTGTAAATACATGTCTGTCAGTCAGCTTGCGGTACACTTTAGTGCTTAATTTTGCATTATCGACACATACTGTGACATCGAGAAAGTTAATGGTCTCTGGTGAATTTGTGCGAAAAGGATATAGAAGGGTGAGCATTATTAAAGTCCGAAATAAAAGACAAAAGTTCCTCCTCTCCATGTGGCCAAATCATAATTATGTCATCAATAAATATTTTATAATAAAAAGGTTTTAGCGAACGACCCAGCAAGAATTTGTTCCCAAGAGATACCGTAAATATATTCGCATAGCTTGGCCCGATCTTAGTACCCATAGACGTACCACTCACTTAACACAATGCACTCCATTGAATTCAAAGTTGTTGTACTGAAGAATCATTTCAAGCAGTATAGCTATAGTTGAGCTATCAATGGACTTGTCGAGAGCGCAGCAATCGTACGCCTTATACCATTCAAGTGCGGTATGCTTGTGTAGAGAGACGCAACATCGAGAGTGACAAGAACAGCCTTGTTAGGTATAATGAGGTTGGTAATATCGGAAAGGAAGTCGTTAGTATCTCGCAGAAATGACTGGAACGTAGGGGGTATCAGGTTTATCAGGCTATCTACGTAACGCGACAAGTTTTCTGTCACGATACCTATACAGGAAACTATTGGGTGACCAGGATTATTGTGTTTATGGATTTTCGGCAACAAATAGAAACTACGAGCTGCCGCACTAAGAGGGATCAGAGAAGCTGCCTTATCATTTATTTTTTCTGCTTTATTAGTTTTCTTATTGTGCCGTCTAACGTCGCTTTATAATCCTCAGTCGGATCGCCCTCGAGTCGTTTGTGAAACAACCTATCATCAAGCAGACTGTTCGCTTCAGAGATATATTTGGTCGTGTCCTTGACAACGATAGCACCTTCTTAGTCCGCAGGTTTTATTGTGATGTCAGTGCGTTCGCCAAGGTTTGTTATAGCTTTTTATTTCTAGGGTCGATAGGTTTCGACGAATAGACTGGGGTTCATTATAAGCTTGAATGGTAACTCGCTGTACTGCTTTAATAAACATGTCCAAGTGTTTGTCACGTTGTGACCCCGGTGTCCAACGTTTAGCCGAAGGTAAAGTGGTTGGATTGTCGGCAGGAGTCGTCTGATCGAAGAAATATTCGCGTAGTCTCATATTTCGTGCGAAGTTGTCTAAATCCTTGTATAACTGAAATTCATTACAGTTACCACTTGCTGGACAGAAGCTTAAACCACGGGATAAAAGGCTGAGTTCTTCTTTAGATAAGATAGCGGTCGAAATATTAATAGTGTTGTCGGGTGCAGGTTTACATGTTCTTTCCTTGGCCGAAGATAGAGGCGTTGAGTTTCGAAGTTTTACACCATCTCTGAGCGACTTTTTGCATTTCTGCGCGTTAAGCTCGGAACATCTCTTTTGCTGATATGCTCTTAGGGACGATGATTCTTCAGGAGAAAGGCTAAACTGATCGAGTAGTTGGCGCTCCCTGTTTATCAGGGGTTTCAGGGAAGATCGATAATGGCTTAATACAATGTGTACCAGCTCAAGTGAGGCGTTCTTTAAAGTGTCAAGCCACTTCCTCGCGTAGCACTTCGATAGCTTTGATGTTGCTGGCTGGAGATAGAGACCTAAACCTCTAGGCGGAATGGAAGCCGCTGAATATGCTTCTAGAGTAGACACATGTAGCTCGTAACGGACACGTTTCTCGAAAGACTTCCTAATTATTTGAAACTGGTTAGAACACTTTGAACTCTCGATACTATTCGACTTCAGTCAATAATTTGGTTTTCTTTTTAAAACGTCTAAATATTTGCGTCGAAGTAGGAACCTGGAGCCCGTATGGGAAACTGCCGTCTTTCGTGGGTTTTGTGGAGCCGAGCTAGCTGATGTTCCTGGTGCGGATTTCAACCAGGAACATCCTGGTGCCGAATTCCTGGTTGAAATCCGCACCAGGAACATCAGCTAGCTCGGCTCCACAAAACCCACGTAAGACGGCAGTTTCCCATACGGACTCCAGGTCCATACTTCGACGCAAATATTTAGACGTTTTAAAAAGAAAACCAAATTATTGACTGAAGTCGAATAGTATTGAGAATTCAAAGTGTTCTAAGCAGTTTCAAATAATTAGGAAGTCTTTCGAGAAACGTGTCCGTTACGAGCTACAACCCAGGCAGCACGCCGCCGTTGGACCAATCTTGGACCAACATCGGCTAACATCGGCACCGACGTCGGGCCGACGTCGGAAGTGCAACTTCTTCCAATGTTGGGCCGACGTTCAAGCCAATGATGGGCCGACGTTCTGCCAATGTTTTAGCCAGTATGCAACCAACATTGGGCCGACGAAGGCCCATCGTATTGCCGACAAAGCTGCCAATGTTCGGCCAACATTGGGCCATATTTCAGCCAATCACATGCCATTTTTACGCCGATGTTTGCTGCACGACGAATATTGGCTACGGATGTACGACCGACATTGGACCAATCCAGGGCCACATTGCAGCCAATCAAATGCCGTTATTACACCGATGTTTCCTGCACGACGAATATTGGCTACTGATTGGCTTGCCATTACGTAAACATTATTAGTAGGGAATTTTTCTTACAGAAAGATTTAAACAATATGCCTCGATGACCCGCTCTTGTAGCTTTGCAGCCCTGTATACTTGGGGCAACAGAAAATTGAATGCTGAAAACTGAAAGCAGTTACTCGATCTATTTCATCTTTTATTTCTCATTCCCTTTGCTAACACTAGAAGTGTAGTTTATTTTTTTACCAATTTATCTTTTGCAATAGCGAGTGCTTTATTTGGTACTAGTATTTGGTACAGCAGATCGAAAAAAGTCGTTAGGAAGTAAATGCTGAAAGCGTATGTCCCCCACTTGCAATCCCCACATATATCCCCCACATGGTAATCGAGAATATTCATAGTTTAGAGCATTTTTTTTTGTAACTAAAACATGGTGATGGTGCTTCCGAATCAGCATAAGCTAGCCAAACAGTGCACCACCGACAGTCTGCAGACTATTTATTCTTTGTTTTTTTTATTTATTTGGTACAACAAAATATGTATACATTGAAAAATATATATACACAACTAAAAAAGGCCCGCTCTACTGCAGGTCAGGTTGCGTTGGGGGCACAGTGACAGTGGTGCTGTGAAGGCCCTGGCTGCTGTGGCTGGGCAGGAAGCCAGCTGCCGCGAGCAGCCGATAATCTGCACTCTGAGAGTGGGGATCATCGGGCTGCTCCACAACAAATGTTTCTCTGAAGCGCCGCTTCCTGCCCCCACAGCGATCACCAGACCCTGGCAGCCACCTCTTAATAAAGTTGAGGGCCTCCGCCTGGTCGCACCCTGCTTTTTGGCAGATGACATCTGCATACAAGAACAGAAATACCATAGTACACATGAAGCACTGCAGTACAGAGAATACACAAGGGTACACACACATAAAACAATGAACAAGTCTAACCTGTCACTAATCTACAGAGCCTCAGGTTCACAAAGGCCCTTTTCCCTTTTCTGCCATGAAGGCTGTACAGCACTTGCACGTCATGTGCCAATACAGCCTTCATGGCATTCACACCAATTTCTCGGAGGCCACGTCCCCCAATCTGCAGGAGGTGCTTGCGCTGTAAAAAAATGCAAGAAGCATAGCTAGGGTAAACGCAACAGCACATCGAAATGTTTTCATGATAAATATCTGCAAGAAGAGGAGTGAAAACAACAACTTGAATTTTTGGGCATCACAACATTTCATTGTTTTTTTACGCTAACTTCAACTCACTTGACCTAAAATGGTTTCCACATCAGCCCTCTCACACTCAGTGTGAGAACCTTTCAGAGTCCTTCCCTGAATGCAGTTTCGCTGTTATGAAATCAAATACAACACTGTTATAACCCTTAATAAATATTGATTCTAGTTATGAAATAGTATAATTACTTTGTACAGTGCTCAAATTCCAATACACGTTTCTTCGAGGTTACAATGTCTTTGCCTGAATGTTGACCAGGAGTAGCTTCTACAGGTGAAAAACAATAAAATATGTGGAATTCAAAAAGAAGCTTGGACAATTTTTTAATCAATGCATTGTAAGCAGAGCACAACAAGATAAATGAACATGATCAAGGCGTACTAAGAGGCAACCTTAGAGCGACCAAATCTTGGTCATAGATGAAACTGATAGAAAAATAAAAGTCGCACTAGATGGTCGCACCATTTGCTGTTTATATTTTTTTGTGATAGCCAACAAACAGGCATGTCGCTGTAGAAATCTCATCACAATAAACAAGGGTGCATTTTTCTTCACACTGCGAAATTGGGTGCATGTTAGATTTTTAAAAAAGTAAGAAATCGGCTAACACAAGGCAGGGTGAACTGTAGCTCAAAGTAGAGAGAGCCGCACCGGACAGGAAATAGGGTGATAAATGAACAAAATTACTGAATGTCTGTTTTAAGCAGGCTATTGCTAGTCACTGCCCATCAAACACACCATGCCGCCTACATCGTCTGCTAGCTTAGCACAGTTCACTCGGACTTCACAGACTATAGTAAATACAGTCGAATCTCATTAATTCCAACACACTTAATTTGAACTGACACTGTGGTCCTATCAAAGCTATACCGCGCTCCGAAAATGCTCTCAGCACCCCGCCCAATCCTGCGGTGGCACTTCAGACACCTCATCGCTGTGCTTGAAGAAGAAAATGAAGAAAAGGAAAGAAAATACTGCGGTGGAATGTTTGCCAAATGCCAATCTGCGACATTCCTGGGCCACGCTTCGGCTTTTTCCCTCCCTGCCACGTAGAGACCCTTCTCCACTTAACACTGCGCATGAAGAGAAAGAGGGGAAAAAAAGCTGTCGCAGAGAGTTGGCTCTCTCATGCCGATCTGCAACGCGCCGGTGTCACGCTTCCCTGTTTTTCGTTCCTGCTATGTAGAGACTCTTCTCCTTTCAACACCGCGCATGAAGAGAGAAAAAAAAAGCTGCCGCGGAGTGTTTCTCTCTCGAATGCCGATCTGCTTTTCTCCAGGTGGAGACGCTCCTCCATTCTCATCATGTGCTGGCCACGCTCCGGCTGCAGCGCAGATGGTAACAGCGGAAACACAGTTGTTTTCGAAGAGTGTCAGCACTGGACATTGCCACGCGCAACTTCTTTTGCCAGGAGAATACTGAAGCCGAAGTACAAATGCTTTGCAAACTGCACGCAAAACTTGTTGACTCGTTGTAAGGCCAACGTGTACAGACATGTATTGACTACTTTAATTAATGACGGATGTCCTGTAATTTGATTTGTGGGGTTTAACGTCCCAAAACCAAGCTATGATTATGAGAGACGCCGTAGTGGAGGGCTCCGGAAATTTTGACCACCTGGGGTTCTTTAACGTGCACCCAAATCTGAGCACACGGGCCTACAACATTTCCGCCTCCATCGGAAATGCAGCCGCCGCAGCCGGGATTCGAACCCGCGCCCTGCGGGTCAGCAGCCGAGTACCTTAGCCACTAGACCACCGCGGCGGGGCTGTCCTGTAATTTGTGAATAAAACTCCATGCAAATGCATCACTGCATGGTGAGCCCTCCGCTCGTTTACCGTATTTACTCAATTCTACCGCGCCCTCGATTGTAACGCGCCCCCGATTTCCACGACAAAAAAAAAAAAAAACCTAAGACATCGGTTGCAACGCGCACCCTTTTTTCTCGTTGGCCCGCTTGATCACACCACTCGCGAAAACGACTCTTTTTGACAGCGTCTTCCGTTTAAATATGAAGTACGGGGGAAGCTTATGCCTATCTGACGTGCAACAGAGCATTGCTGTCACTGTAGTTTTACCGTGGCCCGATGTCAGTACACAAACTTGCTTCTCCTAGACGGTTGTGGTGCCAGGCATGTCGAAGTAAAGAGGCGTGTGATCGGCATTCCCGATTTGCCCAAGCAGGTAGCCGTTGTTGTGCCGCAAGTTTAGGAGGAACCTCTGAAGACTCTGAAGCTTTTCTTCGTACTCCTCCGGCAACTTATGGCATATGCCCGTTGGCCTTCGGAGGGAAAAGCCTTTTCTCTTCATAAAGTTCGTTAGCCAGCACCTGCTCGCTTTAAAATGGCTCTGCATTAGCCCTTTTTCTAAGGCTAACTGCATAGCCTGCACTTGGAGCAGTTCTGTCGTCACGGGCCGCTGTGCCGCTCACTGCTTAATCCCATACTCGCCGAGCAGCTCTTCAATTTGTGGAAACCGACCCTGCTGTCGTCCACTGAAGCCTTTGCGTGAATCTTTGCTGTCGACAATATTCTGCTTTTGTTTCCGCCAGTCCCGCACGCACGTTTCGGGAACTTCGAATGACCGCGATGCGGCCCGATTTCTGTCCGTTCCGGCACACGCGACGACTTTTCTTTTAGAAGCAGCATTGTGGTGCACTCGTCGAGTTTTTGGAGTCGGCCCTGCCATGCCGTCGATGCTAATGTACTACAAGATGACGAACTCCTCAGCACACGTATGAAGTGCCGCGCATGGGAAACACATAGGCAGAAATGACCGACGCGCCATGCCGACGCACGTAGGGGGCGGCCATTTTGTAAGTGGCGATGGCAATAGAATGACCATATTCATTTTTTTTTTCGTACTCGATTCTAACGCACATGCGATTTATGAACTCTCTTAATCGGAAAAAAGGTGCGTGTTAGATTCAAGTAATTACGGTAACTTTCATTATTTTGAACTTCTTTTAATTTGAACAAATTTTCTGGCCTCTTTGAGTACGAATTATTCATATCCGACTGTAGTACAGTGGCTCATGAGATAACCTGACTAGTTTGTTTCCCGAAACACAGTATCTTAAAGTAGTACTAAATTTCTGCATGTTACATAGGCATATTAAAAATCAAGAAATATACACCAAAGCCACAGCCACAGCTTTACTCTGCACAGCTGCCTCTGCTGCCTCCACTTCTCCAATTGTACCAGCAGGCAGCCGGGGAAGGTCAGAGGGGCGCTGTGCTGGCTGGGCGTGCTGAGGCACGGACAAGAGCCGTACCTCGTGCTTCAGCTGTCGCACCTCCTGCACAACCTCTCTTTGTTGCTGCCGGATGCCAAGTTGGATCCGCAGGATCCGTAGCAATAGAGCTGAAACATACAAGAGTACATACATACCATATTTACTCGCACAATTTGCATCCTCACATAATTTGCTCACCAGTATAATTAGCCAGCCTGCTTTACTACAAGAAACTTTTTGCTCGCATACTTTGCCCTCCCCAACCAGCCCGAGCCACCTTGCCAGCACACACACAGACACATTTGACTTCATGATGCTCTGATCAGGCACATCTCTTGTCGAGCAGGCGAGTGCAGTCTTACACAAAATGGACTGAGTGCAAGGTACCTTCTTCCATGAACTTTTATGTTTTCCCTAGAATATCGAACTTGAAAACCGAAACCTGTTTATGTTTAGTCCGAAATGCCTAAAGGTTTGCCTCCTATCTTCCCACCTCTTCCACGGCAAGAATGTATTCCCGAGACACAGCACAGATGTTGAACGCGTGCAAGGACCTGTCACATCAACTAGATGAGGCAGGTTTTCGCACTATTTTTTTTTTCGGTTTCACCATCTGGCCATTGCGTTTTTACCGTTCCTTGTGATAGGCTACAATAATTATATACGAGGCAGATTGCTGTTATAAAGCTTACCGGAGAAAACTGAAACCGTGCTACCGCTAAGCACATCAGCGTGGAGTTCTTCGACATGCAATATTCAGTATGGGAGCCAGCAGAAGAGTGCGTTGAATAAGACTTAGCATAGAAGCTTGGGTGTGTTGGTTAGATATCGGAGGGAACACAATGCAATAGAAGACTGGGAGAAGGAATGGACACACACACACATGAAGGGCGACACACACAGCGCTGTGTTGGCATCGCGCTTCCTTGTCTGCATCTTACTTTACGTTGGGTTCCCGACAATTATTGGAGAGTACTTATGTTCTCTGGTATAACCCTGTCATGGGAACTGGTTTTTGTGAGCACTGTTCGGAAGAACTTCAAGAAAATGGGGGCATTTGAACAGGCTTAGCAAACAAATGACAATCCGCTTTGAGACAGCTGTGACAGCGCCTGCAACATATATTCCCAGTTGAGCTTTTAGGCCAGCGATTCTTACTAGCTTCGCACATGACCAGATTGACAAAAAAAGTACACATAATACGCGAGTATATACCGCATTTGACTCTGTAGCTTTGATGAACCAGGCAGATACACAAATTTATCCAAAACTCCATTGATTCTGTTGCAAAATTATTCAACAAACAAATTACGATGTTATCCATGTTACTATATGATTGTGGCACTTCACCATTGCAGCTTTCCAGGAGGCACACATAGTGCAGCACCACTCGCAGTTAATTGTATGTAGTAGGTTGCTCACAGCAACTGACTGCATGCAATGGTGAACACCTTGCATGCTTGCACCGCTGTTTCAGCATGCTGGCTGCTTCCCATACGGCTATCAATTGATGTTCACAAAACTGGGAAGATGAAGAAAGACTACACAGTGCCCTCTGGCCACCCTATACTCCAAACCTCCAGCCAACAAACAAACAAAAGAAACAGAAGTATGCAAATGAATATTATTCCCAATGCAGCTGGAATGGAGTGTAGTTCTCACCAATTCTGTGTGTTAAGTCAATATGGAGTGAGTTAACTCCATAAAGTAGCTTTTCTCATAACAGTGTTCACTCTATTGTAACACAAGAAGTGACTTCATAGCATCTAGAAGGAAAAATAGAATCTTCAGTATTTGATAGAAATGTGAGGCTCTACCTTAAAACAACAATAATCTGGAAAAAGAACTCATTACATTCGAAAAAAAAAAGGTAGCACAGTTGATCCCCTTTACAAGAGACACTGATGTAATAGACAAACGGGGATAAGAGGCACCAGTGTGCAGGCTGACATTTGGCCCATCATGCATCAGGCACTCCGTAGATGCGCCTGTGCAGCCGGGAGCCCTGCAGTCAAGCATGCTGAGCAAGACTGTTGACCACTGTACAATGACACATTGCCACAAAATTTCGAAACTTCATTTCACAGACTTCTGCAAAAGCTTCTTACACTCTTGCATAATTTTTGCACAAGCTTCTCTCATTCTTGTGTGATTTTCGTCAGAACATATAAATGTTGGAAGTTGTATGTTCCCAAAAACATGCACAATACAAATAGCATACATTAAAGTCTATCACTTAATACGTGCATAGTGTAACAATGAAAGGAAGCTCACGCATGGTTTGCTCCGAGCCTTCCCCGTGCGGTGCCTCCTTGAGCCTTGGAGAGCACTGTACAGCTAGAGCAAAGTAGCATCAATCCAGTGTTAATGGCAGGTTAACAAGACAACAAAACTAACCCCCATATTCATAAACACTCCCCGACTCGACTTTCGCCCTTCATTTGACAGAGTTGAGCCCTGTGCCGCTGCTCGTTTGAAAGCGACGCTGCGCTACTCGAGTATCACAGCAGATTAATGCTGACATGCAGCAATTTTCTCTGCTTAGAGACGGCGCTCCCATCAGCCATCTCAAGTGAAGGTGAAGCGTTGAGTGGAGGGACGTTCTAGAATACGGGGGTAAGATTGGTTGCAAGAACACTACAATAGACACACTTAATTTTTACACTTCATCTATATTGTACAGCTACACACATTCTGCATCCTTATAATGCAACATATACATACAGGCTTATAAAGTAAACACTGTAGGCTGCTCAAATAACACCTACACAAAAAATTTACACAAAAGTGGCCATGCGCAAAGTACTTTTATTTGAAACTCACAAAACTTTTGTGGTGATGGAGATTAAATAAGACAGGTTACGCTTGGAGGCACATGAGACCTTCGCAGCTTTCATAAAGTACAAAAAACAATATGGTATGTGTGTGTGTATGTACGCATGAAGCTTCAGCCTTTACATACGGTTTCTTGAAAGAATCGACTATGAATTTTATGGCACCTGTGTCCTTCAGCGCAATTGAAAGCCTGCTGATCAGTGTGTGCAATTGTGGAATAGTTACATGGAAAATGGCGAGAAACACCTAAAATCAAATTTTTCTAGCTAGGAAATATGCAGCTGTGTATACACAACACATGCTGCAAACAGTGGGAGGTGACCACAAGAATGATTTGAGTGTAAGCGGCAGTATTCCACATTCATGCACCCCGCCATTTTCAACTGTTGCCCAAAAGCAGCACCACTTCAGCGTGCTACTTTTTTTTTTACATCATAAACAGCACGGAATACAGCGGGGATGAAAACAACATATGCAATTAAATTTTGAGCACTATTTATGGTGCGCATGATTGATTGATATGTGGGGTTTAACGTCCCAAAACCACTATATGATTATGATAGACGCCGTAGTGGAGGGCTCCGGAAATTTAGACCACCTGGGGTTCTTTAACGTGCACCTAAATCTGAGCACACGGGCCTACAACATTCCCGCCTCCATCGGAAATGCAGCCGCCGCAGCCGGGATTCGAACCCACGCCCTGCGGGTCAACAGCCGAGTACCTTAGCCACTAGACCACCGCGGCGGGGATGGTGCGCATGAAAAAAAAATATATATATAGGCCTTTGTACAACGACGAATGCATAATTTGCCTTCACGGACCTTCTGTTAGGCTGCACCACATACAGATTTTTTGTGGCTTTCAAAAGAGATTTGAAAAAAAAAAATAATAATAACAGTGTTTACTCTCGTCATGAGCGCACTCACTAAGTCACCCTCATTTCAGTCGCCAAAATTTTGAATTTTTTTTTTCTTCCACATATTAAACACACACCTTAAGTTCATCCGCTGAAGTCCCACGGGCTCCCCCCCCCCCCCCCTTGCCGCCTTCGCTGGCTGCCACGTGCCATTTTATTTTTGTTTCTATTTGTTCACGGAACGTCCCCTGTCTTTTTTAATTATCTCTTGTAACATATGTGGCATTATCTTGTTCCCGAGGTGCCACAGGTGCTCTGCTATGTAGATGCACCATTAAACTAGTATTTTTGATCAACTGTGCATTTCTGATGTTTACCTTGCAAGTACGTAAAACTGGCATGCTTCTTGATCTACGATACACATGTGGCTTGTCTCACTTTGAAGGAAAAGTTAGCATACAATGGTGTAAATGCTTAGAATTTGAAATATTGAGGCAGCAGCACACCGGAGATGATCATATGGTAAAGAAACAAGTGCTGCCTTATCCGTCAATAAATTTTGCGAGCTAAAAAAAGTACAAAAGCACAGCGAGGCTATGATGTGGTTCAACCTGTGGATTCGCTTCATTTATCACGCCATATGATGAAGCTTCCTTTGGTAAAACTGCTCAGATAAGAAAAAAAGTTTGCTGTCCAATACAGCAACTATACAAAGTGTGCACGTGCATCTCCCAGCGCCTTTTCGTCACTTCCGAAATGCGCCACCAACATGCCCGGGCACCAACCGAATCTATTGCCTACAACTGCCACGTTGTCTCCTCAAGCACGCTTGCACCCGTTTAGTTTTGCCTCACGATGCAAGTTTGAGAAATTATGAGCTGCTAGTGAGGCAAGTTGATTTAGTAATCCACGCAGAGGGAGCAGAGCTTAGGGTGTTTCTTCGCTGAAACTTATAACCTGAAATTGAGAACGCACATTGCGATTTACCTAAAAGTACCAGCGTATTTGGCTGGTGCAGATTAACAAAAGCTACTTGAAGAAACTTTGCAATATTTGCATCTTCAGGTGCAACTTCATTACGGGTGAGTGCCATAGCCAAGTATTTACCTGCAAACAGATATAGCTTACCAAGATACTGTACATACAAACTTGTCCGCAGTTAAAATCATGATGGCGAGGAAGGCGGTTAAAATCGTGAGGGCGATCGCGGAGATTTGGTATTGCATTGAAACAAACTATAAAGAATGGGAAACAATATTAGTTCACTTTGAAGTATAGCCGATCGGTTCAAGTTGGGCGTCAGGATTTTTTTTATTAGTCAATTAATTCTATACACGGTCTCTATCATGTTCAGTGACTCCACTGTACATTAGCGTACAACAAAAGCAAAATACAAAGTGAAAAGTGTGTTAAAGCATACGCGAAAAATAAAGTGATGACTGGCATTACTGCGGCACACACCACGCAAAGTCGCTATCTGCCTTGTATAATATTTTCCTCGACTATTTCCGCAAATTGCAATCAAAGAGGCTCAAGCTCAACATCAGCACTGTTTAAAACACTTGGGGGGGGGGGGGGCATTGCTACTTTGGTGGCATAGGCCGTGACAATATATTCATAATATTATATCTCTTGTAAACTTGCCTAGCTCTGCACGACTAGTTTTCGATGGGAGCAGCTGCGCTTCGCACATCCACTCTTAAAATTGCGGCTCGTGAGATTTTGAGCTTTCACTTGTTTTTGGGCCAGGCAATTTGTAGTAAAAGCAAGATAATAAACCCTCATAGGTTGTGGCGGGCAGCCGGTGTACGCCGTGGCTGGTATATGTGTCGCACATCTTGATTATCTGGTCTTGTATCGAGTGAACGAGCGAGGCCTTCCTAATCCAATGAGCTCGTTAAAGTAAGACAACAAAAAACCACAATGCTTCCATATCGTTCACAGCAACAGATGACGAGCCCCCAACAAACCGCACTGCAGCACGTGAACTGCCATAGGTACCCAGGGAGTTACCCGGGCATGGCGGGAGAGGGCGACAACGGCAGAAGTGACATCACAAGAACACTATGTATAAAGGGGACATTTAAAGACCTTTTTCC
Source organism: Rhipicephalus microplus (assembly GCF_043290135.1). Taxonomy (NCBI): domain Eukaryota; kingdom Metazoa; phylum Arthropoda; class Arachnida; order Ixodida; family Ixodidae; genus Rhipicephalus; species Rhipicephalus microplus. The sequence goes on along the minus strand of NC_134700.1, from coordinate 118,299,696 downwards.
CATTTTTAAACTTCGTGCACTGTTCTGTCACAATTTATAGCTCAGAATAGTTGTATTTTGAAAAGAGCACTAATTTATAAGCCCAATGGTTCAAGGATAGGTGCATTTAGGGGGCCCATTCTACGTTTTACTTATGCCCTTCAAGAACTTGCTTACAGGGCCAAAGTCCTGTTTCAGAAAGAACACGCTAGTGCGTGGCCAGCAGTCCGTCAAGCATTAGTGCTGGTGAGATTTGGAAATGCAGCGCATGAGCATCCTCATCTGCTACTTCTCTGCTCATGCTCTCGGGGCTTACTTGCGAGGCACGGTCCTTCACACTTTTCATTTTCACACAGTAAATCAACTGATACCAACTCTGCCTTCCATTATTTAATAAACCAATATTTCATGGTCACGAGGACGAGCTTAAAATGTTTGCTACATCAGACCTGAACAGCATTTTGAGTCATCGAAACTTGCTAGTTGCAGCGAGCATTATGCGAAAAATATTATGTGCTTTACGGTGACAACTTGTAAAACACTGCAGCAACGATTAAAATCATGCATTTTTTGTGCTCACAGGAAATCCCTGAAGCAGGAGGCACTGGGCTAGATAAATTGCGCAGCTAAAATACGGATGCGCTTTCCAATGCTGTCATGCATACAGGCGGAAAAATGGCAGACAAAACTGGGCGCACCCCGATTCTATGCGCATGCGTCCCATTCACAAGCCTCGCTGCCAGTTAGCACCACATGGCTCACTGTCCATGAGCTCGCTTGTTTCCTGTAACAGTGGACCATACGGTACACCTATTTAAAAACGAGGATAGAATGTATATAATGCAGCATCTGATGAAGCCATGACGATGTGTTGCTGATGAAATCTGGAACTCTAGTTAGTACCCTTATTGTTAACCAGCCGACCGACTAGCAAAAAGATTTGCGACTGAAATGATGGCATCTACACCTGCCCTTAAAGGGACACTGAACAAAGTTTTTGCCGCCGAGATTTTCAGCCAAAGCAAAAGATTGGGCCATGAAATTCATAGACAATAATAATTTTAAGCAGAAACTACGAAAACATACTGAATTTAATGAGCCTTTTACAAAATGCCGCGTCTAGCTCTTAGACACGGCGTTTTCTAAAAGGTCGCGACATTTATTTTTCAAGTGTTTTTTTTTTGTTATTCAAGACAAATCTACGGTGCATTGTTCACAGAAAACAAAATTGCCTCGGTAAGAATTCTTTGCGAGCAGCTTACTAATTTTAAGGCAGGCGCGTTGATTCGTGAACTGAAGGATGCGAGTGATCGATCTTGCCTGCTAGTGGCTAGGCGACAAAGGCTTTACCTCATGTCCTGGTGTAGCTAAGTCACGCAAATGGAGCAGAAAATGTGCATTATAATTTATTTCACCTAAATATCACACGTATGTGACTTATTGCCGGTGACAGGTGATCAGGATGAAGTCGACAAGTTGCAAATCTGAACAAGAATTCACTCGAATGAAAAACCAACCTATACTCACGTCCACGGTGAAGTCGAACACGTCGTCCGTCAATGTTGTCGCTGATGCCCGAAGGAAAAGAGAAGAGGACAAGCGACGGGGTCGTCTCTTTCTATAAAGTCGGCGGAACTGCCAGAACGGCCAACACAAAAGGCATCGGGTTGACATTCCTCCATCTGGGCATCCGTCGCTCCACCCGGGCATGCAGCTGCTACTGGTTCTACTACTATCCTCTTCCCCGTGCCTCTTCCCGACATTGCAGTGTTGCTGCCATACTCGCGAACATTTTTAAATTAAAGCACGCAATCATGTATTATCGTGCGCCATACTAAACTTAAAAACAGTGCGCCGGTACATGAGATGACGAAGCGCGGTCCACGCCATCACAAGAGCAATTAGAGAAATGAAACAAAGAAAACAAAAATGTATAAAATATTTTGTCTCAATACGATCCGCAATCCAGTTTTCTGCAGCGGCTTTTGGCTCTGTATGAACGGCCAAGCCAGTGCCAAGCCAAGCTTGCGTCCCTGATCAGCTGTTTGTTTCCATCGAGAATTCAACAGTGAACTGGCAATTTGTTTAGATGATATTGCTTAAGGGCTTGAAATTAAATATTTCTCTACGTACTACTGCTGTACTTTTCCTCTTTGTTTCCTGATCACAGTGATGAGATTGAGGAGGTTACAATTTAGAAAACAGCAAGTGCAGCTCAAGCATTGCTAGTATCGCTGTTTCGGTAATAAAATGTTACAAAGATTTTGCCCCGCGACCTGCTTGCCGTGTTCGAGCACCCAGTAGAAATTTACGGTGCCGCGTTTGAAAGAGTTGAATAAAATTGCAACATTACGAAAGAAAGGCTCTGAAGCAACATCGCATTTTATCAGGCCTACACCTCCCACACCTAGACGAGTAAAACTCGTCGATATTATCTTGCAAAGCTGTGTATAATATTTCAAACACATTCTTTAGCCCACGATGAATTGTTCTCTCGTGTGGCTTCTCCATTTGGTACTATCATGTTAACTTACAAAGGCAACTTTCCATATTTAGTCTCTTTAGATGTTGCAAAAGCTTGACACGTGGTGTGTATGCCATACTGATAATTCTCCTCGTAACCTGGGTCCGCCTCTTTAAACAGCGTCGCATTTTATTGTTCGCAATTGTGTTTAATTTATACTGTAAGCGAGCTGTGTGATTTCATCAATATTCACGAGTGTTCCCTGACTATACAAACACGTGCGTCTTATTTGGTGCGGTGCACGTTTGTATGTAGCAAAAAATGTCATTTCGTCAGCGTGTGTCTGCATACACTTGCATGCCCTGCAGTACGTGTACATAATTAATGCAGTAAGGACTGCAATGCATAGCCTTGCATGGGACATATATTCCATGCAACCTCAGAGAAATGTTGTTTGTTATGAGCCTACTGTTTATCATTACATTTTTTTTTTCGTTAAAGTTTCATCTCCATATAAAGCAGCTGTATACAGGCACGAGCTTCAGCAGCTTCCTCGTTGTTCCATTTTAAATAAAAACACCAGGCCTATCCGAATCAATGATCTGTTTGCTATCATTAATGTTATGTGTTCTACGATGTACACAAGGACAGTAGTATACAAAAAATAGGGAGGGAATTGAATGTCCTGCCTGCATGGCTGCGCCGTTTCACAAGATCAGGCGCTGCGCTGTGAAGCTTCCTACCGGCCTGCAGAAATTCAAGGGAGCGTACAATAGCGTGGTTCAAGAGGACTTGTGGGGAATACTTGACACACTGGGTGTAAAAGATGGAGTCACTAATCGTTTAACGGAAATCTATAAAACTAACAAGGTAGCTAAAGTGAGAAAAACAGGTATCCAAGCCCACAGTGGTGAAACGTGGACTTAGGCAGGCGTGCCCACTGTCACCCTTCTTATTCATGATGTACCTACAAGGATTAAAGGCAAGGGGACTTGGCTTCAACCTCTCTTTAGTCAAACAAGGAAAACTCATTGATCAGGCACTACCAGCATTAACCTGCGCAGATGATATAGTGCTAATGGCCGACAACAAGGAAGATTTGCAGAGGTGGATGGACATCTGCGGTAATGAGGGAGATAGGTTAGATTTTAGATTCAGTTAGGAAAAATCAGTAGTCATGATTTTTAATGATAACAAAGGTAGTGAGCTTAGAACACAGGAAGTCACGCTAGAGATAACAGATAAATACAAATAACTGGGCATATGGATAAGCAATGGGACCGAGTACCTGAGGGAACACGAAATATGCGTGACGACTAAAGATAACAGGAATGCAGCAGTGATGAAAAATAGGGCACTGTGGAATTACAATAGGTATAATGTTGTGAGAGGAATATGGAAAGGGGTCATGGTTCCTGGGCTGACGTTCGGCAATGCGGTCTTGTGCATGAGGTCAGAAGTTCAAGCAAGATTAGAAATTAGGCAACGTGAAATATGTAGGCTTGCTTTAGGAGCTCACGGGAATACACCAAACCAGGGAGTGCAAGGTGGTATGGGATGGACATCATTTGATGGCAGGGAAGCTAGCAGCAAGATAAAATTTGAGAAGCAATTGAGAGAAATGGGGGAGGAGCGTTGGGCTATGAAGGTTTTCAGCTATTTGTACATGAAGAATGTCAATACAAAATGGAGGAAGCGAACCAGGAAATTGACTGGTAAATACTTAGAAAGCAGCAGGTGGCCAAACCAGAAAGAACTATCGGTTAAAAAGGAACTGCAGGAAACGGAGACTGACATGTGGAGAATTGGCATGATTAAGAAGTCCGCACTAGAGATCTATCGAACTTTTAAGCAGGAAATTGCCAAAGAAAGAATCTATGATAATACTCAGGGTAGTTCTCTACTGTTTGAGGCCAGGACGGGAGTATTGCGAACCAAGACATATCGGGCCAAATATGAAGAGGTGGACACAATATGCAGTGCGTGCGAAGAGAAAGAAAAAACTGCCGAACACTTGACAATGCTCTGTAAAGGGCTTCACCTTATAGTTCAAGATGATGGCGCAGAGTTTTTTAAAGCACTGGTGTTTAGGACAGGGAGGGCAAAATAGACTTTAAGCGGGTAGACTTAACTAGAAGGAGGTTATCTGATTGGTGGCTAAAGACAAGGCACGATTGAAAATTAAACCCTTCACTTCAAAGTACCCGTCCAACTTTACTATTTAAAGGGGAAAAAAAATCTAGTGGTTAGTTCACTAAGCATTACGGCTAGGTGACGTTAGCCGCCGCCCGATCTAAAGGGTACAGCCACATCCATCCATCTATCCAGCCAAGAATATGCTCTCTGGCTTGTTGCTCCAGGCCTAGTCAGGTAGATTTTCTGGCCTCACCGTTGAATTGTTTGCTCGGGTTGTGGCTTGCAAACATTGCGGTTTTGGGCTTCGTATCATCTTGTTCCGTCATCATGTCCTCCAAGTGGAGGACATGTCGCAGTGTGAGGAGGGAGTACGACAAGGCGCTGATAGAATGAGCTATCAGTCTTACCAGGCAGGCGGTTGAGAGCGCACCGAGGCAGCTGACGCACACCAGCAGTATCCGCTTCCTGTATAATACAGGCTAGGGAATTATAGAAACACAGAGCAGAAATCAACTCTTGTGCCTCTCTCATGCACTCACAAGGCGGAACCTGCTTCGAACACTGAGGACCGAGCTAAGCAACACCATGCGTGACGATAAATCATGGTCTCCTATTGCAATAATGATTAAGGCACGCATGCAACTTAAACCATTGTCACGCAAGATGAATTCACAACACCATCGAAGTGAACCCAAGGCACGTGCTGATTATTATGTACGGTACTAGCACTAAATTCATGCAGACGTTTAGTTGGCGCCGCAGTAGGCCTAGTTGAAGGAATGGCCACAGCTATTGCTGTGATGGAGAACGGGCTCATTAACATCTTCATGTAGATTAAAAGGGCTTAACCCGAAATGGCTGGGAGTGTCACGCTATCCCTAGCAGTGGCACATGCAGTTGCATATTTAACGATTACAGAAATGGCGTACCGATTTCCAAAGCACCTAACAATACTTCCGTCAAGGCGTAGCACCAAACACTTTATCGCACATTTCGGCAAACATTCCTTTTTCTCCCAATCTGGTGGCTAGGCATGACTACGCCCAAGAATAAGCATGTTATTATGTATGTTGGAGGTATTTTCATCTGATCCCTGAAAAATTATTTCCCTAAACCCATGGAAAAAAGAGAAAATGGAATTCGCACCTGTCATCATATTGCACCCCATCACAGGAATGGGATCAGATTGGCCTGGCGCTCAATACTCCCTTACGCTTAATCAGAGCTCGGTCTGGCACCAGCTCCAGACAAAACCATTTATAATCTCCTGTCTGGTACATCTGTTTTACTCTGCTCTTTCTCAACCAGAGTGCACCATGTACCTGTGGTTCACCCCTGGTGGATCTTTTTCACTGTTTGTGAATTGCACACAAAGCCCTTACTGGTAGATCCTATTCCCAATTCTTCACTATTCTCATGGGAGGCCACTCTTTGGGCAGCTTACATCACGACATGTGCGTGTCATGATGTCAGTGCCGTCTTTTTCAGAGTCGGCGCCGTCTTTTCTTTCTCTTTTCCTCCTTCCCTGTCCTGTGTTTCTGGTGTTGCGCTGCAAACAAGTGAAGATGTTAAAGAACACCAGATGTTCAAAATTTGCTTCTCATTAATATATCGTGGTTTTGGGAATTAAAACCCCAGATATATTGAAAGAAGATGCAAGAAAAGGGAAGGATGATATTGGAAACTGGCAAAAAAAGGATGACAGACTTCTTAAGCTATGCTGCCATTGAGATTTTCAGCTGTTCACGCAATTCTCACACGTGGCTTTGATGCAGCTATGCACATATCACACAAGCATGCTGACTGTACAGTTAGTATAACTGCAACCTTCATGTACCCAGCCTTCATGTACCCTCTATGACATTTCAGAACATCTGAGTCAGTGTTAGCATCAAGTTATGTTCTTCATGCTGGGGAACCAGTGTGATGAGTTACCATTTCTACAGAATGAAGCCCTGTCTACCTGGAACAAGCTGCAAGATATATAACTAAATGGCCCTTTTCAGGGCCAGTCAATCTCTGTCCGGCTTGGATGCACCAACTGATTCCCTTTATCATCAACCCTCAATAAAACTAGCAAATGTTTGTACTTGTGCAAGCAGTGTCATTCAATATCTTAGGAAATGCTTGTGAAGCAATTTCAAGGAGAATCGTTTTTTTGATCTCATAGTGAGGCATTAGGAACACCTTAGTCACACCAAATGCCATTATTCAATGAGAGGAACAAGAGAAATATTTCACTGGGAACTATGAAGTAAACAAAAAAACAAATGTTTTCAGATACTGCGAGATCATTTCATAAAAAAGCTCAGAAGTTGCTATGTGTGACCACATTTAATCTGTGCAAGCATCGTGTGGTTACAAAATTCTGTACCAAACATAGGTTCAGCTTTCTGGGATTGACCGTGCTGCACAAGCTAGCTCAGTGCATGCACTTCTGTACCCTGTCAGAGAATATTTTTACCACCAGTATGTTGTAACGTGAAGTGAAATGGTGATTGCATACTAGGGCACGTCTTGCAGGACCCCAATAAAGTTGTTTCACTTGATCGGTTGGTGTGCTGTAAGCAGAACATTTCCAAGAAAAATCGTATAGTTTGGAGGAGGACTTAAGCAAGGAAAGGTGTAGATAAAACACTGGATTCACTGGCATTATCCTCACCAAGTATAACATTGTTTTTCTGGTGAAGCTTTGTGTCTGAACAGCGAGCAGGATAAGCTGGTAAAAACATGCAAAATGGGAAGTCTAGCACAGCAATCTGTGCAGTACTGCTCATTTCATGGAGCATTAATTTCACAGGCTTAGCTCATTGTTAGCGTTAAGCCTATATTATGTCCACTGCAGGGTGGAAGCCCAATCAATGTTCTGTGTCCTGTATGAGCCAATTTCATATTATGGCTGATCATTTCTTGATCTCATTGGAACTAATCACCTGCCACCCTCTGCTACATTTCGTGTGTCCTAATATAAATTAATTGACATTACTGACCTGTCATCCATCTTTTTATCTCATTCCCAACTAATGCATTCATTTTTGATAAACTCTGCTTTCTTCCCATGTCTTAATATTATGCTAGCCTTTTTTCATTTTTCTGAAACATTATCTTTGCTCAGAAGCTAGAAGTTATCAGAAAGAACATAACGACATTCTACCTCCTGAGCATATGGCATCATCAATACAAAAATGTAATAAAAGGGAGAAAACATCCTATCTATATAAGAGGCCCTAAAATACTGCAGGAGGCAACAAATAAACTGGTATTTGTATAAAGGCAGTGACAAAAACTTTGACTACTGTCACTTATTCTGATTCTTGGGACATCTTTTTTAGTACATCATAACACATAATTACACATATACACAATATACACAGAGGAATTGCCACCACGTGCATTGAGGCCACCCTTCAGAAGTCATGTGAGCACAAGGATGAGGTAAGCCTTAAAAACCAGATTAAAAGACTAAAGGATGCTGGATATCCCAACAGCACCATCACACCCGTGTGCTAAACCCTCCTGCAGAAAGTCAAGTTAAACAAAACAGGGCCAAAATAAAAACAGAATGACCAAAGATCTTTGCATGCTATACCGTACGTACATAAGGTGTTTCACAATATAAAGAAAATAGCGAGCCGATATGATTTTATCTTGTTATTTGCCATCCCTTGCAAGTTTTCAAAAGTGTGTGTACTAAAAAGCAACAGGAATAGCCATTATTTCACCATTCGTCACGAGAATAGGTATACTGAATGCTAATATAATGTTGTGTATGAGATACTATTGACACGTGGAAACGTAAACATAAGACAAACTGGACAATGCCCCAATGTTTGAGCAAGACAGCATGCTTAAAATGTTAAGAATGGCTATGGTAGTCGCATGGCCATACACTGTAAAGAATGTAAGTGCAGTTCTATGTTTCATAAAACACTGTTTTTGAAAAAAGCAAGAACAAGAAATGAAAGAGAGACTGTGAAAGCATTTTCTTGTCAGGAAGGCCATGGATCAGTGCATTAGTATACCTTCACTCATCCATTCAGAGAGAGAGTATTCTTTTCTCAGTTAAGATTATATTATCATGGTCTCACATGTGTCGTTGTGCATGAGCACTGTTCTTGTACTCTGTAAAAAAGTGGGCGTAGTACCTTCAATAAAATTTAGTTGGCAGTCAGCGCTCTTTCCTGTCCTTTTTGTCTCTTCCTGAACTTCTCTCACTGTTACTAGAACACAACCACGATGAACCAACTTGCCCAGATTAAGCTATTGTTGACGAAAAGTCAGAGCATGAAAATACTTCAGGGGCTCAGAACCTCCTCACTACCCGTCTAGTTACGGCCCTGGTCTATGTGTTCCGAGAGTGAAGCACTAGTGGAGCTATCTAACTACCTAACGGTGAGGAGGGTTTGTGTATACTCGAGCTTGTTTCATGACATGGTGAGAGGTGGCAGGTTGTTGAAATAATATGCTGTGTGGGAGGTCAAGATTTTGATTGAGAACGCTGAGTATGAGCCAGTGACATTAGGCGTTCAAGACTTTTTGCGATATTCACTCTAGCATAGGACCTTGGTTGGTGGTTGACGTGTGCATTTGATCACATTGTAGTCTTCCATCATAATTTTTTTGCCACTTGGCGTCGACGCTCTTGAGTTGTACCAAAGTAATTAAGCATCCAGGTACAAGTATCTTCTGTCAGTGTTTCAATGAAGAGCTGAATATGAGTAATAGCTTCCATCGATACTTCTGGCATTGGTGTATGCACATTTCTTTTGAAGTTCTCTTGTAAAAAAGGCATTAAAGGTATGTTTTTGTGACTTTTTAGTGTTTGCCAGAACTGCTGGTGTGTCCGAACGGCTCTTCGATTGGTTGTGGTGCTGTCTTGTTCAGGGCCACAGAGCTTTCAGTCTTTTTTTATATTTGCCTTCACAGGAATGCTCTTTGCATGCTTCTTCAGTACTTTGTATTATTCCTAAAGCATTGACTTCCAGATTTTGATTGTGGTGCTTTAATCTAGTGTTCAACTTCACGCTAGCTTCATTTGCACGCAAAGCAAGAACTCAGGAGTATGGTAACTTTTGCTATGGGTTTTCCCTTCTTCAGTCTACTGTATTTTTGCCTGTGTTGTCTAAGCGCTGACAGCCTCGTGCGACAGCTTTTTTTTTGTGCACTTATTGGGTGCCAATGACTTATTTGCCTCATCAGCTAAAGACTTTTTGTATTATAAGAGAAAGCTCTGTCTGTATTGCTTCTGTCATTTGCTGATGGTGTATCTTCAGTATCTTTTCTCAGTGTACACTATACTTGAATGGAAGAGCAGCATGACTACCTTCAGCTGTTAGCAGGCTTTTAGCTGCTGTAATACTGATTGATGCTCCTTTCTCGGGCGTTCTATTTTGGATGGTTGGCATGTCATTGCTTCTTTTAAACTTTAAAACTGCAGGTGCACCTTTTTCTGGTTACACCTGGTATATTTTTCCAGTGGTTATATATATATATATATATATATATATATATATATAATATATAGTGCTAACTTGAGAAACAAGGCCTCTTTACGTTAGGTGCACATCAGGTGGGAAGAGTACTTCTATTACTTGCCAAGATTGTGGCCCCTTATGGTGGGAATCATAATGCACTGTTGATGTGTCAAATTCACATAGCATAATTCCAAGGCACTCGATTAATATCCAAGGAAGAAAATTGTGTTCTTTTGCGTGAGTTTCAGCAACTCATAGTAATTTGTATATAAATGAATACTTCATCATTCTTGGCTGTCATGTTTTATGGAAGCACATGTGCTTCGTTGATAACAAAAAAACACGCACGCTCACGCCACTGCAGTGGCGTGAGCGTGCGTGTTTTTTTTTTGTTATTAGCGATTTGCTCTACGCATTCACGTTTCTTCTTTTTTTGTGGGTCGTACTTCTCGTATCGCGCAGCCTACCGTTTTTGGCACACGTAAAAAAGTACATAAAAAAGATGCGTTCCACGCCGAAATTCGACTTCGCAACGAGCTGGGCACCGACAGGGTGCCCTACGACGCCCACACACTCCGCAACACCTTACCAACCGTTCGCTGCGATGTTGTTGGGAATTCATGTGGTCGTTGCATGAATATAGCGCGTGCGTGCGTGCGCACGCGCGTCTCTGTGTTAGATCACGGCAACTGCCTATGTTGTATGATTCAGTCACCATAACGCAACTGACGACCCCCGCTCTTCCCACACGTCAAGCAGCAGCAAGTGCCGTTAACCGTACTGTGCTGTGAACGCAAAACAGATTCGAATAGGTCGCGTAGATAACTAGCCCGACACATGATACGATAAGATTTGCGTCAGATATTCGACGTCTACATGCACGCGTAAGACAGCGGTATCCGCAGCAGCTTCGTCATACGTACGGATAGCACCGCATCGGACGTCACGTCTGACAGAGAAACTTGATCGGTAATTTTTTCTCACTTAAAACGTATACCTTGCACAACTTCAACCAACGATTATGCATTTCAACGAGCTGTGCATGGTTTAATGATTGATTGATTGATATGTGGGGTTTAACGTCCCAAAACCACCATATTATTATGAGAGACGCCGTAGTGGAGGGCTCCGAAAATTTCGACCACCTGGGGTTCTTTAACGTGCACCCAAATCTGAGCACACGGGCCTACAACATTTCCGCCTCCATCGGAAATGCAGCCGCCGCAGCCGGGATTCAAACCCGCGACCTGCGGGTCAGCAGCCGAGTACCTTAGCCACTAGACCGTCGCGGCGGGGCATGGTTTATTGACGAAAAGATAGTTCTAATATTGTGCCCGGCACATATATTACTCTCTCTCTAACTTGAAAAATCGGCGCGTGAATTGGGGCCAGAACAGCGCCAAAAAGCAGCACACGCAGAAATTGGCTCATATTCTAATATTATGACATCGTGATGTTGACTTTTCAGCTGACGCCGGCAATAACGTTCAAACGGCGGGCCAATAATGCCGGTCTTATTGGATGGCTCCGCCCATATTGGCTGCTACTTGTACAACCTGGCCCGATGTGTCCGTTCTAATAGGCCGGCACAGCCTATATGGGCGGAAAGTTCTGAAAGCTGGCCCAATATAACCAATCTAATAGACTGGCACAGCCATCATTGGCGGAATATTGTTAATGCTGGTCCAACATAGCCGTTCTATTCGGCTGGCAGAACCAATATTGGGGGTACGTTGTCAACGCTGGTCCAACGTCGCCGTTCTATTTGGCTGGCATAGCCAATCTTGGCGGTACGTTGTGAAAACTGGGCCGTTCATGGGCCAGGCAATGCCGATCTATCCCCAATATTGGGCCAACCTTCTGTGCTGCCTGGGAAGTGTCTACTCTAGAAGCATATTCAGCGGCTTCTAATCCGCCTAGAGGTTTAGGTCTCTATCTCCAGCCAGCAACATCAAAGCTATCGAAGTGCAACGCGAGGAAGTGGCTTGACACCTTAAAGAACGCCTCCCTTGAGCTGGTACACATTGTATTAAGCCATTATCGATCTTCCCTGAAATTCCTGATAAACAGGGAGCGCCAACTACTCGATCAGTTTAGCCTTTCTCCTGAAGAATCATCGTCCCTAAGAGCATATGAGCAAAAGACACGTTCCGAGCTTAACGCGCAGAAATGCAAAAAGTCGCTCAGAGATGGTGTAAAACTTCGAAACCCAACGCCTCTATCTTCGGCCAAGGAAAGAACATGTAAACCTGCACCCGACAACATTATTAATCATTCGACCGCTATCTTATATAAAGAAGAACTCAGCCTTTTATCCCGCGGTTTAAGCTTCTGTCCAGCATGTGGTAACTATAATGAATTTCAGTTATACAAGGATTTAGACAACTTCGCACGAAATATGAGACTACGCGAATATTTCTTCAATCAGCCGACTCCTGCCGACAATCCAACCGCTTTACCTTCGGCTAAACGTTGGACACCGGGGTCACAACGTGACAAACACTTGGACATGTTTATTAAAGCAGTACAGCGAGATACCATTCAAGCTTATAATGAACCCTAGTCTTTTCGTCGAAACCTATCGACCCTAGAAATAAAAAGCTATAACAAACCTTGGCGAACGCACCGACATCACAATAAAACCTGCGGACTAAGAAGGTGCCATCGTTGTCAAGGACACGACCAAATATATCGCTGAAGCGAACAGTCAGCTTGATGATAGGTTGTTTTACCTACGACTCGAGGGCGATCCGACTGAGGATTATAAAGCGACGTTAGACGGCACAATAAGAAAACTAATAAACAAGAAAAAATAAATGATAGGGCAGCTTCTCTGATCTCTCTTAGTCCGGCAGCTGGTAGGTTCTATTTGTTGCCAAAAATCCATAAACACAATAATCCTGGTCGCCCAATAGTTTCCGGTATAGGTACCATGACAGAAAACTTGTCGCGTTAAGTAGGTAGCCTGATAAACCAGATACCCCCTACGTTCCAATCATTTCTGCTAGATACTAACGACTTCCTTTCCGATATTACCAACCTTGTTATACCTAACAAGGCTTTTCTTGTCACTCTCAATGTTGCGTCTCTCTACACAAGCATACCGCACTTGGAATGTATAAGGCTTACGATCACTCCGCTCTCGACAAGTCCATTGATAGCTCAACTATAGCTATACTGCTTGAAATGAGTCTTGAGTACAACAACTTTGAATTCGATGGAGTGCATTATGTTCAAGTAAGTGGTACATCTATGGGTACTAAGATCGGGCCCAGCTACGCGAATATATTTATGGGATCGCTTGCGAAGAAATTTTTGTCGGGTCGTTCGCTAAAACCTTTTTATTATAAAAGATTTATTGATGACATATTCACGATTTGGCCACATGGAGAGGAGGAACTTTTGTCTTTTATCTCGGACTTCAATATTCTCACCCTTCTATATTCTTTTCGCACACATTCACCAGAGACCATCAACTTTCCCGATGTCACAGTATGTCTCGATAATGCGAAATTAAGCACTAAAGTGTACCGCAAGCTGACTGACAGACAGATGTATTTACACTTTCAAAGCAGCCACAGTAGGCATTGCAAATCCAGCATACCTTACAGCCAGGCCTTACGCTTTAAGTGAATTTGCTCTGAGCAATCTGAGTTTGATAATAACTCTTACCAGCTACGCACTGCACTTCTTAAACAGAAATATCCACCCAAGTTAGTCTTTTTTTGATATTTATAAATGATATAACCCAACAAGTATCCAGCCGCATGCGCATGTATGCAGATGACTGCTGCATATATCGTGACGTCACGTCTGCTCAAGATTCTGCTCAACTACAAAGTGATCTAAATGCTGTGTTATCATGGTGCACCACATGGAACATGACACTTAACTTTTCAAAATGTAATACCGTTCGCTTCACAAACAAAAAGAACATTCTAAATACGAATTACTTTCTTGGAGACAATCGTTTGGAAGTTGTGTCTAAATATAAGTACCTAGGCGTTTTCTTTACGAGCAACCTATCCTGGAACGACCACATTGAATACGTCGGTGCTAAAGCGAGCCGTGCATTGAACTTCCTGAAGCGTAACTTTAAACAGGCCCCACCTAAACTAAAGGAAACGCTCTATCTTTCTAACGTTCGCTCAATTTTAGAATACGGTTGTGTGGCTTGGGATCCAGACACTAAAATATGTACTAATGCGCTAGAAAGGGTTCAGAAACGAGCAGCGCGTTTTGTGTCTGGTAACTATGATTTCACTAACCGCTCTTCGTGCATTCGTAAACATTTGGGTTGGCCTCTCCTGCAGGACAGGCGCAAATTCTTAAGATTAAATCTATTTCATAATATTTATATTGGTAGCACTGGTTTAAATAAAGACGTGTACATTAAAGATCCCACTTATGTATCCTCTCGCCTCGATCACTCCCGCAAAGTTCGCGAATACCGATGTCGCATAAATACTTACAAAAACTCCTTCTTCCCGAAAACCACACACGAATGGAACAACCTACCAGAATATATTGTATCCACCCCGCCACCCTCATTTCAAAATGCTCTGTCACAATTTTTGTTGAAATGAAAGATGCCAATTTCTGTCTGCATTTCCGTTTGTGTTTTACTTTTCCTTGATTGCCTCGTGTTCCCGAGAATGTGTACACACTGTATAAGCTGAGCATGCTTACTTGTTTTGTTATCGGTATTCATACCCTGTATCAATTTCAAGTTTTATGTCTCCTCCCCCCTACTTTAATGCCCAAATAGGGCGCTGTAGGTACTCGAATAAATAAATAAATAAATGAATAAATAAATAAATAAATGACGCAGTGAGGCGTGCCGACACACAAGACCGTACAGCACTCTGCATCCCCAAGGAAAAATCCAAAAGTCATTCACAGGTTAACATGGTTTTAACCCATAACGCATCGGCACCTAACGTCGCATCTATTTTCTGAAAACACCACAACATACTTATGCAGAGCGAACGCCTTGCAAAGCGTTTCCAGAACCACTACGTGTTCTGTACAGACGAGGCAATCATTTGCGAGATTTATCAACTTCCTCTAAAACCAGACACAGAAATAACGTGCAGACGCTTGGTAGGCATCCTTGTAAACAGCCCCGCTGTAAAGTGTGTGCGCACATGACCACAACACTGGCAGCCAGTACTGCAACGAACTTCATGTTCAAAATTAAGGGCAATCTCACTTGTGATACTGCAAAAGTCGTATATTTGCTAGAATGTTCAATCTGTCCTGTACAATACATAGGTCAAACTGAAACTGCTTTTCGACACCTTTCAATAATCACGAAGCTCATGTGCTTGCCCTTCCTAACTTACCGATTTCAAGGCATGTCACCAAGGCAGGTCATTCTTTCAGCAACATTTTAGCTACAACACTGGAATCGGGTTTCAAATCACACCATGAACGCGAAGTAAAAGTGTCATTTCTAATTCATAAATTCAAAACACTATCTGCCGGCATGAACGAGAGCCAGGGTACGCTTACTTGCATATTGCTTTAGTAAGCCGCCTTTTTGTTTTACTGACTAGTGTATATTCCCTGCACAATGTTGGCCTATTGTCTACTATTACTACACTATGTAGGAGGTCTTTGTCGCTTCACCATTTTACTCGCATTCATTTTACTCTGCCTGCTTTATTTTTTCATCTCTCTGAACATCTTTTTTAAAGGCTTGCTGAATGTCCTTAGGCTGTGATTATCCCGCAGAACGTATGGCCAAGTGAGCAACTGCGTGCGCAGTTTGTTATTTTGCAGGCCTGTTTCATTGCACACAAGTTTTAGTGTGTCTAATACGTGCCAATTCACTATTGTACAATGATACGCGTTTTCAGTTGTATATGAACTATAGCCACGTTCCTTTGGCGATATATAATCTTGCTTCTTAAACTACTGGTAATTACTTAGCCATGTGATGCGCAAAGAAACGGCTTATATATGTGCCCTGTGTGCTATCTGTAACCATTCACTCCGATGAAGACAGGCACACCTGCCGACGAAACGTTAGTAAGAGTTGTGTTTTCGCATGTCTGTCGACCTCTTTTTCTACCGCATTTTTCACGGGATCTGTTGAATTTCACCCCACTATGTAAATATATATATATATATATATATATATATATATATATATATATATATATATATATATATATATGTGTGTGCGTGTATTCGGAGGTCCTAGGTTCGATTCCTGCTCCCAGCAAGTTATTTTTTCACCCACTTTTCTTTCTTCTTATTTACATTACATTGGTTGTTCAAATAACTTCCCTTACACATTCCTTGGTATTATTGTCTGTTAGATCTCATTTATTATTGTGTCAAATCACGGAAAAACGAGCCCTCAGATATACACTTCTTTACCACACATATATATATATATATATATATATATATATATATATACATATATATATATATATATATATATATACATATATATATATATATATATATATATATATCATCGTCATCAGCCTGATTACGTGCACTGCAGAACAAAGGCCTCTCCAATGTTCCGCCAGTTAACCCGGTCCTGTGCTTACTGCTGCCAGTTTATACCCGCAAACTTCTTAATCTTATCTGCCCACCTAACCTTCTGTCTCCTCCTAACCCGCTTGCATTCTCTGGGAATCCAGTTAGTTACCCTTAATGACCAGCAGTTATCCTGTCTACGCGCTACACGCCCGGCCCATGTCCATTTCTTCTTCTTGATTTCAGCTATGATATCATTAACCCCCTTTGTTTCATAATCTACTCTGCTCTCTTCTTGTCTCTTAAGGTTACACCTACCATTTTTCTTTCCATTGCTCGCTGCATCGTCCTCCATTCAAGTTGAACTCTCTTTGTAAGTATCCAGAATTCTGCGCTGTAGCTAAGTACCGGCAAGATACAGCTGGTATATACCTTTCTCTTGATTGATAGTGGCAATCTACCTCTCATAACTTGAGAGTGCTTTCCAAACTTGCTCCACCCCATTCTTATTCTTCTAGTTACTTTAATCTCGTGGTTCGGCTCCGCGGTTATTACCTGCCCTAAGTAGACATAGACTTTTACAACGTTAAGTGCACTATTACATATCTCGAAGCGCTGCTCTTTTCCGAAATTGTACATTACTTTCGTTTTCCGCAGATTCATTTCAAGACCCACCTTTCTGCTCTCCTTGCCTAACTCCGTAATCATGAGTTGCGATTCGTCCCCTGAGTTACTCAGCAATGCAATGTCATCGGCGAAGCGCAGGTTACTAAAGTGCTCTCTATTAACTATTATCCCTAACTATTCCCATTCTAGGCTTCTGAATACCTCCTGTAAGCACGCAGTAAATAGCATTGGGGAGATTGTGTCCCCCGCCTTACACCCTTCTTGATTTGTATTCTGTTGCTCTCTCTCTCTCTCTCTCTCTCTATATATATATATATATATATATATATATATATATATATGGCTGGGTGTGTCTGTGTTGTATGTTCATGCGCACATATTCTTAGTGCCCTGTTACATAGCAAAGCTCGTAATGGGGGTTCTGCATTTCTTGCTCTGGGGTGCGCTACCACGCAATTCATTTTCTCTCCTTCAGTAGCAGCACTCGTACAATTTCTTCTCATCTCAGTCAACCGCAATGTAATGCCAGCCGTGAAAAAACGAGCACTTTAATCACGTGGCCTGATACACTCCCATTTCGAATGCTTCCCCAGGAAAACTCTGTAGAGTTAAACATTATTGGTTCACCATACAAAGCACCAATTTATTCCCGTAGCATGAAGACATATTTTGCGTTTTACGTTCTTTGTTATTTTTCTTTTCTGGGAAAAACCTTCGATGGTTGCGACAATTGTCAAATTATGCAGTGTAGTGGTAGCTTTCACTTTTCCTCCATGACAGCTGACACGCTAGCGATCAAAGCTGCCGTATCAAACACAAAGCAAGACGAATCGAATGACACAATAGCTGATGTGTCAGGCCACAATGGATAAGTTTTCTTCTACAATGACTTTCCGCGAGTATTGTGAAACTGTGAGTCGTGAAGACGAGCAAATAATGCGAAGCGTGCGCAACTGGGTGTGACAAGTGATTGCATAACAAAGCCAGCAGGGACACCGCTTCGTGGAGAGAGTCTGTATAACCCGTACAACGATATATTTCGCCACATTTTCTCGATACTGAACAAAAAGCTAGTTCATCTGCTGCGTCTCGTGCTTTACGTCCCGTCACAGCACTTTTATTGCCCACTCTTTCTCTTTTCCGCAATTTCGCCTACATAACACGCTTGCTTGTTCGCTCACTTTTTTTCGCATTTGTATTCGATTTTGCAACTAAGTTGGTTTTTGTTTTTTCATTTTCTCTCAATAAGTGTCTAACGTTTTCTGTATGAAAAAGAGTTCATTTGCATATAGGTACATGATTAGGTACCTTTATGCACACGTTTTCAGTGATGCTTCCTTTTTCGATAGATATGTCGTCGTGGTGTTATTAGGACGTCTGAAATGCAGAAAACCCCGCATGTCATCAGCTAGAATTAGTAAATTGTTATGACGTGGCCCTTGAAATGGATCAGCCATTGGCATTACTTTGTGGCATTTTGTTCGTGTAGTTCTGTGCTGAGACTCCCTCACATGAAGGAATGGCTTCTTATGCATTGAATTAAACTTATTCAAACAAAAACTATTTCCAGAACTAAGACACATGAAAATTGCTATGGATATCTTAAAACGAAAATACTCTTCATTGCTGAAAAACTTGTCCTGGTCCGGGGATCAGGACGAGGACCAAGACAAATTAGTGGTCCAAGACAGAATCTTCGCACTAGGGTGAATTCATCCTGGTCTGGCAACCCCGAACGAGGGCCAATTTTGGGGCAACTAAGAAGCTTTTGTTTCAAAGAAAGCGGTGGCTTCGTGCTTCTTGTGGCTTCGTGCTACAAACGGGTAGTTGTCCCTTTTCCCCTTCTAAAGTTTCGTGCAAGTTGATGAATAGGGCAATGTGTAGTTTATCAATTTTTTGCTCATAATTTTGATTCAAGTTCTGATAATAAATAAAATTTGCCCGTTTGAATGTTACAAACGTTTAAATACAGTTTTCACTTAAATCGAGAAAATGCATGAATGGTTTCTCACTTGAAAGAAATAAAGTGGGCAAAGTACAATAAAAGTGAACAAACGAGAAGCTTGTGCAGCGCGTTCACTTACACGCTTAAGAATCTAATGTGCAAGTGTCTGAGAAAACTCGACAAATGAATGCGGTCTTTCTAAATACTCTCATCTTGGTAAAGGCCATCTTTAACGACCCATGCAATGCGAAATCACGAACGCTGCTGATTGCAGTAAATGCTCAGTAAGCGGTCACAAAAGTTCGTGTAGTGGCATTAGGGCTCGCATTACTTGACTAAGTAGGCAACCATCTTCGACCATAATCGTGTCTTACGCTAAAGTATCTACATCACTCTACCTCCCTGAGAAATACTAAAAAACACGCGAAACAGTCATACCTTTAAATGTTGCAGCGCTAAAGCGCTTTCTGCCATCATAGTGTTGAACGGCTGCTGACATTTTATACAGAGCATCGTTGTAAACTGCTTTAGCAGCGCTCTAACATATTTCACTCTACATGTTGGGAAACATAAAACTGAAAGGTAAAATTTACGCAAGAAGCATTCAATTCGGCAGATTTCATAAGCCCAGGTCAACATGATCGCACTCTCATTACTTCATTTATTCTAAAAAATGTCTCCACGCAAGAGACAACACTGTGTGTTGAATTTTTTCCTTCTCGTTTGAAATTTTAAGACTTTTTCTCTGACTTTCTGTATTTCAGACCACAATTTCCTTCCCTACGAAGAATAGCAAGTCAGTGATCTACACGCGCCGGCTGAATCTCTGCCCTTCCATAAAAAGTTCGCTCTCTCTCTAGATTGAAAATGTAGCTATACATGCTATACATGCATCCAGCTCTTCATCCTCAAATACGATATATTTTACAGAAGATGGTATTAGCGGCAACACTGATTCCCACATTTCAATGTTTAAAAAGAGTGAAAAGTTTTCTAGGCAACCGCATAACGATAGTCGAAAATCATTTTGCATTGTTCATTGTTCGTTTCGGGCACGCCGTGTTGGTAAAAAAGGACTACACTTCAAAGAATACTATCTTATGTGCTGTTTGATTGCTGTCACAGTTTAATCAGACGTTAGTTGAAGTAATTTGACATGCTTCCTTTGTAGTAAAAACTCTGATCCAAATGCTCCTGATTCTCTGATCCTAAAAATACTGGTCGAAATGACAGATGTTTTGGAGATTATCAGTGCCAAAATTAGTAGATGAAACACAGCCAATCTTCAGGGACGTAATAACATAATACCCAAAAAATAGATTTTTATTGTGAAGACAAGTTTTCATCAGGAAAACTGATTCGTTAGTCCCACTCGGTGAGATTTCGTTTTGTCTTTCCACGTCGGTCTGGCATTTGCTGTTTTTCCTCATTTTCTTCTCTAATTATATTTTTAAATTTTTTATTGATATGACAGATAAGGCGATGCTGGCGCACCATTATGGCGCCGGCTACTCCTTAGCTGTTAATTGAAACTTGAACACGTATCTTGAAGCAAAACGCACAAAGCAGTGCATGAAAAATAGAAAACTCGGGCACAGATATGGAAAGACACACTTATACACACATATCACAGCATAATGGTAAGTAAATGTTCAAAAGTCAATGAAAGAAGTCTCTGGAAATGTCCCTTGTTAATATTCGGTCCACCAGCACAAAACAGCAGAGCACACGTCTGGTCCTTATAAAGATGCCTTCGCTCGTATGTACATACATAATAGTCGACACGTCATTCATTTCACAACACACACGTGAAGGGTGTCACATGATACTGTACGTAATAAGTACATGTGTTACAAATGAAAATTTGTTTTTTGTTAATACTTGCCAGCAATCCCGCTGTCTTGTAAAAAAACGTGTTAATGATTTTAAAGCGTGGGACTGTAAAACTCCAGTTGGCCACGGGCCCAGAAGTTTTTTCATGCTAAATGGTCTGCGGTCCAATGCGAACAGTTCGGACTTAAGACGGCGTCTCGGCGTGTCATGATGTGGACATTCTATAAGAAGGTGACATACGTCTTTATCTATAAATCCACATTTGCATTCGGGAGTGTTAGCTCTGCTGATTCTGTGCAAAAAATGTTTTGTGTACGCGGTGCCTAGCCTCAATCGGTGAATTAGAGTTTCCATACTTCTATCTAATGCCAGCGTAATTTTGAATTCAATAAATGGATCGATGTGATATAAATCGCAGCTCTTTGTACTTTGGTCAAACCAAGCAGTTTTGCTCATTTTGAAAGTTGTATTCTTTATAATACTACGCAATTCATTTTTCGAAATCGCTAAAGAAACAGTAACGTCTTTACGATGTGCTTGTCGTGCTGCTTCATCGGCAGCTGTGTTTCCAGGAATGTTGCAATGGCCAGGTATCCACTGGAATTTGATCTCATGTTGCGCCTTCTTTGCTTTGGTGAGCTCTTTCAGCGTTTCGTATGTCATACTATCACTTATTACTGTCCTGTTTGTACTGAAGAGTGATCCTAATGTGGCCTGTGAGTCACTGAAAAGTACCCATTTTCTAGCTTCTGCTACCGAGTTTATAAACTTTCGAGCATACAGAATAGCGAAGAGCTCAGATGTAGTAGATGACGTCATACGACATAATTTAAACGATTCCTGAATATTGTGCTGTGGTACGATAAATGCTGATGTTGAAGACGTTGTAGTACTTGAGCCATCCTTTAAATGTGTATGTACCCTGGATACCGCATGTGTATCTGATAAAGCGGTAGTTGTTGAGCAGCTTGGATGAACATGTCTTTTTTTCTGATAATGCCATCCACTGAGAATTCAATTTTTGGTGTTCAAGCAGCCATGGAGGATAGTCCATTTCAGAGCTCCAAAATTCATTTCGGGGTAATATATGTACATTACTCTGTACATTGTTATGAGCATTGCTTTTATCTCTTAGTAAAACCTCCAGTCCCAATGGGTGGTCCTTGTGTTGCGTCTGTAAGCGAAAAAATTGGTGGCATGTTTCAATTGTTCTCATAACTTGAAAGGGTGGTTGTCGAGTCTCTGCTATGACAAGGCTGCTGGAAGTCGCTCGTAGAACACCTATGCAGACGCGCAGTCTTCTATCTAATAGTCTTTGAAGTCGCTCCTCTGAAGTGCGGGAAAGGCCGTGTAAGACTGCTGCAGAATATGCAACTTTTTGTCGTATTAAAGCATTGTGAACAGCGAGCATGGATGATACAGATCCGCCCCATGATGTCCGAGCAATTCTACGGAGTACATTCACTAGCGTAATCACCTCGTTTTCAAGTTTCTTTATGTGAGGTGCCCATGATAGCTGCCTATCAAGTATTACTCCGAGAAACCGATGCTGTGTTACATACATTAGTGGTTCTCCTTCTAAAATGAGATTGAAGTTCTTTAACTTCTTACGGGTAAAGGGCAATACAGCTGTCTTTGCGTGTGATAGAATCATTCCTCTTTCTTTTAAAAAGTTGTTGATAATAATTATTCCATCTTGCAATGCAATCTGAATTAACCGTATGTCCGTGTCAGATGCCCAAATGCACACATGATCTACATATAAGAAGTATTTCAACCTGGAAGGCAGTCTTTTAGCTAAATCAGCCATAACACAGTTGAAAAGAAAAGGGCTGGGTACACTTCCTTGTGGCACTCCCTGCCTGACGTCGTGTTCTACACTTTTCCTTCGCTCGTCTGAATGAATATTTAGCGACCTGATAAAAATTTGGATACCCACCACAAAGACCTGTCGGACAGTCCGAGTTCCAACATACTCAGCAAAACATGAGTGTGACTGAATGTGTCAAATGCCATTTTGATGTCAAAGAACACTGCGACCGTCGAACTACCACTGGCGCGTTCATGCTCCACATACGTTACTAAGTCCAGTATTGCATCCATTGTGCATCTCTGTTTCCTAAAACCTGATAAGTAGTTGGAGAATACACCAGTTCTGTTGCACCACCATTGAAGTCGCGCATCAATCAGTTTTTCCATTACCTTACATAGACAGCTTGTCAGACTGATTGGACGGAAGTATTCAAGGTTCAAGGGCGTCTTAGCCGGTTTTAAGATCGGAATGATGCGAGCAGACTTCCAAGACTCGTGTAGAATTTCTTGATTCCGTAGATTATTGTAAATATCTAAGAGAATAGTTGTGCCTGTGGGCCCAAGGTTCTTTAGCATATTGTACGTAATGCCGTCCGGTCCAGAGGCCGATTTTTGACGACATGATGCTATAGCACCATGCAGCTTCCTTAACGTAAATACAGGGTCTAGTTGAGGATGCTGGGCCCAAAAGCAAGCATTAATTTTCAGGCTGGCTAACGTGACAGAAATATCAAATAAGGCCCATTGTGATGCGGCGGGCCTACTGATAAGTTGACAAAATTCATCTGCTACCACAGCTTCCGGTTTGTCCAAGGCTACAGCAAGAGCACGAAATGGGAAGCTCTGAGATACAGGGCCACTAAGTGCTCGAATTACAAGCCAAATTCTTGGAACAGGTGTGTGGGGAGAGAGCGTGCCACAAAAATCCCGCCAGCGTTGTTTACCTAAATTTTCTAGACGTCTGCGCATTACACTGTGGATTTTCTGTGCATTTATGTATGCTTCTAAACTTCCGCTGTGCCGCTATGCCCTTTCTGAACGTCGTCTGATGACTCTTAGATGTTCATACTCTCCATCGACTTCAGCATAGTCTTTTGGAACTGGGACTTTCTTTGTACATTTATTCGCATTATCTTGCAGGAATTCAGTAAAGCTTTCAAGTGTCGTGAGTTCACTATTTTGGTTTGTTAAGTGGTACCGAAAAGCTTTCCAGTACGTGAGTTTGCTGTAGCGTCTGATGTCGTCATTTCGCAAGTAGGTGTGATTCATTAGAATGAAAAAATGGTCACTTCCACGTGTTGCTACACCCGTTGTCCATACCACACCATTCACTAGATTTTGGGAACACATGGTTACATCGACGCAACTCGAGTAATTATGCCCTCGGAGAAAAGTTGGGGAGCCGTCATTTAAAATTGTCAAATTGCATTTGTCTGCGGCACACTCAACAATGTTCCCACGTGCGTCACATCGATCACTACTCAGATTATGTTGTGCGCATTAATGTATTCGCATATAAACGTATATGAATTAGAAATGTTGAATATATTTGTTAGCTCTTCGACCGAAATGCGGCTTGAAGGTTGTAGGTGAAAACTGATCACTGTTACGCACTGCTCCCCAAAGGATACTTTGCAAGCGACGAATTCCGGGAAGTCCGAATCACTTGAGTGAACTTGGTCAGAAGGTAGGTCCTTTCTGACGCACAAATGCACTCAATTCGACGAGATGACTTATATATCACGTAGTTGGAGAAGCATAAATCATCATTCATTCCTGCCTCTTGGATGCAAAGTATTGGAAAGTTATACTGCAAAAGGAGTTTACGGAAATCAGCACACTTCCTTCGAAGACCATTGGCATTCCACTGGCATATGGAGACATCTTTGTAGCGCTTATTCATATGTTACTTGTCGCAGGTTTGACCCGGGTTGTTGACACAATAGTGCTTCCAGAGGCAGCAGGGCTTTTACTTCTGGCAGGTTGTTTGGTTCCGGTAGAGCAGACAGGATTGCCTTAAGTGCTGCGAAAAGCATTGGTAGAATCAATTGCATGACTGATGCAGAGGCACGGTCTCTATTGAATGGTTCATTTTCTGAGGTATGTTGAGATTGACGTGACGTTTCGATGTTGGGGTTGGGGCGAACACTGGCACTGTCGGTTTTGCTACTTTCCGGCAGAGGTCGCATGGGCGTTCGCAGCTTTGACGCGTAGGTTGGGTTACTTGAACGTACTTCTCGTGAGTGGTCTCTCGGGTGTGCTCTTGGCGGTTCTCTTGGCGGTTCTCTTGGCGGTTCTCTTGGCGGTTCTCTTGGCGTGCTTGTCGGCTGTTGTTGCGGTGGCCGCTGAGGTGGATCACGTACTGGATGAACAATCTCAATGTTTGGAGATGGTTCATTGGGGCGCGGTTTTCTTCCATGGATGAGTTCCTGCCGACGCATTTTTGCAGCAGCTTTGCTTTGCGGGCAACCTGAATATGAAGCAGCGTGATTACCTGCACAGTTTGCACACTTAGGCTGTAGAACTGACTTGCACTTCTTATGATGGTGTTCTTCTGAGCAGATCTTACACCGGCATGTATTACGGCAACTTTTCGCCATGTGTCCGAATCGCTGGCAGTTATAGCACCGAAGTGCTGGACCAAGATATTCTTCCACTGGGTGACTGCTGAATCCTAAGTAGATGCTTCCTGAAATCGGGCGGTCATCTCGAAAAGTCAGAATCACTGAGTGAAGTGGACGCGACGTTACTCTTCCATCTTTCTGGCGGTAGTATTTTATTTGCCGTCGCGCCGATATAACCCCTGCATCTCTCAAGTACTCTAGGAGTTGTTCATCTGAATACTGCAGAGGAACGTGTTTTACTTTCCCAACGTTCCGAGTGTATGACTCTGGGATGAAAAGCTTAACTTCCAGGCCACCTACATTCGAAAGCATCAGAAGATGCTTGGCTGAACTTAAGGAAGCAACGCTGACACTGAAGCTTCCATCTCTGGTCGTTCTGAATGACTGCACTTTTTCTTTAGCAGCGGAAACTACTTCGGCTGACACTCGATTGGGATTCACTTTCCAGAAGCTAGCACCTTCAGCTGTTGGACGAAAGGCGACTGGGATACCCTCTGCTTGTTTCATTTTATAAGTAACCAACGTAACTGGTTCATCTTCGCCCATGTCTTCTTCATCACTTAGGTAATAGGTTGACGTTTTATCGTCGAAAGGATTCCCTCCTAAGCGAAGCTTCTTGCTCTCAGCTTCATCGTCTTCCATTGCTGCTGCTGTGCTCGCTGGAGCCATTTCGCGGTTGTGAATGAGCAAACGGGCCGGCTTTATGATACTTGGGTGCACCTGTAAGCCCCCAGGCTTTTCATTGTGTCCTGCCGTATCACTCATGTGGTTTAACGCACTTGGACGAGCATAAGGCTCGTGGCGATGGCTACCAACCGTCGAGTGGTCGCGTACTAGCCAAGTCTTTGATAAAGGAACCTCGTACCTGTAGGGCGCCGAGCCCTCGAAGTCTTCACCCGACGTCTTCTTGACACACCGCGAAGAAATGAATGTCAGCGTAATAATCAAAGAAAAGAGCAGAAATTGAACAGTGCACAAAACAGCGACCGAACAGATCCACTTCTTTATTGGTTATCATATTTTTCAATAAATTGTACTTCACTAAACCAGGTCATTCGTTAATGTTTTGTTTTCTTTTCGTTCACAAATACATATCTGTTGCTTGGTGAAAAGATAAATCTGACAACGCCAAAGGACAAGCACTGATAGTGTAGTGCAGACCAAAGATGAGGTTACTACCGTTTCTAATCTGACTGTAATAAAATGAAAAAGTGAAGTAGTTTCGCAGAAGTGGTATAAAGCTTGAAGAAAAAGTAAAGCGAAGCGCCCTATTTTTTCGCTCTTTAGACTTGTCTTACTCTTTTTTCATGTTTCTTTTTGTCTCTGCCGTGTCTTTTTTGAACCGTTGTTATTGCAATCTTCATGAAATAATTCATTGTTGTATGTCTTGGCTTGCTTCTCTTTCATCTCTTTCTTTTTCTGGATCTTCTTCTTTATTATTCTCTGGTTTCACCTATTTGTGTTTTTTTTCCTTTTGTAATTATTTCTGCGATGTGCTTCGCTTTCTCCCACCTCTTCTCTCATTTCCTTTTCTACCATTTCTAACCTTCTTGCTATACCATACCACGCCAGGCATTGCTATTCAGCTCTAGCGTTTCTCTATAGCCAAAATATTCGAACAATCGCTTCGGCTCAAGTGTATACAGTTTTGAATCCTGCTTTACCAAAAAAAGGAAAATGACCTTATTTTTAGGTTTGGCGGTCCATGCCACCAATTTCCCACAGTATGGGCACTCTCTAAAAAGATTAGGAACTTTCTTCTACGAAGCACCGCGCCAAACGTTTGCATGTACCCGTGGTAGTTATCTACTGACGGGGTGCAATCCTGGGCTACTACGCGCAGTACCATCAACCAATTGTATCGTCAGTACATATCTGCTAATTATCCACTAGGTGCCTGGCGGCAGCAGTTGATCTGCCTCCCATAGAAGCAGCGCATGAAACCTATTTCAACAAGGTAGTGATGGGATAAGGCACGCCCAGACGCCTTGAAATAACCCTATAGGTCTACTGTTCAAGATGAGCACACAAAAATAACCCACTTTCAGATCACTGTACTCTTATACCCGTCGGAAAACATTGCCCTGTATCTGCGTGTTACACTGCAAATGTCGTCAAAAGACGATAGTCTTGCATCGGGAGAGAGTGAACAAAACTTTTATTTGATGTTCTGCTCATGAAGATCGGTTAGTGGTAGTCTGGACTGCGTTAGAATGCCTCAAGCGTGCAGCGGAGGCGAACGAGTGCATCAACTCACGTCACACGTGAAACATGAGCGCTATCTTGCAGCTATCTTGTAAAATGAAGCGCGTGGCGTGCGCGTCCGTCTCGGAGGCGACAAGCTGTAACACGCAAGGCGACGGGTAGGTGCCACCACTATGTCGTCTCAGCTAGAGTAACTGTAGCAAAGCGTTGTAGACACTTGCCTTTTCGATCAAGCGTTGCATTGTGAGCGCAGCGTGATAAGTGCTGCGGTTCTTATAATTCCTTACGTATGCTTTTTCTAGTGAAGACACAGAGATTATTGACGTGTTGTTATGGTGCCCCAGATATGCACAATAATAGCATTTTAATTGAACATCGCACAATTATGAACCCTACATCTTGAGCAATATTGGTGGGCACTGTGGATGGGGCCGGCCGTTTCGGGTGTCTTTGATGCTGTTTGGAGTATCGTTTAGAGCAGACAAACACACGGATCTACTAACAGACAGATAGACATTTTTTTGCGTTGAAGGTCCCCGAGAAAGACAATTGTCTTTAAAGACCGGTTGGATCCCATGCGGCACTGCAAATCGAACGCGGTACCTCCCGCATTGGAAGCGGTTGCTTTAACCGCGCAGCCACCATTTCATTTACTACTAGTTCTCATTTCCAAATACTTCTTGATTTATTTCTTTTCCTCTCTTCTTCCGTACTCATTCTTTCACCCATCAGTCTTATTTCAACGCACGCTGGAAAAATCAGCGCGCCTAATCTGCGAGCGAAACAGGAAAGGGCGAATGAGTTGAAGAGAGCGCTTGCATTTTTAATGGGATGATGATTTTTGTTCACCCGTCATGGACCAACGACTAGCTTATCAAGTATTTTCAGTGTCAATTTTGCCTCCAGATACATGAATAACGACATACATCATACGGGCTGGACATATTTTAGCTGCAGCCATGTCACTCCTGTGATGCGCTGCCACTACAAACTTATGTTATCACGCGGTACTCCGGTACTCTCTGGTTAAACGTTCTTATAATTCTTCGCATGACCAACACGCGTAGTTATGTGGAAGCTTGTAAAGTGAAAAACTCAGGCAATTTTTAAATATTGTCATCACTCTAAAAGGGATTGGGGTTATAGATCAGATCGTGCCTCATTTGCACCTGTGAGTACGTTTCGTGCATCATTTGTGCTTGAAAAGCGCGGGGCACGTATTGATTTGCTTGCCATTTTGTGCGTGACCTTTCAATTTGTTGCCATTGCGTTCAATTCTTCGCCTTTGTGATAAATCTGCCATTTTTCGGTAAAGTACAGCCATGCTAAAAAAAGAAACAAGAAATACATCTCGATGTGAGTGATTGTCTCTCTCAAGAACAAAAGTATTAAAATATGAAGCCTCGCGCATGAAACGGATGTTGAGGATGGCCATTGCGAGTTTGACATTAAAGAAAAAAAAAGTGAGCTAAAAAATGACGGACGCCGTTAAAGCCCTCCTCAGATATACTCCTTTTTCGATTTTCGGCTTTTCTTTCTATAGTTTTTTTCAGCCAAAAATTACGTTTTGTTTGAAAAACCATTAGCCTTTTAGTTAAGATCCTGCCGCCCAGTTTTTGACCGATCCCCCTTTGTGGGTGTGCGCCAGAGTGTCAAGGATCATCATCATCATCATCATAAAGCCCGCCGCAGCTCATGCCAATAAGAATAGAGCGTGGCTCTGTCTTTTCGAAAGGCGCTCGCTTACAAAAAGATGGGGAGGATTTTCTCTTCGTCGCTTAGGCAAGATTGGGTGGTGCAACCGAGCTTAAAAGGATGGCCGACCGCGTTGTCGAGCCGTTGCGAAAGAGCCATCACCGCAGTGCTTTAGCTGTTTTTACAAATGGGATTGGAATGATTGCTGTGATTTTTTACGATCTCAACGTCATGTGTCATTTATTGGTCAACAATGTCTTCTATTCCACAGCTACGGCAGTTATGATAACTTTTCCTGAGTTTTCACTTGTTAGTCTATTGATAATGTTATTTCTTCTTCCGAGAGAACCTGATTTCCTGACCGCTAGCTCGTGTAGCAATTTCATACAACACTTACGATTTGTTTTGTGTCTTACTGAAACTTCATTGGATGCTTTGAAATACAAAAGCAACTAACCCAGAGATCCTGCCACTTTCTTCTTGGCCGATCCCCCTCTGTGGACGAGTGCCACCAATGAAACAACAACAACAACAACAACAACAACAATAACAACAACACCACCACCACCACCAACAACAACAACAACAACAATTGTGTGTGCTTGATGGTTTTTATTTTTCATTACCTCTACTTATTCTATTTCTAACACATCGTTTACCAATCTGTTCTTTGTTTAGGCATCCCGATCCAAATATCTCGTCTGGTAAAACAATTCTATCGGAAAACTGAGGTACCGTTCATTGGATGGCCGATCCCCTGTGGTGGGTTGGGCCGGGACACCGAGGAACAACCAACCAACCAAATAATCAGGTAATAGGTGGTCAAGAACAAGCTTTTGTAAAAGGTTGGAGCATAGAATGACCCACTGGTTACGCTTTTGGCATTCTGTGACTCTTTGTTGTTATTTTTCTGTTCTAAAATTCTTCCTTACACATAATAAAGCGGTTCCTTCCACGACATCAAGCATGCCTAAGGCAAGCATGCGAACAATTCAGAAGCACCGGCATGGCTCTCTCTACAAAGAAAGAAAATACCAGCGTTCTCAGTAGTAAAATA
The DNA here is from genome assembly GCF_043290135.1 of Rhipicephalus microplus. NCBI lineage: Eukaryota > Metazoa > Arthropoda > Arachnida > Ixodida > Ixodidae > Rhipicephalus > Rhipicephalus microplus. The sequence goes on along the minus strand of NC_134700.1, from coordinate 118,269,347 downwards.
CTACTAAACAGACCCAGGTTTAACTTTGAAGTTTTATTTATTAAAGTTTTTTTTCTTGTTTTGTGCGATAATTGTTACAGTCGCCTGTGGCAGCGGACAAATATGGCGCCGCACCTGACTCCTGTTGTGATCTCATAACAGCTTTCGCAGCAAAAGTTTGTAATACAAAAGAGAAACATTTCCTAGAGTACAGCTCTTTGTCACCCGTTCTTGCGTCGGGCGCCATTAAAATCAGTCTAACCGATAGAGCGAACGAGGATGAAGTAGTATGACTGCGTAGAGAAAGACACTAGTTTTGGCAAAGAGGAAGATAGAAGAAGCACGCTGTTTGCTGCCTCCCGTCAAGGGGTCGATGCCTATGGGGAAAAAAAAGTGAAGACTTTAGAAAGAAAAAAAGACAAAAAACATTGAGATCAATGGCATTGTCTTGAGTTGCGTAGAGGAGAGAAGGATAAAATTGAACCCATCAAACCTACAGCAATAAAAACAGCACTAGGGCTTCTCCCGAACACCAAGATGGCGAAACTTCTTGGGCCGGGCTTCTCCATTAAATTGGATCATTTCATTGACGTCGACACGACGTCACAGCATCAAAGGATTTTGAAAAGTAGAACCGGAAAAAATATTGTGCAGAGCTTGGTGTTCGACCCCACGGAGTGATCCAGACAGAGAGTTAGCGTACTTAAAAAATTAGGACCAGACCTAAAATTACACCACTGCCGTGAAAACATGCAACCGGTGTTTCATGAAAACAGACGGAAAGCAAGAGCTATATTCTTGCATGTGAGACGTGAAGGTAGATCCTGCGTGCTTTACGCGGACGCTGCAGAATACGAAAAAAAGGGGGGACCTTACACAACGGTAGTGGTTCATGAGAGTAGGGACATGATTTCGTGCTGCACCTCTAACATTACAATTACTACAGAGGCAGAAGAACTTGCGATTGCTGTGACAATAATAAAAAAAGAGCACACGAGGGATTGCTAGCGACTCTCAGCCATTACGACTTTGATATAGGCAAGTTTATTCTGAACAAAGACCAGTACCCACAGAGCAAATCTCGCTGATATGGTCCCCGGCCTATCAATGGTTGAAGGGGAGCGAGAAGGTGCACGCGATGGCCCGAGGGTGCATTTTCCGGTCGACCACCACTGACACACTGCCGCCGTTCGAGCAACCACTTTACATAGGGGACAAACTATGAACGTTCTGAGAAGTCATCTCGCATTAGAAAATACACAGTAAGGTTCACCCGGAGCAAGCTAAACAGCTGAACAAAAAACATGAAATAATGTCGCGAAGCTGGCAAATCTGGGAGTTCCCAAACCCTCACCTGTACAGTAAATGGCACCCGGAATTGTTTAATCACAGACGTACGCACTGTAATAGCACTGCAGGTTTAGTGCACATGGCATGGGCCTGCCCTCCCTACGATGATCCAGGCAGAAACGTAGAATCTTGGGAGGCCTTATTATGATGCCACGACGCCGAAAAAGAGCGTCAAGTAATTGTTCTCGCACTGATCACCACCGCGCCTCAGCGATTACGGGTGATCGCTAGGGGGATAAACGGGGGCAGAGACCAAAGCCTCCAACCTCGTCATTCTAGACGGGTGGGAATAAATGCTGTTTTTTCTGTCTTATTCGATTAAGAAGTCAATCATGTCTAAATTATCTCTCTTCCTCTGACACGTGCACCGGCCCCTCAATCGGAGCTTGTGCGGATGCCCGGTTGGCCGGTGCACTATGGGGCTTTCGTTTGTCGTAATGGAACTGGGGTCGTTAAGCTTGGTTTGCGACGCCCGAAACAACGCACTGAGTAGTATGCGCAGCCTTCGAATACTGGAACTTTGTTGGTATACTTTAGGAATGTAACATATAGTGTAAACTTTCAACACATTTGGTATAGCTCCAAGATGAAATCTATATCCTCTCTATCACAGCGCAGTTCTTTGGCACCTATTGCCGTATTGGCCGGCGTCGTCGTCGTCGTAACTGACGGAGCCAACAACGGCGAAGGAGTGTAAACGAAGAGTGCTGCGTATTAGGAAAGACATGACATCTAAATTGGCGCAACGATGGGAAACGAGATTGTCGACACGACTGGAGCCGTGGAACCTGTCATCTGTGCCGACCCGCGCTACTGTATTATCAGTTTCACTACTGTTTAGAAGGCTCTTTATCTAGTCTGCAGCGGAAGAGTAAGCACTCAGAAAAAATATTTCATGACAAAAGAAATAGTGCAATTTCTTCACTCGGCACCAATATTGCCAACCAAGACGGATTATCATCAGGCTATTCAAGTGAAAGCACAGTGAGGTTAAGGGCCACAGACCTATAAAACGTACACGATGAAAGTTTGCGGTGTTGCAGCACACAAGAATCAGTCTTGTGGAGGAAGAGCGAAGTTTTCTTGAATTTTCTGGTCGACGATGCCAACAGGGCGGAATGACTCTGCTGTTTCCTACAATTAAGAAGGAGCCCCTGCTCCTCCATCTTGTTATTTTATTTACCAGTTCTTTCATCCACATCTGTGATTATGTGTGCCAAAGGGACGGCCTCATTGTTAGGTGCGCCTAATTAAGGAGGCAGTCAAAACTAATTTTGACCACGTCGCCCTGGTTACCTTGTACCTACATATTTGGAGAAATTCGCAACTTTTTTTTCTCTCTCAATAATTGAGGCCTCGGTGCCTACTAAAGAGGGACCGTAATTGTGCTGAGCAATGCAGAGCTACATCTGTTTTCTGCCACACCGCCATACCTACATCATCATAATTAACATCAGTTTCAGTACACTTACTGCAGTATGAAGAACTCTCCCATGTATCTCTAATTAGGCTGCTTCTGTCATGGTGGCAGATATGTTGTGATCACGTACTTTTTAATCTTACCTTCGCAGTTACATTCGTGTTTCACCCTCACTTGTTTTCACTCTCTCTAAGCTCTGTCCTCTAGCTTAAGTGACATGAGGCATCCTTGCTTTTTCGCTGTACCGACAAGTCCTGGTCAATGGCCAATTTGAGGGACGAATTTTTTAATAGCGGCACCTGTTCGTCCCTCGTAGCCGTCATAGTAGTGTTTAACAAGTATGACATTTTGACCTTCAGAGTGGTGCCGGTGAAAGATCTTTTCCGTGCGTTGTTGAACAATAAAAGATAGGGCTCAATGTACATGCCAATGGCTGCTAAGGGGATGAGAAACATCAGAATTCGGCTTTTAGTTAACGCAAACGCTGCAAATGTTTTATTGTTCAACAACGCGCAGAAGACAAGAAAGGGTTGCTACGTTATACTCGCTGGGCGTAACCTCCTAGGTTTTAGAAAGGTTCAGCGAACGTTGGGCCGCAGTGCCATGAATACAGTGAACTAGTATATACCATGAACTCGAGGTCGTTAAAGGTGGGAAGTAGATACGAAGTACAAGCCGTAAGAAAGTGTGCGTGTGCCTCCTCTCGTTCAGTTTTTGGAATGTCCGATGAATGGCGGTGCTTCTATATGAGGAATATATGATGAAAAGATGCGAGATGGTGGTACTTGGAGTGTTGAATAGGTGGACGAACGGACGGACAGACAGATTCATAGACAGACGCACGGATGGCTGCACGACAGATTGACGCATGGACGGACGCAGGAGCGGATGCATGGACGAAAGCCGGGACAGACGCACAGATGAACGTGCTCATGCACAAACAGACGCACGCACGGACGGGCGGATGGACGCACGGGTGGCCACAAAGACGCACGCATCGATGGACGGAAGCAAGACCGAATGGACGGATGCTTCGCCCCTCTATCCATCATTCCCTCCGTGGATATGCTGCCATTTTTTATTCATAACTTCAACTCCGATCTGCTGAGCCACTGTGTATATCTTGAGCTAATCTGCTCTGTTATGCTCTTTAGGGTAATCCTTATCTTCATTCCATCAAGCGCCATACAATAATGAAGTGCGTTGTCTTTGGAAAGCACCATTTCATTATAGTTACTTCCTACTGACATCTACGAGATTCTTGTTCTTAGAGACAGCAATAAGTGAGGGGTTGCCAGCGCTTGGAAGGTGGTTATTCAATAGAGATATATTCTGCTCAAACGAACGAAATTGAGACTAGACTCTGCGGTGGCTCTGCGCAGCGAGAGGAAATAGCGCAGAAAGTGTTAAATGCTATATAAACAAACGTTATAGAATTCGAAGTTACAAGAGTTTCATTCTTCCACATGCACCCATTTGTTAGTCACAGCAGTACTACTGGTAGGTAGGTGAAAAGCCAGTACTTGTAAAGTACTGGCTCTTCACCTCTCGCATTGCTTTGCTGTAATGTAGGAAAATAGGGACAAAAGAAGGGGAATGGCTAATATTGTTTTACTTTGCTTAGCTCAGCAATAATTAGATACAACACAGAACTAACCAACAAGGAACACACACAGCAAGAGAGTTGGTACTATTCACGATAGTTGTTCTCTTGATAAGCACCTGCTAGTCTACCAACGTCAATACCCACAGTATTTGATGATTTGTGACAATTTTTTTGACGAAAGGCAACTTCAGCAAGCCGCAATGACATAGAAAAGGGCTGATCATTTTCAATAAGAGCCAGCGCATCGAACCATGCGTATTTCATAGCATAGATAGTGCTGTGAGAATTTGATATGGAAACCTGGTTGACCCTGCGACCTGGCGCTCTGTGAAAGAGTACACGCATAATTCTACAGCAGGTTAGGAAGCATTAGACTACCATTTTCATCAACGTTGTGCCGGCTGTTCTTTCACGTGTGCAAAATTTTATTTGGGTAGAAAGCCTCTTAGCTTTTTCGGACTGGAACTGGGGCGAAACAATGGTGCAGCTGACAGGCTCCCAAGCAATTGGATTCCATGGAACTTTCACGGCATCAGTTAAAGCTGTGTGATAGAAGTGCAGTTTGAAGCTTGCCTTTTCGAATAAATTTAATTCTTCGTTGGCACTTACAGTTCTCCATATTAAAGCTTTTCTCTGCTGAAACACCAGCAGTAGTACCGCGTCAGCTTAAAAAAAAAGCTTTCGTTACCACCTCCTGATTTTGCGCACACACGCGACTAGGCTTATGTACCCTTATTTCACAAAATTTCACACTAACTGAGAAGTGTGGCAGCTTGGGCTAGTTCGTATGGCATGACGATAGTTATAGCGCGAGAACAAAACGACACAGAGACTTCGTGTCCTTCTTGTCTCTGTGTCGTCGTTTTGTTCTCGCGCTATAACTATCTTCACACTAACATGTGAGCTCCTCAGTTACTACCAGTCTAAAATTTGCCAGTTGTATTGTTTCTCGTTTAACTTGAAAGCACCAAGTTACAGGCACTGTGTACCTGGGACCTATTTCCTTACATGAACACAATTTTGGTTTCTGTATTGGTTTATTTCTTCCAGCTTTCTGTTGATAACATTCGCACTAGAAATTACTTTCGTGTTTTTCGCTTCTTCAGGAAATTCTCCAAGAAGACGCACTCTGCTTCGAACCATGTGACGGCGTATATACATTTTTTGAGACTTATGAAGGTAAAAACAAAAAGTAATATTTGCAAGAAAGATTGTATATTTTAGAGGGCTTAGTAATACCAGAACAATGCCGATAACACGTAGGCCACGTATAGCTGTAAACAACACTCTTTGTTCTCTATTCATGTTTTGAGAGTAGTTATCATTTTTCATGCATATGACACAATTAATTTATTGTCTGAGTGGTCTGAAAATTCAGATTTATTCGGTATTTATGCGAAAATTGTGTTAAATGCGAGGTGCAGTTTAAAGAAACATTCTATTCCTTAAAACAGGTATACTCTCTTTGTTAAGAGAACTTTATATTTTAACTTCTGTTGCCTTTTATTTTTATGATGCAGTTCAGCTCAATTGTGATCAAAACCTAATATATGATTCTTAAAATTAATGAAGCAATCCACTCTTCAAAACAGTGTAACCAGCTGGTTTCAATAATGCACTTTTGCCGATGATAATTATGAGGTACCATGAAGCACATCTAAGTTTAGGTAACGTGTGTAATGACGCGGAGACTATGAAGCTTCACTATGAAGATAAGGTATTTTTCCTTGGTAGCTGTTACGCTTATGCTACTGATTTTAACAATTTCGCCCCAAGAAAATGAATAATTTCTGATCTCTCACTTGAGTAGGCGGCTTCTCGTCTCGTAAATGATTTTTTATTGCAGACACTCTGGAACACTCTTCAAAAGTCTATTGGGCCCATATCTATTTGACTGCGGTGAATGAGGCTACGTGGAAGGTCAAGTAAAACCTAAGGCAATTGTGTAGTACCTCATAAGCCGTTTCGAAATGCGTGCTGGTTGGGAGAAAAAAAAGTGTATTCGTTCAGGGAAAGATGAGATGTCTTTAAAAATAACCTGTTCAAGTTGTTCGCACAATATACTTTTAAGAGATATAGCCCTATAGTTTCATACCACAACTTCATCTCCCGATTTATGTGCCAGTGTTACTTTAGGTATTTGCCACTCTACAGTAAGATAGCTGAAAGAACTTACTTATTAGTCCGAGATATGTACTACTTCATCCCGCGCACAGTTCAAGAACTTTTCTTGAAATATTATCGGGACTACCAGACTTCTTTGAGTTAGTTTACAGTAGAAGATTCATGGTACTGGCATCTGTAATAGTGAAGTCATCATTAGTAGGGGTATTGCGCGAACTAATGGGGGGTACATTTTTGTTTTCAGCTGTGTACACCTACTGGGAAAAGATGTTAAATGACTCAGCTTTATTTTTCTTTTTTTCTGCACATAGTTGTGTCACTGGCCCCTTTACACTGAAGTAGTGGGAGAACCTGTGAGGCCTATTCGGAAGGAAATGGTAAAGTAATGATGCTTTGCTGCTTTGATTTCATTCCGAAGATCACTTCTAGCTTACTACAGTTTCTAGGTCGTTGACTGGCTCTGGTTCTTTTTTTCTGCTTGACGAAGACAAATACACGATGTTTTAAGTGAATAACATCACACAGAATACATGGGTTAAACCTCTTCTCTCTTCTAATATTTAGAAGGTAACATACTTACAATACAAAAAAGTCACAGCTTTGCCGCAAAGGCGAAGGAATAAATGCGATAGCAACAAATTGCAAGGTCACATGCGAATGGCAAGCAGATAGAAGTGCGGTCTGTGTTTCTCACGCAAAAATAACGCACGAAACGTATTCACAAATATATACGAACGCGATAAGCGTCTCAGTTGTTACTTCGCTCTTTCTGAAAAGCGCGCGGTTTTCGCAAAGTGAGACTGCAATGACTGCAGTGACTTTTGTGTGCCGGTAACTACAAAAAATTTGTTCCAGGTAAAGCCTGAGGCCAGCCATGACCTACGATACTCCCCGCTAGATAAGGGTGCGCACGGGAGCGTCGCCCCTCTCCTCTAAGCAGGGCAAAGTATGCGTGGGAGATTTGAGCGTGCGCCGCCGCGCGATGTAGAAGGTGTGCTCTCAGCGCCATCATGATGGTAATGCTGAAAACACAATAACTCCCCATCCCTTGAGTCCCGTCAGCAGAGGTAAGTGGTAGATAAAAATAGCGTGCCGTTTGATTGTTGAAGCACGTGCTTCTCCGCGGCTCAGTGGTTAACGCCTCGCATTCACGATGAAGGGGTCCCTCATACGATTCCACCCGTCATTGCCTTTTTCTGGATTTTTTCTTTTTTGTATATATATATATATATATATATATATATATATATATATATATATATATATATATATATATATATATATATATATATATATATATATATATATGGAACGAAGTGTATATCTAAGAGCTCGTTTTTCCGCGTTTTTACACAATATTAGTGAGATCTTACAGACAATAATGCCAAGAAAAGTATAGGGGAAGATATTAGACCAAATTGCAATGCAAATATGAAGAAAAGTGAGTGAAAAGATAACTTGCCCTGGGCAGGATCCGAACCTGCGGCCTTCGAATGACGCGTTCGATACTCTACCACTGAGCTACCACGACAGCTATCCCCCCAGCCACTTTATACGGTGTATATGCGAACTAAACGTGGGAGTGTCAGTCAGCGCCACCAGTAGCCATTACGGCGAGTGTGACACACTCTTTTGAGCCTGTTTGGAGTCACGTAGCACGTGAACTTGTTACGAGTGGGCAGCTGACCAATAGTCCCTCGTATACAACCTAAAGGCACTTTGTCTGCCAGTACGAGACCCTCGTTAATGAATAAGGAAAGAAGTGCATACCTAAGGGCTCGTTTTTTCGTGGTTTTACACACTAAGAATGAGATATAACAGACAATAATGCCAAGGAAAGTATAGGGAAGATATTAGACCAAACTGTAATGTAAATATGAAGAAAAGTGAGTGAAAAAATAACTTGCCGTGGGCAGGATCCGAACCTGCGACCTTCGAATGAGAACTATAAGAATATTGTCTGTTAGATCTTTCTCTCTCTCTCTCTCTCTCTCTATATATATATATATATAGAGACATTACATATATATATATATATATATATATATGTAAGTGACGGTGATGCCGGCGATGAAATACAGCCAAGAGTGTCTATATAATTGCTATCGTAATCAAAGTAAAAGAAAGGAATATTCACGTACAGTGGGAATAGATTATATGCGAAGCACGAATGAGGAAGGTTGATATCTCACTTAAACATGAGCACAGCGCTACGAGGTGGACGTAAATAACGCTATATTTGACGTCCATGTCACGATTATTATGTATGGACGTGTCAATTACCATTGTCGTCTGTTCACGTCACGTGATACGAAATTTGGTATATGTGGGGCCAGCAAAAATATCACGAGCGCGCTATAAGCAGAGTACGTAGAGATGTTTTGCATGGCGTGCAGGTCAATATTATCATGTTTTGACGTGTCATTTACCTTCATTGTCTTTTGAAGTCACGTGATGGCAAATTTGCTATATGAGAAGCAAGCAAAATGTTCCACAAGCGCACTATGCGTGTAGCATGTAGTCAAGTTTTACATGACGCGCATTTCGTGATTACATGTTCGGACGTGTCATTTACCTTCGTTGTCTATTCCCGTCACGTAATACCAAATTAGGTACATGTGAAACATTTGAAATGGTCGCGAGCACATCGCGAGCGTGGCATGTGGTCTTGCTCTTACGTGACACGCATCTCATGAGTATCATATTTGCACCAGTCATATACCTTAGTCGTTCAACCACGTCACGTAATACCAAATTTGTTAAATGAGAAGCTAGCGAAACGGCCACGGGCGCATCATGAGGCTGGCGTGAAGTGACGACAGGCATGTCATGATTTTCATGACATGTATGTAAAGATTTCAACGGTAGCGTCTTTCATTCATGTTCAGCAGGCAGTCATGTTTTAACACACCAGTTTTGCAATATGTCATGTGAAGAAAACCACCGCAAGGGCAGCAAAACCATCAAGTGTAAATCATGACATTCATGACCTACGTGTATTATTTTCATGTTATGGCAACCCACGTATGCTCGCCATACAGTCATGTTTTGACACATCAATTTTCGCATATATATTATTATTATCAATACGGCCAGGTGAGCTAGAAGTCGTTAGCGGATAGATAGATAGATAGATAGATAGATAGATAGATAGATAGCTAGATAGATAGATAGATAGATAGATAGATAGATAGATAGATAGATAGATAGATAGATAGATAGATAGATAGATAGATAGATAGATAGATAGATAGATAGATAGATAGATAGATAGATAGATAGATACGCTCAAAGTCGCTGAAGTTGGCTAAGAAATGCTTGCGCATATAAATCTACAGTTGATTTGAACGTAACACAGAGAGCGTCTTTGTCATATGATGCGCCAGGCTTGAGTTGTAGAATGGCTAACTCGTAATGTAAGTTAATTAGTATACTGCTGTCGTGTGCTCTTTACAGTCAGCAATGAGAAACACTTCACTACGATTCATTTGCGTATTGCTAATTGGTAAAATGGGTAGCGGTGTATCATAGTCCTCAATACTTTCCAAAACACTCGAATAAATTGCGCTTGTTAGGAAGTGTAGGGGGAAAAGGATAAGATTCAGCAGGGTTTTTTTATAATCCTTTGAGCATGTATTCTCAGTTACCATTTGCTGCATGTTAGAGGCAAGCATATTATGAAAGAGGAATTCAGAAACTGATGACAAGTGATGCATACTATTCTATCATATGTCAGCTAGACTGAAATCATTATTCAGAAACATTCTCGAATTTTGCACTTTCTGACGCATGAATTCTTGAATGGTCAATGTACTTTTATGACCCAATAAGGCGCTCCGATAAACACACCCAATTAACTCAGTCTCTGCATTGCACATTTGTCCACAATAGGCAGCTTCAGCTTCCATATGGTGTGGCGGAACTTGGAAAGCGATTCGATTCTTTATTAGCAGAGCAATTCTAACCCGTCGCGTCCGACAGACTTGTGGATTACAGAATAAGTTCGGGGAGCGATTTCAAAGTCGATCGAACATGCCGTGACATCACCTTCATATTGAAGCAACAGGTTTTCAAGAATTTTGATCTTGTTAAACATACTTATAGCATATGGTTGGGGTACCGTTATCTCTAGGACTTCAGGCTGTGGCGAGTATCAGGCAATTTCGCTTCCTCCTTTTTTTGGCGGGAAAGATCCATGTCTAATTGTTTTGTCACTTCAAACGAATGCTTGGCCATTTATATAGAGTTTAATGAAGGCTACTGACACCTTCATCAGCTCCTAGCGCTTTTTTTGCAGTCTGGTAAAGTTTATTTTTTTAACTTCTCGCATAAAACGTGAGAAGTATTCAAAAATCAACAAGCCAGAGTATTTCACTTTGTATTCGTTTTTCAGTATTGCATGTTTTTGTCTAGCATCGCACAGCTTAAAAATTTCTGCTGCAACTTTATTTGACCGTGCATTCTATAAAAGGTGTTTGCATTCGACTGCAAGTGGTTTAAACTGCAACTTTTTTTCAATAATACCTTTGTTCACGACTTGTTCTAAGCCTTTTTTTTGATTTTTAAATGCGAAGCGTTTCTTAGCGGACTTCGACGACTTTGAGCGTATCTATCTATCTATCTATCTATCTATCTATCTATCTATCTATCTATCTATTTTTGTTATGTTTGCACAAGTCACGTACCTTCGGCATCCATTCACGTACCGTAATACCGAATTTGGTATATGTGACGCTAGCGAAACGGCCGCGAGTTCATCATGAGCGTGACATGAGGTCTTGTTGTTACATGACACGCATGTCATGATTTTTATGTTAGGGTCTGTCGCTTGTGTTCGTGATGCAATCATGCCATACCTTACCAGTTTTGCTACGCGCCATATGAACGAAACCACCGCAAAAGTCGCAGGGACATGACATGTAAATCATTACATTCACGACATACATATAATGCTTTTCATGTTATGACTAGACAAATAAGTTCTTCATGCAAACATGTTATGCCATACCAAGATTTGTATCGATACCTATTGTGAAACGGCCAGGAGAGCTAAAAGTCGTAGGCGGCTAGATAGACAGACAGACAGACAGACAGGCAGATAGATAGATAGCTAGATAGATAGATAGATAGATAGATAGATAGATAGATAGATAGATAGATAGATAGATAGATAGATACGCTCAAAGTCGCCGAAGTTCGCTAAGAAATGCTTCGCGTTTAATAATGAGAGGCGTGTCATGTAACAACAAGATACATGCCAAGCTCATGATGCGCTGGCGGCCGTTTTGCTAGCTCCACTTATACCAGAATTCGTAGTATGGCACGTGCATGAATGAAAAAGATTAGGTACTGGCGCGAACTTGATAAACTTGAGATGCGTGTCCTGTAACAACATGACTACATGCTACGGTCATGATGCGCTGCCGGCTGTTATGTTAGCTTCACATGTACCAAACTTGGTATTGCGCGACGGCAATGGATGACGAAGGTATGTGACTCTTGCAAACATGAGAATGATGAGATGCGCGTCATGTGAGAACATGACTACATGCCATAGTTAAGAGGCCAATACATTTCGATGTAACGAGGTGCGCGTGTTCGCCGGCGTCATTTCGTCGCGTCGCACCGGCGTTGCCAAGCCAGGCGCCGGTCCTCCCAAATACTCGCAGGCGCGCACCGTACTGCGTTGCTTTGACGCATGCGCATTTCAACGCGTACGGCGCCCCTCCGTCACGAAAAGAGGGAGGCGCATGTTGTCTGGGTAACGTAAGGTCCCTAGATGAAACAAGGTAGCGTCACTCATTGTTTTCGAGCCGTCCTCCTCACTCTCTCGATTACTCCTCTTTTTCTCTGCCATCCAAGGTCTGTGATAGGTGAATTCGTTGCACGTGACAGTATTAGTGGATGGTGGTGATATTTATTATGAAGCAAATGGTTCAAAACGAGTGCGCATGTGCATATGGTTCCAGTTGGATTCTTGCCGCGACGAAAGACGAGATCGTATCCTAAGGTCCCTAGACTAGGGACCTTATCTTATCCAAGACATCAGCTGTAGAAGAGGAGCGTTCCATTTGGCGCGAAGTCACTCGGCCAAGCATAGCTTCGCAGTGGATCTTGAGTACGTTAAGTACTTGCCAATTTTTGAACAATGCCGGGTTGTTGTGCTGTAGGCTGCAGCAACAAAACAGAAGATGGTTTCTCGCTCTACAACATACCTCGTGGCATCCGGAATAGTGCACGCTGTGAAGTGTGGCTACAAAACATTTCACGCGAGGACTTCGTGCAACGCCGTCGACGTGGCTTTGCGAGGCGAGTTGATTTATCGGCTTTTGTTGAAACGCTTGTTGCGAAAGACGGCGACGCCAACACGGTCCCGAAGGCGCCACTGCTTCGAACTCCGCCGGAAAGGTCACCTGCCGTTTGGTAGCGTAGGTTTCTCAGCTCGCGACTGCTTCTGCGCAAAGCTGATAGACAAGCGCACGAGACGACGGTGAGTTTAAACAAGGTTTATGTACAGCATATATACAGAGGCGTTACAAATTCGGCACTGGGGCCGACAGAGACTCGAAGAGCCGAGCTCTCCTCTCTAACACATAGGTCTGCTCTCAAACGGGTCCGCTCTGACACACATGTCAGCTTTCACCTAGGACCGCCCGATCGCGACGCGCCGCAGGGCTTCTTTTATATGCACAGGGTCCAACCAAAATGTCCAATTAGAAGCGCCGCTGGTCGTCAGGGCAGACTCCTCCAATGGGGTCGCCGCTGGGCCGCGTCATTCCCCCAGACAGGAAGACGCCGGTTGTTTACTCGACGGGCTCGCTTGCACGTGCGCTGACTCACTGCACGTGGGCGCCAGAAAGGCGCCGCGCGTGTTTACGCCGTTGAGTTGTTCGCGTCAGGCGGACTGTGGGCTGGCCTTGACACAGATTGCCTTTTTGAGAGGCTCGGCCGATCGCTGTGGACTCGCAGGCATAACAGCACCCCCGCCGCCAGACAATGCGCCGAAAAGACGAGCTGCTTCCACGGAGCTCGTATGTCAGGCGCGCTCGTTCGCCAGGTCCCTCCAGGTTCGCCTCCAGGGCCATGGGGAGAATACAGCTCCAGACTGTTCTGGGAACACATCCCATTCTTGACGACGGATCCCAGCTCCACTGGCTTGTCGCCACAACTTGCCGGCCAGCTTCGCTCGTCTCTTCTGACCATCTTCGATTTCAGCACTTGTCGATGGTTCTGCAACTTGTCAAGAACGGATCAACATCCGACAACACACGACACGAGCAAGTGCCCTCGGTCACCCGACAGAACACCAGACAAAGTATAGTTCAACATATACCTAGCTACGTGTCTATCTGAATTTAGTTCCCTCTACATCAAGAGGCACATGTGGGACACAAGACTCTTAAAATGACGACTCAATTTTTTCCCACGTACAACAACGTAACGAATTAGAATACAACATAGAGTTGGCTCCTTGAGCTCACTCTGGACAAGAGCGCTCAGCCCCGGTCGTGATGAGGTCAAAATTTTGCCCCGAATCGCCAGCCAGAAACCGAAAGGTTGAGAAGGTACTAGCTAGAACGCACTGCTCAATGCACCTGCATTAGCGTTTAGCTTTCCCTTTTTTTGATAGCGAACGTCAAAGTTGCGGTGTGGAGCAACATGCTCCACCTCAGTAACCGGCCACTTTTAGGCGACGATACCTATGCGGCACCAAGAGCGGCTCAGACTTGCGACGTTGCACAGGGGAACAACGATACGGCTTGCTACGGATTGACTCCTCACCGCTTAGCTCGATATCGTGTTCGATAACCGTCGTGTCTCCGGGACGGTCCGAAAACACGTCTCCAAACTCGGAAACAATCCTTCTCAGGTTTTCCTTCCGGACTTCACTTAACCTAGGCTCTAGGTTTATCTGCTCCCAGATTAATTTCGATCCCCCTTTGATTACCTCACAAGAACTAAAAATTTCTGCTTCCTCTTCCTCTGAAGCATTCAACAGCTGATTTACGACTGCTTGATGTTGAACGTATGGTTTCATCAAGTTGTAAATTTTGTTCAGCCGCCTTCCTAATTTCACTTCATAATCGGCATCAGAAAGCTTCGATACTACTTTTGCGGGCCCTTCCCGATCAACCTCAAGCTTGTTCCTTTTGGACGGCTGCAGCAGCATTACCTGACTTCCTACTTCAAAAGCGCGCTTCACCGATTTGTCGTACTCTTTCGACAACACTTGTGCAGCTTTCATGTGGCTTTCCACTGGCGCTTTAATCGAGAGGTCCTCGCGCTGCTCTTGAATGGGCGTCTCTCGATCATCCCTCGACAGCTCGCTCCAACTTTCCGCTACAGGCGAGAGCGTTGCAACCCTCTCGCTCTGACTCAATGGCGCCATGTCGTCCTCCCTACGCATACCGCGCTGATCGCTTCGGCGACGGGCCGCTCGCGTGACTGCTCACATGACTCACGCGGAAAATTTTCTTTCTGGGGTTCCGTCGACCCGCCGACAAGGTCACTTGAGAGTTCACCGCATTGAACAAGGTCAAGCTTCCGCGAAAGCTTCCGCGCTTGCGATCGCGTGAGGGCCATGCACGCTAAGTTGGGGAAGAACGATTTGCCCTGCTCTTTGAGAAGCTGCTCTGAGTTGTTGGAGAAAAGATAAGGAAAACGATCATTTAGCGCGGCAGACACAGCTGCTTCGGTGCGAAGCTTACCGAACGGGCCTTCAATGACAACCGTGGCGATTGGTAAGGAAACACTCTGCTCCTCGGCGACTTGCCTGATCCACGCGCATTCTCCTGTAAAGTCATCCGGAAACACCAATGAAGGATGGACAACGTCCATGGTTGCCGCTGAGTCTCTAAGTGCTCGGCACGTTTTCTCATTCACCCTAATTTCTTGGAGATACGGCTCCAACAACCGCATGTTTTTTTCTGATTCTCGGATCGTTGCGAAGGCAAACTTTTCCTGGCAGTTTCTCGCGATGTGTCCTTCCTTTTTTGCAGTTGTAGCAGATTAGCGGCTTCCGTTTGTTTTCTGATTCAAATGCCCATGTGGTAGAAACCTCACTCGATTTCTCCACTTCCGTTTGTCCTTCCCCTACAGTGTCCTTCGTAAGAGACGGGTCCTTCTTGAAATTACGGTGCGGAGCGGGTTTCCGTTGATCAGGTTTCCTTGAAAAGCCCTCTTTCCTTTCATCCTTTTCCACGCGCACTGCCCTGCTATGCAACTTTCGGCGAGTATAATACTCCTCAGCTAACTCTGCTGCCTTGTTTAGCTGTACTTCACCAAGTCTGTCCTGCAGCCAAAGTTTGACATCCTCCTCGATGCAGCGGTAGAATTGCTCCATTGCAACGCATTCCACCACTTTATCGCGGTCGTCATAAACACCTTCGCCCTTGAGCCATTCAATTAAATCGGCTTTAAGACGAAACGCGAAGTCAACGTGTGACTCATTCCTCTTTTTAGCATACCGGAACCTTTGCCTGAAAGCCTCGGGTGACAACTTATAACGTCTCAAGAGCACTTCCTTAACCTCGTCATAGCTCTCAAACGCTTCCCTCGACAAGCAAGTTATCGCGTCGGACACTTCGCCGGGAAGAAGAGTTAACCGGTTCCGCGCCCAAAGAGACCGCTCCAAAGCGTTTCGCTCACAGACGTGTTCAAACTTGACGAGATACTTCGCCATGTCCTCGCCTACTACGAACGGTGGCAGTTGGTCCCGAATTCTAAAACCGCTGACCTGAATTGTCGGAGAAGCTACGCTAGGCGCCTGCGAACACTGTAGGAGTGCCAATTCTATTCGTTTCAACTCGAGGCGCTCCTGTCTCTCGGCCTCCTCGCGCTCGCGACGTTCGCGCCTTTCAGCTTCTTCACGTTCGCGAGCTTCACGCCTTTCAGCTTCTTCACGTTCGCGAGCTTCGCGCCTTTCAGCTTCTTCGCGAGCTTCGCGCCTTTCAGCTTCTTCACGAGCTTCTCGCCTTTCAGCCTCCTCACGTTCGCGAGCTTCCCGCCTTTCAGCCTCCTCGCGGCGTGCTTTGATATCCACCCAGGCCTCATCGACTTCCTCAGCCGACACTCCCTCATGCTTCATGATCTCAAGGATCGCTTGCTTTCGTTTCGCACGGCCCAAAGTAATGCCGAGTTCCTCACAAATTTCGATGAGTTCCTTCACTTTAAGGTTCTCCATCGTTCACACTAGCCTCTTGCTGTTTGCTCCTGTTAACAATTTACTTGCCGTACCCACTATAAGTCAACTAGCAAGACGCGCAAGCAATTTTTCACACTCCCGTGTTTACCCCCTCTGCATTAACTTTGGTTTCAAAGCGCTTCGACTTGGCTTGAAACGATCGAAGCTCACTTCAATGCTTCGCACAGCCCTTCTCTAAACTACTACAACCTGAGCTAGAGTAGCCTGGTGAACTGAAGGGAAAACATCAGGCACTCACCGCATCGATGTCGCTGACGCCGGCCGATCCCATCGCTGCCACCACTGTTGCGAAAGACGGCGACGCCAACACGGTCCCGAAGGCGCCACTGCTTCGAACTCCGCCGGAAAGGTCACCTGCCGTTTGGTAGCGTAGGTTTCTCAGCTCGCGACTGCTTCTGCGCAAAGCTGATAGACGAGCGGACGAGACGACGGTGAGTTTAAACAAGGTTTATGTACAGCATATATACAGAGGCGTTACAACTTCGGCACTGGGGCCGACAGAGACTCGAAGAGCCGAGCTCTCCTCTCTAACACATAGGTCTGCTCTCAAACGGGTCCGCTCTGACACACATGTCAGCTTTCACCTAGGACCGCCTGATCGCGACGCGCCGCAGGGCTTCTTTTATATGCACCGGGTCCAACCAAAATGTCCAATCAGAAGCGCCGCTGGTCGTCAGGGCAGACTCCTCCAATGGGGTCGCCGCTGGGCCGCTTCATTCCCCCAGACAGGAAGACGCCGGTTGTTTACTCGACGGGCTCGCTTGCACGTGCGCTGACTCACTGCACGTGGGCGCCAGAAAGGCGCCGCGCGTGTTTACGCCGTTGAGTTGTTCGCGTCAGGCGGACTGCGAGCTGGCCTTGACACAGATTGCCTTTTTGAGAGGCACGGCCGTTCGCTGTGGACTCGCAGGCATAACACGCTACACAACGCGCGTCTAACGCGCGTCTAGTACGTGACCTTCGTTACAAATATTTGTGCGTATGCATGTACGGTTTAATACAGCTTAAATGACTGCACTTTCAGGAGCATTTCACGCCAGACCAGTTTGTTTGAGCCACTTGCTCTTGAACGCGGCGTAAAGAAGCTCAGACGCGACGCTGTGCCAACGCTTTTTAAGCCTTCCCGGCAGCGAAGGCGCACGAAAAGACCTCTGCTTTCAGGTATGTCATTGCGCTGTTTGTATTACTCGTGCTGCATTATCTGAATAATCGCACTGCTCGATATCTTGTAGGAGCATTACACGTTTAGTTTTTAGGTAGACAAACAAACATAGCAACTTGAACATAGCTACTGAAAGAGATTGTCGGGCTGTACGCGACCGATATTTGGTTCCTGCGGTAAGCACGGGATGACTACACTGAAAGGCGCAGTGGAGTAAAAATGCATCACAGCTGATATCGCTTTCACGCGATGCTGCAAGATTGCTAGTTTGCACTGCCAGCATACCATCCCAACCCCCTCCCCCCCTACCCCCACTTTTTTTGTGAGTGGTAACGCCGGCACAGGAACGTTTTGTCTTCACGTTTGAATTAAAGAACATTCTGCATTCGCAAGAAGTCGATAGACTGTGAAAAAAATCAACATGTACGGAGAGAGAGAAAATTCAGTTTTAACGTTATTTATGTCATCAATACGTTACAAGGAATCACTTGCAAGAGCTAATCACTTTGTTCGAAATAACCTGGTGTATTTCTTACGGACTCGCATGCATTATTGAGGGGAAAGTCGCATGCTTTATGCGTTACGCATAATTTTACAATATAACTTTCTGGGGCTGCAGCAAAGGGACTCATTAAAGATATACGCACGTATGAAGCACACCGCATGATCAGTTGCGTTAATGTTGTCATGTGTAAGTGACGACAGGGGTTAGCGACCGCATCGAAGCTTTGTGAGCCGCTGAGACCACTGCGGTGCTTGGGACACCTGGCCCTCCGTGTTGGTTGTTTTGTGCATTGCCCGTTGGGGCCATCGAGTAATTGAGTGCTTCGGACGTCCCCTAATCGAAAACTGATTGTCTTAAGCTGAAGCCACCATTGCTGAAATGACGCATTACGGATTCGGAGTTTCGAAATGACAGCCGCTTGGCAGCGAACAGCATTTAAGGGTTGTGCGCTCCTTGCTTCTGCAAACAGTTGAAAATGCAGTCATTTCTCCTCTGTGTCTCTCTTTTTGTTGGTCCGTTTATAGCGCTTCATTTCACCAAGTTAGAAATGCATTTTGGTGCACAAATAAAACACATGTACGCATTGTTGCATGCAATCCACGTGGTAGCAGTTGGAGGGCATGCAACAAAATCCAATGCATTTTGTTTTCCTTTTGTGCATGTTTAATTCTTGCAGCAATATTACGTGCACTGTTGCATGAACTTCAACTGCCCTGCCTTAATTTGCACAGCTGAACATGGTCTCTGGTTTGTGCAATTGATGCGCCCTTTTCGATATTTGTAGCGACAAATGTTACGTGCACACAGTAAAAAGGAATGTGTACATTGATTGTGATTACGTGTACATGAAAGCCTACGCGTAAGACTCGAAGCAAAGTTGTGTCTCACGTACTCATCAGGCATCCCATCAGTGTGGCATACACGCTAGTTTGGTGTTCAGATGCCGGAGTTGAGGAACTGTGTGACAATAAACATTGAAACACTAATACATTGAGTGCAGTGAATTTGCTAGGTTGGCGTATACGGAGACTTCAAAGTTTGTTAACAAAGCGTCGACTTCTTTGGAGCGGTTTAAGTGAAAGCAGCTGCTAGAATGGTTGAATAAAACGGCATTTCAATCAATTGTACTACCCTTGTCTCGTTTGATTTTATAGTGTCTGCTCATTTATGAACGACATTTTCAGGAAATGGCATGAGCATTGACAGCAGCTCAATAGGACATGACCATTGCTACTTTCACGGATCTCATGAGAGTGATACTCAAGGTACGATTGCGGTGACATTCATGGTGTAGACGTGGAAGTAATGCTTGTAATTAACCGAGATGGGTGGCTTCTATCTTGTAGAAATGTCCTCAGAGGCTACGCCCCACCTTTCAATTGAAGCAGAAGTGGTTGGCCAAGGTACTCTGGACATTGTGCAACAGAGTTCTGCGTGCAGTATACCAAGTAAGCAGGTGTATGTTTATTGCATCATGCACGTAACTATTTTTTTTTCTTTTAGTGGAGAAAACAATTTTTGAAGTTTAGTCCCACTATTGCACAATTTTACTACGGGGCTATAAAAACCAACTCAATTTGCTGCATAAAAAAAGAGTTGTGTACTCGCAATACATGGTTTTAAGTTTTTTTATTAGCACTTTATTTTGTATGTTCGTAAATGCATCATCCTAGTGGAAGTATCTCCTCATGGCCATGAAATTGGCTTGCGTAGTTCCACAACGAAAAAGAAAAAAACACTGCAGTGATTGTGCGCATGCACAGCTGGGCCACTTGGAGTTCGTTGCTACACACATAATGGTTGTAAACAAAGAATACTGAAAAAGGTAGACCTGCTTAAACTGTCTCGGCTGCTAGTACTTTATTGTAATTTCACTGTACAGCTAAGCTGACGCACCGTTGTCTTTTGAAGCAGACCTAAGTTATGCAACTTACTCGCATTTATGATACCATGTGATGCACTTGCAGTGCTATTTAAGGAAGCGAATTCACACTGCATGTGCTTAGGTGAAGCGTCAGGTATTTTGAAGCTTCCAATTACTTGAAACTCGTAACGCTGCAGTTTATGCGCAGGGAATTTGTTTACGTTTTGTTGCGAAAATAAAATTTATTCATTCCCTTGATTGTTTTTAGCTATCACTGTCGATATGAAGCTACAGATGTATACACGCTTCACGAATTCCATGACGGCGTGGAACTGAATGGAAGAGCTTTTTTAAAAAAATGGCTCGAAGCTTGCACTAATCTACGCAATGTCGATACACAGCTAAGCTGATCGGCGCCATGCTTATTTATTGCTGTATAAAGACACAGCATTTGCTCTAAGGGTGCTTGAATTTCGCTGCAGCGATGTTGAACTTTTGCTTGAACTTGGCTTGGTGGACCCCAGTATATAACTCTTTCGTGTTAAAAAGGCAATAATATGTATTGTTAAGCTGCGAACTCGCTCCAGGGGTCTGAAACATGCTGACTGCAGCCTGCAGAGGACTGTCTTCGTCCCGCATTTCTTTTTTTTTTCATTTTCTTAATAAGTGTAATCATGAGTTCCACAGACATGGCCGGCCTCAAGCATTCTTTTCGTGACGCAGTCCATTAGGCCATCACATGTTGAAACATGGTCGTGGAACGAAAACTCTTCATTCAAGAATTGGCGTCGATTTCAGTCATTACGAAGATAGGTATCGTTATTTCTCGAACCCTGACTCTAAATACCCTTCGTAAATTAGACACATATGTGATATGGGGAAACCGCTCTTTCAAAAGGCAACTATCGCTGTCATATTGTTCAAACGCACCCACTGATCCCCTCGCCCACTAGTTCACACTGCGCCTGCCCTTGCAGTACTCAATGTAGTGTCTTCAGCTCGCTGGCTGAGGTGAGTTTGAGACCCCTGCTTTACACAAACGCCTTTCCTTAATATGTAGACTAAACTTGGTATTGCAACGAGATGCAATACTCTCGCCATAAATTATTTTCGTAAACAACACTCCGACAATACTCTCCGAAATTCGGAAGGATTCCCACGCGATAAAAAAAGAGATTTCCTCCAAGAGAATCTAGCAGCAGGCTGTTTTCAGTTCAACAGATCTGTACTATTTTTTAAATGCTTTTGAGATGGTAGTTGAAATGACTTGGACGTTTCATGTAGAATAACCCAGATGTCATTGTTTTTTATTTAGGTATACATCCTTTACTTGCAGGTACAGCCTCACATGCAGCTCTGTTGGCCAGAATAAACGCTCTGGAACGACAGCTGACTATTGCGAAGGCTAAGGCGAGGGTGAAAGAGCGGGAGCACAAGAAACTTATGCTTCACTTGTCTTCGTACATAAATGAAGACCAGTTCACCAGCTTGCATCGTTCACCAAGAGGCTCAGTGTGGTCCAAGGAAACATTGACCAAAGCACTGAAGATTCGCCTATCCTGCGGCTCGAGGGGCTATGATATGGTCAAGGAGCTCGGCCAGCCATTGCCTTCACAGCGTACACTTCAACGTCACATCGAGCACTGCAAGTTTCGTCCAGGGCTGCTGGTGGACATTATGGACTCTCTCGCTGTTAAGGTAATCGTAACGAATTTGTCCATTTTGCAGCACTATGAAAGTTCCGATATTTTAAATTTTTGTTTGTATTTTCTGTACTTATGCTGGCATGCCTCATAATACAATCACGGTGTTTCCGAAAAATGGTTAACACTTCATGGTTGCCTGAATGGAAGTTAGATAGCATAGAGTTGTCATTTTAGCTGCAACCCATCTAATAACAACCTAGGCCTTGCAGGACACTACAATACAATCTAAGCCATCAAACATCCATTTGATAGTTGCCTGATCATGACAGGATGCAAGAGAGTTTTGTGATAGGAAGCTTATAGTTTATAGTGTAAGGTAGCGCGAGATATTGGCTAGATAAAGTGTGTTGTTATATAAAATAACGAAAGTGTTCATTGCACGTTCTGGTTGTGACAAGCGTACCGAATCGGTGCGCTGCGCCAAAACCACGAATCATCACTGATTGACTGAACATGCATATTCCTGACGACGCTTTTGCGCATTGCAAGCTCTCAGTGGTAGCTTTCGACGGCTCATGTGTTTGTGTCATGATAAACAGTTATTTCATTACATTGGTCGACCTCATTCAAATGGATGCTTGGTTGGGCAGTGCTTCTATGGAGGTGACCTTAACTTTAACGGAATGATTACCTTTGACTGTGGGGCTGTTTACGTTATGGCACCTTATTGCAGCCTACTTGTGCGACGTAATGTACTTAAACACTAACACTTCTTTTATTTCCTGCCTAACCTTTCATGTTAGTTATTCGTATCTTCCAATCATGCGCAGGTCAACTGCATGACAGAGTACGAGCGCCATGCGTGCCTCATGATGGATGAGATGCAGATCACCCCAAGCCTCTTATATGATCCTTCGGCTGACGCAGTACTGGGCAGACCTACGATTCCCTTGGTAGATGACAGCCTCCCTGCAGACATCTTGGCTACCCATGGCCTCGTATTTATGCTGGGTGGTGTTACTACCAGGTGGAAGCAGGTCATTGGGTACCATTTGACTGGAAATCGTTTTCATGCACTCTCTGTCAAGTAAGAACTCTTGAAAATGATAAGAGCATGTGAAGACATTGGCCTTAAAATAGATGCTGTTGTTTCAGATATGGGTGGTGGCAATCAGGCTCTATGGAGGTTATTTCTTGTCAGAGTCGGCAAGCACAGTCGGCCAAATTGCAGTGCTACACACCCCTGCGATTCGAATCGGAAGCTATGGTTTATAGCAGATGCCCCTCACCTGTTGAAAAATCTGCGCAATCACCTCCCCAGGGGCCAAACTTTGTATCTTCCTGATGACAATGTTGTAAAAGCTGGTCTCTCCACAAATGCGGTTCTCATTGAACCAATAAAAAAACTCATTGAAATTGACAGTAAAGGAGACTTCAAATTGGCTCCGCACCTAAAACAAACTTGTGTTGAACCTGGTCATTACGAAAAAATGAAGGTGGGCCCTGCTTACAGTCTTTTCAATGTGGATACTGGGGCTGCACTGCGCATCCTTGTTGAGAAGGGCATGCTAGAGAAGTCCGCGTTTGCCACTGCTTGGTTTATTGAAACTGTGGCCAAGTGGTTCCGCATCATGACATCACGAACAACCAAACTTGCCTTGAGTAAAGTTATTGAGACAGAGAGGCAGGCAAGTATTGACTTTCTCAAGAATTTTGTTGTACTTTTTGAAGGGCTCTCTATCGGCACCGTCAAAAATGCCCCATGGAAGCCTGTGCAGACAGGGGCAATTCTCAGTACGCTCTCTGTACTTGAGCTGCAGGAGTATTTCCTATCATTTTGCAAATTCCGCTTTCTGTTCCTTAGCAGATTTTGTCAAGATGCGCTGGAAAATTTCTTCTCTACTCTTAGAGCTAAGCATCCGATTCCCAGGTTATATGAATTTAGGTGCGCGTTGCGTTCCGCAACGCTAGCACGGTTTCTACACGCTAGTGCTGATGGCAGCTACACTAAGGACGGTGGCTTTTTACTTGCTGGTTTGAGCTCAGACACTGAAGACACCACCACACAAACAGATTTATTTCCTGCTGACATTCATGACATGAATATGTTGGAGCACGAGTCATTTTTGTATTTCGCAGGGTATGTTGTTCACAGTGCTAAGAAGTTAGTAAAAGACTGTGATGCTTGTGTAAGTGCCATGACAGGGAACAAAGACGTTCCGCGACTCACACAGCTGAAATCGTACAAAGAAAAGTTAGCGTTGTGTGTAGCTTCTGAAGCAGTTGTAGAAGTTCTAAAGGTAGCGGAGTCTCACTTTCAAAAAAATAAAGAGCAGCATATCCATAATCATGTTCCTGTATGAGCCACCAAAATTGCTGTTAAAAGTGCGATATCGTGTAATACCTTGTTTCCACACTGTCATAATGTATTGGAGGCTATTCTTTCTGTTTTCTTCTCCGCAAGGATGCACATACAAGTAAGGAAAGAGACATTGGCTCTAAGCGTGCAAATCGACAATAAATGTGGAAGTAAAAGTGTAGGAATGAGAGCTGCAGTGGCCAACCTTCCTTAAAAAATAGCAGTGTAGAAAGCGCCCTTGCAGCCAATGTGGCGTGCGTGCCAGGAGAGCTCCTTGGAGAACGCATTTTTATTCTATCTAGCTGCCTGCGCACCTTCAATAGCCTTGTCAAAATCTTCCCATCTTGCACGTCGTGCGTGCTTGAGAAACTGAAGTACCAAGAGCCATACTGTCCGAGTTACTTAATGCTGCCATTGTCAACTTGTTGACAACATCCTGACTAGATTTACATTCCCTATAAAATTTTGTCCTGCCTAGGTTCACAGCACTATCCCACGTGTACCATGCCATTCAAGTAAGCGCAAGTATAAGGACCAAAGCACAACCTGTTTTGGTATGTGATTGCTGTATTTTTCATCGTTTTAGAACAGGCTTCCGGCACGGGACAACTCTTAAGGTATCCTTCTGTAGTTTACAATGTAACGTGACAGCAAGTCACATAGATGAGCGCGATAGAAATAACCAGTACCTTTCCAACTTCTGCCATGGATGCAGTCATGTACAATGCGAAAATTTTTCGTGCAAAGTTTTCATGTACTCATTGCATCCTCTTCAAAACACACATATACACACAATGCCCAATTTACCTTCCTATAAGCTCGCACGACAAATGAACGAGAGGCACCTTAGGAACATCTCTTCACACAAGGTAATGTTTCATTTCATTTGCACCATGAAGGCATTACCATCACTTGTGCAAATCGTAAGTGCAAAGTGTCCATTGAATACTTGTTCAAACAGTCTAGTTACTCCTCCAAGCAATGATGAACATGCCTGTCTCTTATCTGTTATGTAACGTACGACCAAGGTTTTGCGGTAATGTGTGGATATATAAACTGTACTGCTACGGTTATGCCACAGGGCACTTGTATAGCTAGTGGAAACGGTAGCTAACTGTTACAATGCAACTTCCCGTCACTTTGGAAATATCGGTTTTTTTCCAAACGTCACTTCACCATACTGTCCTCTAGGCATACGCACAACGTGGCAACAACTTATCTGCAGTTTACAAACAACGTTGAAGTGTTCCTGCCATGCAGACATTCGTGTATAAGTTTGTGGAAATTGTTACTCCAGTGTTTTACTAGACATCTCAAATCACACAGGTCATTTTGCAAGCATTATTGAATGCGCCTTTCACTAGTACGTCATGTGACATCACAAACTGTATTGTAACACGTCTGTGGATGTAGTGTGCATTGTTTAACTTTCATGATCACATGCTGACATTTGTATGGAAGTCTGCGGAAATGGTTAGTGCAATGCTCTACTGTGTCATCACCTGTATATTTGAAAACGCAAATTATTGATCCGAAAGTTACTCAGTGAATCTTGCTGTTATACACCTCATGTATATGACAACAAGCTGCAGTGGAAATCGGTTTGCATGTTCACCTTTCTTCATGCCATTAAGGCATTCGTGTCTGTGCAAATTGTCAGTACAGTGTGTTGCTAGGCCATTCATTTTATGTTTCAAAGCACGCATGTTCATGTTGAAAAAAAATGTAACGGTGAGTCTTCCTCTGGTACCTGTTGTTCAGGCAATGGTCAAGCAATGTTCTGCATTGAATGTCACATGCTGCAATTTTCTACATAGTTTTATTGTTTACTGACAAATGAAATGTCTTGGTGTGGTTTGCGTGCCTTTGCAACAGCCCAGGACATGCTTGTTTATTCATAGGTGCCTGCTATGAAAATGTTGCCAGAGATTGTAACGAAGTAACAAGAATAAATATTTGCAGTCAACATTGTGCCTCATTGTTCCTTTAACATTCCAGTGTCCTGATTTACATAGGATGTTGAAATAGTGCCGTTGTACGTAGCTCAGTGCATCTATTGATGCATCAGCGCACTATTTTTGTCCTTTGCAGAAAGAACGCCCCTTCCAGCGTTCTTGTGTTGACGTTGCTTGCGTCCCCTCAATTGAGCGTGCACTTCCACGTTTAATAATTTCATAACCGCTCATTCTATATTTGTGTATGTGTATCAGTTATCATCCCTACCAGTTACGTGTGTCGCCTAAGGTTCCTATTTAAGCAACTTTGTTTTATCTGGGCATCTTAGCCGTACCCATCTGCAGTTTTTTTTTTCACAATTTCCACCAGAATAGCAGCATTCGACACTTCGTCTGTCATCTCTAGCTGTCTGTTAACGTTACAGTAACATTTTTTACTTTATTGTTCTTCGGGGGTTGCTCAACTACTTGTCAAGCTTTTGGTTTGCTTTGAAATTAGCCCCACATGTTACCACAGCTACATTGTACTTTGAATATCACGGGAAACAGCTGAACACTGCACAGCTGCTTAAAGTATTAACCAAAAAGTGGGCATATACCTTTGTGGAAAAAGGTTTAGCTATGGGGCTGTCTCTAAGATTATATTCACTGAATGGTAATAAGTGCTCAAGAAATTACACTGGAATTCTAAATATTATTGTTCCACTGCGGGCAGGGCAGCAAGATCTAAGGTCCCTAGTTAAAACAAGGAACCTTGGCAAGATCCTTCCATCGCTTTCTAAGGGGTGGCATAGGGTGGGGGTGCATGCTGGAGGTGAGGTGAGGGCGAAGTGCTGGTCGGTGCTTCTGACTGAAATTACAGCCCGTACTGGCACGGATGCACTCTGTAATGTATTCGGGTGTGCGGGAATGTAGCCACTCCGGCCACTCTGTCGAGCGAGTTAACAATGACGGTTACAAACGGCACAATCTCGTGCACAACAGAGAAGCGCTAGTGGTGCGCCAGCATTTGGTTAACATGCGGGAAGACCAGTGCTACAGCGAGTTTGCTGGAAAAGCCGCGCTAACTATAACGCTTTTCTAATGCCCATCATTCAGTATTCCAGCACATTTCTGCTACATGCCGCTGATGGTGGGGCGACGACATCGTCGCAAAGTTCATCACTTCGGGACAGTGAATGCGGCGATGAGTCACAAAGGGTACAACGTGCGTGTCTGTTGGCGTCACTCACAAACGTCGCTGTACGCGCACGCTGTAGTGCCGGGACACCCCACACGTCGAACCCTAACTTGTCGTTAAGTTGCGTGCACCCGCATTGCGGTGCCGCAGTCTCTTTCATAGTCACCCAGATAATATAACATGCACCACGATTACCTGGCACCCTGATTGCGAAAGTGGACGTATTTTTTCAGAAAAAGCCGTAATCGCAGTGCTGCTAGTCAAGCGTTCGTTCCAGACTGGCCGCGGTTTTTCCCTGTGTGCTCACAAGCGGCTATGATCACTCGTCACAACGTCACAACAAAGTGCTGCCCTGTGGTAAGTCAGGGACACAGGATCCAGCAAAAAGAACGTTAACTGTGCCACATCACATGCACGAGCAAAACACATTCGGAGAACTGGACGAACTACGACGTACGATGCGAGACGCCATGGCTAATGGTGTGAAATATAGAACTTACACAACGTTGCCAGTTGGGTAACACACATCACGCTTTTTCTTATGTTGTACCGCCTATTTTCAACTAAGTAACCTTTTATCCTACGTCTCATTTACTTCTCATTTGGTATAATTGTTTCTATCCGCCGTAGTAACTGAACACAAACGTTCGCTTTTTTATGCACGCTTTGACCCTTCTTGGGGGCGCTTCAGGCAAATAAGCGAGGAGGAAAAGAGAGGGTGTCGCTACCTTTGTTTCATCTAGGGACCTTAGGGTAACGCATCGGCGCGAAATGAAGCATGTCGCATTTTGCGCTGGTTGCCGTCGGGCCGCGCCGACAGACGCTGGTCGTGCTTGGCGTCAGACTATAGAGTGCTCCCGTTTTTCTAACGTAGCATCGCTGTGCCCAGCGTGCGATCGCGACAATTGCTACATTGGAGTATATTGGGCCCTTCGTGATGCGCTCGCGGCCGTTTCGCTTGGTGTTACGTGACGTCAATAGATGACGAAGTATATGACTGGTGCAAACATGATAATCCTGATGCGCATGTCATGTAAGAATATGACAAAATACCACGCTCATAGAGTGCTTGCGGCAGTTTCGCTAGCTCCACATATACTGAATTTGGTATCCCGTAACGTGAATAGATGACGAAGGTAATCGACACAGTCAAACATGATAATCATGACACGGAACATGTACGGCATCATTTACCATCACCTCGTAACATTGTGCTGGTTTTAAAGTGACATATCCACATTTCTCGTTCGCGCTTCGCATCTCGTGGGATCTTTCGTGGATTTTCGCTTCTGTTGTGCTAAGCCGTACATAATAAGGTTCGACCAATGGCTTCGATATTCAATGTCATCTTTTTTTGTTCGCTGTGCTTCCATTATTTGTGTCATGGTTACTATATCAATGTAATCAATCTCGACATTTTTTTCTAGTTTTGTTATTACGTTAAGCTTTTAGTAATATTAGTCAGACGCTTCTCTTTTATGTCGGAGGGGATTTCTTTTATCTGTTTTGCAATTTGGGTTAGCTCAGGCCCAGGGTTTCTGTCAATATTGCCACATGGTTTGCTTGGGTGAGATCGAAGAGTGAAAGAAGAAAAAGACGATCTTTCTAAGCCGCTGCTTGAGTAGTCGACTAAACGAGCCCATTTTTATCAAGTTTGTCGAGAGTAACGTGACAAGACTGGTGGAGTTGCTGGGTACAACGTCTCACAATCCAACCGATGCCCAAGACCCCGTCCAGCAGCCGGAACACAAGCCCTGCACCCGTGGACACTCCTGTTCATAGAGTAAGCCGCCGCCAACGAGGCCTACCGCCTGAGACACCAACCACTGACGCAGCGACTATGACTTTGACACAAGATCCCATGCAAGCTCCGACACCTTCCACGCCAATCTACTGCACCGTCCAAAACCCCCTCATGCCTAGCCCCTTTCACGGAGAGCAGCATGAAGATGTTGACGACTGGCTGAGTGAGTTCGAACGTGTCGCAGCGATCAATTACTGGGATGATGCCGCGAAGCTCCGGAACGTGTACACTTGCCTAAAAGACGGTGCCAAGACGTGGTTTTTGAACAGGGATGATCTTCTGACATCTTGGCGCGAGTTCCAGCGTCGCCTCCTGGAGACCTACAGGAGTCCCGACCGCCGCGAACGGGCGGAGCGTACACTACAATCACGCATCCAGATGCCCAACGAGACCGTCTCGATGTACGTCGAGGACATGACACGGCTTTTCAAGCGAGCGGATCCTGCTATGGCAGAAGAAAAAAAGTTGCGCCACCTCATGCGTGGTGTGAAGGAACAACTTTTTGCTGGTTTGGTGCGTAGTCCCCCCAAAAGTGTTGCTGAGTTCCTTACTGAAGCGGCAACAATGGAGCGAGTACTGCACCAACGGTCTGCCCAGTTTGACCGTCAAGTGAATGCTGCCTCAACTCCCGAAATTTTCGCCACCCCTGGGAGCAAGAGCCCCGAATGGATTCGCGAGATCATTCGATCTGTCGTCCGGGAAGAAATGGAGAAGATGTACGGGACAAGGCAAATCGATGTTGGTTCTATCACCAGTGTCATCCGCGACGAGGTCCAGCAGGTGCTGCACGCCCATCGTTTTCCGCCCACGTCGGTTGATCCGGAAACGGCTCCTGTGTCTACTGACAGTCGCCGTCGTACGTACGCGGAAGCCTTGCGATCTGCCACTCCTCTTTCGGGTCAAGGAGTCCCGATCCAGCCAGTGCCGCACGTCCCGATCCAGACAGTGCCACACGTCCCGATCCAGACAATGCCATACGTCCCGATCCAGACAATGATGCCGTCAGTCGCGATTCAGTCAGCGCACACTGATTTTGACATCGATAGTCACCGTGCACCGACGCGCAAGTCTGATCTCTGGCGTACGCCAGACAGACGACCCCTCTGCTATCATTGCGGTGAGGCTGGTCACATTTACCGCGAATGCCCATACCGGCAACTTGGACTGCGTGGATTTTCCGTCAATTCCCCTCGTCCCCGAATTGGTCAAAGGCCAAGGGATATTGAAGAGTATCTCGCGCAACAGCGTGCACCCTTTACACGACGGCAATCGCGGTCACCATCTCCGAGGAGACCCGCAGCCACTGGGCCACGTTTCGGGGTGACGGCACGGGAACGCTCCCCGAGCCCTCGTCGGGAAAACTGAAGGCAGCGGCCTTCGGGGGCAAGGTCGCTGGGACTCAAAGTGCGGAAGACCTCCCATCGACGCTTGCACGCAACGCCGAAGGCATTTCGTCAGAGAATAATCGCAGTGCCGAAGAAACGCCGACATCCGCATCTGAACATAGTGACCGCGTGTCACTCGACATACCTGCGCTGGTTGACGGTCTTCAGGTCAGTGCATTGGTAGACACTGGTGCAGACTATTCGATCATCAGCGGGAGGCTAGCGAAAGATCTCAGGAAAGTGATCACGCCGTGGAATGGAACGCGAATTTGAACAGCTGGAGGACACGTTGTAACACCGCTGGGTCACTGTACCGCAAGAGTGAAAATTCGTGCGTCAACGTTTGTGCTCAGCTGCCTCGTTCTTCGCGACTGTTCGCGTCAGCTGATTATCGGCATGGACTTCCTTCGGGAATACGGTGCCATCATAAATCTCCGTGAGCGCATCGTGACCTTCTCGACTCAAGGCGCAACAGATCGAGACGCTGATAACTGCCGTAGACTTGCGCTGCGTGTTGCTGACGACAGTGTGACGCTGCCAGCTCGAGCAACTGTTCCCATCGAAGTCACTTGTGAAGACTTCCAAGACGGCGACGTGGTGGCTGAAAGCAACTTATCACTTCTGCTGCTCCAAGGTGTATGCGCCGCCCGAAGTGTTGTGCGCGTCCGTGACGGACAGTCAACGATACTAGCTACGAACTTCAATTACGAGCACCGGCATCTTTTCCGCGGAACCACCCTAGCTTATGGAGAACCTGTTGCCGACGTCACGGAGTGCTTCGCGTCCGAGGAAACGCATGAGGATGAGGAATTTCTAGACCACATCGACATTAATTCGACGCTGTCAGACGAGAGAAAGGCTGCACTTCACGACCTTTTAAGGGAGTTTAGATCTTGCTTCGCCTCTTCGCTAAAGTCCGTCAAACACACCTCACGAAGCATCGAATTATTACCGACGATGACGTCCGCCCCACACGGCAGCAGCCTTATGGCGTTTCTGCCAAAGAACGCGAGGCTATTCAGACACAAGTAAAAGAGATGCTCGATGACGGGATTATTCAACCATCCAGCAGCGCTTGGTCCTCGCCAGTCATTCTAGTAAAGAAAAAAGACGGAACGCTGCGATTCTGTATTGACTACAGGAAGCTTAATAGCGTCACAAAAAAGGACGTCTACCCGCTTCCACGGGTCGACGACTCCCTCGACAGGTTACGACGTGCGAAGTATTTTTCGTCCATCGATCTAAAGAGTGGCTATTGGCAAATTGAAGTGGATGAACGAGACCGAGAAAAAACCGCGTTTGTGACTCCAGACGGACTTTACGAATTCCGAGTTCTTCCCTTCGGCCTCTGTTCTGCACCAGCCACTTTTCAGAGGATGATGGACACAGTTCTCGCTGACTTGAAGTGGCAAAGCTGCCTTGTCTACCTCGATGATGTGGTCATCTTTTCCGAGAGCTTTGAAGAACATCTGAAGCGTCTGAGAAAGGTTCTGGAAGCCATTCGCACAGCTGAACTCACGCTGAAACCCCAAAAATGCCATTTCGGCTATGAAGAGCTGAAATTTCTGGGACATGTCATTAGTGCGGATGGAGTGCGACCTGATCCAGACAAAACTGCTGCTGTCGCCGCCTTCCCTGTCCCATCAGATAAAAGAGCAGTACGCCGTTTCCTCGGCTTGTGCGCGTATTATCATCGATTTATCGCGAACTTCTCTAAGATAGCTGAACCTCTTACGCGACTCACCCGAGATGACGTACCCTTTACTTGGGGCGCAGAACAAGATACAGCGTTCGCAGAGTTACGACAGAGAATGCAAACAGCCCCTGTTCTTGCCCATTTTGACAAGGACGCTGCTACAGAAATTCATACAGATGCCAGCAACGTCGGACTTGGCGCTGTCCTTGTACAACGACACGGCGGCGTTGAGAATGTGATAGCTTACGCCAGTCGTACTCTTTCTCGAGCTGAGACCAACTATTCTACGTCAGAAAAAGAATGCCTCGCAGTCGTGTGGGCGACGACCAAATTTCGGCCTTACCTCTACGGTCGTCCCTTCAAAGTGGTGTCTGACCACCACTCGCTCTGCTGGCTGGCAAATCTCAGAGATCCATCCGGCCGTCTCGCACAGTGGAGTTTGCGTTTGCAGGAGTTTGATATTACGATTGTGTACAGGTCAGGGCGCAAACACGAAGACGCCGACGCGCTTTCTCGAGCACCTGTTGGGAACGCTGTCTGGGGCTCCGAAGATGAAGATGCCTTTCTCGGAGCAGTTAGTGACTCCGAATTTATGTCAAAGCATCGGGCAGACGATGAATTACGCCCAGTAATTGATTCCTTGGAAGGCCGCAACTCTCAGGTCCCTCAACACATTGCTCGCGAACTGTCCTCTTTTTGTCTAAGAAGAGGCATCCTTTACAAGAAAAACGCCCGTGGTAGCGACAAAGCCTTCCTACTCGTTGTTCCTATCGACATGCGTGATGAAATCCTCCTTGCGTGCCACGACGAGCCCACGTCAGGACATTTGGGCTATTCGCGAACTCTCGCCAGAGTACGCCAACAGTATTACTGGCCGCGACTATCAACTAGTGTACATCGATATGTGAAAGGCTGCCGTGAGTGCCAGCGCCGCAAGACTCCGCCTGTGAGACCCGCGGGCCTGCTCCAGCCGATCACACCACCACGGACACCGTTCGACCTCGTGGGAATGGACCTTCTCGGGCCCTTCCCTTTGTCGTCCTCTGGGAACAAATGGATTATAGTCGCGACAGATTATCTTACGCGTTATGCTGAAACAAAAGCGTTACCCCGTGGCACGGCCTCTGAAGTCGCGCAGTTCTTCGTGCACCAAATCGTCCTACGGCATGGTGCCCCGTCATGCGTGATTACGGCCAGAGGGACGTCGTTTACAGCACGAATGATGGAGGACATTTTTAAACTGAGGTGCACAAGTCACCGAAAAACAACGGCTTATCATCCGCAATCCAATGGACTGACAGAGAGGCTTAACAAGACCATAGCGGACATGCTGTCAATGTACGTGGACGTACAACATAAAACCTGGGACGAGATTCTTCCATACATCACGTTTGCTTATAATACGGCAACGCAAGAAACAACGCGATTTCCGCCTTTCCGACTTGTTTACGGACGCAACGTGCGAACCATGCTCGATGCTATGCTTCCGTGCGACCAAAGCAATGAACTTGCTCAAGATGCTGAGGAATACACTCAATACGCCGAAGAAGCTCGTCAGCTAGCTCGCATAAACACCAGTCACCAACAAGATGCAGACGCACGACGTTACAACCTCCGCCATCGAAATGTCACCTACCACCCTGGGGACCGAGTGTGGGTGTGGATCCCTGTCCGGCGACCAGGCTTATCCGAAAAACTCCTAAGCCGTTATTTTGGACCGTACAAGGTTCTTAGACGAATCACAGATCTTACCTACGAGGTATTTCCGGACGGCGCAGCGTCTTCTCGTCGACAGCTTCGGCCCGAAACCGTGCATGTCGTTCGGCTGAAGCCCTACTTCACACAGTAGTCCTTGTGGTTTCACGTGCTACGACATGCCGTGACATTGCGTTGCTGCTGCTGTTTGTGTTCTCCTGTGTTTTTATGCCTTTTCTTTTTGCGCTTGGCGCAAGCGTTGGCGAAACTTCCTCATTTGCGCTGCGAGTAGTGGCACTCTCCTTCTTTTGGTTCTCTATATCTGCGTGTGTATACCTTCATTTTTTTTTATTTACGAGCATGGAGTCGATGCTTTCAAAGGGGGGGGACTATTGCCACATGGTTTGCTTGGGTGAGATCGAAGAGTGAAAGAAGAAAAAGACGATCTCTCTTAGCCGCTGCTTGAGTAGTCGACTAAACGAGCCCATTTTTATCAAGTTTGTCGAGAGTAACGTGACAATATCACACCGAAAAAGCAATAATTTTGTTATTAGGCGTACATATTGGAACGAACAGTTCTGGTTGTCCACACAAACAATTTATTCTGATTTAAATTGTCAAACACAAGGCAAAACCATGAAACGTTCTAATAGTGATGATGATGGCTTCATGTGGCTCGTCACTTCTCTCTTTTCTGGGCACATTCCTCAACTATATGGTCTCATGCGCTGAAGGCAAGGACTTGTAGCCAATTGTAGCCATGGCCAATTCTTGTAGCTACAGCGCGCCGTTGTTTGCTCGGAGGGCACGTGTATTTCGAACAGTTTCGTGGTCTGCAACAAAATATTGACACCATTTCACAAAACTACTGCATGCGCTGCAGCTCAAGCAAGAAACGGTTGTCTGATCGAATACAAATTCCATATTCATTCCTCCTCTGCATGATGAAGGCAAAAATGTTAAGCATCCGAATCGCACAAGGGCCGCTGTACCGACAGCCGGCGTTGATTGGTGCGTGCGCTTATAGTCGTTGTTATAAACGTGGTGCCACGATTTGCAGGCCAATGACACTAGTTGTCTTGTAGGGACTCCACTCTTATTGAACGCCAGGGCGGGACATGTGGCACATGTAGAATCGGTGCGTTGATCACCTGCGCAGTCCATATGCGAATGATCAGGATGGCGTGTTCACCAGTGCTAGAGAAAAGCAAGGTTGAGAAAAGCTGCAAACTCAGCACGAATAATACAAAAGAGTAAAGCGTCCGCTATCCTCGAGTGCTGCTCTGCCCACTTTGAGTCCCCCTGGACTGATGTTTCAATTGTGTTTTCTTTTACGTAAGTTCTGACACGAAATTTTAGTTAAACTTTGAAGCATAATTTTGAACATTTGGTATGCTGTGGCATGGGTCATATTACTTCAATCTAAAAAGTAACACAAGATCTCCGAATAATATTCGTTATCCTTTCAAGGTGATGAAAAATGTTTGGCGGATGTATAATACAGCAGTTTGTGCGTGCACTTTAATGTGCTTTCGTGACTGTCTTCAACATTTTGCCATTAGCTATCATTCACAATGCATGCGTGCACCTTAGCGACCGATGACGCAGCCTTTGAAGGCCTGTATATATACTAAACGTGGTACGTTATATTGCTCGGTAACTGCATAATACCAGTAAAAAAGAGTACCCGCGGTTCAGCCACTTCCTTCCATTTGATTTTGACTCTGAGCTTCTGTACGCGTTTCTACGTCTAATGCCGCTCGACTGCGACAAAGGGAAGTATTTCGATGCTCTTCTCGCGTTGATGGTGTGGAGCGACGAAAACTTCGACCTCTGCCACCAGCAAATATATTGCAGATATTACTGTGCCAGGCAAGACATACATCGAAAAGGAATTGATGAAAAGGATCTGGGAGAACAACACGGAGATGCAGAGCTGGAGGCACAGACAAATAAAGAGAAAAATGCATGAGTGACAGAAAATGGGCACGAAAAAAGAAGAAACTCCAAGGAAGGAGTAAAGCTAACATCCACTTGGAAGATTTCATAGCGTTTAATAGAGATAGTCATTTTCGTTTCGTTTTTTATGCCTGTTCAGTTGTTGCTGTGCACTGGGCTCTGGTGAATTGCGGAAGCTATGTTTTTTTTTTCTCCATCTGCTCTGTACATTTACGTTGCGGTTATGTCGACTTCAAATAACGCTCCAATAGCTGGGTAAAGAACGAGTAAAAAATACAGCATATCCATGGAGTGCTTGATGATGAGTGCGGTGATGCGTCCGTTTTTGCAATCGTCAGTGCGTCCGTCCTTGCGTTCTTTCGTCTGAACATGCGTCCATCTATCCATGCGTTCACCCATTCGTCCGAGCATCTGTCTGTGCGGCCATCCATGCA
This sequence comes from Rhipicephalus microplus, assembly GCF_043290135.1. Taxonomy (NCBI): domain Eukaryota; kingdom Metazoa; phylum Arthropoda; class Arachnida; order Ixodida; family Ixodidae; genus Rhipicephalus; species Rhipicephalus microplus. The sequence goes on along the minus strand of NC_134700.1, from coordinate 118,233,020 downwards.
TCTGTCAGTCTGTCCGCCCGTCCATCTAGTGAACACTCCAAACACCGCAATATCACATCTTTTCATCACATATTCATCATAAAGAAGTAGCGTCATCCCGCAGACATTCCAAGGAGTAACCGAGACGTGGCACGGCCGGACTAGAGGAGTGACACCCGCTCATTCTTTTACGGCCTGCGCTTCGTGTCTAGTTCCCACCTTTCACCGCCGCTAGTTCATGACGCTAGTTCATGACACAAGAATTATTGTTCACCTGACCATTCGCACTATATTGAACGAAGGAGTTGTGTATCCGTTAACCTTTGCTGCTCCCTTTTATTAGCGCGAGGAAACAGAATGACATATTATGGGCATACAGGACACAGCAGCGCTGCTCACAAGAATAACTTTATTGGCATAGGCAGCATCACTCCTTATGCTCTTTCCGGTAATAGAAGACCATATTGTTGAGCAATATTTTTTGTGCACTACATCTTGCCCAAGATGAAGAAGTGTGAAGGCTGTCACTTGTTTCAAATATAGTTGTCTGCAAATAACTTTCTATTATCAAGCTGATAGTTGTGTTAACAAATTAAAAAGAAGGCAATTAAACCACTGAAGTAGCACATCCTCATGCCTCAAGTAAAAAAGATGGGCGAGGTGCGACGTGGTTGTGAGTGCTGATCGAAGTCAGGTTAGTGAAAAAAATTAGGGTAAGTAGTGAAGCTTCTGTTAAGTAACTGAAGTCACGTTCGTGCTAATAAAGCGAGCTCTCTTTCGAAGCAACTCTAGAGCAGAGCAATCTACCAGTGATTGCCATGGTATGCAGTGGCTTCGTGAAGGTGTCTTGTGCCATTTTACTTAATTAAGACGTTGTTCCACCAATGAAACGCGGATATCAAGAGTGGAATACAGGGTACACCAAATACCAGTTATGATTTGGGTAAACTTAACAGGTATTCTTGGAAATGAAATGGAATGGAACGAAAAAACATTATTTCAGTCCTGCAGGACGCGCTTAGCGCGTAGCGGACGTCTCCCACGTAGGGGCCGACAGGGAGTACCTGGGGACCGCTTCGTAGGCCTGCTGGACGGCCCATTGCTGGTCGGTGAGAAGTGAGCTCCTGAGAGACCTCTCCCACTTGTTTGAGGTAAAGTCGGGAAGAGTTTTTCTACACTCCCAGATCATGTGAGCGAATGTCGCAGTGGGTCCACATGAGGGGCATGTGCCACTGTGGTATGCATCAGGGAATAAACGTGAATCGTGACAAAATTTGGATACGTGTGTGTCTGTAATACGCGTAGGGTAATTGCCTGCGGTCTGTTAAGTTTCAGATGTGGGGGTGGAAAAATGCGGCGTTCAAGGTAAAATTGCTTTGTTTTGTCATTGTGCGTAACGGGTGCATTGTTTGTTTGTTTGTTTTGTCATTGTGCGTAACGGGTGTCTCTAACACAGCAAGATGGGGTTGCCCTGTGGTGATGCGGTCGGTGAGTGCTCGCGCTGCATCGTGGGCGATCTCGGTGAGTTTGGATAGGGCACCCGGCACCTGGCCGAGATGGGCGGGGAACCAGATGACAGTGTGGGGCTTAAGGGCACTCGGGTCCGCTCTGCGCAGGACACGTAACACCTGGTCGGAGATGACTCCGCATTCGAAGGCTTTGATGGCCAGTCTGGAGTCACTTCACTTCACTTTATTTTATTACCTAAAGACCCCCTAGAGGGGGTATTACATAAGGAGTGGGAAACATACAACAAATGTAATACATATACATGATGGGTATAAGTATGAACTCGGTAACCAATACAGAAATAAAATAATACATGTGCAGGAGCAGTATACATATGTAGATGAGTTCCCGTTTGCTGTCGAGCATAGCTGTTGCTATAGCTACTTGCTCCGCTACTTCGAGGTTTTAGGTGAAGATTGTGGCAGTGTTAAGAATCTGCTGCGCGTGTGACACCACGACCGTGGCGAAGGCTCGGTTGTTGTGATAGGCAGCAGCGTCCCGGAACGAGACGTTGTCTGCTTTCATGTCTATGCGCTTGAAAATGGCAGTCCCTCACGCAAGGCGCCTGCATCTGCTGTATTCGGGGTGTACATTTCGCGGAATGGGAGCGATCGTGATAAGGTCGTGGATTTTACGGAGAATTCGAGTTAACTCTGGAAGGTCCCTGGCCGTTGAGGAGAAGAAGCCGAGCTCGCGCAGAATATGATGCCTGCCTTGGTGGTGGTGAGTCGGGTCAATTGCACGCGTTCCTGAGCTTCGGCGATCTCTTCTAGCGTGTTACGTACGCCAAGCTCGAGGAATTTGTGCGTTGAAAGGGTGATAAGGAGGCGAAGGGCTCATTTGAACACCTTACGAATAAGTGCATTGAGTTGATCGCGCTCAGCAGGTAGCCATTTGTGTAGTGGCTACGTCGGTAAAATGGCACAGAAAAAACGCGTGTACAAGACACAGCAGGTTGTCTTCTTTGAGGCCATGGTGCCTGCTGACTACTCTAAGTACGAGTCCTGAGGCATTCTCAGTCTTAGTCCTGAGCTTGTGTACTGTTTCGGCGTTGGTTCTGCGGGACTCGATGAACATGCCGAGGACCTTGATGGTGTCTACACTGGGTACTGTACGACAATCTCTGGTGTGGAGAGTGATACTGCGCTCCGCCGGAGGTTTCTACTTTTTGGGCTTGGCACCCCGGCGTGTGGGAAAATATATCATCAGCTAAGGCTTCGCGGCTGAGCACCTGAGACCGGTGTGGTCGAGGTAGGACTCGGCCATGTCGATGACCTCTTGCATGGTGGACTCAATAAAGCCATCCGACCCTGTGAAGCACCATATGGTTACATCGTCCGCATAAATAGTGTAGTTTAGCCCATCAATTTTCGAAAGCCGTTCGAAAAGCCCGATCATTATAGGGTTGAAAAGCGTGGGCGAGAGGACGAGTCCCCGAGGAGTGAACCGCTGTCCGAGCTCCACTTCTTCCGACACTAGGTCTCCCACGCGGAGGACGTCTCAGTGTCGAGTGAGAAAACAGCGGATAAAGTAGTAAAATCGATAGTCTAGGCTGAGGGCTGCGATCGCTTTCAAGGTTGACGAGAGCGTTCTGGTATCTAATGCCTTTTCTAAATCGAGACCGTGTATTGCACTAGTGTCCCGAGTTTTTCCGCCTTCTAGAGTTTCATGCTTTAGGAGTGACATGGCGCCTTGAGTGGATTACACTGGTTGGAAGCCAATCATGTGGTGTGGGAGGCAGTCGTTATCTTCGAGGTATCGACCAACTCTGTTCAGGACGACGTGCTCAGCCACCTTGCCCACGCACGACGTGAGAGATATCGGGCGTAGGTGATCTAGGCTCGGTGCGTCTCCCGGTTTAGGGATGAGAATTATGTTAGCTAGTTTCTAGGCATCGGGTATCTCACCCTGTTTTCAACATTTCGTTGATAATGTCGGTGAGGTAAGTGACGGGGGGATCGTCCAGGTTGCGTAGGAGCTTGTTGGTGATGCCGTCGGGGCCAGGGGCTGAGCGGCCATTGAGCTCATGGAGAGCTCAGCGCACATCTTCAATAGAAAAGTCGGTGTCTAAGTTGGTGTTAACACTGCCAGAGTAAACGTGGTGAGGGGTCACAGGGCCCGTCGGAAGCGGGAGATATTTCTCTTTCAGGTTCTTGACAACATCTTCCGGTGATACTGTTCATTTAGCTTGATGAAGCATTTTCACGATCGAATGGCGCTGATTCGTGCTTGTGTTGGTTTCATTGAGGAGGTGTTTGAGTAAGCTCCACGTTTTTCCATTACAAACCTGACCATTAATCGAGTTACAAACGTAGTCCCATTGCTGTTTTGAAAGGATGCACTAGTGATTCACCATGGTTTCGTTCAGCTGAAGTATGTGTTCGCGTAATCTTCAATTAAGGTGCACTGGCCCTTCCGCCGGGCCAATATAGACTGTTTTGCCTCGAGTAGGTGGGCAAGACGACTGTCAATCTTTTCGGTTAGAAGGTCCGTACTGATAGTTTTGGTTGCTTTGTTGACGTCAGCTTTGAGCTGGGCCATCCACGTCTCGAGGCTCGATGGGGTATCTGGAGGAGGTTGTTCTTCGCGGGTCTTACGAAGGAGGTCCCAGTCACCCCATGTGTACGACTTGGTCTTTTTGTGCACTGTGGGGAGGTCTACCTGCAATATGAAGTGATAGCTACCAATATCTACCGCGAGGTTGGACCCGCGGGTGACGGCGATATTCTTGACGAAGCCGAGATCAGGCGTAGTGTCTCTTTGCGTGGGCGTACCAGTGCGAGTGGGGAAGGCATTGTCCGTAATGCGAATAAGGCCCATGTCATTCGCAATTTTCCAAAGCTGGTTACTTTTGGGTGTGTTTATTTATTTATTTATTTATTTACCTATTACATACTGCAGACCTTTAGGTCCAAGCAGGTGGGCAGTTACATGGGGACATAGTCGCAACAAGAAGTGGCATAAAGATTGTTTCATACACTCATAGTGAACACAAAGAGTGACATAGCAAATTACTTCATAATAACGCATGTACCAGACAAAAGAGAAAAAAAAACGCCACAAATTCATACTTCATATGTCGTGCGAATAAAGTAAAAATTATTACATAATAACTACAAAACAATAAACACAAATATTTTTGCCGTTAAAGCCATGAAAGTAATGAATACATAAGTATAAAATAAGTACAGCACATACAAGATGAAAAAGAAAACGAAAAAAAAAGAAAAACTTGGTAATAGGAGATTGAAAACCTGAATTTTCAGGACAATGCTATTTAGAGCGCTGACGGCTTTTTGGAACAAGCGTGTGAACCTTTGTCTATGATGGCTGGTACTACTGTAAACTTTGAAGATGTACACGCTCTTTTGTGATGTATTGCCAGAGAGAATTTCGACCATAACATGTGCAATTTCGGGCACAGTGAGACTGTGCCCTTTGCAGGTAATCATAGAATAAAATTGATATCAGTATATTTGTCACGATAGGATTAGGATTCGCTAAGACAAGCAATATAATAAAAAAGACACATTCGTGTCTTATGCAGACTTCAACACAACGCTTAAAGAAGACGGGAATATCTATTTTTCTTAACTATACAAAGTTGGGCTTTGTAGCGGGAGTGCGATAGTACAAAAATTCAAGGAATGTCAAACATACATGTGTAACCTGTTCACTGCGGGGTAATTGTTGATGCTTGAAGCCCACATTCTGTGGATACATATGATCCACTCAAAGTCTCTGCGCGAGAAATTCGCTTTTTATTCGGATCGCTTAATTCTCTCAAGGCATTTGCTTCCTCGCGAGCAGGAAGCAAAAGTTGTCCTGTGTTTACGGTGGTGCCAAAAGCAATTAAGTGCCGATTTGGTGCGTTAGACCAAACTCTGCACTTTTCTCTACGGCACTCGATGCCTTTACTTGCTTAGTGTAAGGCAGGTGTTCAAGGACTTGGCTCGGTGGGCTCCCAAGCATGCACGAGCATACTTTCGAACTCCTGTTAGTGTGCTCTACCGCAATTCCCTATGACGGGTCCGAAAATCTCTACCCTTACTAGCAATAGAAGTACAAAGAGCAATGCTCGCTAATAAATAAAATCAACTATTTATTCATGGTGCATATGCAGCTGATGAGCTTCATAAACAGCGGGTTGTTTTCACTTACCCAATAAACAAGAAAATGTTACACCTAATCAAAAGGGGAGACGAAACAGTTTTGTTTTACTACATGCTTGTGTGCAAAAAGGATAGGGATTTTGCTTCGTCGAACGTTTATTCCAAGTTACGCCTCAACAGAGTTGCGAAGTGTCTCTATGATTATTACCTCTTATTTCTTTACATACTATCAATCAATCAATCAATTTATTTGGCATTCATTACAGCAAGATAATGAACACGAGGACAAGAACAAAAAGCTGCTATACAGCAGCTTGACAAAGGTCCTTGCCCCAATTCTCGACAGCCAAAAACAACCTACCATGCATTTAAACATCTCTAATTTCACATTTCTATTAAACATTTTCGGTTATCACATCTAGCAGAAAAATCATGAAACAGTGCATAACGCAAGCGGAAATAATGTAGAATAATGGAATGCACAGGTTATTTCGCACAAATGAGATGTACAAAATTTGTATGCGCAATAAAGACCATTATGCATCATGTATGTAAACATCTTAACAAACTGAGAAGCTTGTATAACAGGCAAATTTTTTGATAAAAAAATAACTTAACGTAACGCGCACTACTACTTTGAAGATAAGTGCTCACCCACATACCGTTTTATTGCACTTCTTGAAGATCTTTGTATGCAAATGCCATTTCTTTCAAATTCGTTGAGCAAGCGTGGCACAAGGTATGACAGACTGCTCATCCCATATTTCGTTCGCGAAAAAGGTATGAGCCATCTGTCTCTCTCCCTTATGTTATATGAGATAGCTTTAGGTATAGTCAGCTTGCATAATAACAAAAAACTATGGTTGTTGCATCGGAAGTATTTTTGGCATTTTAAAGCGAGGTTAACGTTATAGAAATTTTCGAGGGGGCAGATCTTAAGGGTGGAAAATAGTTCTCCAGTATTGGCATCATACTGAACATTTGCTATGTGACGAACTGCTCTTTTCTGAAGCACACTCAACCTATGTAAATTGACTTTTGTAGTGTCACCCCATACTAACTGACAATACGTTAAGTGAGGGGAAAATAGGGCGTTATAAATCATGCGTTTAACGCTCCTCGGTAAAGTATAGCGCAGTCTACAGAGCACCCCACAGGCTTTCGCTAAACGGGTGGCAATGTGATCAACATGATCATTCCAAATGAGATGATTGTTAAAAACAACTCCCAAGGTTTTGACGTTTGATGCAAGTTCTATGCGAGCAGATCCAAGCTCCAATCTGAAATCTTTAAGATCATGTCGTTGCGGCGGGGTGAAAAGGACCGCCTTAGTTTTTGCTGTATTCAGTTTTAATGAATTAACGAAGCTCCATTCGGCTAAGCATTTCAGTGCACTGTTAGAGATGACCGAGAGAGTACTTATGTCACTTGATCTCAAGAAAATGCTGGTGTCATCTGCATAAACTATGAAGTCAGCGTCATTAGAAATATTTGTTATATCATTGATATAAATGTTGAATAGTATGGGCCCCAGTATGCTACCTTGCGGCACTCCTTGAGTTATTTTTTGTAGTGTAGATTGTTCTGACATGATGGCAACGCATTGCCTTCTGTGCTTTAGATACGAAATTATTAACTCAAGAGGAGTGCCACGAAATCCGTAATGTTCTAGTTTTGTAAATAATGTGCGGTGATTCAGGCGGTCAAACGCCTTAGAATAGTCAACAAAGATACCCAACATAGTCAACTAGTCAACTCTCCCCACCCTAGCGGTTTAATAAACTATCTTAAGATTTCCAGACTTTTATATACAAGGAACGAGCACATTATTAGTCTAGCAACCTTCTTTACCCGCAGACATATGTTGAAGTACAGCTTTGTTCCTTAAACTATCAAAACATAGAATTAGCGGCTCGGAAGTTTTTATTATACAGTATTTAGGAATTTTTTGAAGCTAATTCGTGGAAGTTTATTTGCTAATGTTTCTCTTTCCTGTCCTGCACTATTTTCATTGAGAGGCTGAAGTTTATAAAAAGATAAATAAAAATGGATTCAGTGCTCATTGCACTGGGAAAATGGGAAATCCCACGAAAAACTTGATTGTGCCTAAATACGCAGTCTATCATACGGCAAGATCGACGGTGAATGTTTGTAACGCTTACCGCCTCAGAATTACGTGCGGCCTGTATTTCCGTTCTCGTGGTTCTCTTTTACTTGATAAATATGGCGTGACCGCACTATGCAAGGTAGCGAATTATTTTCTTTAATATTGATTTAGACTGTCACTCCTACAAGAAGTTCATAAATTGTATCCAAAACGCTCTAGCGTTTATGAGTTTTCTTGAGCGTTCACTCAAATAATAGCTAAATTAAAAAAATTCATTCGGCAATTTAGTACTTTGCTGTATATTTAGACTGCATGAAGCCATGCGGAAGCATGTTATAGTTTGGTAAAACTTTAATCAAAATGTCAAAACACAACTTTAGCTTGTTCTAATCCAGTGTGTTAAACTGTTGTAAAGCTTCTTGGCTCCTCTAAAGTTACCAGAAAACACAGTTTTCTAAAAAAACGAAACTAGAGGTGATTTCAAAGCAAGCATGCTTTCTAAATCACAAGTGTCTTGATTGCACATTTGAAACATCCGGTGTATTTTACCAGTCGCTGTGGTATTCTCTGTGGTTGCGTTGTGTAGTTTTGCAATTGCACATACATTGAATATATGAATTCTATTGGGTGAAATAAAATGAGTTATTCTCCTAGGTAGTTAAGAGACATTTACATCCAATTGTATATCAAATGTGATGGATCTAACAAACAAACAACGCGACATAATAAGTCTGCAAAAGATACAAACTGAGAACAATAAAAAAGCAAATCAGGACAGTGACATAAATTTTGGATAATCTTTTTCAATTATATGAATGACTTTTAAATGATTACCAAGTTTTACACAATATTTACAGTGCTTGTCACAAGTTTATTGGAAGTTTTTCAAAGGAGTATGCGAAGGTTATGCACAATGAGTCTAAAGTTTTGCGCCTAAAGAACAAAACTCGAAGGCAAACAACTGGAAACAATGAATAATTAGTCGCTTTCGTGTGATACCTTTGTCGCACTCTATGACACCAGTTGCATGTCTCAAACTTCTGGCGAGATACCACAGGCAATTTTTTCTGCATTGGCATGAGATATGCTGAATGGTGTATGAAAAGTGCAAATTAAGTACATGTTGATAGTTTATGCGTGGGTAGTGAAGTAAGCTACGTGCACAAGAGCTTCCGAACTCTATGAGTCCATTGTTTGAGGATTTACTTTTTGCAAACTTTTGTTGCGTATGTACAGAATCGAGACAAATAGTATAAATGAAGTGAAGGAAAATAATATGCAATAATATTTGCGATGGTAAATACCTTTTTTATTAGGTATAGCAGCCTTTATTAGGACATTGTCATAGACTCTTATTCGGTATGACCATCTGACGGCGAGCTTCACTTGGTTCTTCGTGAGCAATACTTTCAAAATAGTTGATTACAAGCCCTAGCGTAAAAATATGCATAATATACCAGTACTTTGAAGTGTACGGGTTTATTCAAGCCTCTAAAATTAGCTAAGATGCAGCAGCAACAGCACGATGTTTAATCGTTGCTTGCTTTTCATGCAGGTATGTTACCTTTCTAATGCTGAATACATTCGATTCGATGATCGCTTTCTGTTGCTGCTGCCCTGCCCACGTAGACTTGTATTTTTATGCCACGTGTTATATTGCAAAAGTCGTCTCGTTCTGAGTGGTGATGTGGCACTAAATCCGGGGCCTTTGAATAAGTCGGTGAATACCAGTAAATGCAATACTTCTGGTAATAGACCTGTAACCCGAAACGCAGCTGGTTCCACTGCTCTCGACGAGGTTACTCATACACCCTCTACTTCCGTACCTGTTGACACAGCGCTCCATCTATCTCTGAAATGTTATCAAAACTTTTGGTGGGGCAAACTAAGCTAGCTCATGATATTGCCGACATCAAGTCATTTCAACAGATGGTCGCCTGCCATTTTGATGATTTAGAATCGCGCGTTAATGCATTAGAACGGGCTCCCAAATCTAATGAGCATAATTCTGTGAGTGAATTCCGTTCTGAAATAAATTGCTTAACTTCTAAGATTAACGAACTGCTCTTAAAAAACGATGTCTTAGAAAATCGTTCAAGGCGTAATAATCTGATAATACACGGTATTTCAGAAGATCCGAATGAAAACGCTAGCACCCTGCTGTGCAGCGTTACTTCTGTATTCACTAATAGCCTGAAAATTGCCTGCCTTCAAATCGAGCGCGTACACAGGCTTGGTAAACCACGTACTGGCTACACACGACCCATTATTCTGAAGCTTTTGAACTTTGGTGAAAAATTCGTTGTCCTGAAAAATGCCTCTAAACTCAAAGGCTCAAACGTGTTTATTACAGAAGACTTCTCTTCGCGAATTAGACACATTAGGAAAAAAATTTGGGAGGCATCACTTCCCTTTCGCAACGATGGCTCTGTGGTGAAGTTAAAATACGATCACGCGTTCATTGACAAGGTTCGTTACAACTGGGACGACGCCTCGAACACACTAGTGAAAGTCTCAGGTCAACCCCGTGGCCCTCATTCTTCTGTCCCCACGTCCTGAAATGCCTCTTCAACCACTCCCTCACCTCGTTATAACCGTCAGGAACACCTTGTAGTTCTAAACGTAATGCTCGTAGCATAGTTAAGAAACTTCCAGATCTATTGTCCCTTGTTGCAACTTATTCCCCTCATGTTGTTGGCATTACTGAGTCTTGGTTACATAGGAACGTTTACGATTCTGAGTTTACACCGCCCGGCTTTATTGCCATACGTAATGACAGGGCACATGGCATTGGCGGTGGCGTCGCTCTACTTATCCGCTCAGATATCCGCTTTTCGGTGTTGCCATCACTTCCAGAGATTGAATCCCTGTGGTGCAAGATTTATCTAAATAATCAATGTATTGTAGTTAGTGTTATATATCGCCCACCTGGATCCTCCCTTGATGTTCTTCATGCTTTTTCCGATTTCATGCGCGATATTAATATAGCTTCATCAAGGTTGATCTGTATGGGTGATTTTAATGCTCCTGACATCGATCGGCCTTCCCTGACTGTAACGGGTCGTGATGCTGCTATCTGTCATGAAATAATAAATATTTCTTTATCTTTTGGGCTCACTCAAGTCGTTTTATGTGCGACTAGGTTTAATTCTATTCTAGACTTAGTTTTCCTAAGTACAGATTTAGCTGATAATAACTTTTCTTGCGAGGTAATGACGGATTATCAGACCATAAAGGTGTCTTGTTATCACTTTGTTGTCCCCCGTTCAAATCACCCTATACGTTTACTAGTTTCCCTGATTTCACTCGTGCGGATGCAATTCCATTACTGATATTCTAGCTAATCATTTTGATACGTTTGGTGCACTTTCTGACAGGCAGGATATAGATTACCTCGGTAATTACTTTGAGGATCTTGTTAAGTCATGTGTCCGAAGATTTGTGCCACTTAAGACAAAGAAAAGCAATACTAATCTTCCTTGGATCACTCGTGACATCTTACATTTGTCTCGCCGTGTCCGTCGACTTAGGCGCTCCGGAAGAACTCACGATCCCGTTAGCCTAGACAAATTTCAGAAGGCGAAAAGTGAACTTAATTCTAAAGTGAGAACGGCGAATGATTTCTTTTTTCGCGTCCAGTTGCCGGGCATGTTAAGCACGAACCCACGCAAATTTTGGTATTCGATTTTGCCTCATGATGCCTCACCTTCTTCTTTCAGAATTGATAATGATGTTATTAGTGACCCGACAGCAATATCGAAGGCTTTTAATAACTATTTCCAGTCTGTGTTTGTTTCTGACAATAACTCCGTTCCTTCTCTGACAGGCATAACTCGTTCTGAACCAATCAGTGACATTGAAACAACGAGTGAAGGCACTCTGATACTTATCTTAAAATTAGACGTAAAAAAATGCACTGGTCCTGACGGGATACACAATGCATTCTTAGTTTGCTACTTCATTTGGTCATCCAGATATCTTACGATCATATTCAACAAATCTTTATCTTCTGGCACTGTTCCATCCTCATGGACGATAGCAAAGGTACTCCCTCTTTATAAATCTGGCAACAAGCAGTCCCTATTGAATTATAGACCAATATCATTACTTCTCAATCATGCAAAATGTTTGAACATATCATTCATAAACACATTATGCTCTTCTTGGAATCGTACCAACTACTATCAAACATGCAGCATGGGTTTAGGCGTGGTTTCAGTACCACAACACAATTAGTCGAATTCACGCGTGATATTTTTTGAACATTGATCTTGGCAACCAGGTTGACGCTATATTTATTGACTTCTCAAAGGCCTTCGATACAGTACTGCATTCTAAACTTCTCGCTAAACTCCATGTCATATTTAACAATCCTCAATTGGTTAGTTGGATCTCTAGCTTTTTGTCATCTCGCTCTCAGTTCGTTTCTTACAGGCCAACCAACTCCACTGCCATTGATGTAACATCTGGAGTGCCCCAAGGGTCCGTTCTTGGGCCTCTTCTTTTTTTAATTTACTTAAATGATTTATCTGCTTACATCTCCTCTTCCATTAGTTTTTACGCCGATGATTGCGTTTTATATGAGGTCAATAAAACACACGCTGACCATTACCGCTTGCAAGAGTCATTTGCTGGTTTTTGCGATTGGTGCAGAACCTGGCAAATGAACATTAACTTAAAAAAAACCGTACTTATGTTCTTTTGTATTAAATCTCCTTCTGCTTTTGATTACTCTTTCGATAACCGTGCAGTAAATAGGGTTCTTGATTATAAGTATTTAGGGGTCATTTTTACTCATAATATGACATGGTCTAAGCACATTGACTACGTATGTAACAAAGCATTAAAAAAACTAGGCTATCTACGTCGCACTCTATCTAAATCTTCGAAGGAAACTAAGCTTCTCTTATTTAAATCACTCATTCGCCCAATAGTAGACTACGCATCTGTCGTTTGGAACCCGTACAAGCAGTGCGAGATTAATAGGTTATAAGCAGTTCAGAAAAAAGCTGTAAGATTCATATGCCATCGCTATGACCACGACTTTTCACCCTCTTCTACTCTTTCTTCACTGAACTTAATTTCGCTCTCTTTGCATCGCCGAATAGAGTCTTTAAAATGCTTGCATAGCATTGTGACGTCTTTGGTTCTAATGACAAGGACTACATAAACTTTGCACCCCTGTCAACGAAAAGAAGCTATCACAACTTAAATGTTCAAGTTCAGTTTTTTTCCCCTGTTCTATTGAAGACTGGAATTCGTTACCTGGTACTATTCGTTCACGCCCATCATCCAATTTTCAAGCCGACATCCATGACATGCGTCTGTAACATACCCTCATCTATTTGGCATTGGTGTTAGCTCTTGAGTTGCATTGTTTCTTTATTCTATTTTCATTCATGTTAATCACATGTTTGTGCACTTTTGTCCTTGTATAACCACGCATCTGTATTATGTTACCTGTTTACATAATTTTCATTCCTGTCTGTTAAAATTCCGCGTATATTGTACACCCACTCCTGCCATAGCGCACTTAGCGCTGCAGTATGTGTAAATAAATAAATAAATATAGAAGCGACAGAATTTCGTTCACATTCTAACAACCGTGTTTCTTTCAGTTTCTTCTAAAAAGGCCGAGCTTTTTGTTGCCAGTAAATATTGCAGTCGATAAACAGAAGAAGCAGACAGCCCGGAAGGGAAATGCCAGACTTCAAGGAAGAATTTCTCCAGTATTGGCACATCAGCAGAATAAAATATCGAGGATATCTGTATATGGGGCTGACTTCGACAGCCTTAGTTGAGCAAGCACTAAACACGTCCCTCGAGGCATTACCAAAGTTTACAGCATGCACAGAAAAACAGAAAGGCACGTCGACACGGATGCTAGCACAAAATAAAAAAAGTTCTGGTCGGGGTTGCTTTACCACAGAGCCGAGAAAGTGAATGAATCTGCGAGGTAGCTCTCAAAACCCGTGCACTGTGTCAACATCAAGTGCGTCACGTCCCCCGTCTGCAAAATCTCCGCAGTGTGACATGTCTGGTAGGGACTGACTTGGTTCCCAGTGCTTCACTAAACTCGACAAACAATCGATCTTTTTTTCCAAACTGAAAAACATGAAAGAAGGCGTATTTGACCCCGGTCCACAGACAGGAACATCCTAACCCAGTGTGCAGCCAGAGTCGCGTCTTTGCTCACACTTCGAGGGTGCACAACGCACGTTCAGCCATAGTAACATGCGTTTGTTATTTGCTGTCACTATTTATTGGACTCCTTAGAAAGCCTAATAGTCTTTGCTGCTGACACAAAGTTTTTTTTACTATAGTAGACCTTTCTTTTCATTATACGCAAGTAACTTTTTTCCACAAGAAACATTGTGCTGGTGTCTGCACGCCCTGTTTGTCAGACGTAATACACCTGTGTCCCAGCAACCACAGTGATGCGTACTATGCTGTACATAGTTAATAAATAATTGTGGCACCGTCTTCATAGTTTCATGGCCGCGTGCTTTCATTTACAAAAGTTCAGCGGCGTTATGTATGCGATAAATCTTAAACGTTAGACTGAGTCAGTATGAAACGACTCATTAACTGCAATTAAGAACGAAATCTAAGAGGCAATTAAGAACTAAATCTAAGAGGCAAAATCTAATAGACTAACATGCGCAAAGTTTTATTCAGCCCCACCGCGGTGGTCTAGCGGCTAAAGTACTTGGCTGCTGAAACGAAAGTCGCAGGATTGACTCTGGGCTGCGGTGGCTGCATTTTAGGTGGAGGTGAAAACTCTGGAGGCCCGTGTGCTCAAATTTTATTGTACGGTAAAGAACCTCAAGTGGTCAAAATTTCCGGAGCCCTCCACTATGGTGTCTCTCATAATAAAGGGGTGGTTTTGGGACGCTAAATTCCACATATCATCAGCATTTTATTTAGCTATTCGTGACCTATCCAAGCGTGACCTATTCATTCCTGTTTTCGTTTGTTATTACCCAAGCTGGTGTTTAATTTCTTCGACTATATATGGTACGGCTATTTGTTGCTCATTAGTGAGATTAAAAGCTCAGATGCCCCGTCCAACTCAAACGAAAAATAAACTGTAATTCATGCTCAAGCTTACACAACTGCCAGGACGGTAAACGCAAGTGTTATATCGATACAAAAAGTTGAAGCAGAAGGCAACTACAGTGCCCATCTTTTACAAACGTAAAGAGGTTTCATTGGGGGTGCGACTTTTCGAGATATACGTAAATTGTAAGAGCTATCTTACGGTGAAGTTCTTTCACCCAGACTTTGTATTTTGATCATATAGCAGTGCGCTTCAATTTGCAACACAAGCAACGCTTGGCACCACTTGTGAAGGGCAAAGTGTGCGTGTCAGGTGCTTTATGTGGCACATGAAAGAAACGCCCGAACTAAATAAACTGGTCGCGCATCAGCATGCTTTACAGCAAATGTCATCAAAAGACAATAATTTTCTGCAGGCCGTACTACTTGAGCCCTGATGCATGCCTTGTAGATGCGGTTGTATTTCATCATTCGGCCATTTATGGTTTGCGCTGTCTCAGACAGCACGTCTTCTATGTTGAATCGGCCGCATACACCTGGCACGGATGAAAGAGAGGCGGCGCTACATAAAATTAAGACGCCATCAGGCAGTGCTGTCGACAAACATGAACTTGTGTAGAAGCCAGTATCACTGCCATTGTGCACGACGTTGGCAATGGTTCTGCACTATAGGTTCACAAGCTCAGTGCCAATGAGCTTGTGCAGAACCTAGTGCAGCCCCATAATGTTTGCACAGGGCTTTTTCTTGCCAAGCATCGCGTTTTGAGAACAGGCAACAAAAAACTAGGGGCTGTAAAATTACATATCTATGTATATTCCAGTAAATTAACAAGTCACCTAATACTACGTATTCACTTTGCACCAAAGATATGCGTAATGCTCGCTTTTTGATCCATATTCTTCACAAGTGCGAGCGCCGCAACCAGCTCAAGGTGGGTGGGCGTTCCGCAAGTGTTCAAACTTTAACCGCCTTGCTAAATATTCTGGCAGGAAGACACCCAGAAAGACAGAGATTCGCGTCTTCAAACGAATAAATATATGCATAAGCGAATATTTACATTTATTCTAATTTGGCAATTCTCATGGAAATAAATAATCGGTTAATATTATACCACAATTTTAAGTGGTAGCGTACAATTCCGAGAATTCGGAACGCGAAAATTCCTTGATCCCACGCACAGTGGAAATCGATGATATGCGAAGCGCGAATGAGAAATGTTCATATGTCACTTTAAAATCAGGACAACGTTACGAGGTAGAGGTAAATGATGCCGTAAATGACTTCTGTGTCTTGATTATTATGTTTGGATGTGTCGTTTACCTTCTTCATCTATTGACGTGACTTAATACCAAATTTAGTATATGTGGAGCTAGCAAAGCAGCCGCAAGCCCGCTATGAGCGTGGTATGTTGTCATGTTTCTACATGAACGCGAGTCAGGATTATTATGTTTGCAGCAGCCATAGTTTCCTCATCCATGGACATCACGTAAAACAAAAGTTGGTATATGTGCAACTAGGAGCTAGCAAAATGGCCGTGAGCGCATCATGAAGGGCACAAAATACTCCAATGTAGCGGTGACGCTCGCACGTGCTAGGTACAGTGATGCTAGGTTAGCCAAACGCCAGGCACGACCAGCTTCCGTCGGTGCGACCCGACAAAAAGCGGCGCGAAATGCGACATGCTGCATTTTGCGCTGATGCATTACCTAGACAACACTCAGTCTCCCTTTTTTCGTGACGGAGAAACACCGGACGCGCTGAAACGTGCATGCGCCAAAGCAAGGCAGCATGGCGCGCGCCTGCGAGTATATGACGGGACCAGCGCCTGGCGTGGCAACGGCGGCGTGACGCGACGACATGAACGCCGGCATCACGCCGGCGAGCATGCGCACCACGTCACGTCCAAATGTATTGGCGTCTTGACTTTGGCATGCAGCAAAGTTCTCACCCGATACGCATCTCATGATCTTGTTTGCACTAGTCACATAGTTCGTCATCCATTGGCGTCGCGTAAATACCAGTTTGGTACATGTGAAGCTAGTGGAACGGCCGCGAGAGCATCATGAGCGTAGCAAGTAGTCATGTTACATGTCACGCATCTCATGTTTATCATGGTTGCACCAGTATCATATCTTTGTCATTCATTAACGTCCCGTAGTACCATACTTGGTATATGTGAAGCTAGTGAAACGGCCACCAGCGTATCATGAGCGTGGCTTGTAGTCATGTACTACATTACGCGCATCTCATGAATATCATGTTTGCACCAGTCACATACCTTCGTCATCCATTCACGTACTGTAATACCAAATTTATTATATGTGACGCGAGCGAAACGGCCGCGAGCGCATCATGAGGGTGTAACGTAGTCATGTTGTTACATGAAACGCATGTCATGATATTTATGTTAGGGTCGACCGCTTGCGTTTGCCATGCAATAATGTCATACCATACCAGTTTTGCAATATGCATTGATGAAGAAACCACCGCAAGAGTTGCGGGCGCATGAAATGTAAATCTTGACATTTATGACATAAATATCATGACTTTCATGTTACGACTAGATAAATATGTTTTTCACAGTCATGTTATGCCATACCAAATTTGGTATCGATACCATTATCGAAACGGCCAGGAGAGCAAATAGTCGTAAGCGGCTATATATATATATATATATATATATATATATATATATATATATATAGATATATATATATATATATAGATATATAGATATATATATATATATATATATATATATATATATATAGATATATATATATATATATATGTATATATATATATATATATAGAAAGAGAGAGATAGATAGATAGATAGATAGATAGATAGATAGATAGATAGATAGATAGATAGATAGATAGATAGATACGCTCGAAGTCGCCGAAGTTCGCTAAGAAATGCTTCGGATTGAAAAGAAAATATTATGCACGAGCAAGTCCGGTTTTGCTGCGTCTATTCGCAAGGCTATGCACTGGAAGACTTGGTTTTACTGCGCCTACTTGCTAAGGTGCGTTCTGGCGCTACCATCAGATCTCCTAAACTGCATTGCCGGGCGCCTATAGGTCGATGAGACTTACGTGCTGCTTTAAACAGACTTGACGCTGATGCCTTCGACCTAAGTGTGGACTTCCTCCCTGCAACGATGGTCTGCTCTTGTGGGCGCTGTGATTCATGAAGTCTGCGTTTGACAACAGAATCTCCAGAAACCCCTTCTTCCACTGATCTCCTTATTGTTTTTTGTGCGCAAGCTTCTGCTGAACTTTTGAGTTTTTTTCATGAGATTGATGCCTTTGCCAGAGATCCGTACGTGTTGTCTGTTGTACGCCTGTTCTTGTTGCTAGATTGTGAAGTTTCTCCAACCTGTTGATACAGGTATCAACATGTTCCTTCCTGCTGCTCCAGGCGCGATTGCGGTAGGCATGGTGTACTGTTGTGTTTTATTCCAGAAATGCAAACCGGAAAGTATGCCGGGTGTTTCATTTCACTTGTTCGCTAGTTATCCGGAACTGTGTTCGAAGTGGCGACAAATATTTCTTTTAAAAATTTCCCCACTAAGAACCACTTGACGTGAACTACGATGTGCAGCAAACAGTTCATCGAAAGTGACTTTTTCTCAGATGCCGAATAAAGGAGTTTCTTCCTGAATCTACGCCTAGCGTATTTCAACAGCATCCGAGTACATGGTTCCAGCTGCAAAAAGACCACATAAAGATCCTGCATGTAGTCTTCCTGCAACTGCTTGATATCTTCTAAAGAGAAAAGCGAAATCCCTGCTGCCTGGCCATGCAAACTTTGGTGCCTCGGAGGAGGTAACGGACATACGAAAGTATTTTTCAACACAAAGCAACAGTAACGACGCAATCTAAGCTAGTCGCTATCTCGGCATGCTCAAAAGGCTTCAGACTCGGGCTGTTTATCAACGCTCGAAATAAGGCGGGTTACTGAGACATATTGCTGCAAGAGAAGATGAGATGAATGCGTGCTACGACCTCAAACACTATGCTGCTGCAAAGAAGATTGGCTCTGACTCACTGGCAGGTGAGAAAAAATCCACTCTTCTCCTTCACAAAATCGAAACATATGGCAATAAATCATCATCGTTGATTGATTGATATGTGGGGTTTGACGTCCCAAAACCACCATATGATTATGAGAGACGCCGTAGTGGAGGGCTCCGGATTTTTCGACCACCTGGGGTTCTTTAACGTGCGCCCAAATCTGAGCACACGGGCCTACAACATTTGCGCCTCCATCGGAAATGCAGCCGCCGCAGCCGGGATTCAAACCCGCGCCCTGCGGGTCAGCAGCCGAGTACCTTAGCCACTAGACCACCGCGGCGGGGCAAATCACCATCATAATCAAAAGGACTTGTCAGAGAGGGTATGATTTTATCAAAGAGCGTAACCGACAGGTTATGACCGCGCTCGAAAATCTCACCTCTTGGCACCAAGGTGAAGGGCACGCTTCAGAGGTATATGAGCCCTATGCCGATGTCGTCAGGTAGGATTCCTGAAATGAAGCAGAGGCTGGTCTTTGAGGTACCGATTCTCCGCATAAAAATGCACGAGGCTCACTGAAGATAGAAAAACTGCCATAAAAGAAAATGCGTATATGACAAAAAGACCGACTCAGTTTTTGGTCTTAAAGACAAGCTCGACAACAGTGTTACTTGCAGCTCTACAGACAAGCTTGCAAATAGAGTATTGTGCTTTGTTCCGCATAGTGTGGCGAATTCATACAGAATATCATGTTCCTACTATTTTACCAAACAGCTGAGTGAAAAAAAAACTGTTTGTCTGTACCAAGGAGATCATTTGTGCTATGCAGTTGTAATTTTTTAAGTGTAAGAGTCATTACCAATTATTATTCGCGAATGTCACAATGGTCAAACATTATAAAAACGAATGTTTTCCTGCAGTAGTGCT
The DNA here is from genome assembly GCF_043290135.1 of Rhipicephalus microplus. Classification (NCBI taxonomy): domain Eukaryota; kingdom Metazoa; phylum Arthropoda; class Arachnida; order Ixodida; family Ixodidae; genus Rhipicephalus; species Rhipicephalus microplus. The sequence goes on along the minus strand of NC_134700.1, from coordinate 118,213,306 downwards.
TTATTCTTATGATTCAGATAGAGAAACTTTCTTCAAGTTTGACCCTTGTGATATCCTCAAAAACGCACGCACCCTGTTGTCTGAACGCAAGCTTACAGACAACGCAGGGCTCATTAGCAGAAAGTTTGTCCAGAAACTATATGATTTTAAGTAAAAACCATAAAGTTGGCCAAAAACCTAACATGGAAGAACGTTTACCGGTCCAACTTCGAAAAAATGAACGTGCCTCGTGCAGCTAAACATCCTTCCTTCAAGTGACCGCTTCACTGCCACACCTCCAAGAAAACGGCCTTGGATACCCAGCTTGTTAGAATGTCAAACATTTCGCCCATACAATGATGTTCATGAAAGTGATGAAGCAATAGTTCGACATATATGACACAGCGTACAACGGATATAAAAATAAGACAAAATTTACCCCAGAATGTTGTGCCTGGAAATAGATTTCATCTGCTACGCAAAGAACGTTCAGGAGGCCTCAATCTCATCACGAAGAAGCGAATTGACAGAATAAACATACAACGCCTTGCTCTTCACCACGAAGGTAATAGTGAATACGACAAAGGTTCTCTTGGGAGGAGGTATCAAGTATGTTTTTCATGAAACAGCAAAATCAAATGAAGCCCTCTTCGGATGGCTCATGACCATGTGTAGAAAATGATGTGCTTGATGCGTGGGCTGTTACAATGGCCCTTGATAACATCGTCGAAGAAAAAAAATCCATCCACTCAAGTTAGGTCTTCCAGATGCTAACGACTGAACCTGGGGAGCTCGCTATATCTATATACACATAAAGTGACTGAAGAGCAGGATAACCTGAAATCACTTTTAGATGCATCATATTCATGGCACACTTCAGTTTAGGGGTACCTGGCGAAAGTCATTAGCGAGTGAGAATGAGACGCATGCTTCGTGATGGTTATGACGACTAACAAAGATGACCCTCTGTTCACTTTATGCAAAGGACATGACAAAAGCAGACTGAAGTACCAAAAGCGTGTGTTCTTGGCAGTTTTGGTTGATATTGTGGTTTTCTTCGAAACTGCTTTGAAGCATTTAACACATACAAAGTGCACAAAGTGCCGAATCTTCTTTTTACGCCATACCTAAAAATTCTTCCTTCTGAGAGGATGTCTGCAACGATCACAGATGCTGCACCGCTAGTGTGTTTGCTGACAAGTTTCTGAGGCTTCTTCAAATAATCACACTAGGATGGCAAAATAAAATCACAAAAACAGTTCCTTAGGTTTATAAGGCGTCGAGAAAGCATTTTAGACCTTACAGTACATGATGTGAAAGTTGTCGGCATCAAAGTTTGCCACAGTACTTTGTATTTATCAGAAAATACACCTTGTTTAGCTTCCTCAGTTTTTTCGTGACCTCACATCTCTCCTACCTTGTAACATAGCGTGCGCGTGCCTAAATATCTTATCACCTAAAGAACGACAGAGTCTCAATAACTGCGAAATCTGGGAGGATCTTTACCTTTTGCGTTTTAGGCGTCGTCTTCACCTAGCTTACGTCTTCCAGGACAGCCCATAAGCCAATCCGTTCCCGTCATATAATATCGCGATGTTGACTGCTGGTGCTGAAGTCGAATATCAAGCTTAAAACAGCAGATATATGGGGTCCGGTGGTTGTGGTTACGCAGATGTTTGTAGAATACAGCCTGCCGAAGCGCATCTGTCAACGCGCTTTGTAGAGATGTGGAGGCGAAACATGAAGATGCGGAGGCGAAACAGCGCCACCACAGAGCTGCGGTGGCAGGCGGCAACATTCATCATCGCGAAGGCTGTAAGAGGAGAGTGAAAGAGGCAGTAGAGTCAGGCCGTGGGCATGGGTTAAGACGAATAGCGGTGCTCACTACTCTGTACAATAAAATGTACCAACTCCAGCTAAAGGAAACGATATATAGATGCGACGCAGCAGCCGCAAATGCTTACACTGGCAGCAGCGTTCACACTGGCGCTCATCGCGGTGTTGCACAGGAGAGTAACCTAGGGAGGCACAAACCACACAGTGAAAAACCAGGGTTTTCTGCTTGAACTTGCCAATCGCTGCTAATGGGCAATGAGATACAGACCACTCTTGTTGGACAGAGAGTTCAGCAGTGCGCTTTTACTTAACGCGCACGTTACGAATTTTTATTATTGGACAACGAACAGGAGAAATATCCCACCGGCGAAGGGCAAAATCCCGTGCCTATATGTATGGGGTTGACACTTTACAGTCGCGCAGCGCGAGCAGTCAGTTTTTACAATCAATAAACTCTCTGCCCGACGATGCCTGCGTCGGAGTTGCGAGGTGAGATAAGGGGGAGCGCCGGAGAAAAGAGGAAGGGGGTGCGCGTGAGAAACACCACTGCGAGGAGGGAAGCCTAGGAGAAAGAGATGGGAGCTCTGGAGAATAAAGAGAGGGGAAGGGGATGCGCTTGTGCTGTAAGGTTGGTCTCGCCGCAACACCGGATTGAGCTCCACTGTCAGATACTACGCATCAAATAAAAGCGCTTACTCCTTTAACGTGACTCTTCGGAATGGTGCTCGCTTCACGCGGCGCATGCTCTTGCATGATCAGAGACCATTAGAGGCGATCCCCTGCTTCCCATAGTACAAGCGCTCAGTCCTCTCTCTCTCTCAGACACACGGCGTAATAGAAAATCAAGACATGAGCACGAGGTCGACGGGTGTGAGGACTTGCAATGCAGCTGAACGCGCAACCATGATTGTCTAAAGTGACGAAGAAAGAGCACGTGTTCACAGAACTGTGTTGAGCCATGGCTGCTTCGCATACAATTAATGGTTTTCTTTACAACAAAACGTGTGCGATGCTTTTCTTGCCTTTCTGCTGTTTTATCAAGGGCCTTGATTTGTCCAGCATGGGGTGTAGTTTATCTGATGCGTGAAATAACGACTTCAGATGGAGAAAATTAAAGACAGCAATAATATGAAGCGAACCTAATATTAAATTTTACAATAAAAGAACAGGCGGAAAAGAGACAGGTGAGAGGTGAAAAGCCAAGAGCAACCATGATCAGTCTGTTGTCACCAGCTATGCAGTTATCGGGGTTGCGCAATTGAATACGAACTGCGACAGTTTTTTTGTGTATGATTAAGATAATAGCGTGACACACGTCTGCTGTGCAGACATACCGACATTCTCGTAACTTTCATGTAGGCGCCTTTATTCACTCCCAACCTAACAAATTTTAGTGCTATCTGACCTGGTGATCTGATGCGTCAAGCCCAGTGCGGTGCGGCTACATTTCTAGCCATGCTGCATTTATACCTTATATTAACAAAATCCATACTCTCATTGCAATTCGACATATAGGTAATTTGATATATTTGTAAATAAGAGTGGACAGGCCTGAGCGTATGTAGACTATCATTGGCACAGTTAGTATTTCAAAAATATTTATTATATATTTGGTACATAAGGCCTTTGGAAATAAAGCTATCAGCTACGATATTTCACCACCTTCAAATACATTACATTTGGGACGGGTCCAGTCAAGAAATAACAACACGGCGACTTTTATGGTGAGAATTTTTCACATTAGGTAGCTTTCCGTACGTAGTTACAGTTCTTTCTTCGATTATTTCAAGCCTGTTCAATAAACGCTATATTAGGTGTTTCTGAACTGAAATCTAATTACGGTATATCCGAAATGCAATCCTATTCTTTTACTTGTGAGACACCATTGCACGTATGCTAATCCACGTATGAAACAATATCTTGAGGTAGTTCGCACCTCTGTAACGACAAACGTGAGCTGTGTCATTGTATATTCGGTGTTGAGTCGTATTTCCAACATGTCGCCTCGCCCTGTGTAAGGGTGCTTTTAAGTGCAACGAATAGTTTATAATGCTCTCTAATTTTGAACTCAGGTGCCACGCAAACAGTCCTACTGCGCTCAGCATGCAATACGTGTTACAAATCAAACGAATATGACGTTTCTTCATGATGCGCAACAAACTATTCCTGGAGATGTGGTCTCTATATATGCCACACTCATGCTCGCGGCACAGAACCAAGCGCTTCACGTAGTAAAGCTTGCATAATAATGCAGCTAAACATATTTTGCTTCAACTTAAGTGTTTCGGCCTACCTACATAACACTATTTCTTTGGTTTCACATCTTTACGCCAGAAAATATTAGTCCAAATTGAGCAATGAATGGTGAGGTCAGAAACACATAGAGTAAACACGTGCAACAAGCAGAGGCCTGTATTTTGATTTTTTTGCATGGATTGGCAAATTGGCAGCATAAACACTGCGGAAAAAAACGGCTAAGATTGAAGCATGATGTACACGTTATTCAAGCATACACTCCAAAGGGCTGTTTGCACATTTGCTTGCTATGTTGAGCACAGCAATTTTAGGGGCAAAAACGGCACGAAAGATATTTTTATTACAGCCAGAGATGCACACTAGATAGCATCATCTAAGGCCTCAGAATGGCTTCATAAAAAAAAAAGCAATGACATAAGAACAGAAAGCCATAAAAACACAAAGTCTACAAATGAGATGGACAGGGGAGCCGCAACCCCTAAACCATGGCAACGGGGCAAATTACAGATAGGATCCAGAAACTTTCAAGGTGCCGTCACAGAACGTTAAACAGAGCACCCCGACGAAAGCGACAATAAAAATCGGAACTTTTTATGGCTTATTCTGCAATAAAGCTTTCAAACTTTATTGCAGGTACTTTCGTAGACAAAACTTCGCAAGCTTTATGAATATGTTTTTGAATGCCGGTGTGGTGTGGCGTACAAAATGACCCAAATTTTGGCAGCTTTTGTTACGTTCAGTTTGTATTTCATTTTCATGAGAAAAGGCCCACGCGCTCCATGATATGGCCACTCGTCCAACAAATACGCTTAATTGAGCTTGCTGAAAGCCTCTAATGGTCATAGGCTTAAAGGGTTTTGCGAAGACGCGTTTATTTTTTTCACTTTTTCTGCAACCGTTTTGCAAAGCTTATCGCACCTTGAAAGTTCACGAGCGGCAAGTGAACGGGTGATTGGAAAGAACCAACGCTATCTTCTTGATCTGTAGAGGCACAAATGACCCCTTGAATTAGCGTGTAAATAACGAGTGGAGCTATGTGTGTAGATAAAAGAAGCGAACTCATTGGAGTTTTTTGTTGAAGTGCGGACATTACAACCGTTAAGTACATAAGGCATTATAATATTTCACATGAATTCAAGAAAGCTAGTGTGAAAGAAAAAAAGTAGATCAGCTAAGCTGTCGGTACACCAGGCCGACACTTTTAAATGAAAGGAAGTTGAGCAAAATATTCTTTTTCGCCGTACACCACTCAAAACTTATACAAGCATATATATATATATATATATATATATATATATATATATATATATATATTGAAAAAGGGTTTATTGGCGACTGTTGCGATGGTGGTCCTGCGATGAAACACGATCGGGCAAGAGCAACGGTCGAGCAGATGCCGGCGATGATAACATGAGCCGAGCGAGCGAAGCCAAGCACCCAGTACCCAAGCGGTGGCGATGTTGTTTGCCAACGATGCGTTTTCTTCTTCACAATTTGCCCCCGCCGAAAAAGAGCCATCCTGGCGACCTAAGAGTCTGGAGGCAGAGGGCTATGATATGGCTTAAGGCGGGCGATGTGGACGATGTCACGTCCACGCCGGCGCATGTCGTCAGATGGGGAAAGTGGCTCGATGAGAGAATTCACCGGCGAGGTTTGCTCCAAAACGCGGTATGGGCCCTCGTACTTTGGAACGAGTTTTGAGGATATGCCGGGGGTTTGGTAAGGAACAGCCAGCCATACAAGTGATCCCGGGGAATAGCTGGGGCTTTGTGAAGAGTCGGCGTTGTTTTCTTTCTGGCGCTGTTGTTCTTGTGACGTAAAGGTGCGTGCGAGTTCACGGCACTCTTCCGCATTACGGGCAGCTTCGGACACAGATGGGCATTCGGATGCGTCAGGATGGTATGGAAGGAGAGTGTCGATGGTGTGGGATGGTTCGCGTCCATAAAGAAGAAAAAAAGGTGAAAATCCAGTGGTAGACTGTGCCGCGGTGTTATAAGCGAACGTGATGAATGGAAGAATGCGATCCCAGTTAGTATGATCGGATGTCACATACATGGCGAGCATATCGCCAAGGGTGCGGTTAAATCTTTCCGTGAGCCCGTTAGTTTGCGGGTGGTATGCAGTGGTCTTGCGATGAACAACATGGCATTCAGAAAGCAGAGACGTGACGACTTCTGATAGGAAGGCTCGACCTCGGTCGCTTAGTAGCTCTCGAGGTGCACCATGTCTTAGTATGAAGCGATGAAGGATGAAGGATGCCACGTCCCGCGCAGTGGCACTTGGAAGGGCGGCGGTCTCAGCGTAGCGTGTTAAATGGTCCACAGCGACTATGATCCGCCGATTTTCATCTGATGTTGTCGGTAGAGGGCCATAGAGATCAATTCCGATCCGATCGAAAGGTTTAGCAGGGCACGGAAGCGGTTGAAGCGCACCGGACGAGTGGAAAGGCGGTGATTTGCGGCGTTGACAGTCAGGGCAGCCAATAACAAATTTTCGAACGAAATTATACATTCCGCGCCAGTAGAAGCGATGGCGAATGCGTTCGTAAGTTTTGAAAACTCCGGCATGACCACATTGGGGATCGTCGTGAAAGGAGGCGCAGATTTGTGATCGCAAGCTGCGCGGGACAACCAAGAGCCACTTACGACCTTCGGGGGCGTAGTTGCGTCGGTGTAGCAGCCGATCACGAATGGCGAAATGAGCAGCTTGACGTCGGAGAGATCGTGGTACCGCAGTGGTTGGCGATCCAGAGAGACAGTTAAAAAGGGAAGCGATCCACGGGTCCTTGTGTTGTTCACTGGTAAAGGAGTCGAGGTCGAGAGATGCGACGGAGTTGGTACCAGTGGTTTCGCAGGCCGAGTCGGGAGGTAAAGGCGAACGCGACAGGGCGTCGGCGTCAGAATGCTTGCGTCCGCTGCGATAGATGACACGAATGTCGTGCTCCTGGATTTGCAGTGTCCACCGAGCGAGGCGGCCAGAAGGATCTTTCAATGTGGCGAGCCAACAAAGTGCATGGTGGTCTGTTACCAGGTCGAATGGGCGACCGTACAAATGAGGGCGGAACTTGCGAAGCGCCCACACTAGCGCCAAGCACTCTTTTTCAGTGACGCTGTAATTGGCCTCAGCTTTAGTAAGTGTGCGACTCGCATAAGCGACGACGTATTCGGAGTAGCCCGGCTTGCGTTGGGCGAGGACGGCGCCTAGACCAACCCCACTAGCGTCTGTGTGAACTTCCGTTGCAACTGTTGGGTCGAAATGCCGAAGAATTGGAGGAGATGTTAGCAGACTACGGAGCGTGGCAAACGCGACGTCGCAGTCAGAAGACCAGGATGAAAGGTCTGCATCACCGCGTAGGAGGTTGGTCAGTGGTGACAAGATCGACGCAAAATTTCGCACGAAGCGCCGGAAGTACGAGCATAGTCCGACAAAACTGCGTAATTCTTTCAGTGTAGTAGGTTTCGGGAACTCAGCGACTGCTCGCAGTTTTGCAGGGTCGGGTCGAACACCATCCTTGGACACGATGTGCCCTAAGATGGACAGCTCTCGCGCGGCGAAGCGGCACTTTTTAAGGTTCAGTTGGAGCCCAGCGTTGGTTAAACACGTCAGCACCAGTTGGAGCCGACGCAGATGTGTAGGAAAATCGGGAGAGAAAACGACAATGTCGTCAAGGTAGCATAGACACACAGACCACTTCAGTCCACGCAGTGTGTTGTCCATGAGTCGTTCAAACGTGGCAGGAGCATTACAAAGCCCAAATGGCATTACGTTAAATTCGTACAGGCCATCTGGTGTAATGAACGCAGTTTTCTGGCGATCAGCTTCTGCCATAGGAACCTGCCAGTATCCAGATCGTAAGTCTAAGGAAAAGAAGAATTCGGCTCCTTGGAGGCTGTCAAGGGCGTCGTCGATGCGCGGTAATGGATAGACGTCTTTCCGCGTCACCTTGTTTAATCGCCGGTAGTCGACGCAAAATCGAATCGATCCATCCTTCTTTCGAACTAGAACGACAGTAGATGCCCAAGGACTGTGCGATGGTTGAATAACGCGACGGCGTGGCATCTCTTCGACCTGGTCGTTGATGACGTGACGTTCTGCTGCAGAGACACGGTACGGTCTTTGACGCAATGGCTGGTGCGAACCGGTGTCATTGTAGTGGTGCACTGCGGAAGTCCGACCCAATTGCGGCTGAGAAACGTCGAATGAATTCGCGAAGTGCTGGAGAAGATTAAGAAGCTTGGCGCGTTCATGGGCACTTAAGGTGTCGGCGATGGAACTCGAGAAGGTGTCACTCGATGAGCATTCCAGTGGGGAAAGGGCATGAAGTTCGGTCGAGGAGCTACTGCACGATTCGTCTGGCATGTTAAGGAATAAAGAGGAATCGAGGTACTCCACTCGACCGAGACATTCGCCGGCAAGTAGCGTAAGCGGTGCAGAAAGGGGGTTGTGGACGAAAATATTGCTTCGGCCCGCAGTGACGTCGAGTGTAGCGAAAGGCAAGGAAACGGCTCTGCAGCTCATGAAAATGTCGGAAGGTGTAAACATTACTGTAGCGTCGTTATGGTCATCGCAGCAAACAGGGACAACGGCAAGAGAGGCTGGCGGAATTTCAGTGTCTTCACGTAATACGAGTTTTGGAGACCGCTCAAGAGTTTCGTGCAAAGGTTCGTCAGACAGGTGCGAAAATTGAACTTCAGCGCGTGCGCAGTCGATGACGGCATGATGTTGTGACAGGAAGTCCCACCCGAGGATAATGTCATGCGAGCACACCGAAAGGACGATGAACTCGACAACGTACATAGAGCCTTGGATGAAAATGCGGGCTGTGCAGGTGCCGAGAGGTCTGACTGGCTGTGCGCTAGCCGTACGAAGCGATAGTCCAGAGAGCGGCGTGGTCACTTTGCGTAGGGAGCGGCAGAGCTGGGCGGCTATAACAGAAACGGCAGCGCCTGTGTCGATGAGGGCAAAGGTAGAAACACCATCGACAGATATGGCGACGACGTTAGCAGGTGAAGTGCGAGGACTTGGGCATTTCGATGACGGCGCAGTTCTTGCCTCTGGAACTGCGGCGTTCAGTTTTCCCGGTTGGAGGAAGCGGGTCGGGGACGCATTGGGGACAGAGATCGCCTGCGAGGAGACGGCGAGCGGGAAGAGTGAGTCGGAGCTGGGCGCTGGGGTGACTGAGACCCGGGAAGATTAGTGTAGCCATACTGCGGTGAAGGATAGGGAGCAGGTAGGTGCGTGGGCGGCGGGTCATACGGTAACGGCCAAGTAGCGTTGTGTTGCGATTGGAAACGACGACGACAATATCGTGCCACGTGTCCTGGAGTACCGCAGGCGTAGCAGATCGGTCGAATGTCAGCAGGGCGCCAGGAATTGCTGACTCGCGGTGCAGCCCAAGGTGTCGAAAGAGGGGTAGAGTGGGGAGCAACTGCAGGCATGGGTGGCAAAAGCTGCTGGCGGGGTCTGCTGCGTACCACCTGGGCATAAGTAAGAGGCGCGGCCACGGGCTGCATAGCCGGCGCATGGGGAACAGTCACGGCCACAGGCTGCTGGTGGGCAGCGACGGGAACAGCCTGAGGTACCTCTTCGGCAATAACGTCACGGAGTGGTGAGGGCAGACGAGAGGACGGCGGCTGCTGCGTGAAGGGAATCAACAACAGTTGCCGAGCTACTTCTTCACGCACGAAGTCTTTAATCTCTTGCAGGGTTGGTGCGTGGTCGGGAACGGAAGTGAGACTGGAGAGCGAGTCGGCGTGTGAGGAAAATGGCCGAGTCAGGGCGCGCTGCTTGCTCAACTCGTCGAAACTTTGACACAAAGTAACAAGTTCCGCAACGGTGGCAGGATTACGGGCGAGGAGCAGCTGATATGCACCGTCATTTATCCCTTTGAGGATGTGTTGAATCTTCTCCGACTCGGGCATGGTGGTGTTCAGTCGGTTGCAAAGTCCAATCATGTCTTCAATGTAGCTTGTGAAAGATTCCGTTGGTTTTTGTGCGCGAGTCCGCAAGCGTTGTTCGGCTCTGGACTTGCGGACAGCGGGTCGGCCAAAAACGTCAGCAAACAACGTTTTGAAGATGGACCACGTCGTAATGTCGTTTTTGTGGTTGTTATACCACATTTCGGCCACGTCAGTGAGGTAAAAGATGACGTTAGTCAAATTGTCCGCGTCATCCCACTTGTTGTTTGCGCTCATCAGTTCGTAGTTAACGAACCAGTCTTCCACGTCAGTCTCATCAGCTCCGCTAAAGACTTTGGGCTCTCGCAAACGAAGAACGCCGGGGTTGCTGGGGGATGGAGTGGAAGAGCCAGGTTGCGCGTTGTTGGTAGCCATGATGGTAGGTAGCGTTCGGTTGCGCAGCTCCAGGTTGAGGCGACGGCGAATGGCAGCGCCCAGGTTCAGTCGACGGGGAATGTCAGCACCCTCCACCAATTGAAAAAGGGTTTATTGGCGACTGTTGCGACGGTGGTCCTGCGATGAAACACGATCGGGCAAGAGCAACGGTCGAGCAGATGCCGGCGATGATCAGCATGAGCCGAGCGAGCGAAGCCAAGCACCCAGTACCCAAGCGGTGGCGATGTTGTTTGCCAACGATGCGTTTTCTTCTTCACAATATATATATATATATATATATATATATATATATGCGTTCATATCAGTTCATATATATATATATATATATGAACTTTCGCTGGCATTGACATGTCGACACAAAAATAGTGAACGTCAACACAGTCGTCGAGAGATGTAGTAAAGAAACTGTATACAAGTTTTCTTTCAAATTAAATTTTTACGAAACGGTGTTGAATGGCACCATTGCTATGGACCATTTACTTTGGCACAGTCCTGTGGCTTTCACAGAACGTGACCGGAGAAGAGGTTGGTTAGAAGGAAATAGACTGGTTCACGGTAGAAAATTTTCAGACCAAGTAGCAGCTATGCAGAATTGCTCCGATATGGCGGTGCATGGAAGCCGTCTGCGTCCACCTAAGGGTGGTTCATCAGGACCCGAATAAGTGTTCACATAGCATAATATACCACAAATGTGTGTTTGGTCAGTTCAAACGGCAAAATATTTAGGCACGCCGCACGATGGCGATTGTGCAGTTGTGTAATCTTATGATAAACAGTCTTAGAATATTGATCAAAGGCTTGTTGTAGAAGCCCTGAAGTGCGTGATTCATTGACAAAGCATTTAGCAATATTACAGTTAATACTACCGAGTGATAGCAATGCCAGTTCAGTAGTTGTAGAAAGAAAATCTGCGCTGGTAGATAAGCAGTTAAGGAGTTTCACCGATAACCTAGAGGATGTCGTTCTGACTACAAGCCAAAGTGATCGTATTTCATTGTGGCAAACGCACGAAGAGATGTATACTTAGATTTAAGTGCATGGTGAAAACCCCGATTGTCAAAAATTTATTTGGAGTGCCCTACTACGGCAGAATGTTATCGTTGTGGCGTGACGTAAAATCAGTATGGTTACACAGGTGGTGGTGAGCTTGCCGGCGGGGACGTTTCGGCCAGACCAGCCCTCGAGTGGTAGAAACGAAATAAGTCACAGAAGAAGATAACAAGGCATGAACTCGGAGTAGCCACTGACTAAAAAGTCTTCCGGCTGCATTCCGACCACTCGCTGCCAGTAGAGGTTCCGTAAACGACCGTTCAAATCAGCGATGGCGACCACCACCCCACTTGTGTCTTTGGTAATTCAGCACCCCGAACAGCTTCTGGGTTTTTGCGATTTACCTTATGATGACGACAAAAATTGGCTGTAGCGTTACGGAAAATTTGCAGCCCTAAATAACTGGACCAACAAAGGCAAACTTCGGCATGCTTTTCTCGCTCGCGAATATTTCAATAGCACCTGGTACGACCACAAAGAGCACAACAAGGTAAGATGTTTTCAATAGGCAGGCATTTAAAACTTTCGCAAGAATTCTGTGCAAACAATGAGCGCAATCTTTCCTCCAAACCATCAGCAGCAAGCAAGAGAGTAAATTACCATTCCTACGGAAGAAATGCAGCAGCTATTTCGCCCCGCAGATGCAGATATGACGGACAAAAAAAGTTTCAGTGCCTCACGAGGGCATCTAAAGCGACGCTTTTTGACTCGCTCATCATCAACCCTTCGAAAAGAATGGCAGAGTGTTTTAGCGAGGATGACATCATTCAGAGGATGCTTGAGCTACGGACAAAGCAATACAATCGCCACTTCAGCACTCCTACACCAGACGGGAAAGACCTCCGAAGTGCCAGCTCGAATTTATGCCAACGTGCATGACGAGATACGGAAGCTGCTACCGGGTTGGCTACCATAAATTTATTCCTTAGTAGACGTCGAACAAGATGAGATAGAGCAAGCTCTGGTAACAGCTAATCCCAACGATGCGAACACATCCACAGCTCTCCTTTGCCCGGGACCTGCTATCTGCACCTACACCGCTTCACTGCGAAGATAAGCAAGGCCAACAAGGTGGCAACGAAAAACCTACATGTACCACAACGTCTGCAAATCCATCCACCATCGCCACGCCCACCAGAGCCTACATGATCAGCTGCGTGCAGGCAAGCCGCACCACAAAAGACTGCAGACTGGAGAACCCCAGATCAACGGCCACTTTGTTTCTACGACGGAGAAGCTAATGATCTCCTGTGAAACTGCCTGTATTGACAGATGGGCCTTCGGAAATTGAACATGAACGCCCCACCATACCTTCCGGGCCAGCGGCCTCAAGAAACCGAAGCCCACCTGCGGGAAACCGATGACGCCATCCCACGTCTCTTCAAATCTTTGTCGCCCTACACTGGACCTCAACCAAATTTCACGTAGGTGACCGAGAGCTGACCAGCCCCGAGAAAAACAAAACAGAGATGACGTCGGCAATGAACTAAATAATTTATTGGTTGAACTTGCGGCCCAACAGTGAGAAAAGAAATTCCTCGACGATGACAGATGACCGCGTGTCTGAACAGTGGGTGCCGCCTGTCTACGGCACTTATGTGGTAATGCCGTACGTTGTCCTTACGTCATATTAAATGCAAGAGCTTACATATTCAAGTGAAGAATCGGACGTGCGAGTTGCACTTCAAATTAGGGCATCAGGCTCGCAAACTCTAGCGCTTGACAACGAGCGATGGCGAGCAAGAACGATGTTGAAAGGATTAGGTTGATCAGACATTGGAGCCCCGCTTGCTTTAGGCCACACGGCTTCGGGCCCACGCTGCAGGATAATTATTTCTGTGCAGAATAAAGAAAAAAAGCATTTGCCACTTTTAATACGCACTTGCTTTCTCAGCAAACAATAAAAAAGTGTGTCACCGGTCTTGCTTGTATGTTGATACCGTTATATGGTCGTAACTTTACAAAGCATCAGCTGGCGTGTTCAAGGCAAAACTTTTTAGTTGGGCAAACCTGTGCCCGGAAAACAAAGAAATCGAACATATATACGTACTTCACACTCATATCACTGTACGAAGTGTCGACCGCCAGTAACACTTATGAGTGGTAAAGAACACCGGTTCATATACATGAGCTGTCGAAGATTCCAACGTTGTCGCTGGTTGCCACGTAAGCTAAAAACTACTCGCTTCCTCGGCACATGTTTAACGCAATTATCTTGAAAGATTTCGAAGGTTCTGTAGCATTCGCACATAGTCTAAACCAACCACTGCAAACACTTTCGGCTCATATTAAACGATGGCGAAGCATTATACCTGCCTATGCACGTTTCTGAGAGAAAGCGTCGCCTTGACGCTTCAAAACAAATATAGAATTAGGAAGAATCAGATGTCAAATAACGTTATTAAATAAACAAAACTAAATCTCGATTTCTTAGGCGCGCATAAAATGGTTTAAGGAACATGACATCAGCATTTCTAGGTCGGGAACTGCACTTCTAATAGTTCAGCTTGATATGAGGACGACGCTGCGAGCGATTGAAGGAAAGTGATCGGTGCATCCCTAAAAGACAAGAGAGCACAGTGGGTAAGCGAACGAACCGGGCATAAGAATATCATAGTTGAAATCAAGAAGTGCACATGGGCCAGGCAAGTATCACGTGGAAGGACAACAGCTGGCCATTAAGGGTAAGTGAGTGGATTCCAAAAGAAGGCAAACGCACAAAGCGGAGACAAAACGTTTGTTGGTGTCACGGGTCCCGTTAATTCGGGAGGCGATCGCCGGGCTAATTCTAAGGGCCGAAGTATCGGCCCCCCGAACCGCACCATGAAAGCGTGGACAATTTAGAAGTGGTCCTTTTTGGCGCGCCAGCGGACGCCGGCTGTGGCCCAAAGAACAAGTCAGAGCCGAGAGTTGATAAACAAAACAAAATTATATTCTCAATATTGGCAGATCAAAAACAATACACAAGTATGCACACTCCACAATAGTTGCATACAATATGTCACCAATCAAACAACATACTACACAGTACAATCAGCCACACTCGAACAACGGACACAGACAACAATACGCACTACAATGCACTCGCATGCATTGAACAACCAAGACACTTAAAGACTAAAGAGTTAGAAAACTTATTCAGTCCAAAGTTCTTGGAACAAAAGTCTGAATGATACTCTTCCGAGAATCACTCACTCAAAGTCCAGCGTTGTTGTCGTTCCGCTGCTCCCGAAGTTTCTCTTCCAGGAAACCTCTGTCGTTCTGCTGCTCCCGAAGTTTCTCTTCCAGGAAACCTCGCGCCTTGAAGTGCTCCCGAAGTTTCTCTTCCACGAAACCTCGCGTCTTCAAGTGGCCACTCTCCAAGCTTCAAACTTCTTCGCCGGAAACACGTCGGCTTCAAACACGCCGCTGTTGCCACGCGTCTTCACTCGATAGCCGTAGACACACACTCTTGCCTGTAGCTCGAGTCGTCACCCCTCAGGTGGAAAACATCTTCTTCTCCTGCTTTGTCTCTACGGACAAAACCTTCGCCGACTACACGGCGGAACCCCTACGCGCTCTGGCGCTAACTTCCATCTTCTCCTGATCTCCCATCTCGGCTGCTCGATTGAATACCTTCCGCGCGAGATTCCAGAAAGTTCTCATCATTTCGTCAGCGCGATACGCAGCGAAGGCTGGGGAGAAGGGCGAGACGGTTCAAAGGTCGTCCGCGACGGATGACGCAACCCGGCATCACCACGCCCCTTTCCATCTAGAACATTCGAGGGCTTGCTCGGGCGCCGATGAGAGGAGGTTCGTCGGCGAACCCACGCTTCCGAGGGGAGAAGGACGCGCGCCCGGGGAGTCTTTCGATGCTTTTCTTTTTTTATCGTTGACCTCTCGGCGCTTCGTCGCGAGAATTTGGCGGCGCGCCCCTCCTTTTTTTGAGCGCTCGTTTTGTGACACTGCCCCCCACTTTAAGAATATTATCTCATAATATTCAAAACCACACAAACGAGCGCGAACAGTCCCCACACTCCCAAAGTCTGTAACATAGTCCGTCGCTCATGACACGTCGCATTCGCAATAGATCACTCAATACAATTGTACATTGTGATTCAATCTCACAACACATGAAGTATAACAACAGGTACATGAGTACAGCACTCCACCACACATTCCAAACAATACAAATGTGCAAAGTTCTCTCATTACAACAATTGTACAATACTATACATCACGTCACAGTAAAAACACTTCGACACTTGTGACACAAGATAACACCAACATTAACAAAACATATTGCACTCAGCCCTGCCAAACACAATTCGATTCAACCTCAGCACCTATCCGGTGTACCTTGAGCGGCGCTTGCGCCCTTTCTTGCGGTGCTCGCTCGACCCCTTCTTGTTTTTCCTCGTTCTTTTTCGGCGAGCCCTTCCCAACGACGGTATCTGTGGCGGCGTCTCAGCCGTCGTTGTGACTTCCGACATTGTTAACGGGTCATAACGCTCAACCGATCCTGTCACCCGCTTGTTCATGTCACGACAATGGGCCTGGCTGGCCGACTCCGTCATCTTTACAATGTCGGTCGGTTGAGGTCGAGCCGACGTAAGTCCAGCTGCCCAGCACGTAAACTCATTCAATACGATCATGTTCTCATTCGCTGTCTCTTGCACCACGGCTTCACCTTGGGCTCGAGTGAGATCCGTCACGAAATGCTCCTCCACTGTATCTCACGGTCGCTGGGTTGGCGAGGGCTATATCTTAGCGTCTTCTCCCGATCGTTCTGGATCATTCGGCCCTCGCGCCCCGTCGATGTTTCCGATGACGAGGTCGTACAGGGGGGTCGTCATGCATAGAGCAGTAACTTTCCCGCTGATGTACGGGGTTTCAACCTCAATTTCTGCTTCGGGAAGCATCCGAACCGTACTGTCAATTAGGCAAATCGGTTTCGTTTTGCTGTCAACTCACCTTCCAGTACCAAATTTCTCCGCACGATAACCATGGAGCTACCGGTGTCTCTTAACACTGTACTCTTCTTGCCCGCAACTTTTCCCGGCAGCGTTGGCATTCCCTTCGTAACACCGGTTGGCTTTGTCATCACAGCACCCACGATAGGAAGTTTCTCCCCGTTTTTCAACTCTACAAATCCGTTGGTGACGGCATCACCATCGGATTTCGGTGCTGCTAGCACACAAGATACCTGGTGAGTTTGACTCACTACGTTATGACAAACGTCTGCTTTGTGCCCAGTCTGACCACATTTGAAACATCTTACAACCGTAGGGTTCGTGAAGTTTGTTCGACAGTTGTTCGCGCGATGACCCACTCGGTTACACAGAAAACATCGCGGAACACTCTCCAGTGCACACTTCTTTTGTTCTGGTGCCGATTTCTTTGAATCTTCGGGACACTCCTTCTTGACTTTGGCTAAATTTGTGCCACCTTGCGCTTTCAAGAATTGATCAGCCAATTCAAGCATTCCTTCCAGTGACTCAGCCTTCCTCTCTTTCACGTACAGCGACAGGCTTGGGTGGCAACTAGTAAGAAATTGTTTTCTAATTAGGAGCTCTCTTAGCTCATCGTACTCCGGCGCTTTCCTGAAAGTTCAATCCATCTGTTGAAATAAGGGCAAAGTCGGGCGGCATACTGCGTAGCCGTCTCACCATCAGCTGGCTTTCCTGTCCGAAATCTGTCCCGGAAACCTTCCACAGTAAATCTAAATCTCTTTAGCAAAGCAGCTTTCACGTTTGCATAGTTGGCTGCATCGGTCGGCGTCAGCCTACCGTACACACTGAGCGCTTCACCACTCAAGCAAGTACCCAAAGCGGTTGCCCATTGATGTTCCGGTCAATTCTGGCTCCTTGCGATCCTCTCAAATCTGTGAAGGTACGCGTCAAGGTCGTCCTTCTTTTCATCAAACGCTACTAGCAGCTTGCTTGGGCTCAAGCGGAAGCCATGATCTTCCCGTTCGCTGCTTTCAACTCTAGCTTGGACGGGAGTTTCACTCCGCTGTTGCAAATGGAGCCGCTCGAGTTCCATCTCGTGCTGCCGCTGCCGTTCCCTTTCAGCCATCTCCGCTTCTCTTTCTTCTTTCAGCTGTCGCTCCCTCGCTTCTCTTTCTTCTCTCGCCCTCTAGGCTGCCCACTTCTCTCTCTCCAGCTCCAACTTCAATTGCTGCTCTCTTTCTTTTTTCAGTTGTCGCTCCTTTGCCTCTCTTTCTTCTTTCGCCGTCTCAGCGGCCAGCCTTTCTCTCTCTCTAACTCAGCTGCTTTTTCTTTCTTGGCCTTCTCAGCCACCAACATCTCTCGTTCCAACTCAGCTGCTTTTTCTTCCTTGGCTCTCTCAGCTGCCAACGTCTCTCTCTCCATCGCCTCTTTCTCCTTCTGGCTTGCCCACTTCCGTAGTTTGGCGCCAGAAAGACCCATCTTCTCACCAAGAGCAACTAACTTTTCGAGATCCATGGTGTCTCGCAAATAAAGTCTTGCCGCGTGTAAAAAGTATCTGCCTAATTCAGTCTATCGGAACACTCCCCTGCACTCGTTAACGAGAACACTGAACAACACAAAAAATCCTTCCGATGGCACTATCAACAACTTGAGCCTCTTTCTCACTACTTTGGACACACTGTGCACAAAAAGGTCCTGTCGCGGACGCCAGATTAATTGTCACGGGTCCCGTTAATTCGGTAGGCGATCGCCGGGCTAATTCCAAGGGCCAAAGTATCGGCCCCCCGAACCACACCACGAAAGCGTGGACAATTTAGAAGTGGTCCTTTTTGGAACGCCAGCGGACGCTGGCTGTGGCCCAAAGAAAAAGTCAGACACAAGAGTTGATGAACAAAACAAAATTATATTCTCAATAATGGGAGATCAAAAACAATACACAAGTATGCACACTCCACAATAGTTGCATACAATATGTGACCAATCAAACAACGTACTACACAGTACAATCAGCCACACTCGAAACAACGTACACAGACAACAATATGCACTACAATGCAGTCACATGCATCGAACAACCAAGACACTTAAAGACTAAAGAGATAGAAAACCTATTCAGCCCAAAGCTCTTGGAACAAACGTCTGGATGATACACTTCCGAGAATCACTCACTCAAAGTCCAGCGTCGTTGTCGTTCCACTGCCCCCGAAGTTTCTCTTCCAGAAAACTTCGCCTAAGTTTCTCTTCCAGGAAACCTCGCGTCTTCAAATGGGCACTCTCCAAGCATCAATTTTCTTCGCCGGAAACACGTCGGCTTCACATACGCAGCTGTTGCCACGCGTCTTCACTCGATAGCGGTAGACACACACTCTTGCCTGTAGCTCGAGTCGTCACCCCTCAGGTGGAAATCATCTTCTTCTCCTGCTTTGTCTCTACGGACAAAACCTTCGCCGACTACACGGCGGAATCCCTACGCGCTCTGGCGCTAACTTCCATCTTCTCCTGATCTCCCATCTTGGCTGCTCGAATAAATACCTTCCGCGCGAGATTCCAGAAAGTTCTCATCATTTCGTCAGCGCGATACGCACCGACGGCTGGGGAGAAGGGCGAGACGGTTCGAAGGCCGTCCGCCACGGATGACGCAACCCGGCATCACCACGCCCCTTTCCATCTAGAACATTCAAGGGCTTGCTCGGGCGCCGATGAGAGGAGGTTCGTCGGCGAACCCACGCTTCCGAGGGGAGAAGGACGCGCGCCCGGGGAGTCTTTGGATGCTTGTTTTCTTTTTTTTATCGTTGACCTCTCGGCGCTTCGTCGCGAGGATTTAGCGGCGCGCCCCCCTTTTTTTGAGCGCTCGTTTTGTGACAGTTGGGTCTATGAGAATAAAAAGCTGGCATGTATAACGTGCAGCAGTAGGCATCATACCGCGGGTTGATTGACGGATCGTGGGAGAGCCTTTGTCCCACAGTGGGCATAGTCATGTTGATGATTATGATGGATATAATATACGAATGCATTTGGTGTGAATATTGCACAGACGAAGCCAACTTTCTCTAAAAAATACATGGCGAAATCTTAGTAAGACGAACATTCCCGCAGCAGCACGTATGCCGAATGTTTGCACAAAAATAAATAAGCGCAGAGGGCGATAAGGACAGAATTTGGTCTGAGACACATTTCTTTTTTATTAGAGTGCAACAAATACTTTCGGCCGTTCTGTCAACACGCTGCACCGAGTTTCCGCAAAATGTCGTGTTAAACTTAGAACTCCGTTCTTCAATAAGACTACCATTAATTTACAAGTCTTTGCACCTTCATGGCCAGCCCTCGATTGCATTGAAGTCAAACTGGCGAAGGGTGTGCTTGCACGAGCCTCTTCAATTAAAGTGAGCAGTTTTATTTGCGAGAGAGAGAAGCGAGGGGCAGTTTCTCCAGAAATCAAATACTGCGCTCACCAACTTGACCGAGAATAAAGGCGACTGGTAACCGTATTTAATCAAAGAGACCATACAGAAGTGATCTGCCTATCTCAGTCGCAGCGAATCGGCGGAGCTTCTCTAGACTGGTGTAGAGGCAGCTTGGCTCTCTTGCTTCGCGCGTGCTGTTCGCAATCGCAAGCGTTCATTATCAATTTCAGTGGCTCCAACAAGTGCGTCTTCATTTACGTTATCAAGTTTAGTGGAAAAACAAGCGGGTGCTATTTTGAAGGAAACAGATATTCCTTCAATGGAGCTAAACCACGACACAACTGTTATTTGTGCGCTGCGAAACGCTAGCGCGTGAAAATGAATTGCGTTTTTTTTTGCTTTTTCATATTAGTTTGTGTTATCATAATTCCTTGTGTGCCGAGGCTTTCCTCATTCATCTGTTAACTTGTTATTTATGACATTGTTCGTGACTCAGATTTTAGACGAAATTGCTACCATTTGGTATTTGCGGGCTTGTCAAATTAGTGGCCTGATCATATCAACATCCGAAATACGCAAACAACCTAAACAGAGCTTAACCTTCAAAGTTTTCAGTGATAGTTTCCACTAACCTATAGCCATCATCATGAAGCGCTTGCATTCTTCTTGTTCTTTCTCGAAATGATTTTTGTGCTTCTTGGCACATCGGTTCCTCCGCTGACGAGATCGCTATACCTCATTTGCTGGTGCTTTCGCTTTGCTGAGAGGCGAACACCGCAGCGGTGAGATCACTCTGCCGCTACTAGGCTAGCTTGCTTTCCCTAGCAGTGAACGACATTCAACCCTCCGTTCCCAGGCTGTCTACATGAGTATACTTCTAATCTACCCTTAATTAGCTCCCAGCGAGAGGCGTTAGAAATAAGGTTCCTTGCTTATGTGGTATAAGATTTAAATTTTACCACAGAACTACTAAACATTAATCTGCATTTCAAGCGAGACGCATAAAAAATCTCATAATGCATCAGAAAAACTGAGACTGGGCAAGCAGGCAGCGTAGGCCTTGTAGCGTTGATACCACAAGTTCGATGCTGTTGTAACACCTGAAACTTATTTTAGGCATTTGATCATTATTGCAACACTTGTATACTGTGCTCGTCATCATGTCGTCACTATGGCGCGGCGTGACGTGACGTAAGTTCACATGATCGCGTTAATAGAAAACATTGTAGTTTGGTCAAGTCCGGCCGATGACGGCGGCAGCTCAAGAGAATGTTAGGCGGAAAAGGCTTTTGGTACATGGCCAAGCACTATGAATAGTGCATCAGCTGAGAAAGGAAAAAAGTGGCCTTTGCTTTTAAGTACCTTTAGGTAAATTCGTTAGGGATCCTGCGAGTTTCTCAGTTGTATATCTATATTGTTATGGCGTTTATTAGCCGGCACACAGCCAGTCTACACAATGGCGACAGTAACGGCCAAGCACGGACTCTCTGCGCGAGTGGCGTTCTTTTTGGGCAGACCCATTAGAAAGCACTTGAGAGTTCGACCCATTTGAGTGTTCGGCGGCTTCTCTACAATTACCCCGGGGTCGAAGAGGGAGCCGCCTGGCGACCTAACAGCTTGTCACTACGAGCGGGTAGTAGTAAGCCTTCAGGCGCTCCACGTTGACTATGTCGCGCCCGCGGCGGCGCATGTCCGAAGATTGTTCATTTGGCTCGATAAGATAGTTGACCGGAGATGTGCGCTCGATCACACGGTAGGGACCTTCATATTTCGGGAGTAGTTTGGAATAAAGGCCAGCTAAAGAGGTCGGGATTGAGAGCCATACAAGGGAACCAGGAAGGAATGTGGGCTCAGAAGTGGCAGAGCCATCACGAATACTTTTCTGCCGCTCTTGCTCATGCGCCGTAAAAGTCTTGGCAAGCTCGCGGCACTCTTCAGCAAGCCTGGCGGTCTCGGAAATACGTGTACACTCAGATGGATCCGGCGTGTACGGGAGTATCGTGTCGATTGTGTGTGACGGGTGTCTTCCGTAGAGCAAGAAGAAAGGTGAAAAACCAGTCGTGCTCTGAGGGGTGGTGTTGTAGGCGTAGGCGACGTAGGGCAGTACGGTATCCCAATTCGTGTGGATGGCGGCGACGTACATCGACAGCATGTCGCCGAGGGTGCGGTTAAAGCGTTCGGTCAGACCATTCGACTGCGGGTGGTAAGCAGTAGTTTTGCGGTGGACAGAATGGCACTCAATGAGAATGGCGTCGACGACTTCTGACAAGAAGACACGGCCTCGATCGCTGAGAAGCTCCTGGGGTGGACCGCTGCGCAGTATGAATCGATGCAGTAGGAAGGACGCAACATCACGCGCAGTAGCCGCAGGAAGAGCGGCGGTTTCGGCGTATCGCGTTAAATGATCTACGGTGACGATGGCCCAGCGGTTACCAGCCAACGTCAGAGGGGAGTGGTCCATACAAATCGATACCGATGCGCCCAAACGGACGGTCAGGGCAAGGTAACGGTTGCAGACCGGCTGGTGACATGTGTGCGGACGGTTTGCGGCGTTGGCAAGCGAGACAGGAGCGAATTAACTGCTGGACGTAGCGGTACATCCCGCGCCAGAAGTAGCGTTGTCTAATGCGATGGTAGGTTTTGAATACACCAGAGTGCGCGCACTAAGAATCAGAATGGAAGGATTCACATATCTCCGACTGCAGACTGCGGGGTATCACAAGTAGCCACTGCCGGCCATCGGCGTCGTAATTGCGTCGGCGTAGGAGGCCGTCACGAATGGTGAAATGGTGAGCTCGACGACGCAAGGCACGCGTGGATGGCGTTGTGGACGGATCAGAGAGCAAGTCGATAAGTTGGGCGATCCAATTATCCTTTCGCTGTTCGGTAGCGATGATGTCAACATCAATGGCAGAAACAGCAACCGAGGATACTGAGCAGAGCACGTCAGCTTCAGCAGAGGGGAGCGCGAGAGGGCGTCGGCGTCAGCATGCTGTCGTCCGTTGCGGTAGAGCACGCGGATGTCGTAGTCTTGTAAGCGAAGAGCCCAACGAGCGAGGCGGCCTGAGGGATCCTTCAATGATGACACGTAGCATAGTCGGTGACGACATCGAATGGGCGACCATACAAATAAGGTCGAAACTTGGTAAGAGCCCAGACGATCGCCAGGCACTCTTTTTCCGTGACGGTGTAGTTTGTCTCGGCTCTCGTGAGCGTACGGCTTGCATATGCCATAACATAATCTGGGAACCCGGGTTTGCGCTGCGCTAGGACGGCGCCGAGGCCTACCCCACTGGCGTCTGTGTGCACCTCTGTTGGGGCCGTAGGGTCGTAGTGGCGGAGAATAGGGAGTTTTATTGCTGGGTACGCATTCTCTTGGGGTGATGCAGGCTTGGGAGCGCGCGGCGTTGCGTGCCCAACCCATACCTAACCGGAATGCTTTTTAGTTGTCCCCACGGTGGCACGCACGCAAACGCAAGCCGCACGAAGGTCACACGTGCTCGCAGCGCCATAGCGTCTTGTCGCGTAAGTATTATTTAATTATTTTTATGATTGAAAATGTTAAATTAAACATACATAGTGATCAGGACACTTTTTTATTGTGTACAGTATCCTGGTATACGAAAAAAGTGAAAAATACAAGGTTACTATAACGACAGTGTCGACATCTTCTGACACTTCGTGCAACCACAGTCACGAGCTTGTTAGCTTACGCGTAATGTTTTTGAGATGAAAACAAATAAAAACGTTACTCATTTGTAATATTTTCGTTGCGCAGTTTTTGCATCAGATGTACAATGCACAATGTTTCTGCAATAACAATGTTGTGGTTGTCTGTTTCAATATAGCTGCGCTAGATGGCGCCACCTATTCAGCTGGTCGGGGCTGGCATATATTCAGTTTCTATGTTCCAGGGCATTCTAGCTCTGGTAATCTGGCTGAAACCATGTAATTGCTATAAGTGCTCGCACTTTGACTTATTTTAACTGGACGGCTAGAGTATCCGCAGTGCGGATACTGTGAGTTCTTGTGAAGGTGGACCTTACAAGGCGGCCGATACATACTGTCCGAGATTTCGCGCCTTTGTGTCATGCTATTTGTATAGTGGCTAGCCACTATAATATTTGCGCTTAAAACTTAAATGTCAAAGTGGTTGGTTTGGCCAGCCTCGGCTTTGCTCGCCGTGAAGGTAACATGATGCGCCAGCATGTGCGCCGGGGCAGCTTATCTCCGCTAGGAGGCCAGTGGTGGCAGCGTTGTTTATGGGTGCACAGACGCATCGCCCCAGCGATCTTGCGACGCATCTGTTTCGGGCTTCGCGCATGCGCAATACCGCCGCCCCAACGTCTTGCGTACGCAAGCCGCTTGGGTACCCAGCACTAAAACTCTCTAATGGGAGGAGACGTCAACAAATGGCGGAGCTTCAAGAACGCGTTGTCGCACTCTGACGACCACGATTTAAGGGGCCCGTTACTTCCAAGAAGCTTCGTCAGCGGTGATATGATCGTGGCAAAGTTCCGTATGAAGCGTCGGAAGTATGAGCACAGGCCCACGAAACTACGCAGTTCTTTGAAGGACGCAGGTTTTGGGAATTCGGCCACGGCCCGAAGCTTGGCTGAGTCAGGAAGAATACCATCCTTGGACACGACGTACCATAGGATGGTGAGTTGGCGTGCTGCAAAGCGGCACTTCTTCAGATTTAGTTGCAAGCCGGCATTGCTCACACGTGCGAAAACTTCTTTTAGACGTTGGAGATGCGTGGAGAAATCTGGAGCGAAGACAACGTCATCGAGGTAACACAAGCACGTGTGCCATTTCAAGTTGCGCGAAACGGTGTCCATCATGCGCTCAAATGTCGCAGGTGCATTACACAGACCAAATGGCATGACGTTGAATTCGTACAAGCCGTCGGGTGTGATGAAGGCAGTCTTCGGCCGAGCGTCATCAGCCAGGGGTACTTGCCAGTACCCCGAGCGCAGATCGAGAGAAGAAAAAAATTGGGCTCCGTGAATGCTGCTATTGTGTCGTCGTCGATGCGCGGCAGTGGGTCGACATCCTTGCGAGTTATCTTATTGAGCCGTCTGTAGTCCACACAGAACCGCACAGAACCATCTTTCTTCGCAACAAGAACAACAGGAGATGCCCATGGACTGTCCGAGGGCCGAATGACGTCACGTCGGAGCATATCGTCAACCTGCTCGTTAATTTCCCGGCGTTCAGCAGGCGACACGCGGTATGGACGTTGCCGTAATGGTGGATGGGCACCAGTGTCGATACGATGCGTAGCAGTGGACGCGCGACTGAGAGAACTTCGCCCGACATCGAAAGAAGAACAGTATTCTTGCAACAGGTCTAGAAGCTGGGAACGCTGTACTGACGTAAGGTTGTCATCAATGTATGGGCCAAATACATCAGGAGATGATGGGTCAGAAGCAGAAACAGCACTGATGGTACGCGAATCGGGACAACGCGAGTCTTCGGGTACGTCCAGGACTTGTGCGTCGTCGACTGGTTCCACTCTGCCGAGACATTGCCCTCGAACCAAGGTTACAGTGTACGGGGATGGGTTGGTCACGAAAATAGTGGCGTTGCCCTGGGTGATTAGCACGGTCACGAAAGGTACTAGCAACCCTTTGCTTTTGGAAGCACGGTCAGATGGCGAAACGAGTGCAGTTGTGTCGGAGAGACCGGTGCAGTAGACCGATACACCCATCGTCGAGCTTGAAGGCACTATAGTATCGTCTTTCACGAGAATCTTGCTCAGTGTCGAGGGGCCGTCTTCTGGAGTCAAATGCGAGAAGGGCGAGAGTTCCATTTCGGCAGCGGCACAATGAATGACGGCGTCGTTGCGGGAGAGAAAATCCCATCCCAGGATGACGTCATGAGAGCATGCAGGAATGATGATGAATTGGGCGACATACAGAACGTCCTGAACGACAACGCGAGCTGTGCAGCCTGCTTCAGGATTAATACGATGTGAGCTAGCGGTACGAAGGGACAGTCTAGAAATCGGCGTCGTCACTTTTCGAAGCGAGCAGCAAACGTTTTCGCTCATAACTGATACCGCAGCTCCAGTGTCAGTAAGAGCAGATGCATGAACACCGTCCACAAGCACGTCAATGACATTAGATGGGCGGCTCTGAGGGCTTTCACAATGCGATAGCGTCGCAGTCCTTGCCTCTGGGACTGCGACCAGTTTTCCCGCTCATGAGCAGAAGAACTTGGCCGCATGGGGGACAAAGACCGACGTCGTGGAGACGGCGACCTTCGAGCAGACGGACCTGGGTGAGACGACAGTTGCACAGACGGCACTTCATCGTTATACGAACGGCTAAGGTGGCCAGCAGCAGGAGAAGAAATGGGAGCCGGCTGTAGTCGAGAGCAATAACGGGCTACGTGACCACCGTAACCGCAAGCAAAGCAGATGGGCCGGTTGTCGGGTGTGCGCCATCGGCTTGCCGGGGTGGGTCTCGCCCGGAATGGTGGTTGGAAAGGCTGCATGGTGGGCTGAGGCTGAGGCTGAGGGGTTGCGCCAACATACGCAGCCGGCATACCCGCTGCAAAGGACGGAGTCGTGCGGCAGCTTCGGCGTAAGTCAGTGGTGCAGGCGCTTGAACGACTGGAGGCGGCCTTGCGACTACTTGGGCGTAACTTGGGGGCGCAGGGGCAGGAAGTTGTTGTGGGTGGTACGCAGGCATGACCTCCGCTATTTCCTGCTCAATCGCTCCGCGGATGGGTGGAAAAATAGTAGTTGCCGATTGTTGAACAGCTGGTGGGTGGGCAAAGGGAAGGAGAGAGAACTGGCTCGCGATTTCCTCACGGATGAAGGACTTTAGGTCTGCCAGCAGCGCCACCTGATCACATCTCGCCTCCAAGCCAGCAAGCCCTGCTTCTCGTGGTGAAGAGCGACGGGTCATCGAACGCTGCCGGTGGAGCTCCTCGTAGCTCTGGCACAGCGTGATGACCTCAGCTACTGTGCCTGGGTTTTTGGCTAGCAGCATCGTGAAGGCATCATCGTCAATGCCCTTCATGACATTCCGGATCTTGTCTGATTCGGACATGCTGTCGTTGGATTTCTTACACAGGTCCAAGACATCTTCAATGTAACTGGTGATTGATTCACCGACCTGCTGAGCGCGTTCGCGTAAGCGCTGCTCGGCTTGCAGCTTGCGAACGGCAGGGCGGCCAAAAACGTTGAAGATAGCAGTCTTGAAACCAGACCAGGTTGCGAACTCGGACGCGTGGTTGGTGTACCACAAACTTGCAACGCCCGCAAGGTAGAACATCAAGTTTGTCAACTTGCCGTCCTCGTCCCATTTGTTGGGGACGCTCACGTGCTCGTAAATGGCGAGCCAGTCCTCCACGTCAGTGCCATCGGCGCCCGTGAAGTTGGGTGGATCGCGGATCCTGGGGACACCGGGACAAGGGGGTGGCATGGGAGGAGGCGTTTGCTGAGAGGCGTCGTGGGACATGGTAGATTGCAGGGTACGTGAGTGTAGTTCCAAGGGCATCGAAGGAGATCGTAGCACTCTCCACCAATTTGTTATGGCGTTTATTAGCCGGCACACAGCGAGTCTACACAATGGCGACAGTAACGGCCAAACACGGACTCTCTGCGCGAGTGGCGTTTTTTTTTGGGCAGACCCACTAGAAAGCACTTGAGAGTTCGACCCATTTCAGTGTTCGGCGGATTCTCTACAATATATATATATATATATATATATATATATATATATATATATATATATATATATATATAGCTTCCTAATTTTACACACACATATACAGGGTGTCCCACATAACTTGAGCCAAGAATTCGAAAGCAAAAGGCACTTAGGAGGCGGATTGAACCAAACGCATACTACTCGCGCTAGCCTGTACGTACTCAGGCTTTTTTTTATTTCTCCCCATACTAATAATTTATTAATTTCTCTCTCTCTCTCTCTATATATATATATATATATATATCGCTTCCTAATTTTACACACACATATACAGGGTGTCCCACATAACTTGAGCCAAGAATTCGAAAGCGAAAGGCACTTAGGAGGCGGATTGAACCAAACGCATACTACTCGCGCTAGCCTGTACGTACTCAGGCTTTTTTTATTTCTCCCCATGCTAATAATTTATTGATTTCTAATTACGTAATTTTTTGTTATGGGCTGGAAACCCAAAATATGAACACTGAGACGCAGAGCGCTTTCAGAAACCACCGACTAAATTGTTTCCTGTACGATACGTCTCGCGCTGTTATTTTTTCCATGTTGGAAAGAAACCCCGCGAAACGTGAAAAGAAGCCGTGTGACAGACCGCGAGCGCACTGCTACAGTGCTGCTATAGGCTTTCTCTACAACGCGGAAAAAGTAACAGCGGTAGCCGTATCGTACAGCGAACAGTTTTGTTGGTGGTTTCTGAAAGTGCTCTACATCTCACAGTTCATATTTTCAGTTTATAACCTATAAGTCAAAATTAGGTAATTAAAAATTATGAATAATTAGTATTGGGAGAAACAAAAATAGCCTGAGTACCTACAGGCTAGTGCGAGAAGTAAGCGTTTGGTTCAATTCGCCACTGAAGAGTCTTTCCTTTTCGAATTTTTGGTTCAAGTTCTGTGGGACACCCTGTATATATATATATATATATATATATATATATATATATATATATATATATATATATATATATATATATATATATATATATATATATATATATATATATATATATATATATATATATATATATATATATATATTCAAAACAGTACTGCCACTCTGATCGCCAAATGTAGGGCACACTTGGGAAAGTTGTGGTCACAACATGTCATCGTACCAAAAGAAAAACAACATTGAACAGATTATAGAGCAGTACAGATAGAGTTTAGCAAAGACGCGCGTTGGTTCGCGCAACAAGTACAATATACAGTCCCCTGTCGCAACCATGGCCGTGTTATAAAAATCAATAAAAACCTGCGTAAAACTATTAGCACAGAGCAGGTATTTCGAGCGGGTAATAAATAAAAAGTTGCAGCACCAGGTCCCATTCTACTACAACTGAGGTCAGCAACAATAAAAAAAAACACAAGCGCGACAGATTGAATATCAGACAACCAGTTTAACTTATATGCGTGGAAAAATAAAGTACACTGTGAAATGAATAGGTGATGCCGTTATCAGACAGGTGGCGCGGGCAACGCACTAAGGGGTTATTTCAGATTGGCACTTCCTAGATTTTCAAAGGGCACGTTATTCTACTCATTGATTCTACGCGGAAAAAAAACAGTACCTGTATATGGTAGTACGGCAGAGCTGCTCAATAAATCTTTTAGGTTGGGAGAAGTACGTTTCTCGGCTCAAAAATGCTTCCATGTAATATGATTTCTCTAGTGCTAGATTGTCAATTTATATGAGGTAGAACAGCCTCACTCTTCCGTGGCAACCACTACAATCCTGGAAAGTGGTGTTTAAAGATAGTGGACATACTGAACCAGCTCAGCAGTACAGAGTGAAGATACCTACAAGCAAAAAAATTCATTTCATGGTCGTAAATGGCTAATAAACGCCTTTCATAAAAGAACATTAATCGATGCAAGGTAAATGAATATATACAACCAGCTTTATGAAAAACAGTTCATTTGAATAAACGAACAAACTTTAGGAAGAAAAGACCCGGACAAATACTATGAAAGTACATCCCGTTTGAAGTAATAGAATCGAATTCGGAATCGAGGGTGCAAAATGCGAAAACCTTGTTTGAGCTTTACGGTCAAGGATGTGCTGCAGCGTTCATAGCGTTCATAAGCCATAGCAGCAGGTACGACAGGCATAGAGGCGGAATAGTCTCGAACTCTGGCGCCTCGTTCACCCTTGACTGCACTTTCCTATACTATGTGTTTTGTGTTCCTGTATTTGTGTGTTCCATGATATTGATACGCAACAGCCGGTACAGCCTGTCTGGAAGAAAGAGAAAGACGACGTTGGTGGCTGGTTGTTGATGAACTGTCGACATCTTGTTCGCCGAGCACAGTGCATCGTATTTAATTAATTAAATAAGTTACCCGTAACACTATTGGTGGAGGTGGACGACTCCCGTACCTCGATGGAGACGCGCAGCGGTCGCAACACCGGGGACTCTTCGGCTACTTCTACTGCCAGTGCCTCATCCCCACCGGTCTCTCGATCCGAGTCGACAACCTACGTCACCCTGCCACCCCTGCGGGATCCTGGAACTTTCTCCGCTGACGGCACCTTCGACGTCGACTCCTGGCTGCACCGGTACGAGCGAGTCAGTGCTACCCACCGCTGGGATCCCACGCCCATGCTCGCCAATGTTGTGTTCTACCTCGACGGCACGCCGCGGACATGGTTCGAAACCAATGAAGCCGAAATCACAAGCTGGGATCTTTTCAAATCGAAGATCCGTGATCTTTTCGGCGATTCATCTGGTTGTCAGCTCGCTGCCAAGAAGACTCTTGCCACTCGCGCCCAGACGTCTACTGAATCGTACGTCTCGTACATTCTTGACGTCTTGGCGCTTTGTAGCAAGGTCGATCAGCGCATGTCAGAAGAAGAAAAAGTTAACCATGTCCTCAAACGGATTGCTGACGATGCCTTCAACCTGCTGGTTTTTAATAATGTCACGAGCATCGACATGATCCTGAGAGAATGCCGCCGTCTAGAACAGGCTAAAGCCCGCCGCGTCACCCACGGCATCACGCGCCTGCCGAACACAGCTGCTACTTCCTCTTGTGATGACTCCGTCTGCCCAGTTCCCCGATGTGACAACCTCACCCGCATCATTCGTCGTGAGGTGGAGGCAGCCCAACCAGTAGCTACTCCATTTCCAACGCCTGATCCTTCACCGACCACTATCTCACTGATACAAGCCGTCGTTCGTCAAGAATTATCGAACGTCGGCCTACACCCCATTCAACCAGTCTACTCTGCCGAGCCTTTTTATCGTCGCCCATCCGCTCCTCGATTTGGTTCCAACTACTCTCGACAGCGCAATTTGTCCGAATGGCGTACACTGGACGACAAGCCCTTATGCTTCAACTGCCGACGTGTCGGTCATATTGCTCGCCCCTGCCGCAATCACTGGGCTCCGCCGGCACGCTATGGGCCTCCTACCCAAGCCACTTCTGACCACCAGTCGTCCTCAACATTTGATTTTGGTTCCCCTATGCCGACCACATCCTCTGATTCTGCCGCACCTTTGACGAGACCTCGCTACGCCCGCTCACCATCTCCTGCTCGCCGTCAATCTCGTTCGCCCCCACAACGCCGTCCTGCCTCTCCGGCCTATTCGCAGCGCCCCGACCGGAAAACTAGGCAGTGCAGCTTCTGGAGGTGAAGCTGCATTGACGACGACCTCTGCAAGAAATCCTCGTGTAACATTACCGACCACCCGGAATCTGTTGAACGTTACTTTAGAAAATGTACCTGTGCGAGCGTTGATCGATACCGGTGCGCATGTGTCCATAATGAGTGCTGCTCTTCGTCGCCGCCTAAAGAAAGTTGTCACACCCGCCTTGAACCGAGTCATTCGAGTCGCTGACGGGGGAACTCCCGCGATTATTGGCATGTGCTCTGCCCGTGTGACTATCGCCGATAGAAGCACTGCTGTTCTTTTCACCGTTATAGAAAATTGTCCCCATGAAGTAATTCTAGGCATGGATTTTCTAACCGCTCACTCGGCCCTTATAGATTGTTCAGCCGGCTGTCTTGACCTTGAAATGCCTCTACTTTCTGATCTGACCAACCCACCCCAAAGTCGCCTTTGCTGCATTGATTTCGCACGCCTTCCGCCTAACTGTGTCACACATATCGACCTCTTCTCTACACCACCTGTACCTGACGGCGATTACATGGTGGCACCAATTCATGCCGTGATGCTTACGCATGGCGTCGCTGTTCCGCACACCATTTTGACAATTGTTGAACACCGCACATGCCTTCCTATTATTGTCAATTTTGCCGTCACTGCCCAAATTCTTCCACAAGGTATCTCCCTGGCCGAAATTACTGCTCTACAAGACCATACGGTTGAACCCTTCAGTGTGGATGATTGCTGCACCTCAGAAAAAGAACCAACTCTATCACGTTCATCGGGCGTCGACGTTGACCACATGGTACCATCAGACCTCGCTCCTGATCAAGCGGAAGCCCTTCGTCACGTCCTGGAGTCCTATAGTGACATTTTCGACTTCGCCAGCACGGCTTTAAGCCGAACGAGTGTTGTCACTCATCGCATCAATACTGGTGACGCGAGTCCCATTCACCGACGTCCATACCGTGTTTCCGCGTCCGAGCGCACAGTTATACAAGAAGAAGTCGAAAAGATGCTTGCAAAAGACATAATCGAACCCTCATGTAGTCCCTGGGCTTCTCCTGTCGTCCTGATCAGAAAGAAGGATGGAACTTGGCGCTTTTGTGTAGATTATAGGCATCTCAACAAAATTACGAAGAAAGATGTTTATCCGTTGCCTAGAATCGACGATGCCTTAGACTGCCTTTACGGTGCTACGTATTTTTCCACTATCGACCTTCGATCTGGCTATTGGCAGATCGCTGTGGATGAGATGGACCATGAGAAGACCGCATTCGTCACTCCTGACGGGCTTTATCTCTTCAAAGTTATGCCCTTTGGTTTCTGTAATGCGCCGGCCACATTCGAAAGAATGATGGACTCGTTGCTCCAAGGGTTTAAATGGTCAACCTGCTTATGTTATTTAGACGACGTTATCGTTTTCTCGCCCACATTCGTCTCCCATCTCAAGCGTTTATCGGCGATTCTTGAAGTTTTTCGTTGAGCCGGACTTCAACTGAACTCGTCGAAATGCCACTTTGCTCGTCGTCAAATAACCGTACTTGGCCACATCGTCGATGCCGCAGGAGTCCGCCCGGATCACGAGAAAATTCGCGCCGTCACGGACTTTCCTGTTCCGAAGTCAACAAAGGACGTTCGCAGTTTTGTGGGCTTGTGCTCCTACTTTCGACGGTTTGTTAAGGACTTCGCCATCATTGCACGCCCACTCACAAACCTCCTGAAGAAGGACACTCCGTTTTTCTGGGGCGCTGATCAAGCCTCATCTTTTTCCCTGCTCACGACTCTCCTTACAACACCGCCGATTTTAGCCCATTTCGATCCATCAGCTCCAACCGAGGTTCGCACTGACGCTAGTGGGCATGGCATCGGGGCAATGCTAATGCAACATCAACGCGGACATGACCGTGTTATAGCATATGCAAGCCGCCTGCTATCTACAGCCGAGCGCAACTATTCAATCACGGAACGTGAGTGTCTCGCTCTCGTGTGGGCAGTCGCCAAGTTTCGCCCATACTTATACGGGCGTCCATTCCGGGTAGTCACCGACCATCACGCGCTCTGCTGGCTGGCCTCACTCAAGGATCCCACAGGACGCCTCGCTCGTTGGTCCCTACGATTGCAAGAATACACGTTCACCGCAACGTACAAAACAGGGCGGTCCCACCAAGATGCTGATTGCTTATCACGCTACCCTGTGGAAGAGGCTGCCCATACTGACACCTTTCCAGACCTTCTGTCTGTGACGCAGCTACTCAACCATGGCCACGAACAACGCCTGGATGCTTCCCTGCGAACCATCATTGGCAAGCTTGAGTCAAGGCCTCGCGACGCATCTCTACTATTGTTCCTGGTAAAAGACGGCATCCTGTATCGCCGTAACCTCGATACATATGGCCATGACTTGCTTCCCGTCATACCAGCACATCTTCGTGCGACTGTTCTCAACGAACTTCATGACGCTCCTTTGGCGGGCCACTTGGGCGTCTCTCGCACATACGACCGTGTACGTCGTCGTTTCTTTTGGCCTGGTCTTGCCCGCTCTGTTCGACGCTACGTCGCCGCTTGTGAACCCTGCCAGCGCCGCAAAAAGCCATCTTCCCTACCAGCTGGATTCCTTCAGCCGATCGACATTCCCATTGAACCTTTTTTTCGAGTTGGCATCGACCTGCTTGGCCCATTCCCGATCTTAAGCTCAGGCAACAAATGAATCGCTGTCGCCACTGACTATGCGACACGCTACGCTATCACACGAGCACTTTCGACGAGTTGCGCAACCGATGTGGCGGACTTTCTGGTATATGATATTATTTTACTACACGGAGCTCCACGCCAACTTCTCACTGACCGGGGCCGCACCTTCCTATCAGCTGTCGTTGATGAAATCCTGCGCTCTTGCTCTGCCAAGCACAAGTTTGCCACTTCGTACCATCCGCAAACGAACGGTCTTACGGAGCGCCTCAACCGCACCATAACCGACATGCTTTCTAAATACGTAGCGGCCGACCACCAGGACTGGGACGTTCATTTTCCATTTGTGACGTTCGCATATAATTCGTCACGTCACGACACTGCCGGCTATTCCCCTTTCTATCTTCTATACGGCCGAGAACCCGCCCTACCATTTGACACCTTGCTGCCCTCGGTCACTGAGTATGCCGGCGAAGCCATCGCGCGAGCCGACCACGCACGCCAACTCGCCCGCAGCCACCTGCAGGCTTCACAGGAGCACCAAAGACAGCTCTACGATTCCCATCATCGAAACGTGAACTTCTCACCGGGTTCCCTTGTCCTCCTCTGGTCCCCCACTCGGCGTGTAGGGCTTTCTGAAAAACTGCTGTCACGCTACACTGGACCATACCGCGTCGTTCGCCAGGTGACTGACGTTACATACGAGATCGTTCCAGCCGATTCAACGTCATCATCGTCACCTTCAAGTGACATCGTGCACATAGCTCAAATCAAGCCCTATCACCCTCCTTCTACCGCATCCGAGTTGCTCAAGCACCGAGACGGTGCTTCTACCGCCGGGGGGTTATGATACGCAACAGCCGGCACAGCCTGTCTGGAAGAAAGAGAAAGACGACGTTGGTGGCTGGTTGTTGATGAACTGTCGCCATCTTGTTCGCCGAGCACAGTGCATCGTATTTAATTTATTAAATAAGTTACCCGTAACATTATACAACTATTCTTGTCGCTTGTATGTACTGTATGAATGAGCGGTTTGAAACCTAGGACAGTTAGATCTTGGGCGCCGTTTGTTTTTTGTTCTAACGACGCTTTTGCGGAACCACGATATTGAACCAGGAGAAAAACAGACTTTACGCAAAGCAGTATAGAGTGCCAGCCAATTGTGAAATACTCGACATTGTTCCGTCACTATAACACTGCCATGTAACAATGTGTTTAGCAGCATAAAGCACAAAGGAAGTCAATATGGACCAACATGACAAGTTTAGCCAGAAATGCGGGAGCTAAGGTGTTAATGCAGCGCAATATTGAATTGGGTTCCTTTTTTGGTCTTGCTTGAAATCTGAAAAAAAAAATTTTTCATTTACGCTAGGGCTTTTTATTCATATAAGGGTGCGAGAATAATCAGGGTATACCAGATAGCTGCTTCTTTATTGATCTCTGTGTGTTTCTAGTATGCATTTTTGTTCTGTCAAATTGTGTCTGTTTTACATTTTACACTTTAACAAGTTTGAAATCGTAGAGTACCTTATGCTGCAAGTTGCTTCGCTTAGGGTTTTATTAAAAAAAACTAGAGTGCACTCCTTACAGCCAAGCTTTTGTGAATTTTGTGAAACATCAATGCTAAGAAGGGCGGCTGCTACAGTACCAAGTTAACCTACATGAGGCAGTAGAAGAAAGCCTGCAAGAAACGCGTTACCCCCTCTGGCAGATTCGATTCGCCATCAACCTTTTCATACCTCCCAAGCACCCGTTTGTACGGCACGTTTCTCGAACCGTATTGGTTTGTCGTGTTGTAAATGCAGACATTTTCATCATTCGTCATTCTTCGCTCATGTATATACCTATATTCATATGCATTTGCTTTATGCTGATAAGTATATTCATATATATGTATGCTTTATTTAGTGAGTTTGTTTGTGATTCGCTATGATGTCGCTTCCGTAATGTTAGTGCTTGTTGTCAAAGGGAAATTTTGAAAAAATAAATGTAAAAGGTGAATGAGAAGCGCAAGCATTAGTTATACTACGTGTATACAGGAACAATGCAGAACGTTGCTCCACTTATATCTTGTTCAAGCCCATCATATTCTTTATCTTTTGAGCATCCAATTTTAATTTGTTCCGAATTGAGTCTTGTGGTGACACTTTGATTTGTGAGCGTGTGTTTGTCGCAAGACCGTTTTCTAGTGATCAACAAACTCTTCTCTTTGGAAAGCTTACACAAGTACGTTCCAATCGCGCTACGTTTGTTGATTTCAAACAAAAACGAGCAATAAAATAGAATAGGCTGCTCTAATCTGTTCGGTGCTTCTAAAGCGGAAAGAATGTCTTGAAGAGCAGCTGTTTTTGAAATTTGGAGAATCGGCGCTCACACGACAGAGCAATTTAAAGTTGAAGTCATGCAATTCCTTGCCGCTCTCTTTGAGTTTCCTTTTATCTAGAAGTTTGCTCAAGAAACCGCCTGTACCCATTTGTTTCTTAAAGGTACAGTGGCACAGAAGATTGTGCCTACAACAAAACAGACTAGCTGTACATTCTACTACGTAGTTAAATTTGTAATCTCGAGCTTGAACAGCTGCAAGTGGCGTTTGGGCGTGAATTCTGAGTGCAGGAACTCAGGAACGAACCAGAAATGACAATTTAAAACGTATCACTCTTCACCTAAAAAATTGTATTAACCATTGTGACTCACGGGACCACTTTAAGCTCTCCCTCAGTAGAGTACTCAGTACTCTAAATCATTACCCACTTTTTCTAACCACTTAACCTTAAAGAAGGTACTCTATAATCAATAAATTTTGACCATCCCACTCATAAACACAGCTTTGCATTGAATCTTTCACCTAAGATGCTCTGATTTGTTGAATAGTATTATTTAACCTTTATTTCAACCATGAAATAAAGGCATTGCATTTCGACGTCATTTCTTGCTTGCTTGTTTGATACTCTTTTCTGGCTCTTACCCAGTTAGGGGCATTGACCGAGAAACTGGCAGTTAATGTGAGTGAACAATTTAAATATATGCAAGCTAAAAAAAGGTGATTACCTTGTTTTTATTAGCAGTGAATAATTTTGGCCTAATAAAAAGAAAAGAAATGAAGGAAGAGAGATAATAACGTGTTTAGAATAACTGAAACATAATATAATACATATTCCTTCAATAATTGTTGTGAAAAAACCGCGCATCGGCGTTCAAAGGCGCCAAATGAAAGAGATGCAAACCCCAGCATCCATGGTAAAAGAGCCTGTTCTATTTCCTTATAGATGAGAGAAGACGTATGATCTGCATTTTCTTCAACCATGACGTATGCATATTTCTCGAAGAACATCGGCTCCGATAAGTATAATGGTCTTCTTACAGCATCCTTGTAGTCTTCCTGCCATTTTTTTTCGAGTGACTAGCTGGCCTTGATTTACTTTCAGCAGGCCATTGTGCGCTTGCTGTGAAGAATTATTAGGATGGCGACCTGTT
Organism: Rhipicephalus microplus; assembly: GCF_043290135.1. Classification (NCBI taxonomy): domain Eukaryota; kingdom Metazoa; phylum Arthropoda; class Arachnida; order Ixodida; family Ixodidae; genus Rhipicephalus; species Rhipicephalus microplus. The sequence continues at coordinate 118,176,004 of NC_134700.1, read as the reverse complement.
GTTTTCAGTGGGCACTCATCTTCAAGATCTGGTAGGTCGTCTTTAGGATTTGCAGACTTTCTGATTTCTTTAATACAGGTCCTTCCCACCAGGTACACCTCAGTAGCTGATGGTTTTTTGTAGTTCCCTTCACAGGTGCAGCAGGTTGACGAGACTTATTAAGTCGTGAAAGAGGTCTATAGACTCTGAAGTTGTTTTTCAAATCTTATCTTCAAACTTTTACTCTCTGCAGAAGGAATGCTTGTCTGCCAGTATTCAATGTGTTCCTCAATTCGTCGAGAAGCCGACTCATCTGTGCAACAAGATCGCCTTGAGGAAGCATTGGTTAGGTGTTAGTGCTATAGACGAGGAGCCCATTCTTTCACTTCTGTTCTGATCCACTTTTTTATTGATTCCACATCAGCTTTCCGAAATTTTATTGCGTCTTCAATCCTGTACTCTGTTCAAACTTTCGCTCGAATAATCTGGTGAACATCATTGTCTGCTTCCTCCATCTCCGCTTCTAAACGTTCAATCAAAACTGCACCTTCTACCTCCTTGTCAATTTCTCTGAGCTCCTTGTACTCATTAGTCAAAACTTGGTGAAAATTCATCGACTCCCTTATTTGTGGGCGTTGCATATGCACAGGGCGTTTGATGTTTACGGTCGCTTGCGTGACGGTCTTGCATACTTGACACCAGCTTTCGAAGAGGGCCTCAATGTCGACAACAGGGAAAATCACTGGCCGGCCGCATCACGTGGCGAAGTCGAAGCCAAGATGCAAGTCATCGCAGAAAGTCGGCACAACGATCATCCGGCAGCTGCCGGGCTGTCATTCTTTACGATCTGGGTGTCGGCAATAATTGGACCTCCTATACAAGCTTCGCGTAACGGCGGCTTCACGAAGTCCTCCAGGTCAGGCAACAGATGCGGTCGAGAAGTCATATAATCCGCACTGTCTTACCTTCTAAGGCCCTTCCTCTCGGGTTTCATGGCACCAAAATGTAGATAGAAGGATGGGCCACCATCCCAAAAATGAAGCCCACCATTGACCTCTTCTTTTTGTGTTCTGATGTCATCTTCACCTAACGAAGATAGTGTCACTCGTCGTCTTCTACTCAATATTTAACATCCTCCACGCCCTAACAATGACGACTGACGACGGAGAACACTAATACACACAGTTTCTGAGTACATACTTTTTGTTCATTAGTTCTTGTTTCAGGTTCGAGTCAATTCATGCAGGTCAGTCGCAGTGTTTACCATTTTTTGGTCTTCCAGTGGTGCTTCCGACGTTTGTTCCACTTTCGCGCCTGTAAACGTCTTCTCTTTGATTGGCTTGTGTGTACGATAGGCAGTTTTCATTTGTACGAAAATTCATGATGCTGACTTTTTCAAGAGGTTCTGCAGGAGCTATTTCTGTGAAGTTTTCTCGAGTTCTTGATCTTGTCTGCAGTTACCTTGGAATCATTTGCCTCCTTCCTTTGCCTTGATGTGGGCTTTTCCAGTTTTAATAAAACATAATTCTTCAATGAGTAAGTCAAGTCAATGTATTAATAAAATACACTGTTTAGGCTTCGTTAGAAAATATAGAGAGTTTACCTATTTCCCCTAAAGGTAATCTTTTTCACTTATAAATTTGCAGAGTGCCCCGCAGACGTTCCCTTCGCTAAACTCCTGTAAATCAGCTCCAAAGGACAAAATATTTGAAGTACTAAGTGAAATTTCTAGTTTTAAATAATAAAACTTCGAAACATTTTTATAGCTTTTTGAAATGGCGGTATTTTAGAAAAAATGGCCAATATTTTCAGGCTCGTCATAGCAAGAGCACGAAGGGGATGGCATCACGCCAAACCTGTATGTTGAAATTAAGAGTTGTACATGGCATCGTAACTTTCTTACGGAGACATCCACTTTACGCGTAGGAGACACCATTTATTTTTATATGGGAAGTGCTAGCGCAAGATTCCTGGATTCGGCATAGCAATACTTGATGAGTCCTAAAGAAGTCAAAGTTTTCTGAATCTAACTTCTATTTCATAGGCTGTGAGAGGCATGATTCTAACAATCAGACCATCAAGGAATGCTGTACGATTGAGTCAGCCGTCTGATTTTTAAGTATACCAGCGTCACCGGGTGCCGAAATCACTCGCACTAGACGAATGTTTGCCGGGACCAATGATTTGAATGTATTTAGTACTGCTGATTCTGATGATAATGATAAAGCCTGACACGCGGATAAGGAATCAGTCAGTATGCTCGGCCAGTGGACACTGTACTTGTGTCTTTGCCTCTTTCGGAGAAAGGTGAACTTTCAAATAACGGCATGAACTAGACGCTACGACACTGAAGGAAGCCATGTTAGCCAAGCACGTCGCGCCCCATTTTAGAACCTTAGTATCGTGTTTTTGGCCAGCGTTCGTTCGCCCGCATACAATAAAAGTCCTATTGCTTTTTCCAAGAATGCTTATAAATAGGTGCTCAATCAGTCGATATATTTCGGACAGACTTTCTACATAAACTGTAAATGTGAATAGAACTAGTTAATTGACGACGTTGGCAACAAGTAAAAAAGGAAAACAAGCACATTAAAATGCTAAAGTGAATATCCACAAAATATTCACAGCCTAGGACTTGTGGTGGCTTTATGGTCGCACAGCAGCAGTCACTCTTTCACATAGTTTAGGTGAAAAGTTATCGCATTCAGTTTGGGAAAGCGAGTTGGACGGACAGTGCATGACCAAGCCGTAGTGGCCACACAGTTGTTGAAATAAAAGTTTGTTGTTCTTTACCTTCTGGAATGCACTACTCGCTTCTCTGTAATGATTTCCAGCTGCGCTCCCGTCCCGCATGACATTGGTGACCCGGACGAGCAGCAAACGCTATAGACACCCCTCAAAGCACCGGAGCACCGATACTTACCAGTGTCGACGCCAAACAGCCTCACTTTTCAACTGCAGATACTGTACTGCGGTTCATTCAGGGTAGAGTCATTATTTGCTGCGCGTCGTATAATTGCAGATTTCACGAAATGTCATTAATGTCATTACGTGGTGAGCAGTCTGCCCCCAATAACTGCAACCAATGTTCGGAACCTGTTGCTTTTGCCTTCAGCAGACAAGGTATATGAGGCGTTGAAGGCAACACTAATCCGCGTGGTCACGCCCCCCGCAACCCAACGGTTGCAACAGTTTCTCCATGATTATAACTTTGGTGACAAAACGCCAAGTCGACTGCTTCGTCATATGCAGCAATTGTTGAGCAGCAAAGCGGACGGTGTTGACAGCTTACTGTCTCGTGATATGTTTTTATAAAAAATTCTCCCGAATGCCTGAACGGTGCTCAGTGCTTTAAACGAGAGCGATCAACCCAAACTGGCTCATGGCAGTAGCTCCCACACCTGTCGCGAGCGTCATGAGTGAACAGTCTCGACATGAGCAGGTACGTATGTGCCCCGCGGAATCCATTGGCGCTTTCCACACAGCATCACGGTTGACCAGTCGAAGCTCTTCGCAGTTAGTCATGCAACGTGATAAGCAATGCTGGTACTACCACAAGTTCTGCAACGCGCGCGCGAATGCGTACCCCCTGCGAACTCTGGGAAAACACCATGGGCACACACTGAGGGCGACCAGCGTTGCTGCCATGGAACAACGTCTCTTATCAGTCTTCTTCCTAACTGACCTAAACAGCGTCTTCCATTCCATTGTCCATGCAGATACCGAAGTGAGTGTACTCCCGGCATCACCCGAGGACCGCAAGCGCAGAAACACATCGCCTCTGCAGCAGTCAGCACGAGCACTGCCATGTACGGCAGCCGCTCCGTAACCAACAGTTCGAGCCTGCCTATTCTGTGGATCTTCACAGTAGCCGACGTGAGGTTTCACATTCTTTGGGCCGATATTCGGTACCACTTGATACTGTTAGTCAACGTGCGTAGCCGGAGGCTTCAGGACCCAGTGTCACACAGGGATGTAAAAGGCCAGCCTTCAAGGCATACACCGCTTAGCCCTATACACTGATCAAGCCAGCGGGCCCTATTCGTTTCATCTCGATACTGAGTGAACTTTTCTGAGCTGACACACCAGCGTCAAGTGGAATCCTGAGAAAAGAACGACGTACTTCACCACATCACCACTACTCTGCCACCAGTTAACGCTCGACCACGCCGAATGTCACCTGCAAAACAAGCAATGGCACGGCAGGAATTCGACTACAAGTTGTAGCTGGGGATTATCCAACCTTCCGCCAGTTCTTTGGCATTTCAAAGCGGGGATCGGGTGACTCGCGCGTTGTGCGGACTATCGAGCTTCCAACAGCATTACAACCCCGACAGGTACCCCATGAGGCATATTGTTGACATACTGGGAGGCCTGCATGGGGCCACAATTTTTTTTCCAAAATTGGACTCGTGTGGGCATACCACTGGATACCTGTGTCAACGGAAGACTTCCCCAAGACTGCCATCGTGACACCTTTTGGCTTATTTGAATTCCTGCGTATGCATTCGGCCTTTGCAATGCAGGCCGAATATTCCAAAGGTTTGTCGAAGGTGTTCTACGAGGCCTTCGTTTCTGCCACACCTACCTGGAGAACTTCTTTATCCCGAGCACTGGCCTAGAAGAACATGAAGTGCACCTGCAGATCACTTTTTGGCGCCTATTTGAGAATGGCGTTATCATTAACGCTGCTAAGATTGAACACGGCGTGCCCGATAAAAAAACTCGGGAGTCGGGTCACACCCATCTCAAGTGTAGGTCATCCAAGACTTTCCACTATCAACCACGAAGCGTCAACTACGTAAATTTCTTAAATTGCTCAACTTCTATCCCCGGATCGTGCCTATGTATGCACCCATAGTATACAACCACTTTACGGGCTGCTGAAGGCAATGCAGGGATCGTCAGACAACCCGCCTTGGTGCGAAGAAGCGGAAAAGGCTTTCATCCAAAGCAAGAAGGCCTTAGGAAATGCCGCTCTCTTGTCATCCGCATGGCCAGGAATTCCCGAGTGTTTACAAGTGGATGCCTTAGACAGAGCTATCTGTGCCATGTGACAACAGCTGAGTGATGACACTTGAAGCCAACTGCATTCTTCTCGAAGAAACTGACTTCTACTGAGCGCCTCAGCAGCACCTTCGGGCACAAACTCCTAGCGGTCTTTCACAATTTCTTTATTACTTTATTAGAAACAAAAGATTGTCCAATGAGACAAGGCTAAAGGCAACATTGCTTGACTAAGACTACTCAAGCATACGCAACTTTCACCATTTCTTGGAAGAGTTGAGTTCTTCATCCTAACCTGCCATAAGCCTCTGACCTACGCTCTTCACTCTATGCGCGTTCAGACAGTGGCACACACAGCCCAAGAACTTCGCCAGCTGACTTACGTCTCAGAGTACACGACAGGCATTCGGTGCGTGAAAGGGAGTCACAACATCGTTGCTGACGCCCTGTCTCAGAGCGCTATAAATGCCAAGAACAATTCAGGAGGAGTTACCTTCAATGCGCTGGTGGATGCCCCCCCCCCAAAAAAAAAGAAAGACGAAGAGCTAAAAAAGCTCACAACCACTTCACGGAGTGCATGATGATTAGTTGGGCAAAGCGTCCATCAGTCCATCCGCACTTCCGGCCGTCCGTTTAATCTTGCTTTCACCGTGTGTCTGTGCAACCATTCATGCGTTCGTCTGTGCGTCCGTCCCTGCGTTTGTCCGTGCGTCTATATTTGCAACCGCCTGTGCGTCCGTCCACGCGTTCGTCCATCCATCCATCAGTCCGTGCATCTGTCGCTGTGTCTGTTCATTCATCCGTCCATCCGTGCGCCTCTCCATCCATCTAGTGAACACTAGAAGTATCGCCATCTCTTATCTTTTCATCATATATTCGTCATATAGAAGTAACGCCATCCTGCGGACATTCCAAGGACTAAACGAGTGGTGGCACGGCTGGACAAGAGAAGCAGCATGCGCGTACTGTCCTATGGTTGGCACTTCGTGTCTAGCTCCCACCTTTCACCACCGCTAAATTATGGAAATGCGGCCCAACGTTTGCTATACCTATATATTCAGAAAAGTTTTCAACAAATTCGAGTATTTTGTACTCAACTATGGGAGGGCAGTGCGCCGTCCCTGGGCTTTGCTAAAACCGAACAGGTTACGCCCAGCGAGTTTAACATAGCAACTTTTTTCTGGACAGTTAGTCCTAAAAGTGCGTTTTTCTGCTACTCTTTTGTTTAGTAAAAATCAAATTTAAAAATGTTTTGTTGGAGATTAGGTAACTGACACTCGTCTTGGTAGGTTATTTTATTAGAATCAACTATCTTTTTTTGTGATTAACGTGAGCGAGTTTCCTTCTCAATTCAAGAGTGTGCGCGTGCCGCTCATCTAGTCCGACCATGGAGGTGGCTACGTACTACTACTACTACAACTACTACTACTACTACTACTACTACTACTACTACTACTACTTTTACTACTACTAGTACTACTACTACTACTAATACTACTACTACTACTACTAGTACTAATACTACTACATACATTGCGGACGCACGTCTCTTGGCATATGTAGCTTCGCCCCTAAAACTTAAGGGACCCTACAGCTTCGCATTCAGCAGTTGAACGCGATAGCAACATTTCATTTCTAGTGCGTATTTCAAACACTTAGTGCATGAAACTTTTTCGAATTTGTTATGCACCCACTAAACGGGGCCTTAAGAAAATGGGTGCAGTAGCATGGGCGCCTTTCGTAGTAGGGTGCCAGCTTTCAACCGCGGAACCATTACGATAATCGCATATTTTGACACCAGTTTTCAAAGGACGCTTGTACGCATCATTATTGCAATATTTTATTTTTTTGCATTGTGAAACATGTATACAGGACGCGTGTGTACGTGAAACATGATAGCTGCTTTCACTGCATTTCCAAACAGAGAAAGTTCTTTTCACTGTTTTCACAAGCAAAAGCCGTGCGTAGTATTTTAGAGACTTTCGACCCTGTACTGGGCATGTGTGTTTCTTTACCGTACTTTTCAAGGTTTGTTGGACTGTATGAAATTATGACGTGCGCATGTGTGCATGGGAGCACAATATTGAAGCGTTTATCTTTATACACATATTTGACATGTTATTGCATTGTTTCTATGTATGAAAGAAGAAAAACAAAAATTGCGCCGAGTGGTAGAGCTTTCGCTTGCCACGCCGACTACTCTGGTCTGATTCCCACTCGGACACAAACAACCATGGGTCAATCCCCAGTATGCTTTATTGTTTTTATCAATCATTCATTTTATTTGCATCATTCTCAATTTTTCCGTCATGCATAAGATATTAATTTTTCGCTCACAACCGACAACACTGACACCAACACTGAAATTTCTGGAAAACGATCTTTCTAACGCTATCAGGTTAAAAAGCCTGCTAGCAACACAAACAGCCCTAACGCTATAGTGCCCAACCACGGTAGTCTACTAGATAAGGTACTGAGCTGTTGACCCGCAGGTCAACAGCTCAGTACCTTAGCCAGTAGATCACAGTGTGGCGGCTGCGATTTCGTTGGAGGTGAAAATGCTGTAGGCCCGTGGGCTTAGATTTCGATGAATGCCTGCAAAATATTGCCACCTGATATGCTTGGGTGAGATCCAGGAGTGAAAGAAGACAAAGATGATCTGTCTGAGCTGCTGCTTGGCTAGTCGACTCAACGAACTCATTAAACCAAGGTTGTCTTAAGAAACGTGACAAGACTGGTGGAGGTGCTGGGTACAACGTCTCGCGATCCACCCGATGCCCAAGACCCCACCCAGCAGCCGGAACACAAGCCCTGCACCCGTGGACACTCCTGTTCACAGAGTAAGCCGCCGCCAACGAGGTCTACCACCTGAGACACCAACCACTGACGCAGCGACAATGACTTCAACACAAGATCCCGTGCAAGCTCCGACACCTTCCACGCCGGTCTACTGCAACGTCCAGAACCCGCTCATGCCTAGCCCTTTTCATGGAGAGCAGCATGAAGATGTTGACGACTGGCTGAGTGAGTTCGAACGTGTCGCAGCGATAAATTACTGGGATGATGTCGCGAGGCTCCGGAACGTGTACACTTGCCTAAAGGACGGTGCAAAGACGTGGTTTTTGAACAGGGATGATGTTCTGACATCTTGGCGTGAGTTCCAGCGTCGCCTTCTGGAGATCTACAGGAGTCCCGACCGGCGCGAACGGGCGGAGCGTGCACTACAATCACGTATCCAGATGCCAAACGAGACCGTCTCGATGTACGTTGAGGACATGACATGGCTTTTCAAGCGAGTGGATCCTGCTATGGCAGAAGAAAAAAGTTGCGCCACCTCATGCGTGGTGTGAAGGAACAACTTTTTGCTGGCTTGGTGCGTAGTCCCCCCAAGAGTGTTGCTGAGTTCCTTACTGAAGCTGCAACAATGGGGCAAGTACTCCACCAACGGTCTGCCCTGTTTGACCATCAAGTGAATGCTGCCACAACTCCCGAAATTTTCACCACCCCTGGGAGCAAAAGCCCCAAATGGATTCGCGAGATCATCCGATCTGTCGTCCGGGAAGAAATGGAAAAGATGTACGAGACAAGGCAAACCACCAGTGTCATCCGTGACGAGGTCCAACAGGTGTTGCTCGCCCATCGTTTTTCGCTGATGTCGGTTGATCCAGAAACGGCTCCTGTGTCTACTGACAGTCACCGTCGTACGTACGCGGAAGCCTTGCGATCTGCCACGCGTCGTTCTATTCAAGGAGTCCCGACCCAGTCAGTGCCGCACGTCCCCATCTAGATAGTGCCGCACGTCCCGATCCAGACAGTGCCGCACGTTCCGCTTCAGACAGTGCCAAACGTCCCGATCCAGACAATGATGCCGTCAGTCACGATTCAGTCGGCGCACGCTGGTTTGGACATCGATGGTCGCCGTGCACCGACGCGCAAGCCTGATCTCTGGCGTACGCCGGACAGACGACCCCTCTACTATCATTGCGGTGAGGCTGGTCACATTTACCGCGAAAGCCCATACCGGCAACTTAGTCTGCGTGGATTTTCCGTCAATTCACCTCGTCCGCAAATTGGTCAAAGGCCGAGGGATACCGAAGAGTATCTCGTGTAACAGCGTGCACCCTTTACACGACGGCAATCACGGTCACCATCTCCGAGGAGACCCACAGCCACTGGGTCACGTTTCGATGTGACGGCACGGGAACGCTCTCCATGCCCTCGTCGGGAAAACTGAAGACAGCGGCCTTGGGGGGCAAGGTCGCTGGGACTCAAAGTGTGGAAGACCTCCCGTTCGACGCTTGCACGCAACACGGAAGAGATTCAATCAGAGAATGATCGCAGTACCGAAGAAACGCTGAAATCCACATCTGAACCCAGTGACCGCGTGTCACTTGGCATACCTGGGCTGATTGACGGTTTTCAGGTCAATGCATTGATAGACACTGGTTCAGACTATTCGATTATCAGCGGGAGGCTAGCAAACGATCTCAGGAAAGTGATTACGCCGAGGAATGAAACGCGAATTCGAACTGCTGGAGGACACGTTGTAACACCCCTGGGTCGCTGTACGGCAAGAGTGAAAATTCGTGCGTCAACGTTTGTGCTCAGCTGCCTCGTTCTGCGCGACTGTTCACGTCAGCTGATTATCGGCATGAACTTCCTTCGGGAATACGGTGCCATAATAAATCTCCGTGAACGCATCGTGACCTTCACGACTCAAGGCGCAACAGATCGAGACGCTGATAACTGCCATAGACCTGCGCTGCGTGTTGCTGACGACAGTGTGACGCTGCCGCCTCGAGTGACTGTTCCCATCGAAGTCATTTGTAAACACCTCCGGGACGGTGACGTGGTGGCTGAAAGCAACCTATCACTTCTGCTACTCCAAGGTGTATGTGCCGCCCGAAGTGTTGTGCGTGTCCGTAACAGACAGTCGCAAATACTAGTTACGAACGTCAACTACGACCACCGGCATCTTTTCCGCGGAACCACCGTAGCCTATGGAGACCCTGTTGCCGACGTAACGGAGTGCTTCGCGTCCGAGGAAACGCATGAGGATGAAGAATTTCTAGACCACATCGATATTTATTCGACGCCGTCAGACAAGAGAAACGCTGCACTTCATGACCTTTTAAGGGAGTTTCGGTCTTGCTTCGCCTCTTCTTCCAAAGTCCGTCAAACACACCTCGCCAAGCATCGAATTATTACCGACGATGATGTCCGCCCCATCCGGCGGCAGCCTTATCGCGTTTCTTGCAAAGAACGTGCGGCTATTCAGACACAAGTAAAAGATATGCTCGATAACGGGATTATTCAACCGTCCAGCAGCCCTTGGTCCTCGCCAGTCGTTCTCGTGAAGAAAAAAGACGGAACGCTGCGATTTTGTTATTGACTACAGGAAGCTTAATAGCGTCACAAAAAAAGACGTTTACCCACTTCCACGCGTCGACGACTCTCTCGACAGATTACGACGCGCGAAGTATTTTTATTCCATCGATCTAAAGAGCGGCTATTGGCAAATTGAAGTGGATGAACGAGACCCTAACAAAACCGAGTTTGTGATTCCAGACGGACTTTACGAATTCCGCGTTCTTCCCTTCGGCCTCTGTTCTGCCCCAGCCACTTTTCAGAGGATGATGGACACAGTTCTCGCTGGCTTGAAGTGGTAAAGCTGCCTTGTCTACATCGATGATGTGGTCATCTTTTCCGAGAGCTTTGAAGAACATCTGAAGCGTCTGAGAAAAGTTCTGGACGCCATTCGAACAGCTACATTTACACTGAAACCCCAAAAGTGCCATTTCGGCTACGAAGAGCTGAAATTTCTGGGATATGTCATTAGTGCGGATGAAGTGCGACCTGATCCAGACAAAACTGCTGCTGTCGCCACCTTCCCTGTTCCATCAGACAAAAGAGCAGTACGCCGTTTCCTTGGCTTGTGCGCGTATTATCGCCAACTTCTCGAAGATAGCTAAACCTCTTACGCGACTCACCCGAGATGACGCGCCTTTTACTTGGAGCGCAGAACAAGATGCCGCGTTCACAGAGATACGGCAGAGAATGCAAACAGCCCCTGTTTTTGCCCATTTTGATGAGGACGTTGCTACAGAAATTCATACAGATGCCAGCAACGTTGGACTTGGCGCTGTCCTTGTACAATGACACGGTGGCATTGAACATGTAATAGCTTACGCCAGTCGTACTCTTTCTCGAGCCGAGACCAACTATTCTACATCGGAAAAAGAATGCCTCGCAGTCGTGTGGGCAACGACCAAATTTCGGCCTTACCTCCACGGTCGTCCCTTCAAAGTGGTGACTGACCACCACTCGCTCTGCTGGCTGGCAAATCTCAGAGATCCATCCGGCCGTCTCGCTCGGTGGAGTTCGCGTTTGCATCAGTTCGATATTACGATTGTGTACAAGTCAGGGCGCAAACACGAAGATGCCGACGCGCTTTCTCGAGCGCCTGTGAGGCACGCTGTCAGGGGCTCCGAGGATGAAGATGCCTTTCTCGGAGCAGTCAGCGATTCCGAATTTATGTCAAAACAGCGGGCAGACGAAGAATTACGCCCAGCTATTGGTTCCCTGGAAGGCCAGAACTCTCAGGTCCTTCGACACATTGCTCGAGAACTGTCCTCTTTTTGTCTAAGAAGAGGCATTCTTTACAAGAAAAACTCCCGTGGTAGCGACAAAGCCTTCCTACTCGTTGTTCCTACCAAAATGCGGGACAAAATCCTCCTTGCGTGCCACGACGAGCCCACGTCAGGACGTTTGGGCTATTCGTGAACTCTCGCCAGAGTACGCCAACAGTATTACTGGCCGCGACTATCAACTAGTGTACATCATTACGTGAAAGGCTGCCGTGAGTGCCAGCGTCGCAAGACTCCGCCTGTGAGACCCGCGGTCCTGGTCCAGCTGATCGCACCACCACAGACACCGTTAGACCTTGTGGGAATGGACCTTCTCGGACCCTTCCCTTTGTCGTCCTCTGGGAACAAATGGATTAGAGTTGCGACAGATTATCTTACTCTTATGCTGAAACAAAAACGTCACCCCGTGGCACATCCTCTGAAGTCGCGCAGTTCTTCGTGCACCAAATCGTCCTACGGCATGGTGCCCCGTCATGCGTGTATACGGACAGAGGGACGTCATTTACAGCACGAATGATGGAGGACATTTTAAATTGAGCTGCACAAGTCTTCGAAAAACGACGGCTTATCGCCCGCAATCGAATGGACTGACAGAGAGGCTTAACAAGACCATAGCGGACATGCTGTCAATGTGCGTCGACGTACAACACGAAATCTGGGACGAAATTCTTCTATACATCACGTTTGCATACAATACGGCAACGCAAGAAACAACACGATTTCCGCCTTTCCGACTCGTTTAGGGACGCAACGTGCGAACCATGCTTGATGCTATGCTTCCGTGTAGCCAAAGCAATGAAATCGCTCCAGACACTGAGCAATACACTCAATACGCCGAAGAAGCTCGTCAGCTAGCTCGCATAAACACCAGTCGCCAACAAGATGAAGACGCACGACGTTACAACCTCCGCCATCGAAACGTCACCTACCACCCTGGGGACCGAGTGTGGGTCTGGACCCCTGTCCGGCGACCAGGCGTATCCGAAAAACTCCTAAGCCGTTATTTTGGACCGTACAAGGTTCTTAGACGTGTCACAGATCTTACCTACGAGGTATTTCCGGGCGGCGCAGCGTCTTCTCGTCGACAGCTTCGGCCCGAAACCATGCATGTCGTTAGGCTGAAGCCCTACTTCACACAGTAGCCCTTGTGGTTCACGTGTTGCGACATGCCGTGACATTGTGCTGCTGCTGCTGCTGTTCGTGTTCTCCTGTGTTTTTATGCCTTTTGTTTTTGCGCTTGGTTCAAGCATTGGCGAAATTTCCTCATTTGCGCTGCGAGTACTGGCCCTCTCCCACTTTTGGTTCTCTGTATCTGCGTGTGTATGCCTTCATTTTTTAGATGCGGAAGCATCTTATACACTCGCCTTGTAGTGCGCCGTCCGCACCGCTTCTCGAACATTCGACAGCTGACGCGCGCGCATGCGCCGTCGCGCCGTCGCCCACCATCTGTGCCGCGCGCGCTTCTCCTTCGAGAACATTCGACAGCTGACAGCGCATGCGCCGTCGCGCCGTCGCCATCTGTGCCGCGCGCGCGCTTCTCCTTCGAGAACATTCAACAGCTGACAGTGCATGCGCCGTAGCGCTGTATATATACTCAAGGTCGGCGCTCGCTCGCTCAGTTGCCGCTCGTCGGTTGGTTTGTACGGCGCGTCGACGTCCAAGGTCGCGGTGAAATGAATTCCAACGAATCCACAAACACAATGATCGACGTCCCTTCGACCAGCGCCGCCCTTTCGCATACGTGTGTACGTGTTCACTCATTTAACACCCCCTCCTACAACCACGTTAACCAATTTAGCCATCGACCCAAGTAAGTCGCAATTTAACACCCCATTTCACAACCACGTTAACCAATTTAGCCATCGACCCAAGTAAGTCGCACTTTAACACCCCGTTAACCAATTATATGCTCCGCATCCTCCTCAGTGTTCCCCCGAGGGAAGCTGCGGGCAATTTTTTTCTTTGCTAGCATCGAGTCGATGCTTTCAAAGGGGGGACTATTACCACCTGATGTGCTTGGGTGAGATCCAGGAGTGAAAGAAGACAAAGACGACCTGTCTGAGCTGCTGCTTGGCTAGTCAACTCAACGAACCAGTTAAACCAAGTTTGTCTTAAGAAACGTGACAATATGCAAGGCTAGATCCGCCAGCTACCTACAGCATCCTATTTGTAATCCAGATGTGACTGCATGGTAAAGTGCCGCAGGTGGTCCAAATTTCGGAGTCCTCCAGTACAGCGTCTCTCAGAATCATATGGTGCTTTTGGGACGTAAACCCCACACGCCAAACAGTATAAAGCTACAGTGGGTGCAGGTGACGGGATAAGGTTACGAGATTTGCTGAAACACTTCCACAGGAAAGCTACGGCTATCCGTGCGTGCCGATTTCCACGGCCGCATCATTCTTTCTGGTCACAAGTTATCGCATGCTGGAATCGAAGCTTCGCATAGGATTCTAACACCAAGGTTCATCTGGATAGGTATCAATGGATGCGTTTGTTGCTGGGCAAGAACATGCATACCGGGCCCATAGAGAAACATACTTGCCGTGCCAGCGGGCCAATGAGTCACTTGTATACTGTGACCCCGTTGGCAGAGTTATGTACATCTCGACTTCGTTGGACTTCTGCTGCCTTGCCAGGAGCATGCCTATTTATTTACGTGCATAGACGATTCACGCGCTTGGCAGAAGCGATACCTAGAAAAGATAGCACTGCTGACACGGTTACACGCGCCTTCCTGCACGATTGGATCGCTAGTTTCGGCGTACCATGCGCAATAACAAGCAACCGCGAAAAACTGTTTAAGACATCCCTATTTGCCAGCAATAAACGTTTTATCGGTGCCTCTCTCAATTGAAGAACTGCCTACCACCCGATCAGCAATGGAATGGTAGAGCGTTTTCATCACCGGCTCGATTCCGCGCTCGCCGCTGCAGAGGAGCATAGCTGGGTGGAGGCACTGCCACTCATTACTTTAGGAATCGTACCAGCTGTCAAGGCAGACATCAGCTTGAGATTGGCAGAAGAACTTATCTACGGGATGACACTGCGCCTTCTTGGAGAATTATTTGGGCAGTGCATAAGGCTGCTGTACAACCATCAAAACATACGCCCTTGGGCTTAAAGACATGGCAAATCTCTAAACTACGCCACCGCGACGGACAGTGCCACGCGCGGTGCAGATAACATAAGACCTTTTTTTGCGTACACACGTGTTTGTGTGCCATGAAGCAGTTGTGGACCTCTCCAACCACCATATGACAAACCAATCAGACTGCTACGTTGAGGTGAAAAGCAGTTCACTATTGGCGTGCGTGGTCGTCACGAAGTCATCAAACTAGGTCTACTAAAACCAGCGCAGACACCGTTTCACATGTGCCTTATTCTGTGACTTCACCCACCAAAGCAGTGCTCGTTCAAATACGCCAAATCACAAAGCCAAGCTGTGAACGTGTCTCTAGGCTCCCCTTCGTATGAATTTGTGAACAATGTGAAACGTGCTAAGAACGTTCATACACTAACTAGGGGGGGAGTAATGTGGTGCCTCATGGTAGCAGAGCAACTGCCAAACAGTTTTCCCATCGTTTCGATAATGCGTCCTCACGCTTCGTGTGTGAAATGGAAGTGGTGCGAGGGTATGCGACCAAGCCGTAGTAGCCACACAGTTACCTTAATCCCCCGTATTCTAGAACGCCCCTTCACTCAACGCCCCATCTTCACTTGAGAAAGCCCATGGGAGCACCGTCTCTAGGCAGCGCAAGTCACTGCATATCAGTAATAATTTGCTACTATTCTTGAATAGCGCAGCGTCATTTTCAGCCGAGCAGCGGTGCAGTGCTCAACTCTGTCAAGTACAGGGAGATAGTCGAGCCGATGAGCGTTCGTGAATACGGGGGAAAGTTAGCTCTTGCCCCGCCGCGGTGGTCTAGTGGCTAAGGTACTCGGCTGCTGACCAGCAGGTCACGGGATCAAATCGCGGCTGCGTCGGCTTCATTTCCGATGAAAGCGAAAATGCTGTAGGCCCGTGTGTGCTGAGATTTGGGTGCACGTTAAAGAACTCCATGTGGTCTAAAATTCCGGAGCACTCCACTATGGCGCCTCTTATAATAATATGCTTGTTTCGGTAACTAAAATCTACATATCAATTAATGAAATCAAAAGTTACTTGTTGTTTTAACTTCAGGGACACATTATTCGCTTCTCTGCGCTCATCTTCATCTGCGCTCCGATTCCGCACGACAGGCCTTTATATAGCTTCATATATTAGAAGCACACAATAAAGCTCTCATTGTAGTTAATAGACATACAGATATACACTCCCAATGAGCGTAATATTTAGCAACGCACTGGCATACCACCACCTTGCAATTGGTAGCTTACCCAGTGCAGCTTGTGGGATGAATACACCACATCCTGTGCGACTGTGCGTTGTATGACATCCAGAGACAGTCATTGGCGTCCGTTCTTGTACGCGTCGACAACAGCCAAATGTCTGTGGACACTATTCTGTGGAGTGCTTGAGAGAATACATTGCAACAGAAGGCGACAAAAGCTCTCGGCTGAAATTCCTACGCGACACGGACTAGAACAAGCGGCTGTAACAGCAATGTCACACACCGCGGAACACAAGACTGGACTATGACTGAGAGTGCGCGCGTGTGCTGCCGAATGTGTTGTGTTTATATCTTTTCCCTCTTTGCTCTATATCTTTCATCTTCCCTATCTCTCTCCCATGTGAAGGGTAGCAAACCGGTTGCCTATAGGCTGATTAACCTCCCCGCCATTCTTTTCCTCCTATTTTTCCTCCGTTGTGAGATGGAGTATACTTATACGCAGTGGCTAGTGAGCGTTTTTGCAGCGTTAGCAGGCGTTTTGCAGTGCTAGCAGACGTCGTGCGACGCTAGCAGACGCTCCCTGCGTTGGCCTTGCGTGGTGAGATAGGGAGAGGGGAGTGACAGCTGTGCGGATGTTTTCCTGTACCAGATGATACGCAAGAGACCAGCATGCACAGTGGGGGGTCTGAACGGCGTCACCGCGGACGCTAAAGCGTGATATCGTGTGACTAAGAAAAGCATTTAAAAAGATAACAGCATATCCACAAAGTGAATGATGAGTTGGTGAACCGTCCGCCCGTTCGTCTCTGCGTTCGAACGCACGCACGAATGGACAGTGGCATGAACGTATAAATTTGCAGACGGAAGTGTGGAAAAATGCACGCACAGAAGCACGAACAAATGAATGGATGGACGGACGGACGGACAGACAGAAGGAAGTACGGAAGGACGCGTGGACGGACGGACGAAAGCACGAACGGACAGACAGATGGACGGATGCTCGAACGGACAAAATCAAGGTCCTACAGACGGATAGATGGAAGCACGGACAGATCGGCACACAGACGGATGGACTGACGCTTCGCCTCTCTTTCCATCAGCCACTTTGTAGATATGCTGTGAAAACTACTATTCTCATATAGTTATAATATTTTCAAGGACATACACACGCAACGTCCACTACTGAGCAACTCATAAACTATAGGTGGCTACATAGTACAACAGCTAAAAAATTGGCAGATCCCACGTACAGTGGGAATCGATGGTATGCGAAGCACGAATAAAAAATCTTGATACGACACTTAAAAATCGGCACAACGTTACGAGGTAGAGAAAACTTAGGCCGAACACGACTTCCGTGTCATGATTATCATGTTCGGATGTGTCGTTTACCTTCGTCATCTATCCACGTCATGTGATTCCAAACTTAGTATATGTAGAGCTAGAGAAACAGCCACGAGCACGCTATGCGCCTTGTATGTTGTCATGATCTCACATGACACGCGTGTCAGGATTGTGATGTTGGCACCATTCATATAGTTCGTAATCCATTGACGTCACGTAACACCAAATTTGGTATATGTAGAGCTAAAAAAGCGGCCGTGAGCACAGCATGAAGGGCACAATATACTCTGATGTAGCGTTGACGCGCGTTCGCGCTGGTCTCAGTGACGCTACGTTAGCAAACTGCGAGCTCTCTATAGTTTGACGCCAGGCGGGACAAGCGTCCGTCAGCGCGGCCCGACGGCAACCCGCGCGAAATGCGATATGGTGGTGGTTGTTGTGGTTAGAAGGAAGAGAAAAAAGGCACCTAACTTCTGTCTGCGTCATGGGCGACGTGGCGCAGTGCCTTGAAGGGGTGTGAGTAAGGAGAGATAAAAAGAATAGAAGGAAATAGATGAATAAATAGAGAGGCAAGCGGCGGTAAATAGAAGGAGATAGAAAAGTGGGGATCCGGTCGAAGCAGTCCAAGGGCGGGGCACCACAATGCGATAGCTGCACGGGATCAGGAGACCGCGGAGGGCGAACCAGTCGGCGGGAGCTACGCTGGCGTCGGAGATCGCGAGGGCACGTCCGTCTAGCTTGAACTCCTCCGAGCTAATCGCGAAATGCGACATACTGCATTTCGCGCCAGTGCGATACCCAGACAGCTCTGCTTCTCCCTCTTTTCATGAATGAGGGACGCGAGACACGCTGAACCAAGCATGCATAAAAGCAACGCAGTGCGGCGCGCGCCTCCGAGCATATGGCTGGACCAGCGCCTGGCGTGGCAACGCCGGCGTGACGCGACAAAATGAACGCCGGTGAGCACGCGCCCCACGTCACGTCTAAATGTATTGGCGCCTTGACTGTGGCATGTAGTCATCTTCTCACATGATACACATCTTATGATTATCTTGTTTGCCCAAGCCACATACTTTCGTCATTCTTTGACGTCACGTAATACCAAATTTAGCATGTGGGAAGCAAGTGAAACAGCCGCGAGCACATCACGAGTGTGGCATGTAGTCTTCTTGTTACATGACACGCATGTCATGATTAATATGTTCAGATGTGTGATTTACCTATGCCGTCCATTCGCGTCGCGTAATACCGAGTATGGTACATGTGAAGCTAGCGAATGGGCCGCGAGTGCATCATCAGCGTAGCATGTATTCATGTTGTTACATGACACACATCTCATGTTTATCATGTTTGCACCAGTGTCATACCTTCGTCATACAATGACGTACCATAATACAAAATTTGGTATAAGCTAGCGAAACGGCCGCCAGCGCATCATTAGCGTGGCATGTAGTCATGTTGTTACATGACACGTATCTCATGATCCTGTTTGCGCCAGTCACATACCTTTGTCATCTATTCACCTACTGTAATACCAAGTTTGGTATACGTGACGCTAGCGAAACAGCCGCGAGTGCATCATGAGCGTAGTATGTAGTCATGTTATTACATGACACGCATTTCTATGATTTTCATGTTAGGATCTGTCGCTTTAGTTCAACATGCATTCATGCTATATCATACTAAGTTTTGGAACATGCAATGTGAACAAAGCCACCGCAAGAGCAACAGGACCATGAAATGTAAATCATGACATTCAATACATACGTTTCATGATTTTCATGTTAGGACTAGTCTAATATGTTCTTCATACAGCCATGTTATGACATAGCAAGTTTGGTATCGATACCATGTCGTAGGTGGCTATATAGAAAGATAGATAGATAGATAGATAGTTAGATAGATTGATGGATAGATAGACAGATAGATAGATAGATAGATAGATACGCTCAAAGTCACCTAAGTTCATTAAGGAACGCTTCGCATTTAAAAGGAGGAAACGAGCCATGGACATAGAGCTTCGCCCCTAAAACTCGAGGGTACCTTAGCGTAGCCTTTGATAAACTAGGGATAACTTATCTGACTCGTCCTTATGCCACGTGTAGCAGCCGTGTTACTGCACACACTTCACGCATTGTACTGAACTACTTACAGTGGATTCTGGTACCAATACTTGCTGAAATGGCCTTAGGTGCTAAACGCAAACGTGAAAGAAGACTTTTCGGTTTAATGTATTTTAACTTGTCAAGGCATCGATGTAAAGAACAGACGCAGCCTACGAGCAATCTGCAATACACAAGTATAAGGAATATTAGCAAAAATGTTTGCTTCTGAAACTGTATTAGCGGCATGCAGCCTCCCCGAGGCTTGAGTTGGGGTTTCTCAGAGCTAGGAGGCCCAAGTAGTCGCAATCTTGTGTTGCGTCATGAACAGTAACGTTATTGAGCAGACCTATTGGCCCTTGTCAGTTTCTTAGGCAGACGGGACGGCATTTTGCTCGGCCATAGTAGACTACCAAGTACTCTAAATCGTAAACCACGTTTTCTAAACACGCGCATGAGACATTGTACTAGCGCCCGGACACACCGTCAAGGGCTCTCCTATAGTAAAGGACATCTTACCCTAAATCATTGAACATTATTATCTTAACGCAAATGCGAAGCCCAAGGCAAGGTTTTCAGCTCTCCTATTGGGCAGGGCCGAGTACCATAAATTGTTAAACAGTTTTTGTAAGCAAGCAAATAGAGAGTTTCAGTATTATGGGTGAAGCTTCTTGAGGCATGGCTTGGTCATCGCCTGTATATATGCATGTATGCAGTAACCACCTCTCTGCATATCTACACAGTGAATGATAATGATTGGGGCGAAGCTTCGGAGGATGCTATCAGCAAACCGTGAGTCACCCGCTGGCCGCGTCTCTCCGTGGGCTGTTTGCTTGACGCACAGGTGGATGCACGGACTGACGAATAGATGCACGAACGGACGGAAGCAAGAACGAATGGACGTACGGAACCATGGATGGAGTTTCTAATTTTAAGTCTTTCTTGGAATCGCGACAGTTCCCTGCTTTCCTATTGTTCAGTACAACGTGTTCAAACCACTACTCACTTTTAGGGGCGAAGCTCTTTATAGCGGCACCCGTTCGTCCCTCGTAACAGAGTGTGTACCAACTATAACATTTTGACCTCCAAGTAGGTGCCGGTGAGAGATTGTTTTTTGAGCATTGTTGAACAATAAAAATAGTGCTCAATGTACATGCCAATTGCTGTTGAGGGGAATGAAAGACAGCAGCATTTGACTTTTAGTTAAGGCGCACGCTGCGATCTGCATTAGCAGCCATTGGCATGTACATTGAGCACTATCTGACAAGAAAGGGTTGCTACGTTATACTCGCTGGGTGTAACATCCTTAGTTTTAGAAAGGTTTAGCGAGCATCGAGGCGCAGCGCCATGAATACAATAAACTAGTAAATACAATGAACTCGAGGTGGTTAAAGGTGGGAAGTAGATACGAAGCGCACGCCGTAAAAAAGTAAAGCCGAATTCTCCTGTCTCTCATTACCCGTTAGCAGCCATTGGCATCTACATTGAGCACTATCTGACAGGAAAAGGTTGCTATGTTATACTCGCTGGGCGCAACCTCCTTGGTTTTGAAAATGTTTAGCGAGCTTTGGGTGGCAGTGCCATGAGTACAATGAGAACAGTGAACTAGTATATACCGTGAACTCGAGGTGGTTAAAAGTATGAAGTAGATTCGAAGCGCAAGCCGTAAGAAAGTGTGCGTGTGCTACTTCTCATTTAGTCCTTAGAATGACCGCTGGATGGCGGTGCTTTTATATGGAGAATATATGATGAAAAGATGCGAGATGGTGGTACTTGGAGTGTTAAATAGATGGACGAACGGACACACTGACAGATGCATGGATGGACGCATGAACGAACGCAAGGGCGTATGCAAGGACAAACGCAGGGACGGACGCGCGAACAGACGCACGTACGGATGGGCGGATGGACGCGCGGACGGTTACACAGACGGGCGCATCTAGGGACGGAAGCAAGAGCGAATGGACGGACGAATTCTTCGCCCCACTCTCCATCTTCATTCCGTGAATATGCTGCCGATTTTTTTCTAAGCACGCGCAGGCATAATACCCTTTAGTGTCAAATACTTGTTCTGAACACATACATTAAATTTTCTTTCTGCAGCGTTTTGCTGTAGGATTGACAGGAACTGCTGAGTATATTCCCATGGTAGAGTAGAGCGTACTACTAATAGTCGAACATTTTTTCCTAACACACGCTTTGACTTCCAAGACATATAAGCTTTTTCGAGGGCACAAGCAGCAAAAACAACACAGAAGCGCTTCGTTGACATAAATTGCCCTGGGGACAGGCTCCTAACTTTTTGGAATAGTACACGAAAACAAACTTTTATACGAACTGTAAACGTGATACCACGACCGGAAATTCCGCTTAAGTTTCACAGAACTGCCATTGGAGTAAAAATAACAGTTTAATTGATAGCTTCGTGCAGTCTAGCTGATGTTTAATTTCAGGAACTGAGTGAAATAGGAACGAGTAGCACAACAAGCAAAAAGGATGTAAAAGAATCCTACACGCAAAAATGTAAACATAGAGATGCCATCGTGTCCTGGCGAGGTGCGCGAGTTTGACTGCTTGACAAAATGGAAGTCGTTGTCTGCCTGTGAGAGCTTCGGACAATAGCAAGTCGTTGCAAATGACCACTGTCAAAATTGCAGCAATCGTGAGACGGAACAGCATGCTATGTTTGAGTGCTCAGTAGCGAAAGGCGTCTGGCACAATTTGCAACGCCTCTTAGGCTTCCGCACTACCCGCATGGAAACAGAATATTGGCTGTTCGCAAGATTGGTCTTTACAGTGACCTTGTGCGTAATGAGGCGGTGATAGATAGATAGACATATAGATAGATAGATATATAGATAGATAGATGGATAGATAGATAGATAGATAGATGGATAGATAGATAGATAGATAGATAGATAGATAGATAGATAGATAGATAGATAGATAGATAGATAGATACGCTCATGGTCACCGAAGTTCATCAGGAAATGCTTCACATTCAAAATAATCGGCGAAGTCTTCGCCAATGCGCAAGAACGTGACGCATTCACGGCCGACAATAAAAATTGAAAGATACCACGTACAGTGGGAATCGGTGCTATCCGAAGCACGAATGAGACATGTTGATATATTGTGAGGAACCGGTTTATTCAGCCAGACTCGAGCTAAGTCACGCTGGTGATGATATTTACAGATGAAGAAGATCTACAGGTGAAGGTTTTATCAAAGAGAATAAAGAGTCATTCGATGGTCGCGCTCACACCAATTCCCCCGTGCGGTGAAAGCGGCCGCCTGGTAGCTTGACAGTATTATGAAATTCGTCGCGCATAAGGCTTTACACGAGATACGAGCACTATCTCTGTTCCTCGGCAACGATGATCAGGATTAGCGCTAAGAGGAGAAACGCGGTAATTCACAGGAGATGTCTGTTCGACCACCATGTACGGCCCAATGAAACGACTGATGAATTTGTCGCATAGGCCGGGGACGCGTAGTGTAGTTCATAGAAGAACTTCGTCACCAGGGGGAAAACTCACAACACGACGAGACGATTTTTGATTGCCTTGAGGGAGGCCGGTGTTAACACGGGCCTGGTGAAGGCAGTTTGCGAGACGAGATAGAAATTCTTCAGAGAAAGGAGCCGTCGAGGGTGCAGGGGCTGAAAGGAAATAGACATCCATAGCGAAACTCGGCGAGCGACCATGGACATAAAAAAATGGAGAAAAACCGGTAGTACGTTGAGCAGCCGTATTATAGGCGAATGTCACGAATGGTGGATTCGAATCCCAGTTCGTGTGATTGGGGTGAATGTACATGGCGATCATGTTCGATAGAGTCCGATGAAACCATTCAGTCAATCCGTTGGTCAGCGGGTGTTCGAGGCAAGCAACAGTGTTCGAGGCACGCAAATCTTGTTCGACAATGGAAGAGAGCAAGACTTTGCCACATTCACTCAGGAGAATGCGTGGAGCCCCATGACGCAAAAAGGTGTAGCGAAGAAAGAAATCGGCGATCTCAGTGGCTGTCCCAGATGGTATAGAAGCTGCGTCTGCGTAGCGGGTAAGGCGGTCAATGGCCGTGACAATAAAGCGATTCCTATTCGATGATATAGGAAGAGGGCCATACAAGTCGATTCCAACGGCTTCAAAAAGCGAGGCGGGACAAGGAGGAGGTTGCATTAAGCCAGCCGGAGCAGTTGTCGGTCGTTTTCGCCGTTTGCAATGGACACAGGAGGCGACGTACTTAGCGAGGGCTGAAGAGAAGCCAGGCCAAAAACAACGACTTCGTATTTTGTCGTAAGTCTTGTGATAGCCTATATGAGCGGCGGCTGGATCATCATGAAAGGCTTCCAGAACTTCACGTTGCAGAGAACGTGGGATGACAGGTACCCACTTGTTGCCATTGATGTGGTAAATGTAGCGACTTAAAGCATCACCGACAAGCTTAAATTGTTTAGGTTGTCGACGGAGTCTGGCGTTTGGAGGAGTAGTAGAGCCGGTCAAGCGGTCAACGATGGTGCGGCATTATGGGTCGACACGTTGTTGTGAAACAAGGACGGATAGGGTGAGGGGTGATGAACCTAGCGCTGCGATTGGAGAGGTGCTGTCGTTTCGGAGTATCGATGGTAAGTGGCTTCCACTGGGCAAAGGACAGCGCGATAGAGCATCAGCATCTTGATGCTTCTTCCCAGATCTGTAGGCAACATCGAAATCATACTCCTGCAAGCGAAGCGCTCAGCGACCGAGAAGACCCGATAGGTTTTTCAGCGATGAAAGCCAGCATAGTGCGTTATGGTCGGTCACGACGGTAAAATGACGGCCGTGAAGATATGGTCGGAATTTTTGCACTGCCCAAACAACAGCAAGGCACTCCTGCTCGGTGATAGTGTAGCTCTTTTCTGGAGCGGTAAGAGCACAACTTGCGTAAGCAACGACGCGTTCACGTGAGTTTTTGTCACGCTTTATTAGTACCGCACCAAGACCACGACTACTTGCGTCGGTGTGAAGGATGGTAGGTGCGGTGGAATCGAAGTGGCACGGTACTGGATCTAACATGAGGGCTTGCTTCAATGCCATGAAAGCGCTTTCACAGTCTTCGAACCAAATGAAGGGGACGTTCCTTTCGAGGAGTTGATGGAGCGGAGACGCAAGTTCCACGAATCCACGTATGAAGTGCCGGAAGTAAGAAGATAACCCAAGAAAGCTGCGCATGTCCTTTTGACGTAGTGAACGAAGAAAATCGAGGACGGCGGCAAGCTTCTCGGGGTCGGGCCGAATTTCTTCTTTGCTGACAAGGTGGCCGAGAACCTTGATTGTCTTGCTAGCAAAGGCACATTTCCTGGTGTTAAGCTGCAGAACGGGGCTTTTGCAAGGCATGTGAGGACTTCGTCAAGACGTTGTAGATGCTGCGAGAACGTGGATGAAAACACTACTATGTCATCGAGATAGCACAGACATGTTTTCTATTTCAAACCACGCAATACGCCGTCTATCATGTGTTCGAAGGTGGCGGGCGCATTACAGAGTCCAAAAGGCATCACAGTAAACTCGTACAAACCATCTGGCGTTAAAAAGGCGGTCTTCTCTTTATCAGACTCCGACATTGGTGTCTGCCAGTAGCCTGACCTAAGGTCGAGGCTAAAAAAATACTCTGCGCCCTGTAATAAATCCAGTGCATTGTCGATCCGTGGGAGGGGATAAACATCCTTGCGCGCTATTTTGTTTAGCGCACGGTAATCGACGCAGAAACGCACTGTCCTATCTTTCGTTTGAATGAGAACAACGGCGGATGATCAGGCACTCGAGGAAGGGCGTATGATGTTGCGTCGTAGCATGTCTGAGACATTTTCCTCGATGATCTTGCGTTCTGCCTGATTCACGCGATATGGACGCCGATGTACAATACGAGAGCCGTCAGTATGGCTGCTCTGAGTAGAGGTGGTAGTCATGCTGAGGGCGGGCGAGTTCGCGTCAAATAGAGAACGGTGTCTATTTAACAGGGCAAGCAATTCTTCAGTTCGATCAGGTGTTAAGTCAGTGCTTATAGTTGCCGACACAAGTGTGGAGGAGGCATTGAATGGCAGTGTGACTTAGGGACATCGTTGTGGTTGTTGCTAGGAAGAGTAACAATCGCAACACGCTCACTGTCGACCGTGCAAGATACTGTTGAGCCACAGGAGAGCAGTACACACTCGGGCGTTTTATTTATAGCGGTTAGGTACGTAGACCCATCGAAGAAGCGAATAAGGCCTGGTGTGATCACAATGCCCCTACGTAGGGTACGGCCGTAAGGGAGAATTATTACGTCACCATCTACAATGTCGGACCAATCAACACTTATAATTTCTTCGATGTGTGGCCGAAGTACATAATCTGACGTGGTGACAAGGCGGGTATCGTGTTTAAGCGAAGAAGAGTCAGTGGCATTTAGGTGCAGGAGGTGCTGATGACAAGATATGAAAGCGGACGCAGAAGACAAGAAATCCCACTCCAGAATGAGAGCGTGGGTGCACTCACGAAATACCGCGAAAACAATGTGATGATGAATGCCTTCTATGCAGTCACGAACGGTACACTGTGCAAGTGGACGAATGAGAGCGTTGGTCACCACACGTAGAGGTGGGACGCCATAAGGCGTAGTCACTTTTCGAACGCGGGAACAAAAATCAGCAAGAATAATCGAAACGGCAGCGCCAGTGTCTACAAGAACCTCAACGCGTACACTTTCTACAAACACTACTATCAAATTCTATGGCCGCTCTGGAGGAATCGTTAGCTGTCCGGTTGATGCAGTTTCCCCTCCTAAAACTGCATTGGAGAGTTTTCCGCGTGGTCGTTTGTGGAATGGGAGGCGGGCCACAGAGGCGACACTGAACGGCGACCTGGCGAAGGCGACCTGCGGCGAGACGTACGGGAATTCCCAGGCATGTCAGTATGGTAGGTAGGAGACGGTGAACGGTAATAGGACGATCGGGAGGGTGGTCGTAGGTAGTTGATGGTCGGACGGAAGCTTCGATGTTCTTCAGGAGCGTAGCCGCGTTGCTCGTCTTGTTGGCGCTTTCGATAAAACCGAGCGATATGTCCTCGATAGCCGCAGTAGTAACAGATTCGTCGAGGTGGGCGGTGAAGTTAGTAGTAAGATGGTACACACATTTGCGGTGATAACAAAGCCACAGGCGTATGGTATGCTGTTGTAGGCACAGAAATGGTGGGTGCAGCAGAAAGCGCGGCAACTTCGGCGTACATGCGCGTCTGGCGCACGCAGGGACCATTGGAACACGTTGGACGCGATGCGGATGCGATCTCTTGTTTAATCAAGTCTCGCAAGCTAACTTTTTCAGAAGGGAAATTTACTTCCGCAGCACCGGAAGAGCAGCGCCCGTGAAGCTCTTCACGAACGATGTCGCGAATAAGCGAACGCAAGCCGAGGGGTGCAAGAAAACTAATGTCGGTGCCATCGTAGCAAAGCCGAAGAGACTGAAGTTTGTCAAGTCGTTGACAGATGGTTCTCACGTCCTGGGTGTTGGCAGGTTTTTGCGTGGCGAGGGCGTTAAAGGCGACAGTGTTAATGCCTTTATAATGTGGCGTATTTGGTCGTTCTGAGACATGCCGGTGTTAACGCGCTTGCACAGTGCAAGGACATCCTCAATATAAGAGGTGTAAGATTCACCCGGCAGCTGCGTGCGTTCAGCGAGCTTCTTCTTTGCTGCCTCAGTTCGAACTGCAGCGGCACCAAATATCTGACGAATTTGCTGCTCGAAAGTGTCCCAGTCGGGAAGATCCGGGTGGTGGTTCCAGAACCAAGTTTTCGCAACATCGGACAAGTAAAATGGGACGCTGCGCCACTTCTGTGGATTGTCCCACCTGTTAAAATCGCTGACGAGGTCGTAGTTCTTGATCCAGTCTTCGACATCATCGCCTCGGAGACCGGAAAAGACAGGTGGATCACGCAGGCGTATGTTGTTCGGCGGAGCGGGAGGCGGTGGCTGCAGTAGGACGGCGACGTTGGATGGGCCAGGGTTTTCTTGGGCCGCCATGGCAGGGGGTTGTATGCGACGACCCGTGCGGAGCTCCAGCGAGAACGGGCGAGAGGACTTCAGGGAACGAAAAGCACCGTCCACCACTAGTGTGGAACCGGTTTATTAAGCCAGGCTCGAGCTAAATCACGCTGGTGCTGATATTTACAGATGAAGAAGATGTACAGGTGATGATGTTATCAAAGAGAGTAAAGAGTCTTTCGCTTGTGGCGCTCACAATATCACTTTAAAATCAGCACAACGTTACGAGGTGTAGGTAAATGATGCCGTAAATACCTTTTGTGCCATGATTATCATGTTTAAATGTGTCGTTTACCTTCGTCATCTATTGACATCACGTGATACCAAATTAAGTATATGTGGAGCTAGCGAAGCGACCACGAGCACGCTATGAGCGTGATATGTTGTCATGTTCTTACATAACAGGTGTGTCAGGATTATTATGTGTACACGAGTTATATATTTCGTCGCCATTGACACCACGTAACACCAAATTTGGTATATGTGGAGCTAGCAAAACGGCCGCGAGCGGATCATGAATGGCCGAATATACTCCAATGTAAAGTTGACGCGCGCGCACGCTGGGCACAGTGATGCTATGTTAGAAAAACGCGAGCTCTTTAGAGTCTGACGCCAAGTGCGATGACCGTCCGTCGGCGCGCGCAGCCCGATGGCAACCGGTGCAAAATGCGACATGCTGCATTTCGCGCCAATACGTTACCCAGACAACTCTGCTTCTCCCTCTTTTCATGACGGAGGGACGCTGTACACGCTGTAACGCGCATGCATGAAAGCAACGCAGTGCGGCGCGCGCATGCGAGTACATGGCATGACCGGCGCCTGGCGTGGCAACGCTGGCGTGACGCGACGAAAGGTACGCCGGTGAGCACGCACAGCGCGTCACGTCAAAATGTATTGGCGCCTTGACTGTGGCATATAGTCATGTTCTCACATGACACGCATCTCACGATTATCTTGTTTGCAACAGTCACATACTTTCGTCATCCATTTGCGTCACGTGATTCCAAATTTGGCATATGTGAAGCTAGCGAAACGGCTGCGAGTGCATCATCAGTGTGGCCTGTAGTGACGTTGTTACATGACACGCATGTCATGATTTTCATGTTTAGACGTTTCATTTGCCTATGTCGTCCATTCGCATCGCGTAATACCGAGTTTGGCACATGTGAACCTCGCGAAATGGCCTCGAGGGCATCATGAGCGAAGCCTGTGTTCATGTTGTTACATCTAATTGCATCTAATTTTTATCATGTTTGCACCAGTCACATACTTTTGTCACCTATTCACGTACTGTAATACTAAATTGGGTATATGTGACGCTAGCAAAGCGGCCGTGAACGCGTCATGAGCATGGCATGTAGTCATGTTGGTACAAGAACGGGATATCTTGATTTTCATGTCAGGGCCTTTTGCTTGTGTTAGGCATGCAATCATGTCATACCATACTAGTTTTGCGTCATGCCACGTGAACGAAACCACCGCAAGAGCTGCAGGGATATTAAATGTAAAGTATGACTTCATGACACAAATACCATTGTTATGACTAGCCATATATAATCTTAATACAGTAATGTTGTCATACCAATTTTGGCATCGATACCATTATCTAAATGGCTAGGATAGCTGAAAGTCGTAGGCGGCTAGATAGATAGATCTAGGTGAATAGATAGATGGATAAATATAGATAGATAGATAGATAGATAGATAGATAGATAGATGGATAGATAGATAGATAGATAGATAGATAGATACGCTCAAAGTCACCGAAGTTCGATAAAATATTCTTCGCATTTAAAAGAGCGTTTATTAGGACAGGAAATGGATGAGAAAGGGGAATGGTGCTAGGAGAGTCCGTGATCTCAGTGGCACACAGTGACGAGTACTGAGTGCGTTCTCAGAATTTCCTCAATAAAGCGTCATGGCTTTTAGCGTTCTTTAGAACTTCGCCTTAGTGGTTCAGGTTGTGGCCCTCGGGCTGTGATGTCTTAGTTGCTGCTGGGCTGTGGAATTGCATATGCTTACGGTTGTACGGAACTGTTGTCCATCTTTGCTTGTCACAATGTAGGATCTAGGTGTCAGATCTACGAAGACTAAAATCGCTAGATGCGTCTTGGAAGGGCCACAGGATATTTACGATCTAATTCTCTCATACCTCTGTTATGGTACGTCTTTTCTCGCTGGCGGATCTCCTTTACTCTTGCCGTTACCTGATTTGGAGCACTGTCCTAGGCTCTAGAAGCTCCGTGTGCACAGGGAGCTGTGTCCTTGTTCTACTTCCCATCACGCGTCGAACTGGGTATTGCAACAGCTTGTCCCTCTGAGTGTTTCTTTATTCTAGTAGGACGTTGTAGGACCCTGTTTTACCATAGGCATGCAGTCTTCATTATAAGTTTCTTCTCCTCTTGGACGGTTTGCTGCTCCATCCCGTTAGCACGTATATAGTCTTGACTCTATGTAGTGTGCACCATATCGCACCACTTCATATATTGAGCAAACTTGTGGCTGTTAACCAGTGGCCCTTTGCCACTAATAGGCTTGAAAACAGTGTGTATCGAATACTTCTTGGCAGCGTGTAATCTTGGCTTCTGCAATCATGTGCTGCAAGCATCCACTCTCAAATGAAAGCGAATAGAAGTAGAATATAATCCTATATTACTCTCCCTCGTGGTAGTAAAAATTGATTTCAACTCTTTGCCAGGCTAGTTCAGGAACTTCTTGGGTCATCATCGGTAGTCGTTTGTTCCTCGGCTTATATTGGTTGCCTCGCTTGAATGTCAGCTTACATACCAGGCGAAATCATCATATCTTTGGCAGGTTGCTTGAATTTTTATGCGCCTTCTTAATCTGCATGCCAGAGGTCTCAAACATTATTTCAAATGCTGTTGGGAATGATTAGTCCTTCAGATCAGAAGAGGGCAGCTTCATCGACATAGATCTCTCTTGGTACTTCCAGTGAACTCGTGTTTTATATGAATGGACCTTATGGCTTCTGGCCATGTGGTACTTGCATACTCTTTCTTCCTTTTTTTAATACTGCAGAACTTATACGCGGCGAAGCATAGTAAGAGCACAAAAAAGAAAAACAAAACTTAGCAGACAAAATGTAGTTGATACAATTGCTTCAGAGTACAAAGGGTGTAGTCTCAACTTGTCTCACTTTATGTCCCGTTGTTTTTCGGTGGAAACGGGCTTTTTTTGTGCAAAATTTACTTGGAAGTGCTCTTTCGGCACCTTCTATTTTATGGAAATCGGACAAGGCATCTGCAATAAACGTCTAGTTTCTTGGTTTCTATATTATTTGATAGGAATACTACTGAAGAGTCAGACGCATCCTTTGCGGATGTAGCAGACACTCTTGGAATGGTTTCTTAATTGTCGCCTCTAGTGCAGAGTGATGGCTTTTGAACGAGATGTATCTCTGTTCGAAGACTATTGCGAAATCTAGTGGATCCATGTACAGTGAGTAACATGTTCTTTTCTATTTCTGCATACTTCCCTCGAGCTTCTGTTAGTGAGGCAGATGAGTAAAGCGAGTTGTGCACGTGCTGTATACGAACCCTAAACTAGTATGTCATCTATGACTACGTCGACGCAACGAAGACCCTGAAGATCTCGATGCATTGCTTCTTGAAATGTTTCGGCGCTGTGGAAGTTTCAACTTGCATGCGTAACATTCTGTATCTTATCCATGGCGTGCTCATGGTTCATAACTTTGAACTGGACCTGTCAAGTCGGATTTAAATTCAGTATCAGCGTTTTGATAAAGTTTCAAATCTTTTAGGCGACCTCATGAACAATTTTTTGATAACTCTCAGCGCAAGAAGCATGGAGACGCCGACGGAAGATAAGAAAACATGAGCGCTGGCCATTTAAAGCATGCCACAATACAAAAAAGAGCCCGATGTACGAGAAATAAGCTCAACAAGAAGGGATAACTGGGCTAGTATGTAATAATTCATTTTTTGATAACTCACAGCACAAGAAAGCCGAAGAGGCAGACGAAAAATAAGAAAACTTGAGCGCCCGTGTTGTCTTATCTTTCTTCTGTTTGGTTCTTTTTGCGCTGTGATTTATGAAAAAAATGAACTATTACCAACTAGCCCAAATTTCTCTTCTTGTTAATGAACTAGTTTTGTAAGACCATAGGAATTATTCTGCATACTACGGCGATATGCGAGCCTTTTCGGCATAGATAATATATCGAGACACATAATGGGTAGACATAGGGGAGGTAACACAGGTCGGAATGTTATTAGCGTTTTCTGAAAAACTCTCAGAGGAGCATTTAACATTAAGAAACATATTTGGAAACGTAGGTAAAATCATAATTTCTTTAGTTTCATGAATGTGATCTATCTATCTATCTATCTATCTATCTAATTATCTATCTATCTATCTATCTATCTATCTATCTATCTATCTATCTACCTATGTATCTACCTATATATCTGTCTATTTATCAATCGATCGATCTATCTATCTATCTATCTATCTATCTATCTATCTATCTCTCTATCTATCTGTCTATCTATCTATTCTCTGTTCCTGAATTTCCGTGCAGGACTGTGTACGCAACAGGCCTTCTCAACTAATCAGGAGGGCGAGCACATCTAAGTGTATCCTTCCACGCCCTGTCGTCTGCTAGCGACGTGCGCTGCAGCGAAAGCGGCAAGAGCGTCTTGAGACACTTCTCCACTGCGCAGTGAGATGAGCTGTTATCATGAAAGTGGTAAATATTCTTCTTGGCACCGTAAAAGGTCGCGTCTTCGAGATACTTGCACGTAGACAATTGAAGGATAGGGTGCAGTGGCTCATGTTTCAGTGAAAAGCGCTGCACAAGCCAAATTGAATATGAAAGCTCCACGCTTAATCAGATTACGTTTACGCATACCTATGTGCATTCGAAGTGCCGCTCGCGTTCGATACAAAATGATGGCTCTATTTTTGGTGCCTCGCCGTTCTTATCGTGTCTCCCCGTGCTTAACGTGCTCGGCTACCCACTTGTACAGCGCATGCCATCTGACGTCGGTGAATGCGGCCGTTCTCTTGAGGAGGGTGCTCATGCTTGCATTTCTGCCACCCTCCTTTCGCAAGGAGCCGAAATAATTTAGAGCCAACTGCTTCACTCCCTTGTCATAAAGCTGATCCGAGAACGATATCGCACAGGTGAACCTGGCGCCACCTTTCTGACAGGAGTGACCGAATCCGCCACCATGGACTAATCACAATCCAAGATTAGATCCTCCGTGGCGCTGTGGATGCTCGGGCGGTGCGGAATACACAAAAAAGTTTAGGCAGTGTCGTACCATTCCTTCGCAATTTATAACTAAAACATAACACATACGAGCCACAACAGCGTTATTTCTTTCGTCAAATGCATGTTATAACCCGTACAAGCAAGAACACTTTCTTCAGTATCATGGAGCCGCAAAAATTGTTTTCTACAAAAAATGCGACAAAATCGTGATACAATTCACAGCCACAACACGCAGAAAAGTCTTGAAGAAAAAATCGTTCGACGAGACCGCTTGCAAAAGTCACGAGGACAAACAACGGGCTACGTATATGGGGCACTCTACATCTCGCTTCGCAACAACCTGCGTTCGAGGGTCGGTAGCCTTGGCTATGCTGAACGGATATTTTGGAACAGTATCTATCTATCATCTATCTATCTATCTATCTATCTATCTATCTATCTATCATCTACATATATCTATCTGGCCGCCTCTGACTATTAACTCTCCTGCTCCACCAACGACCAGTGTTCCTCAGGTGCAGTAGTTGTCCCAGCAAGAGCTGTTACAATCAGCTTTAGGACTGACCACTCCACGGCATCTACAGCAGCGGAACTAGCTGCTTTGCGCGCTGCACTTTGTGTGGTCAATCAGGAACCACCGCAACAATGGTTGATTTTAAGCGAATCAAGAGCTGCCCTACAATCTGTGCT
The DNA here is from genome assembly GCF_043290135.1 of Rhipicephalus microplus. Lineage (NCBI taxonomy): Eukaryota > Metazoa > Arthropoda > Arachnida > Ixodida > Ixodidae > Rhipicephalus > Rhipicephalus microplus. Next base: position 118,142,585 of record NC_134700.1, on the reverse strand, counting down.
CTCAGCACTGCGTCGCGGGCCGTACGAACAGCTTGTTTTTAAATTCGATGCCTTCTTCACACTTCACACGAAAAAGGGCACCATGTAACGTTTCAGTGGCTGCCAAGTCACGGCGGCGTCATAGGAAACGATCAGGCCGATACTGCCGCGCGGTCAGCTCTTGTAGGAACACGTAAAGAAGCAATACCACTTTCGCGGACCAATGCTGCCAGTAATCTTCGACGAGTTAACTGCACGTGAAATTATGTTTCAACTATGGTGCCCACTAAGCGACGAGACGAATCGTCAACACCACTTGTCCTCTTTGATGGCTCTCTGCATGCCCACTGGGCTCGACCGAAGAGAAGCCACCCTTCTTCATCGCTTATGGCTAGGAGTGGCATTTACAAAATCTTATTCCTTTGTCACAGGAATGACTGACAATGATCTCCGCGATGCCTGTCGTTGCCAAGAGACGCTATACACCACATCTTGTGTGACTGTTTGTTGTATGACATCCAGAGACAGTCGGCATCCGTTCTTGCGCGCATCGACAACAGCCAAATGTCTGTAGACACTATTCTGTCAAGTGTCCCAGAGAAGACAATGCAACAGAAGGCGACAAAAGCTCTGTTGAAGTTCCTATCGACACGGACTTGCTTTTATCGTCAAAATCAAGAAAATGGTGGTCCAGGCATTTCATGGAACTGTCTCTCTCTCTCTCTCTCTCTCTATATATATATATATATATGTATATATATATATAAGGGAGAGAAGTGTATACCTAAGGGCTCGTATTTCCGTGTTTTAACACAATAATAATGAGATATAACAGACAGTAATGCCAAGGAATGTACAGGGGAAGTTATTAGAACCAATGGAATGTAAATAAGAATAAAGAAGAAAGAAAAGTGGATGAAAAAATTACCAGCTGTGAGCAGGAATATATATATATATATATATATATATATATATATATATATATATATATATATATATATATATATATATGTGTGTGTGTGTGTATATATATATACATATGTATATGTATATATATCTGTGTGTATATGTATCTACATATATGTGTGTATAATTATGTGTATGTGTATGTGTGTACACGCGATTTCTATGCATAGCATTGTTGTCATATATATAGTATTTTATATTCTGTCATATTTTGCATTGTACTTCGTAATTTGTGCCGAAAGGAACTACTTACGCCTATTAGTCTCTGTACATAGCATTACTGTACGTGCATCTTCCGACTTGTACTGCGCCAAACATCTCATGGCCTATGTTCATTGCCTATATGTTCATGACCTATGTTTCTTCACCCATGTCCACGTTGCTTGCCATGTATTAGGGAGGCTCGGGTTCTCCTCAAGTGACAAAACGTCACTTTTATCCCGAGCCTGCCGTCATCCTCGGGATGAAATTAAATTGAATTGAATTGAATTGAATTGAACAAGCGGCTGTAACAGCAATATCACATACCGCGAAAGGGAAGACTGGACTATGACTGAGTGTGCGCGCGTGTGCTGACGATTGTGCTGTGTTTGTTATCTTTCACCTCCCTGATCCCCCTCCCATGCTCATGGTAGCAAACCGGCTGCTTATAGGCTAGTTAACCTCCTTGCCGTTCTTTTTCTCCTATTTTCCTTCCTTCCTTGCCGTTTCGATATTGGTATTTATACAAAATTGGTATGGCATAACATGACTGTATGACGAGCATAAGTGGCTTGGAGTAAGATAAAAATTATGGCATGTATTTCATGAATTTCATAATATACATTTCATAGTCTTGCTGCTCTTGCAGGGATTCTGTTTAAATGATATATTGCAAAACTTTTATGATATGACATAATACCTTGGCGAACATAAGTGACAGGCACAAGCGTGAAAATTATGACATGCATGTGATGTAAATTATGGCTACACAGAAATCTCACGGTGCGCTCGCGTTTGTTTACTTGCTTGACATGTACCGAATTTGGTATTGCTGGATGTGAATGGATGACAAATGTATATGAGTGGTGCAAACATGATAATCATGAGATGCGTGCTATGTAGGAACATCACTACATGCCACACTCATGATGCGCTCGCGCCCGTTTCGCTAGATTCACATATGTCTAATTTAATATTACAAGACGTGAACGAACGACAAATGTAAATAACACGTCCAAACATGATAATCATGATATGCGCGTCATGTAAAACATAACTTTATGCTACGCTCATAGCACGCATGCGGTCTTTTCGCAGGCTTCACATATAATAAATACGGTGTTACGTGGCGTCAATGAATAACGAAGGTATATGACTGATGCCAACATGATGGTCATGGAATGAGTGTCATGTAAAAACATGTATGACAACATACCACGCTCATCATGCCCCGCGGGAGTTTTTCTAGCTTCGCATATAACAAATTTGGTATTACTTCACGCGAGTGGACGACGCAGGTAAATAGGTAGTTTTAGCTTGTACGTATACTCTTTACGTTACCGTGTTACCGGATACCGGATAGAATCCGCGCATGCGCAAGTCTTTACGGAACGTGATCCTTTACGTAACGTAAACTACTCGCCGGATAGGCTTTACGTTTACGGCGCGGAGCAAGCCACCGAGTCAAGACAAGCCGAAGCAGTAGCGCCAACGGCGAACACGTTGTTTTACATTCGCTCTGTCATCAGCGGAATCGATGTCTTGGCGCAAGCGATTTGTGGACGCAAGCGCAAGCGAAAGGAGGTGTTATATGTAAATCCTTTCCTTGACCCTGTTAGGTGGCCTAAGATAGCCGATCGGCTCTCCGAGGTACTCGGCAGGTGCTTCAGCATTCGCAGTGTCAGGGAAAGGCTTAACTTAATCCTCGTGCGTTTTTCGCGGGATCAGAAGAAGAAAATTAGGAGGTAAGTGCGTATTGTATTTGACTTTGTTAAGTACTGTTCTTTACCATTGACAAAAATTGTGATTGCTGGCTCCACAATAGTTCCGGTACAGAAGAAGAGCAGTCCAAACGGGAGGACCTCCTGCAGCAAGCGGCTGACATAGCGCGAGAGTGCGGCTACACGCCACTGCCGTTAACCGCACGACAGCTCACTGAACGTGACGGCATTAAAAAACGAGCCACAGGAAACTTGGTCGCCCGCCCTCCAGCGAAACATCGCGTCTACAACAGGGTAGAAGATGCCCTGGCGGCCTACGCGAAGTTCACAGCGGAGGACGATGTTTAGCCTGGTAAGAAATGTGCTGATTTCGCAGTTCTTACTCGTACTTAACAGATAGTGAGCCGTACACTTGGCCTGCGTTGAATTTACAGGTGGTGTCATTTGACCAAATGCATGATACCACAGTGCTTCACCGGTTGAGTAAGTTAAGAAGAGAGTGTAACAAACTGGACAAATATTGGTAAACGTTTGCTTTCTGCACTATCATAGCAGGTGCAACCTCTGGAAGTTTTCTGTGTGAAATCTGAAGGCAGCAGCCATGCTTGCAGCACATCTTGCGGCTTGTTATATGATTTAGTTAGGTGCTACCTGTGTGGCACTGTGGTATCTTTACCAGGTAGGTGGAGACAGAGATATAGCAATGTTTAATAAGATTCCCGGAAATGTTTGCTTGGTTGCCTAGCTTGCTACTTCTGGTGTCAGGTGATTACCATGATGTATAAAAGGATCACATGTACAAAAAGATATGTCTACTCACAAACACACACATGCTCAGAAAAGAGTCACGCAGATAACCTTGAACATGAGTTATATGAAGTGGCGAAATTGACATTGCCACATACATGACACGAAGTCAGCTTGCACAACATGGGCAAATTGGGATATCTTCATGCAAGCCTTCATCCTGCAGTAGACATAAAATTCTTATCATTATGCAATTGTCATCTGTGTTAATTAATCACTTCACCAGTTACATAACATTTTACTAGGTCAGAGCTTGAATTATTCAGCCAAAGGTTGAGGAATAGCTGTCTCACCAAAGAAGGCTGTGATATGCCGTTTAGTGTCTAGCAAAGATTAGAACAACTTCATTTTTCTGAAATAAACAGTGGGATTCAATGTCCGACAGATTGTTGGGCTGAGGTACTGGCTAGATTTAAGGATCAAGCAACAACATTTGATTGTGATGAAATTTTTTTTCAGGGAATTAGGTGACACTATTGCCTTCAACGCCTTTGCACAAGGCTGAAATAGACTACTTAAAAGTGTGTCTGAAATAATTGCCTAGCTGGAGTTTGTAGATGTTTTTTTAACGTGGTTCTCCATTTTTCTATAATTATTCTCATTTATGTGTAACCTACTAATTATCTATAAGTACTTGTATTCCCTCTCTTTTGTTTTTTGTTCCTTGGTTTAGAGCCCTTATGTTATAACAAATCAAACTTCTGCTGGCTATATTAGGTACAGTTCAATAGAAATTTATGTTTTCTTCCTGACCAGCTGATGGTGCAAGCACGTCGCAGGCTCAGACACTTCTTCACTCAATGTATGAGCCGGAGAACCTGGAATTTCACATGGATCTGCCTGACTATGATGAGTGAAAATACAGCGACAAACACTAAATGTTTTTCATTACACACGTGCTGAATACACTGTTGCATAAACTAGTGGATGCTGTAGCACGCATAATTGGGCTAGTTGGTGTTTATTGATTTTAAGACTAGAAAATGCACGTACACGAACACAAGGAAGAAATGGCAACACCATGGACCCCTTAAAATAGTCCAAAATATTCATTTCCAGTCAGGTGGGCCACTCAGCATGGCCTGAAATTACTTTTCATTATTTTTCTCTTTTTTCCTACCTGTCGTTTTTAGCCTTGCAGTGGGTTTCTGTAGCTACTAAGGCTGACATAGGGGCTAGTTGATAGGTTGATAGCTTGTGCATCACCCTGTGTTGTTTGTCATTTTTTTGTTCATTTTATACCTAGGAGATCTTATAATATAAGGTTTTTCAAGTAATTGCTCCGGCATTATTGAGACTTAGCCTCCAGCATGTTAATAAGGCACTGGAAAAGCCTGTATTTCTCATCAAAATAACTGCTGCATGAGAGCAGTTATTGCCTATGTGTATTGGACAGGAAAGCTGGGTTCAAGCTGAAAGCACACAGCACAGCTCTTATGTTGGTTCACTTGTGATGTACAGAACTCGAAGACAACCGGACGGTCTCATGACCAGCACCTGACCGCATCACAACTGTTGCACCCAGCCGGGCTCAAAACCCAACATCTAGTCCTTCAAATGTTGCTGCGGCAGGTTTGTAATCCCTAGTTTTGTTGGTGCATGCAACAGATTCAAATGAATTTCTTCATCAGTGCTTTGAACATCAACAAAAGCGACTTTAGGTGCAGCTATTGAGGCCTAAAAATTCTATTTTGTGCTATGAAAGAAATACAGGGTCAGATTTCAGCCGTTGCTAACATTTGCACCAAGTCCCTAATTAAACTAATACGAGCTCAGTGAAGGACATTGTTTTGTTTTTCAGTACAATATTTTTGTTCTATGCAATAAAAAATTGATAAGAGAATAGGTACCTAATAAGTGTAAGTATTTTCAGTATGTTCAAAAACTAGTCGCATAGTTTCATCATGGATCCACTTCTTTTAGTTGCCCTTGCTGCTTTTCTATCTTTCCTTTGTCTCCCTGAGAATAAATCTGCTTTGTGTTTATTAGACTCAAGTAGCAGCCTCCTTCTGAACTTGTTTACTTGTGATTTCTTGGACTACCAGGCAATGCAACTGTGCGTGGGAGGCCCCCTGATGCCCACACTGGTGAGACCAGACGGGTGGCCAACACTCGTGTGCCTCTGCAAGGTGTGTAAAAAAACTTGGTCATATCTCTGTATCTTGTATCTTGCCTGGTAGAAAACAAGAGTATCATTCAAAATGCAAGTACACAATTGTAAATGAAGTTGCTTGCTATTGAAGGCAAGAGTTAAAAAAACACTTTATTGTGTAGTAACTCTTTTTTTGGGAAAGCTTACTTCTCTGTCCCCTAAAATCTCCGAGTATATGGCTTTATCGCATCTTTAGTTTTGACCAGGAAAGGAGATATGGGAAAAGTGGTGTCTCATGTGTCCTTTTATGTTAGGCAAATTTATGACGTGGCATGTGCTTAGGTGTGCCATCGTCTTGGTGCTGTTGTGGCCTTCAATAGATCCACAATCTCAGGGACATGTGGCCACTCTCACTGTGAGAAATATTGAGCACACGTGATCATCTTCCTGTCGGTTGCAATGATGTGAACTTGCAGTGAAGTCAAGGTGGCAATAAAAGGTGCTACTTTTTAGTGTAGTGAAATGTTGCATATAACGATTGATATGAAGCCTTTGCTGCGCTAGAAGGCTATGGAACTATTGCAGTAATTATTCCAGAACTAAATTGTTAATAAACATGTCATCACCTTTGCTCCATTGCCAGAAAGTATATAATATAATGTGCGTAGCCAGAGAGCCTTCGCATTAACTTCAAAGAGCCATAGACATAGGGTAGGTCATCTTTGTTTTAAGATTATTTTTGGAAATTTGTGCATGATTTTAAGCACAAGTCCATGCAGCTTCATGAGTAATGCAGAACAAGCTCGTTAATTTGACCTCTATGAATTATTAAGAAAATTGGATGACTCGGCAGTCTTCGCTGGCCGCGGCCAGCATTAGTATATTTTATTGCTATCAAAGCTGTTGATTCGGTTACATTTGGTTCCAACGTGGGTAATATGAATGATCCGCGAAGCCCACCAAGCATGAGGTGCCGCAGGCGTTGCTGCAGATACCAGGCATGAAAGTACGAAAACTGCATTTGCAGGCGACCGAAATAAGCCAGTGCTGTCTGCATCGTTATCTTTGTCAGTTATTCATTTTGTCTACATGCAAACTCAGCGCTCAGCCACTTCATTTTAACTTGATGCAGCGCACATGCGATGTCACAAAAATAAAATATGCCAAAAGCTATTGAAGATGAGAAACTCAGCCATAATTGGTCTGCTGGCATGAAACACATGGGCTACATCATTAGGAACTATCAGTTGCTGGTAATTTTACCTTTGAAACAACTAGTGTCAAGTGCGCATGGTAATAATGGCTGTACGTAATAAGACCGAGAGGAAGAGAGTCCTTCGGGCTAAATAAACTCGCAAGTCTGGCGTCATGATCGCATTAGCCACAAAGTCATAAAATCACAAAATTCGTTACATATTTACCATAACAACGAACGCGTATTGATGTAATACCCCTGTCACACATGGCAACTTAAGTGCACTTTGAGCGAGTGTACTTACGCTCACAAAGTGTCATTTTGGCAGTTCGCTGCTACACGAGGAAGCGAAGTGTACTCCATCTTCATTTATGATTGCAGATGCAAATGTTGGGTTCGTAGGCCTATATATATTTGTTAGTTTTGCACCAGTGTCTCTTTGTCACACCACATTGTCTTCATTGTAGTAGCACCAGTGGCACACGCCATCGTAAACGAGTAGAGAATGGCTCGCCCACACATGTGCAAGTGTGTCTGGAAGTAAACAACGCAACGGACGCGCAGCATTGCACAGCATGTGCTGCCACAACCCCGCAGCGGACGTGGCCGCAAACTGTCTGAGGGAGAGAGTAGCGAGAGTTGTTGATTTTTCTTGCTTTAGTATATAGCAGAATTCATTATAATGAAAACAATAGTTTAAAGATAGTAAGAGGACCGCTTTAGGCAACCGCGTATTTCTGTGCAAGCCACTGGGACTGAGGCTACAAACTTGGTCAAAGCGAAGTGAGGTTAGGGAACGCGCTTGCCAGCAAGTGTGCTTTGCGGCGAGTGACACTAAACTTGCTCGTGTGACATCCCACAAGTGACACTCGCAGTTAAGTGTACTCGCTCGAAGTGCACTAACATTGCCAGGTGTGATAGGGGTATAACAGGCATTTCTTCGTTTTCATGATACTTTTGATAATTCAACATTAATCAACTAAAACATTTTTTGGTCCTGTAGTGTTTGAGTTAACGAGCTTTTACTGTATGAGAAATCGGACAGAATCAGCCAGTTAAAAAAGCGGGGGTTGAAATATATTGCATAAATTAGCATGACTCAGTTACTGATTGCCCTTTCAGAGTTGCCAGTAGATTCACATCAGCGCAGGGCTCAAAGTAGCCTGTGCTCACCGTTGCTTGCTGCGACTCGAACTTCAACACCAGTGCGTCCCCGAGCCACTCCAATCAGAGGTATGCATGTAGGCAGTTGTAAGTGCATCAACACCGATTTTCAAAGCTGGGTTTACTCTCTTATACAAATCTCCTGTGTACAGGTACGTCTCTGAGCGAATATAAAGGTAAGGAAGTGCTGCTGAGATTTGAATGGTTCATGCATGACGTCAGGCTACAGTATCAGTTCTGGTAACTTCACACACCCAAATGAACACATGCGATGTCAGATACCAAAGCATACGAAATTGCTGCTTGCATGTTGCTCTTTCTGTCACTTCTCCTCCCTCTTCGATTGCAGTAGTTCATCATACCTTTCAGTCGAGCAAAGTAAAACATGGCTTCTGTCATTGTGTGTGCATTTCAACATCGTCTTAATAAATCACAAGGCAAAAAATTACTTTTAATATGATTTGTTGTCTTGACAGCAACATTTTGCCCTGTATAAACTTCCAGTAGCAAAACAGGCCACATTAGATACAAGTTCCATAGATTCGTTCACTATTGGGTGCTACAACAAGTGTGCAGCAACTGGATGCCAGCCAGAACAACACTTGATCCTTTTTTGACCCACATGTGTATACCAATAGATGATGGAACGTCCGTGTAATGTCACCATATTATCATATATAGCATGAGCATGTCTCCATCTCATGTTACTACAATGTGTTTTGACGTCAGTATACAGTATATGAAACAAAACTAGCTTTTTGAAAATGTGTTGCATTTGCTTTTTAAAGTGTAGTCAAGTGTATAAGTGAATATTCTTGGTTTTGAGGGCTTCACATTTCATTTTATGCCCAGAAACAACTTATAAAATTTCTCTCAATACTCTTTCAAGTATTCGCAACATTTTGTTGCATGCAAGTGTGTGTGTGTACAGAGGCAGCTTGACTATTATTGCAGTATTTACCTGCCTGTATTTATTGTCTAGTGTTTTGGAATAGTACTGTACAGTAGATTCTCGTTAAATGAAATGTGAAGAGACTAGAAAATGTTTTCCATTTAACAGTACTTCTGAGATGAAAAAAAGTGGAGCATCGAAGTTGAATGAAGTTGAATGAAGTTGTTTCATATAATCAACAATTCCCTTTAATAGATTTCAGTTTACTGAGAGTCTACTGTGAAAGAACCATGTGTGCTCAGTAGAATATATGGTGTGTTGTATATTGTTGCACTTGCTCATTTATTTGAACCAAAGACAGTTAACTGTTCCTTGTAAATTTGTGCAGGTCCACAGCGGCACGCCGAGGCAACATATGCCCTCATTGAGGCCCGCGTTGATCGGGACACTGCAATCGAGAACCGCCGCCTCCAACTTGAAGAGGACCGGCTGCGGTTCAAGATAAAGCGCCATGAGCAGGAAATGAAGCTGAAAGAAATGGAGCTTCAACAGAGGCAGGCAGAGCAGGAGGCAAAATTCAAGCTAAAGGAGCTTGAGCTTCAGTAAAGGCGGCAAGAGCTAGAGGCGCTAGCTGGAGAGCGCAAGCACAACAGGGACTATCAACAAGCGCAGCTTGAAATCATTAAGGCATTCATAAATAAGTAGCTGTATCCGTTTAAACCTCCATGTAACTAAGTCCGACATAACTAAGTACCTATTCGGGACCATGACAAGGTCACCCTCCGCACTGCTGTTCTCAGCTAAAAATTGTAGAGCGTCTATTGTGCCTGCAAATGTATGAAAAACAGACATTAAAAAATAATATCTAATAGCGAAGTCAGCTATAGAAGTCTCCAGCTATGAACTCCGCTCACTGCCACCTACCGTTGTGGTACCATGGGGTGTGGGACGTCATGTGTTTCATGCAGGATATCTGCCTTCTCCCGAACTTCAGCCAGTGCAAATTCTTAAATTTTGCGATTCCAAGGCAAACAAAAGTTGAAGTAGCTCCATTGTACCGCAACTGGCCATGAAACAGTTGTTGGAAGGAGTAGAGACGCTCACAAAGCAAGTGGCTTATTATGTCATGGTTCACAAGTACTGTTGTGAAGCTACCGGGCCACATGCGTGTTTATAAAAATACTCATTATAAATTAAGTACTTGTTCAACCAAGTGTGCTGAAATTTCACCAGCTCATTTGTCAACAGCAAAGGACCAACTTTTATAATATAGATTATGAAATTTGCTTCTCATGGCTCCTTGTAATGAACATTAAAGAGAAACAATGACTTGGTTTTAGATTGTCAACTGCACTCTGGGAACTCTAACCCCATGTTTCACTGTTAAAGATTAATTATTCGTGGAGAAAATTAAGGTTGAAGTTTCATTTTTTATTTAGCACCTGAATGTCCATGCGCTTTATAAAAAAATCGATAAAAGAAGGCAGTACACTGAAACATCTGCTAGTGTCAGTTGTCAAAACATGTAGTTTTAGCGTTTTTCAAGTCATCTTCCGTGCAACAGAGACCAGTCACTACAGTTGAAGGGGAATACATTCTTCTAAACTTTAGAAAGAGTTGAAAAAGAAAAAATAGCAGTGTGGTAGTCTAATACACAAGTCATAAAATCATTTGAATAGCACTGCAGAGGAAGGTAGGTGGGTGTAATTTAATAGTATTTTTAGAGTTTTTATGACCCAAAACCACAACATGATTGTGGGAGACGCCGTAGTGGAGAGCTCCGGAAATTATCTCCATGTGGTGATCTCAAAGATGCGCCTAAACCTAAATACACGGGCATCTCGGGTTTCGCCGTAGAAGTTCCAACTTTTATGCGAAGAACCTTCAATACCACGATTTGTATCGGTGATGTTTCGTACTTTGATACATGAAGGTTAAGGTATATTTTATGAACGATTTCATAGTTGTACAAAACTGCAACAGTTGCTCTTGGTGATGCTTTGCTGTTAGCCTTTCAACAAGCTTTGCAGATAGCGCCTCCTGTTTGCCACTCGCTTTTGCCAATACATTGCCCCTCTGTCTCACATAAGGCCAGCGGAAAATGTACGAGGTCCGTTAGAAAAGTGTCCCACTCTTTTTTTGCAAGCACTTCTTGGATTTGGAACGAGCGCGCTTGCACTAGCCGATTTTGAACCTTCATGTGCACGTGTGAATTTTTTCCCGCCTGGCAATTTCGTCAGTCACTGGGATGCAGTGTTTGAGTGAGGTATGCACAGTGCTCTCATTGGTTTTTCATTGCAAGAAAAATGAGGGAGTGATTTATAGCTGTGGCTAGAATGCTTCCCACAATGGCATGACCTCTTAGAACAGTCTCTAGAGTCCCAAGGGAAATACTTTGAGCGTGTTTAGGTTTACAATGCTCCAATAATGCCTGTTTTTGCTCTTCCACCAAAGGCCGGATACTTTTCTAACAGATCTCATAAGATGCCTGCAGGTGCACATATGCTTGCATTGAGTGACAGCCTCCTTTTAATTGTTGAATTTGTTGTTTCTCTAATTTTATTTCAGGCTGAGACATTTTAGCTATGGCGCACAAGCTCGAGATTCAGATGTTGCCTCTTTCTCTCACTTTATGGTTCAAAGGGTACAACATTCAAAAGGGTTGACAAGCGGGCTAGTTGGTACAAATTCATAATGAAAAAAATCGGAAGCGCAAACCAACGGGACAACGAGCTTGTTTGTCTCTTCTCTTGTGTCCTGTTGGTTCACGCTTCCAATTTTTTTCATTATTGATAACACTTTATTGAATGTCTATCAAGGTTTAATGCAATATCGGCTTGGTTTCGCACAGGGAAACGACAAAGCTTTGCCTCAAGGCGCCTCGTGAGCTTGCTGGGCTGCTCACATTTACACGCCAAAGCTTGAGATGTGCAGAGCAGTAGCCAACCTCAATGAAAGGGTCTCCAGAGTAACTGCAAGCATTCTGGCAACATAACATCAACCCTATAACATGTGTTAGAGTGTTGCACGTCCTTTCTGGTACGACGTTTTTGGGTCGTCCTGATGGTTGTCCGAATATATTCATCTTAGACGGACTGGGTTATGGAAGTTGTTCATCTAGAGCTGTCCCTGGAAAACGGCCTGTCAGCTGTTTAGTTGGGGACTAAGCGGTGGAAATATCCTTCTTTTGTTAACATATGTCTTTGTTTTTTTGCTTATAGCTAGTGATACACTCCTTATACATGAGGTATGTTCCTCATTGTACGAGAGGGATGTCCGTGTTCATTGCAGCGTGTCTCTGGCCATCAAGTGTGTAGTCTCGTTTTTATTCCGGACGATATCACGTTCTGTGATGATGTGAGTGGGGTACTACAGGATGGTGGAGCTCACAATTGGGGATCTGTCCGCTTTTGCCAGAATGGCCAAGGCTTCCTTGGGAATCGTGCTTTTAGCTTAGTTTTTTTACTGCTTTTTCAGATGTGCATTAGACAACTTCGCATACCTGATTTTTTAGGGCCAGTGGATTATTGTTGCAATATAGAGAACGAAAAAGTTCGCTCAGATTGGAAGAAGATGACGCGACTTATCACCCCCAGGCCAACTGCTAAATTTGCTGCCAATATACCAACTATGTACTCGTGTGCCTCTGCACTCTTCCCGCAACATTTGGTGGAGGGCTGGGTACCACGATGGAGCTTTGCAGTAAACGTCATGTGCTTGCCGCCACCCTGGAAAACCAACAGCCAATTTCTTAGTCAGCAAAATGGCAAACCAAGCGTCAACGGTTATGCCAGTCGCAACCACCTGCTGCTCGATAATCATACCTTCTCGCCCTACACACCAAACCAGATCACTATCGTGAACCAGATCAATTTTTCGCCAAAAGCTTACCACTCCCTGTCTTCGCCAGGTCATCGAACACGTTCACCGCTCATGCACCACTCTTTGTCCCCATCCACAGGCTGCTTCACTTCCGGAAACTAGGTAGCGCTTAAAGTGGGCAATGTGTCTCTTTTATCTAGGTAATGTAATCGTGTTTTTGGCAACTTTCGAAAACCACCTGCAGCAACTCCTATGACCGTGTAAGGTGCCGCTTCTTCTGTCCAGGTCTCTATCACTCTCTGCAACGCTATGTCGCTTCTTGAGACCTGTGTTAGTGGCGAAAGACGCCTGCTTTGCCTCCTGCTAGTTCTGTTCAGCCAATTGAGGTCCAAACGGAACAATACTTCCGTGTAGGCTTCGACCTACTCTACCCATTCCCTCTAACTACCAAAGGGAACAGGTGTGTAGGCATGATCATCATCATCATCATTTTTCGATCACTGCGCCGCGTTTCTCGCACAGCTGATGCTAGCTCGAGCTGCGCGAGGATTAGGACAGGCTCACGCGCCTGGCGGTTTGGACCTGGCAGCCGCCGCCACTGCACTGGCAATCGAATAAAGCAGGGAGTTTGACATGACCACGTTGGCCGCCATGCCGTCTTCCTCTCGCTACATTGGTGACCCGGAGAACGCGCCCTTCGACGCGCCATCAGCTGCCATGTTTCCACGTTTCTGCTTGCCAGTGCCACCGTTACAATCAACCTACCCCAAGGTATGGTTTATGGAGCTCGGCCGCTCTTGCGATGAATGGCATCACGGACCAGCCACTGATGCACGCCATTCTTCTCGACGCCCTTCCGGTAGAGCTGCGCCACCTCGCTGCCACTTCAAGCACCAGCCCGCAGCCTAACATTGCCCTCTGCACTGTGGTGCTCGCCCACAACAACCACACGTACCGCCCGCTTCCGTTTACCCGCACCTGGCAGGTTTCCCAGGCGTCGCAGAGCAAGGTACGAACCGCTCCACAGCCCTCATTGACTGCTACCTTGATACCCCAGCTTCGACTACTTCTACTCCTGATCCGGTCACACACACAACACCTCCTCCACCTGACCATGACCACAAGGTAGAAGATGCCCCCACTACGATTTGCCTCCCCTCCGAGAGGTACATTCCCTTAGAGCCCCCGTGCGCAGCTTCGTCGCACGTGCCTGCGACCTGCACGTCTTCCGTGACATCGACGGCACACGACACCTTGGCCCTATCCGACTCTACGATGGCTACCTGGCCGCACGCCTCGGAGTCGGGCGCAGACATCCTTCCGCCCGCTATTCACCACCAGGTCGCGGAACCTTCACCATACCCAAGTCCGAGGGGGAATTCTGCCAGCCTTAACGCTCTGGGCGTCCTGCCAGCAGCGACCAGCATCGCCCTGACAGTCTCCCGCAGCCGAAGTTAAAGCCACCAGCCATCGACCACGGCCAAACTTACGAGACGCTGCGAGTATGACCGACGCTCCTGAGGACGACGGGCCTGGTCCGCCTATGTCATAGCAGACCGCAGATCGCAGGCCTGCCATACAGGCACCCGTCTTCCATACCGACCTGCGCATGAACCCACGTGCACCGACTACTGAAGGTGCTTTCCCAAGTCAAGGTACGCCCACTTAGCCTCCTCCAGAATTCACATCTGCTGGATCACATGACATGCCTCCTGCTGTGTTTTTGACAGGAGCCGTGAGCCAGCTGGCGAGTAACTGGAATGTAGCCACACCCATTTACAAGCCACATACGTCATTCACCTCTACATGACGTGTAAAATGCTATTTACCCACTGCCAACGTAAGTGGTCAAGTCCACTCATATTCAAATACTGCTCAAGTCACGACACCTGTGTACCGACATTGGCGCCAGTGCTGTGCACGCCCAGGAAAGCGCCATCAAAGCCGTTGCTTGTCGATGGGTTGCCTTCAAGACTTCACTACGCCACTTCTAATTGCTTCGCGCGCTGGGGCCAAATCGACTTTTGTACACCCGCCCTCACCTCACCCTGAACGCACCTCTACCTGCAATGCTCACTCGCGACACCCTGTGCGCTCCCAGCTGGCCCCAACTGGTCACCCTGTCACCCACTAGTGTGCAAACAGAGCGACGAAACGCTTACTTCTTCGTCCACTGCGCAACTCCCAGTGTCGCCCACCAGAGACCCACTGGTTCCCGACGGTAACTACACGTTGACAAACTGGACTTCCCAAATGGACACATTGCAGATTGTCGTTCACGTGTATAGTCTCTTTCGTCTTTCTTTGTTACATACACTTCTTATCGCCCAAAGGGCTGGGGGGGGGGCAATACGCATGATTATCATCATCAATTCTCGATCACCGCGCCGTGACTCTCGCGCAGCTTATGCTAGCTCGAGCTGCGCGAGGATTAGAACAAGCTTACGCGCCTGACGGTTTTGACGTGGCAGCCTCCGCCGCTCCACTACGGCAATTGAATAAAGCAGTGAGTTTGACACGACCACGTTGGCCACAGTACCATCTTCCTCTCTCGCTACAGGTGGATTGCCATTATGACAGATTATGCAGCAAGATACGCCATTGCACGATCAATGCCGACCAGCTGTGCAACAGATGTTGTGGACTTTCTACTCCCCGATGTTACCCTACACCACAGCACCCTTCGACAGTTACTGACGGATTGTGGTCGTTACTTATTGTGAAAGGTCGACGATGGCCGTTTCCGCTTTTGAGCTTCTGAACACAAGATTGCTTCCGCATACCACCATCAAACGAAGGGGCTCACCGAGCGACTAAACCACACTCTTAACTAACATGCTGGCCTTGTACGTTTCCGACAATCACCATGACTTTGTCCACCGCTTTACCGTACAATCATTTTGCTTACAATTCGTCCTGTCACGAAACCGCTGGATTTTCCCCATTCTAATTTTGTGTATGGCTGCGGCCCTGCCTTGCCATTTGACACATTCCTACCATCTGGTGTCATATTCTCAACGACCAATTACGCCCACGATGCAATCACTTCGGCCGTCCATGCCCGAGAGGTCGCTCGTCAAGACCTCGCAACG
The DNA here is from genome assembly GCF_043290135.1 of Rhipicephalus microplus. Classification (NCBI taxonomy): domain Eukaryota; kingdom Metazoa; phylum Arthropoda; class Arachnida; order Ixodida; family Ixodidae; genus Rhipicephalus; species Rhipicephalus microplus. The sequence goes on along the minus strand of NC_134700.1, from coordinate 118,126,654 downwards.
TCGCAACCCTCTCAAAAGCGACGCTATCATCAGCACCAAGACACAATTGCCTCCTGGATCTCTTGTACTGCTCTGTACGCCCTCACGCCATGTTAGCTCGGCTGAAAACTACTCTCTTGTTATTCTGGTCCATACAAGACCTTATGCCAATATTGTGACCTGGTATACGAAATAGCACCAGATGACGTGTTTTTGCTACGTCACGTCAACAGTGACGTTCATGTCGCCAGGCTCAAACCATATATAATTCGCCTTAACTAATGCTCCATGATTTGTACCGGGATGGAGCTACGCTCTCCGGGAGGATGGTGTTGCACTAAAAAGAACAAGAAAGCTCGCTTGGATTGGAGGAAATTGCCCGGACTGATCACCACCTGTGCATTTACTACAAATACTGTCACAACACCAACTCCGCACTCGTGTGCCTGTTTTCTTCCCGCAACAATATGGCTACATCCTCTGCTATTTCCAAATGTTCCATGCGTACGCTGCATGTAATTTTAGCTTTGAAACCTGTCTATTATTACGGCAGTGTAGTTGTGACCCTTTTCACAATTACAATTCTCGGTCACGTCAACAAAGCATGCATTTCTCTCCCTGCCAAAAAAAAAACAACAAATCAAAGCCTCCGCTTTGGCCTTTCGTTGGCTTGTGTTGTAGTCGAGGTCCACGTGTTCATGAATATTAGCCACTGTAACTGTGTCCCCAATTTTTGTGGAGATATGAATTTGCTGCTAATGCTTGTGTTAAATTGTGCCAAGTTTGTTCATAATTTGTTTTCTTATGGTAGTGGTTGACACGCATTCAAGCTGCGAAATGGATTGTGCTTTGGCTATTTCTTCCAAGGTGTTGTGCATACCCAGCTTGGTCAAAAGCTAGATGAAATTTTTTGGCTGTGCAGAAAGTGTCTTCCTTGTAGGGGCTATCTTGATATGTTCTTGTGATACTAGATGTACCTGAAATTTGGTACATGTACTTGAGATCTTGAATGTCCCCGAGCTAATTCTCAATAACTCTAGTCAGTTAATTATGTGATAGACAATAAACTCAAGTATATTTACATTGCTTAGCCGGCTCTTGTTCAGATTTTGCCTCTTGCCTTCACTTTGTAGATCAAAGTTTTTGGCTGGGCTAAAATAGTTTTCATTTTGTGGTCTCATGTGATACATTCTGTAATGCTTTTTGTACCTGAATTTTTACAAAGCTGCTTTGGAAACCTTGAGTGCCACAGCGGAGTAGTGACTTTAGTAATGAATTAGGTCAAACAAAATAAAACCAAATATTTTTCACCAAGTTCATGTCACAATTTCATGAACACTTTGCGACTTTGAGTGAGCAATGAGTCTCTACCCTAGGCCGTGATTTTTCCACTCCAGACTACTGTATGCTATTTCAAAACATCGACACTGCGTGAGACACTGAACAATCCTTTATTTTCCCACAGCTGCCGAAACCTGCATAAAGTCTACACATCTTTCAGCACCAAACAGATATACATCTATGCAGCTGCAAACCTCCCATCAAATTATACATCAAAGCAACCACAAATCCTAAAAATGCATAACGTAAGAGGCACAAAGTGTGTTAAGGGCCTTTTTATGTGTGTTGGATATGCGTGAACAAGAAAGATATGCTGAAACAGACACAACAGAAGTCTTCAAGGTCGTGTACGAAGTCCCATCAGAAGCACTCAACAAGCATAATTAAGCATGTCATCGGTGTGAAACTCTACGTAGGAAACTCTACGTGGTGCGTAATTTTGGTTGGGTGTCTCATTTTTGGCACTCGCTATTTCGCAGACTTAGCACAAGCAACCTTTGAAAAATATTTGACCAATGTTGCCCACCCATGTGCATCAAAATGAATATATATCTACATATTTTGCAAAATGGGCATAAAAGTTTTCTCTAAATACATTTAAGGTGTGTTGCAAATGAAATAAAAATGGGTTTAGAGCACGGGCATCGGCAGAGACTGCTGCTACAGGCAGTTGCTTTCATTCCTTCGACATAGCAAGCTGTCTGGCTCTCATCCCCGTGTTTTCATTACATCGTGGTTCATAAAAAAGTTGGAGATTTTTAGGTGTGGAGCGACCCGATAACACCACCATGATTACCTTGTCATGTGCATACACACACACACACACATGCAGTTCACCAAACGTAATCACGGCCTTCAACAGACCATCTTACAACAGACTAATGGGAAAATGCAGACATGGGTAGCTGTTAGGTTCTGTTGGCACAACGAGCAAGTTTTGTTATTTTTGGAATGTCAGAGGCATCTCCTAAACACTCCTTGAAGAACCGACACCACTAGAGAACAACTGCACCTAAGCCAGAACACATAACACCTAAAACAACAGAAGATAACAGTGTAGAAATAATCGCCCCTACATCTGAAGATAAGTCATGAAGAAAGGCATAAGCTACATGCATAGTGTCAGACAGTTGTGCACTACTTTGTTTTTAACATATTGTTATGTGCAGAGAGAAGGGATGACACAGGAGCTGATCTTACCAAGGTCAATCAAGAAATAGATGCCTTAAAGCGAAGCACAGCAGCCAAAAAGGTACCGTAGCCGTTGGTGTCTAGTGGCTCAAGGATTTGTCATATCGGGCAACCTCCCAGAAATCGGGCTATAGGTGCCGGCACCACACCCGCGCATGTGTGGATAGGCGGTTCACGGCGCATATACAAATACTCGCAGCCGCGCTTCGTTCAGTGGCTCAGGAGCTGACACTATACTGCATTTACCACATGTACGCACATGTTCTCGCACCAGTAAAAACATAAAGATGTTATATAGGAGTTCAGCAGAAAGCTTTCATCGATGAATCACGTGCATGACAGTGCTACAACAAACGCCTGATTAATGAGACAAGCATGTTTTTTTTTCAGACAAAAATTACCATTGCCTTCAGTCAGTCACTAACACTGCCACATAGCACTGAAGACAATGCAACAAAGATGAAATTTTCAGTTAAGTTACACGACATTGAATATAAGGCATGTCGTCTGAAATATTTTCTATGTCTGGCTTCTTTAAAGCGTTCTTAAATCTAAGCACACTGTTGCACTCTGTTTTCAGTACAGTTTTCAGTACAGTTTAAGTACCGACGTCTCATTGTTTATGTGGTAGTATTATTCCTGTGTAGCGGTACCATGGCCAGATAAACACAACTAAGGCTCCTAGCACGATCAATAAACTACAGTGCTGTAGTTGTACACCTTCGAACAGCACCCATATGTATGGCCTTGAGACTGTTTTTTTTTTCGCTACCGAGTCTCTATAATAAAACGCTGCATTTATACACCATACACCATCATGTTTGGGAGGATGCCCAGAGCATGTTTTGATATGCTTGAAACAGAAAGCGGCACCCACTCTGAAATTATTCCGGTGAATGGAGGGTACAACGACAATAAACGGCACTTTGGGAAGTTGCACTCGCTGATTTTATTACAACGCATTAGCATCCGAAAGACCAAATGCTTTCGTACGTCGTTATGGGCATGGGTAAGAAAGTTACACTCGCACTGACATGACTGGACAAACCACACTTTAAAAATGTGCAAGGTGTACGTGCACATAGAAGCATGACGTGGCTAGCAGATAACGCACGGAGCAATCCACCAGGCGACGACTTTGCTCGATCTCGCGGCCAATAGGTTTCTGTTGGACTCCAGCAGAATCTGAGCTCTGGCACAGAGCCCGACTGCTTACACTTGTCCAAGGGCACATGAACGTTTTCTCAGCAGCAGCAGCACACCAGCAACCCACAGCCAAGAAAAACAGGTGCTCAGGTCTCTGGTAGACTAAAATTGGCGCCTTGGCTCATATCAGAAAACCCAACGAATGAGATGCGTGGCCTGTCATTTTGCTGCTTCCCTACCTCAAGTTCTTTTTTTTTCAGTTTAATTTGCTTCCCTCTCTCCCCATGCTTCAGAACTATAGCCGTGGTTTTCTCCAAGTGGAATTTCATTTATTATTTTTTTTGCTTCTACACGCCAGTGCCAGTTTTTTCTTCACTGTCCTCCGCTGTCTTATCACGCCCCGCCGGGGTGGTCAAGAGGCTAAGGTACTCGGCTGCTGAGCCGCAAATCGTGGATGGAAATCCGGCTACGGCGGCTGCATTTCCGATGGAGGCGGAAATGTTGTAGGCCTATGTGCTCAGATTTGATTGCACGTTAAATAACCCCAGGCGGTCGACATTTCCAGAGGCCTCCACTACGGCGTCTTTCATAATCATATGGTTCTTTAGGGACGTGAAACCCCACATATCAATATATCAGTGTCATTTCACGGCACACACTTGAAAACAGTACCATAACAACATTCGACACTAGACTTTTTGCACAAATCAAATGTTCTTGTGTATAAAGAAAAAAATTTTAACACAATAAATTGAATAGAAATAAAATGAAAGGATAAGATTGCATCAGGTAAATGGAATTATATAGTCACTGAGTGAGGGTGGCTCAAGGCCGAAGTACATAGACACCTGGCTGTCGTACAGGCAGGTGCGGCAGTTGATAAGTGTAGCGACCTTATACATCCTTCCCACTCTCTGACACGTCACTTTCAAGTTCTTGTGAAAGTCCACAAAATCGAAATCTGCAGCCACTTTACCAAAGCCCCACTCAACAGGGTGCCGTACAGCGCTCATGCACTTGTTGAAGTGCGCCTGGTAGGGCTGCAAGCGGGCGCCTCCATAAGGCTTCAGGAGCAGAGGCTTTAATTTGTAGGCCGGGTCTTCATAAATGACATATTTGTTACCCCTGGCTACCATGACAATATTTCCGTAGAGCCTGGTGTCTTTTAGGATGCCTGCAACAAAACAAAAGGTGTCACAAGTTTTCTTATGCCAGAACTTGGCTGATGCATGAGTGTCAGTGCACAGCATTAACCCAAGGTTCAGTGTCAACAGTATTTTTTGTGTCCATTTGTTGCAACATGGTTGTAAAGAATGGCAGAGAATGCCATGCTGGCTCTACACCGTGTCTTCCACCCAGACAAGCTGCATACCTGCATTTGACACTATATGCCATTTAAGCTAATCAAACAACTTTCTAGCAAAATAACCAATATTTCAGCTAAAACGTGAAAAGTTGGAAATTTTATCACGCATGGCTGCAAGTGACAAAGTCTCCCTGAAGCCAGTTTCAAGAAAGAAGGTAATTTTTCACATTGTAGGATCTTGAAGCAATTTGGGCAAGTTGACTTTACCAGATCAAAAGTATTGTGTTTATCTTGCATTTAAGGAACAGTATATAGTGCAATTGATTAGATTATTGTGGAACAGATGTGAAAATACTACGTGGGACTTTTTTGCATGGCATGTAACAAAGAAATATTTAGCTTGCACTGTATTCATCAGAATATTTAACGGCACTACCGTAAACCCTATAAGGAAATAATAATAAAGAACTTTTTGAGTGCCAAACAATGATTTCCCAGTAATAAGCGCAAGTGGAGGGAACAATGCTGATGCAAACATAGTACCTGTATGTGGCCTGTAATGTTGAGTTAATGTTTAAATCAGAAAATTCACCCCGACTGTATTCCACAGTGGAGAAGTCTGGTTTCCCGCTATCGCAAAATTTGGTGTACTGTGAAACGAAAACTTTGGTAGCTGGAATGGCATCTTGGCTTACATTGTTGGTAGTCACTATATTTACAGATAAATTGGTTGAAAAAGATCTCGGTATTCACTATATATACAGATAAATTGGTTGAAAAAGATTATGCAAGATCAAGTAGCTTTTTTTTTCAGCAATCTGTACTTCATGCAACTGTGCGCATGAACACTCTTTGGAATGTCACTGACCATGTGGCATCACATTTATTTGCATGAATGCAATTATTTTAAGCTGACTGTGAAGCAGTGGTCACACACACAAAGAAATCCAGGAGTTGTACTCAGCCACACGGTCAAACTTTAGGATGCCTATTAGATGAGGAGACTTATTCATCGATTTTATTGAAAAAGATTTTTCAGAACTAACTCAAGTAAGTGGTACATTATTAGTAATTTATTCTCAATGCAGGGGGAGTGGTGGCAATCGCAGCTACCTACCTACTGCGGTTGCTTCCTTCAGCGCCTGTCCTAAAACTGACACAGTGTTCTATGTGCTTGTGCGACAGAGGCTTCCTCATGCACTAACAGGGATTTCAGCCATTTCTGTTCACAGGATAGCTGCCTGCCGTCTGCAAGTCAAAAATATGATCTCAGTATGCTGACATTATAATGCCCTGGACAAATAATAATAAAACTACAGCAAAAGCTCACTGTTCAGCTAGGATCTTAGCACGTTAATTATGACCTAGGTATATTTGTGATATGACAATTCACCATTTGACACCTACAAGCAGAGTTTCTGCAAAGGAAAAATCTTACTTGCAGCACTTACCAGCATAATGACGCCATCCCCTGAATGGGCCATCTAGCTGGCAAATAATGCCATTGGCGCATATAACAGCCTGATATTTCTGGCAATGGAAGTGCTTGTGCCCACAGTAGTGCTCCTGCTGGATCTTAGACGGCCGACAAATTCGTCATGCCTTGCCATCTATGAAGCCCCAGCAGTTCTTCAGTGGAGCACCTTTCTGGTGCACGGCCTAAAAGGATTAACAAAAGAACAGATGAAGCAGCTGCCAATAGCATTTATGCACAAGTACAGTTTTCAGATATAATCTTAGTAAAAAACATTGTCCTTGCTCTTTTATTTGACATAGACAGCCGAGACACACGAACAAACAACAAGCGTGACCAAACGAAACATTCTCACTTGCCTTTTAGCTGTTCTTGTATTGGTTTTACGCTACTGTCTCCACCACCCGCAGTGGATGGCACTTTGCTTTTTACTCGTACCATACCAGAAAGCAGAGTTACTCACTGTGTCTTTCAGAACTCAAAGGGTCATCAGAAGTTGAATCATTTCATGCCAGGCAGTGAATAAGCTAACTCAAAATAACAAATGACGTTCTTAGCAGTCTAGGAGTGCACATCACAGTGGCAGTTACAGTGACGAGTGATTGATACATAAACATGGACATTTCCCTTTTTAGACCAGGCTATATTCCAAAAAGGTGAACAGTGCCAAATATAACAACGATGTATTTTTATTTTAGCAGTAACCGTATGTGAGAAAGCAGTAGCAATTATTGTTTATGATGCTTGCTGCTTTTGTGAAGCACACTTATGAGTTTACTAGAAGCACTCATATTCATAGCTTACGCAATGATAAAAGCAGACACAGCATGAGCTTGGTGCTCAAGAACAAGCTTTGCCCAGTGCGTCAGTGTTGAATCCATTACTGACAAATATTTTCACTTAACATTTCACAAAGATGCACTGCAATATGCAATATAATTGAAGGGTGAATTTATGCTTGCCTCTCCTAACCTAGAGTTAGACTTGTGCTCCTTGAATTATAAGGACACTAAATGCAAATGACGTTTCATGTCACATTAGAAGGTCCACGATTAGGAGTAGTTAAAGCATGAACATTATGCACAGCAGCAATTTAGTAACAAATATAAAGGTAAACGTAGAATGAGAAGCCAGCCAGAGTATTAGAGCTCACTTAGACTCACTTGAAAGATATATTTTGCTCTGGGCACTTGCTCCAATTCAGACTCACCAAAAAATAGCCCCTTGGACTCAAAGTGAGAAAGGTTTTTCTCCACTGCATTCACCTGAAATCAAACTCGTCAACTTATTGCTGAGACCAACCAACACAGATGCACAGCTTGACCAGAGTCTCGATGAGCCTCAGTGTGTTGCCACATAAGTCTGCTAGCATAATATTTCCTTTCTCAATCATGGTGTCACAGCTGTTTGATGCCAATATCTCACATAATGGGTGATCTACTTTCAGTCTTGTTCTTGAAACACGTGTTACCGGTCCGGTAATATTTGTATTGCATACATGGCTCACACGAAATACCGTTATGGATGGATCCGAACAACTTTATCAAGGATTTCCGGTGAAAGAATTCGCACAATAGGTCATTGCACCGCATTCTTGTGGTCTCAATGACCTGTTTTTTTGTTGTTTTTTCGTGTGTAATGGTCTTCTTGCACAGTAGAAACAGGGTTGCAAAAGAATAAACAGGCTGCAAAAACAACACAAGCTGCCACATCTACATGTAAAGTGATCGCTGGAGTGTGCCCATGTTTGTCTGAGCTCAAAATTGTAGTACAGATGTATTCTCTCACCGTGTGCGAATATGTCTTTCAACTCGCTTCGACGCGAACGGAACATTTTAAACTTCGAGGAACGAACAGACGCATTTAAATGCGTTTAACCAGCCTGAACCAAGGATTTTACTACAGCGTCCTGCTGCTATGCCGTAAAATCGCCAATTTAGGTGCTCACAACGCAACGAAATCGAAATCAGTAATTGAATTGAACGTGGTGTATTTTGCCGTTTAAACTTTCACGCCGGCTACTACGGATATTCTGCCAGTTTTTGGACATGTTACGACTTTGCTTCGTACAAAAAAAGTGATATTCGCACAAAATCGATCGACTTTCATGCTTACTTGTGATAGCGGTTGCAGGTTCTGGAGGTTCATCTAGCCATGAACCGTGAGATCTGCAAGCAGGTGTCCAAAGTAATATTCAATGTGAGACATTACGTTGGACACCACAATCGAGATCACGGAGCTGTGGCGGTTGAATGTCGTCTCCAGGTCACAAAGTTGATTTGGATAAGCGAGGCGCCACAGTGTCATACACAAAGCCTCGCGATCTGACACTCGGACGTGCTGCGCACTCATCACTTTGCCGGGAATGAGCAGGCCAACCATCAGGTCGTCCAAATCGCCTATATGGAACCTGAAGTTACGATAGAAGGTGGTTCCATCGATGGCGTTGATATCCAACACGCCGTTCTTGTGAAGGTTCCTCCGCGGCTGCGGCTGCGGCTGTAGCAGATCCATAATCAGTAGATCGTCGATGTACTTCCACGGAAGATTTTGAGCCAGAAATGAATCTTGGAGCACACTCTTTTGCCGTATCGACGACCACTTCTTTGTGAATGCGGCTAACCACTGACCGTTCAACCAGAGAGGCTTAACCAGAGAGGCTTAACCAGAGAGGCTTAAAGAACTATGCAGTGGCTCCTTATATCCTTCTGCACGCAGCCAACTTTAATGGGTCAGGTGATTATATAGCACCAAAACGCTTGATAGTTTTACATGATAAAAGTTACTATATATGCGCCGCAGCGCTGATTTAGTTTCATATAAAAGAAAACGTATATGTGTGCATCCATGATCATCATCATCGGCGAACGTAAACTTTTACGTACGAACGTAAAAGTTCACGTATGTGTAGCAAAACGCTGCTAAAAATCGGGCGCCGGTAACACGGTAAACGTAAACCGGTATTACGGTAACGTAAAGAGGTATACGTAAAGAGGTATACCTACAAGCTAAAACTCCCTAATTACGTGTCTAAACGTGATAATCATAACTTGCGTGTCTTGTGAAAAATGACTACATGCTACTTTCACAGCACGCTCGCGGCCGTTTCGCTAGCTCCACATATACTAAATGTGGTATCGGATGACGTGACTATACGACGAAGGTAAATGATATGTCCAAAGTTGATACTCATGATATGCCTGTCATATAAAGCATTACTACATGCTACGATTATAGCGGGCTTACGGTCGTTTCGCTCAATATACATATACCAAATTTAATAAAAGAAGACAGCATTTCCACGGACCGAATGGTGATGAGTAGGTTGAAGCTTCGGAAGATTTTATCGGTAAACCGTGAATCATTCGCTGGCTGCATCCATCTCTCGTTTGTCTGTCTGTCTGTTTGACACATGGATTGATGGACGCATTGACGGAAGGATGGACGCATGCTCAAATGAATGAACGCATGGAAGAACGAAGGCACGGAAGCATGGATGGACGCACGAGAGGACGGACGCACAGACGGAGGAGTGCCTGGACAGATGCACGAATGGATGGACGGAGGCACTGATGGACGAAAGGATGCTTGCAAGGATGGATGCACGGATAGACGGATGAGATGGAGTTAGGTTCACAAGACGTGGGTTTGTGTACGTAATGTCGGTTTTGTTTTTCTTATGTCTGTGCCAGCATACAAACATTCTCTGCAAGAAATATATGTCGAGTTGACACAGCTCAAATAGAATACTTATATATCTCCACTTTGCATGGTAAACTTCTAGAGCAGGTTGTCTTTATTCAGATTACGTAGGTGTGTGCGTTTTCTACTGCCATTGTGGTTATAGTTAATTCGGACTCATGAATGAACCGTGAATTCACAATGCTTGGCCATCCTTCTTTCGCAAAGATGTGAGGTTGGTAGGCGCTTCACGACGTTTTAATAGTGGCAGTGCTTAAGCTCTGTCAAACAACAATGGACCTGAGCAAAAACTATCGACCCTATACCGGCACCTACTCCGTTTGTTCTCTTTCACATTATATTCTTCGTTCCCTCAAGCCGTGAGCTTGGCGCCCGGTTTACTACTGCACAAGTTGTTTCCAGCATGGCATCATATAACTCGTATGATCTAAAAAACGAGTACACAGAAAAAAGTAAAAAGAGAGACACAGAAAAAAGAAATAGAGGGGAAAAAAGCAAAAAAAAACAACAACAAAGAAATAAGTAGAGACAAAAAAAAATAAAGAAGAGAAACAGACATCAAAACAGAAAGGAAGAAAGAACAACGAAGTACAAACACAACAGAAAGGGGGAAGAAAAATAAAAATAAATTCACCGACAGATAAAAAAGCAATCAGGAGAAGGGAAGAAATATATATGCACAGAAATAGAGTGGCGTGTAGAACGCCTCCCAATATATAGAGAAAAAAGAAGTAATAAAGTGATGTACAAAAAATAAGAAAAAAGGTAAAACAACAAAATGAATTGACAAAGCTGGGGAAAATTTGAATAGGTTAAGTAATTAGAAAGAAACCTAAATAAAAAAAGTGGCAGAAAAAAACAGACAGAATGAGAAAGAAACATAGAAATGAAGAAGCAGGAAAATGAAAGGAAAGAATAATGCCATGCACTTCCACTATTAGCTCTACAGAAGAGCAAGCCGCGCCATTTCTTGTTCGAACTATTTGACGATTTCAATGAAAGCAACAAGAGTAGGCTATAAACTAACCTACATACGTGAATGGCACTGATAGGATAGAGTCTGGTAGTTGGCTTTTCTGACCTTGCAGGGAGAGACATTCGGAGGGTTTTGAATTAAAGATTGAGAAGGAAATGAAAAGTCAATGTATGCTATAGTGCTTCCACAAGCCATTCTTGGTCAAGTATAAGCACATACTTTTTATTCGTGGTCCTCCAGAAAAATTGCAGTGCTTGTTTGCTTCATTGACTCGGAAGGTTTCCAGGTGTTCCGGCTCCTATCTTATTATGTCTTTGTACGAATAAAAGCGTGTCCTTTTCTGAACTCTGCATAAAGAGCACGTTGTGTTAGGTAAACATTGGAAGAAATGAAAAGAAAAAAACGTATGTGATCACTCTGTTAATATGAATAACCTAATGTGTAATCGTGGTATAGTATTTTAGACTGTTTCATTCACATAAATAGCTAGAGAGCCAGTGTAATGCAACTTTCGCCTTCGTTCACAAATAGTATAGGAAGTATTATTTACGTTGAGGAAAACTTGGTGAATAGAGACAAGGTATACACAAAAGAAACAGAGACAACGGAAAGTAATGCAGGAGAGGTGAGGAGCCTTTGTCTGACTTGTTGTTCTACATGACTGAAGGGGAAAGAGGGCTGGGAATTTCTCAAGGGACAAAAGTTGGAGTCGTATATAGCTTATTACTTTACGACTCATAGAGCTTTCTGTATATACTCTGCTCTGAATTATTCGGCAATTTCTCATATCAAAGCACTGAACGCATGTGCTCTTAACTGCTTTACAGGTGATTAGAATTGTGCTAAGCTTCTTGAACCCACCACATCGTGCATGCAACGGTGTTCGTAGTGAATCCAGGGTTACAAGAAAGAAAGAAAGACAGCGCCTTTCATTCAGCCGCACCACTCGCATTGCTAGCATGCCTGTGTAAATACACCCGCTTATAGAGAGATCATCTCCCGGCTAGACCTAAGTGTTCTCGTACCCTAGCTTCATCCGTCGCATAAATAATGAGTTTACGCAGCGAAAAAGGGCGGAAACGCGGGATAGAGTTTGTGATCGCATAATTATTATCTTCGCACGCGTGAGGCTGTGACCCTTACTACGCCAAAGCACGCGAAACTGCACAGGTCAGCAGCGCAGCGAGGTACGCTATACTGAGACGCCCACGTGAAGATAAAGTTTTTTATATTTATGCATTTATTAAGTAATCATGGGCACACAGGCATACGTGTAATAAGAAACTCATGTTCGTAGGGAACTCGTGTGCCTTGTTTTGATGTTGTGGAACCTTAACGGCAGATACATTTAATATAATCACAATACCAAAAGGAAAGATGTGGATATTAAGGCACGTTTTTTTCTTTATTAGACTGATTATGAATGAGAATACCATTTAAAATAACAAAATCATTGTAGTCACACCTGCGGCTGCACAATTATCATACTATTAGCTTGCGCAATCCTCACCGATTTTCCCAATACTTGTGATCCGAAGTGTAAAAACAATAATTTTGACAGTGACATTCAGCTGATGTTTTTTTTTGAAATGTTCTTCTCTTGAGGTGTTTTATTCGTCTTGTGTTGATGCCTTATCACTTATACAATAAACAATTTTTGTGATTGAGGCCTATCAGAGTAATACCTCGACCAGAAAAACGTGTACCAGCGGGCATGTCGTATATCAGGGGTGTTCAAATCGAGTGGGGATTCAGGGTAAACAGGCACAACACTACATAAAAGACGTTCATCATCCGTCACGCCTGACAGAGATAAGGAAACGAATGGAGTCAGTGAACGCCATTCGCTGACACAGTCTATACACTTCCCATCCTTCATCCGACGGAAGCATTGTGTTCCAACTAACGATATTTTTGTTTGTTTTCCTGCGATACTGTTCGCCTAATGCTCTAATCTCTAAATATCACAGTATTTTTTATAGACTTAGAAGATCCTATCTCTGGAAGTGGTGGGGACGAAGCACCAGCGCTTGTAGCGATAAAGATAACGAGTGGAAATCAGGTATCATAATTATTATAGAAAAGCGAAAAACAAAGAAGTTCTAAATGGCTTGCGCCGCAAATTTGCACGTAATAATCATGTACTAAGCGGAGTAGGTAGAAGGGTGGTGGGAAGCTGATAGAAAGAGTACAGACTTTTTAGAGCCTTGGTTAGAGCATAATACATCCGTGCGAGAAAAGTTCACATTTGAAATATCTTGCATGCAACGTGCAAGCTGCATTTATTGAGCCTCGTTTGGTGCGTATGCTATGGTTTTATTTTTCAGCCTGGTACAAATATCGATTACAAATACAAAACGACTAATCCTTCTTTAGTCCTTTCATAACTGGCACTATATCATACAGCTTATGTGTTTTCGAGTTCTCTGGCAGCACACGTTATGAGAAACGATTGGAGATAATTTTTACTACATTTGGTTTTTGAACGTGCGCTGACATCACGCAGTACATGAGGCTACAACTGTATAACGCCATCAATATTCGGACCGATGTCTGGCAGGTCAGTATTCGAGCATCGTAACCACATAGCCACCACTGCGGCTCATCGCCAGCGTAACGCGATTCTTTAAACATATTGTAATTATGAAGTAGAAAAAAATGCAGTTGAAGCAGTACGGCAAAATTGAAGTGAGGCCACAATTCCTAAATATATTTTTATTAGGGAACTGCTTTTTGCTGACATTCCCTAGACTTCAGTGACCCATCACACAAGTGTCTTCGCGAAAGGAAACGTGACAAAATAACCCAGAAAACATTTGCAGAAACAAAATTTGTTCCAAATATGCATGTTACAACGCAAATGTTGTCGAAAGACGATAGTCTTGTGTATGGAGAGAGTGCACAAAACGTTTATTTGATAATCTGCGCAAACTAGAAGGCACTTGTGGTTTTATTTTCGATAACGAAGACGTACTACCCAGAACATGAAGACCTTATGAGTAGGGTAAATACGTGCGTTTACCAACTATGAATTAAAGTTCGTGATTAAGCATGGTAATCAGCTCGAACGTTTTTAAATGCGAAGCATTTCTTAGCGAAGTTCGGCGAGTTTGTGTCTATCTATCTATCTATCTATCTATCTATCTATCTATCTATCTATCTATCTATCTATCTAACTAGCCGCCTACGACTTTTAGCTCTCCTGGCTGTTTCCATTATGGTATCGTTAATAAACTTGGTATGACATAACATGAATATATGAATAACATATATCACTAGTGATGACATGAAAATCATGACATGTACGTCAGGAATGTCATGATTTACATTTAATGGCCCTGCAGCTCTTGCACTGGTTTTGTTCACATGGAATGTTTCAAAACTGGTATGTTAGGGCATGAATGCATGGCGAACGCAAGCGAAAGACCCTAACATGAGAATAATGACATGCGTGTCATGTAGCAACACGACTACGGGCCACGTTCATGCTGCGCTCGCGGTCATTTCGCTAGCGTTACATATACAAAATTCGGCATTACGGGACGTGAATAGATGACAAAGGTATGAAACAGGTGCAAACACATGATAAACATCAGATGCGTGTCATGTACTAACATGACAATGTGCTACGTTCATGATGCGCTCGTTGCTGTTTTGCTAGCTTCGCATGTACCAAACTCTTTATTACGTGACGCAAACAGACGACATAGGTAAATGACACATCCAAACATGATGAACATGGCATGCGTGTCATATCACAACATGACTACATGCCACATTGATGATGCGCTCTCGGCCGTTTTGCTAGCTTCACATATGCCAAATTTGGTATTACGGGATGCCAATGGATGACGAATGTATCTGACTGGTGTAAATTTGATAATCATGAGATGCATCTCATGTGAGATCATGATCCCATGCTACAGTCAAGGTGCCATTACATTTCGACGTGACACGGTGCGTGTGCTCACCAGCGTTCATTTCGTCGCGTCACGCTGGCGTTGCCATGCCAGGCACCGGTCCTGCCATATACTCGCAGGCTTGCGCCGTGCTGCGTTGCTTTCACGCATGCACGTTTCAGCACGTCTGGCCTCCCTCCGTCACAAAAAGTAGGACAGCATCGGCGCGAAATGCAGCATGTCGCATTTCGCACCAGTTTCCGTTGGGTCGCGCCGACGGACACAGGTCGCACCTTGCGTCATAATATAGAGCACTCGCGCTTTGATAACTTTGAATTGCTGTGCCCAGCGTGCGCGAGCGTCAGTGCTACATTGGAGTATACTGGGCCCCTAACGATGCGCTCGGTGCTGTTTTGCTAGCTACACATATACCAAATTTGTTGTTACGAGACGTCGATGGTTGACGAAATATATGACTGGTGCAAACATGAAATCCTTACTCGCGTGTCATGTCAGAACATGAGAACATACCACGCTCGTAGCATGCTCGCGGCTGTTTCGCTTGCTCTACATGTACTAAATGTTATATCACGTGACTTGAATAGATCACGAGGGTAAGCAACACTTCCAAACATGATAATCATGACACGGAAGTCATGTACGGTGCCATTTATCTCCACCTCGTAACGTTATGCTGATTGAAAGTGCTATATAAACGTTTCTCATTCATATGCTTTCCATACAATCGATTCCCACTGTACGTAGGATCTGCCTTTTTTTTGAGTTATGGTTCTTTTACGTAAAACATACGAACATAAGCTGGCAGGATTAAAACCAATACAGACCGCGGTCTGTATTGATTCGAATGAGCTCTAGTGCTCAGCAACGTCTTCTCTGCTAAAGTGGATAATCCTCTTCCGAATGCCCTCGTTGCGTTGGTCCACTCAGTGCACAGGTACCAGCGTGAGCACAACAGTGAAGACCACGGCGTCATGTGGCACAAGACATTTACACCGTATCTAGCAACATGTCACGCGCTGCAGTGCGCATGCGCGTCTTATCGTATCAGTCGGCTTGTCATGTCATTCTGGCTGTCGCTTTTACGCCGTTCGTTGGAAAAAGACCAATGGGTGTCGCTTTCTTTGCCCCCACGAATCTGTTTGGTTCTTTTACGTGTTGGCTACGTCGGGACCGGTTCAAGCACCTGGCTAAAGTTTGCCTTATTTAGGCTAGTTTTGCTTATCAAAATTTGAATAGCGTTGTCAGTTAAGCCTAATTTGATTTGGCTGTACTTATGTCGACTCATCTGGGCACATCGTTGCTTAAGTTCGCTTATTATGTACGCAGCAAGCTGGAATGAGCATAATCAAACCTACTTGCTCCTAGCTTCATTAGGTGATATCCTGCTAAACTAGTTTAAACTATTTTCGCTACACTTACAATTTAGTTAACTGGGATCATATAACTGTACCTTTCATTAACCCGTGAAAGCAAGCTGGGTGAGAAAATTTAGTTTTTTGTTGTTGGTTTCATCAGGTTGTGCGATGCTAGCTATGCTAAGTGTCATAATCAATCGGTGTGAATTAAGACGCGAGCCCCGTGTTTAATGAGATTAGTCGCAGCCCATTTGTAGAGAAACAGCACGAATTCGAATGGAGCATAGAAAGTGACACCCAGTTGTCATATGCAGTAATAGCGCCACAACCGTGTCAGACAGAATGGCATGAGAGGCCAACTGATATGACAGGACGCGTATACACACATCATCAGGCGTCTCGCTGGTAGATGACACATCTACGCTTTCTGGTACTTGATACAGTGTTCTGCACAACTCTGCTGACGCCTGTGCGGGGACGATTCTACACTATGAGGTCGTTCAACCAGCCTCGATAAGAATATTGAAATTGTGGCTCAGTGTCGTCTATAGTAAGGGGCTATAGGGATTGCAGGTGTCTAAAAAGAGGCGCCTGCTCTTCCGGAATTCATGAATGTAATTTGAAGAAAAACAGGTTTGTTTGATGTTCACGTTTACAGTACCGCCAAGCCGCTTCTTGGTTACAGTTGACGACACTTTCGGCTGGTGAAGAATTGTATTGCATTACCTTCCCTGAGATCTGCTTAGGTCAAGTCATGTGCGCACAGTATGAGCAGTAGTCTTGCCACGCTAGTACCGATAATGGTTTTACTAATTATGCCATAGCGCCCAGCAGCTAAAAAACATAAATGGTAAATGAAGCAATGGCCTGAGATACATCCACTGAAGGAGATTACACAAGAAAGAAAAAGAGTGTGAAAAATCCCGCGCGTCCACTGGCCTTCGCACGGAATTTAGAGAGTGCCTTGAAAATGTTCGGTCAGCGTGGAAAAAACAGTGGGCTACGTTTTCCCAGCGGCTAGTAAGCAGAGAGGTAAACCCAAGCGGTGTGGTAGGAGTGATGTAGCATCATGCAGGTAAAATGATGTATTCCTTGCACGATAAGTGGTGTGTATAGGATAGCCATGTCGGGCGAGAAGACGTACACTGAACTAACTGGAAGGTACCTCAATGAAACTCTGCGGGAACAGGAGAGTTCTTGAACTTCCTGTTTTTTCTTCCATCTGGCGCTGCACGCAAAACTGCAAGGTAGGTAGCTGAGAGCCGCTTTTTGAGCGAGCAGTGGTTACGCGTTGGCATAAAGGTTCCACAGTGAGGGAGATTATAGACGTCGGCTTTATCGGACAGGGAGAACCAGCATGCCTTAGTCACTCATCTCTTAATCTATGGGAGGCTCAAATAGCCTTTCTTGAATTTAACGTGAGGTCATCGCGCTCAGCGCTTGCATACTTAACATTTCATCTCGACTCATGGTTTTATGAACTATAACTCCGTTAAAAATATGCTTTTTTTTCCTGAACAAACAAATCAGATGAACTTGCCAGTAGTTAGCCGTCGGGAATAGACAGAAATACCTTTACGGAGAAGGCAGAACCCCTACATCTGAAGACGAGGCCGGCCGGGCAGATGCGATTTAGTACAATCTTGTTCTCCGAATAACGTCAGCGAAACAAATTCTGGGAGTGGGCGGGGGGCAAATCTAATTTAAGCACCCCTTACAACGCCACTGTTCAACGTCTTCCGTTTTTTCCAGTGGCATTTCACAAAAACCAAAAGGCAGTTAACACCCATACTTGATGTGGGTGAAGCTTTCGAACTACAAACCTTTTTTAAAAAAAGAATAGTTATTTGCGAAAACATTGGTCTTGTTTTTTCCCTTTGTAAAGTCTCTTTTAAACGCTATGAACAATCTTCCTGAAGGGAACCTTCATGAGATTCAAAGCAGCAGCGGTGCCCACGGCATTCACCCGGCGGAAACGTCTGTTGACACTGGGGCTGAAAGAACAGTTGGAAGCGAAACGCGGTGTAGCAATTACTCGAGTACACGTTTGTTTAAAACTCAAAGACACGGAATACGGGACCAGTTGAAGACGCAGTGCTTGGCTTCTTTAGCACGTGCCTCACCCGTGTTGCCCACGGGTGATGTGTTTCTCGAATGCGATCGGTGTTCTTGACTTGCACCTCGTCGGTGTCGCTGGTCTTCCACTGCTAACACTTGCAGTTGACTTCCCTGGCTCAGGCCTCGTCGGTGTTGACGTCGCTGTTCGCGAAGGCAATCCGCTTCGCTGACCCTTAGTACGCCTGTGACAGCTGGGAAAGGTACGCGCTCAGAAGCGCGAAGTATTCCGCGATGGCGTCTCGCCCATCGGCACGATCTCGTGGCAAAGAGCGGCGCGCTGTCCACATTGTCGGCGCCGAGATATTCTCGAGGCGCGCTCAGCGCGCACTCCTCCCGCCTTGCGCCTTCTCGCCGACGGATGCAGAGTGGTGGCGCGTGTGAGATGATGCCCAACTGAGGAGTGGACTCAAGCGTTTGGAGCAGTGGGGAGGGGGAAGCGAGTAAGATGACATGCGGCAAGTGACAACAGGCAAGGGAGATAGTGACGTCATCGCGTGCGCCCTGAGAAGGAAGTCATCGCCTACTCGGCACTGCCCAAACACCTGCAGCAAGGAAGTGTGGTGTGGACGGAGGGACCGTGTTACGCAGACCAGTCAAAGAGCTGCTTCGCATCTAATAGATATGCGCAATAAGAGGTTTCGAAGTCTTTGCGCCTTTTTTCACATGCTTCCAACTGAGCGAAACAGAGCACAATCTTTTGGGCGAACCATGTGGTCAAACGCTAGAATAAATGAAGAGGCCCATAAGTGATTACTCTTTTAGCCCATAGAATTAGCTCCCATGTGCGAATTACTCGGAGCGAGTCATTGAATGGTAATATTAGAGCGGCTTCCGTGGTGAAATCTGAAATATTAGCCTGGCCTAAGAGAACATCGGACAATTTCTTTTATGTGTAAAGCACTTCATAGCACATTTCAGCGACTTTGACCATATCTATCTATCTATCTATCTATCTATCTATCTATCTATCTATCTATCTATCTATCTATCTAGCCGCCTACAACGTTTCACTCTCGTGGCCATTTTGACGAAGGTATTTATACAAAACTTGGTATGTTATAACATGTCTGTACAACGAGCATAACGAAGTAATCATAACAAGAAAATAATGAGACCTATGTGATAAATGCCGTGCTTTTTTATTTCATGGTCTTTTTTTTTATTTAGGTACCCTAAGGGCCCAAATGGGCATTACATAGGGGGGGATGGGTTGAAAGCCGACACAACGTACAATATTGTAAAAAGAAAGAATCAACACAACAAAAGTGACATTACAATATCATAGAGGCAGCAAAAGTACATAATTGCAAAGTACAGCGTGAAACATATAAAAAAAAGTGTAAAAGTGACAGAAAATCTGGTATTTGGAAGGCAGGAACACAAATTTACAGCCTAGAAAAGATGAGCATGATGAAGACAAGTTACAGGGTATTTTGAATAGCTAGAAAAGCGAGGAGTGCGGTTTGAAAAGAAGAGGTGTCTGTTTGGTCCACTAGGCTACTAGGTAAAGAATTCCATTCATTGATTGCCAGAACAAGGGGTGAGTTCTGATATTTGTTTGTTCGGGCAAAAATTGGGCCAACTTTGTGAGCGTGGTCAGCGCGTGCGGAAGTATAGGGTGCCGGGAGTATAAATTTGCGAGCGTATGGTGTTGGATGATGGTACAGGGTGTGAAAAAAAGTTAATCTTGACAACTGCCTGCGTTGGGTGAGAGGGGGGAGATTAAGTTCGTCCTTTAAAGCAGATACACCCTGGTATCTTGAGTACGATGACAGAATGAAGCGCGCGGCCTTGTTCTGTACGGATTCAAGCATGTTAGTCATGCTTGAATCCGTACAGTCTTGCTAGTCTTGTGGTGGTTTCGATCACGTAAGTATTGCTAAACTAATGTGGTATTGCATGACTGCTTGGCGAACATAAGTGATGGACCCTAAAGTGAAAATCATGATATGCATGTCATGTAAATCTCGACTATACACCAGACTTATGGTAGGTTTGCGGTAGTTTTGCTAGCTTCATATACCAAGTTTAGTATCAAGGGAACTTGAACGAATAACGAAGGTATATGACTACTGCAAGCATGACAGTCAAGAGATGCGTGTCACGTAAGTACATGACCGAATGCCAAGCTCATGATGCGCTCGCGGCCGTTTCACTAGCTTCGTGTATAACAAATTTGGTAGTGCGGGAAGCGAATGGGCGATGAAGGTAAATGACACCTCCACCTGGTAATTATGACATGTGTGTCATGTAAACTGGCTACCAGCTAGGTTCATAGTGTGCTCGCGGTCGTTTACTTCGCTCCACATATACCAAATTTGGCATCAAGGGACGTAAAAAGATGAAAGTAAGTGCCGCATACAGACCTCATAATCATAGTATGCATGTAATGTATAACTTCACAACATGCCACGATCGTAGCGTGCTCGCAGCCATTTCGCTAGTTTCATGTATACCAAATTTGGTGTTACGTCACGTGAATGGAGGACGAACAGAAATTCCAGGCACACATATGATCATCATGACAACAAAGTGATGTACCGAAATATTTACGTCCACCTCGTAAAATTGCGCTGATAATAAAGTGACATATGAACCTTCCTCATTCGTGTTTCGCATATGACCGATTCACACTGTACGTGAGATCTGCCATTTTTAACATAAGATGCGGAATAGGGGGAAGAGGAACATGTTCTATCGTGAGGTAGGAAAAGAATAAAGCCTCAGCCTGCACCATGACATCATTGCAAGCACAGAACGAGGTGGGGGAGGGGAGGCGGTGGCAAGGAAACATTTTTCTACACTCAGAGAGTTGTATCCAGGATGATCAGCAGAGGTAAGCTTTCACCTTGAGAAGAGGCTGTTTTATCGGGGAATGTAATTTTTTTAAAAGGCAAGGCTGCCTCAAAGCTCCCACACTCCTTCCACTGACGCGGAGAAAGCTCCACAGAATCCAATTACTTTAGGACATTCGCCTGCCGTCTTCATCACCGCTTCGCCCCAGTTCTATTCTCAAAACATGAGGCTTTCCGCCCGAATGAAAAGCTCCACACGTGATCCAACAAATAGAAGTGACAAAAAGACACAACGGAATCAGAAACTTTGGTGAGAAGGTCAACTCATATACATAAGTACGACTGTTAACTTGCTGTAGAAGAGTTACTCCATTGCGATGGGGCAGCCACGTTGTCATGTCTGTTTATCATGGAGTTTGATATGCTCACGAAACGGCATTCTCCTTTGTCTCATCGGTCCTATTCAGTGTGAATCTCAATAATTTTTTTTAAAAGCAGTGTTTAATGTGAAGTCCATCGGAACTGTCCTGAAGTTCTTGCGTCGCAGAAGAACCCGCCACGCTGGTGTAGTGGCTAAGGTACGCGGCTGCTAACCCGCAGGTCACGGGCTCAAATCCCGGCTGTGGCGGCTGCATTTCCGATGGATGCGGAAATGTTGTAGGCCCGCGTACTCGGATTTGGGTGCACGTTAAAGAACCCCAGGTGGTCAAAATTTCCGGAGCCCTCCACTACGGCGTCTGTCATAATCAAATGGCGGTTTTGGGACGTTAAACCCCACAAATCAATGCGTCGCAGAAGTGATGTAGGTAGAATACATGCGACCAGATGCCTACAAATAGCTTGAAGAAGTTTCGTTGACGGGAGTAAAGCCGCCAATATCTCGATGCAGTACCCACTGCCGTCGCGTCACCAATTTACGAGACTTCACAAACACGCTTCAAATTCTCACATTTTCGTCTTCCAGTACTCTTAGTTGCCGGGGTTGTGTCGCCATCTTGAAGTGGAGTAATGGAAAGTGACACTAACGAGTGCCTATTGGAAACCCTTCAGCAGTGTGAACGCAAAAAAGGCTTTTGATGCCATGTTGTAAATACCTGTATGGCCAGTGAATCCTGGCGTGAGAAATCAATCGACATGTTAAAGATGTTGTTAGGTAACTTGCCTTTCACGTCAGGACGTGGCGCCTATTCCCCAGCGAAGGACACCGTCCAGATGGACCGACAGTGTTTATCTGCTGCATACCGATTCAATAGCTGCAACACCACCACCTAATACGGCTTTAATAGGCACAATAAAAAGGCAAACGCGTTAATTGGTGTAGCGAGAGTCAAGTCCATGGCTTTACGTCACATATTTCACCACACTTAGGTTTCGTAAATATGCCTGCCATACACACGCGATGAGACCGGAATTATCACGCGCCACCATACGCAGTCACTTCCTTCTAAGAGCAGACGTATCTCAAACTGGATTATTTCCTAACGACCTTGATCAATATTTTCTGTAGAAATGTGCGTCGATTTTCAAGTTTTAATGCTACAATGGAGCATTTCTTTCACACAGCCTGAGATGCGTAAAAAGCACCACCGGTATACTTCGCCACTTTACTATTTCTCTATCATATGTGCATCGTTTAGGAAATGAAAAAAAAAACACGAATTTATTTGCGTCCTTGTTGATTTAGGTTACAGGATTACGCTCCTATTTAGCGCCATTCGCGTAAGAAAATTGTGAACATTTTTTTTTCTTTTCTCGTTTTTCTTGGGTAAATTTGATAACCTAAAAGTGGCTGCATTTTTATTGGACAGTGCGTTTCACGTCCACGAACGACGAAGAGACAGAGACATGACATGATAAGAACTTTAATCAGGCTCTGATGGACAGATATTTTGCAAAGCCATAGTCCCCTCCATAGTCAAGTCGGTGGATCCGTCCACGAAGGGACTGAAAGTACAGGCTTTTTTGCGATGTCCTGGGTGCTATGGACGACGTGTAAAGAATGCTGTTCTTCATAAATGCATGTAAGCTGTGACATAGTTGTTGTGACGTCAGCCATTGTACTGAAATGTTCGTCATAATGTAATCAATGTGGATAGTTGTACCCTCAGATTATACATACCTTTGGGGAGCTTGACATAATGCTTCAAACAACAATTTTAGCTATCACAGTATCAACATACGGTATTATGTTGGACTGCACAATTGTTCTGCACGTCTTGTCCTCTTTCCAGCTGTGCTTTGGAGCAATTCACACCAGTATGTACGTGGCCGTTACAGTGTACTCAAATAGAGATCTTAGACCTTCAGTAGCAGCGATGGCACTGAAAACTCAGAAATACAGCGGTATTAAGCTTGCGAAGCACTTCAGGGGTCTGGTTTGTCATCTATCTATCTTGAGTGGCATGTTAACTTTCATAGCAGAGCACCTAATAAATGTAATAACATGACGAGCAGTGCTCATATCCGGGCGAAAAGAAGAGAAACACTGACTTGATTATATACCCAACAAAAAGTAGCCAGTAGTAGTCGTATTGACGCACCTAAATTCTCTACACACCTCGAAAAAAATGCGGATGACTCTATCTGGGTAGAAAGTGAAGCCGCCACCACCAGCTAAACGCAAATATTATAAAAGTTTTACATTTAAGTTATTCTCACCTAGCACAAAGGCACTGCTGCTGAAAGTTAGGGGAAGTAAACTGCACATATGGTCTTTACAATGCTGAATTTGTGAAACACTTAGACCACATTTACTTCGTAGAGTGTTTTCTAGTGGACGAAGTACCTAGGACTTCACAAGTGCAATTTTATGTTGCAACACGTTCTTATTTTCAGATGTTTTATTGTATGAAAAACACAATGGCGATTTCGAGCTCAAATAGCTGTTTGTAACTTCACTCTTTTGTACGTAATATTGCTGCAGAGCTCGTCTTTTCATTGCGAAAAGCTCCAGGACCTGTGCCTTGCTTTTTCTCCCAGCTCCAGTTGGCCTATGTGAGAAGGCACGCGGCACTAGAAGATGCAAAGTTTAGGTAGATGGGGAGCGCAGCTATGATAACGCATTGCAGGCGCCGGCTTAGCAGTATACAATCATGTCATCCTTTAATGCACCGCAAGCGATGAAACACTCTACGAAATTTTACATCGGCATTACACAATACCTGGCGAAAGCCCCCTCTCTCATGAATAAGTGAAAGCAAATCTGCCCTCACGAGTTCTCAACCAGAGATGAAATATTTCCCCTAAGTTTCTCTCGGGAGTACTGATCCTGGGAAAGAAAGTATATTCTTGTGCCATTCTCAGACATTTTTGTGAAATCATGCCTCAATTGAGCTGTGGTGCAATCGAGACCAATACGCTACTTTAACGCAGGCGTTCGAATCGCAGTTGTTAACGGCTTCGGTCAAGACCGAAAAATGCATCCATTAGTCTTTCTTCGTGCGAGATGGCGCATTATGCCCATTTTGGGTGTTATGAAACTCTACGATCATGCCGAAAGTGGAAGGAACGCGACGCAATACACATATGACGCGGAGAAAGCGATTCCGTCCGGCATGTTGGCATTCTAATATGGTGCAAGTGTACCCGGTATAAGCCGCAATCCTAAAGGATACATTCTTAAAGGCACACTGATTGATGCTTGAGCATGCCATTTCGCCGCCTGCCGTCTAGCTATGCGCATTAAATGACTCGATCCAGCCGGGTGATATCACTGAAGCGTTAATCACAGCTGGCACTCTATCTATAGGAAGGCTGAAGGGCCAATCACCGACAACGTTATACCTTCGCCTGGTAAGCTGGCGACTCACCGGTGAGGCATCAATCTTGCGCAGCTGCAACGCCTCTCTGCTGGTATTAAGTTGGATGCCGTCAATTATAGCACATTTGCACCAGCTGAAATTTATTGTGGAACGATAAATGACCCTTAGAGACAGTATACGTAGCAGAGCTATTGCTTTAAAACAAGTGTCAAGTCTGAGCTTCCTACAAAGTTATTTACGTGTGCCTGAAAACTGGTTTTGAAGTGTGCATGTGCATTCCCGGAGACCACTGCAGCACCGCCAAAAATGAATAGTGACTTCCACAAATTTATCAAGGGGCCTTCGGACACGTTGTAGCTCGCTAGCTTTATATCGAAGTTTTCTGTTTCCTTGAGAATCACTTCCTTAAGCCAGGCCGCTGAAACGCATTGCTAGGTTCAGTTTGAACGAATATGTATGGTCGTAGTGGTTGCCAGGCATTCTAACATCCCGTTGAACGAAGTGAAATGTATGTGAATGTTCACATACAGGGTGTCCCAGGCAGTTTAGCCAGAGTTAAAATATATGCCGGCACACATAACTACGACCTGACCAAATGCATGTTGCTCACAGTTGCCTGGAGTTAGTCAAATTATTTTTGTGTTCTCCAATATATTTTATATAGATATGTTTAATAACAAACTTTTCAAGAAGCAAATTCAGATAAAAAAATTTCAAGGAGCAAGTTGTATATCGGTTTGAGAAATGTCCAATTAGACACTTTTTAACTTTATGTCTGTCAGGTATTGTTTTTCTGCTAATCAAAAATACCTGCCAAACACTAAAAAATACCAGGTGACAAACCCACTTGTGCGTGAGTGCGCACAATTATTCTCGTGTTCCTTTACGTTCTATATACGAACGACTATAGCAATTAACCCATTGTGCTGTCTCGGCAGGGCCGCAACTATTGTGGTGGCTTTACGATGAACGCATTTCGCTATCGTCCGCAAAAACAATAACCGCTGTCGCTGCTCATCGCTGTCATGAAACGGTGCGAAGTGAGCATGTCGTTCGTACGCAGAACGTTAGGGAGCACTAGAATCATCGTGCGCACTGATAATGGAGCGGGTTTGTTACGTGGTATTTTTAAGTATTTCGTGAGCATTTGTATTTAGCAGAAAAACACGATTACTTAACAGATATAAAACTCAAGACTACCTAATTGAGTGTTTTGCGAACTGATCTACAACTTTCTCGTTGAATTTCATAATCATGTTGGTTCCTTCAAAGTTAGTTAATTGAACAGATGTAATTAAACAATATTTCAGAACACAAAATACAGTGAGACTAACTCGAAGCAATGGTGACCAACATGCATTTGATAGCGTCGTAATTGAGTGTTCCAGCATATTTTTTAAACTCTGGCTAAGGCTACGCGGGGCACCCTGAAAGTTGTCTTTACCAATATTTTAATAATAAAAATGGTATCCTTGCAAAAACTTATCTTTTGTTTATATGCATTCTCTTATCCGTTACTTTGACAATTTTAAATCAGGCACAGTGCAGGAAGTGATTGATCGGCGTTTGCATAGTTTGCCTCTGCACCTTATCGCTCCTCGCTCAGCAATATTAGAAGTTCGATCACGCTCAGTCGGCTCAGCTGTCTCGTTCAGTTGGCGTCTCCTTTACGCAAAGATAGACAGCACGTCGTGATGGACATAGAACGGAAGCCGCATTAAGCTACGCCTAACATGTCAAACATGCATTCGTCGAATGCGCTTAATAAGGCAACACATGTTTTCCGTGGCTCTGTGGCGTGCTAACCCGGAGATTTCTAGGTCCGCCAAGGTTCTTCAGTGTTTCGTAAAGGCAACTCGTGAGCACAAGAATGTGGACCCATATTTTAAGCAGGTATTGATTTTGCAAGAGTGCATATAAACCCAGTTCTCTGCAAGCCTGACTGGACTTAAAGAAGTGCAGTGTCTTTTGAATAATTGGTGAAAACTGCAGCCAAGCTCCTGTCCGGAAAGTGAATTCATTGAAATGCTTGAATTCGAATTGGCTCGGCTACTTAGTTTTAGTTCCTATTACTTTTAGAATGTAGTTGAAATGATGTCAAGTACTTATTGGCAGATTTTTGCTCTTGAAACTCTTGTAGCAGTGGTTTGAAAATGTTTTAGTCTTTACTTCTAATAGGGTCACTAAAGTACATGGGATGAGTTAAAGGCTTCCAAAAACTACTACCAAGAATGTTGATCAAGCCAACGTTTTGACAAGTGAAGTTTTCTTCGTCAAGGCAACGCTGATGCGCTGATGAAGACAAGTCATCTTGCCGAAACGCTCTTTCCAGCGACATTCTCTCTCAAAAAACTACAGATCGCTTCTAGCCTCTCCAAGCCTCTGAACAACAGTCTTGTTTCATACTCAAGTTATCTAGGAAAACTACGCCCGTTGCCTTAACAAACGTGGAGTTAAATACAACGTGTTCTATTCGTGATTAGTAATACTTTTCGCATTGGTTCGAATATTTTTAGTTCGACATTTGTCCATTATATCCCTAATGCCAGTTCTAGGCTACAGCTGCATTTATAGGTTTGCACTTTCACACTATGTGTATGGCTGTTTCTTCAAAGAAAAATTCATTTTATTTGTTCTGATTTACATTCATCTTACTGTGCAATCAGACAGCTTAACTTTCGGCTCTTCAGAAAACAGGAACAAAATAAAAAATAAAGAAATTCACCCCGTATCTGCATGCTTCACTGAAAATGTCATCGAAAGACAATAGTCTTGTTCTGGAGAGAGGGAACACAACGTTTATTTGATGTTCTGCGTGAGAAAACTCTTGTATTGTATTCTGAAGTCTCGATCCGTGCAGCAGCGGCAAACGAACACATCGAGGTACGTTATACACGAGCGCTATCTGGAAGTCATCTTCGAAAACGAAGGAAGGAGTGCGTGGCTATCTCAGAGGCGCTAAGGTGTAGAATGAAAAGCAACTGGCAGGTGCCACCACCTCCACAAAGCGTTGGAAACACTTGCCTGTTTGAGTGTCGCGTTGCATTGTCAGCGTACCGTGATAAATGCTACGGTCCTTATAATTACTTTTGCCTTCTCTAGTATAAATACACACATACAAAATATTGACGTGTTGTTCTGGTGCCTCAGATATGTCCAACAATTGATTTTATTTCACAATAACACATGTGCGAACACTGAAACTGGAACAATATTGGTGGGCGCTGCGGATGGAGTTGGCCGTTAGGAGTATTGTTTGGGGCCGTTTAAGGCATCGTTACGGTGGACAAAGAGACCAATGTACAGAAAGACAGACAGATAGACAGACAGACAGACAGACAGATAGACAGACAGACAGACACACAGACCAACAGACAGACAGACAGATCAAAGTGTTTGCGTGTAAATACCCCAAAAAATCACGCCGCGATGGCGTAGTGGTTAGAGCATCCGAGTCACATGCAAAAGGTCCGTGGTTCAAATCCCGGTGCCGCACAGTTCCCAACCGGATAAAAAAAAACCGCGTGGGGATGGAACTGCATTACGAGGCATAGGGTGCGGCTTCACCGGTAACCACCACCGGGAACGCACTCCCTCACCAGAGAAGGATTGGCCACCCTGGTGCAGTATCTGGCCACTACCTCCCACATGCATACGTCAAATAACTCACGACCGTCAGTCTTCAGCAGCTGCGAAGCAACTGACCACGGCGGCGGTCAGATGTGCAACGCAGCAGAGGGTGCTAAGAATCTCTGGATCCGGACAGGCTGCCATTGGAACCTGAACTTAACAACGTTTAACGCTAGAATCTTATCTAGTGAGGGAAGTCTAGCTGTACTATTCGAGGAGCTAGAGGGTGTTAAATGGGATATAGTAGGGCTCAGTGAGGTTAGAAGGACAGATGAGGCCTATACGGTGCTACAGAAAGGGCACGTCCTTTGCTATCGGGGCTTGGCTGACAGAAGAGAACTGGGAGTGGGGTTCCTAATTCACAGAAACATAGCTGGAAACATAGAGGAATACTATAGTATTAATAAAAGGGTGGTAGGTATCGTAATCAAACTCAATAAAAGATACAAGATGAAGATGGTACAGGCTTACGCGTTTTTGGGACGTTAAACCCCACATATCAATCAATCAGGCTTACGCGCCTACATCCAGCCATGATGACGCTTCAGCTGAAAGCTTCTATGAAGACGTGGAATCGGCAATGAGTAAGGTAAAAACACAGTATAAAATACTGATGGTAGACTTTAATGCAAAGGTAGGGAAGAAGCAGGCTGGAGACCAGGCAGTAGGAGATTAAGGCTCCAGTACTAGAAACGCCAGAGGAGAGCTACTAGTTGAATTCGCAGAACGCAATAATTTACGGATTTTGAATACCTTCTACCGAAAACGAGGAAACTGCAAGTGGACATGGAGGAGCCCTAATGGCGAAAATAAGAACGAAATAGACTTTTTAATGAGTGCACACCCAGGCATCGTGCAGGATGTGGAAGTGATTGGCAAGATACGATGCAGTGACCATAGAATGGTACGGTCTCGAATTCGCCTAGACTTCAGAAAGGAACGACAGAAACTGATACGCAAGAAGCCAATCTATGAGCTAGAACTGAGAGGGAAAGTACAGGAATTCAGAGTCTCGCTACAGAACAGATACTCGGCTCTTAGTGAGGAAACCAACCTTAGCATAGATACAATGAATGATAATCTGACGAGTATCATTACGGAGGGTGCAGTTGAAGTTGGAGGCAGGGTAGTTAGACAGGACACTGGCAAGCCTTTCCCAGGAAACAAAGAATCTCATTAAGAAGCATCAAATCGTGAAAGTCTCAAGTACAACAGACAAAATAGAACTGTGAGAGCTTTTGAAGTTGATTATTAGGCGTAAGGTATCCGATGTAAGAAGGTATAATATGGAGAGAATTGAACACGCTCTGAAAAACGGAGGAAGCGTCAAAGCAGTGAAAAGGAAACTTGGGATAGGCAAAAATCGGATGTATGCACTAAAGGACAAAGAAGGCAAAATAACTACCAATATAGATAGGATAGTTAAAATAGCGGAGGAGTTTTACAGAGATTTGTACAGTAGCCGGGACAACTACGACTTTAATACTATAAGAACTAGCAGTAACCAAGGTGACACCCCACCAGTAATGATAGAAGAAGTCAGAAAAGCTTTAGAGAGCATGCAAAGAGGCAAAGCTGCTGGTGAGGATCAGGTAACATCAGATCTGCTGAAAGATGGAGGACAGATTGTGTTAGAAAAACTAGCCACCCTGTTTACGAGGTGTCTCCTGACGGGAAGAGTACCAGAGTCTTGGAAGAATGCTAACATCTTATTATTACATAAGAAAGGAGTTGACAAAGACTTGAAGAATTACAGGCCGATCAGCTTGCTCTCTGTAGTATACAAGCTATATACAAAGGTAATTGCTAACAGAGTAAAAAAACATTAGAATTCAATCAACCGAAGGAACAAGCCGGATTTCGAACAGGCTACTCAACAATCGACCACATTCATACTATCAATCAGGTAATAGGAAAATGCTCAGAATATAACCAATCACTATACATAGCCTTCATAGATTATGAGAAGGCGTTTGATTCAGTAGAAATATAAGCCGTCATGCAGACACTGCGGAATCAGGGCGTCGATGAAGTATATATAAACATCCTGGAAGAAATCTACAGGGAATGAACTGCTACCATAGTGCTTCATAAAGAAAGCAACAAAACACCAATCAAGAAGGGTGTAAAGCAGGGGGACGCAATCTCCCCAATGCTATTTACCGCGTGCTTGCAGGAGGTTTTCAGAAGCCTAGAATGGGAACAGATAGGGATAAAAGTTAATGGAGAGTACCTTAGTAACCTGCGCTTTGCCGATGACATTGCATTTCTGAGTAACTCTGGGGACGAATTGCAACTCATGATTACGGAGTTAGACAAGGAGAGCAGAAAGGTGGGTCTTAAAATGAATCTGCAGAAAACGAAAGTAATGTACAACAACCTCGGAAAAGAGCAGCGCTTCGAGATAGGTAATAGTGCACTTCAAGTTGTAAAAGACTATGTCTACTTAGGGCAGGTAATAACCGTGGAGCTGAACCGCGAGATTGAAGTTACTAGAAGAATAAGAATGGGGTGGAGCACATTTGGCAAGCACTCTCAAATTATGACAGGTAGATTGCCACTATCCCTCAAGAAAAATGTACATAACAGCTGTATCTTGCCGGTACTTAGCTACGGAGCAGAAACCTGGAGACTTACAAAGAGGGTTCAGCTTAAATTGAGGACGACGCAGCGAGCAATGGAGAGAAAAATAGTAGGTGTAACCTTAGGAGACAAGAAGAGAGCAGAGTGGATTAGGAAACAAACTGGGGTTAAGGATATCATAGCTGAAATCAAGAAGAAGAAATGAACATGGGCCAGGCATGTAGCGCGTAGACAGGATAACCGCTGGTCGTTAAGGGTAACTAACTGGATTTTCAGAGAAGGCAAGCGGGTGAGGGGGGGACAGAAGCTTAGGTGGGCAGATGAGATTAAGAAGTTTGCGGGTATAAATTGCAGCAGCAACCACAAGACCGGGTTAACTGGCGGAACATGAGAGAGGCCTTTGTCCTGCAGTGGACGTAGTCAGGCTGATGATTATGATGATGATGATGACCCCAAAAAAGACTATCGTGTTTAAAATATTAGGAAATGGTTGGGAATTACCGCATCGACCGAGCGGCTATCTGATCAGAAAGAAGGCACGAGCGCATTCCGCTTGCATGCGAAGTGAGAAAAGAGGGCGTCCGCGACAACCATCCTCCACTCACTTTTCATATTTTAAAGGGCCACTCACCAGGCCCCATACCGAATTTCAGTTAGACAGTAGAAGTTCTTGTGTGTCCGATGAGGTACATTTTACCACGAACATTTTTCGAGTAGGTTCATCACAAGCGGAGAAAACGGGTTTTATGACACGGTGCGAAACGAAGATGAGAGGAGGCGAGCTTGAAACCCTTGCCACTCCTCCGCGTAGCCTTCACAAGCCAGATTTCTTCCTTACCCTCTCCGGCAGTAGACCATGATGTGTCGTGCGCATGACGTGCCCATACAAGTCCAACCCTCGAGCACGCGAGCAGCGTTGCTTTGTTGACCAGCGTTATTTTGTACTCTTCTGCCTCTTGCTGCAGGATGGTTTGGAAACGCTGGCTTAGACGCGGTAGAGTAGATCAGCACATTCAGTGTGCGAACCCATAGGAGCATTCCACGGCGGTCGTCTGCTTAATGCGCTTACCGTGGGGACACGGACGCATGCGAAACGCTGGCACATTAGCCCCGCATCTCGTAGCATTTCACGGGCAAAAATTTTAAAAAAACGCACATAATTTTTATTGCGTCTCTATTTATTTCAAGTTTATTAATCTCATAAAGCAACAAATACATAAACTACGCATGCTGTGTTAAATAATTTTTACCTTGTCACGTGTTATAGTGCTGACAACGTCAGAGCAGAGTTGTCTACGTAGATGACCAATGTCATTGCATTTCCGTGTACGTAGGGTCATTCCTACGCCTACGTCAAGCCCTCATTCTTTAGGCGTGTGCCGACAGAAGAGAGGGAGAGAAGCGATCATCTTGAATTCTGACCCATTTTCGCCGCGCGTGCATTGCAAATTTCGGCAGACGTGAACATGAACGCCTTGTCCACGCATTGCGCTTGTCAGCTCAAAACTCTCAAACCTGGTGAGTGGCCCTTTAAGTGCGAATGCACTTTATAAGATACCCTGAATCTGCCGTCCACGGTGCTCCTCCTCCTCTCCCCTAGCAACGGTGCGAGGAGCGCATTGGAGCGTCTGTAGCAATGGCGCAGCGACGTCACACACCACGTGATTGCGCGCGCTCCGCCCTCCACTCCGTGGCTGCGCGCGCCACCACGACTTGCTCGAGATCGGCAAGTCATCATAGGTATGGATTCATCGCAGGCATGAAGCTCAACTGCGATACCTCCAACAACGAGTACAACGCAATCGAATGCGAGCATTGCACGCGTCATTGAAGATGTCGCGCCGGTTGAAGACAAGGCAGCGCGGCGAAGAGCCGGTGATGGCGAGCGCAAGCGGGCGAAGCGGGCCGTGGACATAAACATCATTAGAGTGCGAATTTACTCTCTGATATACCCGTAAACACGCCAAGATTTCCCGAGATGGTCAAATGGTTCCTGGGAATCGCAATGGGATCACACGGGAGAGTTTACGTTAACTCACTGGCGAATGCCAACGAATTTTAACTTTACTCCCCCTCATAGAATCACCCCGTGCATTCGCACTTAAACATGTTCACACTCGGGGAAATGCTTGGGAGTTTTTGCTCAATTTTGGGACGTCACCAGGGACGTCATGAAAGAAATTTCCTGGTCGTTATTTATTCCTAGTTGGACGTCCGGCAACCGCAAGTGGTAAAAGCGGTGCTGCGACTGCCGAGAGCAAATACATGAGGTATCAGGAGTTTCCACTCCCTACGTGAGCTTTGACTGCAAGGTATTTGTGTAGTTTGGCCACCATATTCAATAGAGTGGCTCAAATCATCGGTGCTGAAGGCTCAGCGAGCCACATTCTCGGAATCTCGAAGAATATACCTGAACTCTTTCTTATATTTTATCTTTCATATATATAGCGCCATTTAAGGTGGCCGTATCTGCTGGTACGCTATGCGGTATTATGATATGCCTCTTCATTTACAGAATACCGGAAAGACTAAAAGCCTCTAATATATTTCTCAGATATTTTTGGTACAATAGAAACACTATTACGTAACTGGGTGCTGCATTTTACCGGATAAGCCTTCAGCAAGCATCAGCCCTTCTTTGACGTTCAGAGAATAGGCTCACGATGTGTTTTTGCACCGTCGTCCGGCTAAGGAAGAGCGACGTGACATATCAGCGAGGAAGCAGCTAAATCAGTGCACCGCATTGTCCTGTTTCGGCTTTCGGCGTTGTCTGCCCCTGCCACGTGACGCACCGAGCTTCTTGCTTGAATCATCGCGGTTTTCACGTTAGAAGCTCGGATATCGACTGCATTGTTGCCAGGTGTGGTTGTAGCAGCATTTAAAGCATCCTAATTTGTCGGGTATTTAAGCCTATTGACCAGGAGCTGACAACTGAATTACGCACAAAACAACGGCCAAGGAACCAACTGCGCAACATTACGACATTTGATCAAATGCTTGAATCTTCAATGAATAACGACGTGAAAAAAATTCAAAAAATAGTGTGAGGTTCCTAAAGCACAACCACGAAGTACACGTGGGTGCTTAAACTGTATATGTTATAAAATGTTCCAGAGCCCAACACTACGGCGTCTCGTAATCATAAGGTGGTTTTAGGACATCAAAACACAATTATGAATCAAGCCAGTAATTTTGGTATACCTGAGCCTAGCGAAGTTTATAAATTTTCCTGTGATGCAAAAACAAATAAAACATTTTGTGATACATTAGTGTATTTGAAACCGAAGTGTTGGGCCAAGATTCTTAGTTTCTTGATTATCGACACATCACTAGGCAGATCTGCGCAGGATCTCTACAGAAAAGTCATCTGTCAGGAGCAAACTGCTACTACAAAGCATATGAAGCCATGCGAAAATCCCGCTATGCATACGCTATTGTTGATCATTCTCGCCTTCTTTATTGACTTTCCAACGTGTTCTTAAAACGGCAGAGGCAACTGTT
Source organism: Rhipicephalus microplus (assembly GCF_043290135.1). NCBI lineage: Eukaryota > Metazoa > Arthropoda > Arachnida > Ixodida > Ixodidae > Rhipicephalus > Rhipicephalus microplus. The sequence goes on along the minus strand of NC_134700.1, from coordinate 118,091,876 downwards.
TCACATGTGTCGCGAAAGAAATAGCACTTTTTATATCACACGAAAGCCTGTGAATGACTTCATTATTTTACAAAATATTTTGTAATAACACTTTCCACTTCTTGCGTTAAGCAAACAACCACCGGAAGAAAGCTACATGACACTCTGACAACCTGACATCCTCCTGGAGCACCATTCTACGCGCAGAGCATTAAAAGAAATGGGAAGATCACATTGTTTGTACGCGACTTTTACAACACAACCGAACTGATTCACCACCTTTCCCCAAGTCCGAGTACCACCCATTTCGCTTAAGCCACGCCCATATATGCAGTATTACTCGCTTTTACGTTCCTTATAGCAGCGCGCTCTATGGCTGCCACTATAGACACATCGTAAGTAATTCATTCGAATTGTCTGACAGAGCCAGCTGAATGAATCATAGTTATTTTTGAAACACAAGCTTTCATTGGACCCCGCAATGATTATTACGGCCTACACAGCCACTGTCAAAATTGTTGTTTTTGATGTTCCTCGGCGTTTCTTGGTGCCATGCTCTTTCACAAAAAAAAAGAACACACGATCACGAATACAGGCTTTTATATATCTATACTAGTACACCCTCTTTCATGAACTCTATGCTCGGGAATCTCACGCTCTGACGTGCAGCGTGTAGCCATGCCAAAAAGCACAGTAGTTTCACGCAAACATGGCGTGGGAGAACAACACGAAAGTGAATGCACTAGAGTCTTTCTCGAGAAGAAAGCGCCGACTCTAGATTAGAAGTGGCAGGCCTGTACACGTTTCCAAACAAGCTTTTATTTCTTGTTTTTTTTTGCAATCTTGAGCAGCCGACTCTCACCGCGATGTTGATTGTATTAGGTGCGCCTCGCAGGCGCCGAAAACTGCGGTGCCCACCACGCGTGACTAATTGATGCATGCACACATTGAGCCCACGCACTCTCTCTGAAAGCCTCGCGAGGGCCTGTTCAGAGAAATTTCTTCTCCTGCCCAGTTCCGCAAGTCAAGCAATTTGATACGCTTCTTGAGTTTCCAGCTAGCGGCGGAAGGCAGGCTCTTTTGCCACCCGGCCAAACACTTCGTTAGGTAAGCCCTTCTGTCTTGCAACTGTAGCTATGTTTATTATGGCTCAGTTCTTCACTGATAATATGATTTTAGGCGACTGCGTTTTGCTTCCGCGACGCATTGGTTACGAAGTTCAGAGTGCATGGCCGTCTAGATGAATTCGATTCCAGCATAATAGTTATCCCGAGTTTCTGCTGACACAGCCTTCTGCGTTTTTACTTCATGTGCTGATTACGCACTTGTACTTAACTTGGTCTATGCTACATCAGAAGAAACAAATATCCGGCAGAACGCATCTCAGAACTACTGAAGACGGTGATTTAAGGGGCCCTGCAACACTTTTTGAGCATGGACAGAAAACGCTGCCGATCAGTAGCAGAGGCTCCCGACAACACGCGAGCCAAATATTTTAGCACAGCACGTGGCCTGTAATTTCAACGAGTTATCAAAATCACATAAGAAGTGTTTTCTATTATCTCTGCAAATCCCATTATATGCCCGAAACTCACACGTCAATGACCAATATGTCGCATGGCTTCTCGCTCGTTACAGAGATTGCCGCGGGTGGCCATACTTGTCCATGCGTGCGCGCGCGATGACACCGCCAAAGCAGCGCATTCGAAGAAAAAAATAAAAAAAGTGATCGGTCGCGAAGCGTACGTCACGTTTTTCTATCACTCTGTCATCCCTCCCTGATTAGCTTCCAGTGCTTTCGTCGGGACGATAGAAGGGAGAATGAAATTGCAGCATGCGACAAGCCTTTGTAACTCCACTCGTACTAGACGTATTCTTAAAATTTTTGCGGTGTTTGATTCGTGAGGCGATAAGGTCTTCCAGTAAATTCATTCCATGTTTACTTGAAAAAGTGTTTCAGGGCCTATTACTCTTTCTGTACTGTCCTACGTTGCTAGTTATTTGTTTCAAAGAAACTTTTATGTACTATTTAAATGTTCTGTAAGATTTGGCAGTTATAACTATGATTCTTAGTCAAATCAGCAAAATTGAGTATATTATGTGTATTTTGAATGGGAAGCATTTTATGGTCGAGTAGAATCTGGTGTGCGGCGTGACCATCCTCCCTGCTCACGCAAGTCTCCTCTCCCTTTCTTGCCTCGCAACAACAATGTAGGCATCGTCTGCTAGCTTACACTCGCTTCTGCTTTCTCTCATTCAGGCATCTCTCCCGGCGGTGTTTAGACCCCCATTGTGCATGCGCGGCCCCTCCCCCTCTTTCGCCCCACAATGGTCACGAAGGCTGCGTCGGCTAGCGCGTTTCTTGGCTGAAAAAAAAATTACTGCTCGCGGTGCGTAACTGTTCACTAGTCACCTCGTACATATAAGCAATGGATCTGCACGTCAACATAGTGTCGGCGGGAGATTTCTCTAGTGCTTTTTTGAACAATGCTTACTTTCTTACTCGGGTAGTAGTGTGAATGCTAGTGTTAGTGTTTGCGAGAGTCAAGGTTGCGCTAAATCATTACAATACGATGAATAATCAACTAGCCCAACAACTTTTATTGAACAATAAAGACTCACAGCGTGTGTGTCAATTGACTAATAGCAAACTTCGGGTCTCTGTGTCTAATAGGAGCCTTCTGTTTCTCATAACCCATTATCAACGATTGCAGTGTCCCAGTAGGAAACATTAGTTCATCACTGCGTGCTTGGCACCTCCCCAGTTTTATGTCCTGTGCAATGCCGCGGTTAGCGCCAGCGTCCATGCCTTTGCTGTTAGTGTTGGCGCCTGCTGCTTCACGTCTCCAGATGATTCTATTTAGCGGGAAATGGTAAGATTTTCAATAATTGGCAGCATTGCAAATACATATTAAGAAAGCAATTTTTTAAAGTGAGGCATTGCCAGTTGTTTTTGTTTGTGTGTGCAATTTTTCTTTACAGGTTAGTGTTTTAACGTGACAGCGTTAGAGAGCTCGTGTTACAAAATTCCGCCATCATCGTTGGTGCCGGTGGTTATGATGGAAAAATTTTCCGTGAACGAAAACTTGAGATTAATGCAAATAAAGTAAGAATAAATTTTTCGGTTCCACTGAGGATCAAACCCGGGCCGTTCGCATGGCAAGCAGGTGTCATACCAAAAAGCTACGATGTTACTTACAGCTGCTTCGGGGAAAAAGCACTCCATAATTGCCATGTAGTGGAAGGAGACCCCATAACGCATTTTGTTCGACAGCTGTCACGACGGGAAAGAGCCCATGTGGCGATTTGTAGGCACATTTGGGAGGCCATCAATTTATGTCGAAAAGGCTGGGATAGTGCCGACATCACGGCTGTAAAACACGCAGGAACTTTCAAACAACCAAAAATGGACGACTGTGTCCATTTAGCGGAAAACATAGCATGCCTTTCCAGAGGCGTTGATCAAGCAAACAGCAAACGCTAGATAAAGTGCTGTCGTCTGTGAGGCATTGTGAGACTCTTTATGCCTCCCATGGCGAGCGCGCGGCGTGTATCTTGGAGGCCATGCGACTCTTCCTTTAGATCAAAAACCTCTAAGTACCAGTCGCGCACACATGTGATTCTGTGTCTGTGTGCCATCTGCGAGACATTGCGCAAAACGTGTCTCGACTACAGCAGAGCGCCGTTCAAGCAGAGGCAAGTGGTAACACTGCACAGTCTTGCTCATCAATGAGTGCCTGCGGGACATTCTTGTCAAGTAGTGTCCCTCAACTAGCGAGTCATGAAGTTTCATGAAGTTGTTATAAAGGTGCTGTTAAACACTTGCTAAAAGGTGCTGTTAAACACTTGCGCGTGCGTGCGTGTGTGTGTGTGTGCGTGTGTGGGGGGCGGTGTTAATGACTGTGTGTAACAAAACATAGTAATAAGTATGCACCTAGTGGTTTAGTGGCTCACTAGGGGCCAGATTTCGCTATCGCGTTCAACTCCTAAAGACGAAACTTAAGGGTCCCCTATGTTTTCTTTTTCTCTTTTTCTTCTTGGTTGTGTGCAGGTCTGGGTAATTTGTGTGTTCGATGGTGCACGCAACACACTTGCAGTATTGAAACACCAAGAAAATCTAAGGCATAAAAGGCGCGAATATGAAGCTCATCAGCCACATAGACATGCACAGGATCATTTCAATGCAAAAATTTTCAACATACAAGCACAGAGATACACAGCTAGAGCCCTCTGAAATAAAAGGCAATCCTGAACTGCGCAATAAAAAATACAGCATTTTCTTGTTTGTAATGAACTAAATTTAGGCTCGCCTGGTACACTGAAGGATATCAGCGTATGTGATCGTCCAAAGGTCAGAAGTACTTAATAACAAACTGCGTAGAAATTAAGGTGCTGCTAGTGAACATGTTACCAGGCGCGCGGCAAGCGAAATGGGAATCATAGCGATGAAGACGCGTTTTTTTATTTTATCTCACATGATGGACCCGTAAAATTTTTTGTCTGCGGTGTTTCGTACAACGAGCTCTTCTTATAATGCCTTTTTGTGCTCTTGTTCAAGCCTTTGTGCTAATAACTTCATCAGTGGGCATTGACTAGACATTTGGATTTGCACGCCAACGCCTGTGTGCAGCTTGTATAAACGCGTTCTTTGTAAATATTAAATGAACGCTGCTTGCTCAAAATATGCAGGCTGCCCTTTGAAAATCAATACTGAAAGAGTTTAAAACTTTCCAGCTTACACCAATATAAATATCTCGGGATGCAGCTGTATCGGTCTTTTCCCTATCGTCACTGGTTCTCCCATACTAGCTGAAGAGATGTTTTTTATGATTGCACAAACATTTATTTGCGTTCGCCAAAAAAACTGTTCAATAACATGATTCAAAATTGTGTTTTGTTGGGCTATATCGTTCGACATTTTGTGCGTCGACATGTTTCCTGCATAGAAGCATCTTTTGTGTCATATGTTCTTTCTTCAAATTGATTTGGCGCTCCCCTATGCAAGTTTATGAGAACCGCAGCCGGAAGTTACGTACTCCCATCTGAACCCTAGGGCACGGTCTCTTTTCATGCGTCAGAAACGATGCAGGGACTCGGGTCTTCCAACCTCTCCCGCGTCGCTATTTTTTCCCGGAGGTGCCACGTATATATACAGCGCAGTATACGCTATAGGGGCGAACTGTAATGAAAGCGCTGCCGATGGCTGAGTGCTCATGCGGTTCTGCACCCGTAGATTTTGGAAAGTATTGTTGATGGCACCCTCATTTTCCGCTGCACGGTGAATAATACCGCTTGGGTAGGTCCGAGTCACACCGATGCAGGCTGCATCGTTCGCCGTCAGCGGGTAAATGCATTCGTTGGTGTGCGCCAATGAATGGTACCGTCAGTTGGTGCCGCAGCAGCATGATATTGTGCTGACTGCACAGAATCACGGCCGCAGCCAGGGGGTTAGGGTGAAAGCTAAGCCTTAACCCCCCCCTCTGAAATTCTGATGATGTGGGGCACTTTGATGAAAATGAATAATAAGAATAGAGATTTTCAATTAATGCACCAACTGCCCCCCTCTTACCCCCTCCCGGAAAAAAATGTTTTGCTTCTGTCCTGCACGAAACACTTCTGAACTGTTCGAGAAAACACCAGATCGACAACATGCCGCGTCCTTGTTCTATCTATCTATCTATCTATCTATCTATCTATCTATCTATCTATTTATCTATCTATCTATCTATCTATCTATCTATCTATCTCTCTCTATCTGTCTATCTACATATCTATCTTTTTATTGATCTATCTACCTATCTATCTATCAATCTATCTCTATCTATCTGTCTATCTACATATCTATCTTTCTATTGATCTATCTATCTATTTATCTATCTATCTATCTATCTATCTATTTATCTATCTATCTATCTATCTCTATCTATCTGTCTATCTACATATCTATCTTTCTATTGATCTATCTATCTATCTATCTATCTCTATCTATCTGTCTATCTACATATCTATCTTTCTATTGATCTATCTATCTATCTATCTATCTATCTATCTAGCCGTTTACGTCGGGCTGTTTCGCTATTACTTCTGTGATATTATCACTTCTGTGATATAGTTTTGCTATCACTTCTTTACAGATTGTATGCGTATTTATTCATCGCCAAGTCCTAAACTCGACAGAACAAAAGCAGTAGATTGGAAGCAAGTACAAACTTAGACCTTCGCTAACCCAATTGATTTTAGTAGGATATGTCCAGACGTCTGTCCAGGTAATACCTGCAAACTCTGCGGCTGTACTCATGCATCACATAGGTGCGCTCTCTGGGAATGCGCAATTTTAGCAAAAGAAAATGTAGTTTCGCCGGATGAAGATGCGGTGTGGTGCAGGGTCACGCTGCTCAGCTCTAACCTCCAGGACAAACTGTGGCAATTCAGCAAGCGCGCGAGGCTGCAAGGTGACATGATCTCTGGTCTCCTGGGCATTGACCTAGGTCAAGGCCGCAAGTTCGCTGGAGTTACTAATAAAGTTGCGACGCACACTGATTCGTCATCCTCGTCAGCCAAAGCATAAAGAAATATCCCAAAATCCTTGCAGTTGTGTAGCCAGTAATACGCTTCTTCGAAGAATGATAGAGTTTGGCAAAGCGAAAGCCCCCCCCCTACCACACACACAATAATTATGATGATTTATGATGCAGTGAGTATCCTGCAATTGCGCTTGTAGCAGTTGCCCAAAAAGTGTTTAGAAGTGGCTTTGAAAGACGGCTCTTTTAGATTTCGATGTGACTGCTGTGTGATACACGCATGCAAGGCAGTCTTATGGGCGGAGCTCCTTATAGCGTGGTTTGTGCATCCCCGTTGTTAGTAACCGCCCCTCGTCGTGAAGTACAACGAGAAGCTTCCCTCGGGCTTCACTCCTGCATCTAAACCATCGATACCCCCTTGGTGTCTTATTCGACCCATGGTGCATCTTAGTGTACCAGGCTCCGGAGCAAATTTGAGCTTTCGTCGCCCGTGCTGAAATGACTGTCTCTTCTTCTTTTGCGCGAGAAATATTCAAGAGTGTACATATATGCCGATGGCTCCACAAACCGCCAGTGTTCTTCAGGTGCAGTAGTTGTCCCAGCAAGAGGTATTACCATTAGCTTTAGGACTGACCACTCCACGGCATCTACAGCAGCGGAACTAGCTTCTTTGCGCGCTGTGCTTTGTGTGGTCAATTGGGAACCACCACAACAATGGTCGATTTTCAGCGATTCAAGGGCTGCCCTACAATTCGCGCTTTCAGCACTGCGTCGTGGGCCGTATGAACAGCTAGTTTTTGAAATTCGATGCCTTTTGGGTCAAAGTCACTGCAGTGTCATAGGGAACGTACATGCCGATGGAAGGAACACGAGAAAAAGCCATACCACTGTCGCGGACCAATACTGCCAGTAATCTTCGAAGACTTGCGCGTGAGTTCACGTTTTCACTATGGTGCCTACCAAGCGACGAAACGAATCGTCAACACCACCTCTCCTCGTTGAAGGCTCTCCGCATGCCCACTGGGCTCGACCGAAGAGAAGCCACCCTTCTTCATCGCGTATGGCTAGAAATGGCATTTACAAATTGTTATTCATTTGCCATAGGAATGGCCGACAATGCTCTCTGCGATGCCTGTCGTTGCGCAGAGACACTGCACCACATCCTGTGCGACTGTCTGTTTTATGGCATCCAGAGACAGTCACTGGTGTCCGTTCTTGTGCGCATCGACCACAGCCAAATGTTTGTGGACACTATTCTTTCAAGTGCCCGAGAGAAGACATTGCAACAGGAGGCGACAAAAGCACTGTTGAAATTCCTACGCGACGCAAACTTGAACAAGCGGCTGTAACAGCAATGTCACACACCACGAAAGATTGGACTATGAGTGTGCGCGCGTGTGCTGCCTAATCTGCTGTGTTTTTAACAGAATATAGAATTAAACATGACGATGCATTCTTTATCACGGGAGCTAGCGAACACTCTGAAGTTCGTTCCCCTTGGTCGTGAGCTTTTGTTGACAAGTCCGAAGTATATTTTTGCTCAACAGTGCAGCACTCAGCAGACATGAGACGCTTGTCACATTTACTTATATAGCGAGAAGGTCACAGGCCTTGCAAACGTTCAAATAAAATCGCAAGCAAAGATTTTAAGGTTGCACAAGATTCACCGATGCGTAATTCATTTATCAACTGAAACCAGTAAATTTTGACACAATAGTAATTCAGAGTGCAGGCTGTAAATCTGAGCAGTGGAAGACTCATGTTGCCAGCTTGCACCCGGAAACACAATTTGCGCTTTTTGTTCAGATCCACCTGGTGGAAAACACCAGTGGAGTTCTGGACGTCGGGCAAAGTCTTATTCGTTTTTACACTATTTCACCCCTTCACTAAACTAGATTTTATTTTGCTTGCTGCTCTTAAGCTGGTCGAAATGTCCTGAACCTACTACTCAGCTTACATTGATCACTAACCACGTAGTTATGTTCTATTCGAAGATGGCGCAATATTTTCACTCAGTGATGCATGAGTGTTTTATGAAGATTTAAAATTTGCACGATGTAGATAGCTTTCAATTCATCAAGCATAACCATCAAACGAAGCATGTTCACGGGCTATAATATATACAAATACATTTTAGTAGGAGCAAGCACTCAGAGAGGCAAAGCAAGTTGGCGCTGATTTATTACAACCTCTGAAGCAGGAGCAGCACTTCCAAAACCGTGAGGCTTTTATTGAGCCTCTCACCACTATCTGCTAGCAAGACTCTGTCAGTTCAGAAGTCCATTACATGTACGAAGCACTTGCGCCTAGAACGACTAAAATAAACTGCTTGAAGAACACTAGAGAGTTCTGCTTTTTACGTTGCTGATGTTAATAAGAACAACCATGTTCACTTCAGCCTAATTTAAAGTGAATGTTCGCATGTATATGCGGAATATAACAGTGGGACATTGTGGAAATCACAATTCTGTGTTTGCGTTTTACTTATAACGTGTTACAACATTTGCGCCTGACAGAGGGAGTGAATGAGGAGTAGTTAGTTTTTTCTCAACGCCTATGCTTTATTGAGAACTTCGCTATTTCTTGTGGCCCATGTGGACTATTCAGTGGAATGTATTCTTTCTTTCTCAACCCTGTCTTATTCTGAACAAATAAACATCATGTATACAGTTTTAAGTATCAACTTGCTATTATCTCTTGAATAAACTATATACGTGCATTCTTCGCATTCTAACGTGTGATGAGTAGCCATGCTTGAAGGTGCAGTAATTTGGCTTCAGCGTGGCGAGGGAGAAGATGGGAGTGTGCGCGCGCCATTTCACGCCTGATTGAAGCGGCAACTGTAGATAAGAAATTATTGCCCAGATCGGGGTGGCTCTCCACTTCTTCAAACAAGCAGTTTCTTCGTATAGTCTCGAGCAGACGGTTCTTGGTGCAAGGTTGATTACGTTAGGTTCGCCTTGCAGGAGCTAGAAACTGCGGTGCCCGCCAGGCGTGGCTAAATCATGCATGAATACGCTAGGCTCTCGCAGTTCCTCGAAGAGCTCCACAAGACGTTGCCTACAAAAATTTCTTCCTCTCGGGTTTTACGCGTTAAGAAACGTGATCTTATTACCAACTTTTTTGTGTGATCTGTTAAGCAATGCACTGGATAAGTTCGCCACTCCTGGTTTGAGAAATGCTCTTACGCTCATGACATAACTATTTATGAGACAGGCTTCTCGGTCTTGCTACTGCTCATTGATTTATCGTCGCATAGTACGCTAATTTAAAAATTCTGTGACAATGATGTCTTCCGCGATACGTCATATTGGGGATTATGCATGGTGCAGAATTATGGTAGCATATGGTGCATACTAGGTGCTGACGTATAATGCATGCTGAAAAATTATGCAGCGCAAACAGGCTTTTCAGAATAAGAAGCATCGTGTTTAGCTCCCACAAACATATAATTGTACATAAGGTATGTAGAAAGCAGTGGTACAAGAACGAAAATCAGCTTGAAAAAAGGAATGTTCCATTATGAAGAAGTGAACGTGTTATATTTGGATCACTGGCTAAGTACTAAAGCACTGAGCCACTTTAGCACACGATTTGCGGTTTTTAGAGTCACTAGCCATCATACTAATACACCATTAGGCTTGAGCTTTGTCGCACACTTGTGAGAGATGCGAAATTCATATCCTGATAAAATCAGTTCATTTCTTCCACACAAATTGCTATGTTGAACAAATTTCATGTTGATAAAGGTAACAGCGCAATCTTTTTTTTAGAATTGATAGCATCATTGATTGATATGTGGGGTTTAACGTCCCAAAAACCACCTTATGGTTATGAGAGACACCGTAGTGGTGGGTGCCAGAAACTTCTACCACCTGGGGATCTTTGACGTGCACCCAAGCCTGAGCAAATGGGCCTACAACAATTCCGCCTTCACATGCCCCGCCACGGTGGTCTAGTGGCTAAGGTACACGGCTGCTGATCCGCAGGTCGCGGGTTCAAATCCCGGCTGTGGCGGCTGCATTTCCGATGGAGGCGGAAATGTTGTAGGCCCGTGTACTCAGATTTGGGTGCACGTTAAAGAACCCCAGGTGGTCGAAATTTCCAGAGCCCTCCACTACGGCGTCTCTCATAATCGTATGGTGGTTTTGGGACGTTAAACCCCACAAATCAATCAATTCCGCCTTCACCAGAACTGCAGCCGCTGCAGCCAGGATTTGATCCCGCAACCTGCGCGTCAGCAGCCGAGTACCTTACCCACTAGATTATGGTGGCGAGGCTTGATAGCATCATTGAAACACGTCAAGTGGACCGAAAAGCACCGGCAGTTCAATGGCTGTTACTGCCAAGTTAAAAGCCGTTTTTCGCTCTCTCCGAATGGCGACGTGTGCAGAGGACTTATGTCCACTCTAACCTTATGCTATAAGCATCATGTGTGCTTTATTTTAGGTTAACTGATGCCACATCTGTGCTGTAAAATCATTTTCTTTGTTGCCAGAATTGAGTATCGGGAAATTTAGAAGCGTTAATCACATGCAGACGGACTTCACCAGTACACCATGCCTATTTGTTTTGTTGAAATCCTGTCAAATAGACTGATAGGATATTCAGGATGAACAGTGAAAGTGCCTCAGACAGGCTGGCCGACGTTCCGATAGGAGAACCTTTCTTCGTGAAAGCCGCCGTGTCATTCTTGGCATGGTAATTTTATGGGGTTTAGTAGTGACGTCAATTCGAGGTGGTGGCGCATGTCCCTGTTGAGAATTGCCGTCTGAAAAAAAAAACCATAAAGCTGAGGAGTACAGTCCACGCTTCAAGTTACGTGGTAGCGATTCAAAATGTTCTCGGATGATAGGGCAAAATGGAAAATAATAAAGAAAAAAACAGGCAAAGTAGGAGCTATGTGCTGCAAAGGAGAACTACTAACCCTCTTAGAACTAACACGCCAAGAAAGACACGGCGCCTTTGACAAAGATAGGTCCTTCTATCGAAATGTCGGCCACCCTGTTTGAGGTATTTCCACTGTTCACCTTGATTCGTTCACCCTGATTCGTGAGTGGCCAGAACAGTGGTGACGCCAAAATTATGCCTAATCGCTGCTTCTTCTTCGTTCAGCTCTTCGGATTTTTTCACTGCTTGTTCTGCGACAGCACTGCCTCGACTTTCATGGCGCCCATCTTGTGACACGCGGAACCCGCCAATAGAGTACCCCTCCAGAAACTGCAAATCTTCTCGCACATTTGCTGGCTGGGCAAAAGCAAATTGCTAGTGACATTGTAGATATAAAGGAATTCGTTAATTCACGCTTTGATTCCCCTTAAGCGTGCGTTTCTTCACTAGAATCTTCTACTGCTGCTGTTGACTGCAGTGCAGTGTTCGACAAGCTTAACTCTGAAATTGCCTCGCTCAGGCAATCAGCCTGTAAACTCGCTTCGAAATCTGACAATCTAGAAAACCGTTTGCATAGGAAGAACATCTTTTTGCATGGTTTACTGGAAACACATGATGAAAATACTAACTCTTTAATGCGTACTGTTTCGTAAGTGCGAACAAAGCATCTTAAAATAACATGTCCAGATATTGAGCGCTGTCTCCGTGTGCGCAGAGCACGGGATGGGAGACCACGTTCTGTCATAATGAAAATTTTTGACTTCTGAGAAAGAAATACGCTTTATGAAAAACTTCACGGAACTTAAAGGTTCTAATTTTTATATCACTGAGGACTTATCACCAAATGTGCACGCAGTACGTAAGAAACTGCGGGACGTGACGAAAAGTTTTCGTGACATGGGTGCACGAGTTAAACCACGCCATTATGCTTATAATTATGACGTACGCTACATGTCAAACACTAATAGACTTGCTAAAGCACATTACCAACAATGTTACTAAAAAAACTTCTACGGTTGAAACAAGTTCTCGCTGACTGCCACCATGTATAGCTGCATAGGTTTTTCCGTTTAAATGCAAGAAGCATTTTGAACAAGTTTTAACCTTTACTCTCTCTCGTATCGTCATATTCATCTTATTTAATAGCAATAACAGCAACCTGGTTACATAGCAACGTGTACAATTCCGAATTTACACCACCTGGCTATGTAGCAACACGGAATGACCGATCTTGTGGTATAGGTGGTAGCATCGCTCTTTTTCGTTCGAATATAAAGTTTTTGTGTTCTCTGCCACGCCTAATGTCAAAGTTACTTGTTGTGAGCTATGTTTAAAAGGAATATATCCATGATTGTTTGTCTGTGCTATAGAGTTCCTGGTTCTTGATTAGATATTTCAGAAAGACGTAGGGTGTTCACGCATAAACAAGACTTCGGAACCTCAGAGATTGTGTTCATGAGAGATTTCAATGTTCCTGGTGTTGATTGAGAACTCTGATTTGCACCGGTCATCATCTGGTCATTTGTAGAAAACCTTTACTTCTTTAATTATCTCGTGGTCTTACTAAAATGGTACAAACTCCTACCAGAAACACATCTGTCCTTGATCTGGTCTTCGTAAGTTCTCATGTAGTTGAAACTGGTTTTCAGTGCGATTTATTCGATGGTATTTCCGGCGACAAAGCTGCGTTCGTTTCGATCTCTCTTCATTGAGTAAAGAGCCGACCAATACTACTCGTTTTCTTTATTTTTCGTGTCTGATGACGCGTCAAAAATGGACACTCTTGCTTTTGAATTTAATTTTTTTTCACTACCTTGGTGTTCCCTAAAACGTTGATAAATTGGTTGAAGAATTCGAGCTATAGTTAATATTTGGATTATTAACTTTGTTTTCCTCAAGACTGCAAAAAGGTACACCAAGGTCCCTTGGACGAATCGCACTCTAATGCATACATTACGTCGCGTTCGTCGCCTGCACCGCCAAAAAAATACGAGAGATCCTGAGAGTATTGTTCTCTTTTATAGTGCCTTACTGAAACTGCGTACTGAACCTCAAAAAGCAAAAGATTTTTATCTTCAAGTTGAACTTCAAGGATTAGTTCAATCCAACCCACGCAAATTTCGGACTTCTACATTACCAACTAAAACTGATACCATATCATTTATACTGGTTGGTAATCTTATTTAAGACCCACTTCAAATAGCTAACGCCTTCAATATCTACTTTAAGACCGTGTTCACGCATGATAACAGTTTTCTGGCGGTATTCAGAATTACCCTAATCCTGAGGTCACTATTGACGATGTATTGATTAACGAGAACGGCATCCTGAACATAATACTCAAATTAAACACAGAAAAGTGCACTGGTACTGAACAATTTCAAACAGCTTTCTGGTGCAATACTCACTCTGGCGTGCACGTTATTAGTCGATCATTTTTCGAAAATCCATATTTTCAAGCACTGTTCCCCAGTCCTAGAAACTAGCCAAAGTCTTTACCATGCATAAGTGTAGCAACAAACAGTTCCCGTCCAACTACAGACCAATATTACTTACTTTGATTTCTGGTAAACTGCTTGAGCATATCATTCACAATCATATAACGGAATCCCTTGAGTTGAATAACCTACTCTCGAACACTCAACATGGCTTTTGTTGTGGTTTCAGCATACTAACACAACTGGCCAAACTTGCACATGACATTTTCAGCAACCCTAACATTGGCAATCAGACTGGTGCATTATTCATAAACTTTTTCAACGCTTTCGACACCATTACACTCAATAAGCTGCTAAGTAAAATTTACGCTATTTAAACAACCCTTGAATAACCAATCAGATAGCTAGCTTTCCTAAGTCTTGATCCCAATATGTGTCATTTAACTCCTCTTCGTCCTCAATTGTCAATGTAACTTCGGGTGTTGCGCAGGGTAGCGTTCTGGGATCTTTAATATTTTTATTATTTACAAATAACCTCCCCAACAATATGAAGTCGAAAGTCCACCTTTATGCCAACGACTGCGTCTTATATCAAATAATGTCATCTCCTAACGATCATACCATACTTTAGGTTTCCTTCATCAGCTTTTGCACCAGGTGTAGGCATTGGCAGATGCGCATTAGGTTCAGAAAACAGCAGCGGTATCGTTCACTAACAGCCACTCCCCGTTGCCGCATGCATACATTTTGCGAACACTATTATTCCCTCGGCACAAGACCTTACAAATACCTTGGGGTTATCTTATCACACAATTTGCCATGGTCGCAAATTAGTAAATACATCACATACAATGCACTGAAAAATCAGGCTACTTCCGTCGTACGTCATCTAAATCTTCGAAATGCACTTCGTTACTGCTGTATAAAACCCTTTTTTGCACGCCCTATACTGAAGTATGCTTTGCGTGTCGGAAATTCGTATAAAACATGTGATGATAACGGAGTTGAATCTGTATAAAGAAAGGCGGTTCGCTTCATTTGCCATCGCTACAATTGCAACTTTTTCTCTTCATTAGCAATAAAATCCTTTAAACTCTATCTCCTATACACCATATGGGATACCGATTCCTTGAAGCTATTCCGTTCATTTCTTCACTTATCTTGTCGACTATCTTCAGATTATTAGATCTCATGTGCTAATATTTCTCACCTAGACGTTTGCACAGTCTCAACACAGTCTTTTTTTACGCACGCGAACAATTTCAACAGCAGCTATTTTCCTTTATTGAAAGATGGATGGAATTACCCGGCAGTATTCGTGAATTCTCGTTGTCGTATCTTGTAAACGCACCTGTTATAAGTAATCATTGTTTATTTTTCTTTGCTATGTTTGTTCAGCCTTGTAATTAGTGTATTTCGCTCATGTAAATGTTCACCACTCCTGCAAGAGCTGAGCATAGAACTGCAGTAATTGTAAATAAAAAATGGCAGCATATCTACGGAGTGAATGATGGAGAGTGGGGCGAAGCATTCGTCCGTCCATGCGTCCGTCTGTGTGACCGTCCATGCGTTTGCTCGTGCGCCCGTCCCTGCGTCCGTTCATGTGTCCATCCATGCATCTGTCTGTGTGTCCGTTCGTCCGTCTATTCAACACTCGTACTGACCATGCGCAGAAAGTTGCTGTTCCTCGCTTCAAGACATCAACATATTCCCACTCATTCCTGCCTAAAACTTGCAAGAATTGGAACTACCTCTCACAATCAGTTGCATCCAGCACCTCGCCTTGCAGTTTTAAAACATCGCTCGATAACATACTTGGTGTTGGGAATGTAAACGTTTGATTTTATTGTTAGTTTTCTTGTATAATCTACTGGCTGTATAACATGGTTGCAGTTGATAATAGTTGCTTTCCAGTGTTTAATAATCTTCTAGAGTGTTGTCTATGTATTCTTTTCTTTAACATTGTTCGTCAGTGCCCGCTCCCCTCTGCAATGCTGTGAAGCCGTGAGGGTACAATAAATAAATAAATAAAAATAAATAAATAAAACACTCCAAGTCCCACCATCTCACATCTTTTTATCAAATATTCCCCATATAGAAGCACCGTCATTCAGTGGACCTTCCAAGGACTAAACGAGAGGTGGCACACGCACACTTTCTTACGGCTTGCGCTTCGGGTCTACTTCCCACCTTCAACCACCTTGAGTTCATGGTATATACTAGTTCACTGTATTCATGGCACTGCGGCCCAATGCTCGCTAAACCTTTCTAAAACCAAGGAGGTTACGCCAAGCGAGTATAACGTAGCAACCTTTTCCTGTCAGATAGTAGTGCTCAATGTACATGCCAGTGGCTGCTAATGTGAAATGAGAGACAGGAGGATTCAGCTTTTAATTTCTTACGGCTTGAGCTTCGTATCTGCTTCCCCCCTTTAACCACCTCGAATTCATTCATGGTATATACTAGTTCATTGTATTCATGGCCCTGCGGCTCAACGCTCGCTAAACCTTTCTAAAACTAAGGAGGTTACACCCAGCGAGTATAATGTAGCAACCCTTTCTTGTCCGATAGTGCTCAATGTACATGCCAATGGCTGCTAATGGGGATCGCAGCGTGCGCGTTGACTAAAAGCCGAATGCTTCTGTCTCTCATTCCCCATTAGCAGCCATTGGCATGTACATTGAGCACTATTTTTATTGTTAAACAACGCGCAGAAGAAATCTCTCACCGGCACCACCTTGGAGGTCAAATGTTATACCTATTTCGGGTATGTGCCACTGGTGGTTATGTACTACGAGAGACGCCCAAGCCACGCCATAAGGAGCGTCTTAGCGTCTCACGTCGTCGTTAGCGTCTCACGGCGTCTCTGGGCTGGCGGACGCCCGTCATGGCAAGCCAGCCCCCCAAGAAGGCGCTAGCCTTCGACGTAGTCGTCCCCGAGGGGACTAGTCCCGAAGACGTCGTTGACACGACGTCTTCAATAGTAGGAATCGAAGAAGTATACTGCGTTCAGCACTTTGGAGGCCGGAACTACCAAGTTACCGTCAACAGTGAGGCCGCACTGGCCCAAATCGTAGACGCGTCGCACCTCATCATCCGAGGAGAGCGCGTCGCCACCGTACCCCTGGGACCCCAAGTGACCCAAGTGACCGTCCTGTTCCTGCCGTGCCGCGTACCCAGCGAAGTCCTCGCACAAGCACTCTCTCCCTACGGGAAGGTGCTGCACATCACCAGAGGACTCATGGGATCACGCCCAAACGTGACCACTGGGACGCGATACGTCCGCATGGAAATGAAGGCTTCGTCACCGGTGCCCAACTACCTCAAGGTCGTGGGCTATCGAGTAACCTGTGACTATAAAGGCATCCAGCGAGTGTGTCGTCGATGTGGAGACAGTGGGCACTTCCGCATGAACTGCACAGCTCCATTTTGTGGAAGGTGTGGCGTTTATGGCCACGACGGGAAAGGCTGCTCGCTGCCGTGTCGCCGTTGTGGGGACCCGCATGCCACCGTGGCCTGCACCATCAGGCCATCGTATTCCGAGACGGCATCCAAGGATTTCCCCCCACTTCAACCAGGAACGCCATCTAAGAACAAGTGCGACGATTCATCAACGCGAGCCGTGGTAACCGACCACGACCAAGGTGTGCCAATCGCGACGCTGCGCCAGACGCCCACTGCGTTTCCAACGATTCGGGGCCTGGTAATCCCTCCAGGTACTGAAAACTTAAGTTCCCCGCGTCCCGTGGCCATTTCTGAGGAATCGCAGGCCAAGCCCTCGTCAGACGAAGCGCCTCGTGAGGACGGCGTCTCGGATGGGAATATTGCATCTGAGGCTCCTCGCGTTGCTGCTCTGTCGACAACAAGTTCAGGTGTCATCGAGGAGTCTACATCTCAAGACGACGACGCCTGCATCTACGAGGACTCCAACAGCACCGCGAGTGAGGCGCCCCTACAAATTGACGAAGACACCAGCCCCAGTGACATAAGCCAGGACAGTGGAGACGTCTTTGTACCATCCTCGCTCAAAAACCCGGACAGCAAACGCCACCGGATAACTACTCGTGACTTACAAGCCCCCACCAGAGACAGAAGTCCCCTGCGGACTTCGACGCGATCCCGGAAGCCCCGAGCCTCCGGTGGATCGCCTGGCCGGAAAAAATGACTCAGCCACTTGCGGGGCATTGGCTCCCGCACCTGATAAAGGTACCCCTGCATTTACGTGACCCTATACTATGTTTTCATATTCCCCATGGCTCTTACTCTAAAAGTTATTACTTTTAACGTTCAAGGTTTCCGAAATCCACAAAAACAGGCTGAGGTATTGGCTTTTGCACGTTCAGTGCACTGTGATTTGTTGTTCGTGCAAGAAACAAATTTTTTCAAGCTTTCTGATGTACTCGCTTTCAAGCGCGCGTTCAATTTCTATTGTTTCTTTTCGTACGCCAGCACGCATTCGACTGGCGTCGGAGTCGTTATTTTTAACCGAGGTCTTTTACGTGACCATCATGTTTCCTTCGATGCCTTCGGACGCGTGCTGGCGTTCGACTGCACCTTTTTCTCGTTAAGAATAAGATTTGTTGCCGTGTATGCCCCAGCGGCACGCGAGAACTCAAACGCGTTCTTCCAATCTCTTGATGCGTTTCTTTTAAATTCCCGACATGTGGTACTTTTAGGGGATTTCAATTGTGTCTTAGACTCACACGCAGACGTTCGAGGTCCGGGTCGCGGCCGGTCAAACTGGAATGCCAGATAACTCGAACGTCTAGTGCAGCAATTGGCATTGAGTGACATTCATCAAAGTGTGCATGGCAGTAATTATGCATATACTTGGCGTCGAGCAGCGTCGAGCAGCGTCGAGCAGCCGAATTGATCGCGTGTATGCATCCCCGAGTCTCATTACCTACGTTCACAACACCGGGGTAATGTCATTGCCACCGACACCAGTATACATTAGCGACCATCGGCCGGTTATGTTCTCTCTCCGCCTGCCAGCGGGGACGCCAACGGTTCACAGACCATGGCGTCTCGATTGCCGCGTCCTCCAGGACTCTCAGGCTACGGAGACATTATCCCGAGCGTTACGCGCATCGCTCATTGGGGCCGATGTATCTGATTGGGATCGCCTCAAAGAATAGTGGCGGCATCATTGCAGTGCGTCGGGCAGAGGACTTTGCACCCGTATGTCGAAAGATGCGTCATTGTTAATCCAGAAGATACGCATTGCCAATCGAGATCCCAGTCCTTCCTCTGTAATGCGGGCATGGCAAGAGGAGCTCGTTGAACGGTACCAGCGTATTATGCGCGCTTCTTCACTCTCGGCTGCCGCTTGGCGCTGTAGACGTGCACCTTGTGCGCACCCTGAGGTGCTAAGGTATGCACGCAGAGCTCTGCTTTGTCCACCAGGCTCGCCTGCCCACTCGCTGAACTCTATCACCCCAGCTGCTGCGGGTACGCGCGACTTTCAGGAATTCACTCAACACTTTGAGTCAATGGCTAAATCTGGTGCTAATGTCTGTTACCCAGGATCTGTTTCTTCGCATCCTCTGCTAACAGATTTACCTCATGATTCCAACATGTCAAATGACGTCCTCCTATCACCGCCATCCGATGACGAAATCAAAGGCGCATTAGACGCAATGAAAAAGGGATCGGCCGCAGGGCCTGACGGACTCCCTGCAGAGTTTTATGTACAGTTCTGGCCTATCATTGGTCCAACTATGTCACGCGTCATTCGCAAGTGTTTCCAAGATATTACACTTCCAACTTCTTTCCACAAAGGCCGTATAACACTAGTTCCCAAGAAAGACCCAATGTACACGCGACCAGAAGATTGGCGCCCTATTACCCTGGTCAATGTAGATTACAAGCTCTTGGCTAACATTTTGGTGCGCCGAATCAGTCCATTTCTTGCAACATTAATCGCTCCCCACCAGGTCTGTTCTGTTCCGGGCCGAGAAATACACACCCATACGTGGTTAACGCGTGACATCATTCAACACACCATTAGCCGATGTGCACAAGGACTGTTGGTTTCATTAGATCAAGAGAAAGCTTTTGATTTCATAGAACATGGCTACATACTAAATGTTTTACATGCATACGGATTCCCGGATAAGTTCATTGACCTTATCAACGCGATGTACACTAATTTAGAAAGTACTCTTTACTTAGATTCCCGTGAGAGTCACGCATTTAGAGTCACGCGTGGGGTCCGTCAAGGGTGTCCCCTCTCCCCAGTGTTATTTATCCTTGCATTAGAGCCCTTCTTAAGGGCCGTTGAACATCACCCGCAGATTCGTGGCTTACCTCTACCCGGTAACACTCAAGTAAAGGTCGCTGCATATGCAGATGATATCACTCTATATGTACATAATGAACAGTCGCTGCAGCAAGCTCTTGATACATTCCATGATTTCGGTATTATCTCCGGTGCAAAGTTAAACTTTTCTAAAAGCCAGTATTTTTTCATTGGCAACCCCAGCGGTCGTATCAACATCACGTCGCCTTTACAGTGGTTTCCTGAGATTTCAATTCTCGGAGTTACTTTCACTGTATTTGGTATACAGGATAGCATCTGGTCATCTGTTGTACAAACTCTTCTAAATGATATCAAAGCAGCCAGGCACTTCGAATTCCCCCTCTTGGAACGCCGATACTTAACTCAAACGGTGTACCTAGGAAAATTTTGGTACCTTTGCCATTCTGTTAAACCACCGCTCCACGTCTGCAGGAAAGTGCAAAGCTGCATCAGTTCATTTTTTTGGTCTGGTGGCACAGAATTGTTATCGCGTCCAGTGTTAGCTCAACCGCGAGATCAAGGCGGTTTTGCATTCCCTGACGTTTCCGTCGCGGCTTCTACGTTGTGCCTCCACACTCTATTGCGAATACTAAGCAATGATGACATGCGCGCTCAGACACTGGCTCGCTACCATCTGGGGCCATCACTACGTGTCTTCTTGCCGGATAGCCAAATAAACAAAGGTCCCCAATCAACTGAATTACCATCTTTGTATCGAGCCCTTCTGGCATTTCACCGACGTTTAGAAGCTACGTGCCCAGAGATATAGGTGGCCGATTCTAAAGTGGTGGACACAATGGCCGCCCTTCTACGGCCCTTGGTGCCCCAGCATCGTCAATCTGTATTGAACAGCGCTTGGAAACCAATAACTGCCGCAGTGTTGCCAGGGCATCTCAGAGACTTTGTCTAGAGGTTGGGCTAGGGCTTGCTCCCCACGCGAGATCGGTTGCAGCGATGGCAGGTAGTTCGCACTTCCACTTGCCCCAACTGCGTCATGGCAGAGACCAATCGACATGCGACGTTTGAATGTGTGGTTTCCCGCCTTTTTTGGCGTGCGGTTAATGCTGGTTTTCGGGGACAGGGTGTGCGAACTTTCGTGTCCAACGGCCGATTTCCGCGTAGCCGCTTCTCCGCTCTCTTAATAGTTGCGGGGCTGTTCAGCCTTTGGAGAAACCGATGTGAGGCCGTAGCTGCCAATTGCCGCCGGCGTGCCTTGTGGCCGATACTGGGGAGAATGAGACGAGAGATCCTCGCGTTCCTCTCCGAAGAGCTTTTCTTCCTCGGGGAGCAAGAGTTTCTGCGGCATTGGTCGTGCCCTTTCGTCAAGGTGGAACACGAAAGGATACAACTCATTTTTCGACCGACTTGGTGCTAAGCAGCGCCCGTTGAGTTGTTATATATGATTTCATTTGTTACAAATTGTGTTTCATTTGGATCTATTGTATCGTTATACCCTTGTATCGTGATATCACATTGAATTTTTGTGTACATGTATGCCAACATAATCATGTATATTAGAGCAAATGTCTTCACTGTGACGTAGTGATGTTAGTCGTGAAATATAGATGTGCCGAAGTGTATGTGCCCTGTTACTGGAATGGTATGAAGCCTTTGTGTTCTGTACATGCTGTAAATACACTTTTTCTAAACAAGGCGCTTCGCCCCTAATATTAAAGAAAACTAAAATTTATCCCACTACCTGATTCCATCTCTCGGCGTCCATTTGGATAGTAGAGTAGAATGGTGTAATTTTTACTTGGTGAGGTTTCTATCCACCCACGCCGACGGTAAAAGTTTGCACATTGTCACCAATCTCGAACAATAGCCGATGGGGAGTAATGAACAAATCAAGATTCTTAAATTCACCAATTTTATTCACGCATATTTAATAAAAAACGCACGTTATGCTATGCGCAAAACCACTGCAAATAAATTAGAAAGCAAATGAACTGAGAAGCCATAGTAAGAAGTATTATTTGCCCTTACAACTCATGCTTCTCGGTGCAGACACGGGGTGAAGGGAGACGATGTGAAGTCAACTGTATGCATGGTCATCAGTGTCTGGGTCGATGGGACGAGCTCGGTTCATTGCAAGACACGTGTTGTGTTACGACTGAGGCTGGAAGGCTCGAGGTTTCGTGTCATGGGCTTCGCAGGTCCTTGAGATCGCCAAAGTCTCACGCAAACCAGGCGACGTACGGCTCAACGTAGTTGAGCCGTACGTCGGGGTGCTCGGAACAAAGGACAGGTCCAGGTCCACGTCTTGGTCCAAGGACATGTCCTCAAACATGTGGTGGCTACAGCGTCATGCCGTAGAATGTGGGAGCTCGAGCACCCGGAATACAAGCCGGCGACGCTCGTACTCAGCTCACGCGGCCACTCTCAAACATCAAGGGCCGCGATGCCAACGTCACCTTCACTGTTATATCTTTTGCCTCGTCTTTCTCTTTTTGTAGTGTCATGATTGCACACCATGCCCTGCTTGTTGTCTTCCTTTTTTGTGTTATGTTTCTTATCACCTCATATATGTGGCACACCTTTCTTCTTGGCACAAATATTCACTGTTAGATTGGATAAGTCAGCACGCGAAAAATGTCTCAGTTGTGTTTTTAGTGTGGTGATTTCAAGTTACATCTGTTTTCTAATCTGTTCGTAAGTGAATAAGAAAGCACGACAGAATTCGAGATTATTGGCACTGGCTTTTCTGCACTCTAAACATACTTTACTGCACCTTAAACAGCTAAGCGTTGCAATTGACACTCATTTTACATCCTCCCAAGTGGTTTTCCATCATGCCACCATCATTCGCTTTGCCTCTATCATGCCACTTTCAACCAGCTCATTCACCGAGCCATACACCAAAACGTCTTGCATCGCCACCACCAGTCATCGTTTCCCTTTCACCATTATTAGCTCGTCAGCACCACAACCAACATAATTTCCTCTGACACCATCATCAGGCATTCTGCCTTCCACAGCTCTAGCCTATTGTTGTTCTGTCTTCTATGTTCAGTATTGTTTCCTGATCCACCAACAATTCGAGCATTCAAAAACGGTGATTAAAGTTCAACTGAAGACACGCGAGACAACGACATGAACGAAGACGAGTGATGACTCCAATATAAACTTAATTGTAACGAGTAGGCGATTTATCAAAACGACAGCGTGCGATAAAAAACCTCAGCGTGTTATAAAATACACTTCCTTGCAAAAGGCCCGGCTATCTTAAGCAAGTTTTCTAAACCAACACATGAACAGCTCGGGGAACAACAAGAGTGCATGTGCGAGTGCAAGACATTTTCCCGACAGGTATTGAAAGCTGCAACAGAGCCCTCTCCAGACGTTTCTGCAGCTTCCATGATCCGTCTGTAATGTTTCGCAAGCGCACTCGTCCTTTTAAAGATCGGATCACAGCTACATTGTGCAGAACATACCAAGAAAGCCACCTCTTTCTGTGCTTTATTTAAGGTCGAAGCTCCTTAGGCCGTAGGTCTTTCCCTCTTCCGTATGTAGTATAGAGCCACCTCTACTTCATGACTTGCTCAATAGATGGCACTGTGTGCGTAGACGTTATTAACGAAGAGGAGGATAATGTCTTACTGGGCTGTTGCTCTTGAGTACAAAAGCTGACATCAAAGCTGCGGCGCTGCATTTTTGGGTGGTCACGCATGTTATCAAAAGCCCAGAGGGGCTTGCGGTGGCGTCCAGGGAGACTTCAGTAAAAAGGCCTTTATGTCCTTGGGAGTGTTAGAACTAGATGATATTAGTGCTTTTCACACCGTATACGTGAAGTGAATGTTGAGTGAACCGAATCGTGCATCCATCCATCCGTGTGTCTAATCATTCATGCGTCCCTCCGTTCACCCGTCCGTCCACCCATTCGTACGTGCTTCCATCCGTCAGTCTGTCAGTCCATGCTCCCGTCCATCCAAGAGTCCGTTCATGCATCCGTAATTCTGTTCGTCTGCGCTTCCGTTCATGTATGCGTCCATCCATGCATGCTTCCATCCGTGAGTGCATCCTTCAGTCCATCCGTCTGTCCGTTCGTCCGTCTCTGCGTCCATGTTTCTCTCCGTCAACCTGTGCTTCTGTCCGACCGTCCGTCTGTGCCTCTGTCTGTCCTATTCGTTCACTCTCTCTCCAGTTCGTTCGTTCTTCCGTCTGTGCGTGCTGCTGTCCGTGCCTTTGTTCTTCCGTTCATCCAAACACACGGACGGACGAATGAAAGTACGCTTTGCTTTACTCATCATTATTGACTCTGTAGATATGCTATCAATTTTTCTGCATTCGTCCTGTGCATCCGTCCATCCATTCATCTGTCTGCCCGTGCGTTCATCTGTGCATCTGTCTGTGCGTCCGTACATCCGTCCCAGCGTCTGTCTGTGCGTCCATTTGTCCATTCGTTTATCTAACAGACAGACCGATAGACGATGGGTGCACGCGGCCAGCGGAAGATTCATGGTTCACCAATAAAACTCTCCGAAGCTTCGCCCCACTCATCATCATTTACTCCGTAGATATTCTGTGAGGTGGTTACTATATACATGCATACACACAGATGACAATAGACCCACGCCTTGAGGAGAATATACCTAATACATATATTTTAGGTGGCCTTTTCTTGTGCTGCATTTTTATTGCGCTCAGTAATTCTTGTTAGACGAAAGAAGGTGAAGATAAGAGCGTATGTTCATGGTCAAGCACTCATCAGAGATTCCGAAGGAGACGTGGAAGAGACTTTTTTTTGCTAACTTTGTAGACAATGGTCGATGTCGCTCGTTGAGTGGTGTGCACTGGCAGACCGAACACAATATACTATGGGTGAAAACATCCAAGGACGAATCATGTTCGCGGAAGCCACCATGGTGCTGTATTTATACAGGTCTATTGGTGAAGATGGTATGATCTGGCGTTAGTTAGCCTTTCGTGACTCTGCACATGAATGAATTTAGACTCAACGACGCCTTTGAAAGACCGACAATATGCAACGATTTGCCTTTCTTGTTTTTTTATCACCTAACACACCTGCACATGAGCCGCAATCGTAAATATATGTTTCATGACCACTTTGTGAAATGGACTGTTGTAGGGAGCCCTCGTCTCTCGTGTTTCTTTCTCCTGTGCTGTGTTTTTTTTTCTTGATCCAACTGATTCTCATCAATACCCATCAACTAGTTCTCCGTCTTGTTTAGTGTATCGTGTGCTTACTCAATGTCTTGACATTAGGAATTCTTACACTCGATGTCGTAACCTCAAATAGCCAGCTTCTAAGTAAAGAAAAAAAGTGCCGCCCGTAACTGTCTTTCCTTAAGAGGACACCTCAACAGGTTGCCACAGGAATGGGGTTATGGGAGTAAAAAATATAAGAAAGAAATGCTTGAGAATAAAAAATGTAAAACCGAGAAAGGACGCATTTGACTCGCCTCCCTCACACGTGCACAAACCAACGCAACGCGCATCCGACCGGGAAGGCCGCTGCGAAAACCGAGGCTTCAGGGATGCCTACGTTTCAGCACAGGCAAAAGGAAACAGCTCGAAGTTGAACAAACTAACGCGGTAAGTCTGGTTGGCCTCGATGATAGCGCCGCTTCGGACAACTAGTCCGAAAGTGGTATGGCATCGTGTGCGAGCACAACCAAAGCACATAACCCGTGCACCGATGAATCGACTGGCCGGATTGTCAGGACGGCACACATTGCCATCCCAACTGTGGCTATCACTGTGTTCTGGATGACGCCAGAGGTGGGCGGATCCGAAAAAGAGCGTGATATCTTCATTGAGCTCGTGGAAACGTTGAACTCACTCGATGCAGGCAGCAGGGAAAGGTTTCAAGATAGGTCTGCTGGCCCCGGCGGCCGCATGACGGAATGAGTGGCCTAACAAGAGCGCCGCACTGCCCCACTTGTCAGTGGTGTTTACAAAGGTCCTGGCTTGTTTTATAGCTTGTCGGTGGGTCACGGTGCTTTCAAAGAAGGCCATGATGACCGCGGCTTTACGCTGGCGCTGCAGTAAGGGCAGCGCGGCTTAGTCGCAAAATGCTTTCCCTTGCAGTTGACTCAGCGTGGTAATTCAGCTGCAAAAGGTCCAAGGACGTACTTGACTCTACGGCGCAGGCACCATTAGAGTCGCGAGCACATGGTAGTTCCGCGCCTATAACGGCCGCAACGGGCACATCGTAGGGGTGGCGGCTGGCGTGGACGAATGGGGTGCCTTTGCTTGTACAGACGGATATCATGAGGATCGTGGTCCCCGCAAAGGGGGTGGGGGTGAAACATTTGCATCTGCGTACACCGGATACAAGAGGCACTAATGAGGCAATGTCGATGGTTGTTTCTCAAAGAGAATGAATGGGTCCACTCTGAAGATCATGCCGATGCATGTAGTGATTCTCAGTTGATGCTCAGCTTTAGACCAGCAGTGGGGATTGCTGAGAAATTTGTCTGAAAATAATACGCTCAAAACTAAAGCAATGTGCGACAGCCTCGACAGAAAACAACTCTTTTTCATAGGTGAAGAGACATTGGAAGTTGTAAAGGAATATGCCTACTTAGGGCAGGTAGTAACCGTGGCAGCGAACTGTGAGAGTAAAAGAGCTCGAAGAAAAAGGGTGTGGTGAACCACATTCGGCAATCATTCTACAATAATGAATGGTAATTTGCTACTAACCCTTAAGAGGAAGCTATATAACAGCTGCATCTTGCCGGCACTTACCTGCGGTGCAGAAACCTGGAGTCTTAAAAAATGTTTCAGTTTAGAAAGATAATCCCTCTTTTTAATCTCAAGAGACAAGAAAAGAGCAGAATGCGTAAGGGAAGAAATCGGGGTTAAGGATACCATACTTCAAATTAAGAAGAAATGAAAATGGGCGACGCACGTAGCATGTAGGTGGGATCACCGCTGGTCATCAAAGGGGTGGTGACACCAAAATTTGACATGCGTCTCCTTTGCTGTGTTTTCTTCAGCTTCGAAGAAGCACGAAACATACAACGAGATTCGTCTACTTTTGCTGAATAATTTATTATTGCTCTACTTCTGTGGACCACTTTCGGTTTTGGTTTCGCGCTGCCGAATTGGGCAGTGACGTCGATGCATAGGGTGTGTGACAGGTTCGTGTAAGTCCAGATGCTCAAACAACAAGAGATGCGACGTTAAACAACGGCAGCACGTTTTTATGACATCGACACACAAATATAAGGTGTTTACACCAACATATCAATAAGAAGATAAGAACGTCCCCATTGTGGCTAGTGTTGAAACAGTGCCGCCTAGCGACCTTGCTTTGACCATATGGCAGATTGTCAGAGAAGAGCTGCTTCGATGTCAGCAGACCTATCATCGCCCCAGCGATTTTCAGGATGTGTACGTAAACGAACCAGAACGTGTGCGGACTCCTGTTTCTCTTCCACCATGGCAACCACCGATCAACACAGCAGACGCTTATGAATTTCAAGGAACACGGCAGGCTGGATTCCCCCGTCAACCAACTCCCAACTACGAACGAAGTTTTCGCCCGCCTGTTCACCCAACATCACCTGCCTACAGTGTCCCTCAAGGGCGGCACCACTATCCCATGCCTTCCGAGAGGAGTCGTTACTCTGAGCAGCCACGTGCCCCTCGACCAATTCTGCTATGCTACAACTGTAGCGTCCCAGGTCATATTGCACGATTTTGTGACCACCGCCCATATCAGCGACAGTCTTGGCACATGTCTCACGAACCTTTCGACCATCCGCACTCCACGTCACGGAAACCACGCGCACCTACCGGGTCACGCTACCCCTCGCTGGCCTCTGATCGAAGCTTGACGCCACCACCAGCTCCCCGTGCTCCGCGATCGCCGTCGCCACGGCGACACGCACGTACCCCGCCGCCGGAAAACTAGTCGGTGCGGCCAGTGGGGGTAAGGCCGCCAAATCACAGGTGCTATCTACAGATATACCCCCGTCAGCGTTTATGTTGAAGAACAAAGTTCATGTAGTTCTCGATAGAGCGGCTACTATGGCACTTGTGGATACAGGCGCGACAGTCTCGGTGATGAGTGTAAATTTTAAGAACCTACTAGGACCAAAAGTGATGTTTTGCCTGAACCGTGGGGTGACATTTCGTGGTGTAAGTGATGACCTGTTGCGTCCGGTGGGGTATTGTACTGTGGAGGTCTCGCTGTGTGGCAAGGTGTTTTGCACAGAGTTTGCGGTTCTTCCGCGGTCTACACATGACGTTATCTTGGGTATTGATTTCTTGTGTGAGTGTGGGGCAACTGTAGACTGCAGAAGTGGAGGCAACGTCGTCTTCATTCTCTACCCGCGCTTCACTTGTTTTTCCACGTAGTGATTCTTATCTTCTTATCAATATATATTCTTAGTATCCTTTGGGGTGTTATTGTCCCTGCGCGTCCTTAGCTACAGTACGTGGTTCCGTGAACCTGACACCACGCAGCTTTTCAGCACAACCCTGCACGTGAGCCCCTCACACGTCCCTGTAGACGAGATGGTCTGACGTGTCGCCGTGCTGCCTCGAGTTTGTGGCGCTCTGGTGTGGTTTTCTTATCACGACCATCGCTGGGACGGCCGCTTCGCTGTAGCGTGGCTGGCCAGATGCGTGATTTACCACGCCTGGAACATCGGTAGGCCAGTCCCGCAGCTACTCCTCAGCAGGCCTGGGTCAGTTGCCCTCGAAGACACCAACCAGCTCGCAGGTCTCGACGGTGACGCTTGCACCGTCGTCACCCGGCATCGCTCTTCGTCCAAGTTTGCCTTGGGTTTACCCGTGAGAGGATCGGCGCCGCAACGAACCGGTAGCCGTCGCAACCCTAGATCTCTTCTGCGGTCTATTTGCCTCGACCCGCCTGGCTTCTAGATCGCTCTTTTTGCTTTACTTTGCTTCCCTAGGTATATGGCACGCATCCATTTTGGGGGAATGGCCATGAATGACGTAGAGAGTGTTAATGGTTATTTTAGGGAAGCTATAAAATTTAAGATTAAAAAATGAAATGAAATGGTAATAATACGTAAGTTATAAATTTAACTACAAGTAATAAGCTTTTGAGCCTGTATTTCAGACTGCCATAGTAACCTGGCGGGAATAAATATGAAAACTTAAGTTTTAACTTGACGAAATGACGAAGAATTTTGCATACCAGAATAAAATGGTACTCTTTGTGTAGTTATTATAAAAGACACACGGCATCAAAGACATTCTTCTGGCAGTATCCCAAACCAGAGGCAGCGAAGATTAAACCAATTTACTCCGGTAAGGTCAAGCCTATATTTAGAAAAGGAATAATTACAAGTCGAGTTCTGATACGAGAACATCTTGCAAATGAGAAAAAGTAATGTGCGATACTTTCCAGTTCTCCACAAAATTGACAGAGCGGTGATTTCCTCACACCAGCCCTGTACCAGTGAAAGTTTATTGAGGAGACACGACATCGAAATCTGGTGATTTTCACTCCTGATTGTCGAGAATGGCTCCACTGGTATATCCATATATATTTTAGGTGAATATATCCCATCCACGTGGTTACTGCTTCTATCCTATCTGTGACGATGGCTGATCTCCTAAACCTGATTGAGGTGAAGTATTATATCTCCGGGAGAACCTGAATTATTCAGAGATCTGGGAATGAACAGGCTAAAGCGTCGACCGTTTCATTTATTGTTAACCCACAGTGACCTGGGACCCATACTAATGGGATCCAGCTGAGATAGAACTAAATAATGTACCACGTGATGGCACGAAAAATATCAGAAGTTGTAAGGTCTGTGCATTCAGAGAGCAAATCAGTAATTATTATTGCCCTGTTCTCATTTCTCGAACGCTTTCACAGTGCCATGATGACTGCCATTAGCTCCGCCTAAAAAAAGGAGTGAAATCGAGTAGCCTCACGGCAAATACTAGCCAAGCAATTGGTTGACTATTCCTACGCCTGCCCTTTCCTCAACGACGGAAGCATCTGTGGCTTGTATGTAACGTGTCAGTGTATGTTGCAGAAAATCTGCTTGCCTGTTCTCTAAGATTTCACGGGATTGAAATTTTGATTGTGGAGGAAAGATCTCATGATATTCTATAATAAGAATATGGTTTGAGATTCACATGCAAATACCTCAGTAACTTTGACAAGCATACTTCTCAGTTTTTGTACTTAGATTATCCGCGGTGTTTGAAAACGGGGCCAATGAGCGAGAAAGAACGAATCTGGGTCACTTATGATAACGTATTTAGCTCTTCTCACTGGTAAGCTGTAAACGTTTTTAAAATGCGTGTACTGTAAACAAGCGGAATTGGCAAAGCATTGTAGGTAGACGCGCTTCCTGATAAATAAAATAACTTGCTCTAAACCTAGGAAGCCCCAGACACAAGCGCAGAGCTTCCCGCTTCAAGAGAACCAAGGGCTTAGTTCTCTAAGCAGGTCCTTTTGAAAACAAGACACATCCGAATTCCATTAATAGGCGCATACACTTTTGTTATAACATTAACACGGTGCCTTTACGTATGCCAAATTTGCGATTGCTCGTTCTTCGCAGTATGTCTAAAAACCATTGAACCTCAGCTGCAGTGTGCTCTATGTGTGGACTACAGTTGATTTTTTCCTTCTACAACACACCCAAATATTTAAGGAAATCTACTTGCAGAATGAGTTCTTGCTTATATACAATATGCAAACTCACTTCAGCCATCTTTCTAGCATATTCAAGTGTATTTTATTCTTTGTTGTAGAGCAAAAATATCATTGTCAGCAGAAAAGAAGGCTATATCGTCAGCATATACATATACGTAAATATTCTGGCATTTCGGTATGAAACTCATTAGTGTAGAAATAAAAGAGATGAAAGATCTGCTCCTTGGGAAACACCGAGATTCTGCTTGCATCTAGATGACGAGCATTTATTCTTGACACAATAAAATTCCCATGAGGCCAAAAAACTCTGTTAACCACCCCGCCATGTACTGTTGGAATTGGAAAGTCATCAGTGTGTTCAGCGAAATTGAATGTTCAACACTATCATAGGCTTTTGCAATGTCAAAAGTCACCAGTGTCGCGAACTGTGTTCATTTTTTAGCAAGCTGTATTCGGCTCTCTAAGTCTGCATGGGGACGTCAGATTGAACAATAGGATCTAAAGACAATTTGTTGAGGTTTTAGTATTGCGTTGCACCTATCCAACTAGGGATCCTGCCGTGCCAAAATCTCTCTATGCATTTGACCATGTTAGAAGTAAAGGATATAGGTCCTATATTTTCTATGTTGAATCCCGATCCCTCTTTCTCGGGTATTGGATTCAGCTTCACTAATTTCCTATCATAAAAAACCCATGCATGCTTTAAAGAATATTTTAGACCATTAGGAATTTCACAGGGGGATGTTTTAAATATTATTTGAATCATGGGTACTATATTGCCACCCCTGCCGGGGGCGGAAAGGGGTAACTGCCTTATCACGTAGGATAGTTCGGACATGGAATCTTTCTCAAAATCAGGCTGGTTTGTATGAATCTGCCACCTGGTAGGTACAATTAATGAAAATCTACTCTCTAAGTCTTTAACAATTGAATCTAGAGCTTTAGTCATTTGCTCGGACGATAGAAGTTCATATTTTGAATTTACTGGTGGTGGCAGGATTTTCTTCTTCTCATGTATGGAAACAGTGCCTTCTTATTTTTCGGTTTCGAGAGAAAGTCGTGCTGTCTACGATCATATTACTCTTTTTTTTGTGACTGTGCGTTTAATGTTACCTGCTGTAAATTTACAATCAGAACAGTTTTTAGAAGACTTATTGTGAATAAGCTGCTTCCAACCAGCCTATCGACGGAGGTGATCTCGTCTGCAAACTTCTTTCTACCAAGGCCTAGAGGGCGCCCTTTCGGCCGACTCAACAATGAATCCATCTGCTTTATAGGCTCTTTGATTATATGCGTTTATTTGATCGCTTTTAGTCATTACTCTCGTCGGAGGAAGTCTATAAAGATGATGTTAGTTTATCTCACTTTTTTGTAACGTTCACAAACTCTGTGACATGAGGGCAAGGAAGGGTTCTCCGGCAAGAAATTTCAAAACTTATAGGAAAATGATCACTACATGTGGCTCAGTCCAGCACTGCCCAGGACGAGCTTGATATACTCTAACTTACGAAACCTCAATTTAAGGCTGATTGACAGCGATCACAATTAAGTGTGGGGCTTCTGGTGATTAAGCACGATAGATTATTATCTGTTGCCCACTTCCACCGACGTTTATCACAATAATCAAGTTTAAAATCCCAACACATGTCATGAGAGTTCAAATCACCGACTACAATTTTCTCCTTACACCATAATCTGATTGCCATACTCAATCGTCTAGTGTCTTGCACACCATCCGGAAAGTACACAATAACTACGGACAAAGGTAGGCAATCGAATATTGTTACGTCTATCACAAAAGTTTTATAGTCTTGGGCCATATACTTGTAAGAGATTTTCGCCCGAACTGATTCTGTTAGCGATGAAAAATGTTAGACATCCACCTCTCGAAATGCTGTCTAACCTAAATGAATGGTTACTGGTTAAGTGAAACAGTTTATCTATATAGCCATTTCTCCAATAAAGCAATTGCATCTGGGGTGTATTTTGAAGACAAATATACTGGATCAGTTATTGAAGAGTGAAATGATCGGCCATTCCCACGGAGAATCCTACTTGACCCTGTTTTTTTGAAGGAATTGCCTCGGCGACTGTCTTATCCAGAATGGTTTCTTTTAGGACCTCTACATTTGAGAGGCTTGTCTTGTCCTTCTGGCATTTTTTTGTTTTTTGCATGTTTTGGTGAGGATGTTTTTGATGCAGGAGACCTAGTGCGCTTTATTGATCTAGGGTACAACTCTATATCATCATAATCATCAGCTTCGTCATTGACATTATTCCTTTGGTTCTGGATGTCATTTGGAGAGTGTCCTGTGTGGACAAGGTGAGACGGCTTGGTTGCGATTACTACTTCATTATTCGGTCGTGGAAGCTCTGCAGTCTGAGAGATTGTAATATTCGCGGGTGTTCCAAATATGTGAGCCATTCGGTGGGTCGAAATTTGAGATAGAGTATTACAAATGCTTGCATAAAGGCGCTTTGTAGTCTTTTTCATTATTCTTTTGACCACTTCCACTATGGATTGAGAGAAAGATGCATCCGCCAACGTGGTATGACGGGCTGCCACACATGCATAACCCTGACATTAGGCTCAGTTTCAGCTGAGGGCTCTTTTTGGGAGCAGCGTCTGCCATCTACGATTTTGAGAATTTGAACTTCTCGAGCCTTGGCTGATCAATTTGAATGATCCGCACTGTGCGCTTCATTGGAAAGACAGCGTTTTTTTTCGCTGCTCTGACAATCGTTTGCATTGTGAGGCTCCGCGCACATCTGTCATCTCGCAGCTTGCACCGCACAACAAAAAGGAAAAAGGAAATAGAGACATGGCTCTGACATGTTGTCCCAGCTGTTCTTGTAGCAGTAACTTATAGAAGAGTACTTCAAGGAAATTTAGTACTCCTCCTGTAATTATCCTGCTTCCAAGAGTTAAAAAAACCATTGGGCCTCTACAGGCTTGTGTAGGGCAACTGTACATGAAGACGGGTTATTTCTTTTTGTTTTATTGAGTTCGATGAAAAAACAACTACGCAAACTAATTTTGACGTATCAGGTTTTAGGTAACCTATTATACTAAATGAGATGATGAGTTTTTGTGTTATAGAGAAGCAATCGTCGCGCCAATCTACTTCGTCATTTTCACAGGCGTCGTACCCGCTACACACGGGCAATTATACGTGCGCAAATTTTCATGCTGTTACTGACGACAATGAAAAGTAACAGCTCGGGTTTTTTTTATAGAGTTGAAACATCTTACGCGCCGCTCGTTACGCAATTCACAATTTATGACACCTGGCTGTTTTTCTTTGCCGTTCTAAAACGCTTTATTCTTGTAATAACGAGATTTCTTTGCTGACAAGAAGCCAGTCTAAGGTAAGTTTGCAGAAGCTCTGGTGAGGCATAATGGTAGAATACTGGGATCGCACGCAGGAGACTCGATTATTGTTTTCAATGTGCCATTGGTGTTTGGTACTTAATTTGTTTTGTTTAATTCATGTGATATATTATACATACATCGGTGGTAGCGGAACACGCAACCTAGTACGGAACACGCAACCGTTGTTTTGATGTCATATGAGTGGTCGCTGTAAAATTATTCAGAGAAAAAAAAATGTCCAAATAAAAAGGGGTAGGAACCTAGGTCTCCTCCGTGGCAGCCTGTTGTTTTAACAATAAGCTGCGCCGGCGCTTCAAGTTTCATTGCCAACTGACCCTATGTAGGCTTAAGTCGGGTAAAATTCGCCTTAACATGTTCAATGAATCATTCTAAAACAGTAAAGCAAGCCCCGCCGCGGTGGTTTAGTGGCTAAGGTACTCGGCTGCTGACCCGTAGGTCACGGGACCGAATCGCGGCTGCGGCGGTTGCATTTTGGTTGGAAGTGGAAATTCTGTAGGCCCATGGGCTCAGATTTGGGGGCACGTAAAAGAATCTCAGGTGATCCCAATTTCCGGAGCCCTACGGCGTCTCTCATAATATTATGGTGGTTTTTGGGTAGGAAACCCCACATATAAACATCAATCAATGAAGCGAGAACAGGACGGCACACAATGCAAATTGCATTACCAATGAGTCGATGATTGCTTCAACTCGAAAAACAAAAACCTGGGACCGTCATCACCGACAGAATGAACCAGGTGTAGGTAATGCCTTACAACTGTAGAGCGGGTACCACGCTCCTCGGTAGCATCGAGAATATTCCCATAGTGAACGAACGCTTCATATAATTCATGGCCGATTAGTTACCATTCTATTGTGCTCGCAGCAGACGCCCCAGAACTGTGTAAAAGGGCTCTAGAATAAACGGTCTTTGAGCCTTCGCTGTGACCTTGCTGCGCGCTCTGCACAAGCCTTTTGGTTTTTAGAGGCGTAGCATTCTCTTGTGTACCATAAGAACATTGAGCATCTATCTATATATCTATCTATCTATCTATCTATCTATCTATCTATCTATCTATCTATCTATCTATCTATCTATCTATCTATTTATTTATTTATTTATCTGTCTATCTATCTATCCATTTCTCTATCTATCTATCTATCTACTTGTCTATCTATCTATCTATCTATCTATCTATCTATCCGTTTACGTCGCGTTGCTCTCATGATCAGCCTCTGAACTTGGGGTAAACTGAAACTAGTATGCAGGTAAAATGGTTTAAAAAAAATGGCTCGCTGGACGTTTATTGAATATTTCAAAAGCCCGTCACGTACGTTGTCAAACAGTTTACAAAAAATACCAGGCCTGCGCGGAAGGCGCAGGACAGTCACAGCGAAAGTTAGAAGAGCAGCATTTCACATCTTTTTCTAAACACTCATCGCGTAACTGCTGCAAGCATAGTTGCTTGATGCCCACTATGGCATTAATCATAAAAATTTTATGGTAGTAGGCTGGTATTCGCAATAGAATTTCTCGTCATTCACCTGAGAAGCGTGGTGTCCGCTAAACTATTGCGAGAAAATTTGTGCCATTCGTTACTGCAGTGGCTGAAGACGATGAAGAATTATGCCTAAAACGGGATATGCGCCACAGTTAATAGCTGAACAAAACGAAGCTTTTGTAGTTGGTTCGAGCATTGGACGACCCACTTGTTACGCTATTCAGATTGTGTGACACCTGGTTGTCCTCTTGCTGTTCAAAAACACTTTGTTACTCATATAAGCGCTATTCCTGTTCCGACATCAAGTCTGCCGTAGGCAAGTTAGCGAACAAGTCTTGAGCACCGGCATGGCTGAGTGGTAAAATACTGGACTTGCATGCAGCAGACGTGAGTTCAAGCCCCACCGTGTCCTTAAAACTGGGCTTTTTTTCCTTATGTCGTACGAAGTGGTTACGAGCACCGGTGGCGGCGGCAGGCAACTGCGGCACCGCGCGTGACTTGAGTTGTGATCTCATAACAGCTTTCGCTGTAAAAAGGCTCTAGAAAGAACACTCTCTGAGTTTTCCCTGTGATTGCACAGCGCGTTTTGCAGAGACCTCGTGGTTTTGAAATGCGAAGAATTTTTTCGCGTACTAACTGCACATTCAGCGTCTATCGGTGTATCTATCTATCTATCTATCTTTCTATCTATCTATCTATCTATCTATCTATCTATCTATCCATCCATCTATCTAACTATTTATCTATCTAGCAGCTTACGTGTCGGTGCTCTCATGATCAGCCCTTTAATTTGAGATAAATCAAAATTAGTATGGGAGAGTAATAAGGTTTCACGAATACGACTCGCTGATTCTGACACGAACTATGCCACAATCCCTTTGCGTACGGGGTTAAACACTTTACAATAAACAGTGGCACATAACCGGGGGCGGGTATGTGCCACAGTTTGTCTCTCAGGAATGACGAGAGCGCACACGGGTAATTTTAACGCTCTATTGGTAAAGAAAAGCGCACATCAGCATTGTTGAGCGAACGAATACAAAAAAATGTCGCTGCGCCAGCAGGAATCAAACCATAGCATGCTGCGTGGCAAAGATGTATTCTACCACAGAGCCACGCCGGGTCTCGGAACTACCTCTAAATAGACCCTAATGTTCGTGGAACGCCAATTGTGGTTTTTCACTTTCAGAAACATTACTTATGTACTCCTACGGTACAGTCCTCACATCGGGTTAACAACAGTTGTAGTGAGGCGTCACCCGCTTAAGTTTACTTATGTTTCAGGGCTATGATCCTCGTGAGCAACTGCGCTTTATATTAGCTTACAGCTTCTGGGGTGGCTGTTATACATGCTGCTGTTGGCCTCGTTACGCAACTCTTAAGAGCTATAAACATATGGGGCCGTTTAACGTATGTCTGTGCGTGCATTTGTACATATCTTTGGCGCAACTTCGTAACGTTTCACTAAACGAAAATTGCAACACAGCCAGCTTGTATGCACATGCTTCACATAACATCGATTTTCAAGGTACGTGGGATCTTCCGAATGTTTAGGGGTGAGGCTCCTTATGGCGCAGGCTGAACGTCTTCAGTACTTTGTACCCACCCTCGTTTTCTACAACCGCACATAAATGGCGCTCCTTGAACTACCTAGCGAATGCATATACGCTGAGTGTCTAAGTACACGGAGAACGAGTGCCTCTCTGAGTCTCTTGGATAGTCGCCGTCAGTGGCGGATCGTTGGTAGGGCATGAAAAAAGCAGAGCTGCGGGCGTGTTGAAGACGTTTGCGATCGGCTTCCTTGGATCGCGTCTCATCGGTGTAACCTACGTCTCGTCTGCATTCTCGAACTCGATCAAACGCACGAACGCATGCACGGACGGATGAACAGATGGATGGATCAACGGACGAACGCTTCGCCCCACTCATCATCATTCACTTCATAGATACGCTGTAATTTGTTTCTTCACTGTTTTGCGCGAAGACAAGTTCTACACAATGCGTGTCATTATTTCTGGCTAGGATCGCTGCTTTTACTATTGGTCAGAAAGAGTGGTAGGGAGGGCAGCCATCAATCGTAGAGAAATAGTCTTTTTGTTTTCAAAGCAGTGTGAGCTTCAATCACACATATTTCTGAAGTTATGATGCTGACAAGGTTTCATTGCATAAACATCACTAATGAACACATCCGCGCACATATATGTCATAAACAAATATCGCGTGATGGAAAAAGTAGGTATCTTTGCCTAAAACCCACCACGTCCAGGGTTAATGAATGAGCACAACACTACCAAATACTGAAAGCAATATATGTGAAATACCAATATATGAAAGCGATGCCAAAGGAGCACTGAGGGCCACTTTTATTTTTATCTTATAATAAAGCATTAATACTCGGAAACTGTGGTTTCAATTCACTGTCCCTCATTGAGCGTAGTTGGGTATGTCAAGGCATGACAAATATTTGAAAAAAAATGAATACCAGAATGATAAGGAAACCATAATTAGGTTGAACTATCCATGACAAAATAGTGGTTTGTTGATTTTGTGGGAATGATTATCATAGAGTTTAGCGTGCCACTAATGGACCTGGACCAGACAAGAATTCCGCAAAGAAATATTGTTCTTCCTGTCCTTTCCTCGTCAATACAGTGCCGCATTGATTCACCTTTTGAATTATAGTAAGAAAAATAACGCCCAGCAACGAAAACTACAAAAATGTTGCTATTTCACGCCCCTTTCAAAAAACAACCCCAATCTTGAACAGTGCTCGTGGCCAGGGGCGTGCTCAGAAGTGGGCGCGAACGAAAAGGCGCGTTGCTTTTTGGGTAATAGCGATACACACTCTAATTATTTGGGTATAGTACGCGGCCTTCACTAGGAATGCTAACTCATAGAGATGACGATTGATCACAATCGGTGACCAGTTGAAACAATTTTTCTTTAGTTACAGTATACGACCTCGCATAAAGAACATCGAGTGTTCAAATGTCAGTAGGCTAAATTTGTTGTGTCACTCCGAAAACGTATAGTCATAGATTGAAAACAACAACAACAACAACAACAACAACAACAACAATAGCAATAACAACGACGATGACAACAAAAATAACAATAACAATAACAACGACAATGACAACAACAAGAACAAGAAGAAGAAGAACAACAACAATATCATTCAACATTACCGACTCGAAGATTTGCTGACGTAGCGATCTCTTAGAAGTGAAGGATAATCGCATTTCAAAGTGGCAGATTTTTTTACAAAAACTGTGTGAAGCCCGCGTAGATCACGCATTCAAGGAAAGTTCCGTGCATTAGACGCAGTTTGTTTTTTGTAGTATACTCTCTAGTGATTCGCAAATATATAAATTATAATATTTTCACAAACACAGCAGCATGGCTATAGTTTCTGTAGAATTGTGCACTAATAAGCCAGATTAGCGCTAAGCTTCCGTGGTTTGGCCTTTAGTCTTCTTGCAAATGTGCCTACGGCGGCGTGATGTCGTCGTGGATGATGTCGTACAGCTTTATGTAGCGCCTTATGTGACTCCAGCAGTGCTCATTCAGGTCAGCCAGCTGCGTGCATCCGTCCACACGGGCGCTGCATGCGACTCCCTCGTTGACGACGCCTGCGAGGCGCATGAATTCCTGCATGCCCTCGATGCTTCTGAGACAGCTTCGTACCATTGCAGTCGCCTCCGCTGTGCTCACCGACGTCAATTCGGAAAGCAGTTCGGGCAGCGCGCGATGACCGCACACGCGTTCCAGGGCTCGAGCACACATACTGCAGGTCCGGACGGACATAATTGTGGCTGGTATACACTGGTTGAAGCAGGTTTAAACAACGCCGCTACGCGTGTATTCTTAACGCGATGTTTGAACATGCGAAACAAAGATTCAGAGAGGGCAGAAATTTGTAAACAAGCTATCATTATTCGGCAATGTATTCACAATAACTATTGCGGTACATTGAAGGGAGCATGGTGGCTTGAAGTGCTCAATACTTATCGAAAGCAATAAGTCTTAATCATTTCACAGTTCCGACACTTTCTTCATC
Source organism: Rhipicephalus microplus (assembly GCF_043290135.1). NCBI lineage: Eukaryota > Metazoa > Arthropoda > Arachnida > Ixodida > Ixodidae > Rhipicephalus > Rhipicephalus microplus. The sequence continues at coordinate 118,052,194 of NC_134700.1, read as the reverse complement.
AAAGTTAATAAACTGCTGAACTTTCGAATGAGCATGCCCCATCTAGAATGAATTCATTTTGCACATTTTTACAGCATGCATATTCTGTTAGACACAAGTAGGATGAACAGTTTGGACCATTGATTGAAGAATTTCGAAACCTAAATATACGCAGTTGCCACCACAAGGATTTATAGGCAGTAAAAAATTATTAGGCTTCCGTTTGTCGAATGAAAAAAATGACAGCATATCCGCGGGCTGAATGAAGAATTGCAAAACCAACTTGTACGTAGTTGCCACAGCGGGGATTCATAGCCAATAAAAATTGTTAGGCTCCCGTTTGTCAAAAAAAAATCACAGCATGTCTACGGGTTGAATGATGGAGAGTGGGGCGAAGCTGGGTACGCACGCCGCTGCCACGCCGCTTTGGCCTCCCGTTTTCGTGCGCCGGGATCTTGTCGGCGCCGCCGCGTATCTTCGCGGCACGCTTCTGCTTCGCGCGCTCACACATCAGGGTTCTGTCACACATCGGGGTTCTGTCGCACGCCGCACTGGAGCCCCGTCCATCAGCCTACTTTCTGAACCCGGGTGCACCAAAAGGGCTTTTATTTTACTACACCGCACCCCCTAGCATACGGCGCCGCCAACGAACACGCGATCGCCAACGTCTTCATGTGACGTCATTAGTATTTTCTCGCACCCTCGCACCTCGGGGTTCCGTCTTCGAGCGCTAGCCGCCGCTTCGTTGCGCGTATCATACGTTTTGGCAAACCGTGAATCATCTGCTGGCCGCGTCCGTCCGTCACCTGTCTGCCTGTCGGTTAGACGCACGGACGGACGGATGAACGGACGGGTGAATGGACGCATGGACAACGCAGGGACAGACGGATAGACGCACGGTTTGACACACGAGAGGATGGAGGGGCGGATGGACGCATGGACGGATGCACGAATGAACAGAATCGCGGATGAATGGATGGATGCGCGAACGCATGGCCGAATGCAGTTACGGACACACGGATGGATGCGTAGACGAACACAGGGATGGACGCACAGATGCACGCACGAGAGGATGGACAAATGGACACGAGCGGACGGGCGGACGCGCGCACGGATGGACGGATGGATGAATGCATGAACGAGCGCAGACACGGACGCATGGACGGATGCACGAATGGACTGGCGGATGCACAATTGAATGGATTGACGCACAGATAGACGCACGGTTGGACACACGAGAGGACGATTGGATCGACGCATGCAAGGACGCACGAACGAATGGAAGCGCGGACGATCTGGACGCTTCGCCCTACTCATCATCATTCCCTCCTTTAATATGATGCAATTTTTATCATTTATCATACTAGCGTAACGGCCTCTAGTATCGTACCTTTGCCTTTTTCAGCGTGTATGCATTTCGTTAAATGTATAAGCACCACCCTCTACGGCAAGAGGTGGCTACACACGATTAGATGGGACGCTCAGCCCACGCTTTAAGGTGATTCACTCATAAAAGAGTAATAAATGTTAATTCTGCGTCATGCTTACATGCGGAGATGTGAAAAAACAATTGACGACAGGGGTGTTGTCATTCAGGAATGGCTTACGGAAAGACTGCTCCATCATATCTCTCTCTTTCTGCGCTTGAATATTCATGAGAACAACCAATTCATCGAGGCATAATTGACGGTCGCTTACGCATCCCCCAACCAACGTTCTTTTCACTAAAACATTGGAAAACCGTACGTTCTATACAATGTGTACCTTTCACCGTCAAGCATAAATAGTATGTTTGCCGGTGAAACCGACACCAATAGAACACAGACATCAATAGGACCAATAGAAAGCTCTTAAAACCCCCGCCTAAGTCAACGAATTCACTCCTAATTTGGTTTGCGTTTTAAATATAGCCAGGTTTCAGCTCCTTTCGATTTTCCTTTTTATTCCTGGTGAGGTAAGGCTTCTACCGTAATAAAACGTGACACACAATTTATAAATATTAATTTCTAAATTATAGCGTTTGAGACTTTCACTTCGAAGCCATTGTTAGTGTTTAGTGCGTTTTTAAAGCGGTATAACAAATTTCTAGTTTTTGTTGACACCGTAATACTTGAGGTATCTAATACTAACTCATATATTGTAGCACAAAATCGCAACTAGATGCATCTCGTGACCAATTGACTTCAAGTTTTCACTCCCCTTCCCCGTGTTAATAGCTCACGCAATAGTTTCCTCGAATTTTCACAACACGATAAAAGAGGAGAATTACAGCAAAAAAGGAAATGTATTACAAAAAAAGACGTAGGTGGTGCACACACAGACGCAAGATATCAAACAAGGCAATAAAAACCCAAGGTAATGGGCACAAAATACCAGGACAGAATGGGCACGCATAAAATTCACGCACAGCTTCTCTTATTGGTGTTTTCCATAGAATAATATTGGATTGGTATCAAAGTTAGTTCACGTTCCTCTCTCTTCGCATACCTTCGGTCATGGTGAATCTCTTCGATTTTTATCAACCTATTACCATTGAACGAAGTTGCAAAAATATTTCCTGATAATAATATTGCATACAATAAAGAAGTAGGACCGAAACCGCACAACTATGTTTTCGGTAAGCTTTTACCTTTCTCGTCGAGCGCCAGTCACGAACTGAGCAGCTAGAGCCAGCAAGTCGGAGTTGCGCCGTGCCACGTCCCATACTATGAAGAAGTGCTTTACGGCTTCTCTGTCAACAGGAGTCTCGAGGGAAACGCGGCGGAGGGTATAGTTCATATCTATGCACAGCGACAAGCGGCGAACCAAGGCGCCTGATTCGGCAAGGGTGAAAATACCAAAGTGCGCCGTCTCGATGCTTCGGCTTAACGTTACCAAGTCGGCCAGCAGGTAGACGTCTTGCTGCTCCAGGCGCATCGATGTGACATCAAGCTCTCTAATGCTCTTGCAGTGAAAGAGTGAGGCGAGAATAGCTGTGCGCCAGCCATTCGCGTCCTCCAAAGAGCCGTCCGAACCTAACCACAAACGCAAATTCTTCAGGGTTGACGACGATTTCATGTAATCAGCGAAGACCCAAGAAAGAGTCATGTCACCCGTCCAGATATCCAGTCTGACAGATGTGATGTGAGGGTACAAGGGCATCTGGCGCAGTAGACGCACAACACTTGTGAAATCGCCGAATGAAACAAAGCTGATGTTTGAGAACACCTTTGATTCGAGCAGGTCGAAACTTTCACTTGAATAGTAAGTGCTGACTGAAACTCTATCGTCAATGCCACTTACTCTGACACACTCGCATATTTCTGGCAGACAAGGATAGTCGAGCATGTCAACACTTATATTTACCGAGGTGAGATTCCTTTTCATCGACATGATGTGAAAAAATCTCTTCCAACTTCCTACTTCCCAAATGCCGAACGGAAGAGTGAGTTCCTGTAGCGAATCGTTCTCGGCAAGAGTCTCAATCCAGCAATCATACGTGAGCCTTGGTTGAACACGCAAGTCCGTGGTGCTTGAAGCGAAACAAAATTTGCGAAGAACTTTACTTCCTTTGAATAAGGCGCGCAAAAGTCGGGAACTCTCCCCATCGATCACTACATATGCCAGGTTCAGAGACGCGACAGTTCTGTTGGCCAGGAGGCTTTGCAGTATCCACCTCGCTGGAAGCGCTGTTGGCATGAAGGAGTATCGGTACCAGACTTCGCTACCCTTGCTTATAGCGAGAGCTCTCAACGTGTCTTCGCGCTCGAGGAGATTCGCGAACAAACTGCGGCTTGCGACAGATGCTTCAGTGAAGGCCGATTCGTTCACAGAGAGTTCTCTCAAAGTCCTGTTTTCGGCGAGGGATCTGAAAAAATCATCTGCGTCCATCCTCGTCATGATGACATCAGGAATCTTGAGTATTACCAATGTATTCGTGGTCTTCAGAACCGTCGACAGTGCAGAAACAACTCCCGCCGTGCCCAGCCCATCAGAGTGCAGCTCGAGCTCCTTCACGCAGTGTGCAGCAGCAGCTACAATATTGCAGACATTCTTGCACACGTCAAACCTGGTCAAATCAAGCTTAAGAATTTCAATTGAAGACGACTTGAGGAGGGCGTCCCGGAAAAGCGATTGATACGTTTTAAACCTGCTAGGGCTGGCACAAAAGGACTTTACACAGTGATGCGTGCTCAGAAGCCAGTGCAAAAGCATCGCTATTTGGTGCAAGTGCGCATCGCCATCGTCTGGGAGCTCGGGACAATCAAAACTCAATACGGAAAGTTGACGCCGTGCTCCGACGACCACCCGTATTTCCATACGAACTTGGAAGAGGAATTCATTCCACGTGGAGAGATGTGGCACGATCTGGCAACTTCGGTGCTCGTCAGCTGTGCAGGGCAACTTGTAGGGCAGGGAGGTGCCAGAAAACGGGCCCCTCACTTCGTCGGCTAAACAGGCTGGTTTTGAAGATGTCGAATATAGCTCAAGATGTCTCGGGGCATCATCTTCAATGATTCCAGGATGACTCATTTTAACTGCAAGGTAAAAGGATGATTGATATTTTTATCCCGGCCCATTACGACGTGTAGTGTTCGTAAGTGCTACAGACCTAGACGAAATTCACTTTCGGTCATTTAGGTTTGCCATTTTAATACAATAAATAGCCGAAATGCGATGGATTCTAGACAGTAGCAATTTGCCATTTAGCAATAAATGCACTTTCATTCATGATCGATTTCCAGCAATAGAACATTGACCTTCCTAAATTGCATAAAGAATGGTCAGAGTCCGTGCTTTGCAGTCAAGCTTGCCGAAATGTTGGCTCGCATATTTGAAGAAATTTAAGCCAAATAAGAGAAGTAATATAATGAAACAGCCTAAAGTACGCTAGAATGATCGGTAACACGCACGACTTTTGTAATTGATGTCTGAAGCCCCGCTATGGTGGTATAGTGGCTAAGGTTCTCGGCTGCTGACGCGCAGGTTACGGGATTAAATTCCGGCTGCGGCGGCTGCATTCTTGATAGAGGCGAAAGCGCTGTAGGCCCGTGTGCTCAGATTTGAGTCCATGTTAAAGCACCCCTTGTGCTCAAAATTTCCGGACCCTTTCGCAACGCTGTGTCTCATAATGTTACAGTGGTTTTAAGACGTTAAACCCCACATATGATCATGAATCCATGTTTGGAGTGTAGTGCTGCCATGATCTTTGCGCTGTCACGCGATCGCATCAATAGGAGGTTCGCGCATTCAATGTTATCTGCTTCTCTGTGTTAGTTTTTTGGGGGCATGCATCATTTTTGTATAAAATAAATATAAAAAACACGCCGTTTTTGTCACTATCTAATTTTATCACCGAATTGAGCGCCAAAATTTTCCTGTGATGAGCGACGTACAACAGGCATGAGTCATGCTTTCTGTGATGATAAATTTGATAAAATGTCGCGTGATCTTCAATTTATCATATGTGTGAATCACTAAAAACTAATCTGAGCATCTGTGACAACTGGAAGGATTGCTTCCTTGACTGTACCCGTCCTGTCGAAATATTCACCCTCATTATGAACAATCCAGTGGTTGACGGGCATGTATGAATGCGTATACGAATACAAATAGAGAATGCACTGAAAACGAAGTAAAATAAAATTCTTACTGCTTTCGAAATCACAGCTTATCTTCTTCTGGTTTACCAAAAAGCCGCACCGTTTTTCATTACAATCACTTCAATGTACGTTATATGTTCTTAATGTGTACCAGCGAAGGATGTCAATGTGTGTTTGTTTTTATCAACTGTAAATGGGGTCATACATCACTGTTTCTTCGCATTTTTGAGGTTTAACTGCTGCTTTTAGAACCACACGTTCCGAGCAGCACAATTATTTTCATTTCACCAGGCTGCTGAGACAAAGGTATACAGTAACTTCACGAGAAATTAAAATAAGCGATTAATTTGGCCACAACATTTCTTGCTATGCACTTTTGTATTCTCAAGCGCATGTCGTATTTGACGAAGTGTTTTCGATTGTTCAGAAATATTTCAGTCTTTGACGTCCGCTTCCAAAACTATGTTATCAATATTGACGACATAAGCAATTCCCATAAGCAGTTCGGTATTTTGCTACGTCAAGTGCTATATGCTATAGCAATTAACTGTAAAAAAATGTGATATAAAGTGGCCTTTTACAGCAACACTATTCATTTCTCTCATCATATAATTCAAGTAATAAAAATAGATGAAAATGTGCTTATAAGAAATTTGAAAGACAAATAAAAACGTAAATTGTACATTTTATTTATTTATTTCAAGTAATGCACGCTTTTTCATGTATGTTAGATCTTCAAGTACTATATTGCTAAATGGCGTAGTTTATTTGGAAAGATTCCGATTCCTCCATAACGAATTCTACAATGCTATTGCCAAAACTGTCGTACCAATAATGGAAAACGTGATTTTTTAGCGGATTTTCCAAAGTTGATTGCGACAATGACTGTGCCGTTCCTCACTTAAACGCTTGTTCTCATACTCGGTTAACTGTGCCGTCATTCTCAACCTCTGCTGCACCCATTAATAATAATTGTAAAGGTGCCTTACTGTATGGTTCAGGAATTTACGTCTATTTGTTTTTCCGTAATGTTCTAATGTTTCCGTAATGCTCTAATGTTTCCGTAATCTAAAAAGACGGGCACAACGATTACACCATCGTAGAAATTCTGCCGCCAAGACGAGGGGTCGACCCTTTGACCACAGTGTCAGCATTGGAGCACCGTTATCAGTACAGCACAGCGAGGGATGGTGCTGCGTGCAATAGGAGCACAAACAAGAATCGTTACACTATCACTTTAGGTATAGTTGAATTGCTATCACTTACAAAATAGTGGGCTTTGGCAGATCGATGAGCTGTCACCCTGAAACAGCGGCTTCTCGTTATGGCGATGACAGTTGACGCAAACGGGCGTAAGTGGGAGACGCAGCAGCACACTCAGAAGGTCGGTATTGATGATGTTGATGTTGATGACCTAAAGTAGTATGGCTCACACCCACTCTTGGGCATTGCCAGATACTAATATATTAAAGATGACAATAAACACACAGGATTTATACACCAAAATAATCAAAACTCAGAATAAAATTTGCCCCGTATCTGCATGGTAATCTGCAATTGCGGTCGAAAAATGATAGTTTTCTGTGTGGAGAGAGTGAACAAAAGATTTATTTGATGTTCTGCGCAAGAAAATCTGTCCATATTATTCTGGAGGTGCTGCGTTAGAGTGCCTAGAGCGTGCAGCGGAGGCGAACGAGCGCATTAAGTTACGTCACACGTGAGACACGAGCGCCACCTGGCAGTTTTCTTAGAAAACGAAGCGCGTGGTACTGAGACGGGTGTGCGCGCCCGTCTCAGAGGTGATAAAATGTAGAACGCAACGCAACGGGTAGGTGGCACCCCCATCTCGTCTTAGCAAAGCGTTAGAAACACTCGTCTTTTCGTGCAAGCGTCGCATGGTCAGCGCAGCTTGATAAGCGCTACGGTCCTTAAAATTACTTCTGTATGACTTTTCTAGTAAAACCCGCACATGCAGAATATATACGCGTTGTTATGGTGCCCCAGACATGCGCAATAATTGCTTTTTAATTGAGAACTGCACAAGTATGAACGTTAAATCTTGAGAAATATTGTTGGGCGCTGCGAATGTGCTCGACCATTTCAAAGTACCTGGTGCTGTTAGAAGTGCAGAAACAGATAAATGCACAGACGGACATACAGAAAGACAGATCAAAATTTTTTCATCGAAGGGCCCCAAAAGAGTCTATCGTCTTCAAAAGATTAATGAACATGATTTAGTGATTCAAGATCCAAATCGCCCTGATTCACTTGAAATTGTTTCGACCATGAGACAGATCTCGGTGACAATGTAGCACGGTTAGCGAGAAGCAGAGTGACGTGAAGCGTAAGTCACACCACTTTATTTCACAAAGCTAAAAGCAAGCGGCGTCGGCTGCCTGCGTCCGAACCTCCAGGCCCGAGAACTCATTGTTTTGAGCACGCGCCACGAGCTGACAGCATGAGCTACGCGAAAGACGCAGTACTGTTACTAGAAAGTCATGATGATGATAATCATGTGATTAAATTATTATTAATATTATTATTATTATTATTATTATTATTATTATTATTATTATTATTATTATTATTATTATTATTATTATTATTATTATTATTATTATTATTATTATTATTATTATTATTATTATTATTATTATTATTATCGATGAACATTACCCTACATATTACTCACCGCCCCCTTTCCGCACCTTGGAAAATGATGTTATCCGAAGCGTGCACATGAAAGGTGACTGTGTTGCAATTTTTTTAGCGTGCGAAACTTCATGAAGTGGCGCTAAAGTAATGTGAAGATGCACGCACAGACAAACGTTAAAAACCTCGTATGTTTTATATAACCAGTTCTATACAGTTGCGTCACGACGCCAACCGCAAGATTGATATTAGCAACACCAGAAGCTATAAGCGGTAAGCTGGTAGCTTTTGCGCTTGCGGAAATGGTAGCCCTGGACACTTGCATGCATAAAATTAAGCATATAGCACTTAACTATAATTGACGTTAACTCGACGTGCCGGCTGCATCATAGGAGTACGTGTGTAAGATTCATAAAATAATAGGCAGAGCTTCAACCAGAATTCAAATTTTACGAACAAACTGATCTCTTTAAAAGTATTTCCGAGACCTAGCGTAGCTCAGTGGTATAATACTTGACTTCCTTGCACAACGTTCGGGTTAGATTCCTGCTGGGACCCTGTAATTTGTCATTGGCATTCATTGGGCCAGTGCTGCCGACCTCAGCTTTTTTCTGAATAATCGTGCGTGTAAATTACTTGTCTGTTTTCTCGCCGTTCCTAGGCAGATAAGAAATGTGAGTCGCTTATTGCACCTACCCACGAGCCAGTTGCACATAACCACTTGCGGGTATGTGCCTGTATCTTGCAGAAAGGGAGGAGGTAAATGACGGGAGTGTGACATTATTTTTGTCATGGCGAGCTAGTCGTAATTGTCAAGCCATCTTACCCTCCCGTACTACTTTTTGTTCACGTCAAGTAAAGTGTGTCATTATAAGAACACCTTGACCTAGGCCCTAGATTGATTGACATATAAATACGCGGATAGACACTGAAACTGCCTCCAGTGCGCAAAGGTATCCTTCATATTTGAGACAATGAGGACGTATTTACAAGAAGGCTGGCAACGTGAGACCGAAGGGCCATTGGAACGTCGAGCTCATCGACATGAAAAGGTGCACGGTCTCTCTACGAGTGTTCTTGTGGGCGACACTGGGAGAACCACTGCGGTTGAAGACGTAGACTCCAGTGCCCTGCGGTCGCACTTAAGCTGGTCCCACGATAACTCGGTATGATCACTCGAGAGCGCACTTCGTGTCATGCGTAGTCGTGACTAGCGAAGCTGCCTGCACGTGAAGCTGCAGGAGGGCACTGAAGAGCCTGTGCGGGTGATGTGAGCGAAATCTGCGATGCATCTCAGTAGATGCGCGGACCAAGCATTGACGAGTAAGATTCGCGCTGGAGTTTCCCACTGCGTGCACGTCGCTGACACGGTGGTCGACAGATTGCACTTAAATAGATCGTGCTCGATTGGACGTCGGTGTTGGCGCAACAGATTTCAGCGTTTGGTTGCGGTTGGCGTTCTGGCTGGTGTGTTTGAGTTGATGGGTGTGGAAACGTTGGTCTCGAACATCCACACAACGTCCAGTGGGCAAATGAGCTGCGTGGCAAATGGGCGGCCAACGCGTTGGGTCGAAGTGCAAGAAGCTTCTGACTTGTCGAAGGACATGCAGGTATTCCAAGTACATGCCTGCAGGTTCATGCGCTCTGTCAAAACTTGGCAGTAGGAATCTGATCATATTCAGCAAACGTACACTCTGGAGGAAGGCCTGTCGGTGCACCTGCACTTGAAAGAAGCACCTTCCGTAGTCAACACGCAAGGGCTCGTGCACAGGTCGACATGGTTTGATGGCAGCCTGTATGGTGGGCATGGTGTGTCTGGCCTGTTCTGCCGGAGGCGTACCAGGCACGTCGTCCTCAGGCGTGTCAGTCATAGTAGCCGCGTCCCGCAAGTTCAGCCGTAGTAAGGTAGGGGCGATAACTTGTGCTACATGAGACATTGACGGCAATGCTGATCACTGCTGGCCAGACGGGCAAAGTGTCACGGTCCATAAGAGCTTGATAAAGCTCTGCGATCGGGAGAACAGCGGAAGAGAGGATATCTGTGTCCGACTCGGAGGCATGCAACAAGGTAGCCGTTGTGGCATCTGGCACCTTCGAGGTGCCTCGGGGACCGGGGCACTGAGGTCGGCAAAGGCATGCGAATTGCAGGCAGAAGCGGTCAACTTCCGGCTGAGGAATTTCACTCACGGCAGCAGCCTGTAGGCCGGCGATAACCTGCAGCCGGTGCTTATCACACCAATCGACGTAGCCAACGCTGTGCAGTGGCGGCCGCGAAAGGTGCATGACAACGCTGCCTTGGACCTACACATCATGCACCGCCTCATTGAAAAGCTTTCCTACAGAAGTGGTTACGCCAAGAAACGCCCCGTTCACCTCCGAGAAAGCTCTTCTAACATCATTCACTTTGCTCTTTTGGTGGTGATTTTTTTAGGAGCAAATATCCTTAGAGTGTAGCCTTGTCCGCCATTTTTAGTCATAGCCACCCCTAGTATACGGAGTGCTTACAGATGGTGCTGCGGTGCTGACTCGCACCACCTGCTCGATCACGCGGCAGCAACTTGACGGCGGCTAGCGCCAGTTCATGGACGAAGTGCTCAAACGAGACTTGGTCTTCGTGCGGGACGTAGTTAACACGGTGCAATACTCGTAAGAATGCCGCAAGAAATTCTTCGCCATGATTCACCAACTGGGCGAACCGCGCGCATTTCTCACGTTTTATGGGACAGTCTTTTCGAAAGCCAGAGAGATTCACTGTTTAGCGATGTTTCCCCGGAGCTTCGCCCACTGATCATGTTTCACTCCTTGTATATGCTGTTATTTTTTTTTCAATTTCTATCTCCCTCTCTCTCTCTCTCTCTCTCACTTGTTACGGCATAGTATGGAAAAGAAATATTAGCCAGGATGAAGTTCGTGCGACTCGAGACAAGTGAATGAAGAGGAGCATTAGGTACGCCATTTGCTTATTTGTAAAGGCTGAGTTGGATTCAAGGTAGCTAGTCCATATATTTTTTTTCATTGGATTTCTTCTGCAGTTCGCGGGACTGAATGCCGGCTGCCGAGGCTACAATTTCTATGGAGAGGAAATGTTGTTGGCCCGTGTGCTCAGATTTCTGTACACGTAAAATAACGCCAGTTGGTGAAAATTTCAAGGGCCCTCCACTACAGCATCTTTCATAACACTATGGTGGTTTTGGCACGTTGAACCTCACATATCAATCAATCAATCAATCAATCAATCAATCTCACACTTCTTTCTTGCTAGAGGGCAGATGCAACAATTGATGAAAATAAATCGCCATGAAAGCTTCAAAGCACGCTTTCTTCATTTATTATCCAGCTAGTTCATGCATTTCTAGTTTTTCGTTTATGAGTGACGTAATATAAAAGGCCCCACAACTCTACAATCTCCTTCAATTCTCAATGTAGGTTGTTATTGAGTAGTCTCCCATTTAAAAAAGAGTCACTACTGCCATGTCAATCTCGTTCACGAAAAAGATTTCACCCAAATAACTAAGTAGATATAGAGAAATGAAGAAGACACGCAATAAAATGTGCTTTTTGTGACTGCAAGAGCGTTATGCTCCTAATACATGCATCATTAGCTCCCATTACTTTAATTAAAACCCCATTCGTGTGTTATTTCTGTTCTATATATAATGCATTGCTCCGAGTTACAAACTTTTCGATTAGGGCTATATCGTCCGCAGTTGCCTAGAATATTCGTACATAGGAGTGTTGAAAATATATGAAAGAAGTTTTGTGAATTTTAGTGAAGTTCAGAATGTCCGCCGCTGTTAATTAGTCAGCTAGGAGTTGTTGAGAAAAGAAATAATTTAGCACTACTGTGTGAAACTTTCGGCCATAATCCAGATATTTCCTTATTACGTTTTAAGCCTTCAAGCTTACCGGTCAAGTACAAATAAAGCTGGCATGGTCAATTTAAAATAAAACTGTGCCTTTCTCCGTATGAAGCTTAAACATTGGCACTTAGGGTATATCAGACCTAGTGCGAAAAATTACACACCTTTTGTGTGTTTTTACTTTCGACGTTTGGTTTTCAGTTTATCACCCTAAAGGTTGTTTTAAGGAACAAAAACATGGTGGTCCAATCTTCAGCTGAATGAGTTAACTCGCATGTTTTTACAATAAACCAACAATGAAAAAAAACGAAAGTCTCACGTTCAGTTTTTCGTAGGCGGTGTTCTTCGTGAATAATTGTTTTTTTGAAGTTTCAGGAGTCACTGGAGTAATTGGTCACTTCAACTAATTTCGATTATTTTTATCAATATGAAATTTGTTTAGGAGAGGCCTGAGTGAATAGAATGTACGCTTTTTTAAACTTCAATTTTGACCCCCTTAATGAAAAGTTCGAGCTAGGACGCAGAAGCAGACCAGGCAACCCACTTAATTTCAATGTTGGAGACATCCAACTTGCCGGATGGGATACAACACTTGTTATAATAGAGTTTCTCATTACTTCTATGGCTATGAGATTATGAGAAAAAACGAAAGCTTATACAGTTGGTTACTTACTATAACCATAGGGTGCTGTGACGCTCGTCAGGTAAAGTATTCATTACAGTAAAAAGGCATCCAGCAGTAAACATTGATATTTTAAGTTTATACAAGGTTGACAAATCGACAGCGTACTTTTTCTCCTCACCTTAACTAAACAAGTTTTTCAGCCGTATACTCGAACAAACGTCGTGCAATAAACGTTGAAGTTCCTTACTAAAGTGTAGTATTGTTAAGGTTCGTGCGTATCTGTGCATGTAACTATAAGGAAAGTTCATAAATCAGGACAGCAAAGGAGTTCGCTACGTGCATCACACACTTCACAGTTTTTGAAGACTTACCTTAGCACTTTACATATTGACACAATGCAATAGGCAATGCTCCTGCCGTTAGCTAACTCCTCTGATTTCACGCCGGTGAATATGCAAAAAGAAAAACAAACAAAAGTTTTTTGCACTGATTACGGTACACAGTGCAAAAAACTATACCACTTGTGCATAAAACTTGTGCATAAAGCTATACCAGCCAGTGGATGAGTATCAAATAAAATAACCAAAGGCGTATTTTCACATCAAACCACAATTCGAATAACACACCAGGAATACCAATCATGAATGTAAAGGCAAAAATGCGAACGCACTATTTTTATGTAAGATTCGACATTCTGACAACAAATCTGTCAGTGCTAAGTTGGTAAGCTTGTAGAAATGACCAAATCAAGCACTGTCTTTTCCTAAATATGGCGCACCTGATGCCGTTGAATTGCCTGGTACTTTAGACCCGTCCGTGTAGAAACTCTGGAACGTCGTATCACTGTAGGAATAAAAAAGCCCGCAGTCAAATCTCTGCCGTGATGAGACATTTAGTTGGCCTGGCAATTTGGCCAATGGTGAGCGCGACAAATTTCCTAGCGCCAGCGGCAGTCTGGACAGGCGGCGAACGTCACACCGCCCAGGCCGTCCCCAGCGCGTCCCCTCCTCGCGAAGCACAGCCAGCTGAAAATCGAGCGCAAGCACGGCGCTTAGAAAGATGTAACCTGTCCTTCTCCCTCTCCACCTTTAACCGCTATTTTTCGTCTATTTCGTGATCTCAGTGTAATGATTAATCACACCACGATGACCTTCTCCGTCACTTTTGGCGGGGCGAAAGCCCTGTAAAGACCGACGTGGACAGAATACACGCACACAGGCACCCACTCATGGTATGACGAGGAAACATAAGAGACGAAGCGAAATAACGGAACACGTGAGCGCAAGCTCGGCGTGCTTAATGAGTTTATAGAAACCTCCTGATTGATGTCGCCACATCCCGACTTCATGGGTTACGCAGCTCTACCGAGACAGAACAAATAGAGACAGGGTGAGCAGTCTATTAGCTTTGATGCCTCAGCAAACTGGGTAACTTGGAATACCGTAACGTTTACTGCTTGTTCTGCGAGCAATCTTAGCTCCTAAGTGTCCGGGTTGTCGTTTCGCTTGAAGAACGAGATTAAGTAAATGAAGCAACGATCTATCTTTTACATGTCAAGGCCACTGTATATACATAACACATGTCGTAGTGAAGGATGTTTGATTGATTTTGATATTCGGAAATTCGGTAACGTGTGATCAAATCTAAGTGCACTGATGTCCTCTTTCGCACCATACAAACGTGGCAGCTGTAGCCGGAACTTCAATCTTAGCTTTTGTGCACTCAAAAGCGTATTAAATCATTTTATGTGTGTGACGATGCGTGTGTGTAAGTGCAGGGGGGAGGGGCGCACACACCTTTGCGTTGCTACAACGATAGCAACATCCACTGCTCCACATGGGCCAAGCATGCGGCTATGGGTGGCAGCACCGTTAATCACACCAATCGCGTGGTGCACCGGGGGCACCAGGTTACCAGTAAGCCTGCAGCCACCCATCGCCTCGGTTGAAATGGTGTCTGCAGCACATCGATGAAGAATTTAAGCATTGACGCTCACTTAAGAAAAAGACTAGATTTTTTTCATTTTTTATGATCACACAAACGTCCCGTAGGTAACTTTACATGAGCAGTAGACAGTGTACAAGTAGCTGAATTGACGAAGGCATATATTGGATATGGTAGAGGTAAAGCACACTCGGCGAGTGCCCTCAGATCATCAATAGTTTTCTGCTAACATGTCTTAAGAGGAACGTGTAAAAGAGATGCATTATACCTATAATTCACTGCGGAGCAGGAACCTGTACACAACTGGAGAGTAGAAACGCGGAGGCTTGACTTAAGAATTACGCAGTGAGTGATAGAACAGAAAACGATAAGTATACCTTAACAGGGCAGTTACACTGGCGCCATCTTGCCAGCAGTGCCGAAAAGGACAGCAGGTGCCGCCAATAAGTCAGCAATATGAGGACAGTGGTTGTGGCGATGTGCCAAACTAGAGCGAGGGAAGCGTGCTGTGACGGGTCGCAGAAATGCGGCCTTCACCAGAAGCTTTTTTTTCTTTTTCGCCTTACATCACTTAAGTTTACTTTCGTTAGCAGGCTGTTGATAGTCGTTGCTCACTGCCCAGGCTGCCCTCCACAACACTCAGTGCCGGACTGTGTGGTTGGCTGCCCAACTTTCTCACGTAACTCGCATTGCAATCAAACCATCAGATTTCCTTCGGTGTACATGTGTAAATATTTCCCCACTCTCACTTATTCCTGCCTTATTCAATGACGGCTTCCATGCAGTTGTGATAATGTCCTGCTTACGACCTCTCGCTGAAGGTGGCTGTATTTAGCAAATAAATAAGATTGTTCTTGAGTCATCCAGTGGTCATCATAATGAAATCAAGTTTCCCTCTTATCTCTTTGTGTAGAGTTTTTGAAGTTAGGAGCCACTCATTCCTACCACTTACTCTCACGCTACTAATGTAACTATCGAAATGGACACCTCACCGGGTTCGAAACGGGAACAGAGTGGAGGAAACGCGCAATGGCAGAGGGAGGGGATGCCCCACCCGAACTTGTGCCAACGCGTTATATAGGTTGACGAGGGGGCACAAAAATGTCACGATTCGATGAAACGAAGTGTTGAACGGGAGATGTTTTCTCTTTTTCCACGTCAGCCCTCTGTCTGTCTCTTTCTGCTTCTCTAGAAATCCTCGCACAGTTCGCGATGTCGTCTGCGAGGCACTGCTTTTCACGCTGCAAATTACTCACGTAGGCTGCCTCGATAGCTAGGCTCCGTGACAATCAAAGCCAGAATGCGAAGTTCAGTGATAAGGTCTATCGCAAATTTTACATCACAAGCGCATCATGCGACGTTACATTCTTCCGTGTACACGTATATATGATTCCTTAAGTCGCTGTTCTTTACTACTACGTCATTTACTTATGGCCACTCTTCAGTCATAGTCTTATTGAGCTAGGCAGCAGTCATCGAATCAAAGTGGATTTTATTTTGCCTATTTAGCCAGTTACTTCTAACACCCTCTAAATTGCAACATACTGTAAATTCAGCCGATCTATCCAATAAAACTTTATTACTGTCGCGAAAGAATTGAGGCAAACATCTTGTAAGTAGACCGCTAGAACTATGAAATAATTTACAGGCATTGCAGTATAATTTCTTTGCAGACCATGATTGGTTACGCTCTTTTTTGTCTCCCCATAAAAGAACTGCTCAGGCTACAAACTTTCCGGAAGCACTTGTCTTCCATATAAATTCAATTAGCTGCATTCCCGTATAACACAGTATCGCAATGACGCTCTGTTTACATCAATTTGAGGAAATGCAGCGATAGCGTTCACCTTTCCTACCACATCAAAGGCAATGCGATGCGCTGCGGCATACATGGAGTGCGAGAACTACACTTAAAGGCTCTCGCTTTTTGTCCCCACCATTGTCGTGTTTAGGATGGTGCACTCGAACTCAACATGACGGATGACCAGCGTTCTTCTCGTGAAAAGTAGGCCGAGAGTGAACTTGCCTCTGGAAATCCACAGCCGTCTGGCGAAATCCACACCAGTGTGGTTTTATAGTGCATTGCCCCTTTTACATGGATGACATCTAAAGCCACGGCTGTGAACCCCAATTGTACTACCCTTCTGTGGAATACGATATTGACCACAATCCCAACCACCATGGAATCGGAGAGCTAGCCTCTTGTTCAGTGAATGCATGCCCGTCAGTAGTCTCAGCTGAAACTGGCAGGTGAGTTACTGGCAGTCACATCAAGCTGGCAGGCTATAATCCCGTTTACGTGAATGTGACAGTAGTGCATTTACTCTGTAGAAGCATTTTAGTAATGCAATGTGATGTCGTTTACAGGACTCCGTGTCGCCGGAGAGGCCATGTGCTGATGCTGGGCTAGCTGGTTGATATCAAAGGAATACATGGGCTTAGCCATGTGTCAAGCATGGAAGGCAGATACAAGCACATGTTTATCCTTCATGAGCCAGTATAAAAAAATGTACATATTAGCGCGCAGAAAAAAGACGAAGACTACAAAAAGACGTTGAAAAAAAGGCTTCCATCCATATGCCTTTGTTCAAGCCTTCACTTCCAAGCCATTGCTTCAAGCTTCCAAGGCTTCACTCTTCCATGTCAAACTCAAAAGATACTTTCCTTACGCATGTATACTAAATTCGCTTGTATCGCACACAATCTGTCGGCGTTTCTGCTTTCTTTTGTTTGTTATTGCTTTCCCCTCGCATATTCAATGTATAGCCAGAATGAGGCCGCAGAAAACCGCGCGCACACGCGACACTCAAAGCTTCGGCATTTTTTTCTCCTGGCGACTCTCACTTCAACCTTTCAGAGAATTGCACACCTGCTTACACGCTCTCCCATTGAGGGGTGGCAAAGTAAAAGGCGGTCTCCAGGAGAGGGGTGGTAGGGGGTAGTTTGGTTAGGACAAAAGGGGGTGCATAATTTGAAGTGGTGGCTTGAAGGATTTTGAACTGAGTCGTTGTGCCACCAGCAATATCCAAGGCGAACGTAGCACTCGCTGACGGGTTCGCCTCTCTCGACTTTCTCACACTTTGCAGCTCTTGCCGTCTTGTGCCCCATCCTCGCACTTCTTAAACCGGCTCCCGAAGTTTCTCTCCTTCTTTTTCTTCTACTTGCCTGTCTTATTTCTTAATATATATATATATATATATATATTGTTACGTCTACGAGGGGTTTATTCGAAGCAGACGTAACGGTCGACTCGACGGTATACCGCAGTGAATGCGCAGTAGCCAGCTCTTGCCACCAACCGAACGTCCTCTTCTTCTTCTACCACCATGTTCCCCGCTACACAGGTGCACGTACCTAAATTACACATGTGGTAACATTTCCCTCCGCGCAGACGAAGCCCACTGGGCGAGTCAAACAGTCTCTCGAGGAATAAAAGGCTTCAAACGTGCAACATGGACACGTTCAGTTTTTGCAGACCGTCGGCCGTTTGAATGGAGACGCGCTATGCGGTAAACTAAATCACTGATACGGTCTACAACAAGATAAGGTCCCGCATAGTGCGCTAGCAGTTTCTCGCTTAAACCGCGTTTTCTAGTTGGTGTCCACAGCAACACTAGGTCACCGCGATTGTACATCACGTGTCGGTGCCGGCGGTCAAAATGTGCCTTCGAAGGGTCTTGTGAAGCAAGAGTGCGCAAATAAGCAAGGCGTCTAGCTTCTTCTGCCCGACAGATGATCTCGGATATGCAGGGATCATGGTGGTCTAAACACGGGAAGATGGTATTCAGGGTATGACGAGGTGGTCGAGCATATAGAAAAAAGAAAGGACTGTAGCCGGTAGTTTCATGCTGAGCGGTGTTGAATGCATATGTGATAAAGGGTAGAATACTGTCCCAGTCCTTGTGATCGGATGCAACTACATAGACAGCATGTTCGAGAGAGTTCTGTTCGTTCGTTCAGTTAGACCGTTCGTTTGGGGATGGTATGGTGTAGAGTGCCGAAACCTTGAAGCACAGAAACGAAGCATCTCTTCCATCACGTCTGCTGTGAATTGTCGGCCACGGTCGCTGATTACGATTTTGGGAGGTCCATGTCGAAGAATTACAAAACGTAGCATGAAGGAAGACACATCGGCTGCAGTTGCCGATGGTATGGCAGCTGTCTCGCAGTACCGTGTTAAATGGTCGGTGCAAACGACTATCCAGCGATTTCTATCAGAAGACCGGGGAAAGGGTCCAAGGAAGTCAATCCCGACTTGCTCGAATGGGGTTCTAGGGGGCGGCACCGGACGTAATCTCCCTAAAGGAGCACTTGTTGGGCGCTTATGACGTTGACACTGGTTACAGCTAGACACGTATTGTTCCGTCGTCTGGCGCATTTTGGGCCAGTAGAATCTTTCTTGAAGACGGCAAAGAGTTTTTGCTGTGCCTAGATGACAGGATGTTGGGTCATCATGCATAGCCTGCAAGACATAAACGCGAAGACTCTTCGGAACCACCAGAAGATATGGTGAGCCGGTGTTGGTGTAGTTCGTTTTGTAAACTAGCCCGTCTCGGATGCAGAAGCGCGTAGGCGATGATTTTGGTTTGGTAGCAAGAAGCTGTTGTATAGTGCTGTCCTTTTGTTGCTCGTCTTTAAAGGTCTTGTTATCGGGAAATGGTTGGTCGAGTGATGCAATGTAGGTATCGAAGGTGTCCGCGTCAGATTCCATCGTTGGAAGCTGTAGTCGCGAAAGACAATCTGCGTCAGCGTGACGTCGGCCGCTTTTATACGAAACCGTGAAATCATATTCTTGTAGACGAAGTGCCCAGCGCGCCAGCCGGCCAGATGGGTCACGCAGATTGACCAACCAGCAGAGAGAATGATGATCTGTCACGACGGTAAAGGGGCGTCCGTACAAGTAGGACCGGAAGCGCTGCACTGCGAAGACTACTGCAAGGAATTCTTGCTCTGTGACAGTGTAGTTACGCTCGGACTTGCTGAGCGAGCGACTTGCATACGCTACGACGTGTTCTTGATTATCCAAGCGTTGAACCAGGACAGCACCTACACCAATCCCGCTGGCGTCTGTGTGAATCTCAGTGGGAGCGAGAGGATTGAAGTGTCGGAAAATCGGATGGGACGTCAAAAGAAACTTCAACTCCGAAAAAGCAGACTCACATTTCGGGGTCCAGTCAAACTGCGCACCTTTCTGAAGCAGACACGTGAGCGGGTATGCGATATTGGCAAAGCCAGGAATGAATCGGCGAAAGTATGAACAAAGCCCCAAAAAGCTGCGCAGTTCTTTCACCGAGTTTGGCTGCTTAAATGCCTCCACTGCGGCCGTCTTGGCGGGATCCGGTCGAATGCCTTCTTTGTTTACTAAGTTTCCAAGGACGAATGTTTGGCGCTCTCCAAAACGACATTTCTTTAAGTTGAGCACGAAGCGTGCTTTGCTTAGGCAGTCCAGTACGAGGCCAAGGCGTGTGTTGTGCTCACAAGGTGCGCCCAAAAATTACAACGTCGTCCAAGCAACACATACACACTTCCCACTTCAATCCACGCAGAATGTTGTCCATAAATAGCTCAAAGGTTGCGGGCGCGTTGCAGAGTCCGAACGGCATCACATTGAATTCAAATAGTCCATCTGTTGTAACAAATGCCGTTTTCTTCTTGTCTTCCTCCTGCATTGGAATCTGCCAGTAGCCTGACCTCAGATCCACAGACGAAAAGTAAGAGGCCGATGATAGACAGTCGATAGCATCATCACTCCGCGGGAGTGGGTATACGTCTTTTTTAGTGATGGCGTTGAGACGGCGGTAGTCAACACAAAATCGCCATGTCCCATCCTTCTTCTTCACTAGAATTACTGGAGCGGCCCATGGACTACATGATTCTTGAATTACATTTTGCTTGAGCATCTCGCAAACCTATTCATTGATCACTGCGCGTTCCGAAGGCGATACACGATATGGTTTCTGTCGGAGAGGTCTGTAAAATGTCGTGTCGATTCGGTGCTTTATACGAGAAGCAGGGAATGACGGTGAATCATGCTGAGCGAAATCAAAAATACCGGCATGTTTGCGCAGAATACTCGCCAGTTCATTACGTTCCTTGGTGCTGAGGGACTTATCAATCATAGCCATAATGGTGGTGTCCCTGGCGTGCAGATTATCGCAACGGGTCTTATCCGGGGAATCATTGCTTTCTGCGAGGGTGGGAAGCGAGAATACTTGGTGTTCACGAAGCTCTGCAAGTTTCAGACCCTTCGGCAGCACTGTAGGTTCATTAGAGCAGTTAATCACCCATAAACTAGTATGCCCTTGCGCAATCGATAGTGTACAGTAGGGTATTAAAACTGTCTTCTTTATGCAACTGAGATGCATGGGCTCCACAGTTGCGTCAATTGTTTTCTCGCTTGCAGGTGAACAGACAACAGGGACACATTTTGCAGACAACGGTGGCACAGTTGTGTCCACAGACACGCAAAGAGCACTTTCTTGAGAGGGCGAGTTTTCCATAAACGAAACTGGGATATCAGAATCTACTGTAATTTGTCCTGTGCGGCAATCGACAGTAGCACCAGATAGCTTCAAGAAATCGAGTCCCCGAATGACGTCGTGCGTAGTATGAGGGAGAACAGCGAACTCTGCGACAAAGTTCTGGCACGCCAAACTAACAGTCACCGTGCAGACACCAACAGGTTGTAACACCTCTCCGCTCACTCCACGAAACGTATCAGGATTGTCCCAACGAAACATAACCTTTCGTCCAAGAAGGCGGGTGAAAACTAAACTCATCACTGACACGGTTTCACCTGTGTCCACCAACGCCATCGTTGGTACACCATCGATAAGCACTCGAACCTTATTTCTAAGCATGGCAGCTAACGGATGTTTATCTGTTGAAATCGAAGACTGTCCGGCGACCTCACCTCCAACGGCCGCGCCGGCTAGTTTTTCGTAGGAGGCGAGGAGTGGCGGCACCGCGGAGACGGTGATCGGTTGGCGCGAGGGGCAGGTGGTGGTGTCACACTGCGGTCAGAGGCCGGAGATTGGTTTCGTATCGGTCCTGGGATCTCGTAAGACGCGCTTCCCGGGAATGTCGGTGCTCGGGTAACGCCAGAACGGTTAAATCTCGGTGATCGGTCCTATCTTGGCGGCTGCCGGTAGTTGCAATACCTCGCAATGCGTCCTTCGAAGCCGCAGTTGTAGCAGACTGGTAGAGGACGCTCGCCGAACCAATGCTGAGACCGCTCAGCTGTGAAGGGTCGGTGACGAGCTTCCTGAGCGGGGGCTGCCCACCTCTGTGTGGCGGGGCCGTGCTGAAGGCGTTGGCCATATCGCTGGTCGGCCGCGAATGAGTCACGACGTGGCCGCGGATTTCCAGTTTCACTGATGTCTGCCACACATACCGATGGTGGCAAAGGAGCTGATGGTGCCGCCGTGTAGTAGGGTGGATTGGTAGGTGGATGAGGAATGGTTTCGTCAACCCTACCACCTTGTCGCTGCAGCTCTTCACGCACAATTGCCCGAATAATAGCGGCAAGGTCGGTGGGCGGGCTCACGTCGACGCTGGCAACCGTTGTCACATTTGCCAGCCTACCAAATTTCGGGGCGATGTGACGAGTCTTCAATTTTTCAAACGTGCGGCAGTGATGTTGGACGTCGGAGGCAGAGGTGAGGTCATCCCTGCCTATCAGAAAATTGTAAACGTCTTCCGCTATGCCTTTCAATAGGTGTCCGACCCTGTCTTCTTCAGACATCTGCGGGTTTATAATCTTGCAAAGCTTAAGAACGTCCTCTATATAAGCAGTGCAGGTTTCTCCAGGAGTCTGGGCTGTTCCAGCAAGAGTCCGCTCCACGCTTTTCTTTTTTGAGTCGGAGTCACCAAAACACTTCATGAGTTCTTGAGCAAAAAGAGCTCATGTTGTTAAGGACTCTTCGTGGTTTTCATACCACATCAGGGCACTGTCCGTGAGAAACAGCGCGACGTTTTCCAGCTGATCGATAGAGTTCCAGTGGTTGTACCGGCTCACCCTTTTGTAGTGCGTTAGCCACGCGTCCATATCTTCTCCTGCCATTCCCGCGAACGGGCGGGGTTCCATGTAGTGATGCCTAGGGGTAGCCAGTGTAGATTGGCGCGAAGCGGAGGCGGTTGATTCCTGATCTTCGCTCTGGGCCATGACGACTGTTGTCGACGGCTCCGGCGAACTCCGAACAGCTGTGGCTCCGTGGTACGTCGACGTGTCGTACCCCGCACCTCCACCACTCTGTTACGTCTACGAGGGGTTTATTCGAAGCAGACGTAACGGTCGACTTGACGGTATACCGCAGTGAATGCGCAGCAGCCAGCTCTTGCCACCAACCGAACGTTCTCTTCTTCCCCTACTACCATGTTCCCCGCTACACAGGTGTACATACCTAAATTACAGATGTGGTAACAATATATATATATATATAGAAAGAGAGAGAATAAATAAAACATATATATATATATATATATTATTCTTTTTATCCCTTCTTCCCTACAAGGCACAGTGCCGTGTCGCCCAAGAGCCATGCAGAAATTAGGTACCTTCTTCCTCCTCTTAAGAATAACAAAATCAATGATTTCAAATTAGAAAACGATTTTTCCACTTAGGTAAAATATTATCGCTGACCACCTTCAGTGATCTGGGGAGCTCCTAATATTAATTCATCACTTTTGTTTTGTCCATCTAGATGGCACCAGAGGAAGATTTTATTCTAGTAACAGAAATAAGGCAAGTTTCTCAATAGTCATGCAGTACATGCGTGTGATTCGTGTGTATACACATATCAGAATACCGGAACTATTAGTAAGCTATGCACGCTGAGATTTCAACGCTGTTTCAAGATTACTGCAGCTTTGATGGCGTTGGGGGCATAATAAACGCAGACAACTCGTGAGCTCTGTTTCGCATTTTCTCTAGATTTATTGAAAATCGCTGCATTTAGGAAATAGACGGGGAGGTCTTGTTCATCTCTGTGCAAATTCTGCCACAGAAGTTTAGTAGCTTTCCACAAAAATGGGCTAAGGTAGGTCCATATATTGAGAATCTTGCCTAGCTCAGATCACTGTACTAAAAAACTGTTGTGTGTAAACGTATGAAAATAAGCAATCCGGTGGTAAATGATAATTTCTATATAGGTTCCGAAAAGCAACCTCTTCGAGCGAGTAGTTAGCTTGAATGAATGAAATTGAATGAATGGAAACAAATTGCAGCATGTTCATGGGGTGAATGATGGATAGTGGGGCGAAGCATCCATCCGTTCATTGGTTCTTGCTTCCGTCCGCCCATGCGTCCATCTGTGTGACCGTCTGTGCGTCCATCCGCCCGTCCGTGGGTGCGTCTGTGCATGCGTCCACACGTCCATCCGTTCGTCTATCCCTGCGTTCCTTCTTGCGTCCGCCCTTGCGTCCGTCCATGCGTCCATCCGTCCGTGCACTCATCCATGCGACCGTCCATGCATCTGTCTGTGTGTCCGTTCGTCCATCTAGTCAAAACTCCAAGTACCACTATCTCGCATCTTTTCATCATATATTCCGCTATAGACGCACCGCCACCCAGCGGACATTCCAATGACTAAACGAGAGGTGGCACACACGCACTTTCTTACGGCTTGCACTTCGTGTCTACTTCCCACCTTTAAGCACCTCGAATTCATAGTATATACTAGTTCACTGTATTCATGGCACATGCAGCTCAACACTCGCTAAGCCTTTCTAAAACGAAGGAGGGTACGCCCAGCGAATATAACGTATGCACCCTCTCTTGCAGATAGTGCTCATGGTACATGCCAATGGCTGCTAATTGGGAATGAGAGACTGGAAAATTCGGCTTTTAGTTAACGCGCATGCTGCGATTTTTTTATTGTTCAACAACACACAGGAGAAATCTCCCACCGGCACCACCTTGCAGGTCAAACCGTAAGACATGTTTCGCGCTACTACGATGGACGAACGGGTGCCGCTTTGGGAGCTTCGCCCCTAAAAAACATTTATCTCAAAAGTGCAAATATAGACAGGAAAGGGTGGATCTCTATTCTGGGGCTCTGTTAACTACGCTGCAACACATGCCTGCTTCGTGAGTATACACTGGTTCTCGACAACTCGGGTGCAATGCACGATGGCCCGAGCTTCTCGGGCAGCCGAGTTTGCTCTGACCTCGCTTGTGGTGGCCGTGGCATGAAGACAGTGCGGATCGCGAGATAGCAGCGTTGTTAAAAAATGGCTACAAGCGTTGGAAACGCAAGTGAACATTAGCGGCAGTTATCAAAGAAACAATGCATGCGAGCACGTAAGCGCCACCACTCACTCAACAATTTGAGTGAGTGGTGGGCACGGCGAGGCTGCAGAGTGGGCACGGCGAGGCTGCACGGGGCAAGATGTTCACCGCGCCTCCCGTTTTATTGTTGCAGGCCCTTTTGCTGCCTTTCGCCGGGTTTATTTCATCGTCACATCAAGTGGTCTTCTGGGCTGGAAAAGTTTCAACAGGCATCGGCCCCGTCTCTGCATCGGCAAGCTTCGTTTCCGATGTGCTTCCTGCGCCTGTGCGGATGCATATCAAAGGCCTGACGTCATCACCCTGGGCATCTATAAAACCAACAGTGCACGACGGATCGGCTAGTGGGCACGGCGAGGCTGCACGGGGCAAGATGTTCACCGCGCCTCCCGTTTTATTGTTGCAGGCCCTTTTGCTGCCTTTCGCCGGGTTTATTTCATCGTCACATCAAGTGGTCTTCTGGGCTGGAAAAGTTTCAACAGGCATCGGCCCCGTCTCTGCATCGGCAAGCTTCGTTTCCGATGTGCTTCCTGCGCCTGTGCGGATGCATATCAAAGGCCTGACGTCATCACCCTGGGCATCTATAAAACCAACAGTGCACGACGGATCGGCTAGTGGGCACGGTGAGGCTGCACGGGGCAAGATGTTCACCGCGCCTCCCGTTTTATTGTTGCAGGCCCTTTTGCTGCCTTTCGCCGGGTTTATTTCATCGTCACATCAAGTGGTCTTCTGGGATGGAAAAGTTTCAACAGGCATCGGCCCCGTCTCTGCATCGGCAAGCTTCGTTTCCGATGTGCTTCCTGCGCCTGTGCGGATGCATATCAAAGGCCTGACGTCATCACCCTGGGCATCTATAAAACCAACAGTGCACGACGGATCGGCTAGTGGGCACGGCGAGGCTGCACGGGGCAAGATGTTCACCGCGCCTCCCGTTTTATTGTTGCAGGCCCTTTTGCTGCCTTTCGCCGGGTTTATTTCATCGTCACATCAAGTGGTCTTCTGGGATGGAAAAGTTTCAACAGGCATCGGCCCCGTCTCTGCATCGGCAAGCTTCGTTTCCGATGTGCTTCCTGCGCCTGTGCGGATGCATATCAAAGGCCTGACGTCATCACCCTGGGCATCTATAAAACCAACAGTGCACGACGGATCGGCTAGTGGGCACGGCGACGCTGCACGCGGCAAGATGTTCACCGCGCCTCCCGTTTTATTGTTGCAGGTTAGTTGTACTTATTCGTACCGATCTGACGAAAGATGCCTTCTTGTTGTGCCGTGCCCACGGACGATGCTTTGTATGCTATGTGATTGTGTGCATGCATGTAAGCTATTGTTGTGTGGGGACATTGAAGAAAATCCAGGACCTACCGTTGAAGCGATGCTAGAGTCACTTATTAAAGGCCAACAAGCTATCCGAAATGATTTGCTAGAAGTAAAACAAAGAGTTGAGCAAACAGAACAAATGGTGATGTCTTTGGAAGGACGGTTAAGCCATTTGGAGAGCGAAACAAAAGGAATGGCTGCGAGAATGGATTCTTTTGATGGTGTTAGAGAGGTTGTCAAGACTTTAGAGGAGACAATACGTCTGCAACATGCGAAGATAGTCGACCTTGAAGACAAGGGTAGGCGTAACAATTTGGTTGTATTTGGCGTTGAGGAGGCCTCGAAGGAAAGTGAGCTCGACTTAAGACGACTGATTCTCGACGACATCTTCAAAGAAACTCTAGGAGTAACTTGTTCGTCTGTTGATAGAATTCATAGAATAGGTAAGCCGTCCTCAAATCGCCCTGTGATCCTTCACTTCTGTAATTTCACTGAAAAACAAGCCGTCATGCTCAACGCTAAAAAACTTAAGGGAACAACTGTCTTCATTCAAAATGATTATTCGCAAGAAACACTAAGAAAAAGACGATCGCTTTGGCAGAGTGCCAAATCTGAAAAAGACAAGGGGAAGAAGGTTACGCTTGTGCACGACAAACTTTACATTAACAAAAAGTTGTACGCATGGAACGATTCCACAAACCGGCGCGTTCCTGTCCAGACAAATGAATTGCCGGCACCAGCAAACATATAGCCACTCCGGCGCCCTGTTGATGAGCTGATTGTCATTTCGTTTAATGCAAGAAGTATTGTAAATAAAATTGACAGTTTAGAGCTGCTTCTTTTGAATTATGACCCCCATCTAGTTGTAATCACCGAAACCTGGCTGAGTGATAGGATTAGTGACGGCGAAGTTGTTCCACGTGGCTATCAGATATTTCGGTGTGATCGTGGCTCCCGTGGTGGGGGCGTTGCCGTTATAGCTAAAACCAATATCGAGATCTCGGTTTTGCCTGGGATCTCTAATCATGAAAGCTTGTTTTTAAACGTATCTTTTTGTGACTTAAAATTCTTGCTTTGTGCTGCTTATCGATCGCCTGATGCAACCGACTCGTTTCTTTGCAAATTGTACGATTATCTCTTGCCCTACCGTGGTCGCCCGGTTATTGTAACAGGCGATTTTAATCTGCCGAGTTTTGACTGGAATCGACCTACTTATGGAGAGAGTGACCCATGTGATACTCTCTTAGACATGATGTTGGCTATATGTTTAAAACAGTTAGTTTTGGAACCTACCCGTCTTGATGCCATTCTAGATTTATTTTTTGTTAGTGACGTATTTTTTAGTGGTGTAGTAAATGTAGATCCTGGTATTTCCGACCACCGGCTCTTATCGTTTTATTGTTCTTCTACCGGGTTTGGCAGTGTTGAAGACCAACCGGTCAACCATGTCAAAAATTTTGACCGTGCCGATGACGCTTCTATTATTGATTACTTAGAGTTAAAATTTGATATCCAAACTAGCAATGATGTGCACACGTTGTGGACGCACTTCAAGGAAACAATAAAATACTGCATAGAGCATTTTGTACCCTTAAGGAAGGTTAGAAATAAGCGTTACAATGAATGGATCACCCGAGATATCATTCAGACCAAGCGTAAGATTAAACGTCTTAGGAGAAAGAGGAGTCTAGGGGAGCAACATTTACAAAGCTTGAAGCAGTCTTTGGAATGTAAGGTTAAATCAGCGAAAGCTCATTATTTTACTGTAACACTTCCTGAGTTCATTAAAAATGACCCCTCTAAGTTTTGGCGGTTTTTGGGTGAACGGAAAAATATTCTGAAAGAAATAGCTGTAAATGGTAAAATTGTAAGAGACGACAAAGAAATAGCTCAATCATTCAATCGTTACTTTCAATCAGTCTTTTCACCAGGCGGATCAGTTCCTAAACGCCCAACAGATTATTCAAATATACCTGTTATTTCGGATCTCGGAATACTGGCATTATTACGAAAGCTTGATCCTAGAAAAAGTCCCGGCCCCGATGATCTTCCTAATGGATTCTTGAAACGGTATGCTGATCAGCTATCTGCCTTTTTAACTAACATTTTCCAGATCTCTCTCACATCAGGTGAAGTCCCGTATGATTTTTGGTTGCTAGGGTCAAACCACTGTTTAAAACGGGAGACAAACTTTCAATTTCTAACTACAGACCCATTTCCATCACAAGTAGGTGTTGTAAAATGTTGGAGCATGTTATTGTAGGGTTCATTCATGAATTTTTGGCTGAAAGGAACATTTTGTCGCCTTATCAACACGGTTTTAGAAAAAATATGTCCACTGTTACGCAATTGGTCACTACTGTTCATCACTTCTCTGCGGTATTGGACGAGTCTGGACAAGTTGATGTGGTTTTCCTCGACTTTAGCAAGGCCTTTGACAAAGTGCCACACGAAAAGCTTTTGTATAAACTTGAACATATTGGCCTTCCTCATTGCCTTTTGAACTGGATAAGAGCTTATTTAAAAAACAGAAAACAGTATGTTGATATTAATGGTTGTTTCTCTAATTTTCTTGCTGTTACCTCTGGGGTACCCCAGGGCAGCGTGCTGGGACCGTTGTTGTTTCTTCTTTATATAAATGATTTAGCCCACGTAGTTCCCGAAACTGTCTCCATCAGGCTGTTTGCCGATGATTGTGTTGTTTTTAGAGAAATTCGCTAACCTGATGACTGTGAAGTTTTGCAGGAATCCCTGGTTGCAATAGAGAGTTGGTGTGAGCAGTGGGGAATGATGTTGAATGCTGGAAAATGTGCATTTCTACGAATAACGCGCAAAAAACATTTCTTCAACTCCCAGTACTTCTTGCAGAACACTTGTATTGCAGATGTTGGGGAGTATAAGTACTTGGGCCTCACTTTGAACTCTAATTTATCTTGGTCATCCCACGTAAAACGTATTTGTTCTGCTGCATTTACTAAGTTGTGTTTTTTGAGACGAAAATTAAGACATTCTCCAAGTCACGTTAAGCTTTTAGCCTATGAAACTTTTGTTAGAGGTAAACTCGAATATGCTTCCGTGATATGGGATCCGCACGTGAAAAAAGATATCTACATGCTTGAGCTCGTTCAGAGAAAAGCGGTGCGTTTCATTTTTAACAAATATGGGCGTTACGATTCTCCGTCGAAGCTCATGACTGACAATGGCATTCAAACCCTAGCAGTTCGTAGACGCTTGGCCCGTTTACTCTTCCTCAACAATATTGCTACTTCTAAGGTGAAAATAACTCCGTCAACTATGAATAAACCGCTAAGCACAAGAAGGACCCGTCACATGCATGCTCATTCCTTTCAGCCTATCTTCGCCAAAACTAATCAGTTTAAGCACAGCTTCTTCCCACGTACAATTTCCGAATGGAATGCGCTCCCGGAAGCAGCGATACAAGCTAAAAATTTTTCCCAAGCGCTCCAGGAAAGCATCTGTGGCTAAGTATATGCATTGTATGGTGTGCTATGCCTTGACAAATCTGTCTTGTACTCCTTTTTATTGTTAATATTTTTATTCTTTGTATGCATGTGTAACAGTGTTATGTGTATTGCCAATTGCCCCTCCTGCTTGGGCCACAAACTGGCCTGCAGTATTCGTAATAAATAAAAATAAATAAATAAATAAATTTAGCAGTGCCACGACGCCACCGTGATTGTCGTGCTGTATATTTGCCAACTCAACATGCGCCTCCAGGAGGTATGGTCATGGGAGGGTGTGGTCTTTCGCACAGTAATAGTCAACAACTTTATTAAGGCAGCTGACGGTTTCCTAGGTGGCGAGAGCTGCCATGCCATGCCTGGTCGCCACCTTGTCAGCGCGTTTGATTGCGCGGAGCTGGGTTCGCACAGGTTCTTTCATTCAACCTGCAGCCTGAAAATTTCCACTTTCGAAGGCAGCAAGGCTGCACACGCAGCCCTCTCGTGCTGCTCGTTTCACTTCTGTCAAGTATTGTGGATAAGAGAAAGGACAGGTGGTCACCAGCAGCGCTCGCATTTTATGGGCAACGTGGCTGTGATTGGATTTGTCGTGAGCGCGGTGAAATTGAATACGAGACATAGGGAGGTTTAGAATAAGGTTCGCAGGTGTTGCGGGCGTTGCTTTACTTGCGTGCACTATATGTGTTTGAGAATAGCGTTGTTACCGTTCCAAATCTTAGAATAGTGTTTGCTCTCACTAAAAGTCTAGGGACTTTCGTCCTGACCGCAAACCCAAATCCGCGGAAGCTACACACAGCATTTCGTGAGCCTCGTGGGCCGCGATTGCCGCACGCTATTGGAGGTTTTCTGCGAGCGGACCGCAAACGCGAACGGCGGTTTGCGTACGACGCATGCGCAGTGGCAGCGACCGCACCGCAAAGGCTCGCGGTGCGCTATTCTATACCTCCCTTATAGTAGCCACATGGCATAGTCTGTGCGATAATGCTGGCAGATAAACCATGCGCTCACTGGCGTTTCAGCGTGAGCACTGCTCCTCGGCAAGAACGAAAGTGTTGGGTGAACTCGATATACGCCACGGGCATCTGTCCATCAAACTGATGGACGCGTGAACTCGAATACAAGCTCGTTGATTCTGAGAAGGCCCGAGTTCCACTCGTGACTGTGCTGGTGCAGGTGTGACTGCCAAGCGTTGGATGCGGTGAACGCTACGTGGCAGCTTCTTTGCTTATAAAACGTGCGACGTGTTTTAAAAGACGATAGTCTTTCTTGGGGACATTTGAAGTAAAAATTTTAGTCTGTCTGTTTGTCCACCCTTAACGATACACTAAACGGCACCCAAATGACCAAACGATACTTAAAACGACCGACCCCATCCGCAGTGCCCACCAATATTGCTCAAGGTTCACCGTTCATACTCGTGCGATTGTCAATTAAATTGGCCGAGCCGACGTACAGTGTGAATCGATGAAATTCGAAGCACGATGGAGAAATTTTGATATGTCTCTTTGAAATCAGCACAACGTTGCGAGGTGGAGGTAAATGATGCCATACATGACTTCCGTGTCTTGATTATCATATTTCGATGTGTCATTTACCGTCGTCATCTATTCACATCACTTGATACCAAATTTAGTGCATGTTGAGCTAGCGAAACGGCCGCTACCACGCTATGAGTGTGGTACGTCACCAACACACAAGCCAGAGACATCGAACGCAATCTTGGGCTCAGCAACGCAGACGCGCTCTGTCTCAAGGAAACGTGGAACGCTGCAAGACTGATAAACGGCTACGAAGTGATCGTGTGTACTGAAGCATCTCGTTGCCTTCGCCGCCGACTTGAGAGAGAGGGGGGAGGCGTAGGAGAGGAGACAGAGAGAGGGAAGGCAAATGCGCATACGTAGTTGGGGTGCTGATGCATCAGGGAAGGACGGACACAGACTTGAGCGAAAGTTGCTTTCCACCTAACAAATGTGGCACAAAACGCCGTCTTATGAAAACACAGACAAAAGCTTTAAACGCAGGCTTTCCGCACAACTTGGCGAATAGCCCTGAGACACGCCTAAATACTTTGCATTGTAGGCATATATTCACTCTTGAACTGCAGATCAGTTTCTCAATTGAAATTCGCAGTTAGAATAAAGCACCTTGTAATTCGAACTTTATTTTAGCTAAGCGAAGGTAGTTTGAGCAATGATGACTTAGTTGCCCGTTTTTAATTGATGGTATAGTTGAATAATAGATTTTACATGCTAGGCATTTTTAGCAAATTACTGCTACATTGACCCTATCTATCTACGTATCTATCAATCAATCAATCTATCTATCTATCTATCTATTTATCTATCTATCTATCTGCCCTGCCGCGGTGGTTTAGTGGCTAAGGTATTCGGCTGCTGACCCGCAGGTCGCGGGTTCGAATCCCGGCTGCGGCGGCTGCATTTCCGATAGAGGCGGAAATGTTGTAAGCCCGTGTGCTCAGATTTGGGTGCAAGTTAAAGAACCCCAGGTGGTCGAAATTTCCGGAGCCCTCCACTACGGCATCTCTCATAATCATATGGTGGTTTTGGGACGTTAAACCCCACATATCTATCTATCTATCTATCTATCTATCTATCTATCTATCTATCCGCTTACGACTTTTAGCTCTCTTGGCGGTTTTGATAATGGAATCTATACGAAAATCCGTATTACATAACATGACTGTATGACGAGCATAAGTGACTAGTCGTAAAATGAAAATCATGACATGCAGGTCATGAATGTCATACTTTACATTTCATGACCTTGCTGCTTTCGCGATGGTTTCGTTCACGAGACATATAGCAAAACTTGTATGGTATGACATGACTGCAAGGCAAACATAAGTGACAGACTCTAAAGTAGAAACTATGGCATGCATATCATGTAAGTCGTGACTGCACGCCACACTCATTGTGCGCTCGCGGTCATTTCGCTAGCTTCACATATACCAATTTCAGCATTACGGGACGAGAAAGTATTACGAAGGTATATGACTGGTGCAAGCATGATAATCAAGGCATGTGTGTCATGTAAAAGCACGATTACATAACACAATCATTATGCGCTCGTGGCCGTGTTGCTAGCTTCACATGCACCAAACTTGGTATTACGTGACGCGAATGCACGACCAAGGTAAATGACATGTCCAAACGTGGTAATCATGAAATGCGTGTCATGTAAAACATTACTACATGCTACCGTCATGGTGCGCTCGCGGCCGTTTCGCTAGCTCCAAACATATCTAATTTGGTATTAAGTGACATCAATAGCAGCGAAAGTAAATGTGAAATGTCTAAACATGGAAAGCAAGACATGCTTGTCAAATAAAACATGACTACATGCTATGCTCAAAGCATTCTAGCGGCCATCTCGCTAGCTTCGCTTATAGTAAACGTGGCACTACGTGACGTGAATGGACGACGAACACAAATGTCCGGCGCAAACATTATAATCATGACATGGAAGTCATGTACAGCGGAATTTACGTCCCCCTCGTAACGTTGTGCTGATATTCAAGAGACATATTGAGACGTGTACTGGCAATTTTTTTCTTAGTGTTTCATTCACGGGGACAGGAAAAAATAACATAATTTTGCATGCCTAAAGACATCGAAAAAAATTGCCAAAACCTCAGTTAGCGTCATTTTACAGTTTCTTTTGTGCAGTACATATGTCAGACTCGCAAAGCTCACAATAAATGCAAGAGTGATCACATCATGGCCACTCAAAATACCCATCGATCCAGGTGGCCTTCGCCAGCCATCGGGAGGGGTGATGTGTAGCTGTATCCAACATATTATACTTATATACATGTTACAGAAATGTCATGCGCACAAGATATTCAAGAGCTTCCTGTTATTACCTTCCTCAATATCACTCATATCAGCGCCCTGCTACCAAGATGCTGCAACACATTTGATGCTAACAGGTTAGCTTAGATCTTGCCTAATGGGAGTAATGAGCGATAAAAAAGCGTAGTCAAATTTTTAGCTAGGAAGTATTTTCTCATTAGGGTTTACTGGTTCATCTCGTGAAGAAGACGAGTGCCCTGCCCTGTATGCGGATGTGAATATGCTTTGCACTGGACACGTGGCGGTCTTATCGTTTGCTTCGCCAGTGTTCGGTTAACATATGAATGTCAACGACACTATGTATTTGGGTAGCTTTTTGTATTGATTTAGAAAGGCAGTGCGCAAGTGTGAATATTCTCATGGAGAAAGAAATGCAGATTAGATATTTGTCCATTTCTTTAGCGTTTGCTCTTTCTAAGCGTTATAAAAGCTACAGGTAATACTCCCATGATTTGATTGATTTGTGGGGTTTAACGTCCCAAAACCACCATATTATTATGAGAGACGCCGTAGTGGAGGGCTCCGGAAATTTTGACCACCTGGGGTTCTTTAAAGTGCACCCGAATCTGAGCACACGGGCCTACACCATTTCCGCCTCCATCAGAAATGCAGCCGCCGCAGCCGGGATTCAGGTAATACTCCCGTAACAAAATTTCATTTTTAAGAGGATCTTTAAGGAATGGAATCCCGGCTGCGGCAGCTGCATTTTCCATGGAGGCGAAAATGCTGTAGGCCCGTGTGCTCAGATTTGGAGGCACGTTAAGGAACCCCATTTGGTAGAAATTTCCGGAGTCCTTACAATGGCGTCTTGCATATTAATGTGGTGGTTTTGGGACGTTAAACCCCACATTTCAATCAATTAGTTAAACAGCGTTCGCGTGCGAGCTGCGATTATTAAACGAGCTCCATAGAAGTATACAAAGAAAAATACTCTTTCATGCGTCGCCAGGACTTTTCTAGCTGAGGTTTAAGGCTTTTTTCTTACTCAGCTTCGCCATTTTTCTCACATTCATATTTTTTTTCAAGCTACTCGCCTAATCTAGCTTGTGCCGTTACCTTGCGCGTTCAAGTTCTGCTTGACAATACTTGTAAGCTGCAAAGAGAAACAGTTTCTGTAAGAAACTTGCTCTGTTTAGAGAAGGCTGCGAGAACGCTTTATGCCGTCCTCAAATTATTCTCGCTTTCTTTCATCCGAGCCACACTTTAACTCTTTTTTCTCAATATTTGTTCCTATCTCATAGTGTGTGGACAATCTGCAATATTTCTGGGTCCCATCAACCCTGCATACATAAAGAAAGCGAAGGAGCGATGAAATTCAACAAAGCACACACTGAGTGCTGGCAGCGTCATCACTACCAATGCTGCCGCCGGCAAACCATTATTCGGTCATTTGGGACAACATGCACTGAACAGGAAGCATAAATATAGGTGAGTCCAAAATAGCACCGCCATGCTCAAACTGGCGCACGCACTACTTCGCTGACGCAGTTGCAAATGAGAACTTTTCACTGCTCGCGGCTCCGTGCCTCTGGCCTCGCCATTCAGTGGCGTCTATGCTTGGTTCAGAAGTTCGTATTGTTAAGTGTGCGAAGTATTATTGGCTTTTATCTTGCATGAACGTTGCGCTGTGGCCATGTTTAGTTGAACGAATTAAGAAAACACTGAAGAATAAAGCGTACGTTTTCTTTCTGTTAGCCTATTCGTTGGGTGGCCATTGGTTGAATGCATATTTTTAAATATTTCATACACACTACGCTGACATATTGGCTGTTAGATAATGGCCCTCTTTATTGTTTCCTTTTGTACTTCCGTTCTGGGATTTTGTTCGGGGTGTCTACACCTAGAAGCACTGTTTTCTCGGGGAAACGCGCTTCCTCTCTAGGAAAGTTTCTGTAGCTAATATTCATCTCAATTACAGCCGAACCCACTCATAGTAATACTGTTTCTAGCAATACAGCGGTAATACAAATGACAAACTGCTACGCCATTCACTTTTACATGTTTTCTGTGGTAAAAGAGCCCGCTTAGAGCAATGCCTGCATGCCCCGTCATCGGCTATAACAATGAATTGTGGCTGTTTGGTACATTGCCCGAAAGAAATGAAACCCGAAATCTCTGAAAAGAATTAAATAACACAAAAAATTGACCCCACCTCAACGAAGCGCATCGTGAGAAAATGCGAATGTTTTTTTTTTGCACTGAGAGTACGCGGTGTAGTAATTTTTACTGGCGTAAATTATGACGAGACGAACATTTGTACCGTAACCATTTATTCACACAATTATCGGTCAGTGAACAGTCGAGAGTGCAGCACACACTTCACGTCTTTCAACTATGCATAGGGGCGAGTAGAAGGGAGAGTGGGGTACGGTGAGGAGAGAAGGCAAGGGGCGCGATAAGGAGTGGCGAAGCACTGGACCTACCCTCTCCTACACGGCCTGCACAGATGCGTGAGCTCCGCCGAGTACCGGCGATGGCAGCGCGCCAGAGAACACCTACCAGTTTAGAAAACGGAAACTGTACCTTTGGGCTGTTGTATCAAAATAGCCTGTAAATTAGTAGCGGCGGCGTACTGAACTGCAATTCTGCGAGGACAATGCCAATGTTCAAACAGGAAGCGTAAATCGCTTTTTTACAAAATGGCATTGTGCGTGGATTTTGTGCAGCGAAGCTGGGGCTGCTTTGACGGCTACAGTTCTGCATGTTCCTTTCTACACTTGCATGCCAGCACAAAATTATTACATGCAACAAACTGTAGGTGACGACAAAATGTGACCGTCGTTATTGCGTTCCTGTAAGGAAACTGTGCCAGGAAACCCGACAGGGCCTTAACTGGCAGAGGCACACGCAACGTGTTAGGTGAAATCATTTGATTGTCCTCATAAAGAAGTAGACACAAATAAATAGTTTGTCTCAATCTAGACCAAAACCGAACGAAACAATTCGAAAAGCTACACAAATGCATACAAGCGATGAATTGGATCTAAGCATGAAATACCACTGACTTTTTCGCACTAACAGCTTCCTAAGTCATAATTTTCTTTCAGCTGACGGGTCAGCTTGCTGACAAAAAAAAGCGCATCATTCGTCTATAACAGAATTGTAGACAAAACGAGGCCCACGTGATTAGGTCTAGGTGCACGTCAAAGAACCCCAGGTGGTCGAAATTTTCGGGGCCTTCCACTACGGTGTCTCTCATGCATATCGTGTTTTTGAGACGTTAACTGCAAACCATTTATTATAGCGAAAATTCGACTCGGCTGCTGCACGGTAAAGCTTATCGAGACGTACCAGCGTGGACATGATTGTATTTATCGCGATTGGTTCCTTGCGAGTGTTGCCAAAGAACCCAATCGCGATAAAAAAATGCCATTGAAATTGACCGGTGTATTACTGGCTGTAGCTCTGCTGAGCAAAGCATCGAAATTTGAGCTGTTTTATACTAGCAGCAGTATATCCTGCTCAGCCAGCTGACTGAAAACGCACCTTGAGCAAGTAAGATTGCACACTAGCTGGCGATGGCACTGACTGCAACCAAGTGGGCTGAAAGGAATCTAAGCCTTTGGTGCCGCTTGGCAGTATGGCAAGTGCCTGATCACGAATGCATTCCTCTTATAATTGATCCTGCACTTGTATTCAGTTGTGCATTTTTCCTACAATGATAACACATTTGTGCAAAAGCACAAATTCATAAGATACAGTGTGAGAACAATTTAAAAAAAATACTCTATGTATTTGCAGCTGATTGCCATTTGAACAGTACAGTAACAATACTCGTGCAGATTTCTGTACAATAAAAAAATGAACAGAAGACAAAGCAGTGTTGCAAGCAGTTCGCAACAGTACTGAAAATATCACTTGGTGCGCTCATTTTTGGTATTCCACGTTTCCTGAACTTCTTGCTTAGTTCCCTCTTTTTTTGCGAACTTATAATGCAATGGTGAGGTTACTCTAGTGTTGGAACTCTCAAGTGATGAAACAGGATGGGGTTAGGACTAGAGGTAGACAGCGTGACTGATGGGCATAGTGTAAGTTGTGAAAAGCTTTCGGGGAAGCAGAAAAGTGGCGCAGAGTTCTAATCTCTACGTGCAGGATACTAATAAATATTAATGATGTCAATGAAAAAACACCACGTGTAGTTGAAAAACTGAATAGCAGTTACAAATTGCACTCAACACTAAGCTGTGA
Organism: Rhipicephalus microplus; assembly: GCF_043290135.1. NCBI lineage: Eukaryota > Metazoa > Arthropoda > Arachnida > Ixodida > Ixodidae > Rhipicephalus > Rhipicephalus microplus. The sequence continues at coordinate 118,014,408 of NC_134700.1, read as the reverse complement.
AGACAGGGAGGTGAAAGAGTTCTACGAATAGGCATGGCTCTTGAAGGGTTTAAAAGCTACTCAGAACATGAATGCAGTACTACCATTAGGTAACTAAGAACATTTACTAGAGCTCAATATTCATGGAAGGCTTACAGGCAAGAATAGGAGGAGGAAAGTAAATGAAGCATTATGAAACTATGCATTCATGTTTTGGGTTAGGAAAGTGAAGTCTCAAGAAAAAGTAATATTTATGCTATGTAGTGAACACCTTCAGAAAGCATGGTAACAGAAAAGAGGACCCGGAAAAGCCTCAGTGAACAAATAAAATGTGAGATGGACTTGTGGTATGCGGAAACCTCAGCATGATGCATACCATGGAAGTAGTCGGCACAGGCTAGAGAAGTCAAAGACTGCACTCAAACTTAAGGGAACATGAACGAAAGGAAAAATGGCTCCCCCTATGCAGTTCGTATAAAAATAGGGATGCATGAGTGGCATTGGGAACAAAATAAGATACATTAAAAAATTGACCATGAAAAAAAAATATTGAAACAGTCATGCAATGAAAACTTGTAGCTAGCAACTGTGTTCAAGACATTGAAGGGGTAGACAACGTGCTAAGCTATATTAAGACAAAAGCACACAACACAAACAGATGCAAAATACTTAAGCTATTGAAGCAGTTTCGGGAATGTATCGCCCTAATGTAAAAAATAAGTAGGCTTTTGAGACCACTCAAGACAACAATAAGAGATTAAAGTACTGTACTTCAAAGGATAAGGAAAGGAAGCACGAAAGTGGGATGAACCAAAATGCATGCAGCAACGGGTAAGCAGGGCAACTAATTTGAGTTGTAGTGAAGGTGGCATCTCACCTTTACTGAAATGAAAGCCAATGCACCTAATAAAGTCCTGATCACCTAAGTCAGTGAAAAGTCTGTCCCATGCATTGACGTGAACGGGGTCATTGTATTGATCGAATGTCCCCCTTCCCCACTTGAAGGGGAACAGTGTACATGTTTGTGCTAACAAGAATCAGCTGCCGCTATGGAATGGATACCAAGACATTTTATGTCATTATATTGCATATTTTGACCTCTAATTGCTATACTGACCATGATTGGGGCTAAGTGTCGTTTCAGCGAAATAAGCTTCAGCTTTGTAGCAAATGGGCAAAGACACAGACCACATCAGGTTAAGCGCAAATAAGTAGTTTTTACTCGTAGATAACAGCAGTTACTGGTGTCAGTGCATGCACTGACACCAGCATTGTCGTAGGAAAAAGCAAGCAGCGTAAAAAAAGCAGCACCCATACCAAGCAGGCTACACTTTGCAAAGTGAACACTTAAGGTCGATTCCACAAAAGATAAAATAACATTGTATACCTGATATCTCAAATTTTTTTTCTTGTGTCAAGCCCGGGTGACCGCATAGCTCAAAATCACTTTCAGTTTTCAAATAATTTTTTAAACCAAGGGAAAATAGAGAATCATTGCCTGATGACAACGGCCATTTCACGAAAAGCGCGTTTTCGTGAATTCATAATTATGCTAACAGTGATGCACGCTATATAAAACAAATATCTTATTTGTTAGCGCAATTAGAAGTATGAAGAGAACAATGAAGAGAACTTCATCATTTCAAATTTTGGGCAATCTAAGTAAGTATTTTTAAACGTTCCCAAAAACGCCTTGTTTATGAAACTCGCTCGTTTTGGGGGCAAGGTTTCTGCTTTTGTGAATTTCATAGTTAGATCATGTTTGCAGCACTGATAGTACCTAATTGGAGTAATTGCAATTTGAATTTTGATTTCTCTAGTATTTTTCACAAGGGTGAAAAAAACCCGCTCCTAACTTTGCTCAAACTTTTTTAAACTGCGCTATCATATTCTGGAAAAGCGAGTTGCATCATTTTGACCCGAACAAATTTACAAACTTTCAAACATTGTGTTTTCATAGCGTCTAGCGTAAGTCACATCTTTTTAGGATTGAAAATAGAATGAACCACTTTTTTTGCACCTATTTTACAAAGTAACACCAGAGAGGTATTTGCTACGAGTAAAAAGTGTTCTTAAAAAAACTTCTTAAATGTAACCGGACGCTACGCTTTTGCGGGGTTTCAAGAGGTATACTTGCTTCTGATACGTCGACGATGTCCTCACTTCCTCACCTACTTTCAACAGTCACATGCAGTGCTTGTCGGCTAGTTTGCAAGTCGTTCGCACTGCCGGTATTCAGTTGAAGTATTGAAAACGCCGCTTTGGCCGCCGAGGTATCACCGTGCTCGGCCATCTTGATGACACAGCGGGTATACGACCTGATCCAGCAAAAATACCCGCCGTCACCAACTTTCATATTTTATGTTCTTCTAAGGAAGTTCACTCACAACAATATCACAGCAAAGATGCCCTACAGCAAGCGTATTTCTACGTTCTAGGGAGTGTTGCGCTCGGCTCTTATCTTGCACCCTAAATGTGCTAGGCGCAACCCCTTCCAGTAGGGGCTCTAAAGGTGGTTTTATTTACATCCTTTTAAACGGAGTGCAAAGAGAGCACCAACACAGTCATTGAGAGGTAGCACTGGTGTTTTCCAGCGAAAGCTGTATATCGCTAGCACAAACGGTGAAGCGTAACTCATCGTTTTGCCGTGCGATATCCATTGGTTGTGCTATCAGTTACGTTGTTCTCAGCTTCGTACTAAACCACGCGCGTCGTTGGCTGCGTTGTGATTGACGTTTTTCATCCCGTCGCAGCCATGGCGCCAGGCACGTGCGCATCAGAGCAAGCGGGCATTATGTTTCATGTAAAAGAGGTCGCATTCACCGCACCAATGCTGCACTCCGGGTAAGAAATAAATAGCAAGCATCGCCTTTAAGAGTTGAAGGTGATGGTGTTGTTCTGTTTCATAAGGGTACTTTTAACACTTAGTGTTTGAAATATTTACACACTTGCTATGAACCCACTACGTGGCCCAAGGGTGTAGTATAGTAACCTGTGTGCCTTTTGCAGAAGGCAACGACTTTAAACTACGAAGCCATTTGAATATTTCGATGTTCAACATTCGGTGTATATACACGCTTGTACCACGCATCATCACGGCTATATTTCATGTTGTATTGTGAAGAATGTATACTGAACGCGTGTGTTTGTAAACCATGAAAGTTATTTTCACTGTATTTACAAGCAGGGACATGAGTGTGTGGTAGAACACCCACCTAACAGGCAAACGACCCGGTTAGATCCCCATTCATGCCCAGAATTTTCTATTACTTAATTTATGTTCTTCGTTTTTTTTTATTTTTTCACGCAAAGATAATTTTTCGCTCATACCAACGACGCCGACGCTGACGTTGAAGCCGGAATTTCTACGAAACGAGCTCTTTAGAGTTACCGCGTAAAGACAGGCCAATGAGGCCAAAAGCCGGCAACATCTGCGTACAGCAGCCTTCCAAGCCGCACTAAATCGCGAAGGGGTTATGAATGCACTGGTGGCTGGTGAATACTGCAAACCACGCTACCGAGTAAGTTCCCGATGTCGACCGACTGCCACAACGGCGCCCCAAAGAAGTGGCGCTGCGGGCAAGTATAAGGTCAACTCGATGGCGGGAGCGCGTTCACCGGGGCGAACACCCGCTTTCGGGGAGAGTTTCTCTAGCGGCAATTTGGCTTCGGCTCCGACGTTCTTGAGGGGGGGGGGGGCATGCGAAATATATTGCCACCATTGATGAACGAGCCGCTGTGGCTCATACCCGTTTTGGGCTACGAAGAAGAAGAGAACGTTTTCGTTGTTCTCGTTCGGGTGAACTCCTGGCTGCAGGTCTTGTTTTTGCTCGCGACATTACTGGTGGAGGTGCTGGGTACGTGTACTTCGGCTGTGTCAGCCATCGTGGAGACAGCTACATCTCCCAGAGCAAGAAGCAGCCGCCGCCTGCGTGGGTTACCCCCTGAGTTTGGTCCCTTGACATCGACACCCAGAAAGATGGCAACTCCGATGACAAGCCAGGCGGTCCAAACCAGCGATGCCCATGGTTCTCTTCTCGCCCATGTTTTTCATGCGCCACAGACACCAAAGTTGTTCCATGGAGATATCTTCGAGGATGTTCATGACTGGCTCGACCACTTTGATCGGGTTGCCTGTATCAACGAATAGGACGATGTTCGCAAGCTGCGCCGAGTTTACTTTTACTTGGAGGATTCTGCGAAGACGTGGTACGAGAACCACGAGGGCTCCTTGGCAACCTGGCAAGAGTTTAGCCGTCAGCTTCGTGACGCCTTTCTGAACACCGAGAGGAAGGAGAGGGCTGAACAAGCCATATCCTGCAGAAACCAGCGGCCGAACGAACGAGTATCCATGTTTGTCGAGGACATGCTTCGGCTCTTCAAGCGTGCGGACCCTGCCATGCCCGAGGAAAAGAAGGTGAGGCATTTGATGCGCGGAGTAAAAGAACAGCTTTGCGCTGGGCTCGTGCGCAATCCACCAACGACAGTCGCCCAGTTCATCAGTGAGGCGACCACTATGGAACGTACGCTGCAGCAGCGGTCATCACAATACGAACGCCAGATCCCGGCCACCGCATGCTCTATCGGCTCTGACAGCGAGAGACAGGCCCTCGCAGACTTCAGTCGAAGTATTTTTCGGGACGAACTGCGACAGCTTCAGGCGGTGGGATCTCATCAACCTGTGTCAGCCCTCGCGGATGTACTCAGACAAGAAGTCCGGCAGGCTGTCACACCCCTGACCCCAATCACACCACCGATTCCCGAGGCACCAGTCCTGACATACGCAGCGGCATTGCGATCCCCTGCGCCACCGGCTACAGATCCTGCTATGCGGCCCAGGTACCAGGCAATGCAGTCATTCCACACCACTGCTTCGAGCCCTCCTCACGGCTCAAGGTGCCCGAGCACACCCACCTATCTGCAGTCTACCTCAAGACAAAGTGGTTGCAAGGCAAGCACGTGGCGCACCTCGGATAACCGTCCGCTCTGCTATCACTGCGGCGAAGCGGGTCACGTATACAGGAACTGTCAATACCGGCAACTAGGTCTCCGCGGCTTTCATCCTGATGCTCGATGCCCGCGCTACGGTGAGCGCCCCCGCGAAATTGAAGCCTATCTCACGGGCCAGCGAACACCTTCGACTGTTCAGCACTACCAGTCGAGATCACCGTCGCCTCGCCGGTCTACGTCACCCAGTTTGCCCTCATCGTCTTCCGCTCCTTTCAGGAGCCGGTCACCAAGTCCCCGCAGGGGAAACTAGGAACGGCGACTTCTGGGGGTGAAGTCGCGGCCCGGCGAACTGTAAAAGCCCCTCATTCGACGCAACGACCAGACGAGGACCATTCCGGTTTTGCAGTGTTCTCTGACAGCAGAAAGATCGTTTCTGCCGAAATCGCCGTCTTCGTCGACAATCATGCTGTCAACGCCCTCGTCGACACCGGCGCCGACTATTCCGTAATGAGCGCCGCACTGGCATCTGAACTGAGGAAGGTTACCACACCATGGCAAGGACACCAGTTGCGCACGGCAGGGGGCCATCTGGTGATGCCTACCGCTATGTGCACGGCACGCATTCGTATACGTACGTCGACATTTGCAGGCTCTTTCCTCGTATTGCGCGTGTGCTCTCGACCAGTCATTCTAGAAATGGACTTCCTTCGTGAATACGGCGCCGTCATCGACCTCCGTGAATTACTTGTGTCGTTCGAGGATCCTTTTTGCGCTGCAACTGACAGTACACAATTCCGGAAAAGAGCACTTCGTGTTACCGACGATTCTATGACTCTCCCACCTCGAAGCAGCCTCTTTGTCGAAGTAGAATTGGGACAGGACATGTCTGACGCGGTAATTGCAGAGGCCAAATTGTCTCTCCTTATTTCACGACAAATCTGTGTTGCCCGAGGAATCATTCAGCCTAGCAATAGGCATGTTCACCTGCTGGTCACGAACTTCAGTGACGAATATCGCCACCTAACGAGACACACTGCCATTGCATATTGTGAAGAACTTGTCGATGTCGATGGTTCGCCCACGTTAGCTTTATTTTCATCGAATTGCCACCCTGACGAGGCGTTCGCGAGCAATCTCGACGTAAACGAGAGACTACCTTCGTCTCAACGAGAAAGCCTTTTGCGTTTACTCGGCTCATTTCAAGACTGCTTTGCCACTACGTCAAAGGTTAAACAGACACCACTTGCTCAGCACCGTATCATCAGGGAACCCACCGAGAGACCCATTCGACAACACGCCTATAGGGTGTCGCAAAAAGAGCAAGACGCCATACGTGACCAAGTCCAGAAGATGCTTCAGGACGACGTCATCCAGCCATCAACCAGTCCCTGGGCTTCGCCAGTTGTGCTAGTAAAGAAGAAGGACGGTACGTTGCGTTTTTGCGTTGATTACCGTAAACTGAACAGGGTCACCAAAAAGGACGTTTATCCTCTACCCAGGATAGATGACTCGTTGGACCGTATACGCAACGCTAATTATTTTTCTTCCATAGATTTACGTAGCGGCTACTGGCAAATCGCAGTGGATGAGCGCGAGCGCGAAAAGACGGCGTTTATTACTCCCGACGGCCTGTACGAGTTTAGAGTGTTGCCTTTCGGTCTATGCTCAGCGCCAGCTACTTTCCAAAGAATGATGGATACGGTTCTCACAGGGCTCAAATGGCAATCATGTCTTGTTTACCTTGATGACGTCGTGGTCTTTGCAGACACGTTTGAACAACACGTCCAACGCCTTCATGCAGTACTTCAGGCAATCAGAACAGCGGGGCTTTCTCTGAAACCCGAGAAATGTCATTTTAGATATGAAGAACTGAAGTTCCTTGGTCATGTTGTGAGCCCTGCTGGCATCCGCCCAGATCCGGAGAAAACCCGTGCTGTTGCCGCCTTTCCCGTGCCCACAAATAAGCGCGACCTACGCCGATTTCTGGGGCTCTGTGCGTATTACAGGCGCTTTGTCAAAAACTTTTTGAAGATTGCTGAACCCCTCAACAAGCTTACAAAAGACGGTGTCTCGTTTGTTTGGGGTCCCGATCAGTGTCATGCGTTCGACACCCTCCGAAACCTCCTCCAGGCTCCGCCTGTACTGGGTCATTTTGACGAAAGCGCTGACACGGAATTACACACTGACGCCAGCAACGTTGGACTAGGAGCGGTATTAGTTCAGTGGCATAATGGCGTAGAGCGCGTGATCGCTTATGCGAGCAGAACGTTATCCTTAGCGGAGAAAAACTATTCTGCAACCGAGAAGGAATGCCTGGCTGTTGTCTGGGCCATAACAAAGTTCCACCCATACTTGTATGGCCGCCCATTCAGGGTAGTTAGCGACCACCATTCCCTTTGTTGGCCCGCAAATCTCAAAGATCCCTCAGGTCGTCTAGCACGATGGAGCCTTCGGCTACAAGATTTCGATGTCACCATCGTCCACAAATCTGGGCGGAAACACACCGACGCCGACTGTCTCTCACGTGCACCGGTCGAAAATGCCAACACTGACCTTGAAGACGACGACACTTTTCTTTCTGCCGTATCAGCGACCCGCTTGGCTGAGCAACAGCGTCACGACTCGGAGCTCATTCCACTCATTAACTACCTGGAAGTACGCAATTCCCACCCTCCTCGAAGCTTTGCGCGCTCGCTATCCTCCTTTTGTTTCCGCGATGGAGTGCTTTACAGAAAGAACTTTCATCCTACACAAGCTATGTATCTGCTTGTTGCGCCAACTACGCTTCGTGGTGACATTTTACGTGCGTGTCATGATGAGCCATCGTCCGGACACCTCGGCTATACGCGCACGCTGCAACGGATTCAACGCTCCTACTACTGGCCACGTCTCGCAAAGACTGTGAAGCATTACGTTCGCACATGTTGCGACTGTCAGCGACGTAAGGTTCCACCTTTACGACCAGCGGGACTACTGAAACCAATAGGCCCACCAAAGGCGCCCTTTCATCAGATTGGCATGGACTTGCTGGGGTCATTCCCCACGTCTTCGTCTGGAAACCGGTGGATTGTGGTCGCTACCGACTACTTAACACGCTACTGTGAAACGAAGGCGCTTCCAAAAGCAACCGCAGCAGATGTCGCCCAATTTTTCGTGAACAGCATCGTCTTACGCCACGGTGCTCCAGCTGTCGTCATAACTGATCGTGGGACAGCTTTCACCGCAGAGATGCTGCAGGAAGTCTTGCGATTAAGTGGCACGGAACATCGTAAAACAACGGCTTACCACCCGCAAGCAAACGGGCTGACTGAACGACTCAATAAGACAACTGCAGACATGCTGTCAATGTATGTGGACATCAATCACAAGAACTGGGACGTCATACTTCTCTACGTAACTTTTGCGTATAATACTGCTGTTCTAGAAAGTACCGGTTTCACACATTTTCGCTTAGTCCACGGTGGCGAGGTCACGACGATGCTCGACGCCATGCTCCTGCCCGACAACTTAGGAATATACCGCACCGATGCCGCCAAATTCGCGCAGTGTGCAGAAGAGGCCCGTCAAATTGCTCGTCACCGTATTCAACATCACCAAACCGCAGACGCACGCCACTACAATCTTCGTCACCGTGAAGTTATTTTCAAGCCCGGTGATGAAGTCTGGGTGTGGACCACTATCCGACAACGTGGCCGTTCAGAAGAGCTTCTTCGCCGCTACTTCGGCCCTTACAAGGTCGTACGACGTCTCAGCGACGTCACATACGAGGTTCTCCCAGAAGGCACTTCGAGACGTTCCCGTTTCACCCCGCGAACTAAAGTCGTTCACGTTTCACGGCTGAAACCATACTTTTCGCGCTGTGTATCACCAGTGAGTGACTGACTTTATTCGTCTCTCCCTTACATTCTTTCCTATTTTTCTTATTTCTCATTTAACTCTTGGCTCCACAACCAACTATGTTATTCCGCCTTACGCCATTCATTTTGCTTGCATGGTAATTTTCATCTCATTTTCTTTTTTTTGCCTACATGTACAGCATCGAGACGATGCTTCTTGGGAGAGGGGGTAATGCCACCATTGATGAACGAGCCGCTGTGGCTCATACCCGTTTTGGGCTACGAAGAAGAAGAGAACGTTTTCGTTGTTCTGGTTCGGGTGAACTCCTGGCTGCAGGTCTTGTTTTTGCTCGCGACAATATGAATACTGCTTTAAGCCCAAGCCAGACGTGTGTCTAGCCTCATTCAGAAGCATTAACATGTAACCAATAACCGTGAATGGCTTTAGTGCAGTGTTGGGTTGAATCCCGATGCTAAACACCGGCTCATTTAAGCTTTAGCTGGTTAACATTTCTACGGAGCTACTCTAGACGACTACCTCTTTCCGAGTGGTAGTGCTTCCCGACGCGACCAGGCCCATCGAGCTCTCCTTACATTTATGAACCATACAGACCTGGCCACCCGTTTATAGACAGTCTCTTTCTTTTTTTTCATATTATCTATTATTTATTTTTTCACTCATACTTGTCAAAGTCTTCTTCATTTTTTTCTCTCTTCCTCATTGTCTTTCCTCTTTCCTCTCTGTTGTGTATCTGTGTATGTAGATCAAATAATAATAATAATAATAATAATAATAATAATAATAATAATAATAATAATAAGTGCCTGGACAATTTCTTATTTAGGTCAATTTTCAACTTTGAGCGAAGCACAATGGGAGCTCTTCTGCTTGTTCTGCATGTTTTGAGACGTTTTAAAATCCACTTTTGTACGCGGCCTTTTCTAGGTCACATAAAACGTTATTTAAGACATAATGTTGCCGTTTTACGTACATTCCTTGTTACTATCCATCACTGGGACGTTCATGAAGTGAAGTGTAGTAGACCTGAAAGTATTGCAGCACACATTATGACATTTGTATATAAGGAAACGCAATACAGAATTCGAACTCGCGACCACACGCACCGAAAGCAACGACCATATCTATTACACAACCATGCCAACACTTGGTCTCTGTTTTTGTTTTTTTATCGCCGGGTAATATATGCAGAATGCAGCTAAAAACCCATTGGTGGTACCACAAACTTTTGCCCCATCGGTATGTGTTTACGATTACACAGGGTCCGTACATAACAAAAAAAGAGCTCACGGTAATTTTTTTCAATCGAAGAACAATATCTGTAAGAGTAAAAAGACAGGGCGGGCTCAATTTTTAAGGTTTATCGGACGATAATATATTGTGGATTGTACAATTACAGCTACACTTGAGAAAAAGCAATATTACTTCCAACATGTGCGACTACTTCGTGAAGCTATTCAATGAAGAATTACTCAAGAAGGGTACTCAGCAAGCAACAGATTTTCATCAGATTGAACAATTTCTTTAGTGAGGTCTACTGACGCCCCTTGCCGCTCAGAGCTCACCGATCAATTGTGGCCTGTACAGCAGGCTAGTGAAACCGTGTCTAGGCATGGCATGGGCGTCTGAACGAACGAGACGTATGCTCGTGTAATCAAACTGCAGGACACATATTAAAACTTTTTACCAACCAATCAGTTTGATAATTCCAGTTCAGAAGAGTTTTGACGCTTCTGAAGTTCCTACAAGTTAACGCTTCTCATGTGGTTTGGACGTGGACCTAGATACTTCAGTGGTCTCACCCTGGCATTTGTCACAGGAATGTCGTTAGCGTTTCACGATGACGCAATGGACGCATCATCACGCAGAAACAAAAGAGACATCACTTTGGTGATGCTGGGGTTTCGAGGGCGTCACAGGTTTCAGCCATACATAGACGCTAAACGCGAAGCACAGGGTCTAACACGCTAGAACGGCTAAGGTGCGCTTATATCAATTGTGATGAACACGGTTTTTTCGTTCTCCTTCAGACCACATCCCATGAGCAAGCTCTTTTCCTCGGGGTTCTTTGACACACGCGTGTTGACCTACTTCCGCGTCATAAATCATCCCTTCTAGGTAGGCTCTCCTTAGGGAGAATAAAGTGCGTTGAAAGCGCAAACGTATGTAAACGGAGATGCCAGGCTTGATCGGCTCGACGTCGCTAGGGATCAACCATGGCGGCCGCACCGAGGCAGCTCCTAGCGTTACTCGGCGAATGATGTTCCCTACCGAGCCTTTATGTCCTCTATTTATCCTTCTCTTTCTATTCTCTTTTTTGTTCTCTACACTTTTGTTCATCGACCTTCCACATGCTTCGATACTACGTGGGCAATATTTGGTTAGAGGATCCACTACAAAATGTTATTATATGTTTGTACGTAGTTATGTTATATATGTAGTTTTTTACGGCTGTTGCTTTTATTCCACACCTTTCACAGGCCTAAATAAAAAGGTCATACTTCCATTTCTAGCATATGCGAAGTGTTGATATGGTATGAGAACTAAGCTTACTGTCTTCGAAGTAAAAAGTGACAGCATCGACAAACAGTAAGCAAAGAAGGCTAGGCACCTTGTTTATTATGCAGCTTTAATTATTAGCTTAGCAGTCGTATCACTACAAAATTTGGAAGCTTTTATCAATTCGTCCATTTGCTTATGTTTTGGCATTATTAGTGTCCCTAAGTTTAATTATTAATTTTGTACATGAACTTCAGGTATGTGAACCATTTTGATGGTTCCGAAAACGCGCGGGAAGAGCCTAATTGTTTATTATTCATGGACGTTCTGAAGATTGAATAAGTACAATCAACAAGCTTGAGAAAATATTCAAAAAAATAGTGACGGCCTAGATTTGTTTTCTTAGAAAAGGTATAGGATGGGTAATTTATGTGAAAAAAATTCTAAGGTCCCCAATTTGTCGCAATGAATTTCATGCCAGGGTCCACCAAGAATTACAATACGTTATTGCGGTGACAGAATCAAGCCCAATAAATTGACAGAGGAGTGTATAAAAAATGCTGGAAATTTTGGGGCACTTATCTCAACGTAAAATGGGACCTACAATTCCATGGGCACGGTCACCAGATTTGCCCACTTTACCGATCCCCACAAGAACGACAATCAAAAATATGTAGCCTGGCGTGAACGTTTTTCCACGCCACATGATTAGCAAATCCGAAATATTTATTCTACTATTCATAACATGGATTGCGCAGATAGAACGCCGTTATCCTGTGGTGTGAATAAAGAGTCGGTAAAAGAGACAGCGGGAGCTTGCCCTGCAAAGTGGGAAATCAGCCTGTGAAGGAACGACGAGTGAAGCTCGTCTGTATTACTGCCTTGGAAGGCATGTTTACAATTATGTTCTACCCTCAATAATAGCTGCCTATACGACGGCGATATTGTGACTTTCAAAATCCAGCTTGTTGTGCCTTTTTTCATTGCCTTATATTTATTTCATTATGCATCATTCACTGAATAACTGATCAACGTGTATCTCCAGACGTCACACACTCGGATAGCCAATAATCACGCAATCAAACGCAGAAACACATAAAAATATATAGACAAAGCTATTCCTCAGGAAGACATTGCTCCCAAGCCCCACTCTAATGGGGTCCACAAGAAAAGGCTAGTGCTGATCACCTTCGTAAACATTTGCTCCTAAATAAAGAAAGCATGATGTATTGAAAGTTAGCTTTATTGTTTCATGAGAATTGACATAAAGTGTGCCATACTCTAGGTGAATAATATAAAGAGTTACTAATGAAGCTGAGAGTATGAATGTTTTGCTTAGAGTATAATTAACAGCCTCTAACAGCTGAAAAATATCTTGTGTGTATAATATTGCAGTTTATCGTAGCAATAAATGTGAAGTATTAGTTTTTTCGATTTCATATAAATACTCGCGTCATATTAATTTGAAAAGTGGGCAAGTTAATGAAACAAGTTTTACAGTCAGAGTTTTCTTGAAACGTTCCCATTCTCACTGCTCCTCTTTTAGCAGTAAGAATATGCAAGTTACGTGAACATGACGTGTCCAAAGGTGACGTAGTATTACTTCAATGAGGTGCTTTCAGAGACAGCCCGATTACAATTCCAGACCCCTTTCTTACGGTCGCACGTACATTGGCCAAACCAGCCAATGTTTGAATGTACGCCTCAGGAAGCATTTGAGTTCTTTGAAAGGCACTCCTTTTTCCATTTTAGCTTGACATTGCGATTCTTACAAATGCCAACCATTGTTTGAAAAAACAAGTGCTCTTTTCCGGCATCCGCTTCAAACAACGCGTGAATATTCTGAAGCATATTACATTTCCAGAAATAAAGATCAATGTCTCAGTTATCCGTCATAGTCACTAATACACAGTGAGTTGAACTATATAGATAAATTTTAGACAGCTGTTTCGACTGAATGAACAAGTGTTTTGACGGCTCACGCTGCCGTTGTTCTTGTTGACATTCGCACCCTTGTGTATTTATATGTCCTTCTAACGTGAAAATAAACCAGTTGTTGGTGAACGCTCGGGCTGTGTGCCTCCTCTTTGCTTCGTTTCTGTGTTCCTTCCATGCTCCAAGTTCACTGAAATATAGCGAATTACTAACTAGCCCACCTTTCCATCCTACAGCAATGTGCGACCAGATAAGTCAACAACTTATGTGAAGGCCGCGTTAGATTTTGTTTAGAGCACCAGACTGCAGAGCAGAATTTATCGAAACTAAAAGATACGTGTTTCACGCATAATTCGCATAACTCTTTCCTCTCTCTATCATCACTGTTCCTAAATCTTTCTTTCCCCTCTTCCTTATCCTCTGCGAAAAGTACCAGGCTAGATGGCACTTGCTCAGGCCAACGTCTCGGCCTTCCAATAAAACATTTCTCTCTCCCTTTCTCTCTCTAAGTATTTTATTATAACGACACTTTCATCAGTATACTATTCAGAATGTCTGAGACACTTTTCTTCTGCCGCTTGAAAATTTGGCTTGATATGCTCTTGTGACGTTTCCTTTTCATTGAGGGATTATGTAATATATGTAATAGGCCACTAACTGAAGAGGTTGCGTTGGGTTCTTGGAACAATTCCGACAGTGCAATGGTGGCTATCACACTGGTAATAGCTTGTCTACCAGCCACTAGACTGGATGCACATCTGTAGCACCGAGCCAACCTGACGGGACCGTACACAGTAACTTCCTTACCTCCCCATCATAATACATTGCTCTTTTTCTTCCTCATTCACCTCCTGCTCCTTAGAGTACCAAGATAGAGCATACTATCGCTCAGACCGACTTCTCTACGTTACTGAAAATAAACTTATCTTTTCCTCGTGAAATGCGAGAAGTCGAAATAACAAACCAGCCTTTCTTGTTTTGCAACAACGTTGGGTGCATTTTTAGTATGTTAGGCACCTCGTTTACCTTTTCTTTATCTCTCATATGTGAAATGAAGAATAGGCTCATAAATTAATATTGTCAATTGAGTGATAGTAAACTGTTGTTTAGGAGAGGATCTTAATACAAGCCTTGCTTTTGGGGGAAAAAAATGCCGAATGCCGTCATCGAGCATTCATATGGTTGACATATTTTTAAGAGGAAGGTGAAAATTTATGTAAATATATAAACCGTCATTGTGAAAACGTATTTATACGTCTTTCACAATGAAATACTTGCCATCCTAATGGTCACAAGTGAAGCTTTTGGGCTTAACCTGCACATCAAAACACGCTTTGCACGAGCCTGGCTGAGGGCATCATTACCTCGCAGCAAGACCGCTGTTTTGTGTTTTTACAGTATTCAAAAGTTCAATCTGAAAAACGCACCTGGCGGTAAGCGCAGTGAAGCAAAAGCGCTTCTTGCAGAGAGGCAGCATCAACATTATTACCCCCCTTTTTCCCACCTGTTCTTTTATTCGATCTCCCTAACTTGTGAACAAAACTAGTGGCTCATCGACGGCGATATTGTAGATCTGGCTTCAATGCTACTGCGCTTCCTCAGGCAACCCGAAGCGACTACCCGTGAATTGCATAATATCGGAGCAGCGGTGCACAATAGAGACACATAGGAGGTTTGTTCAAGCGGATGCAAGTAACACAAGGACTCGCCTTTGCCCACTCCCACTCTATGCGTTAGTACGTAGGCGTCGCCGACCTGCAAGGCGTGCGTTGATTGCAACAGCCTGTTGCATTGGAAGAACATAGGAAGCACCAATCAGGGAGCAGGGCGCAGCTTCTCGCCGTGCTTTGACATGCAAACAGCTCCCTCGCGAGCTAGTGTGTTCACGACAAAGGCTGTTCGGCGCGTTGTAGTCGTGTGCTGATGGCTGTATGTACATAAAGAGCGCAGTACGACGAGCAAGGGCGAGTCTAAGTTGCTGCGAGAAACAGCAGAAGCTTTACGGCCGCGCCTCCAACGTAGTCCCGGGTGCTCCTTTTTTAGTCATCTTACGTCGTTTCCCCCGGATGGACGCGCAACGGTATACGACACCAAACAAAGCAGTCCAGCTTGAACTTTCGCGTTACTGGCCTTCGTGAGAAAACTTAGACAATACTTACCTCAAACGGTAAATAAATAGAGAAAAGTGAAAACACAACCAACATATAAGCGGAAGAAAAATCATACGCAGAGAAAGGAAAATTCCAAAAATCTTTTCACGAACAAAAGAAACGGACGCAGCTGCAGGTTTTTTCTTTTGTTTGTACCTATTTCGTAAAGTGCATGCAATTATTCAATAGGAACACATTTTTTTCAATCAATACACATGTTTACTGTTTTGCGTAAGATCAAATCCTCCAAATATAATGCACATTCTAAAACGCCTCCCCTCACGTATGATGTAAAGCTAGTTTGATCCGCCAAAATAACACTGTCTTCCACCGTCACTAGGAAAAGGAGAAATCGCCGACCAGTGCCTCAAGTTGACGACCCTGCAAATATGTGCGTTTTCCAAGGAACCACGTGGTTTTTTTTGTTAATGACGAATCATAAAAGCGATCTTCAAAAAAGCTCAGAAATTTATTGGCTCTACGCGGCTATACCGACAAATCATCAGTGCTATCACCACTTACGGCTGAAAACCAGTCCACAAAGAGGGGGGGGGGGGGGGGGGGGGGTTGAAGTTTGAAGTATGGATTCTCTATGTAGGCGCAGCAACAAAGAGTCTTCAGAAAGTGCAATAGTAAGCACTGACTTCAACTTAGGACGATCGATGTTCCTGATCGTGCATGCAACCAAGCTCTGTGTGCACTTGCCTCTGGCAGGTACACCAGGTATCCCACACCTATTATACGGACCTTTTACGGCAGTTGGTGTTTACTTCTCACTGTTTGCAAAAACGAAAAAATGAAAGGAAAGTGTTTCCACTTGCTTATTCTGCCCAACTTACGTAAGAAAATCGGTTGAGCTTAGAAAGTAAATGCTGTATCGTATTTTAAAAGTAAGAAAAAGCTACTAATTTAGGTGTTGTCTCTGACATACACTCTGAGTAAAGCACGTAAATAAAGTCGGCAATTTAAGTCTTGGTTCCAAAAAGAGCACATGGCTTCATATTTATTAGGGTACTTCGATGAAACCTAGTCTTTTCTGTAAAAGTTTACTGTATTCACAACTTTTGTGACCTATTGGTGGCAAGACTATATATCCAACATGGTGGTCGTTGAGATGATCGCCCGGAAATAAGACAATAGCGGAAAGTGCACTTTTGGCGAATTCTTCGCGCTTCGGTGGCACCTAAATTTCTGTTTTAAGGAAGTTGTAATTAAGGCCCACACGTACGTTCTTCACATTGCTGACTCTACATATACGCGCGCAACGCTGCACAAACTTCTGGAGATGTCAAGGACATGGAAGCTCGTCGCAGACGCCTCAGTTGTTTAATGATGTGAATAATGTTTTCGAACTGGTCCTTTCATTCTAATTCATAAGCGGAACGCGTCCAGCAGATGAACAAAGCGCGAGAACTGAAAACCTGGAAGTTGCTGTAGTCGTGCAGAAAATGGGTGCTGCGTATGCCTTGGTTATTTGCCTGCTAAATTTACCCTCCTAATTCCTGGTGGCGTTTTGGGACGCAGACTTTAATGAGACGCTTGATTTCCCTCACGGTTTTGTGAGCATCAAGGCTCGCAGTGCAATCAGTCAGCTTTTTCTTTTTTCCTTTTTGGTTTCCCTTTACCATGAAAAACTCAAAGAGGTACAGTAATAGTGAGACAGTTCACAACGTTGAAAAATGACCACAAACGCGTCAAAACAAGCAGCAACGTGTGCTGTTTGAATTAGGCTCAAAACTTCCAGCCGGTACCGCTCAGCGGCGCCACGGTATCTGCAAGTTGCAAATAGTAAATTGATGCAAATCTCACATAGTGCGCTCAATTTTGCGTACTCGTGCACTGTATAGGCGCGTCATGCGCTGTCTGCACATCCTTGACACAAACGCTGCTTGGAAGTTCTCGTGACACTTATCATGTGACTTGATATCTCCGCTTTCCCAAGTGTCAAAGTGTCCATGAAAGTCAATGTCACCTAGTTCAGGGTAAAAAAAAACACCCAAATAAATACTTACAAGACCTGCTTAGCATTCTTTTCGAAATCATTTAGAAGACTTGGAATTGTTCTGTAGTACAAGTGACTACCACGTGGAACACTTGTGTTCGATTCCTGCTAAGATTTTAATTTTTTATCTACGCTGCCTTATTAGTTTCCCTTGACACTCTCGGATATAGGGTACTAACGTTTCTCGTCGCCATTGTGGGGCGAAAATGGGGGCGACACTTAAGCTGCTACTTCATTAAGGGTTGATTTTGATAGTGATATTCTGTTCATAGTGCGTACTTCAAACAATTGGCGTACGAAATCTTTTCGAAATCGCTATGCCCCCACTACGTGTCCTTAAAGGTGAATTATACCCTGTGTGGTTTTTGTATTGGTTGATTGTTTTTACGTTCTGACTCCCGATGGCTATTTACGCTTCTACCAAACAATATTACGGCAATACTCGTATTTCATGTTGTATAGTGAAGCGTGTGTACAGCGCGCATGTGTTTATAAAGCATGGAAGTTACTTTCCGTGCTTTTCCAAAAAGCAGAGTAAGGTATTTTAACTGCGTTTACAACCAGACGTGTGGCTGTGTGGCAGACCACCACTTGCCGCGCAAACGACCCGAGTTTGATCCCCACTCGCACCCGGAATTTTTTAATTTTTTAATGCAAAGCTTGCTTTTTTTAACAAACTTCAGAGAGCTTGATTCTATCTATCTATCTATCTATCTATCTATCTATCTATCTATCTATATATATATATATCTATCTATCTCTCTGTCTATCTATCCATGTATCTATTTATATAGCCGCCTTCATCTTTTAGCTTTCCTGGCCGTTTGAATAACGTGATCTATACCAAAATTTGTAGGCATAACATAATACCTGTATCTGTAACTAACTGTAACTCTAAAAAGATGCGCTATTTGCCGCCTATATAGGGGGCACGCCCTAATAACTTTGAGGCCGGGAAGAGCAGATCAGGGATATGGGAAGAAGAGTAAGTAAAAAGACGTGAGAGGCATGGTAGGACAGTGTCTTGTCAGTGCAGGCTGGAGAACGAAGGCGAATGTTTCGGCTACAGAGCGAAAAGGTCTGCATAAACTGAAAACTCGAGGAACACTCGCGGGCCGGTATCTTCTACTGTGGGAGAAAAAAGAAATCCCTTCTCAGTTCTCGCAGGGAGACTAAGCAGGCGATAGCGGCTCACCATCGCGTGACCTTCAGCAGCCAGTTCATGGAAGGAGCTGATAATGTCCTCCAGTGTTTCTTCGTCGCCGCATCTGCTGCACGTAGACGTTCATCAGCTGCCCGTGAAGTACATGCGCACCGCAGGCTACAGTATGCCGGTCCCTAGGCGATGCAGCAACCACTATTCGCGTCTCGCCAGGTTTATTGATTGATATGTGAGGTTTAACATCCCAAAACCACCATTTGATTTTGAGAGACGCCGTAGTGGAGGGCTCCGGAAATTTTGACCACCTGGGGTTCTTTAACGTGCACCCAAATCTGAACACACGGGCCTACAAAATTTCCGCCTCCATCGGAAATGCAGCCGTCGAAGCCGGGATCCGAACCCGCGACCTGCGGGACAGCAGCCAAGTACCTTAGCCACTAGAACACCGCGGCGGGGCGCGTCTCGCCAGATCGGGGACTGGTAGGGGTGGTGGTGATCTGCCGCTTGCCAAACGCATGTCAGGCTAGGCCATTCGTAGCAGCTTCTTTAGAGAGGTAACCGTAAGTGACGAGCGCTCTTGCCTTATACTCAACACCAGGAAAGCTAAGAGGAAACAGCGTAATGAATGGCGATGGTAAGTTAGGTAGAAGATTATGTGCAGTCCCATCAAATTTGCGCAGGTCAGAAGCCAGGCCTCCAGTCCAGTAATTTGTAGAGTTGCTCTGACCACACTTATGACCACAGTTGCATTGTTGGCGTCAGGTTAAGAGACAACCCAACTTCATCAGTTTGTTAGTGGCCTATTAAACAATCCATCAAAAGTTCAAATCTATGGCAGGAAGGAAGCAAAACAGAAAGAATAGAACGGCAGGGAGGTCAACTAGCCTATAGGCAGCCGGTTTGCTACCCTGCGTATGAGAGAGGGATATGGGAGATGAAAGATAGAGAGGAGAGAGGGAAGATAGATAAACACAGCACATTAGGCAGCCCACGCGCGCACACTCAGTCATAGCCCAGTCCTGTCTATCGTGGTTTGTGACATTGCAGTTACAGCCGCTTGTTCAAGTCAGAGTAGCGTAGGAATTGCAACAGTGCTTTTGTTGCCTTCTGTTGCAATTTTTTCTCTCGGGCCACATCCTATGACCACATCCATGAGGTCACGCGATGTGACCTCATGGATGGTGAATAAGAATAGTGTCCACAAACATTTTGCTTTTGTCGATGCACGCAAGAACGGGCGCCAGTGACTCTCTCTGGATGTCATACAACAGACAGTCGCACAGGATGTGCTGTAGTGTCTCTTCGCAACGACAGGCATCGCAGAGAGCGTTGTCGGCCGTTCCTGTGACAATTGAATAAGATTTTGTAAATTCCACCCCTAGCCATAAGCGATGGAGAAGGGTGGCTTGAAGAAAACATGATTTCAAGCGCAAGTCGTCGAAGATTACTGGCAGCATCGGTCCGCGAAAGTGGTATGGCTTCTTCTCGTGTTCCTTCGAGAGCTGCCCGCGCAGCAGTATCGGCGTGTTCGTTCCCTATGACGCCGCAGTGACTTAGAAGCCACTGAAACGCCACATGATGCTCTTTCTAGAGTGAAGTTGGAGAAGGCATAAAATTTCGAAAACAGGCTCTTCGTACGGCCCTCGATGCAGTGCTGAGAGCACAGATTGTAGGGCAACTCTTGAGTCGCTGAAAATTGACCATTGTTGCAGTGGTTCCTGATTGACCACACAAAGTGCAGCGCGCAAAGCAGCTAGTTCCGCTGCTGTAGATGCCGTGGAGTGGTCAGTTTTAAAGCTGATGGTAATACCTCTTGCTGGGACAACTACTGCACCTGACGAACGCTGGCGGTTCGTGAAGCCGTCGGTACATATATGTACCCTGTCTTAATATTTCTCGTGCAAAAGAAGAAAATACAGTTACTTCAGTACGGGCGATAAAAGCTACGACTTCCTCCACATCCCTGGTATGCTAAGATGTACTGTGGGTTGAATGAGACACCAAGGGGGCATTGATTGTTTAGATGCAGGAGTGAAGCCCGAGGGAAGTTTCTCGTTGTACTTCACAATCGTTTTAACGAACGATGCTTGGCACCTCTCTGGAGGCAACAGTGCAAGGTGATGACAGGGAGCACGTGCAAAGTGTCTTGTGTGCTTTCTCTGGACTTCTACAGCAATGTGAGTTTGTATTGCACAGTCACCAGCAAGTGCAATCGTTTCTTCTGCTGACGTACATCTGGACAGACCAAGGCACACTCTCAGTGCTTGGGCTTGTACTGCCTGTAGTACACGAACATTGGTCTTGCAGGTATCGCTCAGCACGGGCACGCTATATCACTGAAAATCGAGAAACAAGGCTCTGTAAAGTTCCATCATTGTATCTACTGACATCCCCTACGTCGTTCCTGCCAGGAACTTGAGCAATTGGGAAATAGTGGTCAGGCGCTTCTTCATATAGGCCACATGCGGACTGCAACAGAGGTCCCTATCAATAATGATGCCCAGAAACCGGTGGGTTCTGGCATAAAAATTGGATTGCCTGCAGATTGAGATGACATAAGGGGTCATTGCTTTGCGAGTGAAGGCAACCAGTGTGTATTTTTCTGGTGATATGCTGAGACCTTGTTTTAACAAGTACTTGGCAATCATAGTTGATGCTTTTGAGCCGGGAACGTATCTGAGGACGTGTGACTCCTGAAGTCCAGATACAGATGTCGCCTGCGTATATTGAGATCCTAAGGGTACTTGGCAAGTATTCAGCAAGGCGAATTAGTGCAAGAATTGAAGAGCATCGGGCTAAGAACTCTACTTTGAGAAACACCCCTGGAAGTACAGTGTCGCGTAGTTGGGCCATCTGCTGTTAACCCGAAGAATGACCTTGCAGTCAGGTAACTCGAAATCCACCGAAAGACTCGACCACCAAGGCCAACCAACGCAACAGCACTTAAAATGGCTTCATGTAGTACATTATCATATGCGCCTTTCACATCTAGAAACAAAGCTGCAGATAGTCACTTACGGGATCTTTCGTGCTGAACACACGAAACTAGATCAACGACATTGTCAATGGAAGAGCGGTCGTGTCGGAAACCAGCCATGGAATTCAGATAAACTTTGTAGTATTCAAGATACTACTCCAGGCGGCCTAGTATCATCCTTTCCATTATCTTTCCTACGCGGCTGGCCAGTGCTATTGAGCGGTATGTGGCGAGTTCGAGTGGGGATTCGCCTGCATAAAAGACGGGTACCAAACGGCTTATTTTCCAGTCGCCAGGGACATTGCCATTCTGCCACGAGATGTTGTAAAGGCTTAATAGTTCTCTCCTTGCACCTTGCCCAAGATTGCACAAGGCTCAGTACGAAATACCATCTGGTACCGGAGAAGTTGAACGCCTGCTGGGAGCTAGAGCCCCCTCGAGCTCCTCCATTGTACAAGGGAAGTCCATGTGGAAGTCACGGGAACAGTGGACGTCACCTCTCACTGGAGAATCTGGACGAGTGGCTTGGTTGGCGATCTGCGCACAGAAATCTTCTGCGACATCAATGTCTCGCCGCCCTTGAAAGGGGGCGAGCGCTTTAGAATGAAAAACGGTGTTCCGTAGGGTGACACAGACCTTGCACTGTTTTCCAAATGTGTGAGAGTGGCTTGCGAGACTCCAGTGACTGGCAGAACATTGTCCATCGTGCCGACGCTAATCTATCCATGCGACGCCAAATCTTATTTTGCATTCTCCTGGATGCCCTAAGATCGTGAATTCATTTTCTGCGCGGATACTCATGCTGCGCCCGGCGTTGAAGCGCTTGGAGTCGCTCCAAATCTATGTCAAAGTCGTTTCGTGCGGAAGATGTCGTCACCATGTGAGTGGCGTTTTGCATTTTGCTCTTAATTGTTCGCTCTGACCCAGATCGTCGGTAATCGCTGCAAGCATCTTCCATGTCAGGTTTGAAGTTGTTCCATTGGACTGCTCAAATGGTCGTCCGTGGGCCATATAGACAAGCCTTTGGTGTTAAGATAGATTGGAATGTGATCACTTCCTCGTGTCTCAGCATCTGGAAACCACTTGACGTATCTCACGAGGGAGTTGGAGACAAAAGGCAAGGTCGAGACAGCTGCCGTATGCCACCCCTCGAAGAAAAGTGGGGCTACCGTCGTTCAGGCGAGTAAGGCCATAGTTGTAGGCGATGTTTGCTAAGCTGCATCCTCTTTCATTTGTCCGAGTACTTCCCCATGCGTGATGGTGCGCATTGAAATCACCTATGATGATCCATGGTGCAGGACACACTCTAAAAATATCCGATATTCTCCTGGAATCAAAATTATTCAAAGGCGATATATAAACGCCTATGAGAGTAAACATGAGTTTGTTCTTTTTCACAGTGATGCCGACATACTGATTGTCATCGGGAGGCGCCATTGGTTGCACAACATACGCCAGTTCACGACGAACAAAGACAATGATTTCGCTTTACGCACCATTTGTTGAAGACATGACAGCTTCGTACCCCGAAAATCTTATTGGTTTCAACAAATTGGGTTCGCAAATGACAATGAGTGCGAACACGTCGGTATGCACAATTTGACAAAAATCTGAAAGGCGTGATTTTAGTCATCTGGCGTTCTATTTGGTAACAGATGCAGCCTTGACTTATTTTCGAAATGATGAGGTGGGTGTAGCCATCTTCCTAGTTGAGAGCTTCAAGCACTGGGCTTGTGACGTCCAATACTCCAAGTGTGCTTCGAGCAGATGCTGTCTTCATGTCGATTAATATCACTCGGATGGCTTCCATGAGCGAATGCTGCACCGAGATCACTTGACGGTCTCTTTTAGGGAAATCTTCCATGGCTTGAGATGGATCTGGTGCGGCCGCAACCTGCTGAGATTTCTTAGCAGAAGAGCAGGTCGGGAGCGCGGGCCATTCTTCCAGAGAAGGAGGCTTCTCCGCTTCTTTCGTAGAAGGGGTGGGCCCTTTCGCGGCGCTACTGAGGGGAGCCACTAAAGAGTGGGAACTAGCCTTTCGGGAATGTGCCTTCTTTGAAGACTTTCAATGATGCCTATGTCAACGCCATCACTGGACTACTTCGACTGCCTTCTTGTCTGTCGAGTTGTTTCGGCCCATTTGTTTGAGAACCACGTACTCCTTTTGGATTCGAGGACAGTCTTTCGACGAGGCAGCATGAGGACCGCTGCAGTTGGCGCACTTCAGAGTAGTCGCCTGACAGGTGTCTTCGGCATGAGGTTCAGCATAATGGGGACACAGTCGTGAGTTGGGCATATGCCCTTGACGCGTCCTAGCCTGAAGCACTGATGACATTGAAGTGGCTTTTGGAAGAATGGTCGAACCGGATGTCGGAAATGTCCAACTTTTACGTGGGACGGTATGCGATCTCCCGTGAAAAACACTTTTACGCAACGCGTATTTCCAAGGCGCCGCACATGCGTAATGACAGTTCTCTCGTTTTAAGGTTTGATGAGGGTAGGCAAGTCAACATTAGAAGTGGCAATGTCGATGTCATAAAGTACACCAGCAATGAACTTATCATCTATCGGGATAAAGGGGCGCATTTTAATGCCGCCTAGATCAGTCCTTTACTGCAGCTGTCCTAGCGCACTCACATCGTGCATGTCTATGGCGAGAATATGCTTCCTTGGGTTTACTCGTACATCTTTAATTTGATCTGGCACCGCACATTCCAGAGCAATGGAGAGGGCTTGCCTGTTCAGCAGTCGTAGGTTGAGTGAAGGGTCTTCCGGCATGAAGATGATGACGTGCGGCCAGCGCGCAGGTCTTGACTGTCCAGTCGCTGTACTTGCAGGAGCTGATGCTGATGTATTGGCAGTCCTTGTCTTCGTCCTGTTCCCTCGGACAGGTATAAAGCTGTCATCGGATTTGTCGTCTACCGACATGGAATACAAATCGGTGTCTTCAGTGTCACTGGGGGAGCCAGCTCGCTTCCTTGTTTCACCAAGTTAGTAAAACTCACAGGATGACTGAATCAGCCCAATTTATAGTGAAACCAAGGTCGAAAAAAATAAATATTGCGCACATTAGTAGTTGCACCTGTCTTCTTGTTAGCTCACGCGAAGGTTAACGCCCTCTTATAAAAAGATGATCTCTTGACTAGGCAGACATGTTTTCGGGACCGCCTTTGTACCTCACATGAATAAATGAGTTTACGCACCGGGGAAACCCCGCAAAGAGGACTATAAATAGGGACTTTTAACTGACCGTACGTTGCCTCCTGCTCCGCTACGCCAGTCGGTGGTTGCGCCACTGCACATGCGCTATACGTTTGGGCGCTGAGCGTGGGATTGCACCATCATAGCGAGCGCAGAAGCACGTGACGCAAGGACAAACGACTGAAATGGCAGCCTTCCATGCCACGAGACCACGCTGCTCGGGAAACGCAGTGGTCGTTCGGCAAACACGCAAGCACCGATGGCACTTCAAGATACACAAGGATCTGTGCCTTCTCCGGAAAGTTGTCGCAGCCAATCTGTTTGAGAATACGCGCATGTGGGGCGAAGTTCCACGAAACGATCCAGAGCTGAAACTTGGGATCATAAAGAAGCGTCTCGAGATGTTTCTATCGTGATTCTGTAAAAGGAACTTCGAAAATCTATGGTAGTAAACGATTTTATGCAACAATAGTAGCAATTCAGTATTTTACAGCAGCCACTATTCCACCTATGAAGAAAATCATTTAGCCTAAGGTCGTGCGTCCACGATGTATGTAGTAGTAGTAGTAGTAGTACTAGTAGGAGTCGTCGTCGTAGTAGCAGTTGTAGTAAGTAGCCACCACTCGTATGGTCCTTGGAATATCCGCTTGATTGCGGTACTTCTCTGTGGTGAATATATGAGGAAAAAATGCGAGGTGACCATACTTGGAGTACTCACTAGAAGGACAGACGGATGGATGGACGCGCGAACCGGTGGGTGGGCAGACAGACAGATGTACAAACTGATTCACGAACGGATGAACAGACGCACAGGTGGGCGCATCCATAGACGCATGGGCGGACGGACGAACGAATGTATTGACGCATGAATGGACGGACGCATGGACGAACGCAGGGACAGACGCAGGGACGCACGCATAAATGGAGGCACAGACGAACGGATGTGCGGGTGCCTGGACACACAGACAGATGAACGGACGCACGAACGAACGCATGGACGGACGGATGGACAGACGCACGGACAGTCGCACGGATGAACAGAAGCAAGAGTGAACGGATGGACGGAACCGCGCATAGACTCATGAACGCTTCGCCCCACTAATCATTATTCACTCCATGAATATGCGTGAATTTTAAGTTCGATTTGCCAGGAGGCAACGTGGTCAACGCGCGGTCTTAGAGCAGCGCGTTCAAAACACGTTTGGGCCACCTTGAAGGCTTCGATTGCAGTATAGCTTCAAGTGAAGGTGACAAGAAAATAGAAAAAAATTACAGGACATCCACACAGTGCATGATGATGAGTGGGACAAGGCATTCGTCAGTCCGTTCTTGCTTGCGTCCGTCAGTGCGTCCGTCTGGCGACCATCTGTGCGTTCGTTCGTGCATCTCTCCATACGTCCATTCATCTGTGCCTCCGTTCGTGGGTGCATCCGTCCATCTGCGCGTCAGTTCATCCTTCCGTCTTTCTGCGCACCCGTCCGTCGTTCGGTGCAGTTGTTTGTCCATCCATGCGTCCGTCTGCCCGTCTTTGCATCCATTCATCCGTCCTTCCGTCCTTGCATCTGTCTGTCTGTCTGTCTGTCTGTCTGTCTGTCCAGTCGTCCATCCATATAGTGAACAGTCCAAGTAAAACTATCTCACACCTTTTCATCGCATATTCCTTATATAGAAGTACCACCATTCAGCACACATTCCAAGGACTAAACGAGGGGAGGCGTGTGTTTAGAAAAATGTTTTGTCACAATCGTCAATAACACTCAACAGAATATTTTCTTCTTGGACATACACTAACGATGATGACAAAACAGACGTCATTTATATGAGGATGGATATGAGATGACGCACAAAAAACATGTACATTTGATTGTTCACACAATAACAACCACAAAAAATATTTCAAGGTAAACAATAGACACGAATAAAACAGCAAAATGTACATTTTGCATATTTAAATGTTGGCATGTCATTTCTGTCGGTGCATCGACACATAAGCCAACACCTATACATTTTGCATATTTACATGTTGGCGTGCCATTTCTGCTAGCGCATTGACACATCAGCCTACCAATACCAGGCCGGCCGAAAGACAGGTTTCACTCGTCAGTCACAGACCAACACAAAAGGGCAAGACCAGTGCCGGAGAAATTCCTGTTCACCGAGGAAGAAGAGCTCCTCCGACAAAACATACAGCAGCTCCGAGTACAATCCAATCACACTAGGATCGGATGCAACCGCCTCGCATCTGTTGCGCCAGAGGCAGAGAGAGCCGGCATTAATTAGAAGACAAGCAAAGCGGCCTTCCGAACAACGCCCACAAAAAACGAAGCGATTTACTCTGAGACAGTGAATTCCGGCATGTACGGCTCTCCAAAAAGCGCGAGCAATGACACAATGCCTCAGAAAATGCTGATTTGTTTCCCGAAGGGAGCAGTTCGAACGTGTTGCTGACTGGACAATTCTCCACCTTTCGAGGCGGTCGAGAGTGAGAAGGACACCCCATCTCATGCACCACATGAAGTCCCGGAGGTGTCCAGAAAGAAAAGAAGCCGTTAACATGCTCGAAGACACCCGTCTAGAGCGAGTATAGCGGGCAGGCAGACCAATGAAAGCAACAAAGAACCAGTTGTCTCAACTATATGGTTGGTCAACACATCTATGCCAGGACAGGTCGACTGGACACGGCAAAAAATGCAACAGTTGTTGCATAAAACGCGCGATGTGTTATTGACTGTGGCCCCAGTTAAGGTGCACATAAGGCATCAAATGCCCAAGGTGATTACCCAGAAAGTAATATGCAAGCGTTCGTGCGGGAGATTTCTCCCCTTGCATTAGGCGCAAAAGGAAGCGCAGTGCCAGCAGCCGACAGAATATGGACACTGCAGGGAAAACAAAGCCTCCATCAGAACGCTGCAGTCCCAGTGCCGCACGAGAGACCAATTCAGTGCCGCCTGGCCAAAACAAAGGCAGCATATCCACGGAGTGAATGATGGAGAGTGGGGCGAAGCATTCGTCCATTCATTCGTTCTTGCTTCCGTCCGTCCATGCGTAAGTCTGTGTGACCATCCATTCGTCCATCCGCCCGTCCGTGCGTGCGTCTATTCGTGCGTCCGTCCCTGCGTTCGTCTATGCATCCACTCCTGCGTCCGTTCATACGTCCATCCATGTATCTGTCTGTGTGTCCGCTCGTCCATCTATTCAACACTCCAAGTACCACCATCTCGCATCTTTCAATCATATATTCCCCATATAGAAGCACCGCCATCCAGCGGACATTCCAAGGACTAAACAAGAGGTGGCACACGCACACTTTCTTACGGCTTGCGCTTCGTGTGTACGTCTCACTTTTAACCACCTAGAGTTCATGGTATATACTAGTTCACTGTATTCATGGCACAGCAGCCCAATGCTCGCTAACCCTTTCTCAAACCAAGGATGTTACGCCCAGCGAGTATATTATAGCAACCATTTCGTGTCAGATAGTGCTCAATGTACATGCCAATGGCTGCTAATGGGTAATGAGAGACAGGAGAATTCCGCTTTTACTTTTTTACGGCTTGCGCTTCGTATATATATCCCACCTTTAACTCCTGGAGTTCATGGTATATACTAGTTCACTGTATTCCTGGCACTGCGGCTCAACGCTGGCTAAACCTTTCTAAAACCAAGGAGTTTACGCCCAGCGAGTATAACGTAGCAACCCTTTCTCGTGAGATTCTGCTGAATGTACATGCGAAGGGATGCTAATGGGGATTGAGAGACAGGAGAATTTGGCTTTTAGTTAACGCGCACGCAGCGAATTATTTATTGTTGGACAACACACAGGAGAAATCTCCCACCGGCACCACCTTGCAGGTCAAAGCGTAAGACATGTTACGTACTACGACGAGGGACTAACGGGTGTCGCTTTAAATAGCTTCGCACCTAAGCGGAACAACACAAGACACAATCACAACACCAATGAAGTATTACTCATCTGTATCTCCTTACTGGACTGCTCGGGCAGCGTTGGGGGTGGTGCCAGTGCCGCAGGGGTCGCCAGAACCCGCGTGGCCGTAAAATAGCTTTCCCTCCGAATGGACGCTTTTTATGCACATGAACGCGCTGAGCGAATGGGGGCTCGAGCGGCGAGTTCTATAGGTGACACAACTCTACTACCTGAAGGCAGCATATACAGTAACTCTAACGTGCCTCGATGCGCTTGTTCGCCTTCGCTGCACGGATCGGGACTCGCTAACGCAGCGCGTCCAGAATACAATTCAGCAATTTTATCACGCAGAACATCAAATAAACGTTTTGTTAATTCTCTCCAGATGCAAGACTATTGTCTTTCTGCGTCATTTGCCGTGAAACATGCAGATATGGGCCAATTGTTTTTTTCAGGTGCCTTTCTGAGTGGCCATACGAAGTCCTTGGAGGGCTGCTCGCGAAGAGCACGGAGCGACGATAGACGTAAGGACGGGAGCGCAAAAGCACACGTCCCTTCTCGATTGAAATCTCCGTCGGCTCTGCCACCTTACGGGTTTCCGCAAAACTCATCTAAAATACTGGTGTCCATGTGCTTCGAGCTGTCGATGAATTCGCCGCCACGCAGTCAATAGCTAGCTTTTTGGTCAGCTCAGTTGGTAGAGCGACCACCCCGGAAAGGCGTTGGTTGCGGGTTCGGATCCCGAATCAGGACAAGTTTTTCGGCAAGAGGCTTTCTCTTTCTGAAAAACCATACGGATTTCTTTGTGGCCTGTACTACAAACGAGTGGTCGACATCTTTCCACTTCTTGCCTATGTAACTTGTGGCGACAGTACGTAGATGTGGTGTCTTATAACGAAACGTATATGGCAAGATCGCAACATTAGCAAAAATATTTATACAAATAACTGTTAAGTCAATCAAATATTTAGCTCTAATTTATTATTAACTGTGTATTTTTATTACTTTATTGCATCTAAATGGGTATTTATTATTCGCAATATATGCACGTGCACACAAGGCATAGAGAAAAAAAGGGAGGGATTACAAATACTATTCTTGTGTGGCCCTGCTTTTAAAACAAAACCTCTAGTTGTCTTGGAGCAAGAAGCACTGCGAATGTGTCTGGGATTCCCTAAATTTGTGGCTATCAACGTACTGTACCAGGAAGCGCACCTGCCTAAGCTACTTTGTCGTTTTCGCATTTTGACCGTATAAGCATTTTTAAAATTCTATAGCTTACCGCCAAGAAGATCTCAATATGCCTATATCGCAAACCCAGATGCCCTCTTTCTTGCTCATTGGCCATGGTTTCACACACCTCAGATAATGTTTGTACAAAAGAATCTACAAAGTGTAAATGTGAGCATTAGAAACTTTATTAAGACTAATGACTCGAATTGAGATGTTATAATTGAGTATGATTATATATTCCTCCGAAACGCCAAGTTACAATCTCTCAAAATTTTAAATAACATATTATTAGATTACTTGTAGCATGCAAAAACTAAAAATATAATAGCCACAGAGGCTTCAGTAAATAATCAAAAGGCAGGTGTTGGCATCGCCTCTGATTCGCTTGACTGGTCCTTTTCAGGGAGATTGCCTGATTTTACTCCAGTTTTTGAAGCGGAGCTCGTGGCAATTATTTTAGCTCTTCGAAAACTTCCGTCAAATCAAAACAACGCAGTCATAATCACGGATTCTCTTTCAGTTTGTGCAGCTCTGACAGCTTCAGAGAACTCTCGAATTCTAAGCACATTCAAAACACTAGTACCCCCGCAGTTGAGACTTTTGAGGTTACTATGGGTTCCGCGACACTGTAGATTAAGATTAAATGTATTGGCCGATTCCTTAGCACGAGCCGCACTTGATGGCCCAGTTTTATTCATACTGCCATATGTTGAATATATTACGGCAATAAGATATCAAAAATCAGCAATCTCCTTTGATACAATAGAAAAAGTAACTACATGGACAGAATATAACTACCTCAAGTTTCCATGGCGACCCCACTAAAGCCAGTCCAGAAAGATCGAAGTTTTAATTACTAAATTTCAATGTCGTGTACCCCCCCCCCCTACACCTGTATCTACAGAGAGCTGTTCAGACAACATCACCCCTCTGCGCATTCTGCGGAGAAATGAAATCACTGGAACATTATTTTTTTGTATTGTCGCCGATACACTATACTTCGAAAAAGGTTACAAGTTATTCCATTTCTGAAAATAGGCGTTAGATTGACGGCGGAAACTGCACTAAGCTTTCATGCCTCAGTTTTGGAAATTTGCCACAGGGTTGCTTTCAATGCCGTTTGCGATCATATTCAGGCAACCAAGCGTACACCCAAGTGATATTCCATCAAATAAATGTTATTTATTACTCCCCCACCCCAAAAAAAATTCTAAATGACAAAGTGAAGCAAACGCAGCTGAGTGTTAGTCACAACACCTGAAATCTTAAAAATTCTCAACTTGACTTTTCTATTTTTTTCTCGTTTGCTCTCTTCTTATGTGGTTTTCCTTACACCAGTCATATTATAATACAAATTTGTTACACATAGTTAAACTGATCACAGAAAAACTGCACTGCGCTATCTTGGCCAATCCCCCTGAGTGGGTATGAGCCATCAGTCTAGGGAAGCAAACAAACAAACCAATTTCACCTCTACAGGAGCCTACTCTTTCAGAAGGAAGAGGAATAGAAAAGGAGTTGATATATAGAAAACAGCATAAAAAATAATTGAATGACCAAACGGTGAAAATAGGAAAAATACATGAAGAAATGGCAGATCCCACGTACAGTGGGAATCGATGATATGCGAAGCACGAATGAGAAATGTTGCTATGCCACTTTAAAATCGGCACAATGTTACGAGGCGGAGAAAAATGATTCCGCATATGACTTTCGTGTCATGATTATTATGTTTGAATGTGTCGTTTACCTTTGTCATCTATTAACATCACGTGATACCAAATATAGAATATGTGGAGCTAGCGAAACGGCCATGAGCAGGCTATCAGCGTGGCATGTTGTCAATCTTCTTACATGACACGCGTATCATGATAACATGTTTCCACCAGTCATATATTTTCTCATCCATCGACGTCACGTAACACCGAATTCGGTACATGTGGAGCTAGCAAAACGGCCGCGAGCGCATCATGAAGAGCCCATTATACTCCAATGTAGCCTGGACACGCGCGTACGCTGGGCACAGTGATGGTACGTTTGCAAAACACGAGCACTCTATAGTCTGAAGCCAGGCGCAACCAGCGTCCGTCGGCGAGGCCCAACAGCAACCGGTTCGAAATGCGACATGCTGCATTTCGCCGCGGTGCGTTACCCAGACAACACTGCTTCTCCCTCTTTTCGTGACGAAGGGACACCGGATGCCCTGAAACGCGCATGCGTAATAGCAACGCAGAGTGGCAAGCGTCTGCGAGTATCAGGCAGGACCGGCACCTGGCGTGGCAACGCCGGCGAGCATGCGCACCACGTCACGTAGAATTGTATTGGCGCCTTGACTATGGCATGTATTCATGTAGTTGCATGACGCGTATCTCGTGTCTATTATGTTTGCACCAGTATAATACCTCGTAATTTATTGACGTACCGTAATACCACATTCGGTATAAGTGCAGCTTGCGAAACGGCCGCCGGCGCATCATGAGCTTGGCATGTAGTCATGTTGTTAGATGACACGCATCTTATGATTATCATGTTTGCACCAGTCACACACCTTCGTCATCCACTCACGTACTGTAATACCGAATTTTGTATTTGTGACGCTAGCAAAACGGCCACGAGCGAAGCATGAGCGTGGCATGTAGTCATGTTGGTACACGACACACGTGTCGTTATTTTCATGTTAGGGTCAGTCGCTTGAGTTCGCCATGCAATCCTGTTATACCATACCAGTTTTGCAACAGGCCAGTGAACGAAACCACCGGAAGAGCTGCCGGACCATGAAACGTAAATCATGACGTTCATGACATACATATCAAAGTTTTTTATGTTATTACTAGTCAAATATGTTCTCCATGCAGTCATGTTATGCCATACGAAGTGTGGTATCAATACCATTATCGAAACGGCCAAGAGAGCTAAGTCATAGGCGGCTAGATAGATAGATAGATAGATAGATAGATAGATAGATAGATAGATAGATAGATAGATAGATAGATAGATAGATAGATAGATAGATAGATAGATAGATAGATAGATAGATAGATAGATAGATAGATAGATAGATAGATAGATAGATAGATAGATAGATAGATAGAGAGATAGATAGATAGATAGATACGCTCAAAGTTACCAAATTTCGCTAAGAAATGCTTCGAATTTAATATATGGTTTCTAAATCGATATCTCATATCAAAGACTCTGGAGCTCTAAAAGTGCGCTGACGCCGAGAAACACTCTTTCTCGAAATCTGGTAATCAATGGTCGCACGCATAAGCACAGTCAGTCTGTGTCCTTTAGAACACTAGTCTATTAAGCATAATACATAAGGTACATTGAATCGGCAAGCCTTGAATACAACCAATGAGGTTCAATGCATGCCACTGTGCATTCTATCGTATTTCATGCCTGAGTTTAAAGTGACTTGAAGCGAAGTCTCCAACAGTTGGCCAAATCAGAGAAGCTGATTTGTGTGCTACATGCAGAGTCCTACACATAGGTAGTTGTATTTTCAAGTAATATTTTGAAAATCCTGAAAAATAAAAAAATGCGACGTTTGTCCGATACCTTCACAGTTTATCCTTTTGTAGCTACCGGGACCTCATGATGGTTAAACATATCTTAGACCAAATGAAATTTGATAGTCAAGTTATGAAATTGTTTAACTATAGGATTTAGTGGGTTGTGTCAAATAGGAACATTGAAGTTCTCTATGCAAAGGACCTTTGTAAGCTTTGAGATGTAGATGAAACAGCCTCTTTTGAATAATGTGGCGAAATGAGCTTCAAACAAGTGAAATGGCGCAATAGAAACTGTAGCATCAATGAACGCAGCAACTAGGCAAACAGAATGACATCACTGCTCAAAAGAATGAATACAGAGTAGTTGTTCCGTGTTCGTTAGAGTATGTGATTAACGGCTCACGAGTGCTACAATTGAAAGTGAAGTTCGCACACCTACACAACCAGGTTGGTTTATAGCGACTTTGACTACTTGTGAACGTCTCGGAACACTATAGAATTGTTGTTATTTCGCAAGGGTGCTATTCCGAGAAATTATGCTCATGCGAATATTGTGCATAATCGTAGACGCTTGCCATAATGAGCCTTTGATACGTTTAGCACTTGATTTGCAGACAGCGCGTTGCCTTCGATCAAAGAGATCCATAGGTGTACAGAGAGAGTGATGCGGTGCTTTTTCTGTTCTTCTTGAAGCTAACGCAGGCGCCTGAATTCGTCCTTGATAAATCTACCCGAGAAACCTTTCCTTCGGCCACTATGCTCAAAAACTTCGGATAAGAGACGAGACAACGTAAATAAGAACTAGATAAAATAATATTGGCACGCGAGTTTGGAATCTGCAGGTTTTCGAAAGAGACTTACGAGTGGAAATGAGCATGAAGAACGACGCGCAGAATTAGCTTGACCAGTCTGACGAACACAAGGTTTTATTTGGTCGCATTCTGTCCGTGATACGTGCACCACACTGTGAAACAAAGAGCGAAATGTACAGAAAACGGAAATGAAACAAATTCACGCATCTTTTGCTTCGCGAAGAAGCCCATGCAAGATGAATCTAAGGGGAAACTCATTCCCGAAGGAAATTACGTTTCAAGTGGAGAGGGCTGCCTTAACGCTCCCCTCTTTTAACCAATAGGGCTTAAACTGCTCCCACCGCTGTCATCATGGAGCCGTCCGAAAGTACGCGAGCACGGTTCGCCCGGGACTCGGACCATATTGCACGCATGCGTGCGGCACTGGCTGTGTACTGCTAGAATTTGCGGTAACTGCCAACAAACAAGGGCCGGCCAAGCGGGAAGGACGCGCCAGACATGGGAAAAAGTGGGCACCCGTGCAATTCATGGCAGCTGTCCGCGATGCCATCGCTGAGACTGCTTTCTTGTCTATATATTTTGGTGCCACCCTATCATTTTTGTAGAACCAAAATATTTTGTAGAAATATAGAAGTAACGGTAGCAGTTGCACTGCAACAACTTAATGTTCCAGACTCAGCAGATTTTGAGCAGTTGCACTGCAAAAACTTAATGTTCCAGGCTCACCAAACTAAATCAGATCACAGAGTTCACAATTGTTTTTTTTATGCGAGACAAAACAAAAACACAGCAATAAACAAAGAGAATGAGTGTTTGAATTCTGCAACCACGAAGACTAGGCAAATATGCGTACTGCCCCTTATTCTTGTGGTGACTGAACGATTGCACCACCAGCGAGTTAGTTTTTAAAAATCCAATGTTTGTCGAGACGGCCTGTAACATGCACTAGGGATTGATACGTGCCTGTGGGAAAAGAGGTGGAGGAACTAGTGTGAAGCAAGAGGCTTGTGACGTTGCGATCATGGTGGCTCTGTGAATATCGGTACAGTCAAGGGATATATTAAAAGGCTGTCTTACTGGGCAAGTTCTTACCAGGAAATCATAACAGCTAATGCCAGAACACGCACACATAAAACGAGCACACGTACACAGCTAACCATTTATTAGATTTACATAACGCACGCATACATAGTGCACAAGAAGAGACACACGCGATCTCGAAGTAGCTAGAAGGAAGACAATTTAGTGATGGGCGATGGAGAAAAATACCTCGATTTGATGCAGTCCTATTGACGGCCTAACGACACATATGTTTCAACACAGCTAGTGATAAAAACACCTCGTTAGTTTTTCGTCCAACCTTTTCTTTAAATCTTGCGAGCACAATGGCTTCTGTCAGCTGAGGCACGCAGCCAATCTCCTTGCAATGCAGCGAAAGATTTGAACAAGAGGGCCCACTTATCAGGATCCTGTAATCAAACAAACTATTACTTTAGGAACCTTAATATTTCTATACTTGAGAATTATTCTCCCTATGGAAGGAACAACGGGGATTACATTTTAAGATCTCCATCGCCTTCGTACTTTAGCTGGCATTGGGGCTCCAAGCCTGTGAGCAACTATTCCGCGAAGGAGTCGCCGCTAGTCGATGTGGTGAATCTTGAGCTTGAAATGGCAGCGGCCTCTGGCATATTAGGGTAAACCACCGCCAATTTCAGCACTCGCAAACAAAAAATAGGTACACATCATCACGTGCTGAGGTCCCTTGAAATATGCCTGTGCTTGAAGGAAGAAAAAAAGTGCCGCCACATCCACGAAGTGAATGATGATGAGTGGGCGAAGCTCCGGAGGTAAACCTGGTAAACCATGAATCCTCCGTACAATTCACCCACTCGATTTTATTGCAACGCTCCCCCTAGCGTACGTCACCGCACTATATCGAACGATGACACGCGCCATATGTGGCATCATTCCTGTTTTATAACACCTCGCATCTTTCATAATCAACTACACGTACCGCCGTCTAGTTTATAACATCTTGCATCTTTCGGATGGATGGATGGATGGATGGATGGATGGACGGACGGACGGACGGACGGACGGACGGATGGACGGACGGACGGACGGACGGACGGACGGATGGATGGATGGATAGATGGACGGACGGATGGACGGATGGACGGATGGATATGGCTGTACCCTTTAGATCGGGCGGTGGCTAGCGTAATACTTAATGCCGTCAGCTACAAGTACCGCCATCTAGTGAACACTGCAAGAACTGAACGAGAGGTGGCTACATACAGGGGACGCACAGCCAACGCCTTAAGGAGCTTCGCTCCTAAAACTACGTTTCAATGTTAGTTTGTTATTGTGTTAGGAAATGTGTTGTACTTTTGTACATACTTCACTGCCATGCATGACCAATTATTAACACCATTAGGGAGACATGCTCTACACCTTGAAATAAACACTTGATTTCCGTGTGTGTTCCTTCTCGCATCATCATGATGCTTTTTTTTCTTTTTAATTGAGGCACCCTAAGCGCCACGTAGGAATTGAAGCGCTATTACATTTTTGATAAGGATAATTCAGTTATGCTCATATTTCTAGTTTGTTTTCACAGCCGATGCATCAGTCTGATCCGTATTGATTAATTAGTCCCATTAATACTTTTTAATTTTTGCTAAACTTACTTCTGCAAACTGCATGAACTACCAACAGGAGCTAGTTGTGGCTTGTGCAAGCTTGTACAGAGGAAGTCTGTGCCGTTTAGCGCCAAGACACTTGAAGATTTCATATATTGGTAAAAAAGATAATTTTCTTGCTGATTATTTGCTCATGAAAGGGGCTGAGTTAGAAAATGCACCGACTCGAAATTAGTTCAGCATTGAATGTTGTGTATGGGCGCTATATAATCAAATAATACATTACCTGGGTAATTAAGGCTTCACAATAAGCTACGTATTGAAGTAGAAGTAACACAAATCTTAGTCTAGTGAAAGGCATAGCAAAACATCACTGTACAAGTTAGTATTAATGCCTGCTAAAATAAAATTAGTGAAAACGGAAACAAGTGATGGAAGAATGCAACTTGTCTGATTTATAAACGAAGGTAA
Source organism: Rhipicephalus microplus (assembly GCF_043290135.1). Taxonomy (NCBI): domain Eukaryota; kingdom Metazoa; phylum Arthropoda; class Arachnida; order Ixodida; family Ixodidae; genus Rhipicephalus; species Rhipicephalus microplus. The sequence continues at coordinate 117,977,097 of NC_134700.1, read as the reverse complement.
ATGTATGTTACAAGGTGTGATGAGTGAAGAAAACGACAACGGAAGTGCGGGGCAAGGCGCGTGTAATGTGCGCGTGTGTGTCAGCGAATCGGCTGATGACCTGTGGTGGCCCATAGAGGTGGCGTGCCACGATTGGGCCACGGGCGACCATCACGTGGCAGTGGGCTTTGTGGCTGGGGACGAGCTGAAGCAGCGGCAGACGGGAGACAGCGGGCCGAAGCGTCGGACGCAGGCGATCCAGGTTCCGGCCAGGGAACGCGGCCGTCCACGCTACTGCCGTCCAACTACCAGTTCATGCGTTGCCGGCACGAGTACTGCATCTCGGGGCGCGGCCTGGCCTGCTGTTCTCTTCCTTGCCGAGGGCATCGCGGATCACGGCGAGGCGTCTCCACGGTCAGCCGTTCGACACAGCGATGAACGTGGCCTGGCTGATGGTCACGGTTGCGTCGAGCATCGTGTCTCGGCGCACGCTCTTCGCTGGACGGGCTGGCCATACTTCGCATGGAGCATCACGTCTCCGATGCGGGTTGACTGCTCCGTGGCCGCACCCACGCCATCAAGCGCTGGTGTCACCAGAGCGTCGCACTTCGGCAAGGGACGAGCGAGATGTTCTGCCGGGCAAGACGCGGGAGTGCGCACAGAGGAGCACGGAGCCGGGCGAGGATTCAGGGTGGCCGAGGATTCAGATGCCAGGGGAATTGCTGGCTGAATCTAGGATCGCCGAGCGGTGCCGAGCGACGCGCCAGACTCGGACGTGGGCCACGAGCTCATGAGCTGCAGGGTGCACCCGAGGGTACCTGGCGGTGCCCTGGCCAAGAAGAAGGAACGTGCGGAAAAGAGAGCTCGAGGGTGGAGGCCACGAAGGCAGAGGAAGCGGTGTGCCGCTCGAGAGGACGAGTTCCTGGCAGCGTTCCTGAGCCGGACGTGAGACCCGTACGTGTCGGCCAGGTCGAGCTCCGGTGTGTCTGTTCAAGGTCCAAGGCCGAGACCTGCCGAATGGCTCCTGCCTGGGTGCAGTGGCCGGGAGCAGGTTCGTGGGCGAGGCCTACCGGGTGTGGTCTTCGTGAGCCGTGGCCTGATCCTGGACCTCCGGAGGTGCGACCCTGACTGCTGGGTTGGCCGCGACGTCGGGCTCAACGGCGCAGCACACGGTAGCGTATCCGTGCGCCGTCAGCCGTTCCACTCATGCCATAAAATAAAAAGTTCATGTTAATCCTTTCTCGTCCGCTATCAACAAACATAGTGACGAACGTCCCTTAATCATCACAATAAATGGCGAGCCTGCCAGGATTAAGCTCTCGCGTTACATCTGAGAGCCTCACGTTGTTTGTGTGTGGCGGACAAGAATGGACGACAAGAGAAAGCTAGTTGAGCTAGGGAAGGAGATGGGGCTGAGTGAAGAGGCTTTGCTGGCATGGGTGAGCGCGGAGGAAAAAGAAATGAGGGACCAGAGAGCTCGGAAACGAGGCCCGAGGCCGCGCTGGTCCAGGCATCTCCGCCACCACTGCTCGAAAGTCGCGAGTCCACGGGACTGTTCTTCCTCATCACTGTGTATTGTGAGAAAAGTTGTTTGACTGAAACAACTTTCTTGTGCGGGGGGTTATTGTGATGAGTGAAGAAAACGACAACGACGGAAGTGCGGGGCAAGGCGCGTGTAATGTGCGCGTGTGTGTCAGCGAACCAGCTGATGACCTGTGGTGGCCCATAGAGGTGGCGTGCCACGATTGGGCCACGGGCGACCATCACGTGGCAGTGGGCTTTGTGGCTGGGGACGAGCTGAAGCAGCGGCAGACGGGAGACAGCGGGCCGAAGCGTCGGATGCAGGCGATCCAGGTTCCGGCCAGGGAACGCGGCCGTCCACGCTACTGCCGTCCAACTACCAGTTCATGCGTTGCCGGCACGAGTACTGCATCTCGGGGCGCGGCCTGGCCTGCTGTTCTCTTCCTTGCCGAGGGCATCGCGGATCTCGGCGAGGCGTCTCCACGGTCAGCCGTTCGACACAGCGATGAACGTGGCCTGGCTGATGGTCACGGTTGCGTCGAGCATCGTGTCTCGGCGCACGCTCTTCGCTGGACGGGCTGGCCATACTTCGCATGGAGCATCACGTCTCCGATGCGGGTTGACTGCTCCGTGGCCGCACCCACGCCATCAAGCGCTGGTGTCACCAGAGCGTCGCACTTCGGCAAGGGACGAGCGAGATGTTCTGCCGGGCAAGACGCGGGAGTGCGCACAGAGGAGCACGGAGCCGGGCGAGGATTCAGAGTGGCCGAGGATTCAGATGCCAGGGGAGTTGCTGGCTGAATCTAGGATCGCCGAGCGGTGCCGAGCGACGCGCCAGACTCGGACGTGGGCCACGAGCTCATGAGCTGCAGGGTGCACCCGAGGGTACCTGGCGGTGCCCTGGCCAAGAAGAAGGAACGTGCGGAAAAGAGAGCTCGAGGGTGGAGGCCACGAAGGCAGAGGAAGCGGTGTGCCGCTCGAGAGGACGAGTTCCTGGCAGCGTTCCTGAGCCGGACGTGAGACCCGTACGTGTCGGCCAGGTCGAGCTCCGGTGTGTCTGTTCAAGGTCCAAGGCCGAGACCTGCCGAATGGCTCCTGCCTGGGTGCAGTGGCCGGGAGCAGGTTCGTGGGCGAGGCCTACCGGGTGTGGTCTTCGTGAGCCGTGGCCTGATCCTGGACCTCCGGAGGTGCGACCCTGACTGCTGGGTTGGCCGCGACGTCGGGCTCAACGGCGCAGCACACGGTAGCGTATCCGTGCGCCGTCAGCCGTTCCACTCATGCCATAAAATAAAAAGTTCATGTTAATCCTTTCTCGTCCGCTATCAACAAACATAGTGACGAACGTCCCTTAATCATCACAATAAATGGCGAGCCTGCCAGGATTAAGCACTCGCGCTACATCTGAGAGCCTCACGTTGTTTGTGTGTGGCGGACAAGAATGGACGACAAGAGAAAGCTAGTTGAGCTAGGGAAGGAGATGGGGCTGAGTGAAGAGGCTTTGCTGGCATGGGTGAGCGCGGAGGAAAAAGAAATGAGGGACCAGAGAGCTCGGAAACGAGGCCCGAGGCCGCGCTGGTCCAGGCATCTCCGCCACCACTGCTCGAGAGTCGCGAGTCCACGGGACTGTTCTTCCTCATCACTGTGTATTGTGAGAAAAGTTGTTTGACTGAAACAACTTTCTTATGCGGGGGGTTATTGTGATGAGTGAAGAAAACGACAACGACGGAAGTGCGGGGCAAGGCGCGTGTAATGTGCGCGTGTGTGTCAGCGAATCAGCTGATGACCTGTGGTGGCCCATAGAGGTGGCATGCCATGTTTGGGCCACGGGCGACCATCACGTGGCAGTGGGCTTTGTGGCTGGGGACGAGCTGAAGCAGCGCAGACGGGAGACAGCGGGCCGAAGCGTCGGATGCAGGCGATCCAGGTTCCGGCCAGGGAATGCGGCCGTCCACGCTACTGCCGTCCAACTACCAGTTCATGCGTTGCCGGCACGAGTACTGCATCTCGGGGCGCGGCCTGGCCTGCTGTTTTCTTCCTTGCCGAGGGCATCGCGGATCTCGGCGAGGCGCCTCCACGGTCAGCCGTTCGACACAGCGATGAACGTGGCCTTGCTAATGGTCACGGTTGCGTCGAGCATCGCGTCTCGGCGCACGCTCTTCGCTGGACGGGCTGGCCATACTTCGCATGGAGCATCGCGTCTCCGATGCGGGTTGACTGCTCCGTGGCCGCACCCACGCCATCAAGCGCTGGTGTCACCAGAGCGTCGCACTTCGGCAAGGGACGAGCGAGATGTTCTGCCGGGCAAGACGCGGTAGTGCGCACAGAGGAGCACGGAGCCGGGCGAGGATTCAGGGTGGCCGAGGATTCAGATGCCAGGGGAGTTGCTGGCTGAATCTAGGATCGCCGAGCGGTGCCGAGCGACGCGCCAGACTCGGACGTGGGCCACGAGCTCATGAGCTGCAGGGTGCACCCGAGGGTACCTGGCGGTGCCCTGGCCAAGAAGAAGGAACGTGCGGAAAAGAGAGCTCGAGGGTGGAGGCCACGAAGGCAGAGGAAGCGGTGTGCCGCTCGAGAGGACGAGTTCCTGGCAGCGTTCCTGAGCCGGACGTGAGACCCGTACGTGTCGGCCAGGTCGAGCTCCGGTGTGTCTGTTCAAGGTCCAAGGCCGAGACCTGCCGAATGGCTCCTGCCTGGGTGCAGTGGCCGGGAGCAGGTTCGTGGGCGAGGCCTACCGGGTGTGGTCTTCGTGAGCCGTGGCCTGATCCTGGACCTCCGGAGGTGCGACCCTGACTGCTGGGTTGGCCGCGACGTCGGGCTCAACGGCGCAGCACACGGTAGCGTATCCGTGCGCCGTCAGCCGTTCCACTCATGCCATAAAATAAAAAGTTCATGTTAATCCTTTCTCGTCCACTATCAACAAACATAGTGACGAACGTCCCTTAATCATCACAATAAATGGCGAGCCTGCCAGGATTAAGCTCTCGCGTTACATCTGAGAGCCTCACGTTGTTTGTGTGTGGCGGACAAGAATGGACGACAAGAGAAAGCTAGTTGAGCTAGGGAAGGAGATGGGGCTGAGTGAAGAGGCTTTGCTGGCATGGGTGAGCGCGGAGGAAAAAGAAATGAGGGACCAGAGAGCTCGGAAACGAGGCCCGAGGCCGCGCTGGTCCAGGCATCTCCGCCACCACTGCTCGAGAGTCGCGAGTCCACGGGACTGTTCTTCCTCATCACTGTGTATTGTGAGAAAAGTTGTTTGACTGAAACAACTTTCTTGTGCGGGGGGTTATTGTGATGAGTGAAGAAAACGACAACGACGGAAGTGCGGGGCAAGGCGCGTGTAATGTGCGCGTGTGTGTCAGCGAATCAGCTGATGACCTGTGGTGGCCCATAGAGGTGGCGTGCCACGATTGGGCCACGGGCGACCATCACGTGGCAGTGGGCTTTGTGGCTGGGGACGAGCTGAAGCAGCGGCAGACGGGAGACAGCGGGCCGAAGCGTCGGACGCAGGCGATCCAGGTTCCGGCCAGGGAACGCGGCCGTCCACGCTACTGCCGTCCAACTACCAGTTCATGCGTTGCCGGCACGAGTACTGCATCTCGGGGCGCGGCCTGGCCTGCTGTTCTCTTCCTTGCCGAGGGCATCGCGGATCACGGCGAGGCGTCTCCACGGTCAGCCGTTCGACACAGCGATGAACGTGGCCTGGCTGATGGTCACGGTTGCGTCGAGCATCGTGTCTCGGCGCACGCTCTTCGCTGGACGGGCTGGCCATACTTCGCATGGAGCATCACGTCTCCGATGCGGGTTGACTGCTCCGTGGCCGCACCCACGCCATCAAGCGCTGGTGTCACCAGAGCGTCGCACTTCGGCAAGGGACGAGCGAGATGTTCTGCCGGGCAAGACGCGGGAGTGCGCACAGAGGAGCACGGAGCCGGGCGAGGATTCAGGGTGGCCGAGGATTCAGATGCCAGGGGAATTGCTGGCTGAATCTAGGATCGCCGAGCGGTGCCGAGCGACGCGCCAGACTCGGACGTGGGCCACGAGCTCATGAGCTGCAGGGTGCACCCGAGGGTACCTGGCGGTGCCCTGGCCAAGAAGAAGGAACGTGCGGAAAAGAGAGCTCGAGGGTGGAGGCCACGAAGGCAGAGGAAGCGGTGTGCCGCTCGAGAGGACGAGTTCCTGGCAGCGTTCCTGAGCCGGACGTGAGACCCGTACGTGTCGGCCAGGTCGAGCTCCGGTGTGTCTGTTCAAGGTCCAAGGCCGAGACCTGCCGAATGGCTCCTGCCTGGGTGCAGTGGCCGGGAGCAGGTTCGTGGGCGAGGCCTACCGGGTGTGGTCTTCGTGAGCCGTGGCCTGATCCTGGACCTCCGGAGGTGCGACCCTGACTGCTGGGTTGGCCGCGACGTCGGGCTCAACGGCGCAGCACACGGTAGCGTATCCGTGCGCCGTCAGCCGTTCCACTCATGCCATAAAATAAAAAGTTCATGTTAATCCTTTCTCGTCCGCTATCAACAAACATAGTGACGAACGTCCCTTAATCATCACAATAAATGGCGAGCCTGCCAGGATTAAGCTCTCGCGTTACATCTGAGAGCCTCACGTTGTTTGTGTGTGGCGGACAAGAATGGACGACAAGAGAAAGCTAGTTGAGCTAGGGAAGGAGATGGGGCTGAGTGAAGAGGCTTTGCTGGCATGGGTGAGCGCGGAGGAAAAGGAAATGAGGGACCAGAGAGCTCGGAAACGAGGCCCGAGGCCGCGCTGGTCCAGGCATCTCCGCCACCACTGCTCGAGAGTCGCGAGTCCACGGGACTGTTCTTCCTCATCACTGTGTATTGTGAGAAAAGTTGTTTGACTGAAACAACTTTCTTGTGCGGGGGGTTATTGTGATGAGTGAAGAAAACGACAACGACGGAAGTGCGGGGCAAGGCGCGTGTAATGTGCGCGTGTGTGTCAGCGAACCAGCTGATGACCTGTGGTGGCCCATAGAGGTGGCGTGCCACGATTGGGCCACGGGCGACCATCACGTGGCAGTGGGCTTTGTGGCTGGGGACGAGCTGAAGCAGCGGCAGACGGGAGACAGCGGGCCGAAGCGTCGGATGCAGGCGATCCAGGTTCCGGCCAGGGAACGCGGCCGTCCACGCTACTGCCGTCCAACTACCAGTTCATGCGTTGCCGGCACGAGTACTGCATCTCGGGGCGCGGCCTGGCCTGCTGTTCTCTTCCTTGCCGAGGGCATCGCGGATCTCGGCGAGGCGTCTCCACGGTCAGCCGTTCGACACAGCGATGAACGTGGCCTGGCTGATGGTCACGGTTGCGTCGAGCATCGTGTCTCGGCGCACGCTCTTCGCTGGACGGGCTGGCCATACTTCGCATGGAGCATCACGTCTCCGATGCGGGTTGACTGCTCCGTGGCCGCACCCACGCCATCAAGCGCTGGTGTCACCAGAGCGTCGCACTTCGGCAAGGGACGAGCGAGATGTTCTGCCGGGCAAGACGCGGGAGTGCGCACAGAGGAGCACGGAGCCGGGCGAGGATTCAGAGTGGCCGAGGATTCAGATGCCAGGGGAGTTGCTGGCTGAATCTAGGATCGCCGAGCGGTGCCGAGCGACGCGCCAGACTCGGACGTGGGCCACGAGCTCATGAGCTGCAGGGTGCACCCGAGGGTACCTGGCGGTGCCCTGGCCAAGAAGAAGGAACGTGCGGAAAAGAGAGCTCGAGGGTGGAGGCCACGAAGGCAGAGGAAGCGGTGTGCCGCTCGAGAGGACGAGTTCCTGGCAGCGTTCCTGAGCCGGACGTGAGACCCGTACGTGTCGGCCAGGTCGAGCTCCGGTGTGTCTGTTCAAGGTCCAAGGCCGAGACCTGCCGAATGGCTCCTGCCTGGGTGCAGTGGCCGGGAGCAGGTTCGTGGGCGAGGCCTACCGGGTGTGGTCTTCGTGAGCCGTGGCCTGATCCTGGACCTCCGGAGGTGCGACCCTGACTGCTGGGTTGGCCGCGACGTCGGGCTCAACGGCGCAGCACACGGTAGCGTATCCGTGCGCCGTCAGCCGTTCCACTCATGCCATAAAATAAAAAGTTCATGTTAATCCTTTCTCGTCCGCTATCAACAAACATAGTGACGAACGTCCCTTAATCATCACAATAAATGGCGAGCCTGCCAGGATTAAGCACTCGCGCTACATCTGAGAGCCTCACGTTGTTTGTGTGTGGCGGACAAGAATGGACGACAAGAGAAAGCTAGTTGAGCTAGGGAAGGAGATGGGGCTGAGTGAAGAGGCTTTGCTGGCGTGGGTGAGCGCGGAAAAAAAAGAAATGAGGGACCAGAGAGCTCGGAAACGAGGCCCGAGGCCGCGCTGGTCCAGGCATCTCCGCCACCACTGCTCGAGAGTCGCGAGTCCACGGGACTGTTCTTCCTCATCACTGTGTATTGTGAGAAAAGTTGTTTGACTGAAACAACTTTCTTGTGCGGGGGGTTATTGTGATGAGTGAAGAAAACGACAACGACGGAAGTGCGGGGCAAGGCGCGTGTAATGTGCGCGTGTGTGTCAGCGAATCAGCTGATGACCTGTGGTGGCCCATAGAGGTGGCATGCCATGTTTGGGCCACGGGCGACCATCACGTGGCAGTGGGCTTTGTGGCTGGGGACGAGCTGAAGCAGCGCAGACGGGAGACAGTGGGCCGAAGCGTCGGATGCAGGCGATCCAGGTTCCGGCCAGGGAATGCGGCCGTCCACGCTACTGCCGTCCAACTACCAGTTCATGCGTTGCCGGCACGAGTACTGCATCTCGGGGCGCGGCCTGGCCTGCTGTTTTCTTCCTTGCCGAGGGCATCGCGGATCTCGGCGAGGCGCCTCCACGGTCAGCCGTTCGACACAGCGATGAACGTGGCCTTGCTAATGGTCACGGTTGCGTCGAGCATCGCGTCTCGGCGCACGCTCTTCGCTGGACGGGCTGGCCATACTTCGCATGGAGCATCGCGTCTCCGATGCGGGTTGACTGCTCCGTGGCCGCACCCACGCCATCAAGCGCTGGTGTCACCAGAGCGTCGCACTTCGGCAAGGGACGAGCGAGATGTTCTGCCGGGCAAGACGCGGTAGTGCGCACAGAGGAGCACGGAGCCGGGCGAGGATTCAGGGTGGCCGAGGATTCAGATGCCAGGGGAGTTGCTGGCTGAATCTAGGATCGCCGAGCGGTGCCGAGCGACGCGCCAGACTCGGACGTGGGCCACGAGCTCATGAGCTGCAGGGTGCACCCGAGGGTACCTGGCGGTGCCCTGGCCAAGAAGAGGGAACGTGCGGAAAAGAGAGCTCGAGGGTGGAGGCCACGAAGGCAGAGGAAGCGGTGGGCCGCTCGAGAGGACGAGTTCCTGGCAGCGTTCCTGAGCCGGACGTGAGACCCGTACATGTCGGCCAGGTCGAGCTCTGGTGTGTCTGTTCAAGGTCCAAGGCCGAGACCTGCCGAATGGCTCCTGCCTGGGTGCAGTGGCCGGGAGCAGGTTCGTGGGCGAGGCCTACCGGGTGTGGTCTTCGTGAGCCGTGGCCTGATCCTGGACCTCCGGAGGTGCGACCCTGACTGCTGGGTTGGCCGCGACGTCCGACTCAACGACGCTGCACATGGTAGGGTATCCGTGCGCCGTCAGCCGTTCCACTCATGCCATGAAATAAAAAGTTCATAATAATCCTTTCTCGTCCGCTATCAACAAACGTAGTGACGAACGTCCCTTATCATCACACGAGGCTTGGTGGTCGCAAATGTTGAAGATAAGCAGTGGGGCGTGGCTTTGAGAGAAGGTGCGAGAAACCTAAAGAAAAAAAAGTGAAGTAAGGAAGGTGGAGCAAGCTCCTATGAAGTAAAGTCGTGCTAATGACCTACAACCACAGGCACTCGTTTTTAACATTTGGTGGAGTGTAACTCGCAAGACGTCGTTCCGGAACTATGACGTCATTAGTCGAGCGTCTTCTGAAAGTGCGTGGAATCACCAGGGCCAGCGTCTCACGGAATATCTAGTTCCTGGCAGGACCATGGCAGGACTTGGACACCGAGGCGTGCAAGGTCAAAAGGCATGTCACCGTTTTGATGACCATTGATGACCAAAGATGCTGCACTCCACCAGTTAAACAAGGAGATCCACGATGTAACTGAAGATGAGGCAGAGGACCAGGACCTTGAGGATGCTGTAGCTTATTGTGGAAAGATCATGTACGCAATCCCGAGAGAGGGTAATTCTTTTTTTAGTACGAACAGTTTGTTCCCTGTCAGGGCTGACAATAAAAACGGCACACGAAACAAATAAGAAAAATTTCGCAGCTAATCCACGAATTGAATAATGATAAGTGGGCTAAGCTCCGGGAGTAATTACCCCCGTGCATGGCCCACTCGATCATGCAAAGACGTGACAACACGTGTGCAGAGTATACACAAAGTTCTTTAAGAATCACAATGTGCAACTGGTGTTCACATGGGCTCAAGGGGAGCCGCCAGGGACGTAAAGAAAGAAAAGAACGATCGAAGGAAAGCGGACCTAGCCCTTCTAAAGTAAAGACGTGTTCTCGGCCTATCGCCATGGGTCCTCGTCATTAACAGCAATAACAAATAAAAGAGGGTCTCCAAAGCATTATTTGGGACGTTTTTAACTGCTTAGACAAGAATTCCATTAATTCAAAGTAATTATTTAATTGTTATGCTAACAAGTATCGTTCAGCAATGGATGACTATAGAGAAACTATATTAGTGGCAATTTCGCACTGTATCGACGGATAAACATAAATTTCAAGCCTTCTTCCCCCGCTAGGCTATTTAATCAGCCGAGTCATTTATTAAGTGTTAAATTCTTTTCACAAGCAATTCTTGTTTGCCGTTGCATGAGATATATTCTTTAAAAATGCAGTTATGAAATGAGGCATAATTTTATGTCAGGATTTTCTTCAATACAGTTGATGTGCCCAAAAGACTTAGAACGACATATTTTGCGTGTTTCCTCATTTTATGGGTTGTACACAATGTGGTCCAAGCATTCTGATTGAATCGTTTTTTGTGCCGTTATGTGTTTGCAGTGTTTGATCTATTGACTTCGCAACTTATTCCCATGCACCCTTGCTGTCATGCTTTGAGTAGCACAGTGGGCTCGAGTAGGGATAAGAACAAACGGAAATTCAGAATATAACAGATCGTTAGTCCTTAGAGCTGGCAACAGCTTGCGGACTTGCACACGGCTTATCTGTTCTTCTGCATGTGTGTGCACGTTCTAATCTAAAATCAAACAATGGGTAGATTTCCCCTCACAATAAGTGATAAGTATTCTGCCTCTATGATGCCTTGTTTTAAGCTCCACATGTGAATGGAAAGATTTGGATAAAAATATAGTCACGAAATAATTTCTACAAGAAAGTCGTCAAACTATGCTTTCGTATTGGACTTTGTGTGTCCCACGATATTTGGATGGTTCAAATAGCACGCACCTAATAATCTAGTCTCCACATCCGTGCAACTTGCCAACTTTAACAATATACATGTAGAACGTAACGCAAAATCAAAGAGAGTTTACCGTGGGCACCTCACGTCACGCTGTAAAAGAAAGCCCCTGAATAACAAATCATATATCAATTATTACATGAGGGTCCCATTTTTTAACTCCAAAACTTCTATCAGCCCATTACGCAGGAGACCGTACTTCTGAGCGGGACGTTCTCATAATTTGCGGTCATGTAGTTGTCGCTCCATCTTAACCATATTATGGACGGGGTTAGCTGTCCACCACACTGCGCATCATTACGCAGTGATGGGCATATATTGCGGTGCCAGGCACACATGCTTGTTGGGTCTCTTTCGTGCATTGACCTGATGGAGGCAAAATCACGCTTTGCATCAACGATTTTACTATTAAATGCGAAGCATTTCTTAGCAAATAAAGGTTACTTTGAGATTATCTATCTATCTATCTATCTATCTATCTATCTATCTATCTATCTATCTGTTTAGCCACCTAGGACTTTTAGTTCTCCTGGCTGTTTAAAAAAATGGTATCGATACCAAACTAGGTATGCTAAAACATGTCTGCAAGACGAACATAAGTGAATAGTCATAATATGAAAATTATGATTGTATGTCATAGGTGTCTTGGTTTGCATCTCATGGCCTTGCTGCTCTTGCAGAGGTTTCGTTCACATGACATATTGCAAAATTTATATGGTATAGCACACCTGCATGGCGAACATACGTGACAGACCCTAACGCGGAATCATGACATGTGGGTCATGTAACAACATGACTACACGCCACACTCATGATGCGCTGACGGCAGTTTCGCCTGCTTCGCATATACCGATGTTGGTATTATGGGACGTGAATGAATGACGAGGGTATGTCACTGGTACAAACATCATAAACATGGGATGCGTGTCCTGTAACATCATGACTACATGCGAGGCTTATGATACACTCGCGGCCGTTTCGCTAGCTTAACATGTACCGAATTTGGTATTACGAAACGTGAATGGATTACAAAGGTATGTGACTAGTGCAAACGTGACAATCATCACGTGCACGTCGTGTAACAACATGACTACAAGCCACGCTCATGATGCACTCGCGGCTGTAGTGCTAGCTTCGTATGTACCACAATCGCTATAACGTGACGCGAACAAACGACATAGCTAAATGACACCACCAAGCATGATATTCATGACATGCGTGTCGTGTAACAACTTCACCACATGCCCCACTCACGATGCGCTTGCGGCCGTTTCGCTTACTTCAGATATACCAAATTTGGGATTGATTGATTGATTGATATGTGAGGTTTAACGTCCCAAAACCACCATATGATTATGAGAGACGCCGTAGTGGAGGGCTCCGAAAATTTAGACCACCTGGGGTTCTTTACCGTGCACCCAAATCTGAGCACACGGGCCTACAGCATTTCCACCTCCATCGGAAATGCAGCCGCCGCAGCCGGGATTCGAACCCGCGACCTGCGGGTCAGCGGCCGAGTACCTTAGCCACTAGACCACCACTGCGGGGCCCCACGAATTCGGGAATACGTGACGTGATTGGATGGCGAAGATATGTGACTGGTACAAACATGATTATCATGGGATGCGTGCCATGTAACAATATGACTACATGCCAAGCTCTTGATGTACTCGCGGCTGTTCCGATAGCTTCACATATACCAAATTTTGGTATTACGGGACGTGAATGAATGACGAAGGTATTTGACTTGTGCAAACGTAATATTCATCATGTGTGCGTCATATAAAAACATGACTGCATGCCACGCTCATGATGCGGTCGCACTGGTTTAGCTAGCTTCATATGTACCAAATTCGGTATTACTTGACGCGAACAAACGACATTGGTAAATAAGACGTCCAAACATGATAATCATGACATGCGTGTCATGTAACAACTTGACTACATGCCATATTCATGATGCGCTCGTGGTCGTTTCGGCAGCTTCGCATATACTAAGTATGGCATTATGCCATTTGAATGGATGACGAAGGTATGTGACTTGTGCAAACATGATAATCACGGGGTGCTTGTCATGTAACAGCATGACTACATGCAGATGCACGCTAATGGTGCGCTCGCGACCGTTTCACTCGCTTCACACATACCAAATGTGGTATTAGGCGGTAAATGTGGATGATAAAGGTTCGTGACTGGGGCAAACATGATAATCATGTGGTGTGTGTCATGTAACAACATCACTACAAGCCACGCTCATGATGCGCTCGAGGCTGTTTTGCTAGCTTCATATGTACCAAATTTCGTATTCCTTGCCGCGAACAACCGATATAGGTAAATGAGACGGCCAAGTATGATAGTCATGACATGTGCACCATGTATTAGCATGGCAACATGCCATGCTTGTGATGCGCTCGCTGCCGTTTCGCTAGCCCCACATATACCTAATTTTGTATCACGTGACGTGACTCTAGACGATAAGGTAAATGACACGTCCAAACATGACAATCATGAAATGCGTGTTATGTAAGATATGACTACAAGGTACGCTCAAAGCGTGTTCACGGCTCTTTTGCTAGCTCAAAATATTACAAACTTGATATAACGTGACGAGAATAGACGACGAAGGTGAATGACACGTCCAAACATGATAATCATGGCATGCGTGTCATGTAAAACTTGACTACACGCTTCGCACATAGGACGCTCGCGGCCATTTGGCTAGCTCCACATATACCAAATTTGGTATCAGGTCACGTGAATAGATGACGAAGGTAAATGAAACTTCTACACATAATAATCATGATATGAAATTCATTTACGGCATAGTCTACCTCCGCGTCGTAACGTTGTGCTGATTTTAAAGTGACATATACACCTTCCTCATTCGTGCTTGTCATATCACGATTCCCACTGTACTTGGTATCTGACAATTTATTATGTACGATTCGCGCCACGGTAATTCTCTTAGCGACTTGTTGCTCTGATGCCCACACCATGTTTATTCGTCTGTTAGGGAGCCTGAATCGGATTATTTGACGCTTAGGTAATTGTGGATGATGTTTGATGAATTGTGCCTCTATAGTAATTGCGGATGGAGAGGGCTGTCGACGTGGCAAATTCCTAAAGGTTCCAGGAAGGGCTAGACCACCCCGAAGACGACGCTTAAAAATAACGAAACAAAGCTGTTTATTCACTCTCTTTCTCTCTTCACGATCACTACTTATCGCATGTGCTGTCGCCGCAAAACCACCGGCGATGTCTTTCACTCTTAATCCCGCTGTTTCTGCGACCAATTGGGTCTGTACAATCGAAGATGCACGTGTTTTACTGTTCACAATAATTTTGTTTGTTTGTTTGTTTTTCAATCGTAAGCCAGCATTGCCAGTGTACCACAAGCATTTTCGCTTATGCCGTTATGCTTTGGTAGAGCTATACATACATTAACACGGTGGCTATAATTACACGGGGTCTTGATTCAATTGAGAGGTATGATCATGTCATCTTAATCTTGAAGGGCTGAAAAAAGCCCAGAACCTCAAATACTATGACTGCACTTATCGAAAGATTGTACGGCATAGTAACTCAAACCAGCCATGTTGTTTCTGGTAAAAATTGGGTATACAATTTTTCTTCTTTGAATCGCGAATATAGCCCGTCGCACCACCTGGTGGCAGACACTTCAATTATCTCAGCTGCTCTGTCATGTGACCGGAAACAAGTGTACACGGTGACCAATTTTTTTGTTGGTATTGAAATAATGCTTGCTTCATTAGAGTAAAAGAAATTACTTCATAAAACTGTACATATGACTTGCGTTAGTAGTACGTGTTGAAGTGGCGCTGCTTTCGCATGACGTAATCATCCCATCCTCGTCAGTGCGTCTTGAGCCACTTTCGTGCATGCTCATAAAACCATGTACGCAGTTTCCGGATCCCTAATATTTTGAAGCGACGTAGTTTTTTTCTATTTACAATTTGTTTCAGAAATTACGTGTGCTGCTAGTGAGCACGGCCGCGCATATGAGTAGTGACATTTTCGGTGACTCGGCATGGCTCCTGCGTCGAGAAAGAAACGACGACGGGACAAGCCATCGACGACACAAGCGCAACATCTTCGGATGCAGGCGCACGCAACACGGTGCAAATACAGAGAAGTTGCGTAAAGCCACATCCTCTCAATGTAGCGGCTTGTTATTTAAAAAAATTAGCTGTGAAACTCAGAATAAAGCTGGCTAGCCATAGTTACAGAAACTCCTGCGAAATCAGAACACCCACAGCGAGCACAAGTCGCTAGAAGAGCTACTGGCATCGCTATCAATTCTCAGCGTTGCTGGACAAAAGGGTATATCCGTGCTCAGAGCCTTCCTGATCGAAAAATACTGCCTATAAATTAACTACGTCCTTTCGATATTAACTACTGCACCTACGAACACTACGAAGTGAAAGCTTTCAGTTGTGCAGGAAAAAACTGGGTCAGAAAAAGTCAGTTGTCGGTCTCTGTAAAGAGCGCTCATGAACGCTACGTGTAGCACTGCAAGTACACCAGCATGTTATTAGGGCAAGGATTACAAAATTACATTATACGCTGTGCAGACGCACAAAAGTAGAAGTAGGTACTATCGCATCTGCCTGTTAGGACCAGATTAATCATGTGAATTGCATGGTAGTCATGCGGCATGTCTTTCGATAGGCAGTACACTAAAGTTTTCGTAAGCAGGTCAATGGTTCCGAAAATGGCGCCTTATAATAATAGTAGGTAAAGGTGTTTTACATACTAAAACTACATTATTCTGTAACATGCAATGCAGTTAGAGAATCCGAATATACAAACGACGTAGTTTTTGTTAACGTTAGCCTAAATCATCAAGTATTCCACCTTTATCGAATAACAAACTTTGCGTTCGGTACTCCCTAAACTAAAATAGCCTGAAATAACCTGAAAAACTGGGTAAACCACTTGTCTTCAAGCGCAATACCTTTTCTGGGTTGTTTTGACCACCTACTAGTCGAAGTAACAATTTGCTCCCGTGCTAACTTAGGTTTTGAACGTGTAGGAACAGTAGTGATTACTTAAAAAATAAAAGTCGACGGATCCATTCGCTTAAAGATTCGACCAATCTATTAACTACCGTATGACGGCAGAACTGATTACACATAGTTTAACATACAGACAAACAAGCACACACAACGATTGCAGAATAAAACACTACTTCAACAGACTGCACGCGTTACTCGACTGTACTTCGACAACCCGACTTTTTGACCTGCCGTGTAGTGCCAGTAGGACAGCTGTTTTTTGCATATATTAACAATAACGGTTAAAATTGCAAGCGTACACCTAAGGTGGGCTGCAGGTCGCTAGGACTCACGCCAAACTTTATTATAAACCCACCCAATTTAACCTTTTTGATTATCGAATAATTATTTGGCACACTGGACTATTGGCTTCACCAGTGTTAGCAATGCTGATGTACAAGTCCACAAAATGTACCTACGTACACAAAAACCACGGCAGCTCAATGATTTTTACTGAGCGGTGGCGCACAGACACAGCAGTAGCCCGTATTCATGACAACGGGCGTAAAAGAGTGGTGCATGCCTGTATACAAGCTTCTTACCAACGGTGTACTAGGCATTCTCGAGGAGCATGGCTATGCTAAAACAGACAGCTGGCGATCACAAACTACATCTCTTGTGCAAATTTCGTCATCATTTCAGACACAAATGAACACGTGTCTGTTATCTCCGGAGTCTTACGGGGACGGGGCGACGTATGTACTTCCAACGGAAGAGACTGACCACCATCCGGGTTTTATACATGCTCACTGGCAGCCACTTGCTGGTTCCACCTGCCTCGTGTCGGCTTTTGCCTTCGAGCTACATGTTTGACAACAGTTGGTGCATGGGGCGGACGATTCGGGCAGCACTTTACTCCAGCAGACATCGTCTTCTATGGAATCAAATATATGCGCTGCTTCTTTCACCTGGCCCGGCACGGCACTCACAAGGACCACTGGCCTGCTAGGTGCCGGCGGCCTAGTGAAGCGTTTTTCCTATCGCTTCTCCAGGAAGCGACCACAAAAGTTTGATTTTGTTGCCGCTGCCAGCTCTTCGAGATTCAATAATACGGAAAGACGGGCTAGTTGGTACTGCTGCATAATTGAAGTTTTTGCGCACACACACAAGGACACAGAAGAAGGGAACACAAGGACCAGCGCAGTCCGCTGCGCTGGTCCTTGTGTTCCCTTCTTCTGTGTCCTTGTGTGTGTGCGCAAAAACTTCAATCTTCGAGATTCGGCACGGAAGCGAGGTATCCGTGACGCAGAAGTTCGAAGGCTCGTGCTCAGAAGCGCACAATCGCTCGATGATGTAAGAAACACTTGAGATCCATCAGCTCAACCAGACACACAGATCCCAAGCTTCCTTCACCTTCTCTCTCCAAGGCCGCCGCACAGCAAAAGCCAACGATTTGCGAAAACATACAGGACAACTTTCCACAGCAGTTTTTTTTGTGGAGTGCCCCCCCCCCCCTTTTTTTTACTTCACAGAATGCTTTCCTCGCTCGTTGTTGCACTTATGCTGCTCCCAGTTCCGATGAAAGTGCCTTGACTCGAGGTCAGTAATGAGGCGCGACGATGCCAGACCAAACTTTGAAAAAAAATTGACCCCATATCTACAAGTTACACTGCAAATGTCATCGAAAGACGATAGCTGAAGAGAGTGAACAAACGTTTATTTGATGTTCTGTGCAAGAAAATTGGTGAATGGTATTATGGAGGCGCTGCGTTGCAGTGCCTTGAGTGTGCAGCGGAGGCGAACGAGCGCATCAAGTCACGTCACACGTGAGACATGAGCGCTATCTGGCAGTTACTTTGGAAAAGAAAGCGCGTGCGTCCTGCGCGCCCGTCTCAGAGGTGGTAAGGTGTAGAACGCAAGGCGATGGGTAGGTGCCACCACCGTTTCGTCTTAGCAAAGCATTGGAAACACTTTCCTTTTCGTGCAAACGTTCCATGGTCAGCGCAACGTGATAAATGCTGCGGTCCTTAGAATTACTTATGTATGCCTTTTCTAGTAACACATACAGAATATTGACGTTTGTGATGGTGCCTGAGATATGTGCAATAATTGCTTTTTAATTGACAATCGCACACGTTAGAACGCTGATTCTTCAGCAGTATTGGTGGGCGCTGCGGCTGGGGTCGGCCGTTTAGGGTGCCGTTTAGGGCAGAGAAACAGACAAAGGTACATACAGACAAACAAAAATGCTTGCAGCGAAGGTCCCCGAGAAAGACTATCGTTTTTAACAATGACATCTGTGGTCCTTGCGCACCTTTATAATTCACTGAGAGCGTCACTCGGAGCAAAAGCCGCCGAAGCAACTGCAGCTTGCAATCGCGTGATAATAAACCCTGAAATGCAGGTTAAAAATCATCTTATAGAAAACTGTCAACGAGTTAAAGCTAAATTTCAACATTTTTTTACTACGTGTCTCAGAAGTGGTGGTAAAACTATGTGACGTACCACCTTTCACTCCAATACGAGGTAGTATTTTAAACGCGAGAGAAATTTCAGAGGTCATGAGCCACAAAAAACACCAAACTCGGATAGTTCTTGCTTAAAGTGCAAGGGACCCGCGTCTAAAATGACAAGAGTTTTTAGGCTCACTGTCGAAATCAGTGCTGTGCACTTGACGGCCGGAGAGGGTGACACACTTCAATAGAAAGCAAATAAGAAGCTCAACTCTCAAATTTTACTGCGAAGTAGTCGTTACCTGTTTGCACGTCAAACTGCTGAGGCTTCTTTCCTTACGAAAACATACAGACGTATTTGCGTCGCCACATATCAGTCAGCATGTTAGAGCAGGTTTTTTACATGAGCCTAGAATATATTTGTTTGTGTTGCATGAATACAGTGGTTCTTTTTTCGAATAAACTTAACACATCAGTTTGCACTCATCTTCGTTTTGTTTACGTCCATGTTTCTACGTTGCACAGGAGCCTAAACATGTACGGTCTTCTTGACCAGTAACTTGAATTATTCAACACAAAGACAGCATGGTTTGAAAGATGATGGCATCTGTTTTGCCAGAAACCGAGCATAATAATTCATTCATATTTTTTGTAGGCAAGAAACTAGCGTGACAATTTTCAACATCATGCACTTAGACCAGTCTAATACGAGTCTGCCAAAAAAATTGAAGGACGAACTCAATCTCTGTGCATGCTACGCCATGCTTTACGAACAAAAAACTTAGCAAATGAATGTTTTTCCGTCTCTCCGTTTTAACAAGGAAACACGTGGTCGTGCCCGTGCTCACAAGTGAATAAAATTTATTTGCACCACCATTCCACTTTGCTTCGGCTCTTGAAAAATTCCCAGGGTGAATCATTCACTCGCCTAAGACAAGCTAAAGCCAGTAAAAATCTCAGTTTAAGTTTTTTGCACAAGTATTGATCTTCTAAAGCCCTCTTCCGAAGCTGTGTTTTGTTCATTTAGTCCGTCTTTTCTGTTCCTTGTTGTTCTTTTTTTTGAGGGACAATAGGCTTTCAGGCGCTAAATATCAATACTAACTTGCTTCCCCTTTCAAAGATTTTCCTAAAGTTTCGGCTTGCTTTTGCCTAAATTAGCGACCGAAAAGTCGCGGGATCGAATGCCATACACAGTGGCTGCGTTTTCAACGGAGGCGAAAGTGTTTCATAGCCGTGTACCTTGATACTGCCTTAGAATAAAGAACTCAAGTGGTCAATAATTTCCGGAGCCCTCTACTACGGCATTCTTCATAATCATATGCTGGTTTGGGGATGTAAAATCTCCGACATTATTAACTTCCTTTTGTATTGCGTTCGTGATTGCAGGCATTGCAAGAAACTTTTGCACGTCCCCTGGATTTGAACTTTCTATGAAATCGGTGTAGCTGTGACCAAACGACGATGTCATTTGATGGTGCCTTTTCGTGTAGTCACAATATTACCACGATTATTTATTTATTTATTTATTTATAGAATACTGCGGACAAAAAGTCCAAGCAGGGTGAGCATACATGAAACACACTAAATAACAGAATGAAACAAGGTTGCAAAGCGTTTCTTACACAGTTTGTTTGCTATAAGACAGAGGGGTTATGACTTTAAAAAAAGTAACAATTGAACAACAAGGTGATAATACAATTCAAGGAAGTCAAGGAAGAAGAGTATTTACACAAATGGTCAAGGGCGTTGAGGAAATTCTTCGGTTAGTTTATTCCAATCATCTATTGTTTGTGGTAAGAAGGAGTACCGAAAAGTATCAGTCCTTGCGAAGATTGGCGTTAGGGAATGAGGATAGTGGTGTCGAGTGGGTCTGCTTAACAAGGGGGATACGTATTCTGCGGTGTCTAAGGGTAGCCTGTGGTTCACTATGTCTGAAAGAAACTGCAGCAGACTTTTTTTCCTTCGAATTTGAAATAGTTCTATACCATTTGCCGTTAGTAATGCAGTGGGGGAGTCGGTTGACATAAATTTACTATATATGAATCGTACTGCTTTTCTTTGAATTCTTTCTCGGTTCGGAACGGTAACTTTTGTGTGGGAAGTGGCTAAGTGTGACGATGTCAAAGTTTAAGACAATGTCTTGACGTGATCGTGACTTTTTGCATCACTGGTGGTGACCCTATGCGTTGGCGCATCGTCGGCACACATCTAACTGAATTCTTTCAGAAATATACTGATTTTCGCTGAACTATGAATCGAGAGTTCTGACAGCTAAAATGCTCGTCACTCATGACCTGCATTTGGGGATGATAGTGTTAGTGCACATGCTTCTTCTTACTGTACACGCTTTCTAAAGGTGGCATATACAGTTGGTTCAGGGAACATGTGCTCGTAGCGCCATCTCTCGTCAGTGACAGCCATAGCCTGCCACAACTAAAGCACAATTCGCAAAAAAAAAACATATCTGACATATGAAGCTAGCTACCTAAAACGTATTCTGCATAGTCATCTGCATGGAAGACCCACTGCAACAATCTGGTGAAATGAGAGCGTCGCAGTAAAAATCACGTGGCTTCGCAAAGTGTTTTTGTTTACCAATGCGGTCCCATGCGCTTCCAATGGCCGCTGTTGAATTGTCTACAGAAGACACGCACGCTATTCTGCGATAATGCATTTAAAACTGTCCTGTAGGTCAGAACTACCTACAAACGGGCTCCGGGAATCACTTTAGGGCAAAGCTCCTTGTGGCGTGGATCTGTCACTCCTCCCTATGTACGTATGTATGTATGAATTTATGTATGTATGTATGTATGTATGTATGTATGTATGTATGTATGTATGTATGTATGTATGTATGTATGTATGTATGTATGTATGTATGTATGTATGTATGTAACTACCGGTGGCACAAACCCTTTCTAGAGTGGTTATGTGCCACAGGGGCTGCGAGGTGTGAGATGGAGGTACTTGGAGTGTTCACTAGATAAACGCACGGATGGACGGACGACAGACTAGCAGACGGACGGATGAACGCACGAACAGACGGACAGATGGATGAACGGAGTCACGGACGGATGCATGGACAGGCGGACAGACGCATGGATTGACGCATGGATAGTCACGCGGACGGACGGAAGCAACAACCAATGGACGGACAGAAACATGGACGGGCTGACAGACGCTAGGCCCCACTCTACATAATTCACTCCGTGGATATGCTGTGATTTTTAATGACCATCTTTTCTCGTCGGGTATTACTTTTTTTGCCTTTTTTTCTATTCAGTTTTCGCAGGATGTCATTGCTTCACCCGAGAGGTGGCACCGTGTACAGATACCCAAAAATCGTGCGAATGTACGGTACATATGAATCACACATCAAATAATCACCAGTCGCAAATTTTCTTTGGAAGAGCCATGAAATATAACCTCAGGCAGTGTAAGCCAATGATGTCTTGAAGCACCGAACACGGGCTGACGAAAACTGAAATATCTACAACGGGGAAAATTGTTTAATAAAAATGAATAGTTTGAATTTGACGTGAAGCTGGTGTATTGTGCGCCAAAAAATAAGAAAAAACAATTGCATTTATGGGATGGGTTAAAAAATTTAAACGACCTACACAACAAGGCCAAATAAGAGCACAACGTGAGCGCTCGTGTTGTACCTTTTCTTGGTCCTGTCGTGTTAGTGCTTTTCACGTATGAGCCGTTACCAGGTTACTCTCCTTTTCATTTCGTGAATTGAGAAACTTTCCCGTCGATACATCACTAGAGGCGCAGAGTACAGATTGCCCCGCATCTAAATAGTCATAAAGAACGCAGGACAAATTTCGGGAGGATATAGTTATCAAATATGAAACTATAAATTGATTTGACGTATACCATAACGTTCTTGATGAACTGAGAAGTTGTATAACAATTTATCAGTTCAAAATTCACACAGGAAACGTGCTTTTTTTATGATCCTGATTTGTTCATCAAACGTTACATGTCAACGTCTCACCAAGAATGCCGATGTATATGTTGCGACTTTAATAACGCATTGTTTAAACGTTATATAGTATGTTCACAACTCGGGCTGTGCGTATTTATTGCACGTTTTCCATACATGCTATGACTCGCAAATTTTGTATTTGTACTTCCTCCAGTGAGTCTATGGTAGGACGTTAAAGCTCACCGCTTGCCTTACCTTGCCATTAAACCATGTAGTCCTTATCCCCGAATAAAACCACAGCAGAAACAGCAGTTACAACAACATAGTTGCCACAACAATAAAAAATGAAATGTCTCCTCAGAGGAACAGTGTATGCAGCATAGGCAGATTAGTCTGCGTTCATCGCCTCAGCATGGCTGCGCGCAAAGAATGCATCTTTTATGGTCATGAAATCACGTACTTACCATTCGACACGAAGTGGCTTGGGTTATTCAGACTTCTCTGCGAGAGTCAATGTTAAGAGGCATATGCAGAACAATGCATATCAATGCTAATACCAGTCACGTTTGCTAACCTTACCTCAACAGCTTTCATTTGCATTTATCTCTCTTCACGAATCTATGACTCGCCCATGGTAACGCGCGAGTTTCTCAGTATAGCAGCACCACTGCTTATCATGAGACCATGGTAGCAGCTTCCTGACATGCGCCACAGGATATCATGTTTTAACAATGCACTTTCTCTCTCTCTCACACACACACACACACACACACATATATATATATATATATATATATATATAGGTTCTGCCAGACCAAAATGCCAAAGAATGTGTAGGCAAAATTAGTAGCGCATCGAACGCGTTATTCGAAGGTCACAGGTTTGGTTTCTGCTCAGCGAAAGTTGTCTTTTCACCCACTTTTCGTTCTCTTCACATTTACATCGCACTCGGGTCTAATAAATTCCCCTAGACATTCCTTGGCAATATGGTCGGTTAGATCTCATAATATTGTGTCAAACACGGAAAGTTGAGCCCTTTAGTATACGCTTTTTTCCCTTATATATTGTAGTGGGGAAGAGAGAGAGAGAGACGGTATCTAGTCGGAGCAGCTAGAGGATGACTACGACGAAGAGCTGAGCCTGCGACAGCGATTGACACCCCTCAAACCAGGCAGTTAGTTTTAGTCGATGAACCCCCTCATAATTTTGCGGAAGTGCTGTGGTGGTCTTCAAAGTTGGAACTACGAAGTCACACCTTACCTCTAGTGCCAGCAATGAAGGAAAAACCAAGTACCAAAGGTACCCGCCAAGTCCCTGCCTCTGCATGTTCCGGCGTGTGGCCACTGCGTAACCCACCGATTTTCAGTGGCACTGAGGCCAAGACGTTGAGGAGTGACTGGCTACTTACCACAAGGTGAGTGCAGCGAACAAGTGGGACGATGCGATTAAGTTTACCTATGTAAGCTTTTACTTGTCCGGCGTCGCTACTCCCTGTCTGGGCAATCACGAAGCCGACATTGCCAGCTGGGATTCGTTCAAGACCGCCTTTTCGCAAGTCTTTGACCACCCTGCTGTGCGAAAACTCTGCGCAGAACAACGACTTCGTGAGCATGCTCAACAGCCAGGAGAGACCTCTACCACTTTCATGAAGGACGTTGTTCACTTGCGCAAGCGGGTAAACCCAGCGATGCTCGAAGCCGACAAAATCAAACATGTCTTCAAGGGCATAATCGGTGGCGAACTTGAAATGTTCTTAGCCAAGGACCCACAAACCATAGCCGATCTCATCAGCTTTTGCTAGAATTTTGACAAATTGCGCAAGCAACGCGCCCAAACACGGCGCTCTCTGGAAGCGTGATTCGATCGCGGCCTTGGCTCTCGGAGACCAGAATGACAAGAACCATAAAGCAGTTCGTGCGTGAGTAGGTCGCTCGGAACTCTACATTTCGTTGAGCACACCCGAACTGGCCCAAACGCATCTTCTGGCCTCAGATCATCTTGCACTGGCCAAAAGGCACGTTGCAAGATGATGTAGCTGACGCTTTGCCTTTCGCTCCTTCACCACATCTGGATGCCACACCCTTGGCGTATGTGCAAGTCGTTGTAGCCAGAGCACCTCGACAGCCCACTTATGCTACCTCAGTAGTCCCTCTTGGGTCATCACCGGCTCCTTTCAGCCGACCACTCGTGGTGTTCCCGAAGCCGTGGCGCACCGCAGACAACCACCCGATTTGCAATTCTTGGAGTTACGCTGGATGTGTGGGTCGCTTCTGCCACCGCTGCCCTCTCCTTCATGGCGACACCATGCAAAGGTCGTCCAACGACTCTTGGCGCTCTAACGACACAGCACGTCAACAAGGATCTTCTTCACCCGACCTCCCCCCCCCCTCAGTCAATCACCGATCTCCATCTCTCCGCCGTCGCTGCCTGTCACCTATGCGCCATCAACCCTGCCCTTCAGACGTGGAAAACTAGATGCCGCCGTTTCCGAGGCATGAACGGCATCGTCATCGAAAGAAACAAGGCCTCGCATTTCTCCGGTAAACTTCATCCCCGTTTTTGTGGATGGTTACCGTACCCTTGCGCTTGTGGACAATGGTTCAGCCGTTTCAGTAATTGATTTAAATCTTTAACGCCTGCTTCGGAAGGTTACCACGTGGACAAGTGAATTGTCCCTCCGTACTGCCAGAGCTCATTATAATCAACCATCAACTGCCTGTAACGCCCGTGTTCCCATCCAAGGTCTAAGGTCTTTTGTATACCGTTTGATTTCTTGTGCTACAGGCGTGTTCTCATGCTGTGATCCTCGGCTGGGATTTTCTCTCAATCATGCGGTTATTGACTGTGCTTGGGCTTAAGTGGCCAACACGTCAACATGGATCTTCTTCACCCGACCCCCCCCCCCCCTTTGTAAATCACCGATCTATCTCTATCTCTCCGCCATCGCTCCCTGTCACCTATGTGCTCACAGCGCTTCTCCTCGTTGTGAGCCTCGTCTTTGGAACTTTCGTTGAACACGCTGTTTGTCGCCGATGACATCGACATAACACCGACTAGCACAGTCTTCGTTCCCGAGTATTGGGCCGTTGTGTCTAAGTCTGCAGTGTTGCTGACGCCTTTCCAAACATTCCAACGTCGGGAGAGTCTCGCGTTGTGGTTTGTTGTCCTAGACATTTCAGCGGGCGCTACCAAATTGTTTGTCAGGAATCTCTTGCCATGGCCCACAACCTAGCGTCGCAGAGAATGTATTTAAACATTCCAACTATTAGACGTTTTCTCCATATTCGCTCTTGACAGTGAAAGTTATTAGCAGCTAGGGCACTGACGCCATCACGGAAACAATATTTATGTTTAGCCCCTTAATTGATGGCGAACTTAGAGGACCACACCACGACATGCTTCTGGAACTTCTTCACCAGTGTCGCGGCTCGTTTTACTGCCAGCAGATGTTCTTAGGCAGAACACACACCGATTTTCATTACATTAACACCGGCTCCAAAGCGCCTCTGCGACAGCGTCTCTACCGTGTATCTCCTATTGAGCGTCGTGTGATCACCGAGCAAGTGGCCGGCATGCTTCAACGTGGCGTCATTCGGCAGTCCCTGATCTTCACCTGTGGTGCTTGTAAAGAAAAAGACGGCTCGATTCGCTTCTGCGTTGATTACCGCTGTTTAAAGAATGTTACGCCTAACGACGCATACCCTTTGCCGTGCATTGATGATGCCCTGGACTGCTTGCAAGGCGCTGAATTCTTCTGATCACTAGAACTACGGTCCAGTTACTGGCAGGTCTCATGGCACGATCAGATTGCCCAAAAACTGATTTTGTGACGCCCAATGAGCTATGCGAATTTAATGTAATGCCCTTCGGCTTTCGTATTGCGCCAGCAACATTCGAAAGGATGATGGATAGCGTCTTACGAGGGCTAAAATGGAATGCACGCCTCTTTTACTTCGATGATGTTGTTGTTTTCTCCCCTGGTTTCTACAGCCACCTCCATCGTCTCAGCGAAGTCTTGAGCTGCCTCACGAGCGCAGGTCTTCAACTAAACACAAAGAAGTGCTACTTTGGAGCTTGGAAGCTCACAATACTTGGCCACATTGTCTCAAGACATGGCGTCCTTCCCAGACCCAGAGAAGCTTCGTGCTGTCGCTGTGTTCCTGAAGCCTACGATTGTGAAAGTGCTTCGCAGCTTCGTCGGACTCTGCTCATACTATCGCCGGTCTGGGAAGAACTTTGCTTCGATACTCGCACCACTGACACACCTGATCACTGGCGATAGACACCTCTGTGATTGGTTGCCAGCATGCGATGATGCTTTGGCGACATTACGCCATCTCCTTACTTCACCACCCATTTTACGCCACTTGGACCCTGCTGCTCCAACCAAGGTGCACATGGATGCAAGTGGCACAGGACGTGGCACTGTCCTTGCTCAACGCATGCCTGCCTTTTCGGCGTAAGTAGTTGCGTATGCCAGTCGCGCCCTCACCAAGGCAGGGCACAAATATACTCGGTTTCCGAAAATGAATGCTTGGACATTGTTTGGGCATTACAAAAATTTCGTCCTTACGTTTACGACCGCCCGTTTGATGTCCTTACCGACCATCATTCACTCTGTTGGCTCGCTTCATTGAAGGATCCTTCGGACCAGCTTGGACTTTTAGATCCTTCGGACCAGCTTGGATCCTTCGAACCAGCGTGGACCAGCTTGGACGTTTAAAGCAATTTGATATTCGCGTCATTTACCACTCAGGCCGCTACCATACCGATGCACACGCCCTTTCTTGTTCGTCCCTTCCTTCTGCCCTTGCACCTGTTTTCTTTGCCGAAGCTACCATCGACAGCATCGATATCGCTGACATGCCTTCGGAACAGCACAATGGCCTTTGGATAGCCTCGCTCATCGACGTTCTCGCCTCTTCTTCGATGACACCACGCCAGCATCTACTTCGTGCACTACGTCGACAAGTTCCCCATTATTGAATCCGGGAGGCCATGTGATACCGTCACAACTATCAGCCAGATGGCAAGAAATGGTTTCTTGTTGTACCTCGACATATGCGCTCCAACATGTGCGCATACTTCCAATCAGACCCTCAAAGCACCCATGCTGGCGTTTTGAAAACACAAGACCGGCTTCGCCAGCGATTCTTCGGGCGTGTAATGTTCTCGTACGTTCGCAAGTACATACGTTCCTGCACTGCGTGTCAGCGACCGAAAACAACTTGTCATGCCTCTTGCGAATAACAACCATTGCCGTGTCCAGCTATGCCGTTTGGTAGAATCGCAATTGACCTCTATGGCCCATTATCATGCACTCCTGCTGGAAATCACTGGATTATTGTGGCCGTTGACCATCTCACTCGTTGCGCTGAAACCGCCGCTTTTCCAGCTGCTGCTGCTCGCTAGGTCGCCTTGTTTATCTTGCATAGCTTTCTCCTTCGCTATGAAGCGCCACGTGAGCTGCTTAGCGACTGTGGGCGTACGTTTTTATCGCAAGTCGTCTAGGAGTGTCTCAGTGAGTGCAATATTATTCATCGCACCACTACGAGTTATCCCCTGCGGATTAACGTTTTTTCGTAGAGCTTTAATCACACACTCGGTGATATGCTCTTTATGTACCTTTACGTATACTCCGACCGTTTTAAATGGGACTTGGTGCTCCCTTTCGTGACATATGCATGTAAGACGGGCACGCAAGCAACTACGGGGTTTTCACTTTTTTACAGTACAGACGTGAGCCCTCTTTTGCGCTTGACATGATACTTACTTAACATTCAGATTCTCCAGAATACCGCCCAGCCTCTGAACTTGTTCAGTGTGCCGAAGAGTGCCGCTAATTAGCACGTTCTTTACGCCCGTCCCACAAGGTCACTAAAAAGAACGGCTTGACTAAGACAAGCCTGCTCACAGCTTCCCCATAGGCTCATTTGTATGACTTTCGGTTCCATTCCAGTCCCTGGCCTCTCCAGGCAGTTTGCACCCAATTACAATGGTCCGTAGCGCATCGTTCAATGCACATCACCGGTCAACTAAGTCGTTGAACCAGTGACACCTGCCGATGACAGACGATGCTGTCGTCGTAAGACAGTCCGCATCAGCCGCTTAAAACCTTACTATGATACCCTTGTGTTTGCTTCGCCGTGAGTCGCCAGAATGGCTCCTCTTCACCGTAGGGGCAAGTGTAGTGAGGAAGACAAAGCGACAGTATTTAGTCGGAGCAGCCAGAAGATGACTACGACGTAGAGCTTGGCTCGTGGCGTTGAGGGGTGCCCCAAAAACCAGGCAGTTGGTTTAAGACAATAAACTCCCTTAATATATATATATATATATATATATATATATATATATATATATATATATATATATATATATATATATATATATATATATATATATATATATATATATATATATATCGGAGATATGGCACCACCAGAAAACAGCACCACGTGTACGTAGGGAGCTAGAATATCAACAAGAAAGAGACATCTAGCGATGCAGCAGAGTGAAAGAAAATATTTTTTCACGCAGCGCCATAAATACGACAGCTTTCGTATATTACGTGCGCACACCGTACATGATCTGCTGGCTCCCCCGTAAAGAAAGAAAATTGAATGTATACAGTGGCGGAAATTTTTAAAAAACGTGAATATGGGCATAAATATAGGAGAAAGATGAACAACCAATCTTTTCAAAGGCAGACACTGAGAAACCAGAGCAGCTCATGCTGAGCGCTTCTCACTTGATCGCCTTCGTACTGCGCCTATCTTTTGTACGTTGGACGGGTGGCCAGTTTCCAAAATGGGCTAACGTCGTGGTTCACTAGCCATGGCTGCTGCTTGGCTGCTTCCGCCTCGTCCATTTAGCGTTCGCGCTTCGATTTCGGAAAAACGCCACGTAGAGAGCCTAGGCACATTGTCCAGTAGCTGCGTATTTTTATCACTATTTTAGATGGTTTTCACTTTTTCGATCTTTGTTGAACTTGAATCTTATATACTCTAGATACGTTCAGCTTCATCGTACATGCGCTAATGCCTCCAGAAAAACAAAACAATGAGTCGGCATTCTGAATATCAATTTGGCCGCCGAGCGCTCTTTAAACGTTTCTTTTAGTTTCACAGAATATTAACCTGCGTTGCTCACAATAAACGCATATACAAAAAATGCTGGCGCAAACAAAATGCCCAACTTATAGTATGATGCATGCGCCAATACGTCATTATTTTAGGAAAAATTTGCTTTATTCGTGGGTATAAGGTCATCCAACCATTAAATGGTAAAACCTCTCTGTCGCTCTATTAATACCTACCACGTACACAAGTGCCAGAAGTATGCAATATGTGTTCTGCTGCAGGAAATGAAACACTCAGACACCATCACGCGCCTAAAACCACCGCTACTTGTCAAGCGACCATAATGCTACGCTGCTTGATTTTGTAGCTCCATCTTTCGCAGCCTTCGTCTCGCACTTCAAGCTGAATATAGCTGGGCAGCTTTGTTGCCTTGAAAGTTTTAATGAAGAGTGATCGCTACATTGTGCAACATTGCTGGCCTTTATAATAATTTTAGAGCGGAGAGAAAAGTCTCGCGCGTGGTGAGTGGCCTAAGAAAATAAGACACAGTACATCTGCGCCAAGAAGATAGAGTTCATCTGCCACAAAGAGAGATTTTAGCTTACCTGTACACCCGATAATAAACTCCCATTTTCTCCTCAAACAAAAGAACCAAAATATTATTTGGGCACTGAAATGCACTGAAGCAAATCAATAGCAATACCTTTCGTGCTCTTACAGGCTGAATATTTTTTATGAAAGATGACCGGAAGCGACAAACATAATGACCAACTTTACTGTTATAACAAATGACACTAACTTCCAAGTGTGTTTTATTACTTGTAAGAATCTTCACTCTCAAGATGCAGGCTGAACCCCATCTTAGTTTTGTGGTATGAACACTATTTTAATTAGGACAGATTCGTAGTATGGCATGTTGTTTACATGACTTTGTCAAACAACATTTTGGTCGTAGTGCTCATAATCAGGTAACCCACACGAAAAACGAGAAAAAAGATCTTCTGTCGCCTGATTGCAGCGTTCCTGTTTCTCTTGAAAGAAATAACGAAAGAAGCAAGAAAACAATGCGCTTTTTGAGGTTCTGCAGGCCAACACAACAGGGTGACAGTGGTGTCAAAGCGTTAAAAAATGCCAGATCACGTAGAAATATTGGAGCAGTGAAATGGCCTGGAGAACAGACTACATGCGAGGCTCCGTTCATCAAGCTGAACCGGGGGGAACTCAGCGAAAAACGAGCACAGCGTCAATACTGATGCGCGTGTGGGAGATAAGCGTGAAACTTGACGCCCCTTCAATTAATTCAGCTTCAACATAAAACCCTCGCTCATTGAATGACGAGCATCGATGACCACGTCACGCTTTGTGACAGCACCGGCGCGTGCACAAAGCACAATTTGTCACGCCTCCTGGCGGCGCTTTTCACCCCTATTCCGCCTGTTTGGTTGAGTTGCCCCGCGGCGCTTTTTCTTGCCTCGTGCTGGCTTCGCCATGTTTGGCAAACAGATGCGTCGACACTAAAGCGCTTTAGGCGCAGCTCCACTCTTTGTCAACATGCACAAAGGCTAGCACGTGCAAGAAAAACGAAACCTTAAAAATGAGAAACAACGGGGCCCAAGCGCTTGTTTTATACTGCCAGCCTGTTCTATGGTTCTTCCCATACCCAAAGACTCCGCTAACGCTCAGGTCATCTATTTATTGAAGTTAACGACGTTTTCAGATGGCTCGGTCGCTGCGAAGAAGGGCCCCTGTCTCCTCCACAGAAGAATACCATAGCATGCAGTGTTGAAAAAAGATTGGTGCAGAAAAAAAAGCTCTTTGCCACGTGTTATTTACAAGAACAGCTAGGCGGAATCTGCGGATCCAAAGCCATATTTTTGCTCTGTATGCTTCAAAACCAATAGACTGAATATAGACGCAAAGCTTTGCACAAACACCATCAAGGGACAACTATTGATGCAGATAGGATAAAATGACTGCTCTTTAGCGAAACTGGCCTTCTTTATGCCTACTATCAAAATATAAAGAGAGAAAAGCAAGGAAAAGGCAGAGAAGTGAACCAGGTTGAACCCGGTTTGCTACCCATGTTGGGGAAGAGATATATTACCAGTGCTGTTTTTATCTTGCCCATGTTTATGTACGTTATTAAACCCAAGCTCTCAATATGATGAGGCCTCAATATGATCAGGAAGCAGAGCAATCTCACTTTCTTCATGCGTTCACAAAGAATGTTCTTTGTTTTCGGAATATGCGCGGAATACAGTCACGATGTGTAAGTCTGGACCGACACTGAGCTTGAACTGCTGCGGATGATCGCACCAGGAATCGTCGGGGACGTTACTTCATTTACCTCTTGCACAGTGAGCGCGTTGGTGTGTAAGAGCCTACCACTATCGATGGGCTAATACCAGTGCTATTTGTATCAGTGTGACAAACCAATGAGTGCGCGTCGGTACATACAGCAAAGAACGCTAGTTCTGCAGCCGAGTCCATCACCTCAAAGACTAGTGCTTTGATGCGGTGCGTTATAACGGCAACTACACTATAGTGGTGTGGCTCTGTTAGATAATTAGGTTTATTTGATGTCTGAGCTTCGAACTTGAGTGGGGACACCATCGACTCAGGCAAGTTGAGCTTGGCCTGCGGCTGCCTGCATGATTAAGTGGCTTTGCCCTCATTGTCGCAGTGTGCCTAGTGCGTTACTTCGAACTACTTTATTCCGAAAAAGGAGAAAAAGAGGAATAACTGACGTCAGTGTGATAAGACCTAAGTGGCAAAATGAATGGCGAACTCCTCCCCAGATAGCACAAAATCACTGCTCAGGCACTTAGAACTTCTAACCCTCTATAAACACTTGATAACCGTCTATCGCCCAAACTGGTGATTATATGATCTCAAAACATGGTCCAATGCGCATGTTCCTAGATGCAGATGTTGTTTATAGCCTCGCACAGCGAGCAATCGGGGGACGTGGTCGGCGAACGTTCGCAAAGTGAGCTTGTCTTTGCGGCGTGTGGTCCGTCGGAGCCCGGGTCAGCGGACGCAGTGGAGAAATACTTGGTGTAAATTGTTCTTAATTTCGACCTTTCTCGCCATAACGTTTCAGATTTTTCTGTAATAATGGTTTTGGTTAATCCGCATCAGAGCCTCATTTATTGATGTAGACAGAGAACCCCCCAAGGTTGCTTGTTTGAGTGAACTCAAAATAATATTCAAAAAATATTCATCTATGTGAGTGCGGTACACTCTGGGCTCACAAGCTGCATTTGACATTATACTTGAGGAAATTTCAGACGTTTGTCGGCATTTAGAGCAGAATAAGGGGTAATTACGTTAGCTTTTCAATTCATTCAAGTTTTCTTAAGGCAATTTTTCATTTTTCAGTAGAATCTACGCTCTGAAAGCCATCGCTAGACCACGATGCGAATTAGAACAAGGTGATTCGAAAGCAGACATGATGATTAGCCGTACCTATTAATTCATAATGTGCGAAAAAAATACTCAGCCCAGCGGCTGCTAACTTGGTTATAAGTGACAGGTCTAGGTGATTCCTTTAGGTTTGGACAAGATGTTCAGCCTGTGTTGTGGTGTGCTTTACAAAAATGAAGCGGTGCACGTGAAATGCGGCTGGTATCGAGCACTCTAAACGATTGTTTCCGTCATCCAACTTCAATTATTCTCGCTGCTGTGGTTTCCCAGCTACAAATCAAAGTGAGCAGCAAATTTTAGAAATGGGCAGCTGCGTAGCTAAAAAAATGAACCCACACAAAGAAAACTATATACGTAACAGCTGTAAAAATAAATCATCCAGTAAGAGTAGGAGAAGCAACTATCAGGATTATAAAAGCCTCTCAATAGTGGGACAGCAACGTAATCGCCCTTCTCTCATCAATTCGGTGCCACAAGCGCGATTGATTAAGGTACTGTTTAGAAGCAAACAATAATGATCGCGGTGTGTACGAACAACATTTCGCTATGAATACGAGTACTCGTACCCATTTTGAATACCCCATGCATTAATGCACAGAGACGAATGGTTATAAACAAAGTTTAAAGATTCCTATATGCCCGAAAACGATATCAGCATTAGTAAGAAGGTTGCTCTGGACAGTACAGGTAACCTGCGATTGCCCAACGTTTACTGATATTGCACACTTCACAGGCCTCGAGCAGCTCTCTTCCACGGAAATGCGATAGCCGTAGTTCCCTTCCTAATTGCTTGAGAACAAGAAGTGCCATTTTCATCAACGCCAAAATTTTTTTTCACGCACGCAGAGAGGATCAAGCCTCGTGTTTCTGCGCTTGCTGTTCATGCTTGGAAATAGGCCAGGAGCAAGCAAGTGGGTGATCGATGGCGGCCGCCCTGGCGAAGCAGCAAGAAAGAGGGACCGCTTTCCTGTCGATGGGCGGCCTCACGTCACCACACTGGTTGTCACCGCAATTTGGGATGTCGAGCGTGTCAAAGCGTGTTTTAGAGTCCACATCACAACTTTTCTGCCAACTAATTTTTTTTGCAATGAATTTAAACAGGTGCCATCTATCTCGCAACTGGCGAGAAAAGACCGCGCTCAAAACACGATATATTATTTTTTGCCTTTTTTTCTATTTTTTTCATTGACTTCTGCGTACGCCAACGTACACTTTTCAAAGAGAATTGTAAACTCGAAACGTGCAGAGGGAGAGACGATAAGCAACGAGCGATGGATAGCTTCACTTCACAACGAGCTAAAGCACCAACGGCGAAGTAAAGACATAAATGATATTGAGAAGTTCAATCATAAAATCTCGAAATGAAAGAAAATATTTCAAATAGCATCAGAGTTTCAACACCATTACGCAGCAAAGAATTAACGCACAGTACTTATTTTCTTAGAGATAGGAAGCGAAAGCAACGCATGGTGGCGGTGCGACTTTAAACTGGCAGCGCCATCTTTGGTAGAAAAGTTGAAACCGGGGATGTATAGTACGCGTTTTCTCTTCCCTCCAATGCGCTGCCGCTCGTTTAAGGGCTCATGAAACGAGCACGCACTGCGTTTGAGTCACCTCACAGTGTACCGCCTACAGTGCGTCTACATAAAGACCTCTCAGCTGTTTCAATCAGGCTTTCTCTAGATAATTCCCACAGTGTATCATCCGCTTGCGGATACTCTCCGCATGGTGTGGGCATGCACGTCTAACCCGGCGGTCCCCTCAATCACTTCCCGTACACCCCCAACCCAAAAGAGCTGGGAGGCTGCCCTGCTAGGCTGCTCTGCCTTGGAGGGTCAAAGAGGCCTCGTATCCAGGGCGCGTGCAACCGCGGAAGCCACAGGGGTCCCGGACTATAGAGACTCCTTCTAGAGTTTATACAGGGTCGGGCCTTAAGGCCGCCTCTATATCTCTTACTTGTAAATAACTGTTTTTCACCGCCATCACCTCTCAGCTGGACAAGCATTTCCGACAAGCGAATATAACAAATGAGTAAAGCTCCTTAGTCAAATTTATGATTTGCAGCAGACGACGGAAGACGAGGACGCCCGAGTCACTGTGAAATATATTTCTCGGGTCCTTTGTGACAATAGCTTTAGCAAGCTACTGATACACGTTACAGAAAGGCGGCAACACGGAACCGGCTGACGAGTGCGCATGCGCGACTATTGTACGCGCATACGAAAAGGAACCGTTTCGTATTTCCGTAACGGGTTTTCTTAGTCTGCTAAGACACTCTCTTACCGTGTCTTTCGTTTTCCTCGAGGTAAGTCTCATTCTGCCGACATGAAGATTCGTACTCTATCGATGTGCTGTGTTGACATTTATGGGAGTCAAATAAATGTTGTTTTGATGTGGTACCTAGCAGTAGAAACCGTGTACTAACATGTGCAAACGTTTGCGGCGTGCTAAAAAATTAAAACAAAAGTTATACGATCATTGCTTAAAATGTCTGAGGAGATTTAGAGTCATGTACTCCGTGCCGTGGGCACTTGACCCCTTGATGTCACCGCGAAGCAGAAAGCTAAAGTTTAACCACAGCGACTCAAGTTGAAATGCTTGGCTCGTTTTTTTTTTTAAATGCGAATCACTTTTTAGCGAACTTCGGTGACTTTGAGCGTATCTATTTATCTATCTAGCCATCTACGACATTTAGCTATCCTGGCCGTTTCGATATTGGTATCGATACCAAACTTGGTATTGTGTAACATGACTGTACAAAAACATATTTCACTAGTCAGACCATGAAACTCATGACATGTTTGTCATGAATGCCACGATATACATTGCGTGGTCCTGCAGCTCTTGCGGTGGTTTCGTTCACATGGCAGATTGCAAAACTGGTATGGTATGGCATGATTGCATGGCGAACACAAGCGACAGACACTAACATAAAAATCATGACATGCGTGTCATGTAAGAACATGACCACATGCACACTCATGATGCGCCCGCGACCGTTTCGCTAGCGCCGCATATACAAAATTTGGTATTACAGTGCGTGAATGGATAACGAAGGCATGTGACTGGTGCAAACATGATAATCATGCGATGCATGCCATGTAACAACGTGACTACATGCCATGCTCATGATGTGCTGGCAGGCGTTTCACTTGCTTCACTCATACCAAATTGGGCATTACGGGACGTGAATGGATGAAGAAGGTATGATACTGGTGAAAACATGATAAACATGAAATGCGTGTCATGTAATAACATGACTACATGCTTCGCTCATGATGCGCTCGCGGTCATATCGCTAGCTTCCAATGTACCAAACTCGGTATTATGCGACGCGAACGGACGACATAGGTAAATGACACATCGAAACATCGCGTTAAAGAACCCCAGGTGGTCAAAATTTCGGAGTCCTCTACTACGGCGTCTCTCATAATCATATGGTGGTTTTGGGACGTTAAACCCCACAAATCAATCAAATCAATCTATCACATCGAAACATGTTAATCAAGACATGCGTGTCATGTAACGACATGACTACATGCCACACTGATAATGCGCTTGCGGCCGTTTCGCAAGCTTCACAAATGCCAAATTTGGTATTACGGGACGCCAATGGATGACGAAGATATGTGACTGGTGCAAACATGATAATCATAGGATGCGTATCATGTGGGAACAGGACTACATGCCACAGTCAAGGCACCAATACATTGTGACGTGACGCAGTGCGCAGGCTCACCAGCATTCATTTCGAGGCGTGCCGCTAGCGTTACCTTGCCAGGAGCCGATCCTGTCATATATATATATATATATACTCGCAGGCGTGAGCCGCGCTGCGTTGCTTTGACGCATGCGCGTTTCAGCGCGTCTGACGTTCCTCCGTCACAAAAAGAGAGAGACGCAGTGTTGTCTGGGTAACACATTGGTGCGAAATGCAGCATCCCGCATTTCGCGCCGGTTGCCGTCGGGCCGTGAGACGCTGGTCGCGCCTGGCGTCAGGCTTACGTCAAAGTGCTCGCGTTTTGCTAACGTAGCCGTGCTGTGCCCAGCGTGCGCGCGTCAATGCTACATTGTAGTATATTGGGCCCTTCATGATGCGGTCGCGGCCGTTTTGCTAGCTCCATATATGCCAAATTTGGTGTTACGTGACGTCAATGGATGACGAAAGTATATGACTGGTGCAAACATGATAATCCTGACACGTGTGTCATGTGAGAACATGACAACATACCAAGCTCATAGCATGCTCGCGGTCGTTTCGCTAGCTCCACATACACTAAATTTGGTATCACGTGTCTTGAATACATGACGAAGGTATAGGACACATCGAAGAATGATAATCATAACACGGAAGTCATGTAGGGCATCATGTATCTTCACCTCGTGACGTTGTGCTGCAGATTTTAAAGTGACATATCAACATTTCTCATTCGTGCTTTGCATATCATCGATTCCCACTGTACGTGAGATCTGCTAATTTTTTTTTTCTGGATCTCGTGTCAGGTTTGCTCTATCTCTCTAGAACGCGGCTGTGTTCGCCGGTTCTGACTTGCTGGCAAACTGATATAGCTTTACAAGTGGAGAGCGTCCCTTGGTGTTGTCTGCCTTGCTGTGGCAGCCCACAGCACAACAATACTTTGCACCTCGCCGACGCTTCCGTAGCGCCGCTTCTTCCACCGCGGAAAGGAAACTTCGCGCAGCGAGCGTCTCGTTTTAGCGCGACGAGCTGATGGCACGGCGCCTAAGTTCCCGCACCGACTGCAGTACAAGTTGCGCGCGTGTCCCACGCGCTCCCGTTTCGGCGAAACACACTTACTCGCCTGCAACCTCTCCCGCGTCTCTCCTCAAATTTTTCAGAGCTCGCCGCGAGGGCCAGGCGCGGTGTTGTCGTCGCTCCTCAAACTTGAGCTTCGGTTCCCTATCCTATCTTTATCGATGTCTGGGGCCGTGTTGTTTCAGACGCTGAATCGAAGAAGCACTTGGGGTATATGTATTTTTCCACATTTCCAAAAAACACGGCACTTAGTCTTAATTCTGTTCAGTGTAATAATGTTGACAAGAAAAACGCACATCATTGTGCACCTTCCCCGTATAAGAACCGTGGTCGAAGAAAATAAACAGCACAACGTCTTCCGTGAACCACCCTTTGCTTGACATCTCATCACCTGAATATCAATGTGCAAATTACCTGTTTTGGTAGTTATTTGCTTTATTATTTGTTTTATTATTTATTTGACCATACATAATGCCGTGGTGCAGGCGATGAAAGACGACATTATGAGTTGCCTGACTAGGCCTCATTTACAATCGCAATTTTAATCGCAAGCTTAAGATCTTACCCTTTTGATTTTTTAACAATGATTACAGGTCATATTGGCGCAGAAGACCTTGCCCACTGTGCATTCAGTTTAGGAATTGCTTCTATTCTGCAGCTGTTATATCTCTGCCAGAAGACTGGCTGGCTTTTTCAATTTGAATGATATAATAACCACAGACGGTATCAATAATGTATTCGTGATAATGTATATTTGAAAACTCACAGAATATTACAGCACACTTAATGAGCTGTAAAACGTTGCCCTCCAGATGCCTGACCAAGAATCAAGAAAGGTGAAATCATTAGTTTGCATAATTGAAGAAGGGTGGCATCGATTTTCTGACTGAAGCACTGTGTAATAGTCGTTCACACATCTCTTGTATGCGTATAATTATAAAAGTGCGAACTCAAAGGTTATATTGGAATGTCTGTCAAAGCCATGATTCATGTTCGTTCAGTGAATTGTTGTCACTCTTCAAGGAGGAGTAAATTGTTGAAGCTTAAGTAATCTGTTCCAGGTATAACGAACTGACAGTGAAAGAACTGGTTTATACAAAAAAAGAGAAAAGTTATTAATAACTGGCTCATTATGAACATCAATAAACATATAAATGTTCTTCTATCATCAATTTTATTTTCTTCTCAACTGAAAGACCATCACCCGAGCCGGAGAAGCTAGCGAAAAAATGCAAAAAACAGTTTTTAAACTATAATTTTCCATTCCTGTATTAAGACACTATAACCACTCTTCCCTTAGCAAAACGCATTAACAAATAGTCAAGATTACCTCTAGGTTGCCGCTGGCTCTTGCGCAATAGGCACTCTGTTGCAGCCGCAAGAGAAACCTGTTCGAAACTTATAACCACATTGTGGGATCCAAGTTTCGCATGACCTATATACCTCAATCTCCGAGTCGAGCCTTTTTGAAAGTAGTTGCTTTATCCGCTCACTTCCTGCTGTGACCATGAGAGAGAGAGGAACACGGTGCAGCGCTCCCATATTCTACATCAATTTTAATTAGGAGCCGTATTAGAGGGCGTTGTGTAATGGGAGTCACGCACCTGGGAACGAAGGGTGGAGCCTGCTTTCGCAATGCGGGCTTGCTAAATTGAACGGTGACGCCTCAGCGGATTATGCGTGTACTCCACAGTGGTTGCTTTTTTTTTAGTTCGTAAAAGTTTTACTTCATGAAATTCAATACGACGCTTCCTTATTAAAGCTATTTTTTCCTTCGACCAGTATGCCTTGGGAGAAAGGTGCTCTACTTGCAGAAGTGGCGTGGTTTGCTACGTTGCGCAGTGAACTCTAATTGGAGATGCAGCTTTACTAATGAGGAAGAATGACAGTGTGTCTTTCACTTGTATAATTATCATAATTATCATCAGCCTGACTACGCCCACTGCAGGGCAAAGGCTTCTCCCATGATACGCCAATTAACCCGGTCCTGTGATTTCCTTCGGCACGTTATACCTGCGAACATTTTATTGTCCTTGGCCCCCATTACTTGCTGTCTCCCCTTCGTGTGCTTACCATCTCTAAAAATCTAGTTAGTTACCCCTATTGACCAGTGGTAATCCTTCCTATGTGCAACGCGTGGGGTCCATTTCTTCTTGTTGATTTCAACAATGATATCCTTAACCCCGTTTTTTTTTTCTTTACCCACTCTGCTCTCTTCTTGTCTCTTGTGATTGCACCTACCATTTTCCTTTTGATGGCTCACTGCGTCGTTTTCAATTAAACTGAACCCTATTTGTAAGCTTCCACGTTTCTGCTCCGTAGGTAAGTACTGGCAACATGCCGCTGTTATTAGCTTTTTTCGTGAGGTTTACTGGAAGATTACCATTCACAATTTGAGAATGCTTGCTGAATGTGATCCACCGCATCTTTATTCTTCTAGTTATTTTACTCTCATGGTTCAACTCCTTGGTTACTACTTGTCCATCAATTGGTAATTACTTGCCTTGTATAAACAATTAGACTATTAATTCGCCATGTTCGGCAGCCTCGATGTAGTTGCAGGTCTCCAGAGAAAAAAACTTGTTTGCCATTGAAACCACGTATAGTTCAGTGAATTTTGGATACGGTTAAGAAAAACGCTCTGTATCCCTTGACGCGAGACTTTTCATGTATAACTTTGAAGATTCCATTGTTTCATGATATGAATACAACACACTCGTACAAGAAACCTTCGTGGAGCTGTACATTTAGTGATTTACACATAAAAATGACTAGTGCGCAGCGTTTAAGGTGTGATAAATGTTTGTGAATTAAGTAGGTAATTGATATATTTTCTATAAGGGTGACACAGTGATGAAAAAAGGTAGTGTTCCGGCTACTTACCCAATGGACGTAATAGCCCAGAGTAAACTCATGCGGCACTTTTCACACATGACTGAAGCTGCGAGCGGTAATGTCCAACAATATAAGCAATATTATGAAGTTTTTCGCAAGCGTGGAACTTTTTGAACGTCGGTGCGTGCAGCAAAGTTGGAAAACCATACATGTTGATTTCACCACGGATATGCCCCCTTGAACTGCCGAGAGCGAGACCTTAAGCAGGCTGTTTTTGAAAGATTGTAGTGTCACGTGTTTGTGACGTAAGCTAAGGCAACATGTTGTGTGGTCAAGACAAAATTCTTCATTTGGCCAATCTGCTAGCCGAAAAATGAAAAAAAAGGACTACAGCAAAGCACGTTGTGCCATGTTAATGGCA
Source organism: Rhipicephalus microplus (assembly GCF_043290135.1). Classification (NCBI taxonomy): domain Eukaryota; kingdom Metazoa; phylum Arthropoda; class Arachnida; order Ixodida; family Ixodidae; genus Rhipicephalus; species Rhipicephalus microplus. The sequence goes on along the minus strand of NC_134700.1, from coordinate 117,936,196 downwards.
AAAAGAGCATCAACTCTTGACAGAAACTGGTTCGCGACAATTTCCGCAGGTATTAAATGCCAAGCATTTATTAGCGAACTTCGGTGACTTTGAGCGTATCTATCTATCTAGCCACTTACATTTGCGTGATCTCGTGGTCACCCGCTTAAGTTGGCGTGAGGCAAATTTAGCATGGGAGGGTAAGATGGTTGGACGAATATGACGCACTGGTCAAGCCATAAATAATTTCACAATCCCGTCGCTTACGTCGTCAAAAAATACCCGCCTGACAGTGGCACATACCCATGGGCGGGTATGTGCCTCTGGTATGCGCCACTGGTGATAGAGACTTGGTATCTACCAAGGAACGACGAGAACACACATGGACAATTTTAACGCGCGAGCCTTAAGAAAAATAAAATACACGACATCAGTAGCGTCGGCCAAACGGTTAGAAAAAATAAATGCCGGGGTCCCAGCTGGAATCGAACCCAAGCTTTGTGCGTGGCTCGAAGCGTTTTACCACAGAGCTACGCCAGGTCTCGAAACTACTTTTCAAATAGATTCTAAGCTTCTTCAAACGTCAATAGTTGCTGCAGTGCTGCCTACTCCCATATTATAAATATTACTTATTTACTCCTTTGATACAGCCGTCACGTCAGGTTAACGTCAATTATGGTTAGTTGCCATGCGCTGAGGTTGATTTATGAAGCAGTGTCCAGGGCCAGCATCAGCGTTTCATATGAGTTTCTAGTATCGTTAATGTATACGCATGTTCCAGTTAGCATGGTTGCGCAAGTGCAAACAACTGCTTAAATAGACATCTGAAACTCTTCAACATGTGTCTGTGCGTGCAACATTTGTCCGCATATTTAACGTCATTTCATGACGTGTCGCTCAATAATAAAGTGCAACATGATCACATTCCCTCCGCATGTTTCGCATAACGTTGATCCCCAGGTACGTGGGATCTGCCAAATTTTGTATACATGCAGCGTCGAAGATTTGAGCTTGATCATGGGTGTCTGCGTTCCTTTGAGAATGAACTTGATTGATATGTGGGGTTTAACGTCCCAAAATTTGAGAATGAACTTAGCTATTCGCGTTTGTCCACTCATGCCCTAAATATCATCCGACAACAATTTACAATATTGCCAAACACTGTGCGCCGGAGGCTGTACAACGCAGTGTCTACATGTGCAACATACCGAACACGGCCCGTACTTATTAGGCACGCGGGGTACACCTCAAGGGGCAGTCCTGTCTCCTCTGCTTTTTAACCTGGTGATGATGAACCTCCCCTCTCTTCTAAGCGAGGTCGAGGGAATACAACACGCACTGTATGCGGACGATATCACAATTTGGACCAACACCGGCTTCTTAGCGCAAATCGAAGAACGCCTGCAAAAGGCTGCCCTTCTGGTGGACACCTACGCAGGTTCATGCGGCCTGGAGTGCTCTCCAGCTAAATCGGCTCTTCTTTCAGTCTCTCCGCTACCGCCACCTCAAATTTTTCTTCCGTCCGGGCCCGTCCCGTCAGTGCAAAATATTCGGGTTCTTGGCCTTCACCTCACATCGTCCTTGGATCCAAAGGGCACAATAGCAGGCCTCAGACGCACCAGCGAACAGGTGAGCCGCATGATACGGCGAGTTTCTACCAAGCACGGCGGCCTCCGCGGGTCTCAGTCCCTCCGATTGGCCCACGCGTTTGTGACCAGTCGCGTACTCTACGCCTTGCCTTACCTACGCCTGCATCGTCGACACGAGCACCAGCTGGACGTCCTTCTTCGTTCAGTATACAAACGCGCTCTGGACCTTCCTATTGCAACTTCCAACAGCCGATTCGCGGCTCTGGGGGTACACAATACCTTTGCCGAGATGCGCAAAGCTCATCGCGTTAACCAAATCAATCGACTGTCGCAGACGCCTTCAGGGCGCCGTCTTCTACACAGACTTGGCCTTAACCCTATATCTGACCAAGACCCTCTGCAGGCGGTACCAGAGCTCTGGCATCAAAAGCTATGGGTGGAACCTCTACCCCGTAATATGAACCCCGACCTCCATCCTGGCCGTTGACTAGCACGCGCCGCGGCCCTTCATACGCGACACTCCGATCGTCCTCGTGTTTTCTACGTGGACGTCTCGGGTCCCTTCCCTTCGGTTCACTTCACGGCGGCCGTGATTACAGAGGGCAAACACGTAGATGGCCTCTCCTTTCGAGCAGACAGAGTAAGGCACACTGAAGAGGTTGCCATAGCTTTGGCCGCCTCTCACCCTGCCTCACGCACCATCCTGACGGACTCGCGCTCGGCCTGTTCTCAGTACCTTCAGGGTTCCATTGCCCCACTGGCGGCTAGCCTACTACAGGCAGCCTCTTGGCGCTTTAACCCTCATCCCATTCGTATAGTCTGGACCCCAGGCCACTCGGGCCTGCCCGGCAACGAGGCGGCAAATGCCGCTGCCCGCGCTTCTCCTGTCCGGGCCGTTGCCCCTCCATGTCCCGAGACGGAATCTGGCAATACCAACCTGACGCGCTGTCGCGAAATTTTGGCTTATTACTTGGCTTCGCGCCGCCTCTACCCGGACCCCGCACGCGGTTTGGAGAAAGCGGACGAACTACTGCTACGCCGCCTGCAGACGAACACCTTTATCAGTCCGGCGGTCGCCAGGCACTTTTTGCCGGAAATCAATGGCACCTGCTCGACCTGTCATGTCCTCGCCGACACATATCACGTCGTAGCATCATGCCCAGTTAATCGCGTCCCTTTCTCATCCCCTTTTCCTATCCCAACTAGAGAGGCTTGGGAGGAGCACCTGCTCGGCTGCTCTACCTTGGCTGCACAACGCTCCTTGGTGGAGCGCGCACGGGCAGCTTCCAGCTCCACTGGCGTCCCGGAATAGGGTCTTGCCACTCTAGCACGCCGATGGGCCACGTCGGCACTCTCTAGTAGACTTTTTCTGAGATAAATGTTTTTTACCACCACCACCATGTGCAACAGGCCGGCCACATGAAACACAGAAAGGAGCGTGCGAGGAACATATGCCAACTAGTTATGTAGTGAAAACATACTCTATCTGTCTATCTAGCCGCGTGCGACTTTTAGCTCTCCTGGCCGTTTCAATAATGCTATCGATACCAAAATTGGTATGGCATGACATGACTGTATCGCAAGCATAAGCGTCCATTTATAACATGAAAATTATGATATGTATATCATGAATGTAATTATAAACATTTCATGATCTTGCTGCTTTTGCGGTGGTTTCCTTCACACGGCATGTTGCTAAACTGGTGTGGTATGACATGACTGCATGGCGTACACATGCTTGGACCTAACACGAAAATCGTGGCATGCGTGTTATATTAACACAAGACTACATGCCAAGCTCATGTTGTACTCGCGGCCGTTTTCCTGGCTTTACGTATAACAAATTTGGTATTGTGGAACGTAAATGGATTACAAAGGTATGTGACTGGTGGAAACATGATAATCATGAGATGCATGAGATGTAACAAAATAACTACATGTCACGATCATTGTGCGCTCACGGCCGTTTTGCTAGCTTCACCTATACTAAATTTAGTATTACGGGACGTGAATTCATGACGAAGGTATGTGACTGTTGCAAACAAGGCAATCATCAGCTGCGTGTAATTAAAAACTTTACTGCATGCCATGCTGCTGAAGCACTCGCGGCCATTTCGCTGGCTTCGCTTGTACGAAATTCGGTATTATGTGACGCGAGCAGGCGACATCGGTAAATGAGACGTCCAAGCATAATATGCATGACATGCGTGTCATGTAACAACATGACCACATGCCCCACTCATGATGCGCTTGTGGTCGTTTCACTAGCTTCACATATACCAAGTTTGGTGTTACGGGAAGTGAATGAATGACGAAGGTATGTTACTTGTGCAAACATGATAACTACAAGATGCATGTTATGTAAGAACATGACAACATGCCACACGCAAGGCGCCCATGGACTTCGATGTGAGCCGGCACGTGTGCGCATCGGCGTTCCTTTCGTCGCGTCACGCCCATGCCTCCTCGTGCATAAAGCTTACACGGCGATACAGATTGACCTCGATCTGGATCTTCCTAACGACTACTGCATGATATCAGTGCTGTCTCAGCGGAGGGGCCAACCATCAATACATATTTTAAACGTGTACTGTCCCCCTCGCCTTGCGAGGGCTTCGTTTGCGCATCTCTTCCATCGGGCGCTGCGTATAGCGGCCCGACAACCACTGGTGATTGTCGGGGACTTTAATGCCCCCAGCCCTCACTGGGGTTACCACTACGAGAAGGCCCGGGGCAGAGAGCTCAAGGAGCTCATTTCCTCGCTGAGCCTGACGCTTCTTACCGATCCGGCACAACCCACACGTTCCGGCAACTCGGTCACGCGAGACACATGCCCCGACCTCTCCCTCACCCGTCACATCCGCGATGCTACATGGGAAAATTTAGGCGAAACCCTAGGCAGCGATCACTTTTTACTCCGCATTTCGTTCACACCGCGGCAGAAAATGCGCCAACACTGGGGCCAAGCCCGTCTCACCGATTGGACTCAGTTCAGAATGCAACCATTCCCCGCCGGCCTCTCCTCGACCGAATATGCAGCGTGGGCATCATACGCTCTTCATATGAAACAACCGAACACTCGCACCCTTGCAACCTCTAATTTGACTCCTGCAATCGATCCACACCTCCTACATCTTTGTCACGCTCGCCGCGGGCTCATAAGGCGCTGGAAACGCAACAAACTTAATCGGAAACTTCGCGCTCGCATTGAGGCGCTCACTGCAGAGGCGGCCGCATACTCCGCACAACTTTCCGATGCTAACTGGGGAGACACCTGTTCGAAGGCTGCAAACCAGATGAGCTCTAAGAGTGCGTGGCGACTCTTTTGAAGCCTTCTCGATCCCTCCACCACCAGGGGAGAAACGCAACGCCAGCTCCACCGTGTTCTGCATGCCTTTCAGGGCACTACGGATGAACTCACGCGAGAACTTTGTGACCGCTACATCTGCCGCACAATTGATCCCGCAGGCCCAGCATATACGTATTCCGGCGCCCCTAACACCGACCTCGACGCCCCATACACGCTTTCTGATTTACGATTTGCACTCACGAAAATGCGACGGGGCACGGCCCCTGGACGCGACGGAATCACAGTATCGCTCCTGGCAAATCTTCCCGACCAAGCACACCTCTCGCTACTCCACCTTATAAATTCGATATGGGACGGTTCTCCACTTACAACGGAATGGACCACATCGGTCGTGACATTCATTCCCAAATCGGCAAAGTCCGTTAGTATTGAGGCACTGAGACCCATCTCACTTACGTCTTGCGCAGGCAAACTCATGGAAACCATGAATCGCGAACGCCTTTCCGCCTACTTGGAAGCCAGGAGGACCTTTACCGACACGATGTTTGGCTTTCGCCCGCATCTGTCGGCGCAGGACGTCCTGCTCCAGCTTCAACACGATATCATAGAGCCGTCTACTATGCGCCATAACGATAAAGCCGTGCTCACTCTCGATCTCCGTGGGGCGTTCGACAACGTCAAACACAGCACTATACTCACTAACCTGTCTACCACAAACTGCGGGCAGAAGACTTTCAACTACATTCATGCCTTTCTATCACATCGCACCACCTTCATTCGCCTTAATTCTACCGAACACGGCCCGTACTTATTAGGCACGCGGGGTACACCTCAAGGGGCAGTCCTGTCTCCTCTGCTTTTTAACCTGGCGATGATGAACCTCCCCTCTCTTCTGAGCGAGGTCGAGGGAATACAACACGCACTATATGCGGACGATATCACAATCTGGACCAACACCGGCTCCTTAGCGCAAATCGAAGAGCGCCTGCAAAAGGCTGCCCTTCTGGTGGACACCTACGCAGGTTCATGCGGCCTGGAGTGCTCTCGAGCTAAATCGGCTCTTATTTCAGTCTCTCCGCTACCGCCGCCTCAAATTTTTCTTCCGTCCGGGCCCGTCCCGTCAGTGCAAAATATTCGGGTTCTTGGCCTTCACCTCACATCGTCCTTGGATCCAAAGGGCACAATAGCAGGCCTCAGACGCACCAGCGAACAGGTGAGCCGCATGATACGGCGAGTTTCTACCAAGCACGGCGGCCTCCGCGGGTCTCAGTCCCTCCGATTGGCCCACGCGTTTGTGACCAGTCGCGTCCTCTACGCCTTGCCTTACCTTCGCCTGCGTCGTCGACACGAGCACCAGCTGGACGTCCTTCTTCGTCCAGTATACAAACGCGCTCTGGACCTACCTATTGCAACTTCCAACAGCCGATTCACGGCTCTGGGGATACACAACACCTTTGCAGAGATGCGCGAAGCTCATCGCGTTAACCAAATCAATCGACTGTCGCAGACGCCTTCAGGGCGCCGTCTTCTACACAGACTTGGCCTTAACCCGATATCTGACCAAGACCCTCTGCAGCCGGTACCAGAGCTCTGGCGTCAAAAGCTATGGGTGGAACCTCTACCCCGTAATATGAACCCCGACCTCCATCCTGGCCGTAGACTAGCACGCGCCGCGGCCCTTCATACGTGACACTCCGATCGTCCTGGTGTTTTCTACGTGGACGTCTCGGGTCCCTCCCCCTCGGGTCACTTCACGGCTGCCGTGATTACAGAGGGCAAACACGTAGATGGCCTCTCCTTTCGAGCAGACACAGTAACGCACGCTGAAGAGGTTGCCATAGCTTTGGCCGCCTCTCACCCTGCCTCACGCACCATCCTGACGGACTCGCGCTCAGCCTGTTCTCAGTACCTTCAGGGTTCCATTGCCCCGCTGGCGGCTAGCCTACTACAGGCAGCCTCTTGGCGCTTTAACCCTCATCCCATTCGTATAGTCTGGACCCCAGGCCACTCGGGCCTGCCCGGCAACGAGGCGGCAAATGCCGCTGCCCGCGCTTCTCCTGTCCGGGCCGTTGCCCCTCCATGTCCCGAGACGGAATCTGGCAATACCAACCTGACGCGCTTTCGCGAAATTTTGGCTTATTACCAGGCTTCGCGCCGCCTCTACCCGGACCCCGCACGCGGTTTGGAGAAAGCGGGTGAACGACTGCTACGTCGCCTGCAGACGAACACCTTTGTCAGTCCGGCGGTCGCCAGGCACTTTTTGCCGGAAATCAATGGCACCTGCTCGACCTGTCATGTCCTCGCCGACACATATCACGTCGTAGCATCGTGCCCAGTTAATCCCGTCCCTTTCTCATCCCCTTTTCCTATCCCAACTAGAGAGGCTTGGGAGGAGCACCTGCTCGGCTGCTCTACCTTGGCTGCACAACGCTCCTTGGTGGAGCGCGCACGGGCAGCTTCCAGCTCCACTGGCGTCCCGGAATAGGGTCTTGCCACTCTAGCACGCCGATGGGCCACGTCGGCACTCTCTAGTAGACTTTTTCTGAAATAAATGTTTTTTACCACCACTACCACCGCGTCACGCCGGCGATGCCAAGTCAGCCCCGTTCTGCCTGCCATTAACTCGCTGGAGCGCGCCGCGCTGCGTTGCTTTGACGCATGCGCGTTCAAGCGCACCCGGCGTTCACCCGTTACGAAGAGAGGCAGACGCAGTGTTGTCTGGGTAACGTCATCGGCACGAAATGCACAATGTCGCATTTCGCGCAAGGTCACGCTTGGTATCAAACTTTGCAGTGTTCGCGTTTTGCTAGTGTATACCATCGCTGCGCCCAGCATTCGCGCGCGTCAACAGCGGTTGTTAGCAAGGTACAGAAACACGTTACGGAAAGGCGAAAGCACAGAAACGGCTGACGAGTGCGCATGCGCGACCATTGTACACGCATACGGAAAGGAAACATGTCGTATTTCCGTAACGTGTTTCCGTACTTGCTAAAAACCTACAACGGTACGTTGGAGTATATTGGGCCCTTCAATATGCGGTCACTGTCGTTTCGCTCGCTTCACATATACCAAATTTGGTGTTACGTGACGTCAATGTATGGCAAAGGTACATGACTGGAGCAAACATGATAATCATGGCATGCGTGTCATGTAAAACTTGACTACATTCAACTCTCATAGCACGCTCGTGGCCGGTTCGCTAGTTCCACATGTACTAAATTTGGCATCCGGTGACGTGAATAGACGAAGGAGGTAAATGACTCGTTCAAACATGATGATCATGACGTGGAAGTCATGTATGGCATAATTTACCTCTACCTCGTAACGTTTCACTCATTTTAAAGTGATATATCAACCGTCCTCGTTCGTTCTTCTCGGCTGCTGACCCGCAGGTCGCGGGTTCGATTCACGGCTGCGGCGGCTGCATTTCCGATGGAGGCGGAAATGTTGTAGGCCCGTGTGCTAAGATTTGGGTGCACGTTAAAGAACCCCAGGTGGTCGAAATTTCCGGAGTCCTCCACTACGGCGTCTCTCATAATCATATTGTGGTTTTGGGACGTTAAACTGCACAAATCAATCGTTCGTTCTTCGCATAAAATCGATTTCCAGTGTACGTTGGATCTGCCTATTTTTGTGTGCGGCTCTATTGTGGTGACGGAGCGGACCAAACGCTGCTGTGGAGTGCAATACGATGACTACAGATGTGATTAGCAATTAAGGCCACGCGTTATCACCGAGCTTCAACCGCAGAAAAGTGGCCGTCCTCGTAGTATGTCCATTGTTTACACTGGCGTGCGGAAAATTACCGGTACTAACTACACTCACAACATACGTGGAGACTAGAACGATCTTTTTAGGTGCGAATGCATTTGTTCGTCGGGCTATGTCAGGCGTCCGTCGGCATCCGTCAACCATCCTCTCATAAAGGGACAGCTGTGGGTGAGTGCGTCTCTAACAATCAGAGCCACACCTTTTCCATGTCACGCTTCGGATTCGGCAACTGTCAGCAACAGCTGCGTGCGCGTGCCATTATGCTTGCTCCTAGTAACTGGATGCCCCACCTCCTTGACTTGAACGTGGCTTGCCAACGCCTCAATGCAGTGCGTTTGAAACTCGTTTGTGCTGCATTGAAGGTGGTGGCAACATCTCTAAGGTGATTACGAACGCACGTAGGCCAGTTCATTGTAAAAGGCGCCCGAAAGGAAAGCACTTGAGCGAGTCGATGTGTCCAGCGAGTGTTTAATTTCAAAGACGAAGCTCCTTAAGTCGTGGGTTGTGCGTCCGTGACGTATGTAGTAGTAGTAGTAGTATTACTAGTAGAGGTAGTAGAAGTTGTTGTAGGTAGCCACCTGCACGGCCGGAATAGGGATCGGCACGCGCGCAGTCTTTCGAATTGAGGAGGAAAACGGAGCACGGTGATCATAAATAAAGAGATAGTTGTTTCTGATAATACAGAGACAAGTATTCATGACCTGATCACCAATAAAATTTGCCTTGATTTTTATGCTTACTGAAAATTGGTTCCAAATCTGCATGTTACACCGCAAATGTCGCCTGGAGAGGGTGAACAAAACGTTCATTTGATGTTCTGCGCAAGAAAATCGGTGAATGGTATTCTGGAGGCGCTGCGTTAGCGTGCCTCGAGCGTGTAGCGGAGGCGAACGAGCGCATCGAATTTGCCCCGCCGCGGTGGTCTAGTGGCTAAGGTACTCGGCTGCTGACCCGCAGGTCGCGGGTTCATATCCCGGCTGCGGCGGCTGCATTTCCGATGGAGGCGGAAATGTTGTAGGCCCGTGTACTCAGATTTGGGTGCACGTTAAAGAACCCCAGGTGGTCGAAATTTCCGGAGCCCTCCACTACGGCGTCTCTCATAATCATATGGTGGTTTTGGGACGTTAAACCCCACAAATCAAATCAACGAGCGCATCGAAACACGTTAGACACAAGCGCCATCTGACAGTTATCTTCGAAAACGAAGGCGTGCAGCCCGCGGAGAAAGATGCGTGCCAGTCTCGGAGGTGATATGGTGTAGAACGCAAAGCGACGGGCAGGTGCCATCACCGTGACGTCATAGCAAAGCGTTGGAAACACCTTTCTGAGCATCGCGTTGCTGTGTCAGCACAGCGCCATAAACGCTACATTCCTTAGGGTTACTTGTGTGTGCCTCTTCTAGTATAAAGGCAGACATACAAAACATCAAAGCGTTGTTTTGGCGCCTCAGATATGCTTAATAATTGCTTTTTAATTGACAATCGCACAGCAATGAACGCCAAACCTTGAGCAATATTCGTGGGCGCTGCAAATGGCGTTGGCCATTTGCTGCCGTTTGATATATCGTTAGGACGGACAAACAGAAAAATGTACAGACAGACAGACAGACAGACAGACAGACAGACAAAAAATTTTCCGTCGAAGGTCCCCAAGAAAGACTATCGTCTTCAAAATAAAAAAGGCAGATCCCACGTACAGTGGGAATTGTTGATATGCGAAGAACGAATGAGGAAGGGTGATATGTCACTTTAAAATCGGTGCAACGTTACGAGGCAGACGTAAGTCATGCCGTACATGACTTCTATATCATGAATATTATGTTTGAACGTGTCATTTACCTTCGTCATCAATTCACGCCACCTGATACCAAATTTGGTATATATGTGGAGCCAGCGCAACGCAGCGAGCGTGCTATGAGCGTAGAATAGTCAAGTTTTACATCACACGCATGCCATGATTATCATGTTTGAAAGTGTCATTTTCCTTCATCATCTTTTCACGTCATGTATTACCAACTTCGCTATATTTTGAGCTAGCAAAACGGCTGCGAGCACGCTATAAGCTCAGCATGTAGTCACGCTCTGCACGACGCGCATATTATGATTATCGTGATTGGACGTGTTATTTAGCTTCGTTTATTCACGCCACATGATACCAAATTTCATATATGTGTATCTAGTGAAACGGCTGCGAGCGCACCACGAGCGAATAACGTGTCATGTTCTTACATTACACACGTGTCATGATTATCATGCCTGCACCAGTTATATACCTTTGTCATTTATTGACGTCACGTGACACCAAATTTTGTATATGTAGAGCTATTGAAACGGCCGCGAGCGCATCATGAAGGGCCCAATATACTCCGACGCAACGTTGACGGGCGCGCACGCTGGGCGCAGTGAGGCTACGCTAGCAAAACGCGAGCACTCAACAGTCTGGCGCCAGGCGTGACTGGCACGACCAGCGTCCGTTGGCGCGCCCCGGCAGCAACCGGCGCGAAATGTGACATGCTGCATTTCGAACCGATGACGCTACCCAGACAGCAGTGCACCTGACTCTCTTCGGAACGGAGAGACGCTGGGTGCGCCCAAACGCGAATGGGTCATAGCAACGCAGCGCGGCCAATCGGCGCCTGGCGTGGCATCGCCGGCGTGATGCGCCAGAACGAACGCCAGCGCGCACTTGCGCCGGGCCACGTCTAAGTGTATTTACGCCTTGAGTGTGAGATGTAGTAATTTCGTTACTAGTCACGCATCTCATGATTATCATGTCTGCTTCAGTTACAAACCTTCGTCATCCATTTACGTGACGTAATACCAAATTTCGCATAGCGGAAGCTAGCGAAACGGCTGCGAGCGCATCATGAGTGTGCCATGTAGTCACGTTGTTACGTGAACAGCATGTCATGTTTATCATGTTTGGACGTGTCATGTACCTATGTCGTCCATTCTAGTCACGTAATAACGAATTTCGTACAAGTGAAGCTAGACAAATGGCCGCGAGCGCAATATGCAAGTAGCATAGCGTTATGTTGTTACAAGACACTCATCTCATGATTATCAAGTTTGCATCAGTCACATACCATCGTCATCCATTCGCGTTCATTAATACCAAAATTGGTATATGCGAAGGTATAGCGAAACGACCGCGAGTGCATTATGAGTGTGACATATAGACATGTTATTCACGCATGTCATAATTTTTATGTGAGGATCTGTCGCCTGTGTTCGCCATGATGTGAAGTGATACCATACAAGTTTTGCAACAGTCGTGTGAACGAAACTGCGACAAGAACAGCAACACCATAAAACGTAAATTGTATGATTCATGGTATAAATTTAACGATTTTCGTACTATTACTAGTGCCTTATGCTCGTCATATAGTCATGTTATGCCATACCAAGTTTGGTATCGATACCATTATCATAGGCGGTTACATATATATATATATATATATATATATATATATATAAGGGAAAGAAGTGTATACCCAAGGGCTCATTTTTCCGTGTTTTAACACAATAATAATGAGATCTAACAGACAGTAATGCCAAGGAATGTACAAGGGAAGTTATTAGAACCAATTGAATGTAAATAAGAAGAAAGAAAATGGATGAAAAAATAACCAGCCATGAGCAGGAATTGAACCTATGACCCTCGAACGCGTTATTCGAAGGTCGTAGGTTTGATTCCTGCTCATGGCTGGTTATTTTTTCATCCACTTTTCTTTCTTTTTATTTACATTCAATTGGTTCTAATAACTTCCCCTGTACATTCCTTGGCATTACTGTCTGTTAGATCTCATATATATATATATATATATGTATATATATATATATATATATATATATATATATATATATATATATATATATATATATATATATATATATATATATATATATATATATATATATATATTGTAACGAAGAGCGGCGCGGCAGCTGTGGGCCATGGGCTGGAAAGCGAGGAAAAGAGGCAGAATGAAACAGCTTGCCCGACGAACGGGTGTTGTGTCTGTCTCGCTTATTACAATGGCGCAGCCGTTCAACGAACCTGTGTGCGACGACCTGCGTGAAGAAACCGTCCTACGGAGCGGACGCACTCTCCAGCAGCCCGCAGCTCCTGCTACCGTGGCCTTGGTATCCGACCTGGCCACCGCGGCTACCGAAGCCAGCGCACTGCCTGCAGGCATCCTTGCCAAACCACAAGGTGACTCCACTGACTTGGCTTCGCAAACCGCCTCCTTGCCCAGGGACGCCGTACACGCTCCCTTGGACTTCGCCTCAGGTACCATCCCTGGAGCAACGTCAGTACCGTCGCCAGAAGAGAGGCGTAATTCCTCGCCTGTAGCCACCAGCCAACTCTGCACGGTTCTGCAGGCCATCCCTACTTCGAGCCAGCGTCTTGCAGATGCCACCGTCACCTTCTCAGCAGCCTGTGCACGCACCACTTTGCCTCCTCCGCCTATGGCAGAAATTCCTGACTTTACTGGCGTTGATCAAGACCGAACCGTCTGGCTGGATGAAATTCATTCGTTGGCCCATCGACATGCATGGACTGACGACGTGACGCTATCGCTAGCCGTAAGCCGGCTGCGCGAGTCCGCCAAAGCTTGGCATCAATACGATGGCTGCAAGTACAAATCCTGGAGTGACTGTACTACAGCCTTCGTCACGGCCTTCCCACCACTTCCATCCGCATACGACGACCATTTCATGCGCATGCGATCGCGTCGGCAGGCTCCATCGAAAGACGCCCGTAAATACGTCTACGATAAGCTCGGGCTTCTCGACAAATGTGGCATTACATAGATCTCTCCGGCGGCCCGCCAGTATGTCGTTGATGGCTTGGCTGACCCTACCTATGCTGATATCTTATCTTGCCAGTCACCTGAAGTGTCATCCAAAGTTTTCGCTCAAAAGGCAGCCGAACTTCAGCAAAAGTCTCGTCGTCGGCTTAGCTTGGACACATTACGGACTGTCCGTTCGACTTACGCCTCCACACGACACGGATGCTTCAAGTGTGGTCGCATTGGCCACAACGTCAAGGAGTGTCGTCAAACTTGCCAGACCCGAATCCACTACCAAGCTTGTCAAACTCCTCGGATGTCCATTCATGTTAAGTGAATAGGTGACCTATCTGCTCTGGTGGATACCGGTGCGGAACGAATGGCGCTACACCGAGGTCATGATCTGGACACTATCCGACCATGGACGCAACCTCCCCTCTGCGGACTTGTTGGAAGTGCTATGCTAGTCGGAATGCTCGACATTTCAGTCTGGACGACAGCGGGCGCTAAAGTTCTTCCAGCCATTCCCGTCTCTGAAGACCTCCCTGCCGACATTATTCTTGATGCTGACTTCTTGCTATCTGATGACATTGAGCTCACCATACATCGCGGCCACGTCGAGCTCCGGTCTTCGACAGCTGGGACTACCGCCACAACCCTGCCACCACCGACAGGTGAGCCGTCCGCTCCGCTTACCTTATCTTCTATATTGGCTTGCCATCAGCCAGTATTCGCTAGCAATACAGCAGAACTGCCAGGCACTAATTTGCTGCTCCGTCGCATACCAACGGGAGATCATCCGCCAATATGCGTACCACTGCCACGATACGCTGAACGAGAACAGGCAGTGATCGCAGAACAAGTAGATGAAATGCTTTCCGCAAGCATTATTAGGCCGTCCTCGAGTCCGTGGGCAGCGCGAGTCGTCCTTGTTCGCAAGAAAAACGGATCACTACGCTTCTGCGTGGACTACAGGCAGCTCAATAAGTGTACAATGCCCGACTCCTACCCTTTACCACGCATTAATGACGCTGTTGATACAGTACGTCACTGCAAGTTCGTTTCGTCACTTAATTTACGTGCAGGGTACTGGCAGATTAATGTCGCGGAGGAAGATCGATGTAAAACGGCCTTTCGCACACCTTTCGGTTTGTATGAATTCAACCGCATGCCGTTTGGACTATGAACGGCTCCTAGGACTTTTCAGTGTGCGATGAATTCAGTGCTCGGACCATTGAAAAACCAAGCCTCTGTGGTGTACTTAGACGACATCCTGGTCGTTGGCAGGACGGAGGATGAACACCTTCGCAATTTTGACGAAGAGCTACACGGATTCTATGCAGCAGGGTTTCGTTTGACCAAAGAGAAATGCCAGTTTGGGGTGTCCAAGATTTCGTACCTGGGACATAATAAAGAGTTTTAGTACTGCGGAATGGTGCTACGTACGCATCACGCAAGCGCTTTGCATTACGTGGCGTCATTTGCCACTAATCGGCTGTTAGTACGCCGTAGTACCCGCGTACGTAACGAGCGCGAAGCGTGTTGCGCCATCTGGTAGATCAAAATAGAAGCACGTGTTGTTGACAGCCAACGTGAGCCAATCCAAGTGTTATAGCCAGATTATGGCCATATTTTAAGCCACAGAGCCAGCCGGTGCCTGCCTTCGATGCCGCCATTTTGCAAAACGAAGTTTCGCGCTTTCGCGAACTTGTTCGAGAGCGGCGCGATCACCTCATACGTACGCACGCACGCATCTCATGCGTGCGTATGTAGCGGCTGCGTACGTAACGCGATATGTGCGCGTTGTGGTCTGCGCATGCGCACTGCACAGAACGTGGCGTCCTTACGTACGCAACGCCGCCACGTACGCAGCGTACGCAGTACTAAAACTCTCTAATATATCTCCTGACGGCATTCAGCCACTCCCGGAACGAATAGTTGCCGTGTCGCAGTATCCCACACCAACCTGCTTGAAGCAGGTTCAGTCATTTCTAGTTATGGCGTCGTATTTGCGAAGGTTTATTCCCCACTTCGCTTCGATTGCAGCTCCCTTGAGCAGTCTTCTTGAAAAAGACGCGTGGTTTGAATGGGGCGTCTCACAAGAAAATGCTTTTCGAGCTATAAAACAAAAGCTCACTTCTTTCCCCATACTAAGTCACTTCAATGAAGACTGGTCCACGGAAGTGCACACTGATGCTAGCCAAGTCGGCCTAGGAGCTGTGTTAGTGCACCGTGATCCAGATGGCGTGGAACACATGGCCGCTTATGCCAGCCGAAAACTTTCAGACAACGAGCGCCACTATCACTCCAACGAGCTTGAATGTCTTGCAGTGGTATGGAGCGTCGATGATAAGTTTCGACATTATCTTTTTGGGCGTAAATTCACTGTTGTGACTGATAATGCTGCTATAGCATGGACGTTCTCCAAGCAGCAACTTAAGCACAAATTTGCCCGGTGGATAATCACGCTGCAAGAATACGGTGTTGTCGTGCGCCCCCGCGCCGGGGGGCTAAACAACATCGCCGCTGCACTCTCACAGAACCCCCTTGACTGCGCGATACAAACCAGGCAAACCCAGATTTTTTTTCGCCCAGATGGATATATGCCGAGCCCAACAGGAGGATAATGATTTGGCATCCATTATTGCATCTATCACTGACAAGGGAAATGACAGTACTTTTGTGACGCGCAATGCGGCATTGTTCGGCGTCACTGGCGAGCGGACCGATCCGAAGAACGTTACCTCCTGGTGATCCCGAAACCCCACAGGTCAGAAATGTTACGAGTCATTCGCGACTCCCCAGAAGGCGGACACACCGGCCAACGAGCCACTCTCCGGAAACTACAAGAACGTTTTTGGTGGCCGAAGATGCAATGTAGCGTCCGTTCTTATGGCGCCAGTTGCAAAATTTGCCAACAGTTTAAGCGACTGCCTGGGTGTCAACCTGGATTACTAACACCAATCCAGATACCCGAAACAATTTTCCACACGATTGGCATTGATTACATGGGACCTCTACCCACCACCACTGCGGGAAATCGTTACGTCATTGTAGCAGTAGACTACCTGTCAAAATACGTGGAAATGGAGGCCGTGCCATCTCTTGCATCCACTTACCTAATCGACTTCCTCAAGCACCGATTTGAATGGAGACATGGCTTACCAAGAAAGTTAATATCCGATCGGGACGGCAGGTGTGCAGCACCACTTCGCATCCGCGTTTCATCCTCAAGCAAACGACCTTACTGAGAGAACCAACCAGAGCATCCAGGCACGACTCGCTCCATATACGAAGGCAGGGAAAAGAGGAGAGGCTAACTGGAACGTCCACCTTCCATCAGCCGCTTTTGCGATTTACACGGCACTGCAGACGTCTACCGGAGAAACGCCCTACGAAATTGTTTATGGGAAACTAACACAGCTGAAAGCGGTCCTTAGTCTGGATGCTCTCATTATAATTCCACGTGCTAACGATCGCAAAGCGGCCTGTCAGAAGATCCAAACTGAGGCGATCAAGAAAGCCACCCACGCACAAGAAAATCAAAAGCGCCACTATGACCGACGCCGTAGACCCGCTCCTGCTTACAACATCGGTGACGAAGTCTGAGTGCAAAGGGCCACCAGCGGGTCTGGCAAGAAGCTACTTCCTAAGTTCGACGGGCCATTCATAATTACTCAGCGTGTAGGAGAAAATATCACCTGGCATGTGAACACCTCAGATGCGAACTTCACTCTCGATAAACGCAAAAGAAACAACTTTGCCGTGCATGTGTCGCGCTTGAAAAAAGCAGTCGGACCGCTGCACGTGCAATGAACTGTAATTTTTTTTTCGTTGTCAGGTCCGCAGTGTGGCCCAATGTAAGGAAGAGCGGCGTGGCAGCTGTGGGCCATGGGCTGGAAAGCGAGGAAGGAGAGGCAGAATAGAACAGCTTGCCCGACGAACGGGTGTTGTGTGTGTCTCGCTTATTACAATATATATATATATATATATATATATATATATATATATATATATATATATATATATATATATATATATATATTTAAATATATATATATAAAAGATAGATAGATACGCTAAAGTCACCGAAGTTCCCTGAGAAATGCTTCGCATTAGAAAACTTGCAGATCCCACGTACAGTGAGAATTGATGATGAGGAGGAAGGTTGATATGCTACTCTAAAATCATCTAAAATCAGCACAATCTTACGAGGAGGAGCTAAATGATGCCACATATCACTTACGTGTCATGCTTGACATGTTTGGATGTGTCGTTTACATTCGTCATCTATTCACATCACGTGAAACAAATTTAGTATATGTGGAGCTAGCGAAACGGCCGCGAGTGCGCTATGAGCGTGAAATGTCATTTTTCTGAATGACTTACTTGTAAGCATTATCACGTTTGCACCAGTCTTCTACTTTCGTCATCTGTTGATGTCACGTAACACCAAATTTGGTATATGTGCAGTTAACATAACGGCCTCGAGTGCATCATGAAGGGCCCAATATACTCATAAGTAGCGTACGCGCACGCACGCTGAGCACAGCGACGCTACTTTAGCAAAACGCGAGCACTCTATAGTCTGACGCCAGGCGCGACCAGCGTCCGTTGGTGTGGCCCGATGGCAATGGGCGAGAAAGGCGACGTGCTGCATTTCGCGCCGATGCGTTACCCCGACAACACTGCGTCTCCCTCTTTACGTGACGGAGGGACACCGGACGCGCTGAAACACGCATACTCCAAAGCAACGCAGCTCGACACGCGCCTGCTATTATATGGCATACGCTGGTGTGACGCGACGAATAGAACACCGGCGTGCACGCGCACCACGTCACGCCGATTTGTATTGGCGCCTTGACTGTGGCATGTAGTCATGTTCTCACATGGCACGCATCCCATGGTTAACATGTTTCATGATAGCTATGGGATTTCTGTCAATTTGTTTTGTCTAGAATCCAGCAATTTGAACATTACTGGTCTGATTTTATTTGCCTGTAGATGCCCCAACCAGTGTATGCGATCTAGGATAACTATTTCAAATCACAGCTTTTTTTCAATGATACCTTTGTTCATGGTTTGTTCTAAGCCTTCACCCTCCAGTTCTGCTAATCCGTACACCATAAGGTTGAACCGATGGCTTCGATTTTCAAGACCTTCTAATCTTTTTTTGCGGTGTTTCAATTACCTGTTTCATGTTTAGTATTTCATCATAATAACTTTTGACTTTCTTTTCTAGTTCTGTCATTGCGCCAAGTTTTTTTTCAATATCAGTCAGACGCTTATCTTTTGTCTCTTTTATGTTGGAAGCAATGTCTTCTATCTCTCTTACAATTTAAGTTAGCTCAAGCCCAGGATTTGTTTCAATATCACCCCGAGGAGCACTAATTTCTTCCCCATGTCTAACATACTCGTATTGACATAATTCCACAAGAGTGCCCTGGACACAGCAGCACAAGCAAGAAAGCATTGTCTGATCTAATTTAAATGCTATATTCCCTCCTCACCTGCCCGATGAAGACGAAAGGGTTAGGCGTCAGCATTGGTCGAGTACCGCTGTGCCCACAGCCTGCGATGCTTGGTGCGTGTGCTTTTGTAGTCTTGGTTATCCATGGGGGCCCTGCTTGCAGGTCAATTGCACTGGTTGCCTTTTAGTGCTGCAGCTCAGATTCAACTGCCACAAAGGGCAGAATATCTGGCACGTGTAGGATCAATGCGTTGAATGCCTGCGCAGTCCATGTGTCCGTTGTCAAAATAGTGCCTCTACCGCTGACAGAGAACAGCAAGTCCGAGAAGAGCTGTAGCATATGCACGATGAAGACAAACGGGTTAAACGTTCGCATTGTTCGAGTGCCGCTGTGCACTTCATGAATTAAAGATTCGAGATGGCGATAATCGGAGTCTTCGCTAGACGGACGGATGGATAGACAGACACATGGACGGAGAGACTGACAGATGTTTGGACAGATGGGTGCACGGACGGACGATAGACGAACGAACGCATGGCCGAACGCATGGACGGATGGATAGACGCATGGCCGGACGCACGAACGGACGCATGAATGGACGCACGAAGGGACGTATGGACGGACGCACAGACGGTCGCAAAGACGGCCACACGGACGTACGGAAGCAAGAACGAATGGACGGATGGAAGCACGGATTGACTAATGGATGCGTCGCCCCACACATCATCATGCACTACGTGGATATGCTGAGATTGTTTCATTGCTGTCGTTGTTCTGATGCGTTATCTTACAACAAATATATTCTATGAAGTGTTCTGGGGGTTCTAAAGGTCTACAATGCCAATAAATACGACTATTAGGTTCCTTCTCGACATTCAAAGAAAAGAATGAACAGACAACCTCGTCTTCCCCTTACGGCCTAATACGGTAGACAGCATGAACGCATCATCTTCAGAATCGTTGCAAAAACCTCCCCACACAATGATATTGACTGTCATCGGTGAAAGGTGAAGCCAAATTTAGCTTAGTTGCTCGATTGAAAACAGGCACCCACAGTAAGAAAACATCAGCTTGAGTAATACTAGGCACCTAACTGTACACACAACAGCTTCAAAAAGTATTGCTAGCAGGTCGTCTTAGTAAGTAGAGAGTTCAACGCGTGTTCCAGCAACCGAAAGAACAACGATTGTAGGTTCTGACACAAGAAGAAAAATGACGAGATGCTGAACAAAGAAACAGGATCGAGCCGGCTTCGCGTTTTGACAACCCTGAAAAGAGCAAAGCTGATTCCCCCTTCCTTCAGGCCATTGCCTCTCTGTCGCTTCCATCGGGCAGCCTCTTGCTCACAAATGCGACCAGTATTGGAGGTGAGCAGGACAGGACAGATGTGGAACAATAAACACAATAGTTGGCTGTTTGCATTACAGTATAGCGCAGGGCAAGAGTAATGTGCGCCTCCCCACAGCCTGTGCCTTGTGAAATTGAAACCCAACATGACAGTGCTGGTGTAAGCCGAGTAGCTTGCGTTTTTTTTATTTTCAGCATGCCAGCATTTCCATTCTTCTGAATCCCTATGTAAGAAAGGAGCCGATCGAAAAGATAACTCATCGTGGAATTCACAATCCATCCGCTTCGTTTTTTCGTCACTTTAGCGAAACCTTGCACGTTTTTCGGTGTCATCGAACGCTCCATTCATTAGGCGTGCACTCGTTGTGAAGCGGCTGCCTCGAGGTCATCGACATTGGCAACCACGCGTGGAATACGTCTAGAACATCAGCACAATTGCTACTGAAATACAATATGTCTTCTCCTCTTCAATGTGATTACGGTTTCACCATTTTTGTCCTTCATTTTACACTTTGGTCTCGCTTATCTTTCGAGCACTTTATAACAGTGCCGGCGTGTAACAGTAGTCATGACTTCGGAGATGAAGTTCCTGTACAGCGCAGTGAAGCGGAGGCATTCCAGTCATAATGACATATACAGGGGCAAAAGCTTTCTTTTAGTTTAAACTAAGGAAAAAAATGTGGTCATACAAAGCGAAGTTATGACGTTGTACGGATTTCTTTCGGTTCTTGAGACACAAAGAATGCTCGTCTTTAGAGAGATAAAGTGAAGTAGTGATGCAAAAGCTGGGAAAAATAGGAATGTAAAAGTGATAATAAATGACAGCCTCCTTCAACCTCGGAATTCGCATTAAGCGAAGCCATTAAAAGATGGCCGGGTGGCGACGAGCGTTTGTGGTTTCCTCATTCCTGGGTTCCATTTGAGCTCAGTAATGGGAAAAGATGGCGTATGGGTGGTGTTCTAGAAATTGTTTCCGTTTTATCGCTCATCCGGGGTGAGTGAGAAACAGTTCTAGCAAAAAATGTATTGAAGCGCAAAAAATGTGGTCTCATGATAATTAAGGCAAGATACGCACAGAGATCGTTTGGGGCGGGGGGACAACAAAAAATGCTTATTTCGAGTTAACAAGTTAACACATAACTAGCCCGTCTTGGGAAATTATAAAAAGAAAGGCAATCCAGCAAACTCCCGGCTGCGACGGCTGCATTTCCGATGGAGGCGGAAATGTTGTAGGCCCGTGTGCTCAGATTTGGGTGCACGTGAAAGAACCCCAGGTGGTCGAAATTTCCGAAGTCCTCCACTACGGCGTCTCTCATAATCATATGGTGGTTTCGGGACGGTAAACCCCACATATCAATCAATCAATCCAGCAAACGATAAAGCCACGTGGTGTACGTCGCTTGCTCTAGTGGTAAAATGCTAGCTCACGAAATCGTGTGGGTTTCCACCTTGTACACAAATGTAAATGAAAAAAGTCGCAGCTTTGCTGCAAAGGCGAAGCGATGAACGCGATAGCAACAATTTGCAAGGTCACGCGCAGAATGAAAAGCAGTTCGAAATGTGCCACTCGTTTCTCGCGCACGAATTACGCACGAAACGTACTCACAGGTACGGATGCACGTGAATAAGCGTCTCATTTGTTACTTCGCTGAGTCTGAAAAGCGCGCGCTATTTGCGAATGGAGACTGCAATGGTTGCAGTGACCTTTGTGCGCCCGGTAACTACAGCATTTTAATTCCGCGTAAAGACAGAGGCCAGCCAATGCGTACGATTGTTCCCTCCTCGCGACCGCAAGATAAGGGCGCGCGAGGGAGCATCACTCCCCTTCTCTAAGCCGGCTAAATTACGCGTAGTAGATTAGAGCGGGCGCCACTGCGCGATGTGGCGCCGTGTGCTCTTTGCGCCATCTTCCTAGTAATGCCGAGAGCAATGCAGTGTTAAGTGGCAGATACAAATAGCCTGCCATTTGAACGGTCAAGAACGTTCTCCAAGGTGGCTTAGTGGTTAACGCCTCGCTTTCACGACGCAGAGGTCTCACGTTTGATTCCGCGCGCCCAAGTGTATTTTCTTGGAGTTTTTTTCCTTGCGTTGTCATACACACAGGTATATATACATATACGATGCGTGACATCGACGCCGACGTCGACGTCGATGCCGACGCCAGCGGCAAAATCCAGCCAAGAGTGTTCATATTATAGCCATTGCAATAAAACATGATTGCAAATGAAACAGTGTGGGAATCGAGGCTAGCCCGCTGCCTTTGAGCGGGCTTTAACGCCTCTTTCTGCATTCTGATATCCTGAAATGGCTCTCCTCTCTACCGCGGCCTGCCGCGCTGGGAAAGTGGGGAGTGGTGTTCAACCCCTTTCACGCAGTAGCGAATGATGATTGCGGCGCCGTGCGAGTAGTCTCTAGGAACGTTTCGCGCACGCGCATCAGGAGTGAGAGAGAACCTCTCCGGCACGACATGGGGTAAGCACGCATTTAATTTCTGTCATTCGGCTCTCTTTGTTTGTTCGTCCGGACTTCGCAACGGCACCTTTCGCCCGCGGCGAACGCTTACCTCTTGTCACCTCTCCCCCCTCCCCTCCGAACGCTAGGCCTAAGAGCGGTGCGGTGTCCTAGTGCGTGGTAAAACTCGCCAACCCGTACCTCTCGAAGCCAACGCGAGCGCCTTTGCGCTCACTCGAGCAACCGGGCCCTTTGTCCCGGTGTCCCCGTGAATCAACTTTGCCCATGGAGACGTGCTCGCGGCACCCTGTGTAGTACTTTTGAGCGGGGTGGAGATAAGCCCATTTGCTTTCCCGCCACCTCATTTGCAACGGTCTCTGTACTGCGTTTCCGATGTTGTCGCAGGCAATAAAGTGCTGTGACCTTGAGCAGTACCGTGTTCTCGCCACAGTGGCTGTCAACGCGTTCCCTGCGGCTCGCTAAGACCAGGCTGCTTGTGGCCGTAATCCTTCGGGATACGTGCACACTACAACATACATAAAAAAATACAAGATGCATTGTCTCTTTTAGCAACTCCTGCTTCAGAGTTGCCTAATTTTTCGGGATTAAGGAAATATAAATTATTCTGCTGTGTCGTGAAGTAAAATATTGTGTTCCCGTAACACAGTCTTCATAGAGTGGAAAGGGCGTCTGAAACAGCAGAACGAAGAAATGAAGTAGTAGTAGTAGTAGTAGTAGTAGTAGTAGTAGTATATGAGTGCAGTCATTATTTCCCGTAAATTGTGGTCCTACGATTGATTTCGATTAAGGAACTGCCATAGGCAACTTCGATGGATGACCATTTTTTTCAGTCATGGTGTCGGTCTATGCATTGCATGCTCGAGCTGAAATTGCGAATTGGATGTGGTACACTCGATTTTACTCCCTTATGACTCGTGGGACTGGTAGAAAAATAACATGGATGTGGTGAAATAAAAGTGAGCTGATAAACACTGAGTGGTGGGTGGAATGTACTAATGGATGCAGATCAAACCTACAACTGTGTTCATTTAAATTTTGTTATCAGCATTTGGTGATGTCCTTATGCTAAATATTTATGTGCAGATAGACATGCATTCTTGCAAAACTACATTCAGCCAACCATCATATGAATATATGGCTTCTGGCTGCTCACGTCACACGTGCTGTTCATGTAAACACTGCAGGCTGTTTTTGTCCTGGCACTGGCACTTTACGCACCACATACACTGCATGTACGCGCTGGTATTGTTCTTTCTTGCGTATTACTATATACGGATGTTGATTCATTGCATATGTCAGTCTGTCGGGCTTATATGGAGTTTCCGCGCTGATAGTCGGTTCACGCAGCGAGACAACTAATGAGAAGAGGGAAAGCTGTTGACTTTAGTGTCCTCTTGGAAAAAGGAGAATAGGCAGCCGAGCAGCAGCATTCTTCATCACGCAAAAATGGATAAATATCGAATGTAGCCATGTAACACGGTCCGGTAACTTTACGAGCATATGTCATCCTGGGCATCTTTCTACTGAAATCTTTGCCGATGACAGAAGCCAGACTTCTGAATGGTCCACAACACACTATGAATCACAACTCTACCACGACTTTGGCCACTACAGACCGATTTTTGTAGCATCGCCTCGTCCTTGAATATGTTGGCTTCGGGCAGCTTCAGAAACTGTCGCCCACTTCCTCAATCATGCAGTTTGAGAGACCCCTCGTATTATTATTAGCTTTTTCAAACCACGTTAATTACATTTCGGTTTATGGTTTATCTCAGGAAGACAGTCTTTAGGAATTTAATAGAAAGTAAAGTACAAAGACCCTGCCTTCTTTGCTTACACAAAGAACTTCCTACTGTGAATTTAGCGTGCAACATCGTCAGCATATTTATGCGGCCACGACGTTGCGGTTATCTATCACCCGTTGCTCGACCACCTGAAATACAACGAACAACTATGGCGCTTCGAACTGTAACTCCACACGCTAAAATCAAGTAAATGTTTGCGTTGTAAAAAATGCTATGCACCATGGTTATCAAAAATGAATCGGAAAGCAAAGAAGCTGCTGCAACGTTTTTTTTTTCAAGAAAAAAAGATTTGTGCTCTCTACTCAGCGGACAAGGTTAAAAGTGAGCGTGGTGGCTACGCGTTTGCTCTGCCTCTATGAGAACTTTCGTGCTCACCTATGTAGGACTCTATATATGTAATATATGCTTTCTTTAATAATTATTTTTAAAAGTAACCTCCTTTATTTATTTTTTATTATATTAGAAGAAAAGTTCGCTTCTCAGGTCATATTCATAAAAGAGTGCAAAAAAAGGTGGAAAAATTTTCATTTTGGAAAGCGCCACAATGTTGACTTGTTCGTATTAGTCCATCTTGTAAAGTGCAAATGCTAGACTCAGCAAGAAACCCAAGACGGAAATTTTGTTGTTTGCTTCGAATATAATGTACTCTGTGTCGTGGTCTGTGTAGAGTGAACATTGCACACATTTGACAAAAATTTGTTTCACTTTATTACATCATACCTGCCTGTTGCCCTATCAATATTGCCTTCATCATGTTTCCCGACGCAAAGTTCTATGGTCAATAAAATGAGTCAGAGACTCGGAGAGAATAAAGAAACTTAATTGAAGTTCTTGCTATAAAAATGTATATGCTTGACTCTGCGCGCGTAAACACTTTACCGCCATTAGCGCAGGCTTTATAGACAGTTTTTGCTCTCCTGTAGTAAATATGTACCATGTACCATTCTCTCGAACGTGCTTATCTGTGTTCCGGCTTTTAAATAACGATTTTAACAGGTGAGCTACAAGAATAAGGAGACGCAAAGGACTGGCTTTTTTTCATCGCGTATAATGACACCAATAAATTAAAAGCCTGTCAAACGAAATGATATTGTCAGATTTGTAGCGCGATGAATCGCATGGTATTTTTCGCAGTCGTTTTTTTTTTCGGATGAAGTAACGCAGTGGCTTACCTTTTGCGCACACTCGTGGGCGTGCACCTGATGTGCCATTCGTATCTCTTTAAAATCAAAAGTTTGATATTGCACGTCGATTTGAGTTCTGACGCTTAGTTTTCTCATGCATTTGACGGGCTTAAAAATAAAAAAAACCGAAAATTCTACACCTGAAAGGTGTCTAAGTATGTTTTTATTAAGGAAGTAATTTGCTATTGCGTGCATGGGTGTGGAAAATACTTTGATATTTCCGAGTTGGTTTTCTATGTAGCATTTCATTTCTTTTTTCTGTGTTTGACTACAAACTTTTTGTGTGTGCGGGAAACTGCTTCTAGATTGCATGTCACATTTGCCTTGCATATAAAAACTCCGACTTAGTCATACTTTCATGACAGCATTTTCTGCAGAACCACTGTCCGCGCATTTCTTGGGGCTCAAAAATATTCATCATCATCATCATCATCATCATCATCATCATCATCATCATCATCATCATCATCATCAGCCTGAATACGTTCACTGCAGGACAAATGCCTCTTCCATGTTCCACCATTCAACTCGGTGCTGTGCTTGCTGCTGCCAATTTATACCCGCAAACTTCTTAATCTCATTTGCCCACCTAGCCTTCTGTCTCCCCCTATCCCGCTTGCCTTCTCTAGGAATCCAGTTAGTTACCATTATTTACCAGCGGTTATCCTGTCTACGTGCTACATGCCCGGCCCTTGTCCATTTCCTTTTCTTGATTTCAACTACAATATTCTTAACCCCGGTTTGTTCCCTAATCTACTCTGCTCTCTTCTTGTCTCTTGAGGTTGCGCCTACCATTTCCCTTTCCGTTGCTCGCTCCGTCGTCCTCAATTTAAGCTGAACCCTCTTTAGTAGTCTTCAGGTTTCTGCTCCGTAGCTAAGTACCGGCAAGATGCAGCTGTTATATACCTTCCTCTTGAGATGGCAATCTACCTGCCATGATTTGAGAGTGCTTGCCAAATGTGCTCCACCTCATTCTTATTCTACTTACTTCAGTCTGGTGGTTCGGCTCCGTGGTTATTATCTGTCCTAAGTACCTTACTCATTGGTGATTCCACTATTCTTGGAAGCTTTCAACTGACGCGTCATCATAGCTGGACGTAGGCGCTTAAGTCCATCCCACCTTCATTATGTACCTCTTAGTGATTTTAATTATGATACCTACCATTGTTTCATTATTGCTCTATGTTCCATTACTCCTCTACGTTACCAGCTATGTTTCTGTGGATAAGGAACCACACTCCCAGTTCTCTTGTGTATCACTTCAAAACGAATGTTTACTGGAAGATAGCTTTCAGTGTTTTACACTGAATCGACATTTTTCAAACTTTTCGCACGGTGACTTAAACAATTATCCTGCCAATCAGGAATTGTTCCTCTTTTTTGTCTTTTTTACTACGGTTGCGCGCAGCAGTGCCTCGAATCAAGCATTTTATAGGTGCTACGGGGCTTTGTTTTAGCAAAAAAAATATAAAGAAAACAACGCAGCAGAGCCTAAGTTAAAGCTCGCGTGTCAGCCCAATGTGACTGAATTTATTGCGGAATAGGCGCCTATGGCACCGATATAGAACATTCCGTCATTTTAGCACAAGTAGTGCCTTGCTTATCCTTTTATTTTCAATGAAAGCTCCGAGGAAGCAAAAATTGTTTTGATAGACATGCGGCAATTTTTGGTGCTATGCCTCACGCTAAACGAGAACTGAAGGAAATTTGGCGAGTGAATGCGTAAGAACTTCCATAGAGAACTTTTATAAGGCCACACAGTTGTGTCTGTTTGTGCATTTGTGTGAGTTTAGCGCTTCTGTACAAATATAGGCACTCAAGCATCTTCTCCAATTTGCCAGTAGGCAAGATAACCGCTTGTCGTTTAGAATCACCGACTAGGTTCTAAGTGAAGGCAGGTTTTCGAGGGGAAGCTATCGAGTTACGGGGTGAGCTCAGGTTAAGAAGTGTTGGAAAACAACGCGTCCGCAGAGAACGCAGCGTCCGCAGCGACCAGGTTTATTGGAGAAAAGTGGGATAGCAGTCTGTCCACCAATGGGTGTATATAGGCAAGCTCACGATGATGTGTACCTTCTAGTACACTATGCTGTTTTCGCAGAAGAGCTGCACACGTGCAGACTGGACACGAAGCGCGACTGTACTATTTCGGATGTCGGTGCGCTCTGCAAACAACTTATCTTGAAAGCCCATCGATTCTCTCACGGTCCACCGATAACAATAGATAGAAGAAACGCCACGCATTTGGGATTCCTCTAAAAGTGCCCAAGCACGGTTCCTGTTTGCGTGGAGCCAACACAGGCAATTGACAAATCAATATTGTTGAAAGCCCATTTGGAGTGTGCTTGATAGAGTGCGCTGAAAAAAAATTAATGATTCGAGTGCCCAGAGACCAGATCGATAGTACATCGTGGACTTTCAATGAGAAATGCAAATGCGTTCGCTTCGCAAAATGTTTATGCAGGGCACATGGAGGTACCGGTGCAAGCTGAAAGGACCCGCCTCACGCAACAGCTCCAACACACTGCAGCTATGCAATACATGTTTTGCTCGTGCAGTAAGAATCCTCGTTGTGGGAAGCGGCTGAAAATCGCGATGAACGTTTGTTTTAGAGGCATCAAAACAGCGTCAGATTCTGAACGCGCCACGCAATATTGATAGATCAGCTGCCATGAGATGCTGAACATGCGCAAACGTCCAAGGGGCTGAAAAACGAAGAAAAATGAACAATAAATTGAAAGTTGCATAATAATACATATGCTAATTTACCTTCGATTGCGATCTTTAAGCAAGCTTCTGTGTCCCTGATTGGTGTCCTAGTATATTGTCTGAGGTTTTACGTCCCAAAAGCACGATATGACTATGTGAAATGCCGTAGTTGACGACTCCGGAAATTTCGACCACCTGGTGTTCTTTTGGACCATATGGTGGGCCGCTACCATATCACCTCCAACAAAATGTGACCACAACGGCTCTGACTGAACTAGTGACCTTCGAGATACACCACCTTGATCAATGCACTACCATGATCGACTAGTTCTTAAAGCAATGTGTTGCTGGGGGCCTGTATACAATTGTCACGGTGTGTCAGTTGCTGGTGCACGTGAGGGATAATAAATCTTAGTGTGCTTGTTGCCGACCAGTCACAGTTAGGGTTAAGAAAAAAACTTCAAAAATGACAAGCCGCTGGTTTAAACCAACGCCGCCTAGCGTGTGGAACCACGCAAACAAACTCCACTATTTCAATAATGCAGAGCTGTGACTGCTTTTGTCGTCTCCTCGTGCTTTTTCTTTCGCCTGCCGCAAGCACTGCGCGAATGCGTTTCTACAACCGTCATTGTTGACGTGATCGACGTGGTCTGGCAACTATGAAATTCTTTCGGTTTCACAATTTCTAGACATTCCGCGCAGGCACCAAATCGCGAGCAGCCTCCGAACAGTAGTTTTTTTTTTCTCTCAAGCGCGGCAAAAAACCGTGGTGACGGCTTCACTTCGAAGTTACTAGCTCCGCCAGCTCTGACCTCGGTGGCAGTGATGATGTCATGGAAGTCTGGGGTCACTTCCTGTTCAACGAAGAAAATGTCACTGCTGAATGGTACGACTTCTAGCCCTCGACAGAGCATATGAACTTTATTAATGATAGAATTCAACCTTACTGCTGAGATTTGTTATATTATCTGTGTATGCGCATGAGAATTGATCTGCCATGCTATCTCTGCAGCGAAATTTGTCGTCATTGCCAATTTATTTATTACATTCTCAGTGGTGCTTCCTTGCATAATTGTAAATAACAATGGTATTCGTATATCAGCTTAAAGGCTATCTGTTGAATATATGACTTATGAATTCTATATTCCAGTGATTGCCCTTGCTGCTGGAACTTGTAGCACAAGTGGCAGTTGCAGACATAGAGACGGAGCGTGTAAAAGAATAATAGACTTCCTTATGTCGATCAAGTTGCTTGCGGAGCATATGAATGTATGCGCTCATTGCACTACTCAGCATACGCGAATTCTTGCACCTTACGCGTTATCAGCAGCATTCAGTATTCTCGCGTGCTGATTCGAAGCCTAGCATGCCGCAACGCTGACAAATTAAGGATGCTAGTAG
Source organism: Rhipicephalus microplus (assembly GCF_043290135.1). Taxonomy (NCBI): domain Eukaryota; kingdom Metazoa; phylum Arthropoda; class Arachnida; order Ixodida; family Ixodidae; genus Rhipicephalus; species Rhipicephalus microplus. The sequence continues at coordinate 117,906,366 of NC_134700.1, read as the reverse complement.
CGGTGACACAAGAAGAGCGAATCGATAATGCATGAGGTGAGCAGGGCCAATGAGACTAGTGTATTTGTCAGCGCTTTTTTGAAAGATTGACATAGAAGAAGCATCTACTTTTCACGTTGCTCGAGACTTCTTCATATAGCACTGCGTGCGGTGCGCATGGACACTGAGCAGGAGTGCTACTGCCTGCGATCAATGTGCTGTCGTAAAAGCGGAAGCAATACTTTGGCCTGGCTTTTCTGTGACTTACGGAGCGAATTGTTCTTTTGTAGCTTCGACTATATTAAAGTCAAACGTTCTACTGATGACACTTTTAGAAACCTTATCGAACTCTAGTGTTCATTACCGACATATCGTCAAGCACGAACTGAAATTCCTTTGAATGCAAATGATTGGGTAGCACTGCGCAGCAAATAGAATGATATCATCGCGGAGAAAGCAGTAGCAGTAAAAAACCTCTTCAAGCTTTTGTAAATACGCTACACCTTTACTGTAAGAAAAAAAAGTATGATGAAGAAGCAGAAACGCAATTTACGTTGTTTCGTATATGTTGTGTTTCGCACTGTAAATTTGATCCAGTAGGACTAATAAATATTACGGAAATCGGCGAATTGTTTCTTACAATAACGTGTTTCAGGCGCCAGCAAACTACAATACGACTGTGTTATAGGAAGATGACGTTTGGTAGTGGATGAATGATACCGTAAAACTAGCTCCAAAAAAACAGTCGTCATCGCACATATACAGGTTGCGCTACTATATTTAGCCACAGTTTAAAAATATGCCTGCACATGCCATTACAACGCCACCAAATGCGTGTTGCTGATCGTGGCCTGTAGTTATTCCGACTATTTTTTTTCGTTCCCAAGTATTGTTTACTTAGATCTGTGTACTCAACTAACTTTTCAAGAAACTAAGATGGATGAAAAGTTTCAATGAGAAAGTTGTAGATCACTTTGCAAAACGTCCGATTAGACAGTTCAGAAAACTATATCTGTTAATTATTAGTGTTTTTGTGCTGACTACAAATGCCCGCGATGTACAAAAAATGCCCAGTGATAAACCCACTTGGCGAGACTACGCGCGCCGTGAATCTGGTGCTCTCTAACGTTCCACGTATGAACGATACGCTTCCGTCACACCGGTTCATTCCAGCGATAACTGGAATGAACTGGTGTGACAGTTACAGCGGTTATCGCTTTTGAGGCTTATACAAAAACGTGAACGTCAGCTTGCTCAGGCCGACCTCTCTGCCTTCTAATAAATTCTCTCACTCACAAAGCCACCGCCATTGTTGCAGCCCTGCCGAGGCAGCACAATCGGGCAAGCGGTATGGTTGTTCGCACACAGAATGTAAGGGAGCACTAGAATAATCGTGCGCACTGGCGTGTGAGTGGTTTGTCACGTGTCCTTTTCTTGTATTTCGCAGACACTTGTAGTAAATAGATAGATATGTAGGATTTAACGCTCCAAAATCACCATATGATTATGAGAGACGCCGTAGTGAAGGGCTCCGGAAAGACTGACCACCTCAGGTTCTTTAACGTGCACCCGACTTTTAGAGTCAGCAGAAAAACACTAATAATTAACATATTTATTATTCCAAACCCTCTAAAGTAATGTTTAGCTACCGTTTTGCAACTTTCTCATTGAAATGTTTTATCCTTCTGTGTTTTTTCAAAAGTTAGGTGATTTAACAGATTTAATTAAACAATACTTTAGAACACAAAAAATAGTCTGAATAACTTCAGACAACGGTAAGCAAGATGCGTTTGGTAGCATCATAAATGCCTGTGTCGGCATATTTTTAACGTCTAGCTAAAGATAGCTGGCACACCTTGTTAACTTCCAACAAAAGGATCTAGAAAGAAAGATAAAGACTATAAGAAAGGTTGGAAGGGCCAATAGACAACGTCAAGTTTGCTACGCTACATGGGAGAGAGGTAAATATGGGAGTGAAAGAAAAAGAGACAGAGAAGATACACATGGCACACTACTAGATACTGACCAGTTATGAAATGTGAGCATGGATAAATTTAGCCTAATCACCTACTTCACATGTCATGTTCATTCGATGAGTTAGCGTGTTATTTTTGCGTGCTCCAGCAAGCATATTCAGCATCCGTTCAAGTTGAAGTTGAATTCCTACACTAATCGTCCACTCCTACTTTGATATATGAGCCAAGAAAGGTGCAAAGTCTAAGTAGAAAACGATACTAATTGTACTATTTTTATAAAAAATCTGGCAATATTCATTAAAATTAATAATTATACTTTAGAAATCTACCTGAAAATTGTATTCAATATTTTTTTTTCAACTGTGGAGCAGAGATTATCATGAAATGTTCACAATGAGGAGATTCCCAATGATACAATATTTCAAACAGTTAGAATAAATCTAAACTGGTTTAATACAGCTTTAAGACAGCTTTTTCTGGTTAGTCGGAAGCGTGTAAGTGTTTAAAGTCTTGTTCATTTGATACAATCTCATTACTTAATGAAGACAGTTTGGAAGCAGCCTTAAAACTCTAGCCTATAGCAGTGAAATATTGTTGATTCCCGGGAAAGTTTTGTAGCGTGCATGCATTGTGCGATAAGAAAAGAAATTGTCAAGCCAAGGGAACGAAAGCTGTTGTTTCTCTTTTATTTGAGTAATACAGCGTATGACTATCAATTCATTCTAATCCCACTATATCTATTGCCGATTGTCATTGCCGACAGCAGAAAATACGAGAGGTTAAGTCTGGCTTATACGAGAACACAAAATTCGAAAAATAACAGCCGCTTTCGCCTGGCTGCTTGCCACTTCATTTATATAACTTTATTAATGCATTTTCCTCAGAATATTCTAATCAGTCTTGAGGCTATGAAAACAAGAGAATGGAAAGTATTTAACATTCGAGTATATCATCTTACAAAGCAAATGCTGAACGTAAAGATTAAGACTGTGCTACCCTCGAACTTGATGAGATGCATTTCATAGTTGCATATTAAGCTCTTAGAATTAAGCCACCTTCAACTATTTCTTCTGCGTGCCCCAAACGTGCGAGAATCCAGATAATATACACACGTTCGGCAACCACGAGACCCTGAGAAATAAAGCCTAACAAAAATTTCAGTCATCTGAACTGGTTCGCATTCGGGACACGATGAAAAATGTGGATGACTGCAAGCTGTGCACCCCTAACCTTTCCTATTTTTTTATTCAACTGCTCTTTGTTGGTGGCGTTAACATTTCAAAAGAAAAAAAAAGCACAGATGTGGCTTTGATGGCGTAGTTATGGCTACAAAGTGCTTCAATATATCTGACCACCAAACTAAGCGGTGCATCAGTCCTCTGCAACATTTCCATATCTGCGTTTGCAAAGCCGAACTATTTCTGTGCTTTTTTGTGCGTGTAATAATGACATGTCAATAATATTTCAACAAAAGCGTTGTTGTTTGTAAGTGTACAATTAAAAACTAAACTTAAGCTACTGCCTATGCCCAATGGTTTGTAAGCAATGTCACTGTGTCTTGGAACACGGTGTAAACCAGTGCATTCTCCTCTCTGCATTCATAACAAGTAGGCAACTAGTTCTTCCGTACCTGTTGAAGAGTACTGAATTGGTCATTCTGCTTGGAATCATGCTTTTGCAAGCCGTTTGTATCTGCGAAAGCATCGATTGCGGCTTTGTATTTTCGGCAATCCCGTCTGTTGTAGCACGTTTTACTCTATCAGTTGTATATGAGTAAAACAGCATTAAGGGCTGTCCTTGCATGGCTAGCTGCTGTTCTGACCACGAAAAAAATTGTTGGCTCATTCTGTGTTGATAAATGAAGCAAAACGTCTCACATCTTGAAACTTTTTCAATACTGGCGCAGTTTTGATGACATGAATTGAACTGCTACACTATATCAGTATATCAGCTAGATTTGCAGTAAAATGAAAGCTAGTAAAGCAGAAACAAGCATTGTATAAAAGGAACATTTATTGCGTGAGAGCTAAATTTGTTCAAGTAAGTAAATGTATATCACATCTCAGCCCTTTTGAATTCACGAAAATTTTTCTTCAGCTGTATTAAAAGAAACCCTAAAACAGTTTTTCGAATAACCGTGAAGTGGATACCCTAAAGAGCTTATTGGTTCACAAGTTGAACACAAGTAAAATTTCAAGAATTGGTCCAGTGTGAGCGAAGTTATAAAGATTTGTCGCACATCTCAAACGCTTTCTCTCTTGTGTCTTTCCAATGAAAGTGCTGGACGCTAAGCGGTGGGGGGGGGGGGGGAGAGGTATAGCATGGGAAAGAAAATTACGCGACGTCCTCGTGACTATGAGACTATTTGCTATCGTGACTATATGACAATTTGCTTTCTTTTTTTGGAATACGTGCCTTTTTAGTCTAATCACGCGCGCACGCGCGGACAAGTCACGGCCTCGCAACGACCTGTGCACCATACTCAAATAAACCAATGGCCGATAGAAGTCTTTCTACTTGAAATTTCTTACCTTACTTCGTCATTTGTCGAGAGGATAGACAACAATTTTCAGCTGGCTTTATTGATTGATTCTCAACTGCAGGCCACTTGCTGCGGTATATTATTTGACTCGCGTATTGTCGGGAGCCTCTCCTACCGATCGACGGTGTTTTCTGACCATGCTCTAAAAGTGCTGCAGGGACGCTTCAAGTTTGTTTTACCCCAACGCCTTGATCTTTTTTCGCGAATTCAATCATCTTGTGGAGAATGTGACCTGCAGAACAATAAATATTATTCATCTCTTTCAGGTGTGTGCACTCTTCCCCTGCTATATTGTCCTAATGAACAATGCGAGTACCAGCACATTCTTATTTCTTCCTTCCCATCAAGGTATTAAAGTAAGCATAACGCAATAGGTTTGCTGGAGCTAAAGCTCACTGGTTGTTTATACTAATATAGAGGGCGAATGATGTAAGTTGCAGAGTTAGTTATGTATTGTAGGCAAGTTCCACGATTTCTCATTATGGTGCAGTCAACTTTACTAGAATAAACTCAGTTTCAAAGCTTTTCCGTAGAGGCAGGCTACGTGGCGGGTGTGAGAACTACTGGCGCTGTAGTCAGATTTTGCTCCCGCGGCCAGCGCATGTTGTGATCGGCAGTGGCGACATGTGAATGTTGGCCTGTATTCACACGTCTCGTCAGGAACTGTTTTTGGCACTGTATTGTTTCTTTTATGAAACAGCTATTGTCATGTATGAAGCGTAGCGAAAAGGAGCAGGTTTATGTACAGTGAGATACGCTTTGCGCCGGGCTTCAACAGTGTTGAACCCAAAGAAGGCTCCGCTGCACGCAACTTGTTTCTTTCTTGGTAATTTATTTATTTTCGTTGTACGTAGTGGCACATTTCCAGTGGCCAAGGTAAAAAGCTGTTAGTAACTGCTTGAGAAGCTTATATCTGTAGCCCCGGTCTCTTTCGCCCGGTGGCGATGGGATAATAGCTGGACGATTGTACGAAAAATTCTTGTCTAGCCTAGCACATTACCGAGACTTCATAATGTCGGAAAATGAAGATTATCAATTCATTCTATTATTATGGTCACTATAGACAAAGGAATTCGGTGATATCTTGGAGGTGCATTTCTGATGGGGATTGTAGGCCCGTGCGCTCAAATTTGGGTGCACGTTAAAGAACCACAGGTGGTAAAAATTTCCAGATCCCTCCATTCTGGCGTCTCTCACAATCATATGGTGGTTTTGAGACATTAAACTCCACATATCAGTCAATGAGGTGGAGGTGCCCCAACTGGGTAATATACAGAGTGTTTCAAGAACTGAGTCCTATATTCTTTAGAAAAATTAGGAAAAGTCGCCATTAGCTCGCCGTCTTCACAGTTGCTTTTTCTGTAATGGCAGGTATATTAAAGGCGTTAAGCACATCGTTTATAACAGTATTTAGTTCAACTTTTTCTTTAGTGGAGTTAGGCAGTTAAGTCAAAGGGAGAATTGAGGTACTCCATGCGAAGAATCCTGTAAGGTTGTGCTCAGCATGACATCCTCCGCCCCTTTCCTTCTTCGTAACACATCTTCCCGAGAAACGGAACCGGCTCAGCGTGACAACCCCTTCCTCGCTTGCCTGGCCAGTTCCCGAAAAACGGCACCCTGCTGCTTCCTTTACTTCTCCTGCTCCTTTCATGAAACCACCTGTCCGGTGTCGACGAGGGCCATGGGCAACGAGGCCGGGGATTATAAAAGGAGCTCCAAGGAAAATACGAGGGGTCTTTTTGCTACTAGGAGAGTTTGCCGGCTAGACACCAGCACGACCACCTTAGGCCCCACTGTGGGTCCTACTGTGGCTGACATCAAAGCACTCTAAATAGTTTTCTACATAAATTTCTATTCATAAAACGTCAAGTGGTGAAGGCATCTTCCTCCAGGAAAAAGTTACGATGACGGCGGTGATTAACCTCGCGAAGCAACGAACCCGGCTTTGCTTCGCAATCAAGAATCTGCTCCGAACCGTATTCCGAGTTCGGCCGAAAATTTATTCGCGCAGTCGCATAGGATCACCACTCCTTGAGTGACCACAGGACGAGCCCTTGGGACAAGGCGACCCAAGGACGTCACAATGAAGCAGCTTCAAGTTCTGAAGCGGCATCAGCGGCGAGCAACTAGCCTCATCTGCGGGACATTGTGAGGGCCCAGAGCAGCCGTCCCCGCCAGGACCACACCGAGAGGCTTTCCGGCAGACATCGAAGCACCGATCCCCGACGCGACGCCGGCCAGCTATCTAGCCAGAACGACAGACGCTAGCACCGAGATCACCGGTGATCAAAGTCCGACACAGCGGTCGACACTACCGACAACAAAGTGACAGGGCGAGCCTTTCCTGTCACATTCCTGATGAGCTCTATCTTGTTTGCGCTGGCTTGCTTATATGCTCGCTAGATACGGGCATTTAAACCCCGACAAGCGCCACGAAAGCTTGATGGGAAATGAGAGCGAGAATGGTGGCTGTTAACAAAACCTTCACATGCCCGGCCCCTTTATTTCCGAGAAGATAATGCAGTACAGGCTCAAGCTCGCCGAAAAAAAAAAACGGCGACCGCTTGAGAAAAAATTGCAGATCACCCAACTTCAAAGAGAAAGCCCAGCGCAGACGCAAGACGTCGGGGGTAATTCAACGTCCCGGAGCGATCAAATGAAGCTCCTCGGCCACTATAAGCGAGTGCTGTCAGGGCTGTTTTAGAAATTTTCTGCCGACGTGGAAGTACCGTCTGGTTCAAGTCAGGGGAGAGCTCGTTGGAGGGACATTGCCAGGGCATGCGTTTGAGTGAATAGTACACTTCTGAGCAGTCTGGGCATTATAAATCTATGTCTGAGTTGTAACGGCTTAGTCGGCCTTGTGGTGGGTACGATCTCGTTTGCCCCATGCGAAAAGCTACATTTTGCGCGCGTTCGAGCATTGCACGTGGTAAAGGGTATTGGCTTCTATTGTTTCGTTAGTAGGAGGTAATTTCGTGAAAGGTGAGTAAAGGATCCTTAAACACTACGTCTGGGCCCGGCTCTTGGGTGGCTGATTGATCGTGGCGGCGGGTCAGTTCTCGCACTCGATCACGAGACATTTCGTTGAGATTGGGTTGCTGTGGGTGGACCTCTTTGCCCACGTGGCCAGGAAACCAAGAGAGGTAGCGCAAACCCATGCATTTGCGTGTTTGTAGAATGTGGGATGCTTCTCGAGCGATGTTGCCGCTTTCATAAGCCCGAATGGCGGTGCAAGAATCTGTGAAGACATGGGTGTGTGAGGGGTGGACCATCGCTAAAGAATTGCAACCTGCTGGACATTGGCGCTCGTCGCTAGCCCAACTGAGGCGGCTGAGCGTAGGGCTCCCTCGCCATCTACTACTGCTAGTGCGAAGGTGGAGGAGTTATCGTATTGCGCCACATCGACGAAGACAGTAGAGTTGCGATTCGCAGTAGTCCGGTTGAGGATCACGCAAGCGTGGGCCAGGCGTCTGCCTTTATTGTGTTGCGAGTGAACATTTTCCGAAAAGGGGTTTACCATGTAGGTAACGCGGGCAGCTCTGGGGAGCATTACTGCACGTTCAAGGTAGGGATATGGGCACATGCCCTCCTCGCTTAGAATTTGGCGGCCGGCCTTGGAGGAGGAGAGGCGGATCACTTGGGCCGTGTTCTGACCCTCGACCACTTCATTGATGTTGTTGTGATTGCCTAGTAAATCAAAACGAGTAGTACTCGTGTTGTGGGCTAAACGAAGGAAAAACTACTATTTCCCTTACTCGCTGGACTGGTGGACAGATACCGAATATAGTAACGTGCAACCGTTATCTTTCGAACAACCTGGCCCGCATTCCATGGAGCGGCCTACAACTACATTGTAATCACAAATCTTTACTGTAGCTTCATCTCCGGAATTCACTCCCGTGTTCCTGAGAAGGGGATGAAAATCCTTGTGGACACAGCATGCAGAATCAACCCTTATGATACTCTCACGTGAACCATGCTCAAACACCTGAGTGCTGTCCACAACTACTCTACCCTGCGCTACTTCCTCGCACTCTCCTGCCCTAATGCTAGTTTTCTTGCCTAGCGCGTTGAAATCTTCTTGGACGCCACAAGAAAAAAAAAACCGAAATTGGAGATTCTCATTTTGTGCCTGAGCCCTGTGATCTACAACTATTTCAGCTATTTTACTAGACCTCTTCTGGCACATCACCTAGCCACATTTACTCTGGCCTTCGTGGGCCTCTCTTTTTAGCACAGCTTCTTTCGCAGCTGTCAACCTCGGTTCATTCGTGAAGCTGCTCCTACCAACGCATGTGCTAGCCTTTTTTACGGCTCCGATTTGCCTTGCACTGAACTGTTCCTCGCACTTCTTGTGTGCTCGCTGTACTGACTGACCATTCCTCTGCTGCAAGTCCCACCCACGTTCTAGTCTTTTACACTGGCGTTTGATTCTTCTCAGCTATTTCTCTCATCAAGTTTCTGTGTTTTCCAATCATTACCATATTTTTCTCATTTGAAATACCGAAGCGACTGAATAACGCTGCTTTGGCGACTTCGTATTTTTCGAAGTCATTTCAAACGCGAGCCAATACACAGGTCATGACACTTGGAAGAACGAATATTAAACCAACACACCAAAAATTATGGTTCATCTCTACCTATGCGCAAACACACTCGAAAGACACAAGAAAATGTTCGATGTTTTCACGGAATCTGCATGCACGTAGCTTGAACGTACCCCACTAGCAGGAGCCGCACATGCTGAATTTCTCTTTCACGCATGCTCAAATTTTAACCTTTCGTACTCCTCGTGTAATGCTTGCATCGTCTTTTTGTGTTTTGCCGTTCTATTTGCCAACTGTACTTCCTCTTGCTGTTGTGTCTTCATCTTGCACGCTATCTGTGCCTGTTTAAATAAGATCTTTTTTCTGAAGTACTCAATGTAATCCTTGTTGTTACACTCAACCATTCCTTCACGGATTAGAGATGTAGGAGTATCCTCATCTACTCGTATATTGAGGGCCAACATAAGTCGAACAAGTTGTCACTTTATTGAAGACCATGGCGACTACTTTGCTTTAGTTCAACTGTGATAAAACGCAAATTCACCAGCGTTTGACTTTTGGGTCTGGAGATATTGAAGCCTGACAAATTCTACAGCAAAGACCGAATTCCTAACCACTCAAGCATCACCACGTGACCAACCTTTCTTTTTACAATTTTTCTATTTGCTTTTCCACGTCTCTGTTTTCTCCAACTTCCCAAAAGTTCCCCGAAACGTACCCTCAGAACAGCCGAAAAACTCACACATGTTCCTACTGAATTCTATGACCTATTCTGTTTTCATAGTTTGCTCAGATGATCGCCGAGTGCTGTTCTGTGCTTCGATAAGAACCAGAGGTGCTATGCAGTTGTTCGTTATCTATCTTTTAACGGCACAAAGCCAGGCACTCACCTCATTACGCGCGGTCGTGGTACGCTGTGCCGATCCCGCCGAATTACAGGGCTAGAGCTGTCGGCTAACCTCCGGTCCGTGTCACTCTCCGTCGCAGAGTCTGATGCCAACGCTGCCGTCCAGTTGTCTCCACTGGCTTTTGCAGGCACTGGAGGTCCGGGTTGAAAATGTCGAGGCAGGAGAAAGTTGAACTTAACAGAGGGTTAATTTACATCATATACATGGTCAGCTCTCGTACGTGGCGAGACCTCGAATAAGTCGGATTGCTCAATATAAAAGGTACGTTTTCCCCAGATCCATAGACTGGAGAACGTGTGTGGATAGCACTGTCCGATGACTTGTCACCCACAACCTGTGAGAGTGACGTCCATTCACGGTCTAGTACACTTCCATTATGTAGGCGTTGTCATTGAGCTGCACTTTGGCACCAATGCGGCTTTTCCTTGTGTGCGTGACGCTGGGTGATGCATCCCAAGCTCACGACACCATACATCAAAAGGGCCAATGCCACCAAGCTCAAAAGGATCCGCCAAACTGCTCGCTTAATTAGCGGGGCGATTCTAAGGAAGATGTTGCTACCACGTAAACACTTGACGTCGTCTCGTGAAGGGACTTACGGCTACTCACGGAACGGTGTTTCGCTTCCCGGCTGGGAAGGACAATACGTGGCGGATATAAGCCACCAGCCCTTCGGCGACTTTTTTGAGGATCAAAAGAACGCCGCTCCCTAATAAGCCAAGGTGCAGGTCGCAACAGCTCCTCTACATTTATATGATAAGCATTTCTTAGCGAACTTCGGCGACTTTGAGCGTATCTATCTATCTAGCTGCCTACGACTTTTAGCTCTCTTGGCGGTTTCTATGAGGGTATCAATACCAAACTTGGTATGGCATAACATGACTGAATGAAGAACATATTTGACTAGGCTTACCATAAAAGTCGTGACATGCATGTCATTATTGTCATGATTTACTATTCATGGTCCTGCTGCTCAATAGGTGGCTTCGTTCACATGGCATATTGCGAAACTGGTATTGTATGGCATAATTGCTTAGCGAACACAACCACAGACCCTAACATGAAAATCATGACATGCGTGTCATGTAACATCATGACTACATGCCACGCCCATGATGCGCTCGCGGATGTTTCGCTAGCATCACACACACGAAGTTTGATATTACAATAGGCGAATGGATGACAAAGGTAATCAACAGGTGCAAATATGATAATCATGAAATGCGTCTGATGTAACAACATGACTACATGTCATACTCATGATGCGCTGGCGGCCGTTTCGCTAGCTTCACTTATACCCAATTTGTTATTATGGGACGTGAATGGATGACGAAGGTATGATACGGGTTCAAACATAATAAACATGAGATGCGTGTTATGTAATAACATGACTACATGCTACGCTCATGATGCGCTCGCTGCCGTTTCACTAGCTTTCCATGTACGAAACTCAGTATTACGCAACGTGGATGGCGGACATAGGTAAATGACACACCAAAACATGATAATCACGACATGCGTGTGATGTAACAACATGACTACATGCCACACTAGTGATGCATTTGCGGCTGTCTCGCTAGCTGCACATATGCCAAATTTGGTATTGCGTGACGCCAATGAATGACGAAGGTATGTGACTGCTGCAAACATGATAATCATGAGATACGTGTCATGTGAGAACATGACGACATGTCACAGTCAAGGCCTGAATACCATTCGACGTGACGCGGCGCACGTGCTCGCTGGCGTTCATTTCATCGCGTCACACCGGTGTTGCCACGCAAGGTGCCGGTCCTTCTATATACTCGCAGGCACGTGCCACGCTGCGTCGCTCTCACGCATGCGCGTTTCATCGCGTCCGGCTTCCCTCCATCACGAAAAGAGAGAGACGCACTGTTGTCTGGATAACCCATCTGCGCGAAATGTAGCATGTCGCATTTTGCACCAGTTGCCGTTGGGCCGAGCCGACGGACGCTGGTTGCGCCTGGTGTCAGACTATAGCGTGGTCGCGTTTTGTCAACGTAGCCTCGCTCTGCCCACTGTGGGCGCGTGTCACAGCTACATTGAGGTATATTGGGCTCTTCATTATGCGCTTGCGGCCGTTTCGCTAGCTCAACATATACCTAAGTTGGTGTTATGTGACGTCAATGGATGACGAAATAAATGACTAGTGCAAGCATGATAATCCTGACACGCGTGTCACGTTAGAACATGACACGATACCGCTCTCATGGCGTGCGCGCGGCCGTTTTGCTAACTCCACATATACTCAATTCGGTATCACGTGACGTGAATGAATGACGAAGGTAAATTACTTATCCAAACATGACAATTATGACACGGAAGTCATGTACGGTATCATTTACCTCCAGCTCGTAACATTGTGCTCATTTTACTGTGACATATCAACATTTCTCATTCAAGCTTCGAATATCATCGATTGCCACTATACAGGGGATCTGCCATTTTTTAAAATTATGAATGTCTTTGATAGCAAAAACTTAAAAAAAGAAATGATGTGGCCTTTTTATTCTTTTTTCATCATTATTTTATGTGTGAACTTCGCGTTTACAGGGTCAAGATAATGTGTTATGAACTAGGGGACTGAAAGACGTTAACAGATTTAAAGCACTTGCTTTATCTCTACGAATCCCAATTTAATTGATCCACAGATGATAAGAGGTAGCCAGCTGTTCATTTTGATGGTGAAAAATACTTATTTCGAGAAATAAGTAAGTGTAATAGGAATAGTTTGAAGTGCTTCATTTTGCATTTAGCACGCATTTTTTGTGCCTGAATGGTTCAATGCCTCAAAAGTTGTGAAGGGTTGTCTTCTTGCCAGTAATTATGTTCTCATAAGAAAGAAAAGTTACACATCTTTAGTGACCGTTCAGTGACTATGGCTTCTATCAAATCGTCAAGGAGATTCAGGAACGTGCTTGCGAGAGTTAACTATAGTATCACGAGTTTGAAGGTTGAAAAAGGTGAAGCGACCGAGAGGTATGCCGTATTTCAAGGCTTCTAAAATATTTTAGCCTCCAGTTTTCTTTAACATGCGCTGACATGACACTGTATATCGACATTTAGAACTAGACTTTAATCCAAATGCATTTGCCTTTTATCCACTCCAAGTGAGCCTAACGAAAACATTGCACTGTGCAAGCTCTATTTCTCACTGATATCGCCTCTTTGACATTTCCGTTTGGCCACGTACACTCAGCCATACAGAAAAAGAGAAGCAACAAAATAACTGTCATATCCCCAAAGTGAATGATGTTAAAAGAGTTTCCACGGATGGGTAAGGGACGTTTTGTAGCGCAACCATTTCTGTAGGAAGGTTTGTTAACGAGCCGGCGCATGATGTGCACGTCAAAGGTAGCATTTCCGGGCACGTTCCATGGCCGGCAGTGCACGGTGTTGGCTACGTTGATTGGTACGTTAACCACCAGCCCTTTTATGCCCCACTGACCGCTTCCGCGAGTGACACATGTCTAATGCTCATAAATGGAAGACGTGGAGCTATCAGGTGTTCTTCAGCGATGTTGAGAGCAAAAGAGGAAACAGGTAAGGGGGCTTAGTAGGATATAGGTACGCGGGCGTATCACTCACTGCAGGGATTTGCTATGAAGCGACGGAAACGAACTGGACATAGTGGCAAAGAGGTGAGTGCGTGGGCCATGAAAAATTGACACCCTGGGTGGCGATCGCCGTCTTGTGAGCATTGTTGGAATTACCCCATAGGTGACGGGAGCGGTGACCAGAGGGGTGTACACTGGCAGCATTGGTGTACACAACGGCGGTCACCTGGCAAGGCGCGAGCGTAACAAACTTTTATCTTTTAGGAAATGAGCAAGCTCCGAATTGACAAAATAAGGGAAGTCACAGGAGTTACCTTTTGTTTGCCGCCTTACACTTGGTAAAAGGGGATCGCAAAAAGAAAGAGTGGAAGAAAATTTTCTGTGAACAAAGAGAAACAAAGAGCGAACAGTGGTCTAATGCTCTGAATATAACGCTTCGCCTGCGCACGTATAAATTGACGCAATCAAATAAATTGGGGTTCAGAAAACTGGCGATTAACATCAGAAAGGACACGATGTGTTACTACTTGAGGAAAGATTTATGCTGTGGCATGGAAGGTCACCAGTAAGCCTCTTAAGGATAGTTCATAAAACTCATGGTTTTTATTGATACGTCTGCACTGTTTTTCTACTACTTCTTCCTTCTTAGCTGCCTCCCTGTTATTAGGTCACGCCTCAAGATATGGGGCTCCTGATGAAGAAGAAAAGTCTGTCTGCCACAGGTACGTTATTGCAATCCGACGTGGTGCACCGTGTCTTCTGCCGACGCGAACGAGCGTTCTGAAGCATCGGACTGTGAGGCTCGACTGTGAAGAAGCTGCCCGGGCTCAGGATCGGGCGGCAGTATCCTTATTGTTCTTTGAGAGTTCGTTATTTTTCGGTAACTGTATTGGTCTTTCTCAGCTGAAGCGAGTCATTCAATTTTGATGTCATTTTCTTCCCGCGGCCAAGGGCACTCCCCTTGGTTAGCTTCCACTCCCGCCAAGGATTGGCCGATAGACTATTTGTTACGCAGTGGAGCGAGAAGTGTCCCTGTGGCGCTGGTACCTACAGATGGGGGCAGTATTCCGAAGACGAACCCAAAGGTGATTCAAGTGGAGCTTCGAAAAGCCACTTCGCATCCCCAGGAGATCACTGAGGTCCGCTAGTTTGGTCGCGGAGGCATCCTGTGCTGTTCCGCAGATCAGGAATGCATTTGTGAGCTCCTGCAATGTTCCGAATTCGCAGCGCATCCGGTAAGCCCATTTATTCCGGCACACCTCGCATGCTCGAAAGGATTTGTCCGCGGTGTAGACACAAGCCTGACACCTGCAGAAGTGCTCGATTTGTTTTCGGTGGCAGGTGTAACTTCTGTGTACAGGTGCACCCGTACAAATGACAACATAAAATTCCCAACGGAATCGGTGATAGTGACCTCTTTAGGAACAGTCCGACCTTCCGAAATTAAGGCATGGCCACTGATCTATAAGGTAGAGCCACTTTCCCCCAAACCCCTGCAGTGTTTGAAATGTTGGCGATATGGACATAGCGTCAGAGGGTGCCGATCAGTTCTTAGATGCCGTCTGTGTGGTGAAAATCATGACAGCCGCGAGTGCAGCTCTGAGAAAGAGAGGTGCTGCTTGTGTAATGGGGCGCACCCTGCAGACTCCGCAGACTGTGCAGCAAAAGAAAGGGAGCTTGCCATATTGGATATTGTAGAACGCAAGAGGTGCTCTCGGAGAGAAGCCGTTGCAGAAATGCAGGAGAGATCCAAAGGATATGCATGTGTTGCAGCACGTAATACCACCGCCATGGATGCATCTCTCGCAACATCTATCGCAGAGGCCGTAGAGAAGGCTATGGAAAAGGCAATGAAACGCCTCGCAAACAACCTTTTTGAAAGCTTGGCACAACTAGTTTCCAATCAACTATCTCAAATTCTAGGTGTAGCATCTACGAACGATTGGGCTCTTCAGACATCATTGGTATCGCAGCGTACGGAAATAAAAAGTGCAACAACACGTCAGCGAGCGGTTTCTCCTGAGGCAGGGACTTTCAAAACAACGGAAGACGGTGATCTTACGGATGATTCGGAAGCATGTGCAGATATGGATATGGACTCTCATAAGGCTCTGAAGCGAACCCGATCTCCCCAATCAAAAAACTCTTCGCATAATTCGAAATCTAAAAAGTATCTATCCAAAAAAGAATTCTTTGAGAACATGTCTAAGAAAGACCTTTTGCGAAAGGACATTTTGGACAAAGCAGTTTCTGCGACGGTTCTGTCGCCAAAATAGGTTCACTAACCATATTACGGGGGAATTGCAGATCTATATTTTCCGCAGCCACAGACCTATCATACCTTTCTTCACAACAGTGACCACTTGCCTATTAGTTTTGTACTGAACTTTCCAAGAATACATGTCGCCGAAAAGGCCCGCTCATTCCTCAACTATAGAAAATTAGAAAAGACTTGAGGGCTACTTTTGATCACCGCAAGGACATACAAGGTGACATTAGGGCTATGAGTCTGTGTGCAGTGTTAAAAAGATCAGTAAAAGACGCAACGTTTAAATTATACTCGGCCACAAGAGGTTCTTTTAATCCATGGTAGACTGAAGAGAGCATGAGGAGCTATAGAAAACGGAAAGCTTCATGAAAACAACTGCTGGTCAACCAATGTCCAAAAAATTGGTGTGATTATAAATTTGCAGCAGCAGACTTCAAACGCACAGTAAGTACAGCAAAAGATGGTTATAATATGAAACGACATGAGTATCTTTCTAGGGCTAAAAACAAAAAACTGCTCTTCAGATTTTTAAGATCTCAAAAGATGTTACCACCCGCTGAAAATATTCACTCTTCTGTCCTTTCCCCCCGTGAGCTCTCTGATTTAGTAGAAAATATTGCGAAAGGGCTCCAAGATAGATTTCTGTCAACTATACCACTGCACATTGTGAACCCTATGGCAGGCGAGGATTTCAAGAAGGTTACTTTAGATGAGCTGGCAGAGATAATAAGGCACTTATCTCCTTCGGCAACTGGACCAGACGGGGTAACAAATTCAATAATAAAAGTAATATTCGAGCATTGTCCAACTGAAGTACTTAATCTGGTGAATTTTTCTTTGACAAAAGCTTGGATACCTTCGGAATGGAAGCTGTCTGAAGTGATTCCACTTCCTAAAAAGCAGGAAAAAGGATTCGCCTTGGACAATGTAAGGCCGATATCACTCACGTCAAATCTGGTTAAGCTAATTGAAAGAGTTTTGAATGCCCGGGTAATGAAATATATTAATAATAACGCAATATTAAACCCCAGTCAAATTGGTTTTAGATCCGGTTGCTCAATATGGTGTGCGCATGTTGATTTAAAGAGCTGAATACAACTGGCTCGGCGTCGGCGCCAATACTGTGCTTTAGTTACTTTAGATTTGGCTAAAGCGTACGATAGGGTTGAGCATTCAATTTTATTAAAACAGATGGAATATCACCACTTTCCCAACTACATCACTGCGTGGGTGTCGGAGTTTTTATGAGGGAGAGAATATTACTGCTTTAAAGATGGGTACTCATCGAATAGATATAAGCAGACACGTGGCGTACCACAGGGGGCTGTCCTGTCGCTAGTTTTATTTAACATTTTCTTAAGCTCCATTCCATCAACTAAGGATATTCAGTTATGTGTGTATGCGGACGATATTGCTTTCTTTGCAAGTATTACCGACCTTAAATCATTATACCAGAGTCTACAAAATTATCTCAATATGATAGAAAGATGGCTTAAAATATTCATATGACCCTGAACGTAAAGAAAAGTATGCTTCTTGCATTCTCTTTTCTGCAGCCTATCAACATCTCGTTAATGTACAGTAATGAGCTCATTCCGCAGGCGAATTTCCTTAAATATTTGGGCATCATATATAATGACACATTAAATTGGAAAAGTCACATTGATGATGTGTACTCCAAGGCAACACGGGCCATGGGGTGGCTACGGAAGCTTGCAAACCGTAAAGCGGGTTTAAGAATAGATGTGCTAATAATGATATATAAACTTTATGTGCGGCCCATCAAGGACTTCGGATGTGTATTATTTTCGGGCAGCGCAGCTTATAAAATGAGACCCCTAATACTGCTGGAAAGAGAAGCGTTGCGTTTGTGTCTGGGTCTACCAAAGTTTGTTGCAAATAACGTGTTGTATATGGAAGCTCGCCTACCTTCTCTGCTAAATAGGTTTAAAATTCTTACTGTGCAAGCATTCTTAAAGATATACAGTTCACACCAAAGACTCTCATTTTACGCTTTCATTCAAGAACCGACTTTATTTTTCGAAACCCATTGGTCGCGACTACACACCCCGCAAATAGTATTTGCACAAGCGCTACTAAAGCAACTGAATGTAAAAATTAGACATATTGGTCCAATACACAACCTAAAGTCAATGCTTAGCATACAATTCGATGATATATTTCCTCATAACGCGAAACAATTGGCATATAGGTATTCAAATGACCAGTTAGCAGATTTTCTAGCTCAGCTAGAGATAAGCAATATCATAGCGACTAATGCATCTGTGTCAAAAGAAAAGGCGGGGGTGGGCATCTCCTCTCCTTCTTTGGACTTGTCCTTTTCGATTCGACTCCCAGATTATACCCCGGTATTCATTGCAGAATTCTCGGCCATTGTTCTTGCCCTACGCAAATTACCCTCAAGCGAATCATTAGCAGTTATCATTACAGATTCGTTATCAGTTTGTAATGCACTTTCTGCGGCAGTAAATTAAGAGCTGATGAATACGTTTCGGCATTTAGTGCCGAAAAACGTAAAAAAACTGCATTTGCTATGGGTACCAGGCCACTGCGGATTATATTTGAACGAAATGGCGGACTCTTTAGCAGCAGTATCCCTGGGTGGGCCCACCATCCCAGTTTTGCCAGATACGGCTTACGTAACCGCGCTAAGGTTCCGAAATGCTTGCCTGCAATGGGGAAAAGGTAATTTCGATAAATTCTAAGATTTCGAGCATTTGAGCTATTGCTGGAATAAACAGTGGTGTGTATCTCGCCAGTTAGAGGACACTTATACCAGGCTGCGCTGTGCAGTTCCACAACTGAATTATTACCTTAATAAAGCTCGGCTCAAGGCGACACCGCGATGCATTTGGTGCAACGAAATTGAAACAATTGAACATTTCATTTTATTCTGTCATCGTTATTCTTATCAGAGAAAAAGATGTTTAGTAGCCCCATTACAAAAGCTAGGATTACAAGTAAATCTACCAGTAATTTTATCACTTGGCGGAACTTCATTTGGTTACTGCCACAGGGATGTATGCTCCACTGTGTTTGATTACATCAACGCAACTAAAAGATTACCATGCTAGTGAACTCCTACCTTTTCAGATCTTTAGTTTATAATTCGTAGTTATGTCTTTGAAAAACAAAAGATGGTTTGACCGCTTGCTCAGCAAACATTTTTGTTTTTTGGTAGTATTATTTTAAGCTACTTTTTCAGATTGGCTTCTTTTTCATTTTAGTTTCATTAAGTATCCTGCCGCCCGGTTCTTGGCCCATCCCCCTTTATGGGTAAGCGCCATCCATCAGAGGTCATCATCATCATCACCATCAATCCGACAAAACGTAGATAACATAAAAATGCTAACAGCCTTTGCGCTGAATGCGATACATTATGAAAAAAAAAACAGTATAGTTTCATCCTCTTTCGGCAAAGAAAAATAGAACAGCACAAAATAAAACGCGTAGAATGGCGCATGTGTTTTCCTTTCCCAAACTTGGCCACCTTCGTGTGTCGCCTTAGTTATTCGCGAACCCATAATAAAATTAGGGCCCACCTTGGTGAAGTGTTTTCTTAAGGGCGTACCACTGTCTATGTTTTTGGATTTCTTCATTCCACGAACTTTGGCTGCTGGGCATGAAATTTTCCGCTGAATCCTTCGATCGCTCATTAGAAGAGTGAGATGAACGTATTCAAGTGATGTCAGTTCATACTATTTTTATAGCATCTACAAATGTTTCTTCTCTTTTTTTTGACATAAGAATGTCGAGATGAACCTCAGTCTTCCACACATACCTCGCGTATCAAAGAAACTATAATTACAGCTTTTATATGCGTGTAGGATTCAGACATCTCTAGTATATGTTTTTCATATTTATTTCAAATATAGCTCAGTGATAAATGCAAGTTCATGCACACAGCTGCTTGTTTTTTTTGTTCAAATGAACGTCTGTTTTATGGCACTGCACGATGCTCCGTCGTTTATATTCGACCACAGAAATTTTTGTTTCCCAATGTGTATGTTTGTCTGTGCATTTCTTTCTGCGTTCCTAGAGGAGCCTCTGTGGAAATCGTAGAATGCTAAGACGCACAATTTTCTTCAAGAATTACCTGCCTTGGAAAGATACCCAGGTGTAGGAGCCTTCAAACGAGCGAAACAAAACAATGCAAGTGATAGAACAATACAGCTAACTTTACAGGGTGAAATATAGCATGCCCAGTGTGTTTGGGAAAGCCAGGAACTGGGATTTGTCACTTTATTTGTGTCGATATATTTGTCTCCTGTAGTAAAACATAAAGCAGCTACGTCGAAAATATCAGAAAACCACAGAAAACTCTACCGAAAATTCAATAAAAAGAAACAAAAGAACGCCCAGTGTGTTATTGACTTTGTCTGAATGGCAAGTACCGCTAGCTTCCGGCTTCTTCATCATGCTTCTTGTCGTTGGCGCGTTGAATTTATCCAATCGAACGGTTCGCATTTCTTCGTATTTCATGGTGGCATCTCATTGCGGATTCTACCTCGGGCTTCATTGGATAATAGTCTTTCGTGTTGGCGCTTATATGTGCTATATAAGATAAGCAGCGCTTACAGTGAGCGCTTCTTTTTTCATGCGAAGCATTTCTTAGCAAACTTCGGCGACTTTGGGCGTATCTATCTATCTATCTATCTATCTATCTATCTATCTATCTATCTATCTATCTATCTATCTATCTATCTATCTATCTATCTATCTATCTATCTATCTTAGCCGCCTACAACTTTCAGCTCTCCTGGCCGTTTCAATATTGGTATCAATACCAAACTTGGTATGCAATAACATGAGTGTATGATGAACATGTATAACTTGTCATAACATGAAAATCATGACGCGTATGCCATGAATGTCATGATTTTCATTTCATAATTCTGCAGCTCTTGCGATAGTTATGTTCACATGGCATGTTGCAAAACTGATATGGTATGACTTGATTGCATGCTGAACACAAGTGACCGACCCCAACATGAAAATCATTGCTTGACTGATATTTGGGGTTGAACGTCTCAAAACCACCATATGATTATGAGAGACGCCGTAGTGGAGGGCTCCGGAAATTTCGACCAGCTGGGGTTCTTTATCGTGCACCCAAATCTGAGCACACGGGCCTACAACATTTCCGCCTCCATCGGAAATGCTGCCGCCACGAACATGAAAATCATGACAAGCGTGTTATGTAGCAACATGACTACATGCTACGCTCATGGTGCGCTCGTGGCAGTTTGGCTAGCGTCAGATATACCAAATTTGATATTACGGTACGTGAATGGGTGACGAAAAAATGTGAATGGTTCAAACATGATAATCATGAGATTCGTGTCATATGACAGCATGACTACATGCCACGTTCATGATGCGCTGGCGGCCGTTTCGGTAGCTTCACTTATACCAAATTTGGTATTTCGGTACGTGAATGGTTGACGAAGGTATGGTAATGGTGCAAACATGATAATCATTAGATGCGTGTCGTGTAACATTGTGACCACACGCCACATTCATGATGCGCTCGCGGCCACTTTTCTAGCTCCCCATATAGAAAGTTTGGTATTGCATGACGTGAATAGACGACGAAGAGAAATGACACGTCCGACCATGACAATAACGATATGCGTGTGACGGAAAACATGATGCGAAGCATTTCTTAGCAAACTGCTAAGAAATGCTTAGCAGCATGACATGCTGCGCTCATAGCGGGCTGACGGCCGTTTCACTAGTCCCCCATATACCAAATTTGCTATTACGTGACGTGAATAGACGCGAATGCAAATGACACGTCCAAACATGATAATCATGGCATGCCTGTCATGTAAAATCTAACTACATGCTACGCTCCTAGCACGCTTGCGGGCGTTTAACCAGCTCCACACATACGAAATTCGGTATCGGGTGACGTGAATAGATGAAAAAGGTAAATCAGGCGTCCAAACGTGATAATCATGAAATGAAAGGCATGTACGGCATAATTTACTTCCGCTTCATAACGTTGTGCTGATTTTCAAGTGACATACCAACCTTCCTTATTTGTGCTTCGCATATCATCGATTCCCGCTGTACGTAGGATCTGCCAATTTTTGTTTTCACTAGTACTAATATTCTTCACAGTGTAACTGCGGACCAGCAGAAGAGGAGTGATCCTGGCGAACTATAGCACAATTAATACAGATATGTTGTCGCTGGGTTTCGTCTATACAGTCCACCTGAACAGTCTCGCTCCCGTCATTGCGTCATTGACCCTTAGGAACCCCATGGGCTCAGTGACGGTAGTTCGACGGTGACCTCTGGCGTTACAGCTTCTGAGGACGTTCATAGTTAGGCGTGGCTTTTGCGTAAAAGCAGGGAGCAAATAAGGGAACTAGTGTCACACGATTGTTGCAGGTGAATATGATTATCAAGTTTTGGTGTTGCTGACGTTTCTGGCAGCACTGGTCGTGCATGGAAAATCAACATGCGAACAGCTCAAATTATGAGACATTACCCCTTCAGAGGATAATCATGAATCAATGTCTACAAACGTGTTCAATTCACCTATCATAAATTCTGCGAGCTGATTGGTACATTTCAAGGAAGAAAATGAAGCCATGTGTTGTTTCGGGGAAGTTTCATTCACTATTTCTAAATAGCCCGTAATTCGGCATTCAAATGTTTAGCACTGAGTCATCTTCAATGCTAAAAAATACTATCATAGGCTCCAAACGTGTGCTTAATTACGTTTAGGTTGGGGTAATTTCGAGAAAATTAAGGTACTTTTGACATTGGTTCTTAAACATGGCATGTCGAACTAGCCGTCAAACATCGTAGTGCTTTTACCAAAGTGATCGACTGTGCGGCCATACACAATCCGGTGACATTCACTAGGATTACTGGCTGTAGAAAAAGCTCAATTCGTCCGATCACAATTGTATCCTGCTCTCATTTTACCTGAAGTTGACGCATGAGAAGTCCGTTGCACAAACGCAGCCACCACCGCTGAAGGCGATACGTGGCGGTTCTGGATAGAGTCGTACTAAGTTCTGAAATCTTTGAGTGATAGAGATGTATGGCGTCCTTAAACTAGAATGTGTCCCGACGATAAAGAAGGAAGACAGAGAGAAGTCCGCGGTAAACTGGGCGGCATTGTAGTAAGCAGACGTAATAAGTGACAGTATGCGGTCCTCATTTGTGGGAACATTGAAAAATTGCGTAGAGATTATGTCACCTACAGTTTTCCGAGTAGTTTACTGAGTAGTTCGATTATTATTGTTGCGTTTTTTGTCACTTTGCTCGTCGGCTGGCGCTCGCAGTGCCACTACACGGGTAACATAACGTCATTTAAAATATTACATGGGCCGTTGAAGCGCAGGCGACCGTGATTGGAGATTTACGGGTATATATTTATTGCAATAAAATTTTTCTATTTTATCTGACGCATATCGTAATTGCAGTGTTTAAGAATGATTACTCTGAAGAAATGCATGAATAAGTCGTACCGTACTGAGTACAAAAAAAGTTGTATAACTGACTGCCAATTCAAGTATTTATTCAGCGGTTATGAAGTTTTACCAGAAAGCAGTAAGACGTTTTACCAGAACTTTTTGCAGAAAAGCTCCACCTGAACTAAAGTTTTCATGGGTGAGGCATTTTCTATAGCAGGCAAAGCATAGCAGGAACGGCGGACCTGCTACGGGCTTGTGTCCTCACAAGTTAATTCTCTGCTTCACGCAGCTGTACGTTTTTTCTCTGATACGACTGACGTATCAAGCAAGCTTCTGTTTCACTGGATCTGCCAGCTGTCAAAATGTTCCTGTTCCTTCTGCGCGGCTTCTCAGCATGGGCACAACAACAAAGGCTTACCAGGAAACATTTCGTCTTCTGCCTTCCTTGTTTACACTCACGTCGACCCCAGCACCACCTTCACGTCGTCTGATATCAGTCGAAAACTTTGTAAAATGACTTGTCTCGGGTCGTCGTTCATTTCTGGCGCTATAACTTTCGTCATATCATACCAACTAGCCCAAGCTGCCACACTTCTAAGTCAACCCCAGCGCCACCTGCTCGTGATGTGACATCGGTCGTCAACTCTGTATAAAGACGACTGAATCTGCATACTTTCAGTGAGCACGGCGGACCTGCTACGGGCATGCGGCCTCACAAGCGATTTCTCTGCTTTACGCAGGTTAGATATTACTCTACGTCTATAAGAGCAATTACCGCTGCCTTTTTGTCCTGTTATATGTCGGGTTTCCGTGACGAACGACAACGTGTTGAACACAAACGGGAAAACACCCCGTACTCTTTAATAACTCTGAATATACACATGTGTCTGTATGGCACGCATGCGCAGAGCGTCGCCCTGGTAGGGGCGGTATGGCACAACGTAAACATGATAACAGGTGAACGATTACGCCACATTTCCCCTTTCATACAACAGAACTGTAAAACACCGTAAAAAAGGATTTCTTATTGCAATCAGACTAACCGAACAGAACAAAAAGAGCCAACACCAGTCAAAAGTAACCTGCACACACAAGTCCAAAAGTTACCTACAGCACTACATTCAGAAATACCATAACGGTCTGGTTTTCTTACAATTCTAACGAATCGGGTGACATATTCGCCTGGAATTTGTGGCAGTTGAACATTGCTGCGATAGTCTGTGCGATCGCAGGAGGGAGCTTGGGAATTGGGCTGGCTGCTAGCAATTGAACTTTCCAGGCCAGGGGGAAAGTCGTACGACGCGTCGTAGGATTCTGGGACTCTGCTTGGTGCTTGCTTGACTAGCAATTTCCTGTTGCGTTCGATTTGGAGGCCGCTTTCCAAACCAACAACATACGACCGCGGCCGTTTAGCGCGCCGACAGATGACGCCTTCCCGTATGCAGTCCTTAACCCAGACGCTGTCCCCGGGTGCCAATACGACAAGGTGGCGGACGACGTGGCGGCGATCGTAATTTTGTCTCTGCTTGTCCCGGACAGCCGCATCCTTTTCCCGCACTTCTTTCAGGTTGGGCGTCCTTGAAATCAACTTATCTGGATGGAGAGGTAGCATGGTACGAACCCGCCATCCCATGAGCAGCTCCGCTGGTGTTCTGTCTAGTAGTCCCGGGGTGTCTCTGTAGGCTAACAGAGACAAATAGGGATCATGAGAAGAAAAGAGTAGCCCTTTTATTGTTTTCCCCATTCGCTCTATTTCCCCATTCGCCTGCGGGTACCTCGGGCTACCCGTCACCCTCTGGAATCCATAAGCCCTCGCGAACGCCTTAAATTCCTCACTAACAAATTGAGCCCCGTTGTCCGTTACCAGTACTTCCGGAATACCGTGCCTTGCAAATACATATTTGATGTGACTAACAACGCTGGTGCTGGTAAGAGATGTCAGCAAACACAACTCAGGAAAGCGCGATAGATAGTCCACTAAAACAAGTAGTTCTGGCCATGGAGGTGGAAGTTATCTGCTGCGACCCTTTGCCACGGGCGATTAGGTGTCTGGGTTGGAATCATAGGTTCACTCGGCTGGTCTCAAAACTGTGAACAAATGCGGCAATCACCAACCACGGTAGCAAGCTTAGAGCTGAAACCAGGCCACGAAACGGATTCTCTTCCTCTCGCCCTGCACCTCACGATACCCTGATGGCCTTCGTGAAGCAAACTTAACGTTCTATTCTGGAGCGAGTGTGGCACAACGAGGCGCGTGCCATACATGAGCGCTCCTTTGCAGACGCTCAGACCTGCACGATTCAACCAATATAATAATAATAATAATAATAATAATAATAATAATAATAATAATAATAATAATAATACGTTTATTTCATCATCATTGTGTACATGATGACAGGGGCCCGCAGTAAAAGCTGCAAAATTCGAGGATCGTTCCAATGAAAACTCCAACCAAAAAAAAAAACAGCTTGACTGAGCTGCTGACCCCTAACTTGGCGAACAGCAAGGATTCAAGAATAAAAAAAAACATAACCAAATGTGCATAACATAACAGAAAAAGAAAAATGAAAGACACAATACAAGGAAGTACACTTTTAAGGCAGAGAAATCGTGAGCAAACAGATAACAGGAATTATGAAAGAAAAAATGATAACAACTCTTCATTTGTCAATGTTTCAAGGGGTGCGTTTTTAGCTGCGAAGCTATTAAGCAGCTAAAGCCTAAGAAGCTATAAGGCCTCAATACGCTTGACATCGAAGCTGGTCTCGGCCATCCTTTGCGAAGATAACGGCACAACATACGGCAGGTCTCGTCCTTTGCCTATTCTTCGGCAACCAGTCGAAACTGGTCCGGCTCGCCCAACTCTGACAAGACCCCAGAAACAAACGAGTTGACCTCCTCTACCGAAAGGACGCCCTTACTGCTTTGCTGTCGCATTGGCGCTCTAGAAAGTGCGTCAGCAATTTTCAAGTTTTTCCCGGGAACATATTCCACCTCGAAACTGAATCGCATCAGACAAATTCAAAATCGCTGAATGCGCGGTGGCAACAAATCAAGCGGGGTCCTACCTAGCATTGTGACCAGCGGTTTGTGATCTGTTTCCAGCGTTATGTAAAGCCCACGCACGTAACTTTCAAGACGTTCGGCCGCCCAGGTTAGAGCTAGGGTCTCCTTTTCAATTTGCGCATAGCGCATTTCTGTTGGCGTCGATGATCTGGAAATAAACACAACTGGCCGTCTTGCTTTGTTTGGTTGTACCTGAAGCAGAACTGCCCCTAAACCGTACGAAGATGCGTCAGCAGAAAGAATAGGTGGATTATGCGGATCAAACTTTGCCATACATCTATCGGAACAGATGGCCTGCTTTACGCTGTCAAAGGCCATCTGCTGAGGTGCAGCCCAACTCCACTCCTTGTTCCTTTGCAGCAACTGACGTAACGGCGCGGCCTTATCTGCTAAGTCGGATATAAACCGCGAGCAATTATTTGCAAGACCAAGAAATCGGCGCATGTCGCTTACATTTTCAGGTGGCTTCATATCACTGATCACCCTAACTTTAGCTGGGTCCGATCGTATGCCATCTTTGCTCACTCGGCATCCCAAAAAACAAAAGTCTTTTACACTGAACTGGCATTTTTCCTGATTCAGGGTTACTCCGCCTTCTGCCAATCGGTTTAAAATCCAGAACAGTCTCTCATCATGCTCTTTTTGAGATGAACCAAAGACCAGTACATCGTCCATTATGTTTACGACCCTCGGGACTCCAAGGATTTCACACATCTGCCTTTGAAAATACTCAGGAGTAGATGTTATTCTGAACGGCAGACGCTCAAAGCAATAAGGTCCGAAAGGAGTAATAAACGTTGTCAGTAGCTGACAGCCCTTGCTTAGCTTTACCTGATGAAATCCCGAGTTCGCGTCAAGTTTAGAAAACACGATTGCTCCGCTAAGCAGTGCAAGTGTCTCATCAACAGTAGGGAGCAGAAACCGCTCACGTTTCACACTCCTATTTAACTGCGTAAGATCAACACTGATCCGAACTTGCCCGGAAGGCTTCAAGACGGGCACTAAGCCAGCACACCATTCGGTCGGCCCTTTAACTTTACGAATGACTGCGTTTCTTTCCGTATCCTGTAGTCGCATTTCACGCCATCCCTCAGCGGGACGGGTATACGACGAGCGGTGTGAATAGCATAGGGCACTGCGTCCTCTTTGAGACTAATACAGTATTCTCCTTTCATGGTACCTATACCGTGGTACAGAGAAGGGAAGCGCGTTTGCACAGTTTGATGAACTGAGGCCTTGTCTACAAATTTCACAATGCCCAAAGCTTCTATTGATGGCAAGCCTAAAATGACATTACTCGCCGAGTTGACGACAAAAACGTCCTGTCTTACCTGACATCGCCTTCACAGAATATTGGCAGTGAATTTTCCTTTTAGGTCTTACACTTCACTGCCTGGCCCCATCAAAATTACGTTGGACTGCTGTAGATCTTTCGGTACACTAGGGAAGGATGCTGGAACAACGTTGACCTCCGCTCCTGTGTCGACTTTAGCGGATACGGTCACCCCATAATTAGCGAGTTGAACAAAGCGAGCTTTTGCAAACGTACCAGCTAAAGTCCCAACAAAGTACGTTACACCCCTTCGATCTAATTGCTCACTCGAAGCATGACTCCGGCAAATACTGCGCAGGCCTACCTCGGATACACTTGCTTCGGCATTCGTGAAGACCTGCCTTTGTGGGCACACCGCAGCGAAGTGTCCCCGTTTTTGGCACACGTATCAGAATGCTCCTTTTGCAGGACACGATGACTTCTAAGGACGGGCTCTGTCACACGCCTCACACTTTCGGACGTCTTTATTGACCCGTTGGTGCTCTGCCCACCCGCAAGCTTCTCGATGAACTGCGTCGACCTCAAGGCTGGTTGCTTGGTGGTTTGCACTGCTGGGAAGATCATGTTGTTGTTGTTATACCGATTCTTTCGTTCTTGCCCTAGACAGTGCAGTTTTCAGATTCAGTGTTGCGTCCGTTTGGAGGGCCTCGGACAGCTTGGAGTCCCATAGTACAACGACGAAACGGTCGAGGATCATCCTCTCTTTCATTATGCCATAGTCACACCTATCTGCCAGCGTATGTAACGCCGTCACGTACTGGTCCACCGATTCACCTGCAGCTTGGTGGCGACAATGGAAGCGCGCACTTTCGTAGACCGAATTCCGTGTGGCAACGAAGTATGCGTCGAAGTGTTTCTTCACCACTTCATAGTCCTTTGACTGTTCTTCCGATAATTCAAAGGTTCGAAATATGTTACGAGCATGTCGCCCCATCGTAGACATCAGCGTACATACCTGGGCCTCCCCAGTTCACTCACTAAGGCCGGAAGCAAATTGATAATTATCGAAGACTTGCACCCACGCTGGCCACTCTGTCACCTTGTCAAAGTTGAAGCTTGTTGGCGGTTGTACCGGGAAGGGCTGGCAGAAACCCGTATTTTCTGCACTCGCCATAGCTCGAAAAGCAGTGCGCTTCACTTCTGACACCATGTCGGGTTTCCCTGACGAACGACACCGTGTTGAACACGAATGGGAAAACGCCCCCGTACTCTTTATTAACTCTGAATATATACATGTGCCTGTATGGCACGCATGCGCAAGGCGTTGCCCCGGTAGGGGCGGCATGGCACAACGTAAACATGATAACAGCTGAACGATTACGCCACACCATACTAACGTCGTTGTGCTAGTAAAGCTTTTGTGCTAGTAGAAGCCTCTGTCAGGCCACATGTCCTTTAGCTTCTGCTTCCATTCTGTTATATACAGAAGAAATAAAGTCATGGAGGTGGAAATGTTGTAGGCCCGTTTGCTCAGATTTTGGTGCACGTTAAGGAACCACAGGAGGTATAAATTTCCGGAGTCTTCCACTACGGCTTCTTTCATAATCATATGGTGGTTTTGGTACGTTAAACCTGACATATCAATCAATCAGAAGAAAGAAAGTCAATTCAATTCAATTACGATATGTACTGTACGTGGTTACTTTTGCTGTGCGGTGATTTTGAGACAAATACAGGTACTAACGCAGAAAAATGCTACAAGAACTACTACTAGGGAAGCCAAATTGATTGAGGATATGGCGGCTCTTAGAACGCACCAAAAAATATGGAAAAAACTTTCGCTGAGTGGGAGCATCGGCTCACTTACTTAGAAAAGCGTGCTGCTTGTGTCGATGATCTTGAACGAACCTTAAAGCCTCTAGAATCCAAAATCGTGGATTCAGAGGACAGAAGTAAGTGTTCTAACTTGCTGACCTTCGGCCTTCGAAAGAAAACCGGTGAATCAGAAACCGACCTTAAGCAAAAAGTTGTTACCAGTATATTTTCCAAGAAAGTAAAAAGTAAACTCAATTCAATTGGAAGAATCCATTGTCTGGGGAAGCCGGGTAAATCAAGAGCAGTTATCATCTTTTTTCAAGACTTCAATGAAAAAGTGATGTTCTAAAGAATGCCTACAAGCATAAAGAAACAAACCTTTCCGTAAAAAACGATTACTCGCAATAAACTAATAGAAAACGTAAATTGCTATGGAACAGCACGAAAGTAAAAAAAGAAGGCAAGAAAATCACTTTGATAGATGAGAAATTTTGAGTCGATAATAAATACTTCATATGGAGCGATACCACAAACAGCAGGGCTAAAATTCATTACTATCATAGTACTCCTAAAAAGGAATGACTTCCTCCATCTCGTGACTTCTGAATTCGGATTATTAATGCTCGAAGTGTTCTTAATAAAACTGATAAGCTTGAAGCGGTTAATTTCGGGCATAATCCGCTCGTGGTTGTCATCACAGAAACTTGGCTGCATGAAGAGGTAGATGATACGGACGTCTTTTTGTCTGGTTATCGTGCTTTCCGTAGGAGTAGACACACTAGGGGTGGTGGTGTTGCTGTCTTGGTGAGGCAAGATATCAGCGCTGTGCTCCTGCGTCAGGCAGGTAATATTGAAGTGCTATCTTTAAAATTTTATGCCGTAATACATATTTTTTATTCTTTGCTGTTTACCGAGCCCCTGTTTCTACTCCACAGTTTTTGCAAGATCTGCACAACCACATGATGTCTTTTGTACACAATAAAATTTTAATAGGTGATTTTATTCTGACGGGCATTGGCTGCAATCACGGTACATTCAGCGCTGATGTCAGCGTAAGTAATGAACACTTGCGAGACAATATTTTGATGCACAACATACAGCAAGTGGTTACTGAGCCTAGGTGAACTAGCACTGCATCCGCTTCTACTACTTGACCTTATATTTAGTAGCCAGACTTTTCACAATTTTTTCGTTTCTGTAAAACAAGGTATTTCTGATCATGAACTTGTTCCTTTTTTCTGCATCATTGATCTTCCCTAGTCTACTAGTAGTAAAACTATTTCTGCAAAGGACTACTCACGCACCAATAATGCGAGCGTACTAGATTACCTTGACGATCGTCTAGATGGTTTTGGAGGACATGACAAAGCCAAACCTTGGGACGAGCTTAAGAATACTTGCATGCACTGTACTGCCAACTGTTTATAAACATAACAACAGAAACATGGATGGCGCGAGAGATCGTTCATACCAAAAAAAAGTCAAGCATCTGCGACGGGTATTTCTTGTGATGTAATAGTACCATACCTATCTAAACTTAACAGGGCTGTTAGAGCTGCTAAACTTCGTTATTTTCCGTTTACCCTGCCAAATTTCATCTAAACTGCTCTGAGTGAGTTTTGGGGCTTTCTCAGAAAAAAAAAAGTAACAAGACGACCATATTATGCACGAGGGCAATTATGTCGTCACTAAGCGAGAGATTGCTGATCACTTCGATGCTTATTTTATTAGCAAGTTTTTACGTTCAGCTGTTCTCTGTCGTGTGGATAATACACAAGCGAGAGATGACTATAGTTTTGGTTCCTTGCCTGGCGACTTTTCTATGCTCTTGAGTATGAAAACAAAATCATCACCCGGGCCCCACAACTTATCAAACGTGTTTCTTCGAAGATATGCCAAAATTCTGTCACATTTTTAGGGGCGAAGCTACTGATAACGACACCCGTTCGTCCATCATAGCCGTTGTAGTGTGTAACAAGTATGACGTTTTAAATTCCAAGGTAGTGCCAGTGAGAGATTTCTTCTGTGCGTTGTTGAACAATAAAAGATAGTGCTCAATGTACATGCCAATGGCTGCTAAGGGAGAATGAGAGACAGGAGCATTCGGCTATTAGTTAACGCGCATGCTGCGATCCCCATTAGCAGCCATTGGTATGTACATTGAGAACTATCTGACAAGAATGGGTTGATACGTTATACTCGCTGGGTGTAACCACCTTAGTTTCAGAAAGGTTTGGCGAGCGTTAAGCCGCAGTGTCATGAATACAATGAACTAGTATATACCCTGAATGAATTCGAGGTGGTTAAAGGGGGGAAGCAGATACGAAACGCAAGCCGTAAGAAATTAAATGCTGAATCCTCTTGTCTCTCATTTCACATTAGCAGCCATGGCGTGTACATTGAGCACTATTTGACAGGAAAAGGTTGCTACGATATACTCGCTGGGCGTAACCTCCTTGGTTTTAGAAAGGTTTAGCGAGCATTGGCCCGCAGTGTCATGAATACAGTGAACTAGTAAATACCATGAACTCAAGGTGGTTGAAGGTGGGAAGTAGACCCGAAGCGCAAGCCGTAAGAAAGTGTGCGTGTGCCACCTCTCGGTTAGTCCTTGGAATGTCCACTGAATGGCAGTGCTTCTATATGGGGAATATATGATAAAAAAATGCGAGATGGTGGGACTTGGAGTGTTGAATAGATGGACGAACGGACACAAAGACAGATGCATGGATGGACGCATGAATGGACGCAGGAGCGGATGCATGAACGAACGCAGGGACGGGCGCACGAACAGACGCACGCACGGACGGGCGGATGGACGCATGGATGGTCACACAGAAGGACGCATGGACGGACGGAAGCGAGAACGAATGGACGGACGAATGCTTCGCCCCACTCTCCATCATTCACTCCGTGGATATGCTACCATTTTTTGTTATTATCTTTCGTGCATCACTTTCCTCAGCTGTGTTCTCTAACTACTGGCTATATGCTCGTATCATCCCGATCCCCAAAAAAGAGAATCCATCACTAGTTCAAAACTACAACCCCATATCACTAACCACCTCATGTTGTAAACCCTTAAAATACACAATCGCTAATCAAATCACAAGCTCTCTTGATGATCGAAGAATTCTAACGACAATAAAGCATAGTTTTAGAAAGGTCCTCTCCACTGCGATCCAATTACTACTATCAGAACAAACTGACATTATATTTTTGGATTTTAGAAAAGCGTTTGATTTTGTGTCATACGCAAAACTACTCAATAAACGTAATCATTTGGACGTTCTCTCATTACTAGAAAATCGGATTTCTGCTTACCTCACTACCCGTAGGCAATCCGTTGCAATCAATAACAGCTCTTAGATTAACTTTCCGGTAACTTCTGGCGCTCCCCAGGTAAGTGTTCTTGGACCTTTATTATTTAACATATATATCAACGAGATTGTGCACTCTATTTCTGAGCCTGTTCAGATAAAGTTATTCGCAGATGACTGCCTACTCGTTAGCGAAATCACCTGCCAAGAAGATCAAATCACCTTAAACTCCAGCATTCAAAATATTTTAACATGGTGCAAACGCTAGGATATGCGGGTTAATATTGATAAAATAGTATAAGTGAAAAATACAAAAATATAATAAAGTTTCATTCACCTATAGTTTTGCATCCATGCCACTTAAAGAGGTCAATGAACACAAGTACTTAGGTGTCATCATAAGTAATAATCTCAGTTGGAGTTCTCACATCTCTCACCTTTGGAACTCAGCTTTCAAAAAAATCTGCTGCCTCAGACACAAGTTAAAACACGCTCCTGCATGCCAAAACCCGTATAACCACATATACTTCTCTTGTCCGTCCAAAGCTAGAATACGCAGCTATCGTTCGTGATACTTACACTAAACCTAACATCGATGCGCTAGAAAGGATCCAATGAAAAACAGTAAGGTTTAGCTTATCAAAATATTGTAATAGTTACTCTCCAAGTTTCTTAATGGCCCAACACAACATTCAGTCCTTACAACTAAGAAGAAAAAATCACAGGCTTGAATTTCTGTTCCTGTTGTATAATAATAAGTTATCTGTTCCTCCAGAACCGTACATTAAGTCACTCACTGCTCGCCGAACAAGACCTCGCCACTCTGACACGTTAATGCCTTTCAATGCTGAAAGCAACATTTTAGGTATTGCTTTTTCCCTCGAACAGTAGCAGATCGGAACACCAACTTTATCGCATCCATCACATCTTAAACGTGGCCTTGCACAGATACCTTTGTACATTGATTAAATAGTTATTTTGTTCTTGATACTTTCATTCTGTATAGTTTGTTTAATTGTTTCACAGTTTTCAGTGCTTGTTTACTTGTTGGTAGATTCATTTTCTCGTCAGTATATTATCTTTGATACCTTCTCACTGGGAAATAGCAATATTGCGGCTGTTTATAGACGTTCTCACTGGTTAATTTTTATGGCTTATTTGAGGACATTTACAAGGACGGTGAGTCGTTTCCCGTAAAACTATCAAGGCCTGTAAACTTTGAAAGAATATTGGCAGTGACACAAAGTTTAAGGTACTTCCCAAGGCTGCAACGAAAATTTCTTATCTTTGTAATTTCTTTGCCTGACCAATATATTGTTGCGGAGTGAACCATTTTAGAAACCGTACCATTGTTCACATCTTCAAGCTGTTCGGGAAATATCTGAAACATTGTGACCTTAGGATCGACAATTTTCATAACTCGCAAACGCGCTGCTCTATTTGTCAAGTAATGGCAGCACCTGTCGTGCTTCAAGAGGAGACGCGGTACAAGTTGAACGAGCTGAAGCTTAATTATTATGAGTCTTTACTCATCATTGCGTAAGTGAACCCCTCTTCGAGAGGTTATTTTCAGCAACTCGCCGCCAGTAATTAGCAGCAGCTACTTCACAGTAGGAAGGCTAATTTTACAGTTTCAAAACAGGCCTCATACATCAATGTCTACATTCCAAGCTATTTTGGGTGTACAACTAATAATTCAAGCGTATCATATTGCAAGCAATGAACAATAACTAATCTGCAATAATCTTACAACTCGGCTCAATATTTCTTTTCAGGTCACGTGAAACTGAATGCGATGTACCAATAATCAATTGTACAATTACGAAAAATGTATTTACAAATAATCTTCAAATTACTTTATGCAGGAATAAATGAACTCATAAAAAATAGATTAAAGCTTATTTAACACATCGTACGCAGGTATTGAAACTAGATGGTCACTTATCACAGCCCTTGGCAGTATTTTCGGGAGTGCCCCAAGGCTCTGTATTGGGACCACTATTCTTTCTCCTGTACATCAATGATATCAGTTGTGTGACAGAAGAGGGTGTTCATGTTAATGTTTTCGCAGATGACTTCTTAATGTATGACACAATTATTAAACTAGACGACCAAATCAAAATTCAGAACTCTTTGCGAAACTTAGATAACTGGTGTAGGAAATGAAAAATGGCAATAACTTATTCTGAATCTACATTTACACAGATCAGCAAAAAGAAAACAATCCATTCCTTTGTGTACAGCATTGGTGAACACTTGTTTGTAAATACCACCCAGATCAATTACCTCGGAGTAACAAGTACGTAAAAATTAACATTGAACGAGTATATAGATAACGTCTGCACGAAAGCCTATCAAAAGTTGTATTTATTATGGAAGAAGTTGCAGGATGCAACTTCTTCCTCAATACGACGTGAAACATATTGCATACACCACCTTCATTAGGACAGTACTAAAATATTCATCCGTTGTTCGGAGTCCCCATCAAGTTACTCTTAAGAAGAAGCTAGAAAGAATACAGAGACTAGCGGCGCTCTTTATTTGTTCAACGTACCGAAAGAAGGAATCAGTCACACGTATGTTACGGAGATGCAACCTAAATCATCTTGAACTACGTAAAGACAAATATAGGCTGAAAGTATTGTTTCAAATAATGCACGATTCGCTGAAGATAGATAAGCTCAAATATTTCATTCTCATGACAAAAGAAATCCCCGAGCCAACCACGATTGCGTCTTAAAACCATACCATACAAATACTGACACATTTCGATATTCTTTTTTTTAGATGTCATAGAAATGTGGAACAAATTGCCGAACAAAATTGTTGTTTTAAAAGATGTCGCTGATTTCGAAAATGCTGTAGAAGTCATATACGTGATAACTAAATTAATTTTTTCAGTGCCAAGTGTTGTAAGTGACTTCTTGTTCATAGCAAATATTTTAAAAAATGACTGTGAATTATGAATTGATCTTGAATTGTTATTTGAATGTGGACTTGTTATTAAGAAAATGCTAATTTTCATTGTGAGCTGTCAGTGTATTAACAAACTTTATGAACATTATAAATTCTATATGTATGTCCTCTCTGTTATGACCCTCTATGAGGGTTGTCAGTATTACCAAATAAAATTAAAATTTAGAGCTAACAGAAGAGTAGTAAAGTTGTTTGAGCTGTTGCTCTGAAATGAATCTTCATTGACATTTCCATCACCTACTGCGTAGAGTTTCCACAGTAACACACGGAGGTCACCCCTTCAGCGATTGTTTAACAGTGCGTAACGTACTGCTTCTTTTGTCTGTATGCTTCATCTCGTGCAAATAAATCTGTGGTATACTACCGTAGCAACCATTTTTCATGTCACTATGCTTGTAATTACGTTTTACTAATCGTATGTCGTTTGTCACGGGAAATAAAAAATTGCCAGATCCCACGTAGAGTGGGAACCCATAATATGCGAAGCACGAACGAGGAACGTTGATATGCCACTTTAAAGTCAGCACAACATTACGAGACAGATGTAAATTATGCCGTACATGACTTCCATGTCATCATTATCATATTTGCACGCGTCATTTACCTTCGTCACCTAATCACTTCATTTGATAATAAGTTTGCTATATATAGAGCTAGCGAAACAGCCGTGAGCATGCAATGATTTAGTATGTAGTCATGTTGTTACATGACACGCATCTCATGATTATCATGCTTGCACCCGTCACATACCTTCATCATCAATTCACGTCCCGTAATAACAAACTTGGTATACGGGACGCTACCGAAACGAGCGTGAGCGCATCATGAGCGTCGCGTGTAGTCATGTTGTTACATGACAAGCACCTGCACTGATGATTTTCCTGTTTGCACCAGTCACATACTTTCGTCATTCATTCACTTCTCGTAATACCAAATTTGGTAGAAGCGAAGCTAGTGGAACGGCCACGAGTGCACCATGAGCGTTGCGTGTAGTCATGACTAGTTATACCATGAAAATCATGACATGCATCGCCCCAGTGCGGAGGAGCAGAGTTACACAGGCTAGTCAAAGTGGTGTTTCGCGTCTAAAAATGAAATATTTTCAAAACGCGCTTGCATGCGCCCCGAACGCGCATTCCACTCCCCCTCCTACACACACATACGTGTGCGTGCGCGCGCGCATACGTATAGCAGTTGTGCTAACTAAGCAATGTGGCAGAAACGCTTACCCACGAAAGCACGGATGACAGCAGGTCCTCCACCCGCAGTTCAAATATGAAAACTGAAGCTGCTGTCACTCCATCGTCGAATGCCAACGTACTGGAAACCTGCGTCTTAGCCTCCATAATGACCCTGTAGTGCATCGCATGCTCACAGCGCGCAGCAGGCACGCTGATGAGCATCCCGACACGTCTCACGCATTCATCGAGAACTGCATGGACCAGTCTCATAATCCCTTTTCCAAATTCGTCCAGGCGTTCACTCTATATTACTGATAAAAAAGGAACTCGAATAATTAGAGCCTATGGCAAGGCCTTTATTTTCGCCTGCGCATCTGCGATTGCACTTCGGGCAATGGAGCACCTACTCTTCGGGAGAAGTGAGTGTGCTATCTAATTAGGCGAGAAAAGAAATTTAGCCTGCACGCCGAACATTCGCTTCGACAAATGGAGCGTGTTTTTTTTTAAGTGAGAACTTTTGCGGCCGCGTACAGGTCAGGGAAGTGCCGTTATTACGTGAATTAGTTTGTGTACGCTCTAATTGGCGTTCGTGGCCAGCTCATCAGCGTGAACGTGTAATACGTTTATCAAACAGGCTGCGGTAATGTTACCTCGCGTGGAAAACGGCCCACATATTCCCTCTGTGTACTGCTACATACAAGAGGCGAACGCGGCCGCTCATTTGCGGTATATATGACTCTACTGCTACCGGCATTTCAAGCTTTGAGGGTTTCTCCTGCATGTTCCCCAGGCCAGTTCTTCATTACCAGGAGGCTTCTCCGCTTTCGTTATTTTATTTGAGTACCTAATTTAGAGGCTGTGCTGTTACTACCCTAATCGGTTCGCATCACTGTGGTCTTTTGGAAAGACTGCGATGCGTTTTCGTGTTTGCATCCTTTATTGCAAGCACTATCTTTTATTATATGCAATAGTTGCAGTAGGTTTCTCAAAAGTATAGATGGAATCATTTGATATATAATATTCAGAACCCAACATAGCGAGTAAAGCAAGTGAAGGAATAAAAACAGGCTAACTTCTCCGAGGATAGCCGAAAAACGCTCTATCTATCTATCTATCTATCTATCTATCTATCTATCTATCTATCTATCTATCTATCTATCTATCTATCTATCTATCTGTCTGTCTGTCTATCTATCTATCTATCTATCTATCTATCTATCTATCTATCTATCTATCTGTCTATCTATCTATCTATCTATCGATCTATCTAACTATTTATCTACCTATCGATCTATCTATCTGTCTATCTATCTATACGTGTGTCTATCTGTCTGTCTGTCTGTCTGTCTGTCTGTCTGTCTGTCTGTCTGTTGTGTGTTCACGCTGTTTTACGCATATGGTTTCTCGACGCAAATCATTTCTCGACGTAATAGCATTGTTCATATTTCCTGTTAGCGTTTATTGGTACATTCTCCGGGCGGTTTCTACTTTGTGCATCATTTTGACGCTGAGCCACGTTGCGAATAAACGGTGCGTTTGGTGCACCAGCCCATTAGTCTGCTCACGCTACACTAAAATAAGAGAACTGGCTAAAGAGCAGCAGTGCGTGTCTCTTCGCGGCACGGAACACTATGAAACAATGTTAACGCGTCGCTGCGCTTTTCTTTCTAAGGTGTTTCTTTTAGGTATATTTTAAACCATATAAGCTACTAGTACTCCTGTGATGTTAGTACAGGTCAATGCAGTCATTAACTTCAGTGCAGTGACTGTAGAGTATGCTACAATGACCCGTTATCTTCAACAAACTTTATCAAAAGGCTACATGTACATGTGTGT
This sequence comes from Rhipicephalus microplus, assembly GCF_043290135.1. Taxonomy (NCBI): domain Eukaryota; kingdom Metazoa; phylum Arthropoda; class Arachnida; order Ixodida; family Ixodidae; genus Rhipicephalus; species Rhipicephalus microplus. The sequence continues at coordinate 117,867,643 of NC_134700.1, read as the reverse complement.
CAGTGAAGAACCACTTAAAAATTCTACCGCTGCACATATCTATACATTGAATCACTTGTTCGTCACGCTCTCAATTCTGGATGGCCAGGCGTATCTTGAAATATATACCATAACTTCTGTGACATAGCTCAATGCAGTGTGTCCCTTGGAGTGTCAACGCGTGTTATTGATCATAATATGCTTATAAGTGATTCATATACGTTTAGGTGTGTTAAAAATTTATATATAACATTACAACTGGGGTCTAAAACAAGTGGCTTATGGACAGCTCGCTAGCGATCCGCCATGCTTCTCACCATCTTCGTTCTATATAGTTTTTTTCTCAGATTGTTCATGTACCACGTAGACGGGCTTGGTCTCAATCATTGTTTATTTGAAGCACCTCATTCGGACACCATGCCGCAAAATTGCAGATCAAAGCTAATGTGTACAAATCTTCGCCAATATAGCAGTCATGCTGTAAATGACTATAGATGATTTTATTAAAACCTCACAGCAAGTACCCTTCAGTACTGATGATGAGAATATACCTTCCTTTGTTTAAAATCTGAAGAATAGAATCGTCTTGGACCACCTAGTTGGCAAATTGTAGCTTTTAACGCAATAGCGTTAAAGAAATCGTGTCGCAGAAATTCTGCCTTTGCCGTCATTACCGGTGGTTGTGAGCGAAAAGTCGTCCGTGAGTGAAAATTCATAAACTCAAATAAAGTAAAGAATAATGTTTTGGTCCTGTTAAGGATCGAAACCTGACCATTCACGTGGCAAGCAGGTGTCCTACCGTTAAACAACGATGTTACTTGCAGCTGCTTCAAATCAAATCAAATCAAATCAACTCAAATCTTTATTTTCCTTTTTCATAAAAGGATGGAGCGGCCGCAAAAAGCTACTGTGAGAAGTAGCTGGACGAGGCAAACGCTCCTGAATTGACTTTTTTGGAAAACACACCAAAGAATCACAGATTCATCAGTGACACAAAATAAACAGAAATGGCAGTACTGTACGCATAGATGATCGCGAATGACCCTTGAAAATACCAAAAAGTCTACACCACCAAGAAACACTGATACGTACAATCAAAACGTCCTCTCATATAAGGCAGTGCATGGTCAAATTCATTTCAAATGTGAACATCAACACAAATAATAACAATATACTGATCGCACATAATTAGAAATAACATAGTCAGGCAGCAGAAAATGCGCTTAGTAAACGGTTGTTTGGTGGGTGACATATATCAAATTTCAGAATTAACACAGTCAGGCAACAAAAATAGGCTTCGGGAAAAGGCACTGCATAAATTCTATGTAATGGAAGGAGTATCTTGTTCGAAAGGTGTCACGACAAAAACTAGCCCCTTTGATGATTTGTAGGCGCGCTTGGGAGGCCATCAAACTACGTCTAAAATAGCCGGGATAGTGCATTCATCACCGCTAAAAACACTTTTAAACAGCTCTAAAGATAAACAACTATGTCCATCTAACGAAAAACATGTCATGCCTTTCCGGAGGCGTTAATGAAGCAAAAAGCAAGCACTGGATAATTTGCTTCTATATATGAGCCATTGTAAGAGTCTTTATGACCTCCGCGATTGCGATCGCGTGGTGTGTATCTTGGAGACTATACGACTCTTAAACAAGGAGAGGAATAAGATTGCAGAGAGCATCGGGACTTCCAGCTTAAACTGGGCACTCATACCGAGCACCGCAATTTGACGGCTTGCGGAAGAGAACGCGGCGCTGCGACAAAAAAAATGAGTCTGCGCAAGCTGAGTACGAGAAGCTGCTCTCACAGTGAAGGCCCGCCTGGAATACGTAGGGGAGGCTGTCCACACCGAGTACGAGTCCACGTTGCAGAATCTCAGGGAGAAGCTTTGGCAGACCGAGGCCGAGCACAAGAGGCGTGTAAAAGGAATTCTTGCGAGCCAGGAACGGTACCAGGAAGAAGTGAAGTTAAAAGACGGAGAGGTGCTTCGGCTGAAGCACGAATTAAGTGGACCAGTATGCCGATACGCTGGGCTCCCAGAGGCTCGAGAATGCCCAGGAGTTAGAAAACATCGAGAGAAGGCTGGAGGTCAGACACGCCGCAGAGATGGAGGCACTGAAGTCGCAGCAGAGAACAGACATTGAGGTGCTAAGAGAGAGCCTGCAACAAGAGCTGCAGGACGTCAAGACCGGCTCTGAGGAGGAGCAGCGGAAGATGCACAGAAGCCTCGAGAACGAGCACAACTTGGTGGCTAACTCGCAGAAGGCACACAAAGCGCAGATTGAGTAGATGAAGGAAGCGCACGCAAGTCTCGTGGAATAACTGGACGTGAAAAGAGCGCAGCTGGAACAGCACATGGCCGAGAAGACGTCTTCGATCCAGTAAACGAAAAGCAAACTATAGGCTCACTACACAGAGATCGTGAACACCATATAAGTATAGTTGAGCCACAGGAGTCAAGCAGCCGCATGACTAATTGGCGAAGGCGGAGCAACAGCTGTGCTCCTTGCGTCAACGGCATGAGAAGGATCCACCAAAAGAGGAGGAAGGGGTTGCTGCGACAACCAGTCTGCCTACAGCAGAAAAGCCTGCGATGCCTGTATTGCTCGATAGTTTAGATGGGAAGCTTCCTGAATGAAAAAAGCCAAGAAAATAACCACTCAGGAAGCTGTTAGGTCAAAATATCACGCCACCGCTTCTGTTACACAAAAATATTAAGTCCTCCGCCGAATGGTCGAGCATTTCTGTAAAGGTCATCTTGTACGAGTGGTCTGAACTGTTTAAGCAGCTGAGGAGCCTCAGCGCCAGTGCGAACAAACTGCAGGCAGAAAAAAGACTTCCAGGAGTCCTTGGAGAGAGTGACAGAAAGGGGGGACTCGTTCAAGAAGAAACCTGCGGCCAACGCATAAAGAGGCTGTCCTCAAGGTCTGAAACTACATCTAGAAAGGCGATGCGAGGCGATCTGGCAACGACATGCACGAGAGTGGAGATGTGAGCGCCGAAGGCTTCAGCAGTCAGAGCCTCTGCGGGGACGTCACGCTTCTACGGTTGCCGAGCTCGGCAGCGTTCAAGCACTACTACGTAAAGGATTGGCCGCCACCGGAGATGAGAGGTCCGAGTGGCTACAACGGCAAAAGATGACATTGCGACACGTTTACCACGATCATGGCACCGTGCAAAAATGTCCGCGCCAGAAGGTCTTCTTTGACTACTTTTGACGCACTAGCTCGATGGTAGCAGATCTGCCCCAGGAGCATGGGCTTTCTGTGATGTTGCCACTTACGACCGTACTCATTTATTTGAGTGAGACTGGGGCACCTCCATCTTCTGGTGGCAGCGGTGTTCACCTCTGTGCGTGGATCCACTGTGCCGACATGTAGTCTTGTGTGCCCCGTGCGGTCCATCGTGGCCAGGGCAGGCAGCTACCACATCACGTCCCCCTTTCCACTTTTGCCGAATGGGACGGGGCAGTATGGGAGTGTCAGCCGCGAGCCTGCCGATGACAGAAGGAAGAGGAAGACGACGATCGGGTGTGCGCTGAGTGGCACGCGGCAGCAGCGGGCAGCGAGTAGTTGTGGCCCGGGTTCCGGTCAATAAACAAGGTTCGTGGTCTGGCTCTACATCTTCCGAGCGCAGTTCTTGGCCGAGAAGCCTCGAAGCCTCCTAACAGTATGCACTTAGCTGTTGAAGGGCGCGCTATATAAAGGGGCCGGACTTCACTATCGCGTTCAACCCTTAAAAGCAAAGCTTAAAGGTCCCCCAATTTTTTTCTACCCCGTTACCTCAATGGCTCTTTGGACAGCCCTAACTTGATCAGTGAGTTGCAAACTGAAGAAAATGGACGAGCACAGCAGCCGGAGATCTTCTAGGAAGACCAATATATGATCATGCTATATTGAACATCCCCCCAATTTGGCTTGAACGATGGCTCTAGAAGACTGGCCTAAAGCTTGCATGTGTCACTTGAGTATATCTTGGCGTAAAAGGAGTTTAATTGCAAAAAAATTTGAATCCCCTTCAGTGTTGACTCACATATTACATAGGGGAAGAGGCTTGCCAGCAAATGGTAACTTTCACTAACATTTGTTCGAATCATCCCCCCTTCTCACTCTGACCTTCTTCACTGTTTTGTCATTATCCAGACTAATTTTTTATTGCTGCCCGCTAGATAAGGTGAGTTCAAATTCTGTGCAGCAGATAGTGTTCAACTATTTCTTTTAGTTCTTGTAGGAATGAGCTAGCAGAAGATAGGCATAGAATAATGAACTTGAAACAAGTTTGTTTTTATTCTGGCACACATATATTTTTAAAATGCTGCAGTTGGTCTTTACTGTGAAAGTGGACGAGCAGCGGAGCTGATGGCGCTGTTCGAGAGCCCGCTGCTGCTCGGAAATTCTTACAGACTGTACGCGCGACGCATGACCGTGCCAGCATAGCACCTATACGCTCAACATACAGGGAGAACGACAATTCCGCGTAACGAGTAGACGCAAACATTGCACAGTGCTTGTGAATTCCCGTCTAAGTGTTGTCATGCTATGTTTAACCGTTTTAAGTTTTATTATTAGACTGATCTTTTGCGCCCTGCTTTGTTTTCTACTCTGCTTGGAACTGGCCCATTTTAGACCGATTCAAAATGCCAGCTAGTGGTCCCAAATATTGATGCCAAATATTTGTTTTTTTCTTTTTTTAATTATGCAATATTATGATGACATCCTTGAATACTGTCATTCTTCGAATATCTCATCCAACGATGTGTGGTTTAATTACGAAGCGTAGACTGAGGGCGCGTTTTTTATTCAAAAGGGGATTCACAGGCTCGTAGGTACAGGTAGCAACGTAGCTACATTCAGAAACAGCTCTTTCGTTTCTCTATTCTTCATTGCCACGGTTGCTCCACCGTACACTTACGTACTCTATAGGTAGCAGAAAAAAAACATTTTAAATGACTTAGTTCAATACAACATTTAAAATTGGCCTTATTTTACCATCATGCCTCAAGAATACAGAAAAGAAATATACCCATAGCAATAAACATATTAGAGCCTCGATCACTTGAAAACATTGCTCTTCTGATCAGGATTAAAAAGCGCCTTGATTTCGAAAGTTAGTTGTTTCTGCAACATAAGCGTTGTTTTCTCTACTCTCTCTGCTCTTCGTGCTAACACACACATACAAGCTCGCACAGAGACGCACGAACACACAGCGCACACCACCATAGGCGCAATGCATGCGTGTTTTCTTGGATTCACGTGCTTAGGACCGCTGACGCATCGTCAGAAAGTGAATAAGAAGATCAAAATTGTGTATTTTATTATTATGTTATGTGAAGGGTCGTTCATTGATTACCCAAATAACAACTACCAAGTGCTTGATAGCATGCCCTGGCAGGGAGAGAAATAGCTTTCATTTTAGACCAGGCTATCGGGTGTAAAGCCAGAAGCTTGTTCAGGTAATTTAAAAAACTTCATTAGGAAAAAGCATTAGACATTTTCGACAACTACCTCGCCCTTTTTGAATAGGACGCGAAACCTTGGCAAACGAGCGTTTATCGATTTCTGCTATGTTAATGTGCACAGCATGTGCAATGAAGTGAAAAGAAAGCGAAGAACAAAATCGACACAAGACATAATACTAAATGTTTGGATGTCACGTACGAAAACAACGACACGGTTATCGGAGACGCCGCAGTGGAGGGCTCTGGAAATAAAGGCTGCATGTGGTCTATCAACCTGCAGGTAAATTTAAGCACACGGACCTCGAAAGTTTTCACCTTCATCAAAATGCGGCCATCACAGGCATAGTTTTATCCTGGACCCGCGGTTCCACCGATGAGCACCATACCACTCAACTACCCCGACGACTAAGGTATAACACGTAAGAAAGAAGAAGTATAGTTGACCTAGCTAACGCTTTTATCGGTGCGATGCATGTACGTGGATAGATTGAGGTGCGCTCAGCTCTCAGTGGTCTTCATTGTCCTTGGTAGTGCGAAGCCTCTGCAGGGAGCACTTGTTCTTAGCCGCCCACAGTGCTCGACACGTGCAAACGCGCCGTGAAACAGAGCCGAAGGAAAAAAATAGGGACAGAATGGCGGTTGCTTGCTCTGGGACAATCATTGCAGTTTAGAGAACAAAAAAGGCTCCGGGTGTACGAGATTCATTTCTATCGGGTGCCGCTTTTCTTTTGTTGTGTGAAACACAAGGTACAACCCGGCGACAAAAGAACAGATAGGATGAAGGTATACGAAGGGAAATGATGATTCTTGTTCGAGTCAAAGAAGAATAATAATACAGGAAACGGCGGAAAACAAGAGGTGAGCATTCGGCGTCTTGAATTCAGCAATGGAATGAAGCGTCTTTGCCTTCGGGACACAGAATAACGAGCGTGCCCAAACTAGAGTACCGCACGGGTCTGGCCAGCCAGAAAGCCCGGGCCTGGCCGGGTAGGCATTGTTGGATCGGGTCCGGGCTGTGCTCGGGCGCATTAGCTTCTGGTTCGGGTTCAGTCTGGAAGTGAGTCAGGCCTGTTTTAATTACTGGTTGTATAAACAGAACGTTTAAGGCAACAGGTCCAATAGTATTTTAAAATTAGAGAACATATGCATCTGCGTGCTACCTGTGGCGTGGCGTTTTCTTTACTTTTGCGGAAGGCATCTTCAGATGTGTACAAAGAAAAATTAGTACTGAAGGTAAAATATTAAAACAATAAAATTTATACACAATTTAACACAAAGAGCTTTCATTTAGGGCATTTTGTTGAGAACAGTAGATGCGCTGTTTGGAGAGTTGGCTTCAGCTTCACCAGCTAAATTAGTCATAATTCATCGCTTCACGGCTGTTACCAGTGGCAACTTTTTCAAAATTTCGAAATAACCATAGACCAATGGTATGAAAATCTTTATTTCGCCCACCTTTTGATGGACTTTTTTCACTGGTTAGAAAGTTCATTGTTTTATATCCCGTAATTTTAGTTCTAAATAATATCTAAACATATGAAGATGCCTTCTGTCTAGATAAAGCGAACGCCACAGGTAGCATGCCGATGCCTTCTTACTGTAATGTTGCCACGTTCCTTTCCTCAAGCTTCGTTATCCTCCCGTTACAGTACGTTTAGCGCATACCACACCTATGATGTTGGAAAAACCTCGAGGTTGTAGTATATCGTTTATTGAGATTACACCCACGTCGTGAACGCTACAGATCATTCTAGAACCTACGTCGCCAATAGTGATAACCCTAGAACATTCGATGGCAAGTATATAAATGCTGACGCGCTTCTCCGCTTGTAAATTGATTCAGGTTATGCAGGATGCCGTAGCTGAGGGCTTCGGCTGAGTTAGAAAACCTGGAGTGAATTCGCATGCACTGAAAACTAAAGCTACTAAACGTCTAGCAATTTGCTCCATCGGTATATCCAACTCGTAATTTCAAGAAACTCGTAATATAAGTTCCCGCCATTATATTGATTTAAAGACGCTTTTGCATACCGTAAGGAAAAGTTTGCCAGAAGGTACTGTTGCAACAGCAACGGTACACACTGCCAATGTTATGTAGTGTGTATAATATGTGTGCGCTTGTATCTAGAGAAACAACTTACTATGAAGGTACTCTCGCGTGCCCGCTATGTCTTTTAACGCCTGCGTTTTCCTGTAGACTCGTGAACGCGACTCGTGAGTCATTAATATCCCAGGAGCTGCTGTTGGCACACCTAAAGTAAAAATTGCGGAGTGACTGTTTTGACGGATGTGACAACATTTGCAAATGTTGCCTATTTTTTTGGATAGCAAGGCTGTTGCAAATATTTAGCACTTGGCAATTAGCCAAAAAGGCCAAGCCTTTGTGCAAGGCGCCGCACAGTCAAAAAGAAAGCTAGAAGAGCGGCCTTTTGGAGTCTTTTCTATACACTCATTGTGTAACTGCTGCAAGCACCGTTGCATGATACCCAATACGGCATTATAATAAAAATGTTTGTGCAGTAGGGCGGCAATCGCTATGCATATTTCGCCATTCTTCTGAAAAGTGCGGTGTCTGCCGTACACTTGCAAGGAATGTTTTGCCAAATCTTCATGCAGTGGCTGACGATCATGAGGAATAGGCATAAAGTTAGTATGCGCCACAGTATGCAAATCGCCGTCCAAGCACGTCCTTCGCCCAAGAAAAAAATTCCGTGACGTCCTGGGGGGCGCGCTTCTGCAAAAGCTGAGTGAGCACTCGGGGGTTTCGTCTAAAAGTCGGGCGGATCTAAATATTAGAGGTTGTTAGAGCAGTATCAGTTTGTTTTGCTAGCTGAACTTATGTCGACAAATTCTCCAGGAGATGGCCAGGGGCGGCCTCTGCCCTTTTGGGCCTCTCTTCCCCCTGATAAAATTCTACTTGAAGTGTTCTTTCGCGGCGGTGTAAACAATGTTCCTGTAGTTCTATATAGTGCCCCTGCATGGAATGTCCCTTCGGCTTGCGAACACAAAAGCGGTACACGCCGTACTACAGTCAGTCACGTGCCACTATTTTCACTATACTGATGCTCGGCAGTTTCGCAAAGGTGGAATAATTTGTACATCGCCCGACCAAACTTGTGTGCATGATCTTGTGAAATGCTCGACATTTGAATCGGTGAAAGTGAATCCTTTCATCCCACCACACCTTGCATGCACGAAGGGGATTCTTCGCGGCGTAGATAAGAGCTTCGTCTAAAAGAGACACTCGAGATGCTTGCGGCCACCGGTGCCATGGCTATATACCGGTGCAACAGAACAGTCGATAAACAATGGCTCCCCACTGAGTCAGTGATAGCGACATTTGCCGGTGAACCATGTCTTTTGGAAATCAAAGTGTGGTCTTTGATTATTAGAATAGACCCGCTTGCCTCACGTCCATTACATTGTCGCAACTGCTGGCGCTATGGCAATAGTATAGGAGGTTGCAAATCTGGTTTGCGGTGTTGCTTTTGTGGTGAGGGTAGCTCCCCAGACGACTGCTCTGCCGAAGTTCTCAAGTGCTGCCTGTGTGGAGGTACATACAATGCTGATAACCCTACATGCCCAGCAAGAAACCAAGAGATACAGGTCTTTGAGATAATGAACAAACGACAATACTCACGCAGGGAGGCTATTTCAGCGATAAAAAAAGAGAACGTTGTTATGCAAGCGTGGCTGCATGTAACCAGGCATTGATTGAAGCGGATATATTGCGGGTGGTCACAGAATCACTCGAGAAAGCTATGGCGAAACTTATGAAACGTGTCGTAGAGACTACGTCCAAATGTCTTAGTGGGTTATTATCGTCACAATTGGGGCTGTTGCCACAAGTGAGTAGTGTTCCGACAGTGGGTCACAGCCAAGGAAATGTCCCCTCACAAGTACACGGTGTTCAGAAGATGCCTTCGAATGAGGGTCCTAGTTCCAGCTTGTCTGCAAAGAGTGGTAGTTTTTAAGACACACGAATCTACCACGCAGATTTACAGAAATGAACAAGCATGGAGGTTGAACCACGTGAACACAAATGAAGGGGGCTTCTGCTAAAGGTTTCCGATACCAGTACCATGGCCTCCGAGATTGCGGGCGCGTGGCGGCTTTTTTTCCGGCCATTATAATCGCTCGGAGAGCGCGTGTTTCCAGAAGTTGACGTGACCTGCTCTTTTATCCAGACGGCGGCGCTCTTTCTTTCGGTCGAAAAGGGTGCCGCCTTGTTGACGAAGTCTTTATGTGGCGAGAAAAATTGTTTTGTGCTTTCATAAAACTTTTTGTTGGTTTAGAAATCTCGAGCCGTAGTGTACGAGAGGTGAAGTTAATGCTTGGGCGTGTATATTTGCGAAAAGACTTGCTTGGCTGTAGATTTGCGCCACAAATTTTAGAGTGCTTATAATTGCGATACCTCTGCAAGAGATTCAAATATGCTGGAAAGTTACTGTAATTCGAAGTTTGCAGGCTGTATAGTAGAGAGAGCACAAGCAAAGAAAAAAAATAACAGCCATCCACAAGCGAAGTCAGGAAATCGCCACGCTCAACTCTCACGGGTAACACTCTTAGCAACCCTTACAAAGGGTTGATTTTTCTTTCCTTTCACGGAATAAACGCTGATTTTCATTATAACGCTGTTTAAAGAATGTTCACGTCGAGCCGCAGAAGCTGGATACAGAAGGAAGGGTACAGGTGGTTACCATGCATCTAGACTAAGTCTAGACTGAACGTCACTGGTTCTGCACCAACCACGGGCATGTTACTGTACGCTTTAGTCACCTATGGTCACCTATTCACCCTGTGAATTTTACGGTGTTCATTGGATGTGTTGGCACTGTAAGAACGAGAATTGAACTTCTTTGCTTTTTGTCTACTTCGGCAAATACTTAGTTTTTATTAGAAAGACGCCATTATAGTACATGTTCGACCTTTTGATTTGGATGCAGTCGAGAGTACCAATGTTGGTATTGTGCTACCAAAACATAATCGAATTTCAGATGACGAAAGAATAGATGATCACAACTCAGGCATTTTCACTGTTAAAACGTGGGGAGTGAATGTAGGTCTGCCATTCGAAGCCTTCAACAATATTCCGGCAAAACACTTCTCACGTACCTTACTTCAACAACATAAGCAGGACACTCATTTACCTAGAGCGTACCTGCGCTTCGGTTGACTATCTCATAAGTATTCGTGCGCTATATAACAGTAAAATAAAAAAAACAGAGTAGGAGAGCCATAAAATCATCAACGATACTTAGCCCGATTTTCCCCTATACAAGTCTCAAGAAAGAAGGAATGCTAGAAGGCCTCTATATTTCTCTAATCGAGGTGTTTACCACCAAGCCAATATGAACCTTAACGAAAAAAAAGTAATATTGCCACCGACGAATTGATACCTCCTTAATTACCTATAAGGAAAATGCCGTAGTTGCCATGCTTTCTCTTCGTAATTGGGACCAAAGTAAAGGCAGTAACAAATACTTTCCTTCAGTTCAGCCAGAAGATTCTGCCCACGATTCTTGCTCATACTAGGAAGAAAAAACAGGTGCATGCTGGAATCCCATGCGCTTTGCTGTCGGCAGCGGTGTCCGCCGAAAAATACTTTCGTTCAGTTCCTACCGAAGATTCTGGCGGTGACTATTGCTCGTACGCGAAAAAAAAGTTAAGAAAACATGCGCATGCTGGAATCCCATGCGCTTTGCTGTCTGCGACGGTGTCGACCAAAAAATACTTTCCTTCAGTTCAGACAGAAGATTCTGGCTTTGACTCTTGCTTGTACGAAAAAAAAGAAGTGAAAAAAAACATGCGCATGCTTGAATCCCTTTCGCTTTGTTTTCTGACACTGTGTACACCGAAAAATACTTTCCTACAGTTCAGCCAAAACACTCTGGCGGTAATTCTCGCTAGTACGCGAAAAAAAGTGAAAAAAAAATACAACATGCGCATGCTGGAATCCCATGCACTCTGCTGTCTGCCGCGGTGTCCGCCGCCGCCAGAATCCGCGGCCTCTCGCGGTAGCCGGGAGCGCGAGGCGATACTCGTTTATTTTGCTGGGGAGCGCGTTGAATGGGACGACCGGAGAGAAACACGCCACGCACCCACAATCTCAGAGGCCAGGCCTGTAGTAACTATATATCAAAGAAAGTTTTTCCTCAGGTCAAGGGTACAGCTAACATTTTAGAAAGGCTGTAGCCTCTATGGTGCTTTTGTCACCGGAAGATATGTGAGAGGGCAGCAGTGAAACTGTCGATCCGTCTTTGTTGCTTCTACTGATCTCATCACTTTAATTTTTGAGATTCATCGAGACGTCACAATAATACAAGAATCTTTGTTATCTCCAGATAAATTCTTTAGTCTGAGAAATTACTGACCATTTCGGTAATATCATCCATCTAGAGGAGGTGGTTTACTGACTATTCTGTGTAATAAATTCTGCCATGAATCAAGGCTATTCTTTCAAGCTAATGTCGACAGAACGTGAAATATTAGCAGTAGAACTAACTATTCCACGAGCTCTCAGATTTTCTCTGGTTAACGCATAATTTCCTTTGGCTGTGCTCAGTCACTAGGTTGAGTTCTTCTAAACTGTTTAAAAAAGGTTCGCTAACTAGAAACTTCAATTCTCATCGTATATCACGGTGAATAAGAACAGATCATAATGAATAACGCCTATAGAACTCGGTGGCATATAAGGTTTGAATAAGGTTGCAAATAAGGTTTATTGATATAGTGCCTATGAGTGGCAGGTTCAGTGAATTAGCCATATCTTATGAAAACATATTGCCTAACAACGCAAAATTACTACCTAGTAATCATCTGAATGGCATTTTTCAAGAGAACTTGAATGAAATTGATTCTACGGTTGTGATAACACCTAATGCTTATCAGTGTGAAGAAAAGGCCGGGGTGGGATTTTTTTTACACAACTAGTCTGGTCGTTTTCTGTTAGGCTTCCTGATTACACTGAATAATATTTTTGACCGAGTTTTTAGCTGTTATAATAGCCCTAGATGAAATTCCTTCAGGTATCACTTCTGTGGCTATAGTTAGGGATTTATTGTCGTTGTGCTCAGCACTAATTGCTTCAACAGATTCGGATATTGTAAGATTGTTTCGATTACTTGTCTTCAATATTTGCGCATCCTGTGATTAATTTGGGTGCCGTGACACAAATTAATTGTACTCAACGAAGTTGCAGACTCCCTGGCAAAAGCTTCTCTGACGGGCTCAGTTCTCTCTCCCCTTGCTTTTATGCCGTTTGTTGCTGCGGCAATGTTAAGAAAGTATGCATTATCTGTGTTTACTCCAAGTCTGGATTCATCACCGGACTTTCTGCACCTACGGTTCTCTTGAAACAAGAGATGGTGTGCAGCAACACGAGCTGAATTTGTTATGACCAGAATGTGCTGTAGAACTCCAAATATGAATATTTACATGCACAGAGCGGGTTTGGCAATCTCCACTTTTTGCTCCTACTGCAACTAACTCGACCCTAACGAACACTTCTTGTTGAGCTGTCGACGTTTTTCCTTACACAGAAAACATAGTGTCGAAATAACATTGCGGCAAAGTCGTCTACCAGTTACGTCAGCCGTTCTGTTATATTTTGGGGCCCTTGCGCTGGAACACTCGGACAGGGATATTTAAAGCTGTCGAAAAGTTTATATATGACTGGAATAGATTTGGTAGGTGTATCAACTACTAACGATTCAAGCCTTTCAAGTCAAAAGACATTCAGTCTCTGGGAGATTACAGAAAGTAGTGCAGCTTAAATTACAATTACTCAGAATTAGTTACATTAATATATCTCAAAATTCAAAATTATTTTAGCCCTTACAAACTAGTAATCATAAATTCAGTATGTGTGATCCGCCCAAATCATGGCCGATACCGCAAAGTGGGTAGGTGCCAATGATACCAGGAGCATCATCATCAGTTAATAGCTAAACAAAAAGATGCTTTTGTAATGGGTTGGAGGATTGGACGCCCCACTCAATACGCTATTCGCATTGTGCGACGACTGGTTTTTCATTCAATGTTTTAAAACGCTTTATAAATCGTATTTGCGCGCAATTGTTTTCCCGACATCAACCCTGCCTAAGGCAAGTTTGCCAACAAGTCTCAAGCACCGGCGTGGCTCAGTGGTAAAATACTGGGCTGGTACCCAGCGGCCTGAGCTTCAGGCCAGAGTGTGTCATTGGTTCGAGTTCTTTTTTTTTCTAACTTCGTGCTATGTGGTTACGGATGGCGATGGCGGCAGCAGCGGTGGTTGCAGACAACTACTGCGCCACACGTGACCCGAGTTTTTATCTGGTAACAACTTTTACTGTAAAATGTTTACTGTAACACCCATCAGAGAACAAATATTTGCCTTTTTCAACAACTAGGCTTGTGTTTTTCGCACTTCGACAGTAACTCATAGGCTTCCTCTTTGTCTTAGCGCCAGTGTTTTCATGGTGCTTAAGAACGTAGAATCCCTTCCACGGAGAACTAAACTCTTCATATAAGCAAGCTCATGGTTGTGATATTGATTTGCTGCTGTACACTTTGAAAGAGGCGGGAGGGGGTGGGGTGTTGGCATCGGTGCATTGACATACATTACCACACAAACGTCCGACGGCTCCTACGGCACCCGTAGTTAAAGAATTTCGGATGCTTTCAGTCTTATTTTCCTAGTTTCTGCAGTGTTTGGATAGTAACAAACAAATAACACACAACACTGGAGACATGAGCCCCTATTCTCGTAAAGAATTACCGTATACATGTTGCACTTGTTTAGCCTATCTTTCTTTGGCGTCTGCAAGGACAAACGTGCTTGCGTCGGGTAGTTTTGCAAGCTGCATAGTCGCTTCATTAGGTACCTGAGAGAGCATATGTACCACGCACTACATGTTTGTTGACAATTCCAAGAATGCCTGTCGCTTGTTTCGGCGAATCATCCCCGATGAACATTCGGCTTCTTGTTTACTCTCCACCTTTTCTTTCCACCATAGTCACCACTTTTCTTCCTTCTGCCATGGACATCCTTCTCCTGCATTGCAGCTGCCGCAAGCTAAACGCCTGCAACCACAGCCACACTTCACTCCTCTGTTCGTACTGAGGCCTTCTGCCATCGGCGACTAGGCAACCTACTCTCCTGCTTCCAGAGCCTGCGGGGACACCCGATGCGCAGCGTTTGACGGGGAGCACCCAAGAAGCCGCCAGTTGCTTCCCTTCGGTGCTCTAATTGACAATTTTTTGGAAACCCTGAGTACGACCTGGTTTGAAGACTGCACAAAACTTAGCATGACACGAACTGAAAAGACGACGAAAGCTAATGCGGCGGAGGGTTGCTTGTTCTCTGACTGTTCGAATGTACGCCTTGTTATGAATGGCACCACGCTAAGCGGCAACAAAGGCTGCCGAGAGGTTTTGCCACTAATACATACCACTTCTAAATATCGAAAGCCGTCACAAGAAGACGACGAATTAGGTATCTTCGGGGAACAACGAGGGCGTTGGCTCACTTGGTGGTGGTTGTGGTTCGCTTCCACAGATCTTTGGAACTGCTGTGGCGGCGATTAGAAGAGGCAGAGTGGGGAAAATAACCTTCTTTTTTTAAGCGCGAGAACAACGTACGTTGGAGACAGTCGAAGAGTTGACCCAGCACTATTTATTTTCGTAACGCTTCCCAGCCTAGTTTGTTGCACCAAGAAGTTGATGGAACGTGTTTATTTATTGCATGGCATAATAAGCGACATTTGAAGGAGATGTGTTACATTTACTCAGCAGCCCCGGCTCACATTCAATTTATGTAAACTGAAGCTATAAACGTCCGCCATTTTTTTCTACTTCATGGGGTAGAATATTTTGTACACTTTCTTTTAATTTCGAAAACAAGATTGTGGGGTTAGCACTGCGAACATGAAAGAGCCAGATATGACATCAAATATATTTTATACTACCCAGAAAATAAAACGCGAAAGTGTTAAGGCCGTAATTAAAAAAAAGTATACAAAATATACAAGCGAAAGTTGTGACACTGTGAGAAGTTTCAGAAGACTCCTTAGATTATATCTTGCATGAGGCAGGTATCTTCACAATAACTGAATGGTGCACAATCCTTGCTTATGTTCAAAGCATAACTGGCTGAAACTGGCTGACACTGGCTGGGTACGGGCAATATTTAAGAATACCGGGCCGGGCTCAGCCTGGCTGGGCTGCGCTCGGGCTAGGGAAATCGGCTCGGACAGTGCTCAAGTTCAAACTATACCAGATAGCAATGCGTTGCCAGTGTGTCACGCGTCAGCAGCTCAAGACTAACGCTATTCTCATGCATATTTACTCGTTTGATGAGAAGTGTTTTAGCCTTTTTACAAGTGATATTTTCTGCTATTAAAAGATTTGCACACTACTAGAGCAGTTGTACTTTTTAAACCATTTTACTATCACATCCCTGTCACGATGATCTAGGAGGAGTCCCTTTCTTTGCTTTATCACTTCCCGACCGGTACTTCAGTGTCACAGAACACGCTTACTATCGGCGTGACATCGCATACCCAACACGAATGTAGTGGCAGAATAGGAATAGTCCGCCTCGTTCACTCCACTGCCCTCTTCTAGTACACTGTAGCGCTATCTCCGCTTCGTTCCTTCATTCTCGTTTATCTCTACGTCACAACTGTGCTCTCGTATATAATCGACTGTTAATGTACAACGGGAATACTGGGATAGCGAGCTTAACGTAATAGCGTGATCGAAGCACGCATGCGCAGATTCGAAAGTTACCCATATCGCTTACTGTACGTGCACTATTTTTCAGATTTAGCGTTACCGTGTTTGCGTGGTGTGTGTAAACATGGCCGTGCTTTCGGACGCCCACTTGGAAGTGATTTCAGCGTAGTTGTTGAAAAATTCACTTCGATCGCAGCAAACGATTGTTCGAAATAGCTTCGCTTGCCTTCAGTTAGCTTCGATTACCGAGCATTGCGGATAAGTTAGCGTAATTTTTGAGAAAGCTCCCCTTTTAGAATTTCTCTAAGCCTAACCTGGAGATCGATGTAAACAAATCGACAATATATATGTTTTCGCATATGGTGCCTCATTCATTATTATTCACTCTCAATATTACTTAAGTACTCTTGTAACAATGCTTCAAGCCGTGACATAGGCAAACATTCTCGTTTTTATTTTGATAAGGGTATAGCGCACCATGACAAAGACACAAAAAGAAATACGCACACACGTACACGTCGAACTTTTGTTTGTGTCCTTGTCGTGGTGCTCTAAACCCTTATAAATGATGAACCCTAACCAACTAGCCCGGCAGCGTGTCTTAGCGTTTTTATTTATTTTTCAATGTTTCTTAACTTGTCGATCTCCTGATAGATCGTGCCCCTATCCCACCTGGAAACGTAACTCACGTAAATGCTATGCCACTAAACTATAATACACTGTTCGCAACAAAAATTTGCTGCACGGTTAACCCAAATTCCTTAACCTCTGCTATCACGGTAACAGTAAACTGTAGGTGTCTAATACTAAGCTCGCTCATTCTGTTGCACTCTTCTCGCAGCGCTGGGTGTTGAATTTGTGGCACACACACACACACACACACACACGTTAATACAAACAAATGGGAGGTGGCAGTAACATAAGCGGTACACAGCGTATACACCACTCCATACACAAATGAAACATACACGGAAAAATACAAATGAAAACACAAACGGACACACAAGTAAAAACCAGTGCTGCTTCACACTCCACATGGTTCCTTTCAGTGGAAATTGTTATAATGTGCTTTCTACACTAGCCTTCTGTGTATCTTCCGTTACTCTCAAAACAGCTCCCTCGCAGCATTGCAGCGATATTCAATCCCTATTGGCTCGCCAGTTTTGTCATCACTGACAAGGCATTTGCTCTAAATATGGCTCTGACGGCTATTACCAGTATTACCACATCCCTACACATAGTGAGTTGAAGTAAGAGCGTCATGCTTACTAGAACATGAGAAAATACAGTCAGGCTGTTTGTCGGTCTTCTGTGTCTCTTGATAATCTAAAAAAACTTTTGGGACATTTGGAACAAAACCAACAATGACAACAATAAAAATAAGACATCAATGACAACAGGACCCTTCTGTTAATTCTGTCATAACTAGATTGACCTACAACAAGAACGTTCGTGTAATTTTCTCCAAATCATTCGATCCGGGCTTTTCTGAGGTTATCGATCAGGAGCAGTGACACGCGACCACTACGACGAGAGTTAGAGCACGACCATTAGCACAAATCCCACTGCCATAGAAAGTTAAAACACACAGAAGGTTTCCAATCACAATAGTATTAATAGTGCCAAAGAAAAAAAAGTAGTGGCATGGTTACACGCTCTGGAAGCATATCTATTGGCAAAAACCGACAGGGTAACGGCTAACGAAGTAAGCCAAAGAGAAAAGAACTAAAAATGCACACTAATATTGGCCCCGGCGAGCAAAACAAAAGCGTTAAAGTGAATCAATATGTGGCGACGTTTGACAGGTTGTATGCGAGGAAAAAAATGAAACTCTGTCTTGCCGAGAACGGTAGCGAAACGGGCGACGACTAATCATGTCCATTGGCGTGACAAAGGCTGGCCAACGACAGCTCTTCGATTGTGACACGCACTGTGGACCCACATCCGTGACCTCTTTGCGCCATTTGCTTTGTCAATACAGCACTGCCATTGCGGCGGCTTTTCTTCTCTTCGTATTGTCCCAAAGACAGTTCGTACGTTCCGTTTCCCCTTCGCACGAAGGGTTCTTCATCGAAGCAGCTTGTTTTCGGAAATTTCTCGAGTATTGTTGTGGCGCTGTTCGCTTGCTCGAGTATTTGCGTCTTTTTATGCGTCCTCTGGCATTTTGTTTTCACTGGAAATATTTATTGTGATAAGTAAAGGACTGAGACAACACCAGCTAATGTTAAGTCACTAGTCGTCAATTTACATCAATGAACATGTATCCGTTATTATGGCCAAGTGTTTTGCTTCTACTTGATAAACCTTTTATTAGGCATGTGAAAATATGCTTCATAATCACTACATCTTTTTCAGAGTGAAAGCTGTTATGAGATTACAACTAGGGTCAGGCGCAGTTTGCCGCTGCCACTGGTGTCCGTGGCTACATCACGCGAAATTAGAAAAAGAAACCTTGGACCAAGGCACAGCGTGGCTCGAACCCGGGGCCAGTGGGTTCCAGCCCAGTATTCTACCACCGAGCCACACCGGTGCTTGGGAGTTGTTGGCAAACTTGCCTTAGGTAGGCTTGATGTCGGAAAAACATTCGCGTTAATACGACCTATGTAGCGCTTTAAAACAGCGAAACAACAGCTAGTCGTGGCACAATGCGAGTAGCGTAACGAGTGGGTCAACTAATGCTCCAACCCATTACATTAGCTTGTTCTTGTTTGTCTAATAACTGTGGTGCATAGCCATGTCAGCCACTGCATGAACAGTTGGCGCACAATTCCTTGCAAGTGTTCAGCGCATACGACGGTTCTCAGAAAAATGACGAAAAATAGCATACAAAATGCCAACCTACTACACAAAAAATTTTATTAGCAGTTCCCTAGTTGTGATCAAGCAAGTGTGCTTCCAGTAGTTACCCAATGAGCATTTCAAAAGACTCTGAAAGGCCGCTCTTCACGCTTTTGCTGTGACTGTGCGGTGCCTTCCGCGCAGGCCTGGCGTTTTTTTTTCATAGAATCGACCTAAAATTGCAAATGAAGTAACGTGCGTGCTGTTTTAGTGATTTAACTCATTCGAATGAAGAAGTCGACAGTATGTCATGGTTTTTTTTTGTTACGCTTACAAATCTGCTGAAACTAATACTCTGCCACTCACTGAAACATGAAGAAGCAAGGCTATAAAAAGCTCTAAAACTTACTGTTTCATTTCTTATGGGAATAATCTATCAGGTTGATTTTATTAATTTATTTCTACATACCTACACTTGCAACGACTCAACACCTCCATGTTCTTAGCCTTCAATTCATTCAAGCAATAACTTTAGCTTCACAGAACATTGCGAGTCTGAAGTTTAGTTATATGACAAACTGTCTTCAATTCGGTGACTTGATAACGAGTATATTTGCTGTATTTGCACCTGGAGCGCTATGAAGAATCGGCTGAGTTTCGCAAAAATCGGGATGTTTCCGAACCTTGGCGACAGCCCCTTATGAACGAGCCAACAGGACGAAATGGTCAAATCCTCCCAGCAGCGCACTGCATTTTATTGGTTACGATGAAACCAGTCAGTGTGTCAAGGATGCTCGACTAAGTTGGACGGTGTTTTCAAGCCAGAGACATCTTGTTTCATGTCTTTGTTGTTCCACTGTGTGTAGAAGTGCACCCATGCAATAAATGTGTCAGAACCGTTTTATGGTGATATGTTTAGAGGCACGGTTGCTCAAAATTATTTTGAAGCTTTTAATGCCTGAACTTAGTCTGTTTTAGAATAATCAGCATGGTTGCCTCGGAGTTCACTACCGGCCGAGGGTCCTATGACGTAGCGACTGCACCTGAATCCGAGGCACCATGTCGATCTGTACATTCAAGCGAGGCCACGTGTCAGCCTCTACATACAAGCGTGCTGTTCGGCCGGTGCGCGTCGTGTTTATCGACATCACCCGAGCACTTGCGACTGGCTAATTAGCTATTTGGCTGCATGGTATTCCTCAACACTTCGGCAAGGACTTGCTTTGACCATGCTAATTAGGCCAAGGTATGGTAAGGCCGAGGTAATTACGCCACATCTTAAGACCGTGCTGATAAAGTCATGTAAAGCTGGAACCGAAATAACTAAAGCGTGCTAGTTAATGAGATATTTAAACTATGCTAATTACCGAGACGGTAATCATGAACACACTAGGTAAAACCAAGCTAAGTAGCGCTTACTAAAGTTATGACAATTACATCCTGTCAATGAACATTGCGTTTAAAAGCTTCATACTGATCATGACGTAGCTAAGTGCGCCGGAGATAATTGCCTTTTTGAATCCTTATTATTGAAAACAATACATCTTAGTGTAATTACATTAATTATACAGCCAATTAGTACACTCAAAGTTAACAAAAAATGGTTGCGGTCTTGTCATCATAGCCAAGCGCGCATATAGATTAACAACTAACTTAAAAAGCGGCAAGAAGCTAGGTTATCATAAGTTCCTCCGTGGCTCTTGCCTTGCACAAGTAGTGTAAGCTCACCAAACTATTTTATGTGAAAAGAATCTGCCACTTAGTGTTCACTGCATCAAACGCTTAACAATCACACCGGCACCGGCACGGTGACGAGTTGAACTCAGGCCTTCTCGAAATCAACGAGTTGGTATCCAAGTTAGTGCGTCCGTCAGTTTGATTGACAGAAGCCTACGGCGAAGCTCGGGTACACCCAACATATTTGCTCAGGCCAAGGAGCAGTGCTCACGTCCAGCGGCACGGGTAATTTATCAGCTTTATCACGCATACAATGCACCCACACGCCGAAATAAAAGTGATAACACGAAGCAGCTTGGATGTCTCGCATTCGATCTCGCCGTGCTCACGCCATGTCCAATCACAGCCGCGTTGCCGACAAGATGCGAGCGCCCCCGTTGACCTCCTGTCTTAGTATTTACGTGCAATACTTCATAGAAGGAAAGCAAGCAGCACGAGAGGGCTTCGTGATCACCCTTGCTGCCTTTGAGAGTAGCAATTTCCATGCTGCAGGTGGAACTGAAGACGCTGTGCTAAAAATTGGCCCCGTATCTGCATTTAATCTGCAAATGTCGTCGAAAGACGACAGTCTTGAGTGTGGAGAAAGTGAACAAAACAGTTATTTCGTGTTCTGATCAAGAAAGTTGGTGAATGGTATTCTGGAGGGGCTGCGTTAGAGTGTCTCGAGCGTGCAGCGGAGGCGAACGAGCGCATCAGGTCACGTTACACGTGAGACATGACCGCCATCTGGCAGTTTTTTTTTTCAATAACAAAGCGCGTGGATCTGAGACGGGTGTGCGTGCCCGCCTCAGAGGTGATTGATTGATTGATATGTGGGGTTTAACGTCCCAAATCCACCATATGATTATGAGAGACGCCATAGTGGAGGGCTCCGGAAAGTAAGACCACCTGGGGCGCTTTAACGTGCACTCAAATTTGAGCACAAGGGCCAACAACATTTCCGCCTCCATTGGAAATGCAGCCGCCGCAGCCGCCTCAGAGGTGATAAGGCGTAGAACGCAAGGTGATGAGTAGGTGCCACCACTGTCTCGTTTAACAAAGCATTGGAAACACTCGCCTTTCCGTGCAAGCATTTGATGGTCAGCGCAGCGTGATAAGCGCTACGGCTCTTGAAATTACTTAAGCATGCCTTTTCTAGTAAAAGGCGCACAGGCAGAATATACACGTATTGTTATGGTGCCCCAGACACGCGCAATAAATTATTTTCAATCGACAATTGCACAAGTATGAACGCTGAAACTTGAGCAACAAAGGTGGGCGCTGAGGATGCGGTCGGCCGTTTCAAGTACCCGATGCCGGTAAGAGTGGACAAGCAGACAAATGTGCAGACAGACAGACAGACAGACAGACAGACAGACAGACATACATACATACATACAGACAGACAGACAGACAGACCGACAGACAGACAGACAGACCAAGGTTTTGTGTCGAAGATCCCAAGAAAGACTATCGTCTTTAAAAGAACTTTTCCTACAGCGGAAGTGCCCACGTACTTGTCGTCCCGACATCCAATCGCGATGAACTCCTGAGCGCTTGCCATGATCAGCCAACCTCCGGCCACCTCGGATACACGCGCACATTGGCTAGAATCCAACAGGAGTACTACTGGCCGAAGCTTCCAGGCACTGTAAAGCATTACGTCTGCACGTGCCTCTATTGTCAATGATGAAAATCGCCACCTTTAAAACCAGCTGGATTGTTGCAGCCAGTTCAAGTGCCCACCATGTCTTTTGCACAAATACCCGATGCTATTAGGAGTGGACAAACAGACAAATATACAGACAGACAGACGCACAGGCGAAAGTTTTTGCGTCGAAGGTCCCCAAGAAAGACTATCGTCTTTAAAGAGACACGCACCCACGAACACACCTGTGGGAGGGGCGTGTTGAGTTAGGCAAGAAGACAGCGCGACAATTAGGCTTATGTCGCTGCAGTGCTGAATTGTTCATTGGCGGCGCTAACATTCTCGCACGCGGCGTTTCTTTGATAACCACCGGAAATGCCCCATTTGTGTTTTTAATGTCATGCGCGTTCGTGTAGCCATTTTATCACCGCTGATATCACGTGCTTCGCACTTTCTTCACGCCACGGCCATCGCAGAGTGAGATCGGAGAAAACCCGGATGCCCCAAAAGCTAGGGCCATCCTGCACATCACCCCCATTCTATAGTTAAACCTAGCTTGAAGAGGGTGGAAAACTATTCAAGTACCGTATGCTTGTCTGGCTTGAAACCTCCGCTGTTCGAAATACTATAGAAGCATGTCTTGCTTTGTATTTGCAGTGGCTCAATCCACGAACGAACGGCGGCTACTAGCACTTTATTTTTTGTATATTAACTTTTTGACAGCTGTGTACGTTATGTATTGCTACATATAAGCATTTCCGCTGTTTATATACTCTACTAATTAAAATTAGGCACGTTTTAAAACGTTTATGAGGCACGAAGGAAACGCAACCACCGTGAAAAAACAAAACTTAGCGCACACCTACGGAGCTCGTCACTGCCTCATATAAGCGAACGCAGGCATGGCATAATAGATTACAGCTCATGTTGCAGTCAGGAAAATACAGCGACTATACAATGGAAACAATTGTGCTTATACTTCTAGCAAAGAACGAATTCCAGCAGACCCCACATAGTGACTAAGCAGAAAAAAAGACGACACAATGTTTCCAAAGCCTTGCAACAGCTGCGAGCCACACGGAAGGTGGCCTTGCATCCTAGGAGCCTGGTCGCTGGTGACGAGGAAATGGGCAAATGAGACCCTGGGGGAAATTGCTTCATTTGTTGGCGAATAAACCTTGCGTTGGGGGTCTCCTATTGAGAATGCTTTTTGTTTCATTTGCTCTTTTGCTGAGAGCTCGTTTTGCTTTTGTTTCTGGAGCAGGACGTTGATTATCTAAAACTGATCAAGCAGAACATAGCCATGTGGACACCGTGGTTAAAAATGGGGCGCAAAATGGCGTTGTTTAAACTTTATTGAGAAATTAACAGTAATGGATGTTCACTATATTGGTTTTTAGTGTGCTGTTCCATAATGAATTGCGTCGGGTTGGGAGGTTGCTGTTGTTGTCAACTTGGTATGTCACTATTTTTATCTAACACAAAGTAATAATGACACTCTGACTGCTGAAATGATATTGCAAAACAAGCTTTTTAATGAAATTACTCGAGAAATGAAGTCGGCAGTCGAGGTGTCGTGTGGGAGCACAACAAAATTATTGCCGCACTATAGCCCTTGCGGCAACGTCCTCAAGATAATAAAACTTTATCTGCGTCATTTTGTAATGCTCTAAGAGGACTTAATTTTTTACAGAATGGCGAAGGATGAGGAGGAAAGAAATAGGCGGAAAGACAAGTAGGTTAGCCTGTTCTTAGACCAGCTGGCTACCCTATGCTGGCAAAAGGGAGTAAAAGATTATAGGAAATAGAAATTAGATACACAGAAAGAAAAGACGAAAAATAGCGAAAGAGTGAAGGAAAACCTAAAGAGCATACGACTGCAAAGTCCGTCACTAAATCAGGTGTCCGCAAAATACCTAATAAACTTTCAAAGCCTTCGGGCCACAGGATGGACTCTGCCCATGAGTATGAATTCTTTGTTGCGGCAAAGGCCGACAATTTAGTGAACTAGAGCTTCGGTAAGTTCCCGTCTTGGAATGTTGAAATGGGTAAATTCGCACAGAAGGTGGGCGGTTTTTTCTCCGCTCAACATTATTCCAATGAGTGAAGCAGTGATGCACACCTATAGTGCAGACATGTTTTAAGACGTGGCGCAGTCGGGTGCCTGTTAAAGAGGTACTCAGTTTTGGCTGAATGGTACCTGACCAATATTACATCACTTTACATTATTTCCAGACATTCGTGTGCAAGCTTCATCTAAGTGGAGTGTGACCTTTTTGACGGGCCTTTTTTGAGCAGGAGCATAAGCTGTAGATCGAGTAGGCTGAACTTCGAAAGCTTTACTGTTCTCAGTTTTCAGCCTGTTTATTAGCAGTGCTGCTATCCATTACGACAACTATTCTCCGTATTGCAGACTGCAATGAATTGATTGGTTGTTTCTGCAAACTAGTTTTAACACAAGGATTTCATGTGTTCATGGTAAGTTTATCTCAGTTGAAAATTGAACTATTAATAAATGTTGAAATTACTCAACAAGCCTCAAACTTTCTTGAACGTCAAATCCCCTAACAAGTAACGCAAGGAAATATGGAGTCACAACACTCCTTTCTATTATATTGTCGCAGTGCAACGCGAACAAAAGATGACAGCAGCTTACGGCAGCGAAAAGAGCGTATTCAGGATCAGCTGTACAGCAAGATTCCTGTTTCGTTGTCGTCCCGAAAAACCAGCTGACCCACTAGCTGGAATCTACAAAACATTTCTATCATCGTTCTTTTCATTATAAACACGTGTCACTTGCCCCTCCTTATAAGAGCATCGCCCCGATGCTCATTCAGACCCACAGTATTTTTTTAACGTGCAGCCAGTCACTCACATACGGCTTCATACGCACTACATGAACAAGTTCAGGCTGGTGCTGGCGACGCCTCAGGCATTGGGGACTGTCGGATACGACCTCGTAGGTGACGTCATTTAGCTGGCGAGATACTCGGTATGGCCCGAAATATCGCCTTAGCAGCTTCTCGGACAGTCCACGTTTTCGTACGTGTGTCCAAACCCACACTCTGTCACCGATTTTGTACGTCATAGTTCTATGGCGAGAATTGTAGCGGCCTGCGTCATAGTCTTGTCGCTGGTGGATCCATGAGCGGGCGAGCGGCCTAGCTTCTTCCGCGCGTTCAGTGAACACGTCAGCGCATGTGTCGGTAGCGTCCCATTCATGTGGGAACATCGCATCCAGCATAGTTCGTACCTCCAGTCCATGAACCAAGCTGAATGGAGTCATGCGAAACGTCTCTTGTTTAGCCGTATTGTATGCGAACGTGATATAGGGTAAAATTTCGTCCGAATTCTTATGTTGGACATCCACGTACATCGACAGCATGTCTTCCATTGTCTTGTTGAGGCGCTCCGTTAGTCCATTCGTTTGCGGTTGGTACGCAGTGGTCTTACGGTGAGTCGTTCCACTAAGCATCAGAGCGTGGTCTAAAAAACCTCCCGTGAATGCTGTTTCGCGGTCTGTGATCACGATAGTCGGGGCACCATGGCGTAGCACAATATTTTCTATGAAAAATCTCGCCACTTCCACTGCGGTGCTCTTTTGGATAGCTTTTGTTTCGGCATACCTGGTTAGATAGTCTGTTGCGACTATAACCCAGCGATTCCCTGCAGTAGAAGTAGGAAGGGGTCCCAAAATATCCATTCCTATCTGTTCAAACGGTGTACGTGGAACCTGAACTAGTTGCAGCTGACCGGCGCGTCTCTTTGGAGGTGACTTGCATCGCTGGCAATCGAGGCAAGTGCGATTGTGGTGCTTGACGGCTGTTGTGAGTCGTGGCCAGTAGTATCCCTGCTGTACTCTTGCCAATGTGCGAGTGTAGCCTAAATGGCCAGACGTCGGCTCATTGTCACATGCTTGAAGCACTTGAGTTCAAAGGGGTGCAGGAATAACGAGCAAATAGGGAGCTCCGATGGATGAAAAATTTTTTTGTAGAGGACGCCATTGCGTAAGCAAAACGACGATAATGTCCTTGCAAAGACTCTAGGTGCCCTCGAAGAACGTCCGTCCACGTAATTAATCAAATCGAGCAACTCAGGGTCACCTCGTTGTTGTTGTGCAATCGTGGACACGCCGAGAACACCAAGGAAGGCCATATCGTTGTCGTCAGAAAGAGAAGCTGACTGTGCTGGTGATTGAGACAGGCATTCGTCGTCCGTATGGCGCTTCCCAGACTTGTGTATGACCGTCATATCCAACTCTTGTAACATCAGACTCCACCGTGCTAATCGGCCAGTTGGATCTCTTAAATTAGTCAACCAACACAGTGAATAATGGTCACTTATAACTTTGAAAGGGCGGCCATACAAATACGGGCGAAATTTCATAACTGCCCAGACCACGGCGAGGCATTCTTTCTCAGTTGTTGAATAATTGGCCTCAGCGCGTGTTAGCGTCCTGCTTGCGTAGGCGATGACTCGTTCTGTGTCTTATTGCCACTGCACAAGCACAGCTCTGAGGCCTACAATGCTTGCGTCAGTGTGAAGCATTGTTGGCGCTTGCTCGTCGAAGTGAGCAAGCACTGGAGGTGTTTTAAGACGTTGGCGGAGGTCATTAAACGCTGCTTGATGTTCTTGGTTCCACTCAAAGTTGGTGTCGTGTCTAGTGAGGCGAGTTAACGGCGACGCAATCCGTGCAAAGTCAGTGATGAACCGGCGATAGTAGGCGCATAGGCCCAGACAGCTTTCTTATCGGACGGTACTGGGAACTGTGCCACGGCCGCAAGTTTTTCGGGATCAGGCCGAACGCCGGTGCAGCTGACGACATGACCAAAAAACAGCAGTTCTTCAAAACAAAAGTGGCATCTCTCTGGTTTCAATGTGAAGCCTGCGGAGCGTATGGCTCGTAAAACAACTTCTAGCCTCTTGAGATGCTCGTCAAAAGTTGGGGAAAACACTATGACATCATCTAGATAAACTAAACAGGTCTTCCATTTTAACCCTGAAAGTGCAGTGTCCATGAGCCTTTGAATAGTAGTGGGCGCTGAGCACAGACCGAAGGGTAGAACTTTAAGTTCATATAAACCATCCGGCGTCACAAAAGCGGTTTTTTCCCGATCTCTTGTGTCTACCTCGATCTGACAATTTCCACTTCTGAGGTCCATTGAAGAAAAGTAGCGGGCGTTTCGAAGCCTATCGAGGGAGTCATCAATACGTGGAAGCGGATACACATCTTTCTTAGTCACTTGATTCAGCTTCCTGTAAACCACGCAAAAACGCAGGGTACCGTCATTTTTCTTAACTAATACTACAGGCGATGCCCACGGGCTCTGTGATGGCTGATTCACATCATCTTCAAGCATTTTAGCGACTTGTTGCTGTATCACTTCCCGTTCCTTTGGAGCCACACGATAAGGATTCTGGTGTATTGACCTTGCTGCGTCGTGGGTAGTTATTCGATGCTTTGTTAGTGGCATTCGACCGACTCGTGATGTCGATGAAAAGCAGTCCTGGAATTCAGCCAGCAGCTCAAAAAGTCTCGTTCGTTCGTCCCTTGACAACGTTGTACCAAAGTCAAGATTAGGTACTGATTCTTCTTGAGGTGGTTCGTCTAGGGCCGATAAACTGCCTTGGATTTCTGCAGTAGTGTCAAAGTAAGCGACTGCTGTATCCTTCGAGAGATGTCGGCGCTCAGTACTGAAGCTAGTGAGCAGCAAGTGTGTGCGTCCAGCAGTGACAGTGACTAGACCTCGAGCAACTGAAATACCGTGGCTAAATATCAGCGAGTTTATTTGGTCAGCAATACCGTCGCCTTCAAACGGCTCATCCCCTACCAGCGAAACAAGCGTACACAATCGTGGCGGGACGACCACATTGTCATCCGTCAGACGCAAAGGCCTTGAACAAGACGTATGTCTCGGCTCTGAAATATTGACTAAAGTAGGGCTGTTGTTGCGAAACGCAATGACACTGTCAGGGACGTTGATGACGGCGCCGTGTTCTCTCAAGAAATTCATTCCGATAATCAGGTCTTTACAGCATGAAGCGAGAACGACGAACGTCGCCACGAAAGTAGAGCCACCAATGTTGAGACTTGCTGTGCACATTCCGACAGGCATCAGTAATTGGCCGCCTGCCGTCCTTAAGTGAGGTGCCGTCCACGCTTTCTTTACTTTCTTGAGGCGTACGGCAAGGTCATCACTGATAATAGGGAAGTCAGCCCCAGTGTCGAATAAAGCTTTGACTTGCTGTCAATCCACAAGAACGGTAAGGCCTGGGGTCACAGTTTCGTCGGTATGGCTCTTGTCGGCTTTACAGTGTCCTGAGGTGGGAGTAATGGGGGCTTTTTTTCTTCGTCTTCACAGCCTGCAACCTTACCCCCTGAGGTCGCCGCCTTCAGTTTCCCCGGTGTGGGCTGGGTGACCTCGCTCCTCTCGTGTCGGCAAAAGTGCGGCGCTGCAACGAAGGTGACTGGGCAGGAGAAGGAGAGCGTTGTCCATGTCGGAAGACCGGCTCGTAATCAGTTATAGTCTCGTCATCATTGTTACGGCAGCCGTCGAATGGGGGTCGAGGTACCGGAGGTCCTTGAGAACCGACATCGCCACGGCGGGATACGTAGTCGTTGGCATGTCGAATGTCAAACCGTGGCCTAAGAGGGCGAGGCGGTTCGGCGCGGTGCCAGCAATAGCGGGCTATGTGGCCTACACCTCCGCAGTTGAACTAGAGTGGACGCCTGTCGACAGTGCGGCAGGTGTCTGTTCGGCGAAGCTGTGGTTGCCGTGATGACTCCTCACGCGACGAAGGCCACGGCAGGCCAGAAGGCGACTGGTCGTATGGGGGCTAGATGGGTGGGCGCCACGATGTCTCCCCTGTGGTGGGGACCAAGGAACAGTTGCCGGTGGCGGGTAGTATGAAGGCGGAGCGGGTGGGGAGCTTCAAAGGGCGGCGGCGTACTTCATGGGACGTTGTTCGGGGGCAGGATCAGCTGTCGACAATGCTTGGCGGATTTCGTCACGGACGACTTGAGCGACAGATGCCATGGGTGTATCCACTACCGGAGTCCGCAGCCTTCGCAGTCCTTCACGAACAATCTCTCTAATCATGTCACATAAGGAGCTATGACTGTCAAACGTCACAGCGGCGGCCGGAATTCGGGGGCTGCTGCACAAGCGGTCATATTGTTGGCAGCGTTGGTGAAGGGCCCGCTCGATAGCCGACGCTTGTTTGATGAAGTTCTCTACAGTGCTTGGCGGGTTGCGCAGAAGTCCGGCGAACAGGTGCACTTTCACGCCACACATGAGGTTGCGCAACTTCCTATCTTCGGTCATCTGCAGGTCAGCCCTCCGAAATAAACGTGTCATGTCTTCGGCGAACATGGCGACCGTTTCATTGGGTTTTTGGACCCTTAGCTCTAGCAGTCGGTGGGCGCGGTCACGTCTGTCAACATTGGCAAAAGTTTCAACCATCTTCTGGTGAAAGTGGGTCCATGTCGACAGGTTGCCTTCCCGGTTCTCGTACCAAGTACGAGCGCTGTCATAGAGGTAGAAGTAGGCCCGGCCGAGATTTTCCTGAGCAGACCACTGGTTGATCTTTGCAACACGGTCATAGTGGTCTAACCAGTCTTCTACATCTTCGTGTGCGCCACCACCAAAGCGTTTAGGCTCCAGTGATTGAAAAAACGTTACCTGGGATGGAGCGGGAGGACTGGTGCCGAGAAGTACTGGCTGCGGGCTGGTGTTTGTCATTTCTAGATGTCTGGTAGAGGTTTTCTGCGAGGGGTTGCAGTCTGGAGGAATACCTCGTAGCCGACGACTGAATCGATGGACAGGGGTTGCAGTAGGCACGTCCGGGCTGGATGAACGGCTCCCACTAGGAGTGTGAAGCATCGGGCAGCGTCGCCGCCCAGCTCCTTCACCAGTGTCGCAGTGCAACGCGAACAAAAGATGACAGCAGCTTACGGCAGCGAAAAGAGCGTATTCAGGATTAGCTGTACAACAAGTTTGTTTGTTTGTTTGTTTGTTTGTTTGTATCCTCTAATCCATGGCTCGTACCCACTCTGGGGGATTGGCCAAGAGAACATATAGCGTCATATGGACGGTAACTGCATTAAAGCTTACAATGAAAAAAAAAAACGGGGGGGGGGAGTTGTATAGTGAATTGTTAAAAAAAAAGAAAGAAACCAAACATTTAGATTGTGAGAAAAAAGAATCAACAACAAAGTAGACACTAATAGTCACAACTTGATTTTTGGAGCCGACCAGACAGCTGGTTTTGCCAAACACGATCAATTTGGTATGTCACGGATTTATCCAGAATTGAAAATTACTTTTCGACCCATTTTTTTGAGTATCTGTTAACGGGGCTTTATGTTGAAAAACATTTAGAGTCTTGAATAAAATTACACACCGCATCGAATGCATCTCTGTGGCAATTTCCCAAAACAGAGGCACCAAAACTTAGAACATTTTCTGTGGTTAAATTTAAACCTAGCTTCGCAAACGGTATATCTAAAAGTCGTTTCCTAATTAATGCATAGTTACGACATGAGCCAAAATAATGTTCAATGGTTTCTGATTCTTCGCAGAACGGACAAAGAGGGGAAAGTGTCAGACCAGCTCTGTGTAAATAAAAATTTAATGGGGGGACGCTGCACCGGAAGCTGGAGATTATAATTTCAAGTTTTTTGGACGGACTCCACTGGGCTTTCCATGGAAATTTGAGGTGCTGATAATCTGTACATTGTGTGATATTTTCTAAACTATCTGTAAAAATTGCGAATTTCCTATATCTAACCCCTGATAAGTATTCTACCTCGGGAAGTACTGAAATTACTGGTCCATCGAGTGATGCTCGTGGTAAAGCACCTGCCAATTCATTTAATTGTAATTCGCAGTGACCTGGGACCCACACTAATTTGAGGAGTTTTAAATGCGGCGGTGCTAATGTGCGGAACGCTGCTAAGGCACGAGATTGTTCAGAGGTTGTCAGAGCTGCACACACCGAAAGTGAGTCTGTTAGGATGATTGCACTGGTCTCGGTCGTAGGAATTTTACGGAGAGCTAAAATAATAGCTACTAGCTCGGCTTCAAATATAGGAGTGAAATCTGGAAGCCTTACTGAAAAAGACCAGCCGAGAAAATCAGACCCAATTCCTATGCCTGCCTTTTCATTGTTGACAGAAGCATCTGTAGCTATTACATTTTTTGTTTCTGCATGTACCAAGTAATCGTTTAATGTAGTGGTCAAAAATCTAAGAGATTGCAACTTGGCTTGTGGGGGGAAGATTTCATCGTACTCTATTCTAATGTTGATGGTTGAGGAATTAGTTTCAATTACTGTGCTAATGTCTACATTTATGCAGTCCAGTTTCTTTTTAACAAAAATTATCTGAGGGGTATGAAATCGAGGCCAATGTGCAAGAAAGAAAGAGTCAGGGTCGCTGATAAATACGTACTCTGATCTTCGCGCTGGTAAACTGTAGAACTTTAAGAAGATTTGAACCATTAGAATGCGGAATCAACAGAGGAGTGTTGGCAATCGCGCTTCTTGATACAATATATTATTCGCCACGAACCTGGGAAGTCCCAGGCATATTCGCAGGGCTTCTCGCTCTAGCATTACTAGCGGTTTAATTTTATAACCAGCGGCCCCCGAGAATAATACACACCCAAATTCCAATATTGGTCGCGCATACATTTTATATATCATTAACATTGTGTGTCTGCGCAGCCCGTATTTTCTGTTGCTTAACCTGCGTAATAAACCTAACGCCCGTTGTGCCTTTGCTGTTATATATTCAATGTGTGGGCTCCAATTTAGCCTTTCGTTATAAATCATTCCTAAGTACTTGACTGAATCAACTTGTGGAATAGGTTCCCGATTATACAATGCGAAAATTGAAACTGTATCTGCTATAGGAAACACCAAGATCGCACTTTTACTGATGTTCAATGACAATGAAATGGATTGCAACCAAATTTCTAGTGTATTATTATATCTTTGCAGTTTTTGATGTAGTGAGTAAATGTCGCTCTCTGCAGCGAAGAACGCGATATCATCTGCATAAATGTAGACACTGACATCCTGAACAATTGGAATAGAGCTCATCAGTATATTGAATAATGCTGGAGATAGGACGGACCCTTGGGGAACACCACGTTTCTGTTTGAATTTATGCGAATAAGAGCCATCCTTCACGCAATACAATTCCCTTGATTTTAGGAATTCTGCTATCCACTCAGTAATATACTGAGGAAACTTTAGACTCTGCAAGGTGCAATAGAGTGCTCGACATTGTCGTACGCTTTAGCTATGTCGAGAGTTACTAATGCGGCGTACTGTTTCCTTTTACGAGCAAGCTGTATTCACTAAATCCGCATGGGCGCACCAAATTGAGCATTCACAACGAAAAGCAATTTGATTTGGCTTCAATATGACCTTATTCATCATCCAGGAGTTTATTCGGCCCTTTAAAACCCTCTCTATGAGTTTCACCATGTTCGAAGTTAGCGAGATGGGTCTGATATTTTCTCTGGTAAAACCAAATTCTTGCTTTTTTATTAATGGGATTACCTTAGCTATTTTCCAGTCATACGGTATCCAGGCATTCTTTAAAGAGTAGTTTTCAAGATTGAGGACGTCGCCAGGGGATAGCTTGAATAAAATTTTAATCATAGGAACTGTGATCCCATCAGGACCAGGAGCTGACGATGGTAGATCTCAAATGACTTTTGATGCTTCAGACAGCGTTACGTTTTCGAAGTCACTGCTTATGCTAGACTTTTGCCAGTTGAAAGGCATAATCGAAGAAAATCTAATTTCTAGACCTCTGCCAATTGACTCTAAAGAGTTCTTCGTTTCTTCCAATGACAGTTTTTCATAATCAGTATTGAATGTAGACGGCAGGATTTTGCGAGATCGCATGTATTGAAATAAAGCTTTCTTATTTTTGGATTTCGAGAGAAAATCGAAATGTCTTTTATCATATTCTTCTTTAGCTTGGGCCACCGTGTGTTTAAATACAGCGGCAAGAAATTTATAATCTGACCAGTTCTTAGGGGATTGATTATGTATTAGCTTCTTCCAAGCTGCCTGTCTTCGTCTGTGATCTCGTGAACAGTTGGAATTCCACCAGGGGCTATAGGGTACTCTCTTCGCCGATTTAACAGCAAATTCAGCGTTTTTGTATGCCCTTTTGATTACTGCGCCTATTTTCATAGCTTTAGTGTCATCTCCATCCTGAGAAGGAGCGTCTAAAACAGTTTTTAGGTCGTGTTGAAATTTTGCATAATTAATATAGGTTCGGGCATGGAAGCATGATTGTTTGATGGGGCAAGCGATCTCGAACATTATTGGAAAGTGGTCACTGTTGGAGGCGCAATCTAGGGCTGTACACGATGTACTAGCAATGGCCGAGCTTACAAAGCTTAAATCTAAGGCGGAGCGTGACTGACCTCTAATAAATGTGGGAGTTCTAGCGTTAAGGCACAATAACTTGTTGTCTACCGACCAGTCCCACAACCGTTGTCCATACTGATCTGTTCTGAAACCCCAGCAGGTATGGTGAGAGTTGAAGTCGCCAACTATAATTTTTTCTTTACAGCCTGAATTAGCAGCCATATCTAACAATCTCGTGTCTTGAACGCCTACAGGAAAGTAGACGTTTATTAGCGAGAAAGGCAAGTATCCTGGCAAGGTAATATCTAACGCGAAAATTTCGCATTCAGAAGACATACATTTGTATGAGTTTTTGACTTTTAAACTAATTTTATTGTTTATAAAGAAAGCTAAACCTCCACCTTTGGATGGATGGTCTAGACGAAAGGTTTGGAAGTTGGGTAGGTGAAATACATGATGTGAGGATAGCCAAGTTTCTTGTAATGCAATAATAGCCGGACCGAATTTGGAAGACAGGTATAACAGATCTGTTATGGCTGAGTGAAGAGATCGGCAATTCCAATGTATAATTTTAAGAGTCCCTATGATTTCGTTAAAATGGTTTCGGCAATCACCTTACCTAAAATACTTTCTTTTAGAAAATAGGTTTTTGAAAGGCTGTCTTTCTGGTATTTCTTGCTTTTTGCATGTTTCGGCGAGCCAGGTTTTTTCGATACAGGGGATCTAGAACACTTTAGGGATTTGAGATCTATGTCCATATCTTGTGTGTCCTGAGAAGCTTCCTGTGCACCCTCGCTTTGCCTCTGAACGCCTTCTGCAGAGGGCTCTGCAGACTGTGCATCCGGTAGAGTTATCTCAGATTCTGCCTCACTTGTCGGGTGTGCAGACTCAGCATTTTTTACAGCCGTACTTATATCTATCCGTGCTCCATAGACTTGCGCGATTTGGTTATTCACAATGTGCGACAGCGACTCACATAAGGTGGCAGCAAGGCGTGGCATAGCCTTATCCACAGCCTTCTTGATCATGTCCGCAATTGATAGGGAAAAGGATGCTTCCATTGCTATGTTATGAGGGGCAGCTGCTCCTGCATACCCTTGAGTTCGGGCTTGGATTTCAGCAATGGCACCCTTTCGGGAGCATCGCCTTCTGTCTACAATTTCAAGGATTTGGATTTCACGTGCCTTGGCTGAGCAGTTTGCGTTATCAGCGCAGTGTGCTTCATAGTAAAGACAGCACTTTTCTTCATTACTGTTACAGTCGTTTGAGTTGTGCGTCTCACCACAAATTCTGCATCTTTCACTGTGTGCCCTTTCACTGTGTGCCCATAACGCCAACACTTAATACACTGTGGGGGACGAGGTGATAGTGGCTCCACTCTGTATATTAAAGGCCACGCTTTGATTTCGGTTGGGCGAT
The DNA here is from genome assembly GCF_043290135.1 of Rhipicephalus microplus. Classification (NCBI taxonomy): domain Eukaryota; kingdom Metazoa; phylum Arthropoda; class Arachnida; order Ixodida; family Ixodidae; genus Rhipicephalus; species Rhipicephalus microplus. The sequence continues at coordinate 117,832,532 of NC_134700.1, read as the reverse complement.
TCGACCCGGCAAATGTAGCGATCACGGACTCCGTTGGGACTTTGTTCCTGTCCACAACTCGACTACATCTATAGATAGCTATCACACCTGGTTCTGAAAACATATCTAATATCTCAGTTGGGGTCAAGTTGACGTCGACACCCCGAACGAGGCCTTTGACGCAAGCTAGGTGAGGTGGAATGAATGCGCTCACGGGGTTGGTAGCGAATACCGAGCATTTAAGTAGGTCTCGAACACAGAGCTGGTCAGACGAGAAGCAAAGAATGCCACCCTTGCCGAACTGCCTGACCTCTGTGATGCTTTGGTAGTGAGTTGTAGCGGCTCTCAACTCCGTCTAAATTATTTTTGGATTCTTCATCCGTATAATACCATCGTTGCTTGGGACCAATGCCACAGGAACGGATGAGATACCATTGCGTAAGAACAAGTCCACTGGCAATTCCTGCGAAGGAAGAGAAGCAGACCAGAGGAAAGCCCCTGGTCCAGGTGAGGAAAACGGCATCTGCCTGGTCGTACTATCTGAAAATACACTCGCTAATATATTAGGACACTATATAAACGCTTGCGAAAAAAAGAATAAACAAAATCAATCACAACTACTGAATTCTTGGCCAAACCCTCAGAGCAGGCAAACGCCAGTCGCTGATCGAAAGCACGGCCCTCACGAAGCTGCTTCACAGCTGTACAACAAGATGCCTGCTTCGTTGTCGTCACGAAAAAACCACCTGACCAACTAGCTGGAATCCACAAAACATTTCTATCATCGTTATTTTCATTATAAACACGTGTCAATATGCTCTATAAGAACAGGTTTTTGTTGACTAATCTAGAGTGGCGTGTGAAAGACCTCGCACCATGCTCTCCAGGACATATAACTGGCTCCACTTCTAGGTGTTTCAAACTAAGGGCACTCCATCAATGCCATGGTATTTATCAAATGGCGGTTTTTTCCAAACACCTCCCTGTGCGGCAAAGAAACGCCCTATTTGGATCTCTAGAGGAGACCAGGTGAAAAAAAGTGCTGTGTGTGTAAAGCTCGGACGTGGTAGACTTTTTTTGTGGGTATATGAAACTGAAAAGAGAATAAAGAAGAACTTCGTTCTTGACACCCCAAACACGAAGAGCGTAGAATTCGAGAGGGCTGCTTTGTCAATGTCCAGGGGATATAATACCCTTTTTTGTGCTGCTGCACTCCCGAACGCTACTGCAGGATTGAGCGATTAAGCACTCCGGGCTGTCGACAAAGACAGACATGAAAACGTGAAAGTGCTAAGTTCGCCATGTTTTATATTTAAAGAACGCATTAATTTTAAGGGGCAGGTACCACCAGAAAGATGAGGCAACTACAATATGCGGAGGAGGCACACAAAAGTTTATGCCTAGGACTCATTATTTCTGAATGAGTTCTTTAAGTAAGCTGCTATAGTAACACGTTGTTGCCATGCCTGTGATTGTCTACAGTACTATATCTTGCGGATCCTGTGCAATCAAGTGTAAAAAAGCAATAGCAATCGGTGGCTTATGTTTTTCTTAACCAGCCAGGTTGACTTCAATTTAAACTCAAAAAAGACAGTTTTTGCCGATGTGTCCACGCCCCAATATTGCCTCATACCTGTATTGCGGTAACAACTATGTAGATCACTATTTTTAAATTAGCTTCGCACTCACATACAGTTTCCGCACTCCCACAAGACCATAATACATGCGGATAGACTCTATATGATCATCCCTGCGTGACATCACAGGTGGCTATGATATCGTTTACCCTCTTCTTCCCTCCTTCTAACCCCCATTTTTGCTTACCTGTTATCCTTCCACACGACAATATGCATGGCATTAACAACGATGGTTTTGCCGGTGGTACACTAGGCATGGCTATGCTATGCTTGCCTGTCCCCTACTGATTTCTTCTTTGACCAAACTTTCCATCATCTTCAGCAAGTATAAGACGCCATTCCGTACATAGTTGAGAAAGCTTCGCTGTGGTGGTTTAGTGGTTATGACACTCATGAATTGGATCTCTGCTACCGCATTTGAATTTTCGAAGGAGGTAAAGTGCTCAGATATAAGCGTTCGTTAGTGAACCCAGGTGTTCGAAATTCTCGGAGCCTACTGCAAAGGCGTCTGTCTTAATCATATTGAAGACGACGTTGCCTTCACTGCAATCTCTCTGAGTGGGTACGAGCCATGGCGGTGGAGATCATCATCATTATACTGTGATCGCGGACTCAGGACCCAATAAAGACCCCCATTAGGTTACCTTGCCTTGATTAACAATCTAGTGGAAGGTGCTGGTTAGGACGAACCCAAAGACAGGAGCTTCACTACCAGGACTTTGTCGCAGCCGCCGCCTCGCCGGACTTCCACCTTCGCCAATCGTAATGACCCAAAAGCAGCCATCCAACGCTTCGAGGCCAACTCCAATGGGTTCCGTGCCGTAGTGCAGAGTGCCACCAAACTTCGGCGGAACATCAGGAGACGACGTCGACGTGTGGCCCCCAAACTACAAGCATGTGAGCAGAAGCAAAGGCTGGGACTCAAACGAACAGCTCAATCAAGTTGTATTCTCGTTAACTGACACCGCCCTCGTGTGGTACGAGAACCACGAGGACATGTTCACGACTTGGAAACATTTTGTGTAAGGAGTGCAGAAGTGCTTCGGTGATTCGGACGCAAAGAAGAAACGCGCGGAGCAGACATTGTCTCAGAGGGCACAGCTTCCGGGAATAACATGTACGATATACATTGAAGAAATATTGAAGCTGTGCAAGATCGTGAATGGGAGGATGTCTGAGGAAGACAAGGTTGGACACGTTCTCAAGGGTATAGCCGAAGACGTGTACAATTTCTTAATTGAGAAAGACTGCTTGAACTCCGTGTCCAACGTGATGAAGCACTGTCGTACGTTTGAATCCCTCAAGATGCGACGAATTTCTCCAAAATTTGGCCGCCTGTCCAACGTCCCCACTGTGGCTAGTGTTGAAACACTGCCACCTAACGACCTTGCTTTGACCATACGGCAGATTGTCAGAGAAGAGTAGTGTGCCAGGGCTTCGTCTGAGACCGGTGGAATGATAAGAAGTATCGCTACCAGGAAAAACAAGGGAAGCGCGGGTAGCGAATGAAGACGACGTTGCCTTCACTGCGATTCCTCTGAGTGGGTACGAGCCATGGTGGTGGAGATCATCATCATTATAATGTGATCGCGGACTCAGGGCCCATTAAAAAACCCTCATTAGGTTACCTTGCCTTGTGTAACAATATGGTGGTTTTGGGACCTTAAACCCATTTTGTGCTATGGATGGTTTGCATGTGTGACGAACATACATAATAATGTTATGCTACACTTATCTTTTCTCCTCCCACTCTCCCACACTTCTTTGCAGGAACCTTACAATACCATACTACACATGTCTCTGCTATCCAGAGTCTCGCTTGCTTCAGACCACACACCGTTTGTTACGCTTTATATTCTGGTTTCCTCCTATCCCTCCTTCCAATTCTCACTTTACTGTACATAACACCCACAGTTTTTTCCTCCGTTCAAGCTAAACATGGATGTTTCACAGATAGCTATGCTATGCATGGTTTTGCCTGAATGGCACCAAGCAATATAAGACGATGACAACAACGTGCTAGAGCTTGAGGCAACCTACGACAGCCCGATCCCTTAAATGCTCCGAATTTAAAATCTAAGTATGAACGATGAAAGCTCAAAAAGACCGAAAAATATTTACCATGGCGTGTGGCTTGAGTTGACCTTTTGACAAGCAGACTTCTCTTAAAAAAAGTCTGTTGTCCAAACGTTTGCACCTGCGACATCCTGTGTTAACAAATTTTTATAGCTTGTAGATAAACAATAATGCGCCTAAAACTATTTCAATAGCTCAACATGCGCTCACATTGCCTCTCGATTTCCACTTTTCTAGCCGACTATGTTTGCCTGATCATTTTGTCTAGACGTAAAGCGTGCTTTGTCATGATGCGATTTCTTTCAAAATAAACCATATCTTTTCACTAAAGCCTTTTCTCTGTGTGCTGGCAAAACAATGATACATTTCCTCGAATTGTATCACCACTTATGTCTAGACGTAAAGCGCGTTTTGCCATGACGTGATCGTTTTGAAGGTGCAACATCTATTTTCACTAAAGCCCCCTAATTTTTTGTGCACTACCAAACAATGATACAATTCCTCGAATTGTATGTGAAGCATGCTCTGCCACAATATGATCGCCTTGATGGTAAAACATCTAATTTCCACTGACGTCTATTATTTTTGTGCACTGGCAAACAATGAGACCACTCCTCGAATTGTATAATCATTTATGTTTAGACTTAACACGTGCTTTGCCATGATGTGATCGCTTTGAAGGTAAAGCATCTATTTTCACTGAGGCCCCTTACTTTAGGTGCACTGGCAAACAATGATACAATTCCTCGAATCGTATAACCACTTCCGTCTAGACTTAAAGCGTTTTTTGCCACGATGTGTTAGCTTTGAAGGTGAACCGTCTCATTCAGCTGACGCCCAATTTTTTGTGCGCTAGCAAACAATGATACCAATGATCGAATTGTATAACCATTTATGTGTAGACGTAAACCGTGCTCTACCACGATGTGATCGCTTTGGAGGTGAAGCATTAGTTTTTTCTGAGGCCTATTATTCTTGGTGCGCTGGCAAACATTGATACGATTCATGGAATTGTATATTGATTTGTGTCAATACTCAGCGACAACATTCTGTGGCAGCACAGACAAGGCTAGGAAGTCCTAGCATGGAATTTTCGCTACGCTTCTGCAGGTAGTCCACGAACGCTCACTTTAGTATACTGCGTAGCGTAATAGGAAATATATACAGAAAATATGCACATATTTTATGAATCACCCGCGTGGGTTTCTCGTTCTTAGATGTTTCTAGTTTCTGTTTAACGGGTGCCATTTCACTTTTTCTCTGCCCCGGTAAACAGCAATGGCGTTGCTCGGTTGCAGCCAGTTCACATCAAAGCTTTTAAATGAGCATGAAAACGTGTTCATTAAGTAATTTGTATTTATCGAGCAGGAAGAAACGAAGACAGTAGTGCGTCATGAAATATTTTGTTTTCCGTATGTGCAATAACCGAAAATATGTGTGCAAGTGATAAAATCAGCGAAAATGAAACTCTACTGTGACACCAGTGCACTCTTCAGCAACACAAGCGCTCTTTGGAAAAAAGCAAGATTGAAAACTTTACGTAAAATCAATAACCCTTTTTCTAAGTTGCGTTGCATATGTGGTCGGTGTTTCGGCTGCCTAATACTGTTGATACAATAACGTTGAAGATCGCGCGCCTTTACACCACTCCGGCCGGTGTCTATGGAGGGAGTCGTTCCTTTTGCTTTACCTGGGTAACAAACGCACTCATGCATGTTGCCCTGTTGAATGTGCAAAAACAGCGTTCGTGGCCGAGTACAGGTTGTGTCTCACAAACTTGGACTTACAAACGTCAGACGCTCGCTCACGACTGATCGGCACCAGGTTTTCTGCTTCACATCCTTGCCTTCGCGTCCTCTAAAGAATAACGTGAGCGTCTCCAGAAAGTTTTTGCGTTTTTAAAAGAAGGGAAAAGTGATGCCGACCAACTATGCACCGAAATTCAGGAATTGGTTTCCTGTCTCTGCGTTGTTTGAATCCTCCAGTACCTTTTCGGCCATACCTTTTTTTACTGAAATACTTCTCAACGCTCCAAAAAGTTTCGTGTTCTTTCCCATTAAAATCAGCATTTTATTCGTTTTCTCTACTTGAGTGTAAGATTCATTGCATGGTGGTTGTGCAAAAAAAATACATGTTGGATCCGCCTGAGAAAGCGAAAATAAAATCACACGAAAACGAACTACTTGGCATAGTAACGCCTGTGCAGAAGCTCCGTCCTCGTAGCTTTTGCTGTGCTGCAAAAGAAAGATGTCACCGAGTATAGACGTAAAGCGTGCTTTGCCACGATGCGATCGCTTTGAAGGTGAATCCTCTTTTTTCACGGACGCCCATAACTTTTTGTCCACTGGCAAACAATCATACTATTCCTCGAATTGTATAACCATTCATGTCTAGACGTAAAGCGAGTTTTGCCACGATGTGATCGCTTTGAATGTGAAATATCTATTCTTACTGAAGCCAATAATTTTTTGAGCGCTGGCAATTATTGAACAATTCCTCAAGTGTATAACCATTATTATCTATCCGTAAAGCATGCTCTTCCACCGTGTGCTTGTTGGAAGGTGAAGTAACTATTTTCAATGACGCCAATGACATTTTGTGCGCTGGCAAACAATCATACTCTCACGGGTTCATGACGCGGACGAATAGAGCACAGTGTGAGTCGGATAATAAAGTGTTTATTTGGGCAAACCTGTGCTCAGTAAACGTACAGCTGGATTACAGTAGCAGCCTTTCACTGATAGTTGCGAACGGAGCGTCGGTCATCGAACAAATAAAAAGTGCCGCCATATCCACGAAGTGAATGATGATGAGTGGGCGAAGCTCCGGAGGTAAACCTGGTAAACCATGAATCCTCTGTACATTTTGCCCACTCGATTTTATTACATCGCTCCCCCTAGCGTACGTCGCCGCACTAAATCGAACGATTGCCTTCAACCAAAGACGCGCCATATGTGACATCATTCCTATTTTATAAGATCTCGCGTCTTTCATCAACTACAAGTACCGCTTTCTAGTTTATAACATCTTGCATCTTTTCATCATCAGCTACAAGTACCACCATCTAGTAAACACTACAAGAACTAAACGAGAGGTGGCTACATACAGGAGACGGTACCGCCATCTAGTGAACACTGCAAGAACTAAACTAGAGGTGGCTACATACAGGGGACGCACAGCCCACGCCCTAGGGAGCTTCGCCCCTAAAACCGGCAAAGCATATAGGAATTTATACCTTTGACATGGAATATGCTAGCGTTAATGCTAGCGGTAGTGTAGGCTCCAGAATTATCTGTAATGTTCACGAAGTGGACGTAATCTTAGCAAGGCGATCTAGTACAGTCTCAAAGCTTTTCAAACATTGTATGTGCAGTTAACGCTGAATGTAGTGTGAAGGGGTGATAACAAAACTTGAGTAAAAAAACGTGGCATTCTCACTCTAAAAAAGACATCGTCCTGATACTTTAACAAAAGGTGAAGGTACTATAATAGCTACAATAAACGATAAGTACGGGCACTAAAGCACAGCAACAACAACAAAACACAATCCTCAGGTTCGCGCATGAAATGGCTTGAAGCGCACGACATGGCGGACTCCTGGTCGAGCAGGGCGCCGTTGAGAGGTCATAATGCCGTCGGGAACAACCTCGTATTCAAGTGGGCCGAGGCGTCTAACTACTCTGTACAGCCCGAAGTACCTTAGCAGAAGTTTTTCACTGAGCCCACGTCAGCGTATCAGCGTCCATAACTAGACAAGAACCCTTTGCTGGTACTGCAGGAAGCTTCATCGAAGACTGTAATGACGGCTGTCGATCACCTGTTGATTCCTGATGCACAGGCGGGCGAGTTTACGAGCTTCTTCACCACGGTGAAGGTAGGCGGGGACGTCGAGGTTCTCTCCGTCAGCGATGTTTGGAAGCGTAGCGTCGAGCGTCGTTGCCGGGCTCTTTATATAGACCAACTTGTACGGCGTGATCTGCGTCGTTTCTTACATTGCCGTATTGTATGCAAAAGTCACGTACGGAAGGATTTCATCCTACATGTTGTGCTCGACGTCAACGTTAGAGGCCAACTTATCACTGATGTTCTTATTAAGACGTTCAGGGACGCCGTTGGTCTGCGGATGGTAGGCAGTGGTCTGGCAGTGACTTTTGGCAGTACCACAGGATGGCCGGATTTAGGTCCATGGTAAAGGCCGTATCGCTCTCAGTAATCAGGACGTGCGGAGCGGCGTGACGCAGTAAGATGTTCTCAACAAAGAACCCTGCTACATCTGAGGCAGTGCCTTTGGGTAGGGCCTTTGTCTCGGTGTAGCGTGTGAGGTAGTCTGTAGGTACGACGATCCATTTGCTCCCCGGAATTCGACGTAGGCAAAGGCCCCAGTAAGTTTATGCCGACTTTCTGCAACGGCGGTGAGGTGGCTCGATGGGCCGGAGATGTCCGGCTGGCCGAGTCGGCGGCGTCTCTTGTCGCTGAGAGTCGCGGCAGTTCTTGACGTAACGAGTGACGCCCACAGCAAGTTGTGGCCAGTAGTACTTTTCTTCTATTCTTGGGAGCACACGGAAAAAAACGAGGTGTCCGGCCATCGGGTAGTCGTGTAGAACGTCAATTACTTCTGGTTTCACTGCTGAAGGAACCACGAGAAGGTGGTTGGCTTGAAGGAGTGAGAAGTTCTTCTTTAAGAAAACTCTGTTTTGCAAGAACAACGACTTAAGTACTTTCTTGAAAACATTCGGAACAGTCGCCCTGTAACCCTCAAAGTGTTTGACGAAGCTTCTGAGTTCCGAGTCAGCTCGCTGTTTCTCGGCAAAGTAGTCGGCAGTTGTCATTCTCAAGAAGCTGTCTTCATTCAGGCCGTTGGGCAGTGGTGGTTTGATGGGGGCGCGAGACAAGCAGTCGGCATCAGAGTACTTTGTTCCAGACTTATAAACGACGGTCACGTCCAATTCTTGAAGTCTGAGGCTGTACTGTGCGAGGCGACCCGAAGAGTGTTTCGAATTAGCTAGCCAACACAAGGCATGGTGGTCGCTCACAATTTTGAAATCCCTGCCTTAAAGGTAGGGGCGAAACTTTGACACTGCCCAGATGATGGTAAGGCCCTTCGTTTCTGTTGTGTAATAGTTGGCTTCCGCCTTTGAGAGCAACCCTCTACCATAAAAGAGAACCTTTTTCACGCCACCAGTTTTTTGCACGAGGATTGCCCGCGCTGAGTCTTATGCTGCTTGTGTAAGTGAGTACTTTTGTTTCGGAGTATTCGTCTAAATGCGCAAGGATTGGTGCTGCCTGGAGGCACTCTTTACGTTCCTGAAATGCTTCCACTTGTGCCGACTCCCACATGAATTCGACGTTGCTTTTCGTGAGGTGGGTTAGCGGCTCAGAAATCTGCAAAAAACGTTTGACGAAACACCTCTATTAGGCGCACAACCTGAGGATTTGGCCTACAGCATTCTTGTCGGTGGGCTGCAAGAAATCAACAATGACGACTGTTTTTCGCCCATCAGAGTGTTCTCCGAACTTATTGAAGACGTTTCCCAGAAAATACAGCTCCTCGTACGCGAAGTGACACTTTTCTGTGTCCAGGGTTAGTCGAGAGGTGTTGAAAGGTTGGCAGCTTGAAGTAACGTTTCAAGGCGCCGGAGATTCTCGCCGAAGATGGTGGAAAGTACGACCACGTCATCCAAGTGTACGAGGCAAGTCTGCCATTTCTATTGAGCTAGCACGGTGTTCCCAACGTGCTGGAACGTCGTAGGCACCGAGCAAAGACCAAATGGCATGATCGTAAGCTCGAAGAGGCCATCTTCTCCCGATCTCTCTTGTCAACCTCAATTTGCTAATAGCCCGTTTTGAGGTCCATTGAGGAAAAGTACTTTGCGTTGTGGAGTCCGTTGAGGTCATTGTCTACACGTGGAAGAAGGTACAATTCCTTCTTTATGATTTTGTTGAGGGCGGCGGTAATCGACGCAGAATGTAGGGTCTCATCCTTTTTCTTCACTAATACCATGGGTGACGCCTACGCGACGGCTGAATGATGCCGTTGCGTAGCATTTCATTGACTTATTTTTTCACGGCATAGCGTTCGCACGTATAGACTCGGTACGAGCTTTGTCCAACTGTTCGGGCCGTTTCTTGGGTGATAAAGCGATGTTTCGCGACTGGGGTTAGTTGGATTCGCGATAATGACGAGCAGCAGTCCTTCACTTGCAAGAGCAAGGACTTTACCTGTTCTTGCTTGCACTTTAAAAGGCTCGGGTTGACATCGAAATCTGGTTCGGGACGTCAATTCGTCGAAGTAGCGTCGGCAGCATCGAAGTGGGAGAATGAATTGCTGGCCTCTACGAATTCATTGATGTAGGCGACGTTGTACCACGGTTGATGTGCCTGTATTCGTTGCTTAAGTTTGTCAGCACCACCTGTGCTTTGCCGTCACGTAGCTCAGCTTTGCCTCCCGCGACGCAAGTGTGATGGTCAAGTATTATGTCGAGGTCGCTGGTTCGTCGTAGTGCGTTTTCGCTAGATTGTGGTGTCGGATCAGGGCTACGTACATATTCTCCGCTGCTTCCACGTTGCGTGGTGACGTCTTCTTTGGACTACAAAGGTATGACGTCAAGACCCTTTTAATCTCGCGGCGGGTGCTTTCGAAGTTGTGGTGGTGTCGTCGGTGGCAGAGGACCATCTGTAGTTCGTCGTTCAGCAACCGCACCTCCATCTGTTTCTGCCCTTAGTTTTCTGAGTTAGGGATGGCAGATCAGCTCCGAACAGGGCTGGTGTACTTCCCGAAGGTCAGTGAGGCATGGCTTCTTGGCGACAGCCAACTATAGGGTCGTTGGTGTGTAGACTGCGCTACCGCGAAGCAGTCAGCAATGTGATATGGTTGTTCGCCCCACTGTAGACACGGCACGTTGATGTCGAAGCCCCGTAGACCCATCTTTTGGTACTGTCAACCGCAATACTTGTGACGGGCTTCGCCGCAGTGGTAGCAGAGCTGCCACTTGTCAGGCACACGCCGAACGTCGGTTTTCCTCGGCGCGCTGCGCTGGCCCGCTGGTGATTGGTAGGACAACAGTGGTGGTGGTGGTGACGGTGGCATCTGACGATGAAATTGCGTTTGGGCGGTGTCTTGGCGTGGGCGTGGAGAAGGGGCACGACGGCGGGCTACAGCAGCATAGCTCATACCTTGCAGCTGTGGCTCTGGAGGCTGAGGAACACACAGAGAGTACTGAATCACCTGGCGTACGACGTCTGCGATAGAGTCCACGTGAGGCTGCGCTGAATGAAGCAATTTTCGCAGCTCTTCTTGCACGATCACTAGGATCGTCTCGCCCAAGTTGGTAGTTCCTTGCGCTTAGAAGCTGGCGTAGCTTGTAGACCAGAAGCTACTGTTGTATTGCCGCGTGCACATTTCGAGCGTTTTCTCTATCATAGATGCTTGTGAAATGAATTTGGCTACGCCTTTGGCGGGTTCCTGATCAGCCCGGTGAAGAGTTCTTTCATGACTCCTCGCATGAGCAGACAGACCTTCTTCTCTTCGGACATGCCCGAGTCAGTGTGGCAGAAGAGTTTAGTCATATCTTCAGTGAATAGCGCCACGTTTTCATTTACCATCTGCATATGGGCTTCGAGATGAGCAACGGACCTCACTTGCAAAAGTGGTGAGGATCTTGGTGCAAAAGACGTCCCACTTTGTGAGGCTTTGCTCTTGATTGTCAAACCAAGTTCCAGCAGCATTTTGTAAGGCGAAATACACATGCCAGAGCTTGTCCTCATTGGTCCAGATAATGAAGGTGGCAGCGCAGTGGAACTAATCGATCCAGCTTTCCAGGTCTTTCATTAGCGAACCGCGAAACGTTGGCGGTGCTTTGGCTTGCAAGACCAGGAGTGTACAGGAGGCACAGACACCGTCATTGTCGCCATGGTCGACCTCAACATCTTGGTTTCCTGATTCTTGTCATGTAAAAGCCCGTACTCCAGTGGCAGACCTTGTTGCCTGCGACTAACTCGCTGCTCGTGGTTGGGGCCAGATTTTTTCGGGGCATGGGTTGGGTTCACGGCTTGAGGAGGGCCCCCAGTACATGGAAGAAGCAGTACTTTTACCAGATGTCACGGGCTCGTGACGTGGATGAACTGAGCACACTGTGAGTGGAATAATAAACTTAAGCTCGGCTAACCTTTGCCCAGTAAACAGAAAGTCGGATTACAGTAGCATCTTTGCACTGATAGCAGAGAACGGAGCGTTGGCCTTCAATTTACTGACAAGCGGCGAAGCATGTCGGCTGTTATACCCTTGCCCTCAACTATTCTAGTGTTAATGCTAGCGGCGACGTAGGTTTCAGAATAATGTGTAATGTTCACGAAGTGCGCGTAATCTTAACCAAACAATCTAATGCAGCCTCGAAGCTTTTCAAGCATCGTAGGCGTGGTTTGCGCCAAACATACTGTATTGGGCGATAACAAAACTTGAGGAAAGGTACATGGCGATACAGTTCCTCGCATTGTATAGCTATTTAAATCTAGTCATAAAGGAAGTTTTGCTACGATTCGATTGCTTTGAAGGTGAAGCATTGATTTTCACTGACGCCTTTTATTTTTTTGTGCGCTGGCAAACAATGACACAATTTCTTGATTTCGACCAGCATTCATGTCTAGACGTGAATCATGCTTTAGCACAATGTGATCACTTTGAAAGTGATACATATATTTTCACTGACAACCATTATTTTTTTCTGAGCTGGCAAACAATGTTACAATTTTTCAAATTGTATAACTGTTTATGTGTAGACTTAAAGCGCACTTTGCCACGATGTGGTCGCTTTTAAGATGAAGCGGATGTTTTCATTGGCACTCATTGTTTTTGTGCGCTGGCACACAATATTACCATTCAAAAATTGTGCAACCATTCATGTGTAGACGTGAAGTATTCTTTGACACGATGTGATCGCTTTCAAGGTGAACAATCTATTTTAAGACACACAATATTTTTTCTTAGCCGGCAAAAAAACCTAAAAATTGTTCAAATTGTGTAACTATTTATATCTGTACGTGATCGTTCTGAAGGTAAAGCTTCTTTTTCACTGACGCACAATATTTAGTGCGGTGGTAAACAGTATTACATTTTTTTCGAATTGTATATCTATTTGCGTCTACGCCCAAAGCGTGCTTTGCCACGATGTGATCACTTCTGAGGTGAAGCATCGACACTCCACGACATCCAATATTTTTGTGTGCTGGTAAATAATGATACAATTCCTGATTTTAATAAGCATTTATGTCTTGCCTTAAAAGGTAGTTTGCCACGATGTGATCACTTTGAAGGTTAAACATTTATTTTCATTGATACCCTATATTTATTGAGCGCTGGCAAACGATGATACAATTCCTCGAATTGTATAGTCATTTATGCTAGAAGTAAAGCGTGATTTGCCACATTATGATCGCTTTGAATGTAAAGCATCTATTTTCACTGATGCCCTTATTTTGGGAATGCTGGCAAACATTGATAACAATCCTCGATTTGTATAACCATTTAGGTCTACTCTTGAAGCGTGCTTTGCCACGATGTATTCATTTCTAAGCTGAAGCATCTAATTTCTCTGTCGCCAAATATTTTTGTTCGCTGGCAAACAATGATACGATTTCTCGAATTGTATAATCATTGATGTCTAGACATAAAGCGTGCTTCACCACGATGTGATTGCTTTAAAGGTAAAGCATCTATTTCAATTAACGCTCACTATTTTGTTTGCCCTGGCAAGCAATGATACTGATTTTCAAATTGTTCACCATTTATGTCTACACGTACAGGAGGGCTTTTTCACAATGTGTTCCCTTTGAAGGTGAAGCATCTATGTTCACTACGGCCCATTATTTTTTTGTACTGGCAAAACAATAATACATTTTCTCGAATTGTGTACTGATATTGGTCTGGACGTAAAGCATGCGTTGCCACAGTGAGATCACTTTCAAAGTGAAGCTTCTATTTTAACTGACAGTTATTGTTTGTCGTATGCTCACAAACAATAATACAATTTCTCCAATTGTATAACTATTAATGTCTGGACATAAAGAGCGCTTTGCCACGATGGGATTGCTTTGATTGTGAAACATCTTTCATAACTGACACCCATAATGTTTTTGCGCTTGCAAATAATGATCCATTCCTCGTTCTGTATAACCTTTTTTGTCTGGTCGTATGGCGCGCTTTGCCACGTTTTTTTGGCTTTAAAGGTGAAGCTTTTATTTTCACTGACGCCCAATTTTTTTTGTGAGCGAGCAAACAATGACACAAATCCTCGAATTGTATAACCTATAATGTCTAGCGTGCTTTAACCATTTGGCGTGCTTTGGCACGTTGGGATAACTTCAAAGGTGAAGCATTTAAATTCACTGACGCGCATTAATAATGCGAAGCATTTCTTAGCGAACTTTAGTGACTTCTATCTATCTATCTATCTATCTGTCTATCTATCTATCTATCTAGCCACCTATATTTGGTTGCTCTCGTGGCCCCCCTTAACTTGGTGTGCACTCAAATTAGCATGGGAGGGTAAGAAGGTTTGACGACAATGACGCGCTCTCAAGACACAAATAATGTCTCAATCCCGTCATGAATGTCGTCAAAGACTTCCAGCTAGACAGTGGCACATAAGCATGGGCGGGTATGCACCGCTGGTATGCGAGTATGTGCCACAGGTGATTGACACTTAGTATCTACCCACGAACGACGAAAACACACTTGGGCAATTTTAAAGCGTGAGCGGTAAGAAATACCCTGTATCAGTAGCGTCGACTCAACGAAGGCATAGAATAAATGTCAGTGCTAAGAAAAACCTGACGTAGTTAGCGATGAGCCCCGGCGATTCCAAACTATAAATTTCAGGGTCCAAGCAAGAATGGAATGCAAGCATTCTGTGGGGCAGTCAAGCGTTCTACCACAGAGCTACGCCAGGTCTCGGAACTACTTTTCAAATAGACGCTAATCTTCGTGAAACGTTAATAGGGGTTGCCATGCTGCCTACCCCAAAGCTTACATATGTACTCCTTTGATACAGCCATCACGTCGTGTTAACGTCTATTGTTTAGGTACCATGCACTGAAGTTGATTTATGTAGCAGTGTCCAGGGCCAGCATCTTCACAAGCACATGCACTTCATGGGAGCTTCTTGTGTTGCTATTACGCAGGTTCCGGTTAAGATCATTGTGCCAGTGCAAAAACTGGCTATATAAACCTGTGAAACTCTTGAACGTATGTCTGTGCGTGCAATGTTTGCACATATATTTAATTCGAATAATTGACGTGCCACTCAATAAAGAAAAGCTGCAACACGGTCACCTACCCTCCGCATGCTTTGCATAAGGTTGATTCCCATTTAGTTGGAATATCCCAATTTTCTTACTCTATCTATCTATCTATCTATCTATCTATTTATCTATCTATCTATCTAGCCACCTATGATTGTTAGCTCTTCTGGCCGTATGGATAATGCTATCAATAACAAAATTGGTGTGGCATAATTTGACGGTGTGACAAGCATAACTAACTAGTCTTATCTTGAAAATCGTGATATGAAGTCATGGATCTCATGATTTACCATACGTGGGCTTGCTGCTCTTGCGGTGGTTTCATTCACATGACATTTTGTAAAAATAGTATGGTACGAAATGACGGCACAGTGAACATAAGTGGCAGACCCTAACGTGCAATCAAGGCATGCATGTCATAATTTCCGTGTTATGACTAGTAATCAATACACGCCACGCTCCTGGTGCACTCGCGGTCGTTTCGCTAGCTTCACATATACCATATTTGTTTTTAAATGACGTCAATGAAGGACGAAAGTACACAGGTCTAAACATGGAAATCATGGCATGCGTGTCATGTATTAACAAGACTACGTGCCACGCTCATGATACAATCTCGATCGTTTCGCTGACTGCACATATACCAAATTTTATATCAGGTAACGTGGAGGATCACGAAATTGAATGACACGTCTAAACATAAAATTGGTGACATATCTGTCCTGTGAAACATGTAAAATGCTACGTTCATGGCGTGCTCGCGGTGGTTTTGCTAGCTATACTTATATCGAAATTGGCATTACGTGACGTGAATTGATGACGAAGGTACACATGCAAACATGATAATCGAGATATGCGTGTCATCTAAAACATGGTTACACGCTACGCTCATAGCGTGCTCACGCACGTTTCGCTAGCTCCATATGTAAGAAATTTGATATTATGCTACGCGAATGGACGACGAAAGTAAATGACATATCTAGACATGATAATCAAGATATGGGTGTACTGTGAAACATGAAAAACTGCTACGCTCATAGTGGCTCGCAGCCGTGTCACTAGCTCCAGATTTGTATATTCCGGCATTAAGTGACGTTAATCAATGACGAAAGTGAATGACACGAGCAAACATAATAGTCATGATATGCGTCTTGGGTAAAACATACAGTCTCTGCTCACAGCATGCTCGCGGCCGCTTCGCTGGCTCCACATACGGGAAATTTAGTATTACGTGACGTGAACAGACAACGAAGGTAGATGACGTGTTCAAACTTGATAATCATGGCGTGAAAGTCATGTACGCCATAATTTACGTCTACCTCGTTACATTTTGCTCATAAGAAGGGACACATTACGCTTTTTTTTAAAATGCTTCGCATATAATTGATTCTCACGGCACCGACTATCTACCATTTTATTGTGCGCTGGCAAAAAATTATGCAATTCCTCGAATTGCATAACAATTTCTATCTAGACTAAAGTGTACTTTGGCCCGAAATGATTGCTTTCAAGGTGAAACATCTATTTTACCTGAAGCCCATTATTTTTTGTGTGCTGGTAAGCAATGATGCAATTTCTCCAATTTTATAACCATATATGTCTGGACGGTAAGCGTGCTTTGCCACAATATGGTCTCTCTGAAGGTGAAGCATTCGTATTCTTTAATACCCATCATTTTTTGCAACAGCCAACAATGGTGGAATTCCTCGAATGATATAACCATTTGTGTGGACGTATAGCGTGCTTCGCCACAATATGACTGCTTAAAAGGTGAAGCATCTGTTTTCACTGATGCCCAATATTTTTTGTGCACTGGCAAACAATGACACATTTTTTTGAATTGTGTATCCATATATGGAAGGCAGTGCAATTGCTAAAGCTCGCGTAATCGCCTCGCATGGACTCGGCTTTACTGGTTTTGCTGCATCGCCATAGCATCCTATTTATGCGTTTACAACGTTACACAGTCTCCAATAAGACACCTAACACCATTGAAAATCAGCATTCCATGACACAAGTCATTGTTTTGCTCTTATGAGCTCACCATGCCAAAGTTCGCTACGTTGCCGTGCATAACGTAACCTTTGTTTCGCTGTATTATGAGATGCCACCTTCTTCTGCCAGCCGTCGGTACCGGAGCTCATCCCAGGCAGGAAAATGAACGTTATCGTTGAAGGAACGCATATAAATGAGGAAGAGCTTAGTGACGGATTATGGTCACACACTGCATTACCCATGCAAAGTTGTTATTGCTGTCCCTATTAAGAGCACCACTCAGACGCGTCCGACAATGCTGCTGCTGAGGCCCAACGCAGAAAGCCCACTCGTCGCCGTGCGCGGCACTGCCACCACCCTCTCCAATATGATACCCACTACTCCGTTTACCACTAGAAAACTACAACATTGTCCTGCAACCACAAGGTTCACTAGACCTGGCAGAGTTGGGCCCAGCCCACCTCACTGAAGCCTTGTGTGTCACTGTTTGTTTCGACTCGCCCGCAGTCTTGCCAGGTTCGCATTCACCAGGCGAACAACACTATGACAGTGGGAATGCCTGACAAGACCTGCACGATGTCTTATTTCAAGATAACACGACTGAAAGAAGCTGACCAATGCTGTTTCATGGCTGTGTATGCCCCAGCACCGGACAACTCAGCAAGGGCATAATATTCAAGCATGACGACCAGATATTTACGGAGCTTCACTCCTGTAACTCAACTATTGACATCCTAGGAGCCTGGTGACTGAGAAAGACCAAACATTTCGTCATAACCCTCACTGGCCATACCCTTCTGAAGCATGTCCGTTACTTTGTTTTAATGCTCTTGATGTATCTCTTCAACGAGTGGCTAGAGGCGTGGTTATTATTGACGAACTGGTCACAGGACCAACGTGTGTCTGAAGCCGAAGCAAGACATGTGCCATCCATGCGGAGAAAGTCCCCACAACCTACAGACGGTGAAGAACTCACTTGTCCAGCGCGATTCGTCGTTTGTAAAGGTGGTCATCTAACTGGCAGTCGAAATTGTAACTACCAATTCCTGAAAAGGAGCGTTCCAACAACCGACGAGAGCAACGACAACCCAACTCAAAACCACTCCGGCTCCCAGACAAAGGAGACTACTAACGACCACTAAAACTACAATGAATCTTTCCCGCCACTCAGTGCTAAAAGTACCAGTATCTGTAGACCCGACCATAGTTAGCACTACCAATCCCAGCCAAGGACCCGGAATAATCTCAAGAGACAACCGGCTATCTAGACTGCCGAAAATGGTGCCTGGCAGACGAACAAGCAGAAACACCTGCAGACACGAACTAGAGAATACCAACAGGTAGGGGAGTTGGCAAAACAGGTCAAACAATTATAACAACACTTCGCTGCCGCTATCGGTAAAACAAAGAACTGTAAATTATTCACACGGGCTTTGGCACGACTACCACAAATGACACCTAACAGATCACAGCCTATGCCACCCAGACTGAAAACATTGCCACAATAGACTACGACGTGGTCAGTGGCTTGAAGCGAAAGAATGCCGAAACAACAACCTTATAACTATGGTAGACCTGAAAGTCACGCAGATAAATGAACGAATTGAAAAGCTAGAGATCCTATTCGACAAAATATCTAGTAAGCAAGCACCTTGGAACAAGCAGCCTACGGGTAGTGTCGCTTCCCTAGGTACAACTCTTGCTAACCTTACAGCTTGCTTAGGTTCGCCTTCTACAATGACAGCGCGTGCAGTTGCGGCAGACGTAATTATATCGCAGACACCAATCGATCTATCTCCTGCTCATATGCAGCCTTTTTTTACGAAAGGTCCAAAAATGTCTTCGAAAGGTTCAAAAATATCTTTTTTTACAGAAGGTTCAAAAATGTCAAGCTGGCCAACGTGAGTACGGAGAAAAAGAAACATTTATTGAGTACATAAAAGCAATGCATGTGGAAGGGAACCCTACTCCGGCTTCCCTATGGTGATCTCGACGACCAAGTGGGCCCGTTGAACCAAGACCTGGCGGACCTCGGGAGGTCCGTCGCAATGGGCACAACCCCACAGCTCTTTGGTGCGGAAGGCGCGCAGGATAGTGGGAAGGGGAGAAAATAATTTTGTGACGCACTCCTTCGTGACATGAAATACTGTTACGGAGCTGCCACATCCCGGGCAAGAGTCTGCGTAGTGGTCAGAGTAGCATTTATGCATGAAGAGGAGGCTCGGAAATGTATGCGTCTGGAGTAGGTAGATTGCCACCTCTTCCTCTCGCGAGAACAGCGGTGGGGGCGGGTGCGTGGTGCATCTAGCTCTGGTGTAATATGCCAATATGTCCTGGTATGTAAGTGGAGGGCCCACTTCATGTAGACCCTCAGCCTCGCCATGCCGGGTGGTTCGGTGGGTAAGTTCTCGAGCGGCTGCGTGAGCGCGATCAATACCCGGCATGAAGGTGTAACCAGGAGTCCAGAGGAAGTGGGTACGGGTTGGGCTGGATGTGTCGACGCTTGACGCCTTGAGTAGGATGTAGAGAGCTGCATTGGGACAACCGCGTCCCAGCAAAAACGCTCGGCATGCATGTTGCGAACCGGAAAGTATGTAAGCCTCCCCAGCATTGTCAAGAGCGTGTCGGAGAGCAAGCGCTACTCCAGAGACTTCGCCGTCCGCAAGAGTAGAACTCCGCGAAAACGCAGCTGTAAGCAATGTTGCGTTGCCATTCAACACTACCGCGGTATATCCGTTGCGGGATCGTACAGAATCGGTATATAACATGTTGGCTTCAGCGATGTCCTAGAGCATGCGCTTCAGCTACCCAACATGGGCGCGTGGTCGGCCCACGTCATGCTGAGGACTCATGTTCAGGGGAAGCATATGCACCTTCAAGGTACGAGGTACTCCAGGTGGAACACCAATACCGGTGTCTTCGAGGTAATTTTGCAAGACTGGGTATCCCAGTCATGAAAGCATGTAGGTGTGAGCAAAAGCCTTTGCCTTCTGGCTGGTCCAATGAACATCCAAAAGTTTCGAAAGTGGGTTTTGGGTCTCTAGGGCTAGTAGACGTGTCGTGGTAGTGTAGTCTTAGAGGCCGCCTTTCTTGGTCACCTTTCGCAGCATTACGTCAACCAGCACCTATTCCGACTGGGTAAGTGTCTGGAAAGAGAGATGGTATGTGATGCGACTGATTACGCAAGCATGCACCAGCCCCAGCAGATCATGTTTCGTAGTTCTGAGCGCCTGTTTCATATTTATCGTATAACTGCGAGAATCTGTTCGGTATGCCGCGACAAAAAAGAAACAGTGTAGTCCGCTCTTCTGTTCGCTTGAACGTGCAAGGCAAGTATGCAAGCGTACTCGACCTGAGGGACGGCAACGCCACCCACGTGCACAATAATCAGGGGTAGTGGAGTGCTGCTACGCTCCCGTGTAATGCGAAGCTCGAACTTTTGAGGAGAACAGGTCAAGCTGCACTTTTCTGCGTAGGTGGTAATGATGTCGGCAGTCTGCTGTAGGCGATCTTGAATAGCCCCGTCTGAGCCTGGCGTCGTCCAGATCGTTATGTCGTCTGCATAAATTGCATGGGTGACATCAGGAATCTGATCTAGCTGCTTTGGCAGTCTTGCCAAGGCAACATTAGGCCGGGTAGGAGACCGAACAGATCCCTGAGAATCGTCGTGACCTCTAAGGCGGATGGTGTCCAAACAGTGTGGTCATATTCCGATGCTGGCTGTCCAGTCACGCATATAGGAACGAACATTATTACACATGCGGCTGCAGCAATAGCATTCTGTTAGATTTCGTGGAATCAAATCGTGTGTAACATTATCAAATGCTCTTTTTCGATCAAGGGCGAGAATGGAACATGTATGGGCACGCGACAGAAGGCTCAGAAGCTCGTTTTTTAGTTGTAGAAGCACGTCCTGTGTAGAGAAATGTGCCCAAAATCCAAACTGTGAGTATGAAAAAAGTACTGTTGCTCGAAAAAAGCGGTAGCCGCCGCCGCAATAGAACGTGTTCCAACAACTTCCCAATGCATGAGGTAAGGGATATTGGCTGCATATTTTCTATGACTATGGGTTTGTCTGGTTTAGGTGTTAAGGAAATGTCAGCATGCCGCCATGCTTGGGGTAGTGTACCCTAAGGCCAAGAGTCATCGGAGAGGTTTGTTAGATGAATCAGATCTGAGTCACTGAAGTTACGAAGGGCAGAGTATCGAATGTAATCAGCACCTGGTGCGGTATTTTGACTGGGATATTGAATAACTACGCGAACTTCATCAACCGTTATGTCCACGTCAAGTTACTTGTTTGATTTTATGACGTGTGGGTAGTCGAGATACTTTGGTATGTGGCTGGAAGCGATAAAACGTCGTTGAAATTCTTTGAGGAGGCTCGATGGATTGTTTCTGTACACATGTGTTATGCGATGTAGTCGGTAAAAGCTTGCGTTTTGGTAGCAGATAGAGTTATAAGGGCGGAAAGTATCGACTATATTTTCGCACTGCCCAGGGTGCCTGAAAGACGCTCGCAGAAACACCGCCAGTTGTTGCGGAAAAGGTGCTCCGCATATTCTTGTGCCTCGTGCCACAGTTCATCGATATGCCGGCGAAGCTTGCCATTGAGGCGTTGGCACTTCAAACACCGCGCGAGCCCTCAACGCGCCTCCCATAGATGCAAAAGGTGTGGGTCCACGTCCGGGTTGGCAGTTGTGGTAACGACTGCGTGCGTACAGCATCTAGGTCATCAAATAGAGACTCTAGCCATTTTTTATACTCTGGCTATTCGGGATGGTTCGGTCGGCGCTTTCTGAACCGCACCAGGTCCATGATACGCACCGTCCGCTCGGGACAGAATGCATTGTGTAGTATTAGTATGGTGACCACACTATAGTGGTCACTGTCAAAATGATTGTGGAGAAGACCATGTGCCATTACTGGTCCTGTGTTGATGGGAAAGGAAAAGACGAGGTCGGGGCATATGTCTCGTAAGACACTGTTCACTATGCGAGTATGGTATCCGGGTTCTGTACGCAGTGCGTAGCGAAAGTTGCATATATCATCCCAGAGCCTAGTTAATTTTGCTGCAGATTTGGGGTAACCACAGACTGTGTTGCACAGTGTCGAAATCTTCGCACACAAAAAAAGTGTGTCCAAGACGCCCAAATTCGATCAGGAGTTGATGAACTGAATGTGTGCGTGAGCGGGGAAAACTGTACACGTCGAGCATATAGAAACTGCAACTTTTCTTGCCCTTAGTGATTATTTCAAGGGTTTGATGAGGAATACCGGTGCTCTGTGAGTGAGTGTTGCATGTGATGTTTTTGAAAACTAAGGCTCCGATAAGCGGAGAGTTACCTGAAAAAGAGTGTAAACCAGGTGGAGTTAGGGAGCAGTATGGCTCCTGTAGGAGAACGAAATCTGGAGGGTTAGTGGTGATAGCAATGTACTGTTGCAGGGAGCCCCGCTTTTGTCGGTATGCCCGGCAAATCCATCACCATACCACAATTCGCTGCTGGTTAAAGAACTCCATCATCATAATGAGAGAAAATGGTCGAGCGGGTGTATGGGTGCGTCCGCCTTGCCCCTGTGAGGCGGGGGGGCTGGGGCCACACGGCTTGAGAATTTGGTAGAGCAGCGACGGACTCAAACCGTGAGACTAACTCAGCAAAGAGGTAGTGCGTGTGCTCCTCTGATGACGGTAGTTATTTCCTGCCGAAGTGTTAGAGACTCCTGCCTCGCACTCTCTACAGCTGCCTAAATTTTAGTGTTCGTATGTTCTAGTGCTGACTACAGCTGTGCGTAATGCGCTGCCATGTCATGGCGTAGATTTGTGATTTCCGGGGAAGCATCGGAATTGGTATTCAGGGGTGGAGGGGTCAGGACGTGCCATGGGGGGGCAATGTTGAGAGGTATTGAGCTGTCCGGTACTTGAACATACCTTCCAGGATATCCCCTTGGCATCACTGGTCCCCGAAGCCTGTGGTAGCTGATGCTCCGTCGGATCGGTTGCAGTTGCCCGCTTGCCTAAGAGTGTCTTCTTGTAGGGTGACGGGGACGTCTTTGATGCAGGGATAGCAGGGCGCTTCGCCAGGATTCTTAGTGAAGTTGACTGGGAGTGGGTTCGGGATCGGGACTTCGATTTTGTCCGTGCCTTGGAGCAGGGTTAGACCGTGGCTTCGAACAGGAACGCCCACTATTCGTCAGCAGTGTTGCAGACGCATCAGTTGTCTACGATGGCGAAGGATCCTCTTCGGTGGATTTATTCAATTGTTGCTGTTCCTTGTGGATGAGTTTTTCAATCCAGGATCTGTTGAAAGGCTGTTGCTGGCGCCGTGGGCACTGTAGATCAGTTGTGGCATAATCCACTTCACAGGATATGCACCGTAAAGAGCACGGATGCGATGGCTTTGGATTATCGACGCCGCACAGCTCACAAACGGCGATTTCCGGAGTGGGGCAATGGTCAATTTGGTGTCCCAATTAAATGTAGTTTTGGAAACGTGGTGTCGGGGACAGTGGGTGTAGCAGCGTAGCTCTGCTTCAACGAAGCAGATGAAGGGAGGCACATGAAGGCCTTCGAAAGCGATGAGTGCAATATTTGTCTGACCCATCATCCGACCTTGTAGTATCTGAATTCAAGTCGCTTGCGTTTTCTGTACCAGCCTATTCCTATCGAAAAAACTAGTGGCACTGGCCCAACGCCATACCTGATTACTAAACCAGTGTCAAGTGTGGCGCTGACACTGGGACAGTGCCACGCTGCACGAGGCACGCTGGCGCTTGCCAGTGTGGCACCCATTATCAGCCGAAATCTGGATTTTAAATTGTGTTTGAAATTCGTGATCATGCGCAAGTGGTAACTAAGGCTGAAACACGCACGCATTGATAAAAGAAAAATAAAGAAATGAAAAAAACGAATTGAGCAGTAGTCGAACCTATTACCTTAAAACATCACATATTCTTAGCCAGACACGCCGACCACTACTCCACACCTGAAGCAAGGGGACGAGTTTATTTTCTTCATCCTAAAAGCAATTAAGGTATCCAATATTTTGAATTTGTCGTTTGCATACGCAGCGTTTCGTCTCTTCGTGCTCGCGCCAAACTTGCGATTGTAGCTAATTTTTGTAGGTTGCCTTGGATCACATCCATCTCGCACTTTTTGTCGCAAAGTTCGTTAGCGTAGCTGCAGATGTGTTATGGCAATTGTAGTGACTCGCTATGTGGTTATTATTACCTATGTATAAAACAGCGTCAATATGAAATGCACTGTGCATTTCGTCCCTCGATAGTTTGGAAGTATTTTCTGTCCTCCTCGTTTACGTTCCGCGAACGACAGCCGCAGCACTTCACTCTATCCGTAACGACCCCTAGGCTTAGGGCCGTACTTCTTGTGCCACGGTTGCTGTGAAGATCGTAGATATTCAGTTAGAAAGAGTCTAATAATTGTTACAATGTAGTTTTGATCATAACTGACCCATGAATGGTCATATTTTTACCTTCGAGAACACAGATCGGAAGCTAAAAACACCAAGATTGGGCATTGCAGTGGATAACTGCTGCCGTTGACGTGCGGCTTTCTACGGTACGAGTCGCAACGACCCACTGCTTGAGTAGGTTGGTCTTGATTATCACACTGATACTATTTTCATTTTGTGTTGCGAATTCTCAGTTCTATCGATGCCGTTTATGAATTACATTGCCCAAACTCAATCAAACTTCAAGGAAAGCGCACCCACGCCAAGGGGAGCATCCATGGGTGGGCTGGAACCTTTTTTCTCAAAATTCTTCCATTTCCCTGCTTTGCTCCCCACCCCCAAAAGCAAGCATAGGTAAAACACGATGAGTAAGTTCTGTGTTCCTGCCCCCCTGCAGGAACAATGTTGTTGTTTGTCCACCTCAGCAGAATCCTGGCAGCGCCCCTTACTCGCGCGATCAACATATGAATGCTTTAGCGTACTCGTATCGATTGCCTAAGTAAACTGAAGCTATATATGTGTACTACATAGATGAGTATACGGTAATTTTTACGCTCGACATGTCGCGATTCAATATGAAATCTTACCGATCGCGCCTAGTTTTTTCCAATGTGCCGCTAACGCTATCAGTGTAGGGTATAGAGTGTACAGCATGACTAATGCCTCCCAGCATGCTTTAAGAGACTGGGCTACACTGTACAGTGTGTCCAAGTGCCTCGCAGCGCGTTGTAGTATACTAGGACACACTATACAGCGTTTCCAGTGTCACCCAGCGCGCTGAAACACAATGGGGCATAGTAGAAACTCAGTTTTTTCATCAGGAATGTGAGGTGGTACCTGGATCCAGTCCCAGAACCATACCTTTGCACAAATTGTCGGAGGCTGCCAGATATTCAGATACAGGTAGGTAAGTTGCGCTGGCCGATTGGCAGCTCTTTGACATTCAGGAAGGCGTCTGCGACGTGTGATGCTGAGGTGCTTATGACGGCAATGTTTTGCTTTGGACGGGTTCGTATGATGAGGTTTCTGCGATCACTTGGACTCGCTCTGGAAGCGTCCCAAAGAGCGGTGACCAATGTTTGTCTGGGCCATAGGTCCAATCTGAGGCCTCCAAGCGGACACAAGGCAACCTTTTCATCTCTAAATGAAAGAGGAGTTAGGCACTTTGCCACACTCGACCTCGGCTTTGCCTGAGGATTCTCCGAGTCAGTCCGGAGGGGCGACTCTTCATCGAGAGCTGCGTCGTTGCGGGCGCGTCGCTTTTTGAGGACCACCTTCCAGCAGGCGCCATTGTGCGCGTCTTCCTCCACCGTGTTTGTGACGTCGGTGAAAGCCGTGGAATCTTCGTCCATGCCTTCTCCAAGTTGGTGGTCATTGTTATGTACGACGATAGAAAGACTAGTAGCGTTGGGGTCTGGTTATGCCCTGATAGCATCTGCATTGTGGTTGTCAGTGAGCGTCTCCTCAGCGTCACTGAAAATCGTAGGTGTTGTTCGCTAACAGTCGCTAGCAAGAACTGTGCACAATAGCGACCATGATCCTAGACGCTGCTTGCATTGAATATCGTGGTGGCGATCACCAAGACGTGAGCTTCAAAGCTGTCCACTGCAAGCAAGCGGCATGCATCCGCCAACGTGTGTAGCATGCTCTTCTGGCAGCGGAACTGCAGGATTTACTGAAATAAACGACCAGCCTTGCGATTTCATCTCCAAAACGCCGACCAACCACCGCACATAATTGCGTTACAAGAGATAGGTTACACTGCGAAATAGACTGGATATGCAAATTTCAACAAACTTACTACTTCCGATAAGCGACTGGCCAATACTGGTGCAAAACATACTGGTGCAACGCATCCTCACGGCAATTCAACATGACTTAAAAATATTCAGAGATAGCTCACACTTTTCTTAAACTTCTTAAAAACACTCAGATCTTCTACCTAAAAAGCGTCTACAATTTATACTTGTATAGTCCTTGAAGAGACACAAGGATCCATGCCGCCACTCTCCTAAAAAATGTCAGCTCAGTAGCTGGTCACTCACAACAGATAATAATGAGCGACTTTGTTGCAAAACACACTAAATGTGATTACAGAAAATGTGACCGCAGGGGAAATAAATTTTGGGAAATGATTAGACACCTTGGACTTACCCTACTCACGCTTCTCGACTGACCAACCAGGACTGAAAACAGAGTCAGTCGGAGCACATCTCTTCACTTTACTCTTGACGAAAACGCCTATTTAGTTACGTGGGAAAACACTGAACGACACCTAGGAAGTGATAATTATCTAGTTTCTATCCAGATACCCACTAAAGGCTGTAAAGAAAAGTATTCACCACATGACACACAAAATGGGACATCTTTAGATTCCCAAGAAACAAGCACTCCACCACCTCTATCGAGGATCCTGATGAGTGGACTGCCAGTATTTGCAAGGATGCTAAACGACCTCTTTGCGAAACCCCCTTATAGCGGGATGGCCCCATCTCGGGCTCTAACCTTGTGCACTTATAGGAAGCACAAGCCAGTTTACATCATCTATGACTCCGCCGAAAACCCAAGAGAAACCTTAAAGGCCAGACTAGTGCAATTGACAGGGATACCGAGGAGTATTCAAAAACATTTCATCAAACACATTGAAATCAACTCAGTGTCTGGCTCGATAGCCAGCTGGGAAATAAAAGTACATGGCAGCTCCTTAGGCTCCTATTAGATCCTGATCAGACTTAAACCTTGCGCGCGACAAAATGCGTCAGCTCATTTACAAATAATCGGACACGAACACGGCATTTATGCAAGAAATAAAATCCATGAATCTAAACCTACAAGTAGACTCATCGGAATGTCAGAATGCTCTGAAAATACTAACCAGGAGTTAGATTAAGATATCACCGAGGCAGAAATACGTGCGGTATTGAATAGCATTCGTATGACAGCCGCTGTAAGAGAAGACGGAATTTCAAACAAAATAATCTGTAATCTAGGTGAAAAGTCTACAACAGCAATAACTGACCTTTTTATTAAACACTGGGTGTCTGGGACACCACATGCAAGTTGGAAATATGCGCGAGTAATACTTATTCCTGAGCCGGGCAAGACACTAAATCCGGATAATCTTCGGCCCTTTTCCCCTTCCTGCTGCCTGGGGAAGGTGATGGAGTCGTTAACTTTATACGACAAACAGCTTATGCGGAGTCGAATGACTTGCTACCCCCTATGTGGGTGGGATTTTGGCTACAGTTACTCCACAGGATACAATGTTGTAACTTAAAATTGACATAATCAATCTGAGATACAAAGCGGCTACCAGGACCATCTTAGCCCTGAATATCAGTAAAGCATTTGAGAATGTCTCTCACACTGCTCTGATTGACAAACTGGCCCAAACGAATGTCGGTAGTCGCACTTACAATTACATCAGAACTCTCCTGCATGAACGCATGGTCGTGCTAAGCTTAGGAAATGTTAAAAGTGACACATTCACCCTCGGAACCCGCGGCGCTCAACGTGGAGCCGTGTTTTTCTCAATTTTTTTTTAACATTACCATTCGTGATTTGCCCGGGCTCTTGAATCAGGTCCAACACATTAGGCACTCAATGTATGCTGATGACAATACCATAAGAACCTGCACAGGCTCAGATGGGTGAAGCATTACAAACAGCAGCATAAAATGTAAAGGAATATGTACAGAAATTGTGCCTTAGTTGTTCCCTCAAGAAGTTAGAGCTCCTATTAATATGAAACAGGAGCAAGAAGGACGACCCCTACAATGGAGTGCACTCTGTGATCGATATGATAGTAAATATGAATACTGTTCTTACTTTTCCCACAATCAGAGAGTTAGGAATGCCCACCCAGCATAACACATATCACGCAGAAGCTATAGAGAAAACTACTGGCCACGGTACAGCAAACGACAAGACTTCTCTGGAGGATGGCAACTCAAATTTAAGGAATGAAGGAACAAGACTATTCAAATTATTTCACGCCTTTTTATTCAGTAGGGTGACCACTCGTTCTTCTACCACCATCTAAAAAGAGAGATGTAGAAAAACAACACTCTAATAAGACAAACATATAAGCATGCTCGGGGACTTCTTAGGTACTCAACACCAAAAAACCATTGCGTTTGAGTATCCACAGTACAGTGCAAGAATTAATCAAAGTGCATCTAACAACCCAAGAAGAAAGACTTTCACGCACCAAGACAGACTTGCAGATAATCAGTCGTCTCGGGCGACGCACTTGTTGCAGACTCTCAGACAGGGTTATCTTACCAGTGGCAACTCGTGCACACCATAATGTTAGACCCCTGGCCAAAACTACGCTGGCAGGAATACATGACAGAAGGAGAAAGGTAAGGGCAGAAGAACTCGCGCAAATCTTTCCGGATCGCCGAAACATACTTCAAGTTGACGCTGTCCGACAGGCGAGAGACCGTTACATCGCATGCGCTGTGAACGTCCTTGGGTTACCTATCACTGTAGCCACTGTAACAACAGCCTTCGTCTGACAGGCAGAAGAAGTCGCCATAGGGCTGGCCATCTCTGTTAAGGAAGCTAATTACATCTTTTGTGCTTCTCAAAGTGTCCGCACGAACCTCTTGATAGACTGTGTTGGCCCGATTGCGGCCAACATCCTCAAAAATAACCAACAAAGCGATAAGCTGGTGCGTGTATGGGTGCTCGCTGACGTGGGCAATCTAGAGAATGAGGTGGCTCACCGTGTAGCCCGAGGTTCAATCAACCTTGGGAGAGAATATTCAGCACTGTACTTTTCGCAAGAAATGATTAACACATATAACAAAATTACCGCTTCTTACAGAGAGAACCGCAAAACAAGCATGGCCCCACATATTGACCTTACAAGAGAACAGGCTACAATCTGGAGGCAAATTAAAGTTTTTCCGCTCCCTCATCAGCTGTCTAAAATTTGCCTAGAGGACATTCGATCACACTTCCAACATTCCGGCTGCCTGAGGGCTACCCTAAGTCACATTCTTTGAGAATGCGAGAGGAACCCTCCACCACAGACATTACTGCCAGCTTCTCCCTCGGGGTGTGGAAATCACTACTCTCGTAGAGTGATCATTCTGCTCAGGCTGAAGCCGTTGCCTCGGCGGAAGTAGTCGTGGCAAGCTACTGGCCACCACCCTCCGCACCGCCGGCACGCTGAAGTCAACGACCTCGTTGTGCCTTTCATTGAAGTAGTTTCTCTCTCAAGGTCTAGACGTAAAGCGTGCTTTGCCTTGATGTAATCCCTTTGAAGGGGAAGCATCTATTTTCACTCATGCCCAATAATTTTTGTGCGCTAGCAAACATGATACAACTCCTCAGTTTGCATATCCTGTTAGGTTTAGACGTAAATTGTGCTTTGTCTGGATATGACCGCTTTGAAGGTGAAGCATCTATTTTTGCTGACGCTCTTTATTTATTGTGCGCTGGTAAACAATGATACAATTCTTCAAAATTATTTTATTTTAGAAGCTAGGTTGGCGAGCTGCTGCTGCCCGAACCTTGTCCCGGGGTGGCTCCCCATGTGTGCAGCAGTGTTGTAAATGTACTTTTTGCCAGTACTCACCCAAGGTTACTGCTCCGGTCATTTCTCTGGTAATTCCAACAATCTTCACTGGATGGCGCGCAGCCACCCAAGGCATCGTTAACCGAGGGCCCGCGCTTGCTTACTCGCGGCTACGACCACAACGTTGTCGTCGCTTCGCAGCATGGCAGCACGTAAAAAGTTGTTTCGGTGAGCGTCATACACGGTTTCGATATCTTCCTAAGCCCACTCGCCTGCTATCTATCAACCCCGTTGAAGAAAGACTGATAGCTCCACGTCTCCCATTTATGCGTGTTAGGCATTTGATTCATGGCAGCAGTCAATGTGGTATAAATGGGCTTGTGGTTAACGTTCCGATCAATGTAATCAACACTGTGCACTGCGGCCACAGAACGCTGCCTTAGACCTACACATCATGTGCCGGCTCGTTAACAAGCCTTTCTAAATAAATCACCTCGCCAAGAAACGCCACCAGCGCCTCGAAGCAAGCTCCCCTAAGTTCATTCACTTTGTTGATATGGAGTTGCTTTTTTGCTATTATTGGGTCTCCAAAAATAAAAAAAACTATATTGCATTTTCAAATTATTATCATAGTTTAGTACCATGCTAAGTGGCTATCATGTTAACGACGCACGAAAATGTCACGCATGTTCGTTCACGTGCTTCGTGTAAATGATTGAGCTACGTTTGAGACTTCGGTTTCCTGTTATACAAGTCTCGTTCAAACTTATGCACACTTAAATAGCAAGGAGCCAATTACAAATTTGAATTGACTCAAAAACAAATGTGCCTTGTGAAAAAGAGGACTTTGCTAAAATTGACCAATAAACTTTTGCGCTATTTGCGAGATTTTGAGATGACTAGAAGTTTGAAAAACTGAATGAGTAACTATGTTTGTCTTAACTTGGCTAACAGCACATATAAAACTTATTGAAATTTATGAGGGCATCATTATATTATCATTCTCACCATGACCATGATGAAAGCACATTGTAGATTTCCGTGGTATCAGTTTTATTACTAACGTAATCTTCGTTATGAGCATATGTCAGTCTGTTTTAGTGCATTCTCTTTACGCGTGGATGCAGGTTTCGTGAGACTGTCATCACTTATCCCGAAATTGTGCTTTTAGATCTTTCTACCTTTAGTCGATGGGGGATTTGGCGTTTACATTTATTCTCTACTTTTCTGATGTGTTTGTTTTTTTTTGTTTTTTTGCTGTTGCCTGCACTACAGGTATTTCGAGGGGCGGGATGTAAATTTATGTGTATTGGTCTTCATACACCTTCGAAAGGAACAGTGTGGTTGATAAACAAAGCAAAAGAGGCTTCCATACAGTGCTCCACTTGCCTGTTTATTGCTCCTTTTGTGTTCGTTTTACATCTGCACTGTTCACTGACAAGGTTTTGCGAGGTGGTGCCGGCTGTTGAACGAGCTGTACAGACTAGTCAGGGAGAGGTGACAGAAACTAGTAAGCCAGTTGTCATTGTATGCTGTCGTATCTTGTATTGCCGGCAACACCACGATTTGCCGTATAGCCATCTGACGCGCGCACAGCACGCAATTGCTTGCTTGCTTGCTCGATCCAATACGGTTTAGCGCGTGCCCACTACTGGGGGTTAGCCATTACCTGGCGGTTATTTTAGTGTGAAAAAACGAATTTCATAATTTGATGAAGAAAATTAGTCAGTCATTTAGGAAATATAACAATGGAAAATTATGAGACGACTAACGAATAAAGTAATTAAGCAACTAATATTGAAATGAATAATTGAATGGCAATTTCAAAGAACTACAATTTATTTAGTTAAAAGAAAATACAACAAGCAAACATTCCTGTATTTCGGAAGTTCGCAAACTTCTACGCAGAAGCTCATGGTGCTGTGGCCCAGAGAAGCCGCAAGCGTAAGGATATTTTCAGAATTAAGTGTAATGCCTAATTTTCTGAACAGAGTTTTTAAATGTGTCTTCCTCTGGCTTGTGAAACGTTGCAAATAAATAAAAAAATGTTTGACGTATTCTGGCTCTTGACAGTAAAACCAAAAGGAAAGATGCACCTGACCAGACCTGTATAAATAGATATTAAGAGGCGGAATTCCGCATCGAATGTTTGCGGCGAAGAGAATCCTTCTTCCTGATTTTCTTCGAGTGTTTTGTTGAGGTTAAGTGCGTCACACTTTTTGGGCCTGGAATGTCATATGCTCTTGTCGCCTGGCATAACACAGGCGAAAGCACGAACAAATTATGAAACAGTTCACCGAGGCAAGAGAAAAATAGGCAGAAAAAAGAAATTAGGAAAAAATAGGTAAATTAATAAAAAGAGCGAAAGTGAGCAATGAAGGAAAATGAAAGAGCACAAAAGAAATAGCATTCGAGAGTATTGAAAACAGAGGGGACGGAAAACGAGAAAAACAACGAGAGTAGAAAAAAAACAGATATACGAAGTTAAAAAAAAAAGACTTGCCAGCCCCACATTTCCTTCATGCTATGCACCCTTGGTGTGAGGTTTCCCTGTTTTCTGTCCGCTCCCTTACTTGTGAAGTATACTTGATATATTTCATTTGGTTGTACGTTCCTATCACATGTCTGCTTATGAGATCGCGGCATCAAATCCCGGCTGTGGCGGCTGCAATTCCGATGGAGGCAGAAATGTTGTAGACCCGTGTACGCAGATTTGGGTGCACGTTAAAGAACCCCAGGTGGTCAAAATTTCCGGAGCCCTCCACTACGGCGTCTCTCATAATCATATGGCGGTTTCGGAATGTTAAACCCCACAAACAACATGTCTGCTTATGGAATAAAGTGCGATCTGTAGTTAAACAGCAAGGCAGAACTGAAAATGGTGCCATGTTTAGGCAGGAGACACAAAAAGTAACATAGCTGCGTTGTCGTAAGTTGACAGGAGCAAAAACAGTAAAATACCTTCAGCCACATTTTCCTTTTTTTTCGGAAAAGAATATGCGCGTGCTACGAGTACCTCCCATCGTATGCGGTGACCGCCAGCCCGTTGCATACGAACGTACCTTACCGGGATGAACAGACCGCCACTGCGCGGGCAGCGTTAGCAGCCCCTTGTGCTCAATAAAAAATACTCGTATGCAGACTACTGAAGAAAGTGTTTTGGGAAACGTGGATGAGGAGAAAACCATTGAGAGGTGTGTGGATGTTTGCGCGGGAGTTGACAAAAAGATTACAAGAGAAACAATAACGAATGCAGCTACTGCATTCCTCGCTAATGGACGAACTGCTTGGTTCATTAATAATGAATTAACCGAGTGGCTTGTTGAAAGGAGCGTTCCATGACGTTAGACCCACTGATGGATAGGCTGTATAGGTATTGTTTGTTATTTGTAGACGTGCGTGCTTTTACCCCTCCGAAGTATAGGTGGCCCAAGCATTCAGCGCGCCAAGTTGATTGTCAATGAACACCAGCATTTCAGTTCGCTCGACACTGGGTGCCCGCCAGAACCCTCCTGTGCTGATCGCATCAACTCTTTGCGGCGCATGGTGTAACGCGTGCGACGTACCAATGGGACACCAATTGTGCACGCTGGATGACACTCTCGCACACAGAAGAAAACGTCTACGATAAGATTGGAGTATACGCCGGGCATGTGCGCACACGGGACGCTTGCAAGGCAATGCAAATTGAAAATGTTTTGAGCCTACGCCATTCTGCATCAGCAGGTCAACCTAAAATGTCTGTCTAAGCTAGCCCATTGAAGATATTTGATGTTGACGACATGGACGATTATGACGCGAAAGACACAGCAGAAATTTGAAGCCCTTTTCTTATTCAAAACATGGCTTAAAAGCTAGGAAAGCTTGGTTAACCTTTGCCTTATCTTCTAAGTTTCTTTTTCACCCTTTTTTATTTGTCACGTTGTGCAGGGCATGCTTCTAACTTTATTCTTACTCGGTGATTGGCCTTGGGTTTGCACCAAGCGAATAATGAGGCCACATTTCTTGTAGCTGCAGGATGCCACGGAAGTCATGCGTCACCCCTTCAACTTCGGAAATAACATATATGAAAATGGCGATTAAAAATCACAACGGATCTTTACGAAAGGCCACATTTACGTATCTGAAACGTCTCATCAGCGGCAATCGTGTCATCGAAGTAGCATTCGTTGTAAAAAAGCGACGCACAAATTTGCATCTGACCAGTGTAACTTCGAGAGTCGATTGGTGTGCACCCACATTTGAGTAGGCTTATGAGCACCAAATGCCCTTGAAACACCCGGCGGAAGTTTATAATCCCAAAAACCAGGAACATACCAAAAGAATACTATTTACCATAATAAGGTTTCTGGAGTGCATAGACGGAACTCCTTCCAAAACTGCCCATGAAGGAAATACCATACAAGGTAGCGAAAACAGATCGCAACCACGCTATCTCAGAAACGGCTGAAACAGATAGATGTCATAAAAAATTGATAGATAGATAGATCTGGTGAAAAAGAAAAGAAAAAAGAAACTAGTGAAGCTTATGCAGCCCGTGAGCCAGTTAACAAACTTTTCGAGCTCTAAGAAACAACAGAGTCGTAGTTGTGGGCCGTGCCATTGCGAGGGTGTGTGAAAATTATAAAAATTTACAAGCTGTGCGTTACAAAGCCAATTAAAGAATACGTAGATCCACCACTTCATATTTTCTATTGTGCAACAAAACTGACGGTACCCTGACGCAAGTCACATTGTTCCCTGATTCAAAATGCTTCTAACAGCTCTCCGATATGCACTAGCTCAAGAGTCGCTAAGTGTTCTTTTTTTATGTTCTTGGTTCTTCTCGGTTTCAACCTTGCCCCATGTGTTTTAGGTAACGATTCGCCAAGTGGTCCATCATAGCGTAGTGTTAAAGAACGAATCTATGACGAATTATTCCCGCTTCTTAACTGAAAGAGAGAGAGAAAATAAAATGAGGCAAAGGCTAGAAAGTTAGCCAAAAATTTGAGAATCAGGTTTGCTACCCTTCGCAAAGAGAAGGGAGAACGGAGAAGAAAGATGGGAAAGAAAGTGAAGAGCGAAATATACGAGAAAAAAAAACAAAAATGAAGAAATAGGTGAGCGGGGGTGCTAAAGCCTTTTCAATGGGCCACTACCAGGCAAAGAGTTCAATAAGGCTTTCACTGATTTTCTGTGCGAAGACAGATCATGTCACCTTTCAAGCCCTCGCTATTCTGACAAGAATACGTCGTCAAGACGAGCTAACGCAGTAGCTAGCTACCGCTTTTGCACGCTGTTACGAGGGCAGTGACAGGGAACGTGCTGTATGGTTTCATCGCTGCCGCAATGATCGCAAGCATCTTCATAAAGTGTACAGAAGGATCACTTAAAAATTGATACTCGAAAAACACTAAACGTTTTAAAGGAGACGATTTCTGTTGTCTCTTTAGCGGAGCCCATAAAAGCGCTGCATAATTAACACAAGACTCAACAGAAACTAAAATTGATTATAGCTCATCAGTCATCGCCAACTTTGCTTTCTTCGTTGGTCAACAGACCCTCGCCCCTCCCCGATCTGTTCTATTAAAAAAAGCGCGTTCGTCGTACACCTTTCCTAAATAGGGAGCTGTTTATTTTTCTAAAATTGTAAGATATGCCGCTAAGTTACGATGTAGGCAACTCAATTCTTCTGGGGAATCCTGCTTCGAGGGTCTCCCTGCACTGCCGTTCATTAGCGCGTACCCTCAGGGAAGCTCTGGGACAAAATGTTTTGTGCACTGAGTCTTCATGTTAGGAATTCCATAGAAAGGCTGTCTCTTCACGTCCTGGTTAGATGCGGAGCAAATATACACAGGCCCACGAGCATAAGTGCAGGACATCATTATAAGGAGCAAAGTCAACAAGTATTTCGGGCGGAGACTTCAACTTCACCTCAGCTAGCGGGCCACTGTCACAGGCATCGGTCCAGCAAAACGAGCGGTGTTGAGTTTAGGAGCCGGTAGGACATAGTTTTACAAAGTGGCATCCCCTGTGTCCATGTCTAAGCTGACCTTTTTCGTATGTGTAACACGGATCAGGTAAGAAGTGTATTTGTCGTCATGATTTGAACAGTATATCGACTGCAACATCCGAAAATAAAAAAAATTTGCCCACAAATTCCAGAACATACCTCTTGTTTGAAAACATGACAAACACACTGCGTACGTGAAAAAAAAATGATTTAGCACACTTTTGCCTCTATAGCCTTGGCACATTGTTAAAAAATTAAAAGAAAAATATAGTGGACAAAGAGAGGTGCGTGTGTGTGTGTGTGTGTGTATGTGTGTGTGTGTGTGTGTGTGTGTGTGTCAAAAAAAAAGAGAGAGAGAGAACCATTTCTCTAGCTAAAGGTCCCCAAGTAACATGCGACTCGCAGACCAAGTCTTCGAGAACCTTTTGAGAGGCTTGAAAAGACGCATGCCAGCGCAGAATTACGGCAATTTAACAACCACTACGAAAAATACAGTTGTGAATTCTTCGTCTATCGCTTAAGTATTAACAGCACAGAAGATAACAAACAACAAATTGATATCAGTAAACAAAAAATCCGGTTAGTATCACAACTACGCAAACGTATAACAATCTAGATTCTTTTACCTGGCCTCATTGTACGGTGTCTGAACTGAAATCATTATTTCAGAACTCCATTCTTTTTCTCCATAAGGGTTGACGATCTAAGCAAGCCCAAGTAATTTGACGTTACATTTTAAGCAGATTTTTTTCTGCCTCTTGCTCATCTGGTGTTCTATTCATTCACACACTGGTCTAGAACATTCACTTACGAATGCTTTCATCACCACCGTCACCACCATCATCATGATTATCAGCCTGACAACGTCCACTGCAAGGAAAAATTGGGGGACACTTAAGCTTCACCTTTAAGAGTTGAACGCGATAGCGAAATGCTGCCCCTAGTGCATTGAAATGGCATTTCCTTCAGTGTTCATAAAGAGTCTCACAATGCCTCATAGATAGATGGCAGCATATTACCTAGCGCTTCCTGTTGGCTTGATGAACGCCTCTGGAAAGGCATAATATGTTTTACGCTAGATGAGCATGGTTATCTATTTTTCGATCTGTTTGAAAGTTCCTTTGTGTTTTACTGGAGATGGCTGCACTATCCCGTGCTGTTTAGACGTAGTATTTTAGCCTCCCACATCCGCCTACAAATCGCCGACTGGGCTCGTTTTCGTTGTGAGACCTGTCGAACAAAATGTGTTAAGAAGGCTGCTTTCACTGCGTGGCATTTGTGTAGTGTTTTTCCCAAAGTGGCA
This sequence comes from Rhipicephalus microplus, assembly GCF_043290135.1. Taxonomy (NCBI): domain Eukaryota; kingdom Metazoa; phylum Arthropoda; class Arachnida; order Ixodida; family Ixodidae; genus Rhipicephalus; species Rhipicephalus microplus. The sequence goes on along the minus strand of NC_134700.1, from coordinate 117,795,259 downwards.
GCATGTAGCATAGTAGCTTTGTGGTAGAACTCCTGATTGCCACACGGTAGACTCGGGTTCGATCTGCAATGGGACGGAAAACTTATTGTTTATTTTATTTTATTTTTTCTCAATTTTTCGCTCATGGCAGTTTTTTTGCTCACAACCAACGGTGCCGACGCCGACGGCGGAATTTCGGCGACACGAGCTCTCTAACGCAATTGCGTTGGAATGCCTCTCCGATGATCTGCCAATCAACCCGTTTTGTGCTTTCTGCTGCCATTTTACACCTGTAAACTTTTTAATCTCATCAGCCAACGTGGCTTTTAGTCTGGCTTTTGTGCGTTTGCCTTCTCAGGGAATCCTGTCAGTTACATTTAATGACCAGCGGTTATGCTGCCTGTGCACCAGATTCGCGGTCATGTCCATTTCATCTCGATATCAACTAGGATATCCTTAGCCCCGGTTTGTTCCTTGACCCACTATTCTCTCTTCTTTCCTCTTAAGGGTACACCTGTCACTTTTCGTTAAAATGCTCGCTGCGTTGTCCTCAATTTAAACTTAACCCTCTTTGCAAGCCTCCAGGTTTTCCTCTGTAGGTAAGTACCAGCAAGATGAAGCTGCTTCCTCTTGAAGGTTAGTGGCAGATTACCATTCACAATTTGAGCATGTTTGCCGATTGTGATGCACATCATGCTTCTTATTTTAGTTATTTCACTCAGATGGTTTGGCTTCGTGCTTAGTACCCGTCCTAAGTGAACATATTCGTTTGCAACTTCTAGTCTCTCTCCATCTATCGCAAAGCTCTGTGTTCTGCGCTAGACTGTTGCCCATTACTTTAGCTTTAAAGACGACAGCCTTCTTTGGAGACCTTCGACGCAAAATTTTTGGCCTGTCTGTCTGTACACTTGTCTGTTCGTCCACCCTTAACGGTACCGGGTACTCTAAACAGCACCAGCCGTTACCCCAAACGGCCGACCCCATCTGCAGCGCCCACCAATGTTGCTCAAAATTCAGCGTTCACACTTGTGCGATTGTCGATTAAAAAGCAATTATTGCGCATATTTGAGGCACCATAACATCACGTATATGATCTGCATGTGCGTCTTTTACTACAAAAAGCATACATAAGTAATTCTAAGAACCGTAGCGTTTATGACGCTGCGCTGACCAGGCAACGCTTTCACGAAAAGGCGAGTGTTTCAAACGCTTTGCCAAAACGACACGGTGGTGGCACCTACCCGTCACCTTGCGTTCTACACTTTATCACCTCTGAGACGGGCGCGTATGCTCGTCTCGAACGCGCATTGTTTTCCAAGAAAACTGCCAGATGGCACTCATGTCTCACGGGCGACGTGACTTGATGCACTCATTCGCCTCCGCTTCATGCTCTAGGCACTCTAACACAGCCAGAATGTTATTCCAGACTTGATGCACTCATTCGCCTCCGCTTCATGCTCTAGGCACTCTAACACAGCCAGAATGTTATTCACCAATTTTCTAGCGCAGAACATCCAATAAATGTTTTGTTCACTCTCTGCACATGCAAGACTACCATCTTTCGACGAAATTTGCAGAAAAACATGCAGATACGGGGCCAATTTTTTGTATTCTAATTTTTATGCCTACTCTTCTGCTTTCCGTGGTTTTGGAACGTCAAACCCCACATATATGATTATGTTCTGCTTTCCGTGACCACTTTAGTAGTCATGAGCCACAGTGCGTGCCCTGAGTTACTCGTTAAGGCAGGTGTCAGCGCTTAATGATTCAGCAGAACATCGAATGGAATACTGCTTTCCCGCTTCCTTAACCCAAGGTACGCTACTGGAGCTAGAGACAGCAGGGCAAACATGCGTCAGATACCATGGTAGTTATGCGCTTACATAAAGCGCGATATGCAAGACATTGTGAGTACTCACGATATCCATGCTCATTGTGTACGCACCAAAATCAGTGAATCATTATTTACTTATGGTAAAGTGCTTGCTGCTCATGGGGGCCACGAATCCTCAATAATAGAAACACTCCCATCCACCTTACTGAAGCAGGCCGTCAGAAGCAGTAAAAATTGTTTTAAAAAATTACTCATAAATGTTGCTGTTTTACACCCCAATACCATAATGCGATTTTGAGGTCTGCAGTAGTGAGCGGCTCCGGAAATTTCGACCACCTGGCGTGCTTCGACATGCGCGTAAAATGAAACACACGCAGGCCCCTAGCACTTCACCATCATCAAAATACGGTCACAGGTGCTGCGGTGTTCCGGTCAGCAGCTGAGCACCAGAACCACTATACCACCATGGAGGAGCAAAATAATCGACGAGAATGCCCGGAATGGAACCAATTGTTTTTCTACCTACTATATGTATGCTAGTGAGTGAGTCAGTGAATGCCCGCTAGTATATGTATGTGTGTGCTCGTTCGTGTACACGAGTGATCGCCTTCAAATATTTCACTCCCTGTGGCTAGCTATATGCGTTCACCTTAACACGAAATAGATTATAGGCAAGAGTGTCCTACTGCAAGCACACCATCATTCAATGTACTCTAATGAAACAGCGACTGAGAAACCTGCCCACTTAAGACGAGACTTTCTATAGTGATTGTCGATATAGGTTACATTTGATCTGTCTAATGCAGCATATTTTTAAGCTTAACAATTATCTAAGCACACCCTGTGCAGTTTCTACACATTAAACCAAGTAGGAAAACATGCAATGAAAATAATTGCTTGGGCCCCTCTTCGACAAGCTAGACAGGAGCTGCAGCCTTCGCGTGAATCGGATACTTTATGTTCGGAAATTTCACATATGCCCTTGATCTTTAAGACCTGGATTGTTTCGCCAGAACATCTTGCAGTTGGATTTGGGTGCAGTGTTAGATAAGCAGACTGCTTGGAGACCTACCACTCACTTTTTTTTCTTCACTTTAACACATGTGCGGTCTTGATCAAAAGTTGCCAGGCCACGCTTTCATAGAAATACATTGGATATCAGCGTGAAAACTTTCGACCCATTTGCACAACAACATTAAATTAGGCCTACTAAAACAAAAAAATGAGGTGACGTGTTTTGTTTCTTAGGCCATTCTTTTCCTGAATTCATGCGGATATTGAAACACTTAGCCCTGAGGGTTCTGCCAGGCACTACTCAATTACGCATTGAAGAGCGAACAGCCATGTTCCTTTGATGTCGTTATTTTGGGAAATTGCTCGAGAGGTCTCCTGCTCCTGCGCTTATCTCTGGAAAATGAGAAAGCCTGAGCCTCTCAAGTACGACTTGGGCGAGCCAGAAAGCGCTGTGGTACGACAAAACTTTGCCGATATAATTCGATGTACGGAGAAAGGAAGTGTTTTTTTTTCTTGAAGTACTGCGAAATTTGGAAAATCGGCTGTCGCTAAGTCGCAGGGAGGTAAACTCCAAGACACAGTGTTGTGACATGGTTTCACTTGTAACGGTGCTCCAGGCTCTTCACCACATCCCATGTTTTGCCAAGAAGGTCTAGAGTGCGAATCTGCAGGTAAATGGGTGGTCCATTATTGTACCTAACAGCGCAGCAAAGTACAAGGATAACAAAGAAACACGCTTGATCATGTTTTTTCTCGCCCTGTACATTTCTTGCGCTGTTACATACTATGAATTTCACGCAGGTTTCTTAATTGAAAAGACATGAGTGTTAGGCATCGTATGACTTATGAAGATGCGTGAACGTAAGGCAGGGTATAAGGCGCATATCAGTAGAAAGCTTGTAATAAATTCTGTAGGTGATTGTTAGGGACGCTTTTGAAGGGACACTTCCTAGTATGGGTAGCCCAGGTTTACACCAAAAGAATTTTTTATGTTAATTATTATGTCACAATAAATAGTGATTTATTTCAATGTATTGAGCGCTGGAGAGGCTCCGAAAATTAGAGTGAAGCTAGAGAGACGTCGATTTTGTTCAACCTTGAAAGAAACAAATACTTCCCAGTGCATTCATATTGGAGCATGCGTAAAACGCACACTTAAAGATAGGTTTTAATATAAAATGTTTGCTTTTCTGTCTACTTTAAGATAGACACAATGAAGTTAACGTTAAATCTATGCTTCCATCAGTGGATATTAAAACGCAGTTCTAACTGTTGATGTTCTTTTTTTCTGGAATGAAGAATAATTGCCCATAATTGTCTGATTGAGAGCGACGAGAACAACCAGCTAAGAAACAAGGATGAATGTTTTCACCATTCAAAGTAATTAAATTTCCCTTATTACTGTTCTTTTTTTTTCTGTATAACAAGGACGATAGTAAAATTGATATGTGGGGTTTAACGTCCCAAAACCACCATATATGATTATGAGAGACGCCGTAGTGGAGGGCTCCGGAAATTTCGACCACCTGGGGTTCTTTAACGTGCACCCAAATATGAGCACACGGGCCTACAACATTTCCGCCTCCATCGGAAATGCAGCCGCCGCAGCCGGGATTCGAACCCGTGACCTGCGGGTCAGCAGCCGAGGACGATAGTAAAAGCGCGCGCCACCAAATTCCCCGTCTTCTTTACCTTTCGCATGGCGTTACTTCGTAAGTATTAAAGTAATTTCGTTTCATGCCATTTTTTAGCTACTGCATTGCTATGAGTTTTTCACGCTGCCGTGTTGCGTCTTCAAAGTTTTTCCTGCAATCACCAGCTATTGCTTATTTTGAATATGCATCTTTATTGCAGTTTTGTTACATTTTTGTATCATGCAGAAACCTACATTAAGAATGTTCCACACAAAAAAAACCATACATACTTGGTATGGACAAGCAATAGAACTGCGTTACACAGAAAACAACTGCAACTGGCAGCCTAACATCAGAGATGCGGCTTTCACTCAAAAAACTAGCAGTGGCTTACACCAGCATGCCAATGCTCACGGGCATCCTTGCTGGGCAGTAGTGACAGCTGGCTGTTTCTCATTCGCTTACATGTAGCGCGCCGAAAGAAATTCAATTATCGGCCAAGTCCAACTTGCACGGATAAGATTACTAGGGGAAGGAACGCGTGGAACGTCTCCTGTCTGCCGGAAACACGTCACAGAACACATTGTGGACGACAAACCAGTTCTCTGCGGGAAATTCCAAGGCGCGCTAGTGCTACAGCTTGGGGCAGGGTTTTGGGACAGTAGTAAAGCGAGCAAGCAGAAAACAAATTGTGGTGGTTTGTACTGCAATAAATGTATAGGGCAGCATAACTACGAAAGGGAACTAGATAATGATGAATCACAAGGAATGGCTAACCGGAAGCCAATCTTCTCATCTCTTTTTCCTTTAAATTGTCGACACTGTCAAGCGTTTGCGAAATTTTGCAGAATGGGCAGTTTTGTACTGGCATAAGCATATAGAAACACGTCCATTATTCGATTAATGGCATATCGATATTAGGGGTAGCACATGCATCAGGCAAACGTCAAATAACTTGCATAAGAAAGAAATCAAATGCTCTAACAGTTATCTTTCGCGTGGACATCCGTGGGGCCATATTGATGAATGCGCATATTCAATGGGCCGCGCGGATAAGTTTTTGTGCCTTTTTTTTGTTTCTGGCATTCTATTCCTCTTCAGTTGCTGGTCGTTTGTGGTGTCCTTACTTCCTCCTTGTGGCCTTGTTTGCACGCCTGTCTTTTTCAGTCTGAAATAAAGTTTGCGGTGGCAAAGATCTTAATTCAAATGCAAAGAATTTAATTTTCTTGCGTACTGTAGGTACTCTGTCTATCTATCTATCTATCTATCTATCTATCTATCTATCTATCTATCTATCTATCTATCTATCTATCTATCTGCTTGCGCGTAGGTGCTGTCACGATTACCACCTTGACTTGCGTTAAACCGAAATTAGTACAGAAGAGTGAAAAATGGTTTGAAGAATACGACTCGCTGGTTATGACATGAATAACGTTACAATCTCGTCGCGTACGTAGTCAAAAACTTTCCAAAAACCTTCCGCACGTACCCGGAGGCGGGTGTGCGCCACTGGTATGCAAGTAAGTGTCACATGTGTGTGACTGTTCATATCCACCAAGGAACGGTAGGAACACACAAGGGTACGTTTAACGCTTGATCGTTAAGAAAAACGACACATCGACAACGTTTACCGGACAAATGCAAAGAATAAATGTCATTGTTCAAGCAAAAATTAAACTCTAGCACTCTGCGTGAAAATCAAGCACTATACCACAAAGCAACGCCAGGTCTAGAAACTACCTTTCAAATAGACCCAATGGTTCCTGACACGGCAATTGAGTTTGAAGTGGTGACTTTCCAAATATATAAGCAATACACATGTACTCCTATGATACAGCCGTCACGTTGGGTTATCATCAATTGTAGTCGGGTATCATCCACCTAAGTTTATTTATGTAGCAGTGCACAGGGCTACTATCTTCGTGAGCAGCAGCAATTTATATCAGCTTAGCGCTTCTGGTGTTGCGAATATCCATGTTGCTATTGGCGTCGTTACGCATTTGTAAACAACTGGTGATGTGAAACATATGCGGCTGTTTAACGTAGGTGTGCGCACGCATTTATGCATAATTTAAGCGCTATTTTATAATGATTCGCTCAATAAAAATACAACAAAGTCATCTTGCAAGCCAATGCTTCGCATAAACTTGATTCCCAGGGTATGTGGGATCAGCCGAAGTTTTTCTATACGTGGCAGGGTGCTTTTTTTCTCTCCCCTCTATCTTGTTCGAAATAAAAATATCAATTCCATTTTATTCTCAGGATACAAAGTAGAGACTCGGAAGCGGCGGCCGCATTTTGACGTCGGAGAACTGGTCGATACTTGTGTATTTACATTCTGGTGCACTCTGTCTGTCTGTCTGTCTGTCTGTCTGTCTGTCTGTCTGTCTGTCTGTCTGTCTGTCTGTCTGTCTGTCTGTCTGTTGGTATGTCTGCCTGCCCATCGGCACCTGCTGAGTCAGTCATCGAACTAGGCGATCACGCCACACGACGAGCTAGAAGGGACAAACCCGCAGCTTAAGGAGCTTCGCCCCTAGAAATAGCCAAGCAACCAAGGATTATGTCCGCTATTCTGGCCGGCTAAAATCAAAGCTTTGCGCAACAAACACGTGGTGTATGAGTCTTACTTGTCACCGCTTATACGAAGCGAGAGCTGGGATTGAAACATCATTACTTTTGAGTCGTTCTATATGTGCAGGCCTGATTGTTTGTTGAGTTGCGCTTTTTTTTTTGTCTTTAGCAACTGTGTGACAATCGTCGTGAATTGTTGCTCTTGGGATTGGTCAATTTTTGAGCCGCTGCTTCTTTTTTCAACATCCGTAATACGCGTTCACGCTTTCCGCCCACGTCACAGCTCAGCCATCACGATCCGGGTCGAACCGCCCTCTTAGGTAAACCTTACGGGATACGTTATCACTGCTGGTAATTCTGAGGTGCTCTTTCGTAAAACACTCTGTTAATTTTCTAGGTCTATCGAATTGATAATATCGTACTACTGAAAGAACCTGTTTTATAGTTTGAGCTTATATTGCTATCACTGATCATTCATAGGTAAAGGCAAGAAATGTGTACATTTTTTGTTTAGTCAGAGCTGGCCCGTCGGTAGCTGACACAGTAAAAATGATGGCCGGCGCTGTTTTTTCTTTGTTGTATATTGTTTGATTTCGAGAAAAGGGTGTTGTGGGACATGGGGGGCATGCTAGAAACGAAGGGGTTGTTCTGTGATGTTTTTTTTTTTTTATTTAGGGCGTACGAAACCAACGCCCAAAGCCTCATTTAGGCTTGTACCACACGCATACCTGCACGGATATTGCCGCATTCAATTAAAACACGTTCCATCGTTTTCTTAGCTCCCCCACAGCATGCACATTGTTCCTCTTCTTCAATAAATTTAACTTTATGACGATGCTTTCTAAGGCAACCCTACCTTGCCTCGAACGCTAGAGCGCTTTCTCTTGAATTTTCATGAAACCTCTCCAGTCTTATTTTGTTCTTGCGCATTTGGTAGTTAGTGAGAGCTTGCTTCGTTTCCATCGCTGTCACAAAATAAATTCTCTCCGCCTCTCTGAGTTTTTGCTTAATGTTCCTTGTTACCATAATCCCCACATTGCCAGCCGTATGGTTACTCGTGAGCCTCCTTGTTCTTTTTTTTCATTTTGTGTCTACGCTCTTCCTAATAAAATACCTGAACACTATGCCTGCCCATCTACTCTTCTTCATTTTCCTAAGCCTCTTTCCAAATCTCAGTTGGGTCTGACCTTCGCTTACTGCAATGACTGTTCATCTCATATCCCCTTTACAGCCTCATTCATCGTCTTCCCGTGAACGCACAACGTGAGGCGTCCCACAGTCTTTTGATTTACATCCATTCCTAATCACGCCTCGGACTTCAGCACCCCACTGAGTTCTCAAATATAAGCCCTGAAATTATCACGCCTTTTCAAAGACATTAAAGCACATTGTACTTTTTCTATCCTCATAACGATCTGTGCTTCTTTATTGCAGCGTTACTCTTTCCCTTTGCTGCCTCTGCTTTTTCCTGTACCTCCATGTATCTATCTCCCTCATTTACCCAATCTCGGAGGTACTTGTACTCGCTTACCCTAAGTATTTCATGGCCCGGTATTGAGACCACCTGGTCTTAGTCATCATTGAATACAATCAATTCACATTTTGTTGCACTAAATCCTACTCCTGAATCCTCCCCTTCTTTTCCACATATATTTACCAGCCGCTGTATATCGTCTTGACTGTCCGCAAATAGGACTGTCCACAATACTGTCCGGAAATAGGCGCCAGCATGTTTATGTGACAGTATAAGCACGATGTTCTACCTTATAGCTCTCTTTTCATCTAAACCATGTACAGCAAGAATAACAGCGGGGAAAGAGACATCCGTGGCCACTTGGACATCTCAGCCCTTTGTTACATTCAATGCTATCATTGCTACTTTTTACTTCCTAATAATGCAAACTATGTTTTCTTCGTATATATCTCTCAAAATCATTATGCTGTCGTCACCTATGCCCACTTCCTTCAATATGTTCCACAAAATGTCCTGATAAACGTTGTCATACGCTTCGGTGATGTCCAAATACGCTACGTCTGAAGGGTCTCTTTTTTGTTAAATGCGAAGCATTTCTTAGCGAACTTCGGCGACTTTGAGTGTATATATTTCTTTATCTATCTATCTATCTATCTATCTATCTATCTATCTATCTATCTATCTCATGACATGAATGTCATGAATGTCATGATTAACATTTCGTGGTCTGCTGCTCTTGCAGTGGTTTTGTTCACATGGCATGTTGCAAAACTGGTATGGTTCCGCATGATTGCATGGCGATCACATGCGGCAGACCATGACATGAAAATCATAACATGCGTGTCATGTAACAACATGACTACATGCCACATTCATGATGCGCTCGTGGCCGTTTTGTGAGCTTCACACATGCCTAATTTGTACTTATGTGACCTCAATGGATGACAAAGGTATGCGACTGGTGCGAACATAAGAACATGAAGACATGCCACAGTCAAGGCGCCAATACATATCGACATGACGCGGTGCGCGTGCTCGCCGGCGTTCATTTTGACGCGTCACGCCGGCGTTGCCACGCCAGGCGCCGGTCCTGCCATACAGTCGCAGGCGCGCGCCGCGCTGCGTTGCTCTGACGCATGCGCGTTGCAGTGCGTCCGCTGTCCCTCCGTCACGAAAAGAGGGAGACGCTGTGTTGCCTAGGTAACGTATCGGCGCAAAATGCAACATGTCGCATTTCGCACTGGTTGCCATCGGGCGACGCGGAGAGACGGTGGTCGCGGCAGTCGCGCCTGGCGTCAGGCTATAGAGTGCTCGCGTTTTGCTAACGTAGCGTCGCTGTGCACAACGAGCGCACGCGTCAACGCCACATTGGGGTCTGTTGGGCCCTTCATGATGCGCTCGAGGCCCTTTTGCTAACTCCACAAATACAAACTTTGCTGTTCCGTGCGTCAATGGATAACAAAAGTGTATGAGTGGTGCAAACATGATAATTCTAAGAAGCTTGTCATTTAAGAAAATGATAACATACCACGCTTATAGCGTGCTCGCGGCCATTTTTCTAGCTCCACATATACTAAATTTGGTATCAGGTAAACGACACATTCAACCATGATAATCATGATACGTAAGTCATGTATGGCATCATTTACCTCCACCTGATAACGTTGTGCTAATTTTGGAGTGACATATCAACCTTCCTCAGTCAGGCTTCGCAGATTATCAATTCCCACTGTACGTGGGATCTGCCACTTTTTTAGATATTTCTATACACTGACTAAGAACAAATATGTTATCGTCTAAACACCCGTCGATTGGGAATTCATTCTAAAGTTCTTCCAAAATATTATTCTATATTAGGTTTTATTTTTTTTTTTAAATTATACTGCCTGTGTCGCCAACCTGTAAAGCACAGATGTAATGGGTAGCAGTCCATACGAGCGAATGCTAACCTTTACTCTCTTGCCTTTATAGTATAAGCTCGTTGTACTTTTGCGCCAAATGTCTGGTATTTTCTTCTCCTGTAAGCACTTTCATACGTATTTCATCAGTGCTTTTTTATTGCTGTGTCCTAGTTCGTGAATGAGACGAAAGGGAACCCCATATAAGCCTGGAGTTGTGCGCTTAGAGATTTTTCCTTCCGTCTTCTTTCAATTAAAATTCTTAAGTAGTACATTTCCTCGGTTGCGCTGTTTTGCATACTTTTACTCACTGGGAAATTCTCCTGGTGGCATTTAATGGGAATCTGCTGTTACCTTATGAATACAACCTGGTGCTTGTATCGTTCTAATTTGTTTTCTCCTTCATCTACCATATGATGTTTCAGTGTGATTGACTTCTACTTAGCAACGTTAGGTGGATCCAAAATATATTATAGGCGCGGCCTCGTTCTTTACGCGAATCTCTGTCTTCCAGCGTTCTCTTTCTTCTTTATTTCTTGGACCAGGTCATTTCTACACGATTGTTCTTTTTCTCTAGATACATAAATATATTTCCCATATCCGGTTGACATCACCCTGTCGTTGCCTGTGCCCTTTTTCCTGCCTGTGCTCCTGTGATGCCTCACGTCACTTTTTGACTGCTTCCGCGATTTCTCACTTCCACCACCTCATAAGCTTTTTGTTTTCTTGCCTGCAAGTACCTTTCTTCTCTCTTCCCATTTCCATCGTTATTTCATTTCCCAGCTCACTATACTCCCAGTATTTGCCCAGACTTTTTCCTACTTTGTCTTCGAATCTTGCGACTGTATTTGTTGTAGTTGAGTCATTCAAATACGAGCCTCCATATTTTGACTTTGTGGTCTTATTATAAGTTTGATATCACATTTGCAATCTTAAGCATTTATGCTCAATACACAAGCTGCTAATGCCTCCCTCGTCTAATGTCATCGCTATAAGTTTGCCATACATCCCTTCTTTCTTAACACAGTATTTAATGCTCGACTGCCTGTGTCCGACTCGCCATGCATTGCGGCCTTCACAGTTAGGCCCCACATTAGCTATCTCAATATTACGCTGCTCGCAGCGATCTAGCAATAACCTGCAATTGGTGCCTCAATATCCGTCGAAGTACTGTATGTGAGCATTACAGTTTCCTAGGAGGATTCATTTGGCCCCATGACCGAATTCTTTGGTATTGGTGCGTATGCAAATCACTATCTCCAAATTCTTTTCCTTGCAGTTATTCCTCGTCCACAAGTAAGCTACACCTAGCCACGCTTTCTTACCCCTTACGGTGCCCAAAGCCCAGAGGTGCTCTGAACACGTTTGCTTCGCTCTATCTCATTTGGCTTTGCCATGATGAATATTCCAACCGCCCCCCCCCCCCACTTTTCTGATAAACTCTTATAGGGACATATCAGCGTAAGAGCACAGCAACACGCGCGGCGGCGCGGCACAGAGACCTTTAAAGCGCGCGTGCACCCATCGTGCCCTCTCACTACTGATGGCGAAAATGCGCTGAAGTACCGAGCTCTGAAGACCACCATGACTACGTGGTGTATATAAATGGCTCGCCATTAGCACGTTGCATGCAGGACGTTTTGTGTGGCTTCTAATCAAGTAAGTTGTGCGTAGTTCACAATTCCTGGTGATTTTTTATGCATTAAAAATAAAAAACGTTCTGTATGGCTTAGTGGTTAGCGTCGTGCACTGAGAAGCGTGACTTCGGTGGTTCGACACCCCGCTGCAGAATTTTTCCTTCTCGTTTTCTTTTTCTGTTTTGCAATCTATTACTAAATATTTGGAACGTCATATGCGGGACTAAAATACCTCACGAAGCTGCTGTACACCCCAGCATAAAACAATGTCATGTTAAGAATTAAAAATACGAAGACAAGTGAAGCTCCCGTCTCGTCTTCTTGAATCTTCTGTCCTGTATTTTTGCGCTACACTTTATTTTCACACAGTGCATCAACTGGCACAGCAACGCATTGTGCAATTGAAAGAGGAACGCTGAATCTAAATTTTTGTTAATTTTTTGTTTCTTTTTCTTTCTCGGGAAGTTGATTACACAGTAGCGTACCACTATTGTTTGCTTAGTTGAAATATAATGTAGTGTCTCAATGTTTACCGAACCAAACAGTAATCTAAACTCATCTGCAGATCACGCTCGTGCGTTGTACAATGCAAACGTCAGGCACGCTTTCGCAAATAGCCAACTAAATTGATGATAGCGAACATGTGGAGACAAAAATGATCCCACTGTGCAGTGAACAAACCCTAAGGGCTGCGTGACTCTCCATCGTCTACATTGATTAATCGACTACCAAGCGGTTTCCTGCCTCAGGGATATGAACAACGCACTCATGATGCCCTGGATGTGAAAGTGACGGTGGTATACCTTAGTGCTAAACAAACTGTAACATATTCCGTTCTGTAATAATGTAATTCTCTCTGCGCTTTTTATGTCTGCCGCACAATTAATTACCGGGCCTGCCAGATCATGCGACCGTAAATAAACACCAACGAACGTAAAATGAAGAAATCACTCTACTGTCTCACTTGCTTCCTCGTGTTTTCATGTTCTCGAGGCGTGGTAGCACATGAATAGTACATGGAAGCAATATAACATGAAATAGTGCATAGAAAAGTGAATATCAACTGCAAGCGTGATAACACGCCAGTGAAGACCCGGATGCCTTGGTAGACCCACAAGACACGCAGACATTACATTGATCTCAGTTTTAGGTCGTTTGACTTGCATAACTAGCCGATATGAACTTTTGATGCACTGGAAGCGGTAACGCATAGCCATCAAACTACGGTGATTACTTCAGAAAATTTAATGTGGCCCAAACTGCCGGGAACCTTTGTAGTACGAGCTATTCCGCAAGCAGGCATCCAACTGTGTCTCGCTGCATGTAGCCGTTCATTTACCGAGGCATGCTTCAGCAAGCGCATGGTGTTCGCGGGCTTCATCTTCTTTATATTGGCCACTTTATATTGGCCGCAAGAGTCACTTGATCCGGGATGTGGAAGATTTATTTATATATTTAACACCAGCTATTGAGTTTACATTCGGCAACCGAAATATATTTGTGGCATGTCGTTAATGGGAACTACGAAGCATTTTTTTAGCTCGTGAGTTTATTTTTACGTGCGCATAAATGTCAGAAAATGATCGTTCTGCCATTTCGTGCTCATTTATTGACGCTTAGTGGTGCGACACAATAACTGCTGACCTGATGTAGTGTAATATTTCATTTTTATTTCAGTTACTGTTTAACTACGCAATAACAAAGATTTCCCTAGATTGAAGAGACTAAAGGCAAATTACCTCTGCCCGACTGAAGTCCCTTCACCTATACATTTGCTCAGCTGAAGCGCAGCGTTTTGATGGAGAGAGGCTGATTTTTCAGGACTGGGTCACACAGGCACAAGATAAACTACTAAGAGAATCGTACTCTTCGTGACACGTAATTTTTGCACTAAGACAGTTGAGTCAAACATTTAAAAAACCTTTCTCACAAAAGGACTCCCGTCTTGCTTTGAACAAGTAATTCGACATCCTGATATCACACTATCTGGCCACTGCATCACATGTTGTAGCATGCATGCTGTTTGCATTTGCAGTCCCTAGCACAGACTTCATGACGTACTAAATTTTGTTAGAAGGCGTTTCGGGAGTGCTGATATCTCAAGAGCATATCTAAAGCGCAATTACATATTATAATATTGGTGTGGTTTCTGTCTCCACTGGCATTATTTAACATCTGTACTTTTTTGCAATTTTTTTGTAATGAAAGTGCAGAACCGCGCTGTAATCTTCGCAAGGATCAGAGTGAAGGTTAAGGGACAGAACAGATAAACAGGGGAAAGCTCTGATATGTTCCGTGGTTTCAGAGTGTGTAATAGCAAAACTACCGTATCGTTATATACATTGGGGAATGATATGAACTGTGTGAAACAAATGTAATCTAGACGCCTCGAATAGAGCACAGTGGTTATATGCACATTTTTTACACATACACACATCATATATGCCCCCTTAGTTTGGAACGTATGACCATCTCAGATCAATACCAAGTTTCTGGTGAGGACTACCAAACAATTCAGACGGAAGTAAAGATACCAAAACACCTCACAACATGACGTGACGCCTACTATATCCGTATCGCCTGCATTCGTTAACACAGGCTAATAATGTCTTGTGTTGGCTAAACTGAAACTAACATTATCAATGTTCGGCAGTCTTGTCTAAACATAGGTAACTAGGAGAGAGCGCTAGGTAAGATAGTTCAGAGATTGTTATATGATTGCTATGCTACCTTACACTTACAACTGCAGTGTTAGGTCAGTCTTATTGTGAGGACAGTGGTTCTCTTTCGTTATTTGCACTTTATACCGTAAGAATAAATCGACACACATGCGTAAAAGTATCCATCATTTTTTGCTCCTGATCTGTAAGACGATAAGGTTGATCTGTGGTGTCGCGAGCTAACTGAAAAAACACCACGTGACGTTCACTAAAGGTGCAAGGGTATGAACGTATTACATCATCATGCTATCTTGAATGACCAGCAATGCTGTGTCGTGATACCACTTCATTAAATCGTCTATCAGTCAGTGGATTGCGCAGGTAGTGAAAGCAGTGCAACTAGTGGTCTTAGCGTGGAAGCTGCACTCAGAACTCGAGTAAAGCGGCGCAGCTTTCATACCTGTTTCACCCCGTCACCTAAAGTACCGCTTTGAAGCGCAAATTGTTATTGTCAGCAGATGCGTCAAATTCCCCGCCGCGGTGGTTGGGTGGCTGAGGTACTCGGCTGCTGATTCGCAGGTCGCGGGATCGAATTCCGGCTGCGGCTGGTGCATTTCCGATGGAGGCGGGAATATTGTAGGCCTGCGTGCTCAGATTTGGGCGCACGTTAAAGTACCCCAGGTAGTCGAAATTTCCGGAGCCCTACACTACGGTGTCTATCATATTCATATGATGGTTTTGGGACGTTAAACCACACATATAAATCAAATCAGATGCGTCCAATTCACCTGGTATGAGGTAAAAAAACTCGGTAATAAATTTCAAGAAAGAAAATGATATGTCGTATTCCATGAGATTCAGTAATTATGATAATTAGCAAGCAAACAAATGTCTGACTTTTGAAAATTATGCAGCTTCAATTCTGGCGTAAACACAATTATTAGGCCGAAAATGCAAGCGCAGATACTTTTTGGTGGTATTCCTTTCGACCAAAGCAAAAAAAAATACTGCTCACTTTGATCGAGAAATGCGGCACGTCGAGCAATCGGCAAACATGGAAGTGTCTAAAGCAAAGTGAACTTCTGCAGCAATGTGCAGCATAATAAAGGTAAATGACCTCTAGTCATGCACCCAGAAAGCATGCAAAAATATGCACAGGGACTTTGAGATCACTTGAAAACACACCGTTTGTGATGCGCCTCGGACGTTGATGTGTACAATTCTACTCACCCCCGCTGAAGGGGCAAAGCGTTGGTCGATGCGGTTGTGCGTGACAAGTATGAATCGAGCATCCATTCTGAGAACGCACGAGGATCAGCGCTTTTGCACAACTTCGAAGACATCAGAGGTGATAGTGCGCCCGTCATCTTGGCTGGTGATCCGCGTTCACTGAGCGGTGTTTACCGCGTGTTTTCAGATGACCTAATAAGTGACGTCTAAAAAGAATAATTGATTTGTGGAGTTTAACGTCCCGAAACCACTATATGGTTATGAAAGACGACGTAGCGGAAAATGCGGAAATTTTGACCACCGGGGGTTCTTTAACGTGCCCCCAAATCTAAGCAAACGGGCCTACAACATTTCCGCCTCTATCGAAAATGCAGCCACCACAGCTGGGATTCGAACCCGCGAACGGTGGGCCAGCAGCTGAGTACCTTAGCCACGGGACCATGCTTAAAAATAAGCAAACAGCTAATAAGGAAAAGGCAGTAGTTATAAACGGTCCAAAATTCACCGTGTTTTTTCGCTGTGTGTAATATTACGGAGACGTTATAGAGCTAAATTTGTGTCAAAAATGAAGAAGAATGACAGAGGGAGCGTTAGCCAGCAAGTGATGACTTTGGACGCGGTTTGTGTAGTTGAGTAATTATTATCGCTATCATTGAAGGACCGCTTGTGCAGTCCGCTTTCGCTATCATGTTGTAGTGGTAATATTTTGTAAAGTTTCCATAAGCGTTGTTAGTAGCGCATGTGGTGCGTGGTTTTTAGGACTTTGTTCGGCTTTTCGCTCTACATTACGATTATTGTTATGCGCAGAGTCATTTGTTTCATAACTGCATATTTGAGACGTGCACTGCAATCATAGTGACGCTAACAGTTGATTGATATGTGGCGGTTACCGTCCCAAAAGCGCCATACGGTTATGAGAGACGCTGTAGCGGAGGGCTTCGGAAATTTAGACCACCTTGGGTTCTTTAACGTGCACCCAAATATGAGCAAACCGGCCTACGACATTCCGGCCTCCATTGGAAATGCAGCCGCCGCAGCCGGGATTTGATACCGCGAGCTGCGGGTCAGCAGCCGAGGACCTTAGTCACTAGACCACCGCGCCGGGGCGTGATGCTATCCGTTGAGAAGGCACTGAGCACGCGGCACGCTATCGCTTGTACTTATGATCGCTAAGCTCAAATGTTCTCCAAGGCTTTGAACTCATACCAAAGTACGTCATAACAGCAACAGTAACAAAAAAATATGCATGCTTATTTTGGAAGTGCTCCTACTATGATTACTTTACCTACTAAATGTAGATGTATTGCATATCATACAAAGAAGTGTCGTTAGGCTGTTTCTGCGACATCAGACAAACGACAGCTCCACGCGTTTGTGATGCCCTGATCCCCACAATATCTGCAAAAATTTCACATACCGCCGAGAAAAAGTGTGCCTCGCGCACATTCATGAGTATATTCATGTCCAAGTTGTCAGCTTTAGCCATCGGAGTTGGTGATTCAACATTGGGGCTCACGAAGAAAAAATGATATAGAGCTCTTTTCACTCAATATTTCCGCCCCTATTTTTCTTATCTGAATGTTTTTGTCTGCGGCTGAAAGATGAACAATACCAGCTGATGACTATGTGAACTAGTCGTGCTAAAAACATGCTACGAAGAGTCTAATCAGAGACAAAGCGCAAAAAATTGGCAAAAAATGAATTACCAGTGACAGGTTCTAGCAACGAGCATTTTCTGTTGCTCAAATGACAAAGGTCATTACGACACAGCGTTAAGGTGATAGAGGTCAAGAAAGAAAGAGCTAAAAATGCATAGAGACGTTGTTCGGGAGATAATGGAGAATGGAAACGCTGGAAGCAAAAGTGCCTCAGCGAACGGCAATAACACTTGTTCGTAAGAAGCAGCACAATCAAATGTATACTATTGCAGATCTCATCCTCGACATTTTCTCTTACATTGACATGAGTCTC
This sequence comes from Rhipicephalus microplus, assembly GCF_043290135.1. Classification (NCBI taxonomy): domain Eukaryota; kingdom Metazoa; phylum Arthropoda; class Arachnida; order Ixodida; family Ixodidae; genus Rhipicephalus; species Rhipicephalus microplus. The sequence goes on along the minus strand of NC_134700.1, from coordinate 117,777,357 downwards.
TTCATTGTCTTGTTATTGATCTAGGTACGCCTGCAGTCAGTTCGTTAGAGTCAATCTTACGTCTACTTTTTGACAAGCTACTTAGTTCCCTCAAACCTCAATCAACACTATTAGTACGTTTCAGATAGGGGCAGCTCTGGTTGCGGTACCTTTTTTGTTGCGTCTTCGACAGAGCCTTCGCAAATAACAAGAAGAGGCAGATAAATGACAAGGACGCATGAGATGTTCATGAGTCATTGTCACACGATTTTAAAGGAAGAAAAGTTGTTCTAACATCGCCTGCACAAAGGGTAAATAAAGAAGGCTTGCCGGGCTGAAGCAGTACTTGAACGCGGGCGTCATTCGTACGCTGGAATTGTTATCTCTGTTTCCTGAAACATCGTTGGTGCGAAATTCCGCTTGGAGTCATAAAGATGGCTTCTTTTGAGGATGTAGCTTAAAGGAGCAGTGACAGCAAGTTTCAAACACGAGATGTTGCGTTTATTCGATTGCTTGATAAGCACGACTTTTTAGCGAAGGATAAATTACGTTCGATACGTAGAAGTTATTTTATTTTGAGCGCAAAGGGCGTCCATGGCTCATCGGCACGTTACTGTACATGAAACATAGACAATATTTTTACATGTTCAGTAGGCTCCTCGGCCTTGCTTCAGGTGCCGAGTGACAATGTGTGAGCAACAATGACGTCGACAAGCTTAATGTTGTCATCGCATTGTCTACACGTGGTACCGTCTCGTGGGGACGCCCGGCTGCATGGCAATGGCTTCGCTTCCTTTCTTTTGCTTTGTTTGTGAAGCGCGTTCGTGTGAATCCTGCATTTTCGTTGTGCCGCTTCAATTGATTTGTTCTCAATGGATGAACAGATACAACTTTATTTCAATAAAAAAGTCAAAGGAAATGTGGTTGGGCCCGTATACATCCAGGAGCCCCTAGACTGATATCTCTACGCAGTCCCGGTGCACCAGCCGCAACTGGTCGTCCGAGCCAGTGGCCCGAAGAGTGGCCTCACACGCGGAAAAGGAACGATCAAGAATAGGGTCTGCTGCCATGGGTTTTAGGCAGCTCCACAAGCAGTGGAAAAGATCAGCCCAGAGTGCTGCGCTCCTGGTGCTATGTGGTTCGGTAAGAGCGGCATAAAATAGGTCTGCCAGATAGGCAGGAATCAAAGCTTTTGTCTGGAGCTGGTGCCAAACTGAACTCTGATTATGCGGGAAATATTAGTGTGGGTCAGGTAAATATTGTGTGCCGTCTCGGTAATACATGTATTCTCATGCTACAGGTACAGATTCCCTCTAGTGGTTGTCTCATGAGTTTGCATGAGTGAGCCACGGGGGTCTGGAGCGAAAGACCTCGGACATGTGCATGAACGTGCTCATTCAGAGGATACACTCGTGGCCAGGCACCCACGTAATAGTCATCGAATGGGAAGGTGAAGAAGTGTTGCTCAATATGAGACTGTCGTTGGTGCGAAGCCTTTTCGGAAGTATCCAGAAGCGCTTTGAAAATCACTGCAAATTTCTCTAATGGCCCCATGCAGCACTGCTAAGACTAGCGCAACTCTATCAGCCACGTCGGAGCTTTCCCTTTTAAAGGACGCGGAAATGCTTATGCACCCGTCTTCCGTCATGGCAGAGGCTGTGGCCGTTTCTTAAAGTGGAACTACCGCAGTGTCGACATAAAGGACGTCTTCACCACTTTTTACCGCCGTATGTAATGATCAGTGCGTGCTTTGCATCGGCTTGGATGGCTTTGTGGATTCATATTGCGCAGCAATGGTTTGAATTGCATGTGTGCTGTGACCCTTATTTTAATAGACGACCACGCTTCTTCGTTACGCATTGTGTCGTTTATTTCGAGAATCAGGGTTCGGAGGAGGTTCCGCTCTGCGGGTGTCTGAAAAAGGCGCAAAGGTTACTTGCTTCTTTGTGCCTCTATCATTTTTCGCACTGTATTTTACAGACTGGTTTGTCAGAGGAGAGTAGTGCTGATGTCCCGCTACGGTGGTCTAGTGGCTGATGTACTCGACTGCTGACCCGCAGGTCACGGGATCAAATTCCGCCTGCGGTGGTTCCATTTTTGATGAAGGCGAAGATGCTTTAGGCCCGTGTGCTCCGATATGGGTGCAAGTTAAGGAACCCCAAGTGGTCGAAATTTCCGTAGCGCTCTACTACGGCGTCTCCTGTAATCATATAGTGGTTTTGGGACCTTAAATGACACATATAAAATCAAATAAATAGAGAAAAGTGCTGGTGCGCATCGGCAACCTCATTGCGGTTTTGACCGACCACCTGATTAGACAGCGCGTTCGATTTGCTTCTGAGGGAGCTGGTGATACGATAGATGACAAGTGAGGCGACTTACCATCGAAGCTTCAACAATTTGCATGGTGTCGTTTTGAGAGAGACCACGATTGCGTGACCCAATCCGGGGTATCAGTCGTGAGAAACTTTTTATTTGCTTATCCAGAAGGTTCCAGATGAAGTTTTCGCCTATGTTTGATCGTATGTGTAGACCCAGTACCCTGATTTTATAGATTTTATATACTCTTGGCACAGGTTGACCATGCACGTACAGGTGTATGCGTGAATCACGTATGTGACATTTACCTGCACTTAACTCTAACTGTTCTGGCGAACAGTGGTGACCTATTGTACTAGTATGCCACTCGATGACGCTGATACTGGTTTGTAGAACGTCTTGTGGGTGCCCATAGAGCCATGGCACAACCACAGTCATATTATTGGTGTAAATTGCGTGCTGCAATTTGGGGTCAATCTACACTGAATAAGAGTGGCGATGGACAGCTCCCTGGGGTGTGCTCCTGTTTCGGATGGCAAAACTGGAGGATGGGCGCGTACTTAATCTAACTTCGGTCGTGCAATTTTGTAATAAGTATTTGACATATGTCAGGTACTACGGCCACAGCCAGTGGTGGCCAATGTCCCTAGAATATGTTATTGTCCTACATTGTCGAAAGACTTTTGCATGTCTATTGCGAGAATGGCTCTGGTACGGGCTGTCTGTCGTTTGGTATGAAATAAGTTCTCTTTAACTTACATGCTTCCTGCGCCGTTAGTTTGGGGCACAAGCGAAACGGAGCTGGGAACGAAATTACTATGTTTTATATGTGGCTGTAGTCGACGGAGAACAACGTGCTAAAAAAGTTTGCCTACACAGCTCGTGAACGAGATGGGTTTTGTCGTGAGTCGTGAGTGTGAAATGGGAATATTTGAAGTGATGGTATTCACAAACAAGTAACACATACACAGCGTCCATATGTCTTACCAGTCAGCCTGGGCCAAGCGTGCGCCGCAAGCTCCCTCATCGCTGCTTGGTCCGGCATTGATTTCAGAATCAGTACTTAGAAGAGGATTGAACCAGAAATGATTCGCCACGGCCCGAATCATCATGACTGCATATTTTACTTATTGTCATATCATCGCTTGTGGACGGCGATGACGGCGGAAAGAAAAGTGGGTATGGCAGACACATGCCTTATAGACGTTCGCGCGGAGGAGACGATATGTCGACTGAAAATTGCGTCACTATTTCGTGTGGCCATGTGATCAGACCGGGTGGAACCGTGAAAGGTGGCCGCTTTGCAGCGCTCAAACTTGGCGGGCTTGGACGTATTTAATATTTTGTCAAATATGGGTCATAATATACAATTATACATTTGGTATTTCATCTCTATGTTGCATTATTAGTACGAAATGTTCTCTAGTAGATACACAGCTACACGTTGACGAAAAAAAACGCGACGTGTGTCACGTTGATCTCACGGCTCCTTTAAGAGATCGCCTTGTGCTAGTGCCACATCTTCGACCTCAGCGAGAAGTCTGCGATAGTCCTCGAGATTGGAATTATAAAGGTTTTTCTCAAATATTGTTGATGTCATATAGGTTTAGGGCGTTTCATTTGAGATCCTTGAACGCATCTTTGGCAAACTTAAGAGATTTGAGATTTCCGCAGTTGTGGGAAGAATTGATGGGTGAATGAATGAATGAAATTTATTTGGTGCTTCAGAACATACTTTTGCACGTTGCAGGCCGCTCCCACGTCGTCACAGAAAGAGCAGGTTTCTCTGCTGCTTCGTAGGCCCGATGGACTGCACATAGCTCTTGTTCAACTCTGGAGCTCGCAATAGCACTCTCCCATTTGGACAGCGTGATGACTTCTACACAGCGTATCGCATATGTTCAAAGGAAGCTACATCGTGGCAGTAGTAACATGTATTAGCTTGCTGTATTTCGGGATAAATTTTGTTCAATAGCGCGGGATTAGGGTACGCCCCGACTTGAAGAAGCTTCAGTGTAAGAGCCTGAGGTCTGCTTAGTTTTCTGTGCGGTGGAAGGTATTGTCTCCACGCCGTGTAAGAATGTATTGTTATTATTTATGCGAGATGGGAGGGTCACGGTTCTTGAAGACATCACGCCGCGCCCCCAAATAGCTACGCGGTTTACTATTCATCACGCACCTATGTGAGCTTACTCGTTGAGATTGAGCGTGGCTTCCTCGATGCGTCCCATATGAGCTGGGAACCAAACGAGTTTGTGTGGCTCGATATTTTTCCCCAAAGAATTCGCAAAAGTACTTCCGATATTGTTCCCTTGGCAAATGTTCAATCCGCTGATCTCGAGTCGCTGTAAGTTGTGAACCTCTTGTTATCCAGCAAGGCCAACGCAATCACCACATGCTCTGCTATTTCAGCCACCATCGTCCGGACCATTGTCGAGTCAGTGATATGGTGGAGAATATTGGGTAGGTGGTCAGATGTGAAAGGTGAATTCTAGTTTTCTGGTTCGTGGTAAGAGTAGTGTTTCACACCCTCTAAATAGTGACCTGTCAGCGGGAAAGGCGGCAGGAGATGTTACTTCACGTGTAACCTTTTAAAGTTAAATGACTGAGCTACTCAAGTTAAGAAAACAAAAGTGATGTACAACAACCTTAGAAGAAAACAGCGCTTCAAAATAAATAACAGTAGATTTGAAGTTGTAAAAGACTATGTCTACTTAGGGCAGTTAATAACCGCGGAGTTGAACCACGAGATTGAAGTAACAAGAAGAATAAAAATGGAGTGGAGCACAATTTGCAAGCAGTCTCAAATTATGACAAGTAGACTGCCACTATCCCTCAAGGGGAAAGTATACAACAGCTGTATCTTGCCGGTATTTAGCTACGGAGCAGAAACCTGGAGACTTAAAAAGGGGGTACAGCCTTAATTGAAGACGACTAAGCGAGCAATAAAAAGAAAAATGGTAGGTGTGATCTTATGAGACAAGAAAAGAGCAGAGTGGATTAGGAAACAAATGGGGGTTAAGAATATCATAGTTGAAAGCAATAAGAGTAAATGGACATGTGCCGGGCATGTAGCGCGTAGACGGGATAACCGCTAGTCATTAAGGGTACCTAACTGAGTTCCCAGAGGAGGTAAGCGGGTTAGGACGAGACAGAAGGTTAGGTGTGCAGATGATATTAAGACATTTGCGGGTATAAATTGGCAGCCGCCAGCACAGGACCGAGTTAACTGGCGGCACATGGGAGAGGCCTTTGTCCTGCAGTGGACGTACTAGGGCTGCTGCTGCTGATTATTAATATTATTATATATTATTATTATTAATATTATTATTATTATTATTATTATTATTATTATTATTATTATTATTATTATTATTATTATTATTATTATTATTATTATTATTATTATTATTATTATTATTATTATTATTATTATTATTATTATTATTATTATTATTATTACATTGTGGTACGTGACTAGAAAGTACATAGGCTAGTACTCGCCTTTCTAGGTTTAGGCTTAGATGGTCAAAATTCGCGCTGCGAGGTAGGCTATTGCGTCGCCAGCAATGCCGGGATCAACCGCTGTCTAGATGATCATGTCTGACATTGCTGGTAACTATTGTTGAACGATTCCGTGCGCGGTGGTATGTGTCTTGTCGTTTCAGACATTGAGGCATGCCTGTGAGAGGTCGGAGGAGCAAAGAAAGCATTATTTGCGCAAAACGATTCGTGCAGTATGGTTATAGTGCATGGCTAATAACTGAGGACAGATATCCTGATGGGGGCTATTTATTGTCTTTTGCAATGAAGTGGGATGAAGACGCACTTCTACTTCTCAGGCGTGGGATTCTTATAGTCTGGCACTTTATATAATCCTATTACTTTGGAATCGGTGACCTCTGCTGGGCGTGTTTAGGAACAGCTGCACACATTTCCATATTTCCTCATCAAGTTTTGTTCTCGCCTCATTTTACTGTCAATTATTTCGGGCGAAATTTACGCCTACAGTGTTCGAGAAGCTTGAGAAATGCAGTAAAATATTTTTTGTGAAGAATATGACCACTTCGTTAATAATAATCCTCGATGCTCTACATCACTCCATGGTTCCCCTTGGGAAGACGATACAATTTTTTCTTAGTGTCGGCAGCATCAAACTTATTGGTGACCTCGTCACACTTGAAGGAAATCAGCCTTAGTGAAACAACGTTCAAGCCTTGCGTACATTTCTTCACCTAACGTCACTTCGCAAGCTACGCAAGTGCTTTGGGCTGCTGAACTTCCACCACTGCCACTTACGACACGGATTCTTCAGCCGCTCACCGACATGCTTAAGCCATTGAAAGCACACTCAGCTTAGTTAGAGTGGACCAATGTAGCTCATACAGCGTTTCAGGTGCTAAATGTTCTCTCATAGTCGTGACGCTGCTCCTGCATACACTATGTAACACGCCGATGCGGTTGGTCCCCAACGCTTCTTTGATTGCCATTGGAGCCTTCCTACGCCAACTCCAGCAAGACTCATTTGCCCGCTAGGTTTTTTCTCCCCAAAACTAAAACCTCCAATAAACCGGTTACAGCACTTTCTATTGTGAACTTCTCGCCATGTACCTCGGTATCCGGTGCTTTTTCCACCGACTGCAAGGTACGGTGTTCCACGTACTAACTGACCACATGTCCCTGTCATTCGCTTTCCACGCAAACCACTGTGATTACGCATTTTGTCAAAATCGGCATTTTAGCTTCTTTTTGGAATACACTGTCGATTTGAGGTAAATAGAAGGCCCCATCTATGCTGCTGCCGATGCCATTTTGCGTGTGAGTGCCGCAACATTTTACGTGGTCTTCAAATAATGCAGACGCACAGAGTTTTGACACTGAACTTACAATCACCACTGCTCTTTCGTTGACTGATTTTTCGCTACCATTCTCCTCAAGTGCGATGGCGTGTGAGGTGTCTTTCGGCCGCAACCACCCAATCTTGTCATCCTCATACCGTCTTCAAGTTTTCGTAAAGCTTCACGAAACAAGACGTTCAAGCATCCGTGCTCCACAGCGTCTCGTCAGCCCTTATTTTGTGTGGCCCGACCTCAACAAGGACCTGCTGCGTTGGACTAGCAAGTGTTTGCATTGCCAGCGTACAAAGATAACGTGGCACACCAAATCACCGCAGCATTTTCGCTCACCAGATTTTTGCTTCGATCCTCCACATTTACATCGTCGGTCCGCTTCCTTCATCGCAAGAAAAGCGCTACCTCTTCCTCACTTATCTGCACTGCTACACACGCTGGCCCCAGGCATTCTCGCTACATGATATCACAGCATCATCCGGGATTGTATCATGCTTTGCTGGATGAATTCCTCGCGTTGGCAACCCCACTGTTGTAAGTATAGACCAGGGTCGTAAGTCTGAGTCGGAGCTGTTTAGAGCGCTGACAAGTATCCTCGGTGTACGTCACATTCATACATTTTCATACCACCCCTGCGCGAATAGATTGGTAGAATGACTACGCCGACATTTAAAGGCTCCACTCAATGCTTTCGACGCTTTAACTTTCTGGGTTGATGATCTTGCCCTCGTGCTGCTCGGGATTCACTCGACGATGAAAGAGAAAGTCGGGTGCACAGCAGCCGAAATAGTGTGCGGCACCACGCTCCACCTAACTTATGAATTCTTCGCCTCTACAGCAACGAAGCTGCCATCACTTGACTACGTCAAATACCTGTAAACGCCTGCGACCTACACTGATTCGATTACCTTCAACCTATATAGTCGTTGTAGGCAAGGACCATTCTTCATCGAGTAACGTCTTACTGCGACGACAAGATATCCCGGCATTGCTTATGGCACCGTGTGAGGGCCCATTTAAGGGGCTCATTGGTACAGAAAAGACATTTGCTGTGGCTGTCAATGGCCGCATGCGTGTTGTGGTAAACGACTGAATGAAACCAGCGTTCATGCCGAACTCAATTGTAATAGTTTCGCTTCCCTCTTAGTTGAAACTGCAGCATCAGTTAGAATAAGCCTGGATGTCGTTACTGATAACATACTCTTAAATAAAGGCACCATTTTTATTTGGGGGGGGGCGAGAGTCTTTCTTTGGCACGCCCCCACTATTGCTTACAGCGCCACGAATCCCTTGTGGTGAACTGAGGCAGGTTCCCGCTTACAGCACCCGCACCGCGCGTGACGTGATCCGTTATCAACAAATATTATGTTTTCTCTGCTGCATTCGTCGTGTGCTACGTACCTTCGATTCTCTCTTCTACACGCGTCTATATATATATATATATATACATGTTATGTATTTTATTTTACATTTTTAACTTCCGTGAGCACTCCTGTAAAAAATCAACTTAACAACTTTGCGGAAGGATCAATTGAGTAAATAACGCCTAAACCTTTTCCTTATAAAAAATGAGAATACAGTGGGTAGAATGCAGTTTAAACTGGTTTAAGAGTAAGCAAACATAAGCTTACCATACTCACGTTTGCTCATGAAGAAACTGAATTATCTGGGCATTTCTTGTGCGTAAGCATTAGAGAAAACCTGTGTGTATGTTTGGTCAAATGAGTTAAACCTTGAACGTCACCTATGAACAGGGGCTGTAGATGACACCTCTACAATAATTGAAACGCATTGCTGAAAATTTGTCCCTTTGTTGCCTTGTTTCATTTTCTACAAATTGAGAAGTATTGAGTAAGCTATGATATTTCGAAAGCCGGCCCCTTTTGTAGGACTTTCAAATGTTTCTGTAGTATGCAACCCTGTTCCTTCAAAACTATATGACAGTATTGCTAGTGGGAGTGGGGCCTAGATATTCAATAGCCAAAAGTTGTTAATTTTTAGCATTCAGTTTATGGGATATTTGAGCTATGAACAATGCATGAAGTAGCTGTATGCAGGTACCAGTTCAAGTTCTATGAGGGGCAAAGCGGGATGTAAACGATGCTTCTCGCCGAGCTGCACTAGGTTGGAATACAGTGTTGTTTTAGAATGCTGAATATTTGTTAGAACAGTAAGAGTAGTGCCAGGCTTCTAGCTAAACAAACGCGCCAGATGCAAACATGACCTCGAAAAAGAGCTGCTAGAAAAAAATACCGGCCATTTCCAAGTAATTGTATATGACAACTTCGGTGGCTAGTTCAACCCAGGTGCGTTTCTGGCACTGTACCTGGCGGCGCCAAGTTAACTGTTAGGTTCTACAACAAACTGCCAGGGCGATGCAAGGTAAGCGTATGGCATACTAATATTAACTGCTCACGTGAAACGTTAAAAATTTGGATACGGTAGGTAATTCACACCTTGTGGTCATAGAAAGGGAAATGCACACGCCCGCTCGTGTGATATGTACTGATAATGTATTGCGGTCATAAAAAGCACTCCCCATTCCTTGCAGTCAATTTCCTGGAGGAGTCTAAAAAAGGACGGCATATTCGTCCTCAACAGGATAACCTACTTTGCATTCTGTTATTACAAAGAGTGTTCATTCAAACACCCTTTAGAATTGGCATTTTATAATTTAGGCTTTTATGATACACATTAAGAGCTGGTTTTCGTAGCAGTGCTGTCCGCCATGGAGACCATTTGTGCTCGTCGCCAAGTATAAATATTTCCAGTGCAAGGCGACGTGGCCAGAGATCTATGTTTTGCCTGTACGTTGTAGGCAAAGCAAGCGCTTGGCCGTGGTCCCTGCCAGTGCACCAAAATCTGGGCGACCGTAATATTTTTATTGCTCGTACGGAGGCGGCTATGACCCCTGCCGGAAGGAAATCTTCGAAATCGCAAATATCGCCCTTGAATATCGCCACCGGCCATAACTTCCTTCATGCCACGGCGAGCCTCAACCGCAGTGATAATAGTCATAGACTTTTCTTTGAGATCATTATTCCATGGCCTCATTAGAATTTTATATTTATGAAAGAAAGTGCAACATCTGAGAATAGAGGTCGTTCTATCTATAATTTGCAGTACATAAGAAAGATTTGACTGTTTTTGATAATTGTATACACAAGAAAAATTTATTATTTATGCTCAGCACGTATTGTAAGGGCATTCAGCCCGTTTAGGATAGGATGCAGAGGCGAGGCCCCTCTACGCGGCATGTTTGTCTACGCAACTTTACTTCGTTGGCCTGGCATCGGTTGCCTTTCTGAATGGCAGACACTTGCTGATCGGTATAGGAGAATAGAGCCCTATAACCTCTGCTGCATGGGTACTTTTTGTCACTATTTATGTATGGCCAACATAGAGCACCTCATTCTACAAAGTCGTGTCCTACTTCTTTATCGAAAGGACAATGCAATCTCTCTATATCCCGATTTGGAAGTGATACAAAAGGACAAGCTCAAGAACCTTCCGGAGCTTGTCTTATTAGCTAATTTGAAGATTATCAGTGGCTTGGGGCACGTGATTTAGTGTGCCTATAACCTCCACCCTTCTTCCAGTTTCCCCATCAGTGACCTTCAGTCGTCTTTTCCCTAATGAAAGAATCTATCTATGCATCTTTCTCTTGCTAATGGAACAAAAAAGAAATTTTTGGGTAAGCAACACGTGAACAATAAATAAAACACTGAAGTGAAACAAAAATTTTGAATAAGCTCTGGAGCATCACAAAATGATGGTTGATCATTCTGCGAAAGGAATTCGTGTAACACAAAAAAGAAACTTCCCCTTAAAGTAATAGATGAATATCACGGTATATTGTAATAGGAGAACTTTTTCAAGGAAACTAAAAAAAACGAATAGCAGACAAGGAGCTATCAACGTAGTGGATCTTGAAATAAGCTATATAGTCAGGTTAATAGAAGAACGATACCAAATAGTTCTTGGGTCTAAAGTGCAATAATGAGATTATGAAATAAATGAGCATAACAAAATGACGCAAATTAGGGTCTGAAGAAACAGGAGTAGAAGAAGCTTCGTCTAGGCACTAACGCTTCGTAAAAATATTTATTTAATAAAATCTGTCTTAGTGCAACTATAAGACGACTTACAATTAGTCAATCCTCTGCATGAAAGGTTGTTTCGATGCAAATATCTGACACACACGCACATCTTACGCCAGGGCCAGTACATGGCGCAATGATTTCATACCGACATCGTCTTGAGAGCAGCTATGTAGGTAAAAAAATGCCTTTTTTTTTTAATTTGAAAAAACTGGCATGTGCTAAAATGGCTGTTCTAGGCAATATAATTGGCTGTTTTTCTGTGTAGTATTTTTTCTATATTAGTGGTTATGGTAGCTTTTTTGTTTCAAATGAAGTTCAAACACGTTGGTGTAAAAAGAACTGATCCTTTTTATTACATTTATTAATTCATCTTCCATCTCCACACGAGCGTAGAAAGTAGTTGCGTATTATGAAATGGGTATATCCTTATGTAACTATCAGCACAGCCTGCGGCTCATGCTGCAGTTTGACAAGACTGTAATTTTCCTACGGTACGTGTAAAAAGATATTTTGATTCTAGTACTCTCGAAAGCTTTGCGAGAATGGCTGCTAAGTAACTTTGGTAGCAACAAATGAATAATTCAGTTATGTCGTGCATATTCGTTTTAGACAAAAACGCCGTAAATTACCGACAACTCTCTCACTGGCAGGCAAACCTAAGCCAAAGTTGGTTCGGAGAGGTATGCCCGACGGCATGTTGGCTGAAGTGCGCCCTTCCTCCGAAGCTTAGCTCACCACCTCCACTCTGCTCATCCACTCTACGAGGAAAGACGACCCGCATTCGACACTCTACTGCACAGCGTCCAACAACATATCCTCTACAGTGGACACATCCTTCACGTTGAACCTCAACCACGAGCCACTTCGGTTCGTCAATGCAAAATAAGATCAATAGGTGCGATATTAGACGCACGTCAAGCGCAATCTCTAAATATGTGCGCATAAATTGACACTTACTCGAGACTGCTCAGTTATCAGTAAAATGCAGCAGAAAGAGATTGCGATACATTGCGCAGTGTTTATTGAAATAAATTTGACAACTTCACTGTGTTTCATGTCCTTTACGCTGGCTGAATTTTCAGCATGAAAACACAAACTTCCCCATAATTTCAGCTGTTCTTGGCATGAAAGGGCTACCTGAACAGTGGGCAAATGAATATTTGAAACCACACCACGACGTCTGGCTTAACGCTTTGTTGGTCAGTGTGGAGCTATAACTGATATCTATTCTAACAAGATTGTCATCATCAGTCTTTTCTTATTCACAATGCGGCGCGCTTTATTTTGAGAGCGAGTTCATCTTATCTCGAGGGATTCCCTTCTCACCTGTCACAACCTTCCTGTTCCAGCTGTCGATCCGTGCATATGACCACCACCGGGACGTAGGTTTTCACTGCCACCATACACCAGAACACAGAGAGCATGCTGCTTGCTGCTATATGGAAAAGCTCGCGGTGACGTCTGTTACAAGCGCGGCGAAGCAACACCCTCAACTGCCACGCGAGCAGACTCTCACAACTCGAGTCCGGCTGTAAGCATGTTTCTTGCTGTTCCTTTGCTAGAAGTTTGTGCTGATTTCCTCTGAAACGTCGAGGAGACCTTTCTCAGCAGTCCGAAATGTCTGCAGCACGTGCATTGCAGACTACGGAAGCAGCTTCATGAGGTACGTTTTATCCTACTGAAAGAAACGCGAACAGCGGAAAGCATCAGCTGCAGTGTGCCTTGGCTTTGACAAGACAGAATGTGTGCAGTAGGCCAGCGTCAACGTAGCGCTAGAATCTGGTTCCAACTTACGCTTATGCACCGCATGTGTATCAATTTGCCAGTTCTGCCGGGCACTCGGAACACCTACGCGCTGCAAAAGTGCCAGACGGAACAACATTTTGAAATTCTATGGTGACACTGGCCGTGACAGATTTGCCTAGTGACAGTCAAGGCATGTGGTAGTTCGACCGAGTCGAAAGCTATGATTTCCGCGCCATTCACGTCTCTTTGCATCGCAATACAAGGCCGTTACAGTTGTATTAAACATGCGTGGTGCGTGCATCCACGCGTGAGTCGTAATACGTATATCTTATTATTGACATGTGGCCTGCGAAAGAGTACGGCATTAGTTTTGCACTGCATACTGCAGGCATACTACACGCAAATCGCTGCTGTATAGTGGAACAGCTGAAGTTACGCTTGAATAAACGCAGTAAACATACTTACTCGTACACTTTACTGGGCTCGTAGTTTTTCCTGTCGATTGCGAATATATCCTAAGGCGGCGGAGCACAGCGTTTTTCGTTGTGGACGGAAATTTGTGCAACTTCACAGGCAGTGCTCAGCAACCTCTCCCTCTTGCGCTGGCTGTTCTCGCATCAGATGAAAGCGCAGTGGTACACATATGGCGTTTTATAAGCGGGCGCAGCGTGAACAGGTACTTGTTCGCTTGTTAAGCTCTCAGAATCACTGCTTGCCATGCTAGCGAGGCGCGCCTTTGCAATTACAAACAAATTATGGTGTCTCTGGGAGCCAGGGTATACCGCCGAAGGCGTCTGGGTGCGAGATCGGCGTGCTCTCGTCTATAGAGCACCTGCAGCACTGTTCCTCTACGTAACTAGGCCTCCGTTGCGCGCCCTCGCCATGGAAGGTTCACTACTTGGCCAGCATCAGTGATTCACACGCAACTCGACTGGGTTGCACTGGGCATGCGATTTATCTTGGCTGCAGAAAAGGTTGCGTCGTTTTAGATAGGCAACGGGAAGCAACTGCCATGAAATCTCCGAGGCGAGGTCATGATGATTGTTCGTGGGTGGAGAAATTCCCGTTACAAAAATACCTCGTTAGCTAAGGTTCACATAGAATGCAAGCATAACGTAATTACAATCGAAAGTAGTGGAATGTTTTCGTCATCATCATAATTTATTAACCCTTAAAGGCCTATACATGGCATTACATAAGGAGGGACAGTATTAGGGACATGTATTGACAGATATGCAGTGTTCAAATACTAAGTAAAGAATCAAAGTAAATATACAGCCAATAGAACAATACAGAGTAAGTTTGAACAGTGTAAAAACTAATAAACGTTGTAGGTAGTCGGATGCGAACACCAATGAATACCTTAAAAAAAGATCAAAAAGGAAACTTTATTGTTGAAAGAAGCTATTTGACGAGCAGAATGGCGGGAGAGTTAGTTAAAAATAGAAGACAATAACACTTTGAATTTATCTGGGTCACGCTCCTGAACAACAAATTCCCGAAGACTGCTCCAGTGTTCAATTGCTGAAGGCAGGAATGATTTGTTAAAGGCTTGAGTTTATCCATGGAGGCGTTGAACACTTTTAGAGTTGAACAGCCGACGAGAGGTGCGAGTTGGTGGAATGAGTAGAGTGCCATGCACATGAGAAAAGTTGTGGTACAGTTTACGAAACAGGCTTATCTGCGCGGTTTTTCTGTGATCATCCAAAGGAGTAAGCTGAAGAGAAAATTTTATCTGAGGGACGCTTGCATGTTTACTGTACTGAGATGATATGAACCGGGCGGCACGATTTTGAACTGACTGAAGGGAAGAGATTAGGTAATTTTGATAGGGGCTCCGAATGGTAGAAGCAAATTCAAGTTTGGTACTTGCGAACGTTTCATACGCAAGTTTTCTTATGGCGAGGAGGGAGAGATACAGGGATCGTTTGAGGAATCCAAGGGTCCTGGACGCATCTGCTGCAAGTTTGACGATGTGGTCTGACCAGGTCAGGGTACTGTTTATGAGGACATCCAGGTAGCGGTAGAAATCCTCTTTAGATATCACAGTGGAGTTTAAGGTGTACTGAAAAAGAAGAAAAATGGTAGGTGTAACCTTCAAAGACAACATGAGAGCAGAATGTATTAGGGAACAAACGGGGGCTAATGATATCATAGTTGAAATAAAGAAGAGGAATGGGACATGGGCCGGGCATGTAGCGCGTCGACAGGATAACCGCCTGTCATAAGGGTAACTAACTGGATTCCCAGAGAAGACAAGCGGGTTAGGGGAAGACAGAAGGTTAGGTGGGCAGATGAGCTTAAAAAGTTTGCGGGTATAAATTGGCAGCAGCAAGCACAGGATAGAGTTAACAGGCGGAACATGGGAGAGGCCTCTGTCCTGCAGTGGACAAAGTCAGGCTGATGATGATGATGAAAAAGAATGTTGGATTTTTTGCGAAAAATGAGCAGGTGGTAGCATTTGCAGGAGACATTCGGTTTCATGAGCCAGCATGATCACCATGCTTCGGTGATATTGAGGTCTTGCTGCAGTGATGATTGATCCGTACTATTGATTTTCTTGCGATACACAACACATTCGTCGGCGAAAAAACGGATGGACGAGGTAATTCGAGGTGGCAAGTCGTTTATATATATGACGAACAAAAGAGGGCCAAGGACCGATCATTGAGGAACCAAGAAAAGTACATCTGTTTTGGCGGAAGAATCCCCACCAATGGAAGGGAATTGTGAACGAGCTGTCCAAAAACTTACTAATAATAACAGTGTAAGTGGGTCGAGATTTAGACTGCAGAGCTTAGTTATGTGATGACGGTGGGCTACGCGGTCGAAAGCTTTTGAGAAGTTGATGAGTATGGCATCAGTCTGATAAGATGAATCAAGGTTTAAGTGCAGGTCTGATGTAAATTCAGCCAACTGCCTTTCACATGATAAGCCAGGGCGAAAACCGTGCTGTTCGCTGTTAAAGAAAGAGTTATTTTCAAGATGACGGGCGATATTGAAAAATAATACGTGCTATGATATTTTGCATGATACGCATGTCAGTGATACGGGGTGGTAGTAGGATGGATCAGAGCGGTTACCTTTTTTAAATACCGGCGTGACTTTGGCCGTCTTCCAGTCCTCAGGAATTCGGCCCTCTAGGAGTGACTGGGTGAAAAGAATGCGCAAAAGTTGCTCGAGACAACTTTCGTATTTTTTTAAATTTGAATGGGATGTTGTCAGATCCTGGGGCACTTAACATTTTCATGTTGTCGATGGGTTTAAAAATTCCTTGAGCTGATATAACGATCGGTGCCATACCGCTAAAAAATTGACGGGGGAGTTGGGCTACATTCTGGGTGGACTCGAAGGTAAAACCAGAAGAAAAGTAAGAGTTCATAACGTTTGCTCGCTGAGCAAGTGGCATATCAGTGCCATCTGGGAAGAGGAGCGTGATGTGCAACCGGTTTTAGGTTTCAAAATTTTCCAAATTTTTTGGTTACACTGTAGTGTGTTCTTTAAGTCTTCATTGTGGAACTTTCTTTTCGAATTTAACAAAAGGTCAGTGTATTCACGCAAGCATGTTAGATATCTGTTCCACTTCACTGCCGAAGGCGAAGTGCGAGCACAACAAAATAGTCTCGGTTTTTGTGGGATAGTCTTTTCAATGCAATAGAATACCACAGCTTATCTGCATCACCACGAATGCGTACGTGGAGACGTGCTTATCAAGTAGTGTGTGCAATTACTGTTTAAACAACAACCAGTTATCGTTGACAGATCTCGAAGGCGCTGACTGGAAAAAGTATTCATCAAATAATTCTAGGTCAGAGTTGATGGCTGAAAAGTTATATTTGTTGTAGTCTCGGACAAATTTTTATAGGTTCATTTTTTGATAAGGGTAGAGACAGAAAAATGCTATAACTTTGTGGTCACTTAGCTCAAGGGGAAGTGCGATCATCTGAACAAGCGCAGAGTTCGAGACAAGAACTAAGTTAAGTATGCTACTACCTCGAGTGGGTAGATGAATAGTTTGAACCATGTTAAACAGTAATGTAAGCTAGAGGAAATCGCTAGAAAGTCTAGAAGATGATGTCAGTTTCGTCCAGTCAGTATTGCGAAAGTTAAGTCACAGCAAAGTAGGTATATGACTTTGGGGAACCGCGAGGTGAGGTGAGTGATTCTCAAGTGAAGGTCGTCGGTGAAAAAAGGGTCGCAGTTGAGAGGATGGTAACATGCAATGAGGATAACCGTAGTGCCGGTTCTTAGTGACAACTTATGCATACAATTTCTTCAGCGCTCTTGATGGCAATCCGGCATGAGGTGAAGCAGGACCGGATACATCCCAGCAAACCACCTCTCTTATGTGTGCTCCTATCGCACCAATAAATAAAGAAGCTGGATGCTTCACGCAAAAGTTCGTGGTTGTCGACGTCAGAACTAAGCCATGATTCTGTGAAGATTGCAATGTCACTGTGGTTTTCAAAAAGGTAACCCTCAACAATACCTTTTTTGGCAAGAAACTGCGATTGTGGGAAAGAACAACGAATAAGCGATAATGGTTTGTCTTCGCAGGCGCAGGGAAATCATTAGTAGCATGCGAGGAAAGAAAGCGTGTAAGGGGATGCACTAATGGCTAAGACTGGAGTACAATCACAGCATCGTTACCTGAATTGTAGGTATATTGCTTGTTTCCAACAATGAGCTTGTCGAACCTGATTTTAAAAGATAAGCACCTCTCTTGCGTATATTGATACAGCTTACGCCTGGCTAGGTGCACACATGCGAAATAATTGTCGTATATAGCAAAGGGAGTGTTCTTGAGTTTGCCACTGCGAGAAAACAACAGGCGATTTTTCTTCGAAATGCGAGAATTTCCCATAAATGAGCTGGCTTTTGTTAGCACAGAAGCGGCCCAGTCTATGGCCACGCTCGATATTCTTGCAGGCCACTGTTGCGCTAAGATTTCACAGCAAATGGAAAGAACCTTAGACTCGGACTGCTCCCAGATTTCACTTTCGGCGTCGCGAAGACCAAAGAAAACCAAATTAGAGCGGCGCAGCCGATTCTCAGAATCATCGCATTTTTCAGTGAAGACTCCACTTTTGAACAAAAGTCTCAGAATTGCGAAGTCATTCGCTGGGTTGTCACCGGGGCTAATGGCCTGGCGAGCCTCCAGAGCTTTCTCTACTGTGTCGACACGTGCTATATGAAAGTAGCAATATGAAAGTAGCAATATGAAAGTGGCAAGTAACTAACCTGCGTTAGAAATGGCATTCGCATGACTGGATTTCGGACGTTGTCGTGCCTCAACAGGCCTTCCAACGTGGGCGGTATTTGTAGGCGCCGCAACGCTCCAACACACTGTGTTCCACGCAGTGGCCAGACGAAAAACGGGTTGAACACTGCAGGCGGCGAGAGCAGAAGCGCATCGCTTTGATCGCTGTCGATAGGCGGTAGTTCCATCAGTTCTTTAAGGACGTTTTTGAGTAGAGTGTCGGTGTCGTCACCGATGGCAAAGGCCGTGGCTGCCCTGGGGAGGACAACCTGATTTAGAAAGGCAATTCGCATGACGAAATTATTTCATGGGGGTGAGTTTGCAGTGACGTAAAAGGAGCGTTCAATTCATGGGATCTCACCCGCATGTCGTATTTTGTAGTCCTCCACGACGGCGAAGTGATTCTGGCGTACAACCCTGCTGTCAATATTTGTAATTTTTCAAAGTTT
This sequence comes from Rhipicephalus microplus, assembly GCF_043290135.1. Taxonomy (NCBI): domain Eukaryota; kingdom Metazoa; phylum Arthropoda; class Arachnida; order Ixodida; family Ixodidae; genus Rhipicephalus; species Rhipicephalus microplus. Next base: position 117,758,651 of record NC_134700.1, on the reverse strand, counting down.
TTCTGTGGCTTTGTGGAAGACACCGTTCTAATGACTGTGGCGATGAACGTGGATTCGCCTGGTCTTCCACCGCAACCATCGTGGTCGTATGCATCTACCACTAGAAAGCATATGGGCCACCCGAGTGATGCCGGCAGCGAGGACACGCTGATTTAATCAACGGCCAGCGACAAAAGCTCCGATGAAGGCGACTTCGTGCCTGTGACAAGGCGGCAGCCAAAAAGAAGACTAGTGATGCCATCTCCATCAACAAATAAGAATGCGACGAAGACGCGAGAGCCCATGACATACACAATTCTGTTTAGCCAGTCGATGCGGCTCATAGTCTCAACAGGCTCAATCGTCAAGCCACGTCTATGTCTCTTGAGGAACTCGCCCAGGGACAGATCGCGGATGTGCGGATCAATGGCAGTAAGAATATTCTCGCCGTAGACGTCACTCAACGAAGCACATTGAAAGTGTTGAGCGACGTCAAGATGTTGGATAACATTGTTCGCTCATACATACCTGATGGCTGCGACTTACTGCGACTTACGATGTCGACATTTCCATCAGGGAAAGCGACTTAGCTGCTCCCATCAAACTGGTGTCCACAGAACTTACCATACTGCAAGCTCATCGCCTTGGCAAATTACGCTGCGTGAAGCTCGTGTTCAAGGGAGACAGCCTTCCATCGCAAGTCTAGTCGGTCATTTTCGACACAAAGCACGACCCTTTGTGCCGAAGCGCCTTCGATGCCGAAAATTTTATAGATTGGAACATGTCAGTGCTGCTTGTACAAACCTGGCTGTGTGCTCGCTATGCTCAGAATCATATAGCGCAAATGCTTGCCAGGCAAAACTTCGAAAATGTCAAAACTGTCATTGCCCTTACGAATCATCGTCAAAAGATTACGCAAGCATGGAAAAGGAAATGCAAGTGTTCAGGCAAATGATCCGAGACGGCTCAACTCACAGGGAGGCCACTGCCAAAGTACGACACCGGTGGTCTTGTCGCCGGAGGCCCCTGTGGAGACTCAGTGCCGAAGCATGGAGTGCATCTCACCAAACGATCGCCGGCATACCACCTCAAGCGTCCAGACACGCCGACAACAAATCACGCAAGCAAGACAAGGGCATCACCGGCTCGCCTGAAGCATGGACAGCGCTGCCAACGCTAGACTCGCCGTTCGACCCGCTGCATCGCTCGTCTACAATCACTTCGGAACGAGAATGCGGTGATAGTCGCGATAAAAAAATCATAGCGATTGTAAAGGACGTTTATAATTATCATTCGTATGTTCCTCACTAGCATGACAGTCCGGCTGCTAAGAGTGCACTTCAGTTAGTGGATGCGCTGAAGCCGGTGCTATCAAGTCTGGAAAGGCACCATGGCTCCTCTTCTGCAAGCCTTTCGTAAAGAAGTCAAAGGTGCTTTGATATTTCATTGGAACGCCCGAGGCCTCAGGCCCCGTATTTCTGATATCCGACAATTTGTGTTTAAAAACAAGTTTCAAATTATTGTTATCTGTGAGCCACGGCTACACATGCAATACGACTATCCAGGTACAAAGCGTTCAAGCCCGCTGCCTTCAACAAACAGAGTAATGTCATTGTATATATTAGATGCGACCTTACCAATATCGAGCACCATGTAGCACCTCATGAAGACAAGCAGTATGTCTGCTTGACAGTAAAACGTAGAGAGCTCAATTTTACGCTGGTAGGCGCATATATATCACCTTCAAGCCGTTCTGAACCTGAAAGACTACGTGCGCTGTTAACAGCCACACCTGGACCATGGATCATCAGCGGAGATTTCAACCCTCACCTCCCCCTATGGGGTAGTCAGTAGACAGGCTGTCGCGGAAGGCAAGTATTCTCTTTTGTCCTGGAGCAGCAGCTGCTTTTTGTAAACGACGGAAACCCAACGTTTCTACGGGAAACGACGTACAGCAGCTGCCTTGACTTCATATTTGTGTCCCAAAGCCTAAATGAGAAGGTTAAGTAGTTCGCAGACTATGAAACTCATAGAAGCGACCTCATACCAACTTATTGAAAAATCAAGGGCCTGGAAAAATCACCAAACTACGACACTTCGACTCGCATTGACTGGAAAAAGTTCAGGTGACTGGAAAAAGCGCCTTCTCTTGACATCCTCGAGGATATTATTAGAGGTGCTGTTCAAGAAGCGACTTATCATATTGAACATACTTAAAAATATTGTCAACATGAAGCGGAATCGGGAGGACACAGAGCGATCCATCGTCGTGCAGAACGAAGATATAGGCGCACTAAGTCCATTCACGACTTGAGGGAGGCAAGGCGCCTACAGAAAAAAAAATTCAGCAGCTAATCAAAACACTTCAGTCCTTCCGGTGGAAATCTCTGTGCGAATTGTTGGATCCACACAAGCATTTGACGCAGACATGGAGGATCGTTTGTGGCCTACGAACATCGCCACATCAACTTCGCCCCTTCAAGTGTCTTTCTCTCCACCAAGGCCGCACCTAAAGTGAAGTGAATGTTGCCAGTCAGGCGTCCGCTTGCACCACGCGTCACCTAGAAAACGCTCCAATCTCCAGAGATTCAAGAATGGACACCTTTTTCTCTCTAAAGGAACTCCAAGCGGCCTTGACAGCATGCAAACGACCTTCATCGCCTGGTCCGGATGGGATCACGTACATGGCTCTTTGGAACCTCGGTGAAGCAGCACGACGGGCCCTTCTATCTGTGTATAATGACTCGTGGAGCAGTGAATTTGTCCCTCATTCGTGGAAACTCAGGCCCCTCGTCCCTATGCTTAAACCAGTTAAGTATCCTCTGGACTTGACCTCTTGTCGTCCCATCGCGCTTGCCAGCTGTTTCGGGAAAGTGATGGCGAGGATGATTTTGACTCGCCTAGAGTGGTACCTGAGGCCCCAGCCCGTCATACCCTGATGCTATGACGGGCTTTCGGCGTGGGCAGTCTGCAATTGATGACGTTGTAGATCTGGTCTCGTCTGTTCAGCATCAAAAAAGACTGCAACGTTTATCTGCGGCGTTTTTCTTGGACGTGAAAGGTGCATACAATAACGTATCACATCACGTCATTCTGGATGTCATGGAAAATGTTGAATTAGGGGGTCGCGTTTACCAATGGATCGACAGCCATTTGAAAGGCAGATGTTTCTTTGTACAGACGGAGAATGGCACAACAACGCATCATTGCATCCGTCTTGGTGTGCCCCAAGGTGATGTTCTTAGCCCCACACATTTATATCTGGCACTCCGCAGCTTGGTTAACGCACTTACAGAATCTGACCATCTATCAATATATGCAGATGACATCTGCATCTGGTCGTCTGGCGTAACACGCCTTCATTTGTGTGCCCGGCTTCAGAGAGTGGCTACAGTAGCGACAAAGTACCTGGAAGAACGGGGACTAGAGCTGTCATCAGAGAAGTGCTCGCTTTTAGAATTCAGGCATAAGGCGATGAGCCTATATGTGATTAAAATCAACGGACACGCGATCAACTACGTGAAGACCCACCGATTCTTCGGGGTCATAGTTGATCGCGACCTCTCCTGGAGCCCTTACATCGCCCACATGAAAACTAAACTCACCATGATCTCCCACGTGCTGAGGTTTCTTGCTGGAAAAACGTGGGGTGCACCGGTACGAGCAATGCTTCAACTCTACACTGTTCTGTTCCTCGGCAATATGCGATACAGCTTACCCGTGCTTTGCGGGATCCACAGCAAACTTGCGCGTCCTCCAGTCGATCCAAGCCCAAGCACTGAGAATATGCCTTGGTCTCCCGAGATGCACGTCTACAGGAGCGACAGTCATCATTGCACGTGATTATCCAGTCAACGCATACATATGCGTAGACACTTTCAGAATGCACATAAGGGATTTCGCTTGGCTTCCATCTCATCACCTCGCCTCACTTCTAACTCCTATGCCCCACTCAGCGTTCAACGCAACTGCAGCTCAGCATTGTGCAGTGTTTCCATTGCACTTCACGCATGCAGCATGGCCGCCGTTACCATTATGGTGCCTACACCCACTAAAAGCCCTTCTTATAATTCCTGGCATCCAAAATAAGAAAACGTCGTCACATCTAGGCCTGAAATATGTCATATTACTCTTCCTGCAAGAGAAGCACCATGGAAGCCTTCACATTGACACGGATGACTCGGTGTCTTCAGTAAGCTCAGCAAGGGCTGTCGTTATTCCCGCGAAGCACATCACAATTAAATTCATGACATCACATTTGACGTCGCCGACAGCTGCAGAACTCGCCGCCATACGTGAAGCTCTGGAGTTTATAGTTAAAGAACCTTCGGGAACTTGGTCTATCTTCTCGGACTCAAGGCAGCTCTTCAATGTCTTATGTCACCCTTTTGCCATGAACTTAATGAATAGTTAGTAGCTGAAATAAGGCTTCTTCATCACCAAGTATTTAAGAAACAGCACATAATAGTGTATCAGTGGATACCAGGTCATTGCGGTATATATGACAATGACCGCGCAGATGAGGCCGCTAGATCTGCACACGACGGTACCCAATACACAGTCATCCAGTTCTCAAGAACCGACGCAGCTACAAGACTTCGTTCGCTTGCACGTGACCTCACACTGGTGCAGTGGAACTCAACAGACTTCACAAACGTGCGCCTGCATAACTTGGATCCTGAGCTGCAGCTTCGTCTTCTTCCAAGGATATCTCGAGCTGAGGAGACTCTTTTATATCGCCTGTTGCTTGGAGTGGCCTTCACGGACGCATAATCTTATCTTACTGGAATAGCCAGCGCTTCTACATGCACCTACTAAATCTGCGAAGGAACCATCGCGCACCTTCTGTGTGAGTGCACACATTTCAACGCGCAAACACAAGAACTCACTGCAACTCTGGATAGACCGGATGATCGGCCTTTGTCAGAACAAAAGATTCTGGGTCATTGGCCGAGCCCATCCTTCGCCCAGAAGGCTTTGAAAGCTTTGCTGCGCTTTTTGCAGGCACCTGGCCTCAGAGACAGACTTTAGTGTCTCTTACTCATTGATGTTGCCTTTCCTCTGTCGAATATTTTTTTTGTAATTTCTCTCTCTCTTCAAAACATTTCTTTTTAACATCTTTTATTCCCCTCACCCCTTTCATCAGCACAGGGTAGCCAGCCGGTCTAAGAACTGGCTAACATCCCTGTCTTTCCGCTTAAACCTTCTCCCTTCTCCTCTTCTATTTTAAATTATTTCAGATTTCAGTCTAAAAATGTGGTTTCTTTTCATTTTAGAGGAATGGTCTCAATAAAAATGATGAAAAAATCTGAAAAATACTTTAGGGATAATAAATAAGCATTCAAAGCATGTTCGCGGAGCATCCAGTCCGCTGTAGATGGCACGACAGAAATGATAATGATAAATTCAAAACTTATAATTAGCTCTTTTTTCCTATGATAACATTCCTCCTGATGCCTTTCGTTTGCTATGACGTTATGACAATATTTCAGAAGCAAGCTCTCGTGCTTGTTGTCAAGCAGTAATGCATAAAGGTGGCCGAGTTTTAAATAATGCCTGCTGAGAAAACCAACGTGACAAGGACGGAGGCAACAAAAGAGAAGGGCACAATAAATATATTGAAGCACAAACTTGAAGACCTAGGGAACTTGTGGAATTCATCATTATGATTGTGAACGTTACATATTTTAAGCTGCCGTATGTTTACTGCTGGGTTTCCAAAAACACGGCCGTTTTGCAAGCGCTCATTGTTTCTCAAGGAGAACCTAAAATTGAACTTAGCTAAGTGCTTCTAGCAATATCGGAATGGACAATGGTTTGCCCGGGTAACGCACAGATATGGGTCTAGTCACCGGCAATTTCTTTTTATTTTGGTTCTGTGCCCCTCTTTACAAAGAAACAATGAAACATTTTGCGAAAACTCCTTTCATTTGATGCTCACGAGTCCGGTTCTCAAACAACAACTAAGGCTGTCCAGAAGGCCCATGATGGGGCGGTGAGGCTGGGCCTTCCCGTCCTAACGTGGGAGCAGCCCGCGATCCTACCCCTATAAAACGGGGTGAAATTCTTCAGGACCCCAATAAAAGTTTTTCATCCATAATGCACCTATGTCAGTATTGTTGTAGCATAAACGTGGAAATATATCGCCGTGTATAATTATTCGTTTACTGATTCGACTCATTTTGTAGGTGACTATGGATGTGTTTTTTGAAGCCGGAGACCATATTGCCTCCAGAAATGATCATATATGTTGAGGCACGGCTTTACACGAGTCGAGCTGAGGCTCACATACGTTGATGATGATATTCTCAGATGAAGAATTTGTAGAAATGATGATGCACAAATGGTATGCACAAAGAAGAGTAAACAACTGCGCTCCCACTATGCGATATAGGAAATGCGGACTTCTAAGTGACAACCTTGCTTCTCATTTTGTTCAACCCTGACGCCCCGTCATCCCCCACTTACTGTGAGTAAGGACAGTGTCTATTTGAAGTTCTGTGTTGACGTTCACAATTGGAACTGTTGCTTGTTTTCTTGAATGAATAAAATAAGAGAGGTTGTTGTCAACGTCGTGGCATTGGCTACTCCTTCTCACTTACTAGATGAAATATGTCGTAAGATAAACAATAAGGGCACCGATTGCAAGACTGAACACACGATGTAAAAGTACAGTACAGCTGAACCTCGCATGACAGTTCTAATGTGGTCTTTAGGTTCATATGCACAAAAGTTTCACACAAAAGGTCAGTTCACGTTGTATGACAGATCACATGCACCTAATAGGTTAACAGGTACCCAGTTCCACACCTAAGTTCAGCTCACGCTGAGACAAACTATTACATATATATCACACTTTATGAATATTACACATTTCATGTAGTATATATGTACAAAAGAAAGGCGACTTTGTATGCAGTAGGTCAATACTTTCACATTATGTTTGACTCTTAATCAAGCACTATTTTCCTAAGCCTTGCAGTTGACCATGAACCTGGTTTTTACTTCGCAGTAAAAGGCCTCCCGTCAAGAAATTGTACGAGAAAGATTTGAACTTTAAAAAACGGAGTGTTACTTCAATGTTGTGCAATGAATGAAATGAAGTGGGCGATGCAGATCACATACTTTGGTCCAGCACATGCCTTCGTTCTGAAAAGTAGACGGTTGTGGACATTAATGGGCGTCTGCATCTACATGAAACACTGATTGTGCGCCCCCGTCACTTTCCATAGCATTACGAGACGCGCGCCAAAATGGACTACTTCACGTAGTAATACATGTGCAGAAGCTCCGCCTCTGCACATCCATCATTCAGCCCACAATTTATCTCAAGAAGCATTGTTCGTTGTGTATGGTGAAACCTCACGCATTCTTGACTTCACGTCAAGCGATTTGATGAAAAATTTTATTAAGGTTGAGATTTAGACTAGTTGTTGACGGATCAATATGCCGTATGGGGAAGTAGTGCACTTTTCACAGAGACAAAGACGACAAGACTGACAAGACACTCGCTACGCTCGCATCTAAATTTACGAGTTACTTCACCGTACGGTAGAACGATGAGAGGGTTCCTAAACTGCCTGAAGCAGTCTGCGATCAAAAACAACTGAGCACGTTTTCTTTTTCACTTTGACGACCCGTCATACAACAGTTTTTTTGCTATCTCATTTTCGCTGCTTCTTCTTCTGTAGAGAAAGTACGTGGTGCATAACCGCATGAAGCACTCAGGCAATCAGTATTTCGCTCTGTTTGGTCACACACTGTTGAATCCGTTTTAGGAATGCAAAAATCACTTAACGAAGAAAAATCGCCTGATGGCGCCCAATAATGCAGCGAGAGTAGGCAGAACAGGAGCGCGGCTACGTGATGTAGCCTGGTCCGACAGACACAGAACTTTATTGAAGTCCTGAGGTACACTATTTTAGGAAGGTAGAGTAGCGAGCAGCCCCCACGTCGAAACAGGTAGGCCGAGCCTCAACGCCACGTCGTTGGCCCTTTGGACAGCCCTAAGTTGATGTGCAAGTTCTCAGCTCTTGAGCGCAGAGTTACATTCCCCTTCAGTCACGCGCTGTAAGCCACGTAATGAGGAGCACTGCCAGAGCATTTGGTCTAACGTAGATACGGCGCCAACGCCTGGGCCCGACAGATGATTGTCTGTGATGGACTGGCCATGGGAATAAAGACAGGGGTATGACCTGGTTTGAAGCATGTGGAGGGTAGATGCGAGGACCCTACAAAGATTTATATGAGGAAAGACTCTTCTGTCGAGATGGTAATATTCGGTCACCTCGTTGAGAGTAAAGAAAACATTCCTAATATCGTTACGTTGCAGCCTGAAGGTTCTCCGGGCTGCCCAGCACAATGAGCAGGTTCGCGTGCTCGGGCGTGGGTGATCTCTTTTATGTTTGTCATGGGGGCCATATCTGGTCAGAAGAGAGCCAAAAACCAAATAATGGTGTGTTAGAAATATTCCTATGTCCTAAGATACAAACTACTTCATCCGATACCGAACCAAGCGTGATAAGAAAAGATTTGCAAACGTCATTTTTGGTATAAGGAGCTATCGAGAGCTTTTACGCTAGTTTCATGGGTCAAGTGCCTTAGAGACATTTAAATAAAAAAACATTGTGTTGGCTAGCTTTTTTTTAAGCTTAATTTTACTGCAATGTTAGTTTTCCAGATCAGGACGCTCGGGCATCCGAGAGATAACTGTTGCTTGTTTGTGTAGTAATGCACAGATGACTGCATTCAATACCATGCACCACAATTACATTTCCGGGTATGCATATTTTCATATTTAAGCGTGCAGTTTAGTTTGGCGTTTGTGCTTAAAACATCTTCATTATACTCGGTGACAACTTTTCTTGGCACTGAAGGGAAAGCTACGGAGGCGGAGCTTCTGCACGTGTATCACTACGTGAAGAAGTCCGTTTTGGCACCCGTCTCGTAATGCTATGAAAAGTGACGGGGGCGCACCATGAGTGTTTCATGTAGATGCAGACGCCCAATGATGTTTGAGGTGCACGTAAAAAGGTGGGACTTCCTTGCGCGTTGAAAAACACGAACCAGAACAAATGAGCTGAAATAAAAAAGTGGAGGACCCTTAAGCTTTTTATTTAGAAGTTGAACGCGATAGCGAAATGTGGCCTTTAGTGCACCCTTCAACCGCTAATTGAAATCTGGCCCTTAGTGCGCGCTTCAACCGTGAAGCTAGCGATTGCGAGCAAAAGTGTCCATGCGAAACCGATATCTTGTGTTGCGAATGCAAGCCTGACTGCGTGTCTAAGTTTGAGCAGCAGCAGCTTCGACGGCGCCAAACTGGAGGTGGCAGCCGCATTTTGACAAGAACTCGATGATGCAGAAAGTGTATATCTTCCTTTTCATCCTCTCATTTGTAGCGATTCTCAAAGTTATCTAAACTTACTTTGACGTAATGCAAAGAGCACGCGAGCATCGCATAAGTAGCGAACACACAAAAAGTAGTGCACACCCAACCGCAATGTCAAAGCATAATGCTTGACGCGCAGTTAACACAAAACCCTGAAAGCGGCATGCTTTTCTAATATCCACACCGATACGTCAGCGCAGAAACTATTAACGAACAGGCTCCTTTTGATGCACCAAGGGTGTGTCTACGACAGCCAGACATTTTGTTCGGAATGCTGCTAGCTGTCTGGCATGGTATCTCTAGAAAAGCTATCAATCCAATGTCAGTTATTGCTGTCGAGATAACTGCAAAACACCGCGCTCTTATCCGCGCACTGGGGTGAAGAGAACGTTTCACGGTTGGTGCGCTTTCTTTTGATTATATTTTATTAGGTGGTATGTCACTGCATACGTCATGGTGAAACTTTTGAATTTCTTGAGGTCGATACGCCACGTAGTGTCGTTCCGGTGAACTAAAGCGCTCATGTACAGAAAAGCTGGATCTAAGGTACAAAACAACATACAGGCGTTCTATTTTCATGGCCTACCAACCATAGTCACTCTAATAAAAAAGGCAATATGACAGCTTAAAACCAATATGCAGTCTGTCGAATACACAGGCACGTGTTAGTCGAATAAAAGTATCTGCACCTAGCCACGAGTAACTGGTGAGTCGTCTTGCTAAAAGGGACGCGTGTCCCAAAAAGTTTCTTCATCATAGTCAAACCCATCGACAATTCGGCATCGGTGTGAACAAACCGCATGTTCAGATACACTTCACAAAGTAACGGGACGATCGTCTTGACGAAAATCTCGAAAGGCATGCACCGTGAAGCCGAAGAAACGCATAGTCACCGACGGCGCAAGAAGAAAGCTGCAACAACGAGGTGTTGTATGCGACTCGCAGCGACCGTCCCGTATCTTCACCCGAGCTTGATGCAAACAGAAGCTGGAACAGTTTTCGATGATGAACTCGCAGTGCTCTTTTCTCAAGCCAAACGAAGGAGTCGGAGAAGGTTACAAGTAACGTTCGAAGGGACTTTCTGGCAGTCGGCCGCTCAGCCTTTTTTTTTTTTCGCTGAAGTCCCCGTCGGTGTCACAACGGCGTCCACAACAGTTGAAGCAGGCTGCTCGACGGTCGGCGCAACGGCGGTTGTTGCAATAACGTTCTCAGCCCCGCTTGATTTCTCTTGACATGGCACGTTATTGTTGAGAAGCGGACTCACTTGTTTTACGGAAGCTGTCACGGACATTGGCGTTGCTTGCGGCAATCGTGTTGCTGACCACGTCCGGATCAAACATTTCCTTGGAAACTGCCTTCGTTGCGCCAGTCTCGTCGGAAGCTAGATGCTGTCATTTGGGCACGGATGCATTCTCACCGCAGTAAGCCGTGTCACCACTCACTGACTGTTCACCTGCAATACGATAGCCTTCAAAGTCAAAATCCAGGTAAGGCACGATGCGCCTGTGAAGCACCACTGCGTGGCATCGCCGGCAACGAATGGTGCGCTAGCGGCACATCCTTTTGAGGTGAAGCAACATCCCCGAAATGACGCCCTCATCATCGCAACCGTATTTAGCATTCCAGCAGCGTACTCTGAGCTTTTCAAGTTCATTGTTGTTCCATGTTGCCGGCGTACAGAGCTTCATACTAACTCTTTTCTTCTGCCATGGGGCAGTGTTGGGACTTCTAGACTTCGCGGTAGCACTGGTAGCATAACCAGTGGCCGCAGGACAAGACATGCATTCCCGGAGACACCAAGCTTGAAATGCCGCACACCATTCCTTCTGTGAATTCCTTGACGAATGACGTAGGTGACCACTCCAATTCGCTATCCAAGCCGAACACAACCATTTTCGTGGCGCTATAGTAGCCATGGCTGTCACAGTGCTTCTACCATCCACGCGACACTTCTTCTCGCCGCCCGTAACAAAGGCTTCGTAGACGACGCGAATGCACTCAAGATGTGAACAACTGCCTTGGCAATCATCGATGAATAGAGGCACTAGGTTTCATCTGGGGCACGTGCGTTTATATACCTGCAGGCGTACATGCGGAAATTTGACAAGCTGGTAACCTTCTTTTTTTGTTAATATACACGCATGTCACAACGTTCGATATCGCGTATCTCATTGTTGCAGCACTACAACTTTTATTAAAATACTTAAAAAACAAAACGAAGCAGCCCAAACTTATCTCTGATAAGCCCTTGAAGGAGTGCAATACTTGCATAAAAACGAAAACAAATCCATGCATGCGCTCTTAATGTGGCGCATGTACGCTTCCCAAGTCGTTCTTGTCTGCCGTTCGAAGCACAATTCGGCGAAGCACAGTGAGTTAGGAAAAAAAAAACGGTGAGTAGTGACGTCATGGTATGCTTAACTACGTTGGTACACCCAACCCGCCAGCAAGTTCCTAGCGCAAAAAAACGAAGTGGATGAAATGTTGATGAACAGAAGCTCTAAACAAACTTAACAAGTCTGAAGGTACGTATGAACAAACAAACTTGACAAGTCTGAAGGTGCGTATGAACGTGTTCAGAGGTTTGAAGAGTGTTGCAGGGAATGCGTACCGACCTTTCAAGGTCATCCGGTGGGCGGCCTCGTTAAACCTCATTCAAAGGCTAACATGATTAGAATTCATGCACAGCCTTAGAGATGTGCATCCAAAAGCGGACCTGTGGAGGCAGCGTTAGTTGTTGCGAAGCGCCTTCCGTCTTTCTCATTTGTGTCGACATGATCTGCGAGATGGCGGGTGCGCAGAGGGTTTCTGTTCGGCTTTTCCATTCGCACGGAGAGAGCGTCTTGTTAGGAGTAGGTGTGGCCCACTCCCTCCTCCGCCCAGCGGCGCTTCTTCGTGTGGTTAAAAAGGCTGCCGCGCTTGTGTTGAAGCTTGAATGTGGCGACAAATAAATTAGTTTTTTCCGCTCATTTCGGATTGTTGGGCCAAGGTGTAGGAGATGCGAAGTCGATGCTTGGGCGTATATATTCTCAAGATTGACTTTTTTTGCTGTATATTTGTACCACCCATAATATAGCTCTCTAATCGCGACGCATCTGCAACAGATCCGCATGGGCTGAAAACGTACTGTACTTTGAAGTTTGCAGCCTGTATAGTATAGAGGGCACTGGTGAAAAAAAAGCGACAGCCCAATAAACAAGTGAAGTCAGAAGACTGCCCTGCTCTACGCTCACTGGTTACACACGATTAAAAAGATCGCCTTGTAATTCCTCTAGTAGAACCGGCGCTGCTTTTCAATATAACATCGTTTAAAGAACGCTCCCGTCGAGCCGCAGAAGCAGGATACGGGGAGAAGGGTGCAGGCGGTCGCCAGGCGTCCAGACTATGTCTCGACTAAATATCACCAGTCTGGCGACGACCACGGGCTGGTTGCAAGTACGTTTTGATCACTTATGGTCACCCGATGGCACTGTGAATTTCACGGTGCACAATGGTCACGTCGAGCAACGTAAGAACGAATATCAAAATGCTTTGTTTGTTCATGAAGTACGCAACACGGGTGAAGAGTTTGACGCACGTGGTATGAAATACTGTGGTGTTACATAGCTGGGACGACAATTGGCACTTTTTTTTGCTTCAGTTGTCTACCTCGGCGAATACTTAGTTTTCATTAGAAGGACGCTGTTGTGCTGCGAATTCGACCCTTTAATTTTGATGCCATCGAGAGTACTGATATTGCTATTGTTCTACGAAAACATAACCAAATTTCAGATGATTTATTGATTGAATATTATGTGGGGTTAAACGTCCCGAAACCACCGTATGATTATGAGAGACGCCGTAGTGGAGGACTGCAGACATTTGACCACCAGGGGTTCTTTAACGTGCACCCAAATCGGAGCACACGGGCCTACAACATATCCGCTTCCATCGGAATTGCAGCCATCGCAGCAAAGTTCAGATCACGAAAAAGAAGACGATCACAATCCGCACACTTTCGCTGCTAAAACACGGGGAATAAATAGAGGTCAGTTGAATGAGCTCTTCTACATTATTCTGTCAAAAGTCCTTTTCACGTACCTTATAAATGAACTGAACAGAGGACTCCGGCATCTAGAGCACAACTGCGCTTCTGTTGACCACCTCATAAATATCTGTGCACAATATAACAGTAAAATCATGCGACAAGATAGGAGAGCAATACGATTCAATGACGATCATTAACGCAGTTTCCCATCTACAAGGCTCCGTGAAGGAGAGGCCTGTATTTCCCAAATCGAGGTATTTAGCTCTTACCCAAAAGAGACCGTAATGAAAAAAGTAGTACTACCACAGACAAATTGATACCTCCTTACAAGTACCTGTCAGGAAAATGCCACAGTTTCCATGCTTTGTTCGTCATTGAGACAGAAATAAATGCACTAACAAAGAAAATACTTTTCTTCAGTTGAGCGAGAACATTATGATGGTGATTTTTGCTCGTACACGAAAAAAAAGACTCAGCCGCAGCAAGTGAAATGCAAAGAAACCAGCAAGACGAATAAAAGGCAATGAAAACTGACCCAGCGGAGACAAACAAAACAACAGAAAATTCACTGACCTATGACTCTGGCAGTGGACGAACAGTTTAAACGGAATGCGCTTGGATCTCGAGAAATAAGACAGACAAGAAGGCTGCCACCAATTCAAGGACACCAGCCAACCAACCCACAGAACAGCCACATATCACAGAGCTGACGCTAAAGTCATCACCATCGCAGCAACAACGCAGGCCCAACATGCCACCTCTGCCGTTCGACGACTTTAAGTTCGTCTACCGCCCGCAAGCAGGTCTAGACCTCGCCAAATGGAACACCGTCGCTGTCACGCATGCCATCGGCAGAGCGAGTGGACTATTACAGCAACAATTTAAGGGCAATGTACGCGTACAAGTTCAGAGAACGAAAAGCTTAAGCATCGCCAGCACCGCCGCCAATGAAGACGCAAAGAAGCTAGTAAGCATCAAGAAAATACAGCTTGGAGGCAATTTATACAATGTGAACGTCCACATACGCACTCCGGACGATGCCTCTAGAGGCAACATCAATGCCTTATTACCAGGAACAGGCGCCGCAGAGTTCATGGCTGGAATCCGTGCACCATCAAGATAAACCATTCATCACACCCAAATGCTGTATCAATCGTCCGCGGCAGTTGTATGCTTCGAAGGACCGCATGTTCCCTTCTACATAATCTTCCAGAGTGTAGACTTGCAATGCAGGTCATATCACAAGTCCGTTCAATACTGCCGAACCTGTGGTAACACGGCACACCGTCAAGACACCTGTCCAAGGCCTATCCTAGATTTCTGCTACCAATGTGGCAACGCTGGACAAATGTAGGGACATGAGTGCAAACCCACTGGCAAGATCGGCGGAGAAGGGCACGAAACTGCAAGGGAAGAGTGCAAGAGGAGACTAAAGCCAAATCCACCACCCTATATATATCACGCAGCAGCGCCTCAATGGGATACAAGAAATAGACAATCACTGGAGTTCCACTATAGAAGAGTTCCCCAAGCTTGGCACCTCTGTAGCTAGATCAAGCAGAAGGGGCAGAACCAGCTTCTCAAGGCGAAGAAAATCCAAGTCTATCTTGCGATCGATTTAACGCTCCCGCTCTCGCACGCACTCGCCGTCAGCCAAACGAACGACGCTGCCGTGGTAAGCGACTCGAGTGGCAGCAGCAGCTTGACCTCTACATCACCGGAAACCGCATCCATAGAGGCCCTTGAAGATAGACTGCAAAAACAGCAGAGGAAGCTCCAGAATCAGCACAGCCACTTGCAAAACCAACAAAGCCTTATTGGCAAGCTGTTTCAGAGTCAAAAACTACAACAAGAGCTCATAGACTGACTACTTCAAAAATGCCAGGAGCAGCGAAAAATTTCTCCAAATTCGCCACAACGCCAAGTGGTAGAAGACACAAGCTCGCAGCAGGGCAAGATGCTGCCTAAGGCGGACGTTCAAGCTCTTGTGGATGCCAGGTGCAGAATATTGCAGGAAGCTTATATGACAAACATCCATGCCACCATGGAACCTATTGACCAATCAGCAATCGAAAAAATGGCTGTAACCTTCGAACACAGAGTTACCAGGTTAAATGCAAAGATTGACGGAATCGCAGCACAATTCAACAAATTTATTGCACACGTGAAGAAAACCTATGTCACCGTGGCACAGTTCGACACCTCAGGCAACCCACGCCAACTGAATCGGAAAAGGTCGCGGGTGAACAGCCACAACGCCTCTCACTCAGTCTCACCCACTCGTGATCGCCGACGTGATGACGAATCAATCGAAGATGGCGAGAAGCTACCAAGAGTTAGAAAAACAGCAATCAACTTTACGCATATGGCAATGGCACTGTAGATTGTACCATGCACGACATGCGAGTCTTAAAGAATTCATCAAGTCTAACCAGCCCCACATCTTCGCATTTAAAGAAACCAAGACCCAGTGGTCCATTCAAAAGAATACATGACCTGTGCTCAAACACAACGCACTGACATACTTGTCAAGAAAACTCTTTCAGCACAAAAACATGACGTCAAGCAAACACAGACGCTGCACACCTTCATGGAACGTCTGCCAGAACGAAAGTCGCAGGAAAGTATATTCATAGCCAATGTGTACAGTCCTCCTTGAGAGCAACTACCAGATTTTGATTACTTCGTATGAGAACTAAGGAAGCGCACAAAAGGCCACCAGATCGTCATAGTGGGACACTTGAATGTCTCACACACGGCCTGGGGCTATATTATCACCCCGAAGAAAGCCTCCAGGATGCACGATGTCGCCCAGCACCACGGACTAACATTGTGAAATGACGAGCATCGGGAACAGCGTCTCCAGGGACACCAATCCCGATCTCACCTTCACGGCGAACGTCACTCAGGCACAGTGGAGTGTGCCACCAGAAACCTTAGGCAGCGATCACCGATCACCACACTCCCCAACTTGACGTGGTGCACACTCGTCGCCAGGCCAAAACAGGAATATCACGCTTAACAGCATAGAAATTCTACAGGGATGACCTGGCTGTTGACACCACTATAACTGACATTGAAGAGTGGTTCAAGAATGTTCTAGATACATCCGAACGGCGAACCAAAAACATACAGCTCAACACCGATATGCGCGCAGTTGACGCTCACCTTCTCTACCTCTGGAAGTTTAGGAGAGGACTTCTCAGGTGGTGGAAATGGCGAAAGCTAAACAGGAAGCTTCAGCAACGAATCGCTCTCCTCACCAAGCAAAGTTAAGATTATGCCAACCAACTGGCCAGGCAGATCTGGCGCGCCTTTTGCGACAAGCTACAGGTTACTCTCAGCGCGAAAAAACCCTCGCACCTGCTACGCCCTCTTATGGACACGCAACCCTCCAAAGTGGCACAAATTCAGCATCTTCACAAGCCTATTCACAACTACGCTGGATCGGAAAAACATCTACTTCAAGAATTGGTGGAAAGCTTTGCGGAGACACGCCCGCTGTCACGTCATATAACACCATGGAATATGCGGGAACACCAAACCCTGACCTCGACGGGCTCTTCACGCAAGCAGAACTTTACGCTTGCCTATCGAAGTTGACAAAAAACCCCAGCCCTGGAAACGGGGCTGGTGACGAAATTGTCAACAAACACATGCGCAACTTACCGCACCAGGCTACCACAGCTCCTTTCTAATATTGCAACGGTTGCTGGGAGAAAGGAGAGCTGCTTGCCGTTTGGAAACACATGGAGATCACCATGATCCCCAAGCCTAACAAACCTATCAGCATTGAGAACTTGCGCCCGAGTTCCCTCATCTCGTGTGTGGGAAAGCTATTTCAGCATATGGTACATGACCGCTTGACCCTGTACCTAGAAGATAATGGAAACCTACCAGACACGATGTTCGACTTCAGACAGCACCTGTCAACGCAGGACGTGCTTCTACTACCTATAGAAGACCTCCTTGATAGCCTCAGTCACCGAACCAAGTACTCCCTTTTGTGAAATCCAGCGCGACTGGTTACCAGCGTGCTGCGCCATGCCTGATTAATGGCAAGTACGGCGCTGGTACCAGCGCCTCCCAGCGCAGGTACTGGGAGGCTGGAGCAGAAGCATTCCAGTACTCTGCGCAGAATGGTTTCACAGAGATAAAATGGGGGTGCCCATTCACCATAAATAATAAATATAGAAGTAAAATGACGCGCATTCACTGCCCCGCCGCGGTGGTCTAGTGGCTAAGGTACTCGGCTGCTGACCCGCAGGTCGCGGGTTCGATTCCCGGCTGCGGCGGCTGCATTTCCGACGGAGGCGGAAATGTTGTAGGCCCGTGTACTCAGATTTGGGTGCACGTTAAAGAACCCCAGGTGGTCAAAATTTCCGGAGCCCTCCACTACGGCGTCTCTCATAATCAAATGGTGGTTTTGGGACGTTAAACCCCACAAATCAATCAACGCGCATTCACAATAAAAAGTAAAAAGTAAAAATTGAAAAAAATAAAACACCGTTTGATGGGATTTGAACTCGCTACATCCTGATCACTAACCGAGTATGCTGTCTCTACGCCACGCCTAAACGTACTTGCGACTGTAGTGAAACGACTATTTATACGAAGAACGTGCCGTTGAACATCATGTTTACAAGTCGCACAAACTAGACTGACATGATATTCGTTTCCGAATTACAATTGCGTCTTGATTCGACAGTGACGAACGGCTTCTGGGCACCGCATGACGTGCAGATATTAGTGAGAGCGCAAAGTTTTTTTTTTTTTTTGAAGCATCTACATCTTAACTCTGAAAACTCAAATAGACTGGAGGAGCAGCCACAGAATGTCAGCTGTTGCTGCCGATAGCTTTTTCTTTTGATAGTCGGTTCTTGCACTTACCTCTGTTAAACAAGTACAGATGATTTAAAGGTTTCGCTTGGTAGATGTCAACGCACACGAGTGCATATTGAGTATTTTTTTTCGCGCAAGCGACGATGTAGCAGTACACATTCAGCGTCCCAGATTACATATTTGCAGTTATATCGATACCTGTAACTAAGAAACCGCCGAAGAAATGACTAATGCAATCCACTGAAAAAGTAAGCCAGTATGTTAGTTCACTAACGCGTGCCAAATTACCAACTCAAAATTGCGTGTTCTTACGTACTACTCGGAGAATTACCGGCTACTGCGCTCAGAAGGAAGCTATCGGTGACAGCCTATGTTGCTGAAAACACTACACATCGGTCGTCGCCGCTCGTTGTGCGGGCGCCGCACATGCGGATGAAAATGACTGATTTAGGCTCAGGGATGTCTGAACTGTACTTTACAGTCATTCTTACACTTTAGAATTGTACGTACTAAAGTAAAAAGCGCTGGCTGCAGGTACACCAACGTGGGCGGCACGATAGACCTCTCTGGGACAGAGCCCTGGTAAGGCTGCTTTCGAAGCAATTGAGTTGCGATGCTTGAAGTTTCTGCATTTGAGCTTCGCAATATTTCTAACTGTTACATAAACTGCACCGAAAGTAAGTGGAAAGTCAATCAATACCAGAAATGCAAATTACGGAGTGGCGATGGCGAGTGACAGCCGTTTTTCTTGCCTCCAATGGCAGTATACAGCGGGCGTGCCAGTGTACAGATGTATTTGCATTTGCATTTGCATTGAAGTTTGTTTCTTTCTGATACATAAAGAGGAGTAAGAGCTAAAGGCCGTATTGCCTGAGAGAGGATCCTACTCCCATGCACATTCGGCATGCGTGTACATGTTTTCATGCGATGCGAGTATACATACAATGGAACAACCAGAAAAATGAAAACATGCATGTACATAATTGTTACTGCAAATAAAGCATTCCAGATAGATATCATACATGAAAACTCTTCATGAAAACAAACATATCATACAGACACTCCAAGAATATATACCTATACGCATTAAATTGTGAACTTTCAAATTGTTGCACAAACTGTATATGCGGTACACGTAGAAAATTAGACAGATATATTTTATTGTTAAGTTATCGTGAAATGTAACAGAAAGTTCTTTATAAATTTTTTAAAGCGGGATGCATGAAAATCTATATGATGTTCAACAATGTTCAATAGCCAGGGTACTTGATACTCAAGGTCCTGACCCCCGTAGTTAGTTCGCATAAGTGGTGGCATTCTCGTTTGGTGGCGTAATTGATATCGAGGGGGAGAATTGGGCCGTCCACTAACGTGGAGCCTGTGCTTTTTTATGTGCAAAAGTAACCTATAACAGTAGATTTGATTTGCTCTGATTAACGAGTGTTTCTCAAAAAGATTGTGTGTGGTTAAATCTCGCGGTCTACCGTGATAGTTTTCGAAAATTCGCATTGCCCTTTTTTGCAGTTTGATTAATTTGTTGTAATTTTTGCGGTTGTTGTTCTCCATATTAATTCACAATAGCTAAGTTTTGAGTGAAAGAGGGCGTAGTACATTGCCTTTTTTAGTGTTAATGGTATAAAACTACTAATTTTATACATAGAGCCTACTACTTTACTGAGGTCGCTGCTGAGTTTATTGATATGATTGTCCCAAGAGAGGTTTTCTTGAAACCATACCCCCAAAAACTTTTGCGTTGATACCTGTTCTATCTACTCTCTTTGAAATAAAACTGTAATCTTGACAGGCATTGGCTCATTTATGGGTTTAAATATTATATATTTAGTTTTGCTTACACTTAATTGAAGTTGGTTTAACTTCAGCCAGTCAGATAAAAAATCTGAATAATCATTAATTTCTTTTTCAATCTGTTGTAGGGATGAATTTAAAAAGAAAAGATTAGTGTCATCCGCATACATGACTATGTTCGGTGTAGGTGAAATGCTTGGGAGGTCATTGATATATATGTTAAATATTACCGCGCCAAGTATGGATCCCTGCGGTACGCCAGTCTGTACTCTAAGATATGGAGAGGTGACCTGAATAAGTGAAACATACTGAAAACAATCCGTTAAGTAGCTTAACATGAGATCTAACGTTGTACCGTGTATCCCATAGCTATGAAGTTTAGATAACAGTATTTCATGATTCACACTGTCGAACGCTTTACGAAGGTCAAGGAATAAACCAACCGTGTATAAACGATTTTCAATGTTTTGTAGTATTTGATGTTTTATTTTGAGGAGTGTATCCTCACATGATTTATTTTTCCGAAATCCATACTGAGATGTAGTAATTATAGCATACTTATTTAAAAACCTTCCAGTCGTGAATTAATAACAGCCTCAAAAAGTTTTCAGAATAGTGGTAGTATTGAAATAGTTCGGAAATTGTTTACAGAATTGTCTTCACCCCCTTTGCGAATTGGAGAGACATGGGCTATTTCAAGTTTGCTTGGGAAAATTCCGCACTCGAACATTCTATTGATAATATGAGCTAGGACTGTAGATATGATATCCGATACATATTTTATGGTAGATGCCAGTATACCGTCCAATCCTGCAGCTGCATTGCACTTAAAACTATTGATTACCTTTTCAACTTCACCTGCAGTCGTAGGAAATAATACAAAAGAATTTGGCACAGATTGTTTCGTTACAGCAAGTCTTACATACTCGGGATCTTCAAAGAAATTGTTGTTACAACATTCAACAAAGTGAGTATACAGGGCACTGGCAGCTTCACCGTCTGTAAGAGCACCATTTACCGAAGATATTCGTACGTTTTCACAAGTAGTATTCACTACAGACAACTTCTTAATTTCTTGCAAAATTTTTCTTGGATTTGTATATATACGCGGGGAAACCCTTTCGTAATATTTTTTCTTCGCTTTTCCTAGCTCTGAATTTACTTGGTTACGATAACTCTTAAACTCGGCTAATTGATTAATATTCCGTGTTTTAATGAATGTGTGGTACATTTGATTTTTTTCTTTTAATTTTTGTGAGAAGCGCAGCATTAACCCATGGTTTCCTAGTTCGTAACAGTTATATCATAATGTAACAGTTATATCATATTGATATAACTGCATATCAAATATGCTGTTATATCAATACCAACAATTAAAAAAACACCCATAGAAATATCAATGCAATCCACTGAAAACGTATGCCAGGGAGTCAGTTCACGAAGGCGTACCAACTTACCAACTGAAAATTTCATGTTGTTACATTTCAGTCGAAGACGCACCGGCTAAGTGCGGCCGGCAGCTTTCGGTGACAGCCTGCGTAGCTGAAAGCGCGACGTTCGATCGCCATTACTCCTTGTGCGAACATTGACACAAGACAAAATAGTTGATTTAGGTTCATGGATGTCTAAACTATACTTTACAGTTATTCTCACACTTGAAAGTTGTGTGTACACGAAGCAAGAAGCGCCAGTAAAATATATACCAACGCGGCTGGCACGACTGGTTTAATGCTCGCTGGACCGGGCACTGGGTAAGACCGTTCTCAACGCGTTGGGTTGGTATGAAATATGAACATTTGTAACTCTTACCTGAAGTAAGTAGAAGGATAAGCATGACCAGACATACATTTATGCGGTATGGCACAATCGAACGACAGCTTTTTTTTCGCCTCCACTCGAAAAACTTGCGAAGCGATCGAGAGAGCTCATTTACGTTTCCTCAGCTTTGCGGCAAAAACTATTTCCTGTTTATGTTAGGAGTGGCGTGCAGCTCCAGGCTTAATTACAAACACTGCAACTTAGAATCCTTACAGCAGTACACGGTTAATGCGAATATGGCCAATTTACGCGGGGGTATATGCGAAAAAGGTGCTATATAGTTGTTGCGATATGTCCATGCGCCGCAAAAATTACGTATGCTCGGTATCTGTTAGGGTAGCATCTCTCCCTGCTGTCGAATCAAGCGTTTTATATTCAACGTCACCGAAACAAAGCACGGCACACGCTAGAACAACATGCACGCTGCAGCTGCGCTGGTAGAAACAGTGCGAGCTCAAGAATTCACCAGCGCTTGCGAGTGAAAATTCCAGCGCTTCCAGCGCTTCGCATCGCGCACCAGTATCACAGCGTTTGAGCCAGCGCCCCTACCAGTGCGACACAGCTTTTTCCCACTGTGCCCAGCGTAATGCTAGTGATTACAAGCGTGTATCAGTGTCTCCAGCGTGTACCAGTGCCAAAACACGTACTGGCATCACGCTGATTTTGCAATAGAGGATACTCGGAGTAGATGTCAAGGGGGCCTTTGACAAGGTAAATTATGACACGATCCTCCCAAACATTGAAAGAACCGGCTGCGGCGCTAGGTACTACACGTATGTTCGAAACTTTCTGACAAACCATACAGCAACTGTAGGCTCCTGGAACATCCGCAGCAAAGGCTTCCATTTACCAGAAAGATGTGCGCCTCAGGTTTCGGTCATTTCACCGCTACTGTTAACGTGGCCTTGATCAATCTGCCAAAGGTTCTCGATAAAATACCAAATGCACGGAACGCGATCGCCACTGACGACATCACGCTTTGGACCAAGGCTTCGAGCATCGGGAGACAAGAGAGTTGCTTACAAGATGCCGTAAACACCATCGAAAGGTATCTCTGACACGGCGGATTTAACTGCGCCCCCGAGAAGTCCAAGCACCTTGTACTCAAAGCAAGAACGAGAGGCATGCCTCCGATATAAGAAGAGTCTGACCCTTGCATCACCCTACACGGGACAATTATTCCGAAAGTTGATACCTCAGGAGTGCTCGTACTTCACATACACAAAGATGAATGTGGAGCGGCCAGCATACTGACACTCCAGAAAACTATCTCGTAGCTCACACACCTCGTAAAGAGGATCGCAAACCAACGCAATCGGCTTAAAAAACGCGACACGCTACGAATACCGAAAGCTCTGCTCACCAGCCGCATCACGTACAGCACTCTGTACCTCTATTTAAAAACTGCAGAAATAGAAAAACATAATATTATTATAAGAAAAGCAACCAAAGCCGCCATGGGACTACCACCCGTGGCTTCTACTTCACAACTTCTTAAGATGAATGTCCACAACACGCGGAGAAGCTCACGGAGGCTCACAATAATGGTCAGCTGGAACGGCTCAAGCTCACGCCCACTGGGAGGTCGGTACTGCGGTAGTCCAACTACAGTGAATCATACATTGCGGATGCGGACCAGAAAAAGTGCATCCCGGTCAACGTTCGAAAGTCCCTGTCTATCGCGCCTATCCCACGCAACATGCACGCCACTTTCCACAAAGGTAGACGAAAGGCTAGAGCAGGAGCTTTTCAATGAAAAGTCAGGCAAAACCCGGAAGCCCACTATACCGACGCGGCCAAGTACCACCGTAGAAACGCGTATGCTATCAGCGTCATCGACTCTCAAGGCCGAGAGTTGGCATCGGCCACAGTCAGAACACGCAACTCAGACGCAGCGGAAGAAGAGGCAGTGGCTCTAGCCACCACCACACCTAAAGAAGCCGCGGTAATTTTCACTGACTCGCAAGCCGCTTGCCGGGATAACATGAAGGACCGCGTCTCAGCCGACGCAATTAACATCCTGCAACGGCGAAGCTCTCCATTTTCATATACCTGAGTAATCTGGGTTCCTAGACACGAGGATCTACAGTAAAATGAAGCGGCTTATGCCGCTGCCGTCGAGCACGGCAGCCGGGCTGCCCTGGGACCAAAGGATACCCGATTCGTGGCTGCAGAGATAGAGGTAGTAGAAAACACCTACTCGTCGCTACTTAAACACTGCAATCTGGAGCGATGGGTGTGCCCTCCACCCCATTCAAGACTAACCAAAGAAAAGAGCATGATTTTCAGACGCCTACAAAGCGACACTTACATATATGGCATATTAATGCACCGCCTCTACTTAACGACACATGGCTACACGTGCCCGCTCTGCAGCGTACCAGACACCCTGGCACACTTGCTCGTGGAATGCCAGTGCCATGCAAACCACGACGTGCAACTCGAGCGGATCTAAGCCCCAAGAATAAATGACGACCACCTAATGGAAACCTGAAAGGCCAAGCTCGATCTCGAGGACCTGGCAGACCAGTGACAACTCGTCGCCAGTGCCAAGAGGGCAGTCGAAGCGAGAGGGTTCCTGGACTAGCGAACCCTCCCAGCTTAGGGTGACACCTAGCCTCGCTCGAAGCGCTGTTTCTGAATGAACGTTTATTTCTTTCTTTCTGAATCCCATGCACCCTGCTGCCTGCCGCCACCGCCAGAATTCACGCCCTTTCGCGGTAGCCGGGCCCACGAGGCGACGCTCGTTTGACGGCCGGAGAGAGATGCCGCGCGCCTGCCATCTCAGAGGCCAAGGTGTCGAGTATTGTGAAAGCTGCGTGGCGTGAAAATGAAGCTGCGAAAAAAATGCAAATAAACAGCGCGCTGCTCGCCAGCTTCAGCAAATCATTGAAGGCCGAATCGGACAAGTCTATGAAGCTGACACCGCAAGAATAGCTCCCCAGAAGTCATCGTTGAGACTGCCGGATTGTTGGGAATTTTAATCGCTACAAAAGTTGAGCGTGGCCATGTCGATGCGATGAAGTTGTTGTCGGATATTTGTGTTCTACATGAGAGTGGTGTATGTGCGATAGTGAATGCGAGCTCAAAGTTCTTTGTTTTCCACTTTTCTCTTTGTTTCTTTGCCAATGCACCCAGTAAAAAAGAAATGTGCACGCGGCGAAAGCGGTACACAATAAACCTTTCAGAATATTTGGGACATAATTAGCTTGTTTGAAACCGTAATAATAAAAATAAGTACTGCCGTGCATTGTGGTTCATTTCAGAACTCCAAACATCTTCCGAGAGTTTTAATTTGCATCTCGTTTGGTCTTTAGAAACAAAGGTTTTTAAAGTATGGTAAAGACGAACACGTGTTGTATTAGAATGAAAACGGGAGAAATATAACGTTAGTCTTTATATTTTAGTTTTTGCTAATAGGGAGATTTAGAAGACCGTTTGCAAGCGCTGCGGGCGTTGCAGGCGTAGCGGGCACCATATGAGCTTTAGAATAGCACTTGCCCTGCTGCGAACAGCAACGCACGATCGCAGCGACACTGTTGCCTCGAAACCAGCTCTTTCGGGCTACATGCAGGCCGCCATTACCACCCGTAGCCTCGAAACCAGCGCTTGCGGGCCACATGCAGGCCGCCATCACCGCACGCAATTCCGGATATTTTTGCGTGCGGTCCGCGAACGCGAATGCCGACTCGCGTTACGACACATGCGCAGTGGCAGCGACCACACCGCAAGAGCTCGCGGTGCGCTATTCTAAAACTCTCTAATGTCGACCTCACGTCCGCAGTAAAGATACGGCAATGCTCCACACGCATATTACCAGAATCACATAGAACTCAACGTTGTTACTCTTTATCATTCATTTATCTCAATTTATGTCCACCTAATACGCTTAACGTCGAGCCGGCACGACGCCCTCGAAGCACGCTGATAATTCAGCGCACACGTACTCTGCTGTAATTTTCAGGGCATAATTTGGGGTGCTATCGAGTTTCACCTGTCGAGTAGCGCCCATATATCTACCTGCCCTATTTTTGCCTACTGAGGGTTACCTCTTACAATATGTATAGCACAGCAACTGATTTACCAAAGCGTACGTACAGAATGAGCGGCGTGCTCTTCGTTATTTGTAACATTCAAGCAACGCCCCACCACGGCGGTCTAATAGCTTAGGTACTCGGCTGCTGACCCGCAGGTCGTTGAATTCGATCCCTGCTGCGGCAGCTGCATTTTCGATGGAGGTGAAAATGCTGTAGTCCCGTGTGCTCAATTTGACTGCACAGTAAAGAACCCCAGGTGGTCGGGTCTAAAACCATGCATCATTATCCAGGGTACCACACATCCAAACAATCTGTTAGGCATCACGCACACCTGGCTACTGTTTTGTTCTGTTTTAACTGTCATGAGGCGTTCTAGATGACAAAGTCGCTAGATGGGAGTGTAGGGCAGTGAGAAGTAACGCACAGAAATTCACCCAAACAAAGGCTTTATCAGCAACTCATTGGCCTCTTATATTTTTGCCACATCTCCACTACCACTTGCTGTTCAGTACAGTTATCTACCGCGGGAAGAAAGAAGTGGTCCCGGGTACTTATGGGTAGCAGAGCGCAGGCGGATCTTAGTAACGTTGCAAACGTTCCACATGCACAATTTCGCGCTGCTGGTGGCGCGTGTAGGCAGGTGTCTTAAGGTTTCAACGATAATATTCACGGAAGACGTTTACTTTACTACACGGTAGATACCTTGGTACTTTGAAACAAATTTTAGTGAAAATCCAGGGCCTGTTGCAGTCACCCAAAGCCATACTAGCGAGACAGAAACATAAGATGCAAGGGCGACGGCAGTATCCTAGCGGTACTTCTTTGCTGTTCCTCAGATGTGAACACGCGGGAGAGCTTGCGGCACGCTTCTGCGTTAGCATCAGCTTCAGACAGGAGTGTGGGTTCCATCTTCTCAGCCCTATACGGAAGAATAGTGTCCATGGTGGTGGATGGCTCACGCCCATCAAGGAGGAAGAAGGTGGGAAATCCCGTGGCGGCCTGAGTTGCAGTGGCAGAGGCATATGTGACCAATGGGAGCACATGATTTCAATTGGTGTGGTCAGACACGGCATACATGGCCAACATATCCCCAAGTGTTCAATTAAAACGTTTCGTCATCCCATTAGTCTGCGGATGATGTGCAGTTATGGTGAGGTGAACAATAGGGCATTTTTCGAGGAGACCAGCATTGACGTCTGAAAGAAACACTCGGCCTCGGTCACTGAGTATTCTTGGAGTGCCGTGACGCAGGATGATTCGGCGCTGAATAAACGAGGAAACATTGCGTACAGTAGCACTGGTAAAGGTGAATTTTCTGTATAACGTGTCAGATGGTTTATGGCCACGATTACACATCGGTTAACATAGAGAGTGCTCTTTAAAAGACCATAGAGATCACTTCCTACACAATCAAATGCGTGTGTTGGGCAAGGCGAAGGTTGTATTGCGGCAGTTCAATGGCGAAGAAGATCCTTCCTGTTTCAAATACAGAAAGAAGGGACGGCGGGCTCGTGCCGCGGTGCGCTGGTTTGTTCAGTTGTTCCTTTGACCTTCGATGTAGCCAGGCGATTGGGGTCGGGACCCTTGCTTTGTTTCTCACACTTAGTTCTGGAGCCTGAGCCCAACCAGTCGTCTAGCCCTTGACTTCGACAATAGACCAACTCCGAGTACAACGCGGCTTCTACCACACAGCCATCACAAAGAATATTTCAATGTTTGACTCAACAACCCCGGCTTTCCGGCTCCAGGAGCTCCTCGCAATTATCTTCGCGAAAAATACCCACCTAATGAACCTTGACCGAAAGATCCAGGCTGACTTTCACTACGAGGACTTGGAAGCTGACCTGATCACAGCCAGCGACTTCGAGAACAAAGTTGTTTGCACTCAAGCGAGAGCTCGGTGCTCAACCAAGTCGTGTCCGCAAACACCTCTAGCGTCAGCTGCCATCACTGCACTCAGTAAGCCTCACGCATTCACACCGCAGCCACGTCGTCTTCGATCAGCCTTTCAAACCCTCTCGCTTCGACCTCGAAGCAGGACGCAACTTAACCTTCGACCATCCTCTCCGCTCCTTTCGCCTCGACGTCGGAGCAGGTCATAATATCACCTTCGACCAACTTCTCATCTCCTCTTACCTCGTCGTGGCAGCAAGTGGTGACTTCGCCTTCGACCCGCTTCTCGACCCCTCTCGTAACGACACCGCAGCAGGCCTCGACATCGCTTGCTAGCGGCCTCCCGACTCCTCTCGCCTCAACCTGGCCGCCGGCCGCGACTTCGCTTTTGACCAGCCTCCGAACTCGTCCCGCATCAACGTCGAAACAAACGACGACTCCACCTTCCAGCGGCCTGCCGAGATCAACGTCAAACAGAGCTCGACCGAAATTTGAGCGCATGCCGACAGACCTGCAGCTTCCCTCGCGATTCACGGCGCTTCCGTGCAAAGGCTCGTCCAGACGGTGCGGCATGGCGACCTCGATGTCCAAAGAAAACCCCGGGTACACCATGCGCATTGACCCCAAGAACACGGTTTCCTGCGGTAAGAGCTGCAACTCACCAAGACAGTCTCTCGTCCCAGACGAAGAGCGCAAACGCACGTACTGCCCGCCGCGCGGCCCTGTGTTCCCACAGAGCAGCAAGCATTACCACCGTTACGAGCCAAACTCAATTGAGGATATGCACCCCATGACCGTCCGTGACGCCGCCGAACACAATATATTGAGGGCGCCTGACACCAGAGACTTGCACTGGATGTACGAGCGCCACAGCACACAGCACCAGCACTATGCTACGCACCACATGGAGGAAGCCGGCGGAAACGAGGACTCTCGTGAAGCGCGACACACCGTGATAGACCACTCGTCTGGAAACTTCTGCAGGGATGTCTATGGCGATGATTCCGAAAATATCGCCCTTCGTCAGACTCATGCGCCACAAAACGTGAGCTCGGTGTGCGCCATCGTTCGCGGCGCTGAGACGGACGCCGACAATCGGCTACCCGCCACAGAGCGCGTAGGCAAACTTACACTGCCTTCAAACGCAGCCGATATTCCCGCCCTTGGCAAAGTCACTGCCCTATGAAACCAAAACGCTTCAGTATCATCGTCATCCTATCTGAGCAAAGAAGCAGAATCACTGCTTATCCTGGAGTCTTTATCCAGTTTCGATGCGCTTTCGAACCAGGCACACGCTCCGGACTACCTGACACCTGAACTTCTTGAAGGGAAGACGTCTGTGCACCAGCTGGAGAAGGTTCACATGGAACGTCAAGAACATTATATGTAGTACATAAATAATCTGAAAACCACATGTATCTACAATATCAAGCCAAAATCACTCATCCTAGTACAAGCGACGCAAGAAAAGCAAAAGCCCCCACCATCACCCGAATATAGCAAACAACGTGACGGCTAAGTCATATACACACTACACTCTCAAGAGACGGCTTCCCCCGCAACACAACCACCTCGCTCAGCTTCATCGTCATGAACAAGACCTTTTTTCATCACCGTGTCACACCTTCTGGTAGAATAACTTAAAACATGACATCGACAAGCGCTGACGAGTCATCTCTTGAAACGCTTCGGAGGGAATGCTTGTTGCTTCTGCGTTCGGCCCACGAAGCGGCACTGAAGGCACCACTGCGACTTCAGGTCGGCGACGTTGTCCAGGAGCACGACAACTAACTGCGAATAATGTGGAAGAGAGCTTGCGTAACTGAACTGCTTAGCAGCTTTGGCAACATCTCACGGCATGAGGAATTGATGATGAAATAAACATTTCTTTTTCGAAACATGTGTTCCCGAGTTTGTGAGTTCGGGGTCCCCCTAGGTGGGAGGGTCCCTTATTCTAGGAATCCTCTGACCACAATCGCCTCCCGGGACCTGGCGACAAAGCCTCGTTGGTCGTCTTGGTCACGTGCGGCAGTCTCGGCCTCCCACGTCTCGGCTTGGGGGTCAATACGTGCAGTCGTTGCGGACTTGGTATTGGCATCTTCGTGGCGCCATGGGTGGGTACTCGAGTAGTAGGTGGGCCAGTGTGTCTGGCACGTCACATATCAGGCAGTTGTAGGCGTATTGCGTTGGGTAGACTCTATGCAGTAGGGTGCCGTGTGTATAAGTGTTAGCTTGAAGTCTCCGAAATTCTGTGACTCTTCTTTAGTCAGCTTGGGGTGAGGTGACGGGTAAACGCTGCGAGGTAGACGATAGTGTTGTAGGATGGCGTTGTATGTTGGTGGTACGGTCTCCACTTCTTCTGCAGCGCTGGCTAACCGCGGGTCAAGCGAGACGCTGGGAAGGCCCAGTTGACGGCGCTGTGGGCCACGGCATGAGCCGCTTCTTTTCCCTCGAGCCCCTCGTGTCACGGCACCCGTACCACACAGGTGTAAGAAAGCGCAGTTCGGCACTGTCTCAGAATTTTGAGAGCTTCGGTGGAGATTTCGCCTCGCGTGTAATTGAGGACAACGGATTGGGAATCTGTGAAAACTACGACCGCGTCCTTACCACTCGTAGTGGCAAGGGTGATCGCTGCTTCCTCGGCAGTGTAGGAGCTCCGCACCCGGAGGGTGGCGGATGCCAGCGCTTGTCTTTCCGCGTCGACCACACTTAAAACGTAGGCACTTTTGCCCGGGTATTTCGCCGCGTCGACGTAGTGAGCGTCTGGATTGTGCTGATGTCTTCTGCGGATGGTGTCGACTCGAGCTATTCGTCTTTCCCGATAATACTCGGGATGCATGTTACGCAGTACTTGGGCGATGTTGAATGGTTCTCGCATGTATGGCAGCATCTTCTCTTTGTGGCCTGCCTCGCAGATGTAGCTCTCGCTCAAGGAACGATCTGCCCGTCGACGTATGCTTAAGTCTCTCGAGTTGACTGGTCTGTTGGGCTTCTGCCAGCTCTTGCCAGGTGTTGTGTATACCCATTCTTAGGAGTCTGGTGGTCGACGCCATTAGAGGTAGCCCTATAGCGAGATTGGTAGCTTTGTGACTGAGCACATTCAGCGTGCCGACTTCAGATGTCTTGAGAGCAAGGTACGGGGTTCCATAGGCAATTCGGCTGGTTAGAAGAGCCTGCACAACTCTCAGGGTATCATTTTGCTTCAGGTCACTGCGTCGGTTTGCGACTCTCCTTGCGACGTGCGTGAGCTGGGAGACTGTGTGTTGAAGTGTAGGAAGCGTGGCGGCCCCTAATCCGTCGTGGTGCAGGTGCAAGCCGAGCACGCGTAGTGAGGTGACCTTCGGTATTTGGACGCCGGGTAGGTTAATGCATAGGTCAGGCACTTCGCAGGTTGAAGGTCTTCCTTGCGTGCCAGCCTTGAGTACCAGTAATTCCATTTTTTCAGGTGCACAATGGAGGCCACAGCTTTCGAGGTAGTTCTTTATGACATTGAGCACCGCCTAAAGGCAGCTTTCTTGCTCTCCAGTGCTCTTACCTCGAATCCGAAGAGTAACATCGTCCGCGTAAATGGCACGACGTAGGCCCTGTATTTTTTCGAGAAGCCAGGGGAACTTACGAAGTGCCACGTTGAAAAGGAGTGGTGACACGACAGAGCGTTGAGGTGAACCCCTGTTCGGCAGCCCAAATTTTTCGCTCCGTATGTTGCATATTCCCACCGTGGCCGTACGATAGGTGAGGAAGCTTCGAACATAGCCATAAATCTTGGAAATGCAGCTGGTATCTTCAAGATTTTGTAGTGTTGCTTTATGGCTAACATTGTCGAAGACGCTTTTCACATCAATGGCAAGAAGGGATGACTTCCTATTCTTGCTCAAGTGATCAACTAGATCTTCCTTGAGGAATAAGAAGATGGCCTGCGTAGAAAGCAGCTAGCGGAAGCCGAATACAGTGTCTGGGAAGTACCGTTGTCCTCAAGGTGCAACCGGTCATGAACTGTATGCTCAAACAGCTTGCCAACGCACGAAGTCAGAGAATTGGGTCTAAGTTTGTCAACAGCTATGGATTTGTCGGGCTTAGAAATCATGATTACCTCCGAATGCTTCCACGCGGCTGCAAGCTCTTCTTTGTCGCAGCAGTCATTGTAGTACTATAGGCGAGCAGTCATAGCCTGTTTGGGCAGCTGTAGGAGGTGCTTGTTGACTATCCTTTCTATACCTGGACTCATGTTTCTTGTAAGCTTGAAAAGAGCTGCTTGAAGCTCTGCCGGTGTGAAGGGCCTGTCAAGGTTGGAGTAGGGCATGCCTTTTTATTATTTGTGTGGTGGTGGCATTGCCGCTGATTGGACAGGACCACGGAGCTTGCTGCATAGTTCGTGGAGTAGGTCTTCCTCACCGCCGTCGTAATTGTGTGTTAGCTGACGTACTCGTTGCCACTCCTGCGTCTTGGTGTCGTGGTCACGGAAAAGAGTCCGCACCAGGCGTCACGTCTTTTCGGTGCTGAGCGCACCCCGCAGCTTATTGCAGAAATTGCGCCTCTCCTGTGAATAAGAAAATTCTTTTCCTGAGTTTTTTGTTCAACTTTTGCCTCTTCCATCTCTTCAGTAAGGCTCGTGTGGCCTCTCAGAGGTAGAGTAAGTGGGAATCTTCTGCCGGATTGTCTTCGTTAAGCTGCATTACATTGGTGCACCGTTTGGTGGTATCCATAATCTTGGTGAGTCAGGCGGCTATGCCCGCTATTGCGTTGTCACCGTCGAGCTCGTTTCTGAAGGCGTTTCAATCTGTCAGTCTTGCTGTACCTGCTTTTGTAGGTCTTTGGTCATATTCGATTTCGAGTTTAATTATGTGGTGGTCACTGCCAAGCGTCTCGGGGAGACAGGTCTATCCCACCTTCTTGACATCTCGTGTAAAGGTGAGGTCAGGCGTGCTATCTCTCGAGACGCTGTTGCCCACTCTCGTGGGCTGGAGAGTATCAATCAACAATGCGAGGGCGTGCTGCTGAGCGAAGTCGTAGACTCTCGCACCTTTCTTGGTGTTTATGACATAGCCCCCAGCTCTGCGGGGCGCATTGAAGTCGCCTACGACCACTAACTGTTGACCTTTTTGCGTTTTCTGAGTTCGCCAATAAAGTAATTGTAGTCACTGAGCTGATCTTGCGGTGGGCTGTACACGTTAGTAACAAAAAAAGCTTTGTTGCGATTTTCCTGCTGGTATGACTACCACGATGAAGTGTTCAACTGCAGTGTCTTCTAGCTTGTCTGCTTGGGCCACAACAGTTTTCCTAATTTGAATGGCGGTTCTTGGGGTCAGAGCAACAGTGTTGTATCCTGCGAGTCACACTTTCTCCGTATTGTTCTCTTAAAGAGTGATGAGGTTGGGTTGATTCACTTTCATAAATTATTGGAGATTTGCGAGCCGGGGTCTTTATGATCTACAGTTCCACTGCCAAATTCGAAAAGTAGGTTGCGAAGTAGACACTCTATTTTTAGAGCCTGCCATCTTCGTGAATATCTGGTACGTTTACCTGCTCGCCTTCGAGAGAGAAGGAGTGAGAATCTTTTTCTGTCTTTGGGCGTGGTTTTTTTTTCTGCCATGGCAGTCTTCGAGTTTCGCGTGACTAATGCAGTTGTTCTTGAGATGAGCCTTGAAGTTGGTTAGCTACTACTTGAGGTCGTTGATTTGGGCTGTATGAGTGTCCATTGAGTGTTTATTGTTTAACTTGGTAAGGTGGTGGGTTTGGTCGTAGCTTCTTCTTGCATTGCTTGCTGGCGATTTCATAGAACTGTTCGCATATTTTGCAGTTAGGAATACATTCGGGATCTGTGGTGACTTCGTCTTATCCGCACTTGTACCAGAAGTCTTCTCTGGGTCTGGGACAGATGTCTTGTCGGTGCCCAATGACACCGCATTTGCGGCAGAACTGCACAGACTTTCGATAAGGTTTGCAGCGGTAGTATTCACTCTGATAGGTGATGTAGAACGGGACGTGTGGGCCATCGAAAGTGATGGCAGTAGTGGGAGACTGACCAAGCATGCGAACGCCAGGGACCATGTATCGTGAGTTGACTCTGAGGCCAGCTACAATTTCGGCACTGCTGATTCCTGGGAGAAGACCAAATTGACACCTCTGCATACACCGTCGGGATGTCTCGCGTGGGGGTTCACACTGAAGAAAGTGCCGCCTAACAAGATGGTAGCAATGCTTCTCAGGTTGCTTGCGCGTTCTGTGTCGGCGGTACTAGCATGACAGCGTTTTCAACGCTCTGCGATTGAACTCGAACGTTGTCGTAGAAATCCGGTTCTGTGAAACGGCTTGCTCGTCCAATAGCGTGCGTAATAGATGTTAGGCTCCATTTCGATAAGTCGAGTCTGGCTTGTGGCCTCTAGGTGATCTTAAAGTCTGTAGCAAAAGGGGGCAACGTTGCGCTGCTTCGAAGCTTTTAGCGCGGAAACGGGCTCTTTCTCGGGCTTCTCGTTAGATGCTTAAATCAGGTTCGGTGCTCGCTTTTCTTTGCGTCCGACTTGCAGCCATTCTAAATGCTCCTTTCTTGTTGTTTTGCCACCGTTGACGTCATACGTCCATGCTGATTTCTCCGTGGGCGTCTCGGCGTTCACTTCGGTTTGCATTGACGTTGGTTCTTCTTGTGGGCCTGTAGTAGCCTTCAACACGCTTTGAAAGCCTACGTAGCTGGTAGCAAGGAGCGTCTCCCTCAAATCAGGTTTTCTGGTCGAGAAAAGAATGCAAAGCTCCTTCTCAGGCCCGCGCGTTCGGCGGGTGTACATGCAACGCGAACCACAAGTGCGAGACGTGCTCGCACGTCGGTCACTGCGTAAGGGTTAGTGGGGAGGACCTTAGCATCGAGATGTCAAGACTTTGGTGTAGATAATCACTCACCACTTAGTGTGAGGTGTCAGTCCTTTTTTTGCAACTTGGTGAATTGGCCAGTGCGAAAACCCAGAAGTAGCGCAGCATTGAACCACAAAAACTAGCACGAAAAGCAGGAGCCATTGTCAAGTGCAGACGCACTCCGTGGCTCCCTAGCAGAAACTCTCTTTTACGACAAGGACTCAAGCATTGCGAACCCGGCAATTCAGTGTATGAGATATGATGGTAGCGCCAGAACACACAGCCTAGCGAGTAGGCGCAGCAAAACCAAGTCGTCCAATGCGTAGCCTAGCGACTAGATGGAACAAAACCGAACTTGCACGTGCACAAGATTTTCTCTTTTATTTGTGAGCAAGGGGGTCAAAGCTGAATATAAGGGCACCCACGAAGCGTTCTTTGAAAACGTGCCAAAAAAGGCATGGACACTTCAGCGTAACACTGTGTTCAGCGAGCGTTTCATTTGCTTAATATCCCTGGCTGTCGGTACCAACAATGCTGAGGCGGCCCAAAGAGATTCGTCGCACCCTCTGGTCCACTGTCGGGTGTCTATACCTGCGCCTCCGTACTCCACCATTCAGCGCACGAGGCTTCCCCCCCCCCCTTTTACTGCATTTCGCTCGCCAATATCCGCCTGAACTTCTGCCACTCTGCATCTAAACACTGCCAAAAGATTCTGCAGCCGCGAGAGTGCGTTGCTAATAAAGGAGAAAGAAAGGCCGATGGGCACGGGCCACGGCGCACTGACTTTCTGTTGTTTCTTCGACCTTTGATGTAGGCAGGCGATCGGTTGCGTGTCCCTGTTTCGGTTTTCACACTTGTGACGTTGGCACACGAGGCAGAAACCTACATAGTGATGGACGGAGCGGTACATGCCACGCCAGTAATAGCCAAAGCGTAGGCATTCGAAAGTCTTAAGTACACCCGCATGCGCGCACTGTGGGTCAACGGAAAACGTCACACAGATGTCCAAGCGGAGGTTCCAAGAAACGACAAGCAACCTTTTTCGGCTGCCCGTAAGGCACTTGCGGTGGTATGAAAGTCCATCACGAACGAATAAGTGGTGCTCTTGGCGATTCGATGCCCGGCAGGCAGAAGCCGTCGATAGCTGTTGCAAAGTTTTGGACATAGAATTAATCTATGGGTCCTTTTTTTGCTCGGAAACCATGTTTGTGGAAGAGAGAAAAGACTCGGCTAAAGGGGTATCAGACGAATTGGTGTCGCCGTGTAGTGGAGAGCGAGACAAAGTGTCTGCGTCGGAGTGTTGTCTGCCGGAACGGTAGAGCACGCAAATGTTGTATTCCTGTAGCCAAAGCGCTCATCGAGCTGGACGACTTGAAGGCTCTTTCAAGGAAGAAAGTCAGCACAGGGAATGGTGCTTCGTTTTTACATCGAATGGGCAGCCATGGGGTGTGGTCGGAATTGAGTTATGACCAATATTATTGCCAGACATTACTTTTTTGTGACAGTATAGCTAGTTTCAGTCATCGTTAGAGCGCGACTTGCTGAAACGACGACGTACTCATCGAAGTCAGCCTTTCGCTGAGCAAGGACGGTGTCAAGGCCCACACCAAAGGTGTCTCTGTTTCTTTCTGTCAGTGTGCTTGGGTCGAAATGCCGCAGGATAGGAGGAAATGTGAGAGGAGGACGGAGCTTTATCAAAGCGGCATTGCAATCTGGTACCCGGTCGAAAGGTGGTAGTCAGCACGTAGAAGCTATGTCGAAGGGGTTATGATGGTGGCGAAAATGCGTATGTAGCGTCAAAAGTATTAGCGTAACCTGACAAAGCTGCGAAGTTCTTGCAGTGTTTGAGGTTGAGGAAACTCAGCGACCGCTTGTTTTTTTTTGACGGATCAGAGAGTACCCCGCCTTTTGTCATGTCACGGCCTAGGATGACCAACTGCCGAGCAGCAAAGCCACTTTTCTTTAGGTTGAGCTAAAGTCCGGCGTTGGCGATTTATGTGAGAACGTGGTCGATTAAAAGTAGGGTAGAAGGAACGTCTAGTGAAAAAATAACAATATCGTCCAGGTAACAAAGGCAGATTCGGCACTTGATCCCGCGCAGGATGCTATCCATCACTCTTTCAAATGTGGCAGGTGCATTGCATAGGCCGAAGGGTATGATGGTAAACTCATATAGACCATCTGGGGGGACGAACACAGTCTTGAGGCGGGTGCTTTAGCCACAGGGATATAATCACGGCAATATTTTTGAAAAAAAATCCAATTAAATTCGCAGGTAATAAATGAGACTTAGTGTGGCAGCTTGGGCTAGTTGGTATGGCATGACGATAGTTATAGCGCGAGAACAGAACGATGACGCCGAGACTTCGTGTCATTCTTGTCTGTGCATCGTCGTTCTGTTCTCGCGCTATAACTATCGTCATAATAAATGAGGCCGAGCATTTTGTAGAGAGTGCAGTTCTTGCTTCTCGAACTGCAATCGTAAGTTTACCTCTTGGGGAGCTTCACGTTGGCAAATGAGCGGCGATTAGGAACGCAGACTAGGGGACGACGACCACCATGGGCTGAATGCTTCGGGAGCAGCAGGCACGGTGTCGAAAGGCTGAGCGCCAGTATCAGAGCAGAAGGCATAGTCTGGACCAGAGCTTTGTGGCTGCACAGAGTCGGGAAAATACCATGAACATTGCCTGCAAAACCATGCTAAGTGACCAGCACAGCCGCAAGCCAAACAGGCGTGCCGGCTGTCAGGGGTGCGCCACGGGTTGAAAAGAAGGGCCGCTGATGGAGTGAAATATTGCCGCACAGGGCGAGGAGGCTGCGATGGTGAACAGTAGGTTCTTTGAGGGTAGTTTGCAGCCGTAGGTACAGGTGAAGGAGAGAAGGTGGTCGTAGACGCGTATGGCACGGTCGGAGAGGGTCGTTTCTGCGTAGCAACAGCGGCAGCGTTGAAACGAGATCTCGGCGTGCAAAGAAGCGTTGCTTACGCAGTTCCGCATAGCTCTGGCAAACAATCGTTACTTCGTTCACCGTCTGAGGGTTCTTCGCAGGCAGCATTTGAAATGTGTCGTCTTCTATGCCCTTCATAATGTTCTTTATTTTTTTCTCTTCCGTCACGTTAATGCGACGGTGAAGGTCCACCACATCTTCAATGTAGCTGGTCAGGATTTGACCTCTCTGTGGAGCTCGGCTGAGAAGCCGCTGCTGTGCCGGAAGCTTGCGGACGGCAGAGCGTCCGAATACATCTTGGAATCTGGTCTTGAGTGCCGCCCAGGTAGGAAACTCCAATTCATGATTGTGGAACCAAATGTTGGTGACTCCGGAGAGGTAGAGGGTGAGTAGCTAAGCTTATCTGTGTCATTCCACCTACTGGCCACACTAACTTTGTCGTATAACGACAACCAATTGCCGACGTTCTTATTTTCATTTTCCCTGAAAATCGGAGCGTCTTGCTGACAGAACGCACCTGAACAGTAGACACAGGGGGTGCCTAGAAATGGTTGCTCGGCCCAGCATATACAAGCATGACAGACGTGGGGGCAAGAGTGCGGTTTCAAAATTTCAGCTTTAGAAATGCCCACTAGCTCCACCAAATGTCACGAGGTGTTCTAGATGACAAATTCGTCAGATGGGAGCGTAAGGCAGTGAAAGGTAACACACAAGAGTGCACCCAAACAAAGGCTTTATCAATAACTCGTTGGCCTCTTTTCTTTTCGCCACATCCCCACTGCACCTTGCTGTCCAGTACTTCACAGTTTTTTCTGTGGAGAGGTTGAGGTACACATTGCCTCAGCCACTCTATATAATAAGTTCTGCAGCAAAAAAAAACAAACTACTAATACTAAACGGTACCCAAAAATGAAGAAAAAATGATAGCACACTGAAACCAGTTTAAATACCACGCCAGTGTATAGTTTGCTTGCAGCAGTTCACACTGTCATAAAAAGTTCACACGCACATCTTTCTATTCTTCTGTCAGTATATGTACTAATGCATCATTTTATATATGTCAACCCCTGGCTCTCTATCACAGGCGCTTATCCAGCACGGTGTCCACGAAGAAGCCTGTCAGGAAGATGTTCGCCAGTTTTTGACGATGCATCTCAGGACTTCGCTACTTACGTCGCAATCTGAAATCTTCGTCCGCTGACGTCAAGAAGCTAGCATAACTAACATATGAGTGACCTAAGCTCTAGTACGCATTATCTATTTGGCCCCTATTGCAATTGAGTGATTAATATTGGGGTTATTGTCCCAAAAGCACCTTAAGAATATGAGATGCGCCGTTTTGGAGTGCTCCGGAAATTTCAGCCACTTATTGTTCCTTAACGTGTACCCAAATTTGAGCACTCAGTCCTACAGCATTTTCGCCCCCATTGAAAATGCAGCCGCTGTAGCTGAAATTCCATCCTAGGGCCTGCGGGTCAGCAACCGAGTGCCTTAGACACTAGATAACCACGGCAAAGCACCCATCGCAACCGTATCTCACACAAGAAATTGAAGCAGTAAAATACCACGCAGACCGTCTCATAACTGCCTAATACTCATCATACGATAAATAACTGCTTTGACACGTACCCTATGACTTCCAGCACTTGAATCACGTCGAATAAGTGCTCGCCTTTGCCTACACCACTGCTTTTTTGTCACTCACATTCAAGACATACGATGATGTTCGTACAGGTGCACGAGCACCTGTACGAACATCATTGAGATTGGCCCAAATATATCGCATTGCACGCAAAAGTGGTCGCACAGCGGCGATGAATAAGTCATTTTTCCCACACGCAATAACCTAGCGCAGCATGCTGCCTAATGCCATTGCTTCCTACTCAGATTAAGAAAATCTTCGCGAAAAACTAACCTGCTATTTTGTCTAATAGGCGCCTACCATAACCTGCCGAATTGTGCCGTGTACGCGATGCTACATTTGCTTCTCCTTTCGTTTTTGTTTCGTGACCAATAGCAGTTCTTGTTTTTTTTTCAGATCATGCGCATCTGCTGATTTTTCTAAAAAATATGCAACTACCATGCAACGTTGACTTTTAAAGATGATAGCCTTTCTTAGGGACCTTCAACGGAAAATATTGGTCTGTCTGTCTGTCGGTCTGTATGTCTGTCTATCCATTTGCCTGGCTGTGTGTACATTTGTGTGCTTGTCCACCCTTAGCAATACCTCAAACAGCCGAACCCATCCGCAGCGCCATTCAATAGTGCTCCAAATTCAGCATTCATACTTGTGCGATTGTCAATTAAAAAGTCTATATTGCGCATATCTGAGGCACCGTAACAACACGTCAATATTCTGCACGTGTCTTTTACTGGAATTTACATACATAAGTAATTCTAAGGACCGTAGCATTTATCACGCTGCGCTGACCATGCAGCGCTTCCTCGAAAATGCAAGTGTGTGCAACGCTTTGCTTAGACGACACAGTGGTGGCACCTACTCGTCCCCTTGCGTTCTACACCTTATCACCTCCGAGACGCACACGCACGCCACTTAACTTCTTTTTCCAAGATAACCGCCAGATATCACGCATGTCTAACGTTTGGCGTGACTGAATGCACTCGTTCGCATTCACTGTACGCTCGAGGCACTCTAACATAGCGCCTCCAGAATACCATTAACCCTATTTCTTGTGCAGAAAATTGAAAAAACGTTAGTTTCGCTCTCTCCAGAAGCAAGACTATTGCATTTCAATGACATTTGCAGTGTAACTTGCATATACGGGGCCAATGTCTTTCTTGTGTAAGTACCCAATGCTGGATTTATTTTTTTCTGTGTATTTTGTTGGAATTGAATTATTAACAAATAAGTCTATAGTACTGCTTAGAAACCTGTGTAGACCCTTCCTTATGTAATGTCCTCGGGTCCCTAATGTGTAATGAATGAAATAAATCGAATGAAATGCGAGAAAGTGAAGCCGGCACAAAGACAAATATATGCGTTAAAAGACGCCAAAAAACTGCTTAGCGATATTTTGTGACACGCCCTAATTATTTATGCAGGTTAAAATGACCACGCCATGTTTGTAGTGTGTCATGTGTTTTGTTAATAAATGCCTTCCGCACAATGTAAAAAGAAGTGACGCAGATTTTACCAAAATACCACGCAGGGATGGGTATAAATTCGTTGAAGCATTTAGGAAAAAAGCAAAATAACACCTCGAAATGAAAAACAACTTGCTGAAGTTTGTATGAAAGTTACTGAACATAATTTTCATCCGGTTTTTACAGTTTTTTTTTATTGCGCATCCTCAATATTCTGGCTATGTTTCTACCCTAAGTCTTTCCTCCTCTTGATGTTCAAGGCCACCTCGTCATTAGCTCGTGTGCGTGTTCACCTGCACAATTGTAGGCTATTACATTTGTTTTGCTCGTGTCGTATTTCAAATTTAGTCTTCATAAACGTTAAATGGCGTTGTCCACTGCAACCAGTCACTTGTTTACATCATTTTTTAAAAGTTGAATACAAATGTCAATCACTTGCCGCATAATTTTCTGGTCTGCAAAAATGTATGTACGTGAGAAAAAGTGACAGCATATATTATCAACCATTTGAAAAAAAGGACATCCTTTTTATCGTATGATCCAAAGGATAGTGTTTGCATAACGCTCTAAAAACACCGAAAGATTATATCTTCTCCTTAGTCTTCTCTATTTAGTGGGTTATCTTGAAACAAAAGATAAAGAGAAGCTGTTGTTGACTACTGGTAGACGCTCGCTCCTGTCCGTTATTTATTGCGCATAAATATCAATTTTGCTGTATCATGCGCCAAGTTGGGGCAGTCGCCCAGAAGGACAGGTAATAAGTTTTTATTGCACAGCAGGGTACAGCTGAAACGTGCGCTGTTTTTCAGATGTATTGCAGCAGTGGATTGAAGCCTGCGGCAATACTACTACATTGAAGCTTACTGCACGAAATCTTACCAATGCGGTAGCTTGAAATATACATGCTTATGCTGGAGAATGCATTACACAACGCACCTTCAAGGTCAGTGCTCCTTCTAGCCATTGGTGTGGCAATGTAAGCCTGGTTATGAAAAGGAGCAAACGGCTGTGTGTTCGACGGTACCACGACGCACACAAAATCCAGAGTATCGGCAACTCGGACAACACAAAAAGCAACTATATGGAACCGGAGAGAAGCAGATGTTTTGTCCAGGAAAGCGACCGCGATAAGAGGCACTGGGTTTACTGCTAATTACTCAACAGCGAAGTAGAACAACTTTATTGTCGTAGCGTGTCAACGTATATTGCTTAACGGTCCGTGATGGACACTAAGGGTTACTTCTCGCCCCAAGGCTGTCTCCCCTCGAGTTGGCTTGAGAAGGCCATTACGCGTCCGCTTTGCTTGCTTGCTTTCTTGCTTGCTCACTTCCTTCCTTGCTTGCTTGTACACATCGGTTTATTGCGACGTCGTACTTCAGATCTAAATGTGCAATCATTTTCCCAAGCAGTTTTATTCTGCCCCGTGGAAGCACCTAATGCTCTT
Organism: Rhipicephalus microplus; assembly: GCF_043290135.1. Taxonomy (NCBI): domain Eukaryota; kingdom Metazoa; phylum Arthropoda; class Arachnida; order Ixodida; family Ixodidae; genus Rhipicephalus; species Rhipicephalus microplus. The sequence continues at coordinate 117,716,523 of NC_134700.1, read as the reverse complement.
GAGCTGTCATGCCCCTATTTTTATTGCTTCTTGCCGTTTTCTGTGTGTGCGGTAAAGAGCCCTGTGATTACCCACCTCTGAGGAGCTCCTTGCTCTTTTATACGGGAATTACCACGCAAGCACAATGACGAATAATGCCGCTACACTTAGTCAGACAAATGATTTCAACATGAAGGTTCTTCTTTCAATTTTCCTAAATCAAATGTTTAATGTGACCATACAGTATAAAACAACCGATAAGCAAAAATGCCAAAGGGCAGTCTTTCCAATTAAAAAACAACAACTGCTAGGCATGTTTAATAACGTAGAAACAAGAAAACTTGAGGGTGTCACTCATTTTTTGTTCCTGATGGTATTAACTATAGCAAACATGATCATTTGCCGCTGAAAATATGCACGCTACTCATGTAAGTAAGGAACTGACATACACAGCTCCAAGAACCAATCGTCTTTTTGTGTGTGTTCATGCGTGCCTGTCGTTTTAGCGCCTTAAAATTATATTTTCACGATGACACCAAATTTCGTAAGAGCTTAAATTGTGACAATGTTGTGCCTATTACTAAAGAAACTACTAACATTGAATTGCCACTATTGTGACTCCAAGAGCAAATATTAGGGTTACTATTTTGTCTTAAGATGACAAAGTTTATTGATGGTAATGATACTATACGTTAAAATATATTACCCACCCTACCTCTACAGCACATCTCAAACATAAGGGGCATCCTTTTTCACTACTAATCCAAAAAGAATCTATAAATTAGTGAGCTCCACGCATAGCATCTGCATTAAGAACATCTAAATTTTCCCGGCAGGTAAATACAGACCAGTAGTTCAGCCAGCACTGGCCGCTACATCAACGCTCCTGCAGCCTCGCATGCCCAGTCATACGAAATTGCTGTTGCTCTAAATCTATCGAACATAGACGATTGCTGTACTGAGGCAATCAATCGCAAGAACTGGTACGTTCTGCCAAGCCACTTGAGAGTCTCAGCTTAGGAGCACCAATCCATCAATCTTCCATTGAGAAGGCTTGCTGTCAAACGTTCAATTTGTTCACGAAAAAGCGGATAGGGCAGCCCTGGCTGAAGAGGGTCTCCTTAGCATCTTGCCTAAACAAATATTAACATGCTTTCCTGGCTAGATGAACAAATTATCTCGACGGCAATGATTTTCCCACGCACAATGATGGGCTTCTGCAGGCATCTTTCAACGCAGGATGCCATGTTGCAGCTCAAGCATCACATCATAAACAGTACAGGACGCTCCACTAGGGATATACTTGGGCTAGATTTTAAAAAGTTTTTTGGCGCTGTCACACATAACACCATTTTAAATCAGATCGACACTCAAAACTTGGGGTTTCGCACGCACAACTATATAAGAGCATTTTTTTACGGGCAGAAGGGCGACGATAACTTTAGAAAGACTCAGATTGTCTGTCTGTTAGCCTGGAAAGGTTGACGCTCGGCCAAGTTGATGGGTGTTCTTTTTAAAAATTGTTAATGACGCATAAAACAATTTGGAAAGGATGAAACAACAGAGACAAAGAGCGCGGAACTTCAACATTTTTTTGGACAAAGAGCCATTTAAAAATTCAATATTTGGGTGCGAGAACAAAAAAATAAGAAAAAAACAGGTGAGGATGTACATGTGCCGTCAGCATGGCTGCACCATTTCATTTACTTCGAGCATATCAATTCATGCGCGTTAAACCCTAGCTAGGTAATCGATTTCTTAACTTCGAAACACAATAGATGGTACGATAAAGAACTTATCACCTAGTCTATTATTCATATGGGCTTCGATAACTTCATGATTCAGCTGACGCGTATGCCCTGTCGTCACTTTGCTCTGATTGAAGCATAGTGTATATGCATTCACAGTCTCGGCAATGAATGCTGACGCCGCCCTGCACTGTATTGAAGACGTTCTATGCACTTTTATAGTTTTTGCAATGCGTCTGTTAGTTTCATTGGTTAGGTCTGGATTCCACGTTATATCTACACTTAAAAAAAGAAATGTAGCCTTGTATATTTTTTCTCCCAGTACATTTGTTTCGATATCTTTATTGTTGGATGCTTTTTGAGTGTGTCTGCGCAGTCCTGAACCTTCGTGATTCCTGGCAAGCCTCATGTTCTTTTCCCCATTTTTCGTGTACATTCCTTCATTCTCAAAAACTATCGGTTAAAAGAATTCTTTTATTTACACACGTCGATCAGAGACACGTGCTAGAGTTGTTCAAGAGACTGTCTACAAAATACAGAAATAAAATCAAAGCCAATGAAGTGACGTAGACAGAATAAACCAATGAAAATAATTGTTCCTAAGGTTTATAATTCTGACAAGCTCTCTTTCTCTATAAGCATTTTTTATAACCCTAACTAAGGTTTCTTTGTGAACTGCTTACAATGACGGACCTGCTTTTATAGAGAACCATAACCTAACATCGTCAATCTTCGTAAAATTGTCCCTCTCTTTTTGACAGGATTCCGAAAAACGTTTAGACCCGCCTATATACCTTCCTAAAAGTAAAGCTCTAGCTCTGCCTTTTAGTCTCGCACATTCAAGCATAAAAAATTTATTTTTAGAAAATACCAATATTCCTCCAGTGATGGACCTAATGAAGATATATGGCAATAACTGGGCCACGTGACTGAAGCGTTGTAAGACGAGGTAAGCTGGTTGTCGTTTACATAGGGGTGACATTTACATTTTCTGGCAGGAATAAGAAAAACCTATAAGGAAACAAATTCTTTCGCATAATTTCTCGTTTACGTATGCAAAAGAGTGGTGGCAATGTGTCATTTTTGTCCCACTTTACTTAGAAGAGTACATTATGCTTTGCAAGGTAGCCAAAACGATGAACTTATTTTCTGCTGTCATCCAACTCGAGTTCGGGTAACGTAAAACTGTGGAACATATTTTTTCCCTGTTTGAAACGAACATCATACAAGAAAGAGACAAGGTGGCTTATAAAGATCAGCATTTTATAATAAAAAAAGTTGACGTAATGTGAACGTGGTTGTACGCAACAGTGTTTGCGAAGTGTTCTTCATTGAACTGCCAAATTTGAGATACCGTAATTAGTCTCGCCATACTCTTAATATTGCATGTGAGTTTGACTGACTAGATTTTCCAACTTTCAAGCGACGTCTACACATGTACGTGTTCTGTACGAAGACTGTTACTAGAGCATTGTGAAGTGAACACAGTACTTTTCAGATGGAATTCTACAATAAACTGTAAACTTTGCGCCTTGCTGTAGCGATACCCAAGAGGATGTCTAAGACAAGTTACGACAATGTATATAATTTTTTACAACATTGGATTCGTGCTGCGGGTACAGCAAGGAATTCTAACGCACTTTTAACGCCCGGCCACATCGCTATCACCAGAAAAAATACAAAACCATTTGTATAACGTAACAATATATAAAAAATTAAGCAAAAGTACTTTGTGGGTCGTCAACGCAAAACTCGAGCTGTCATTCTCATCGTACGTGTTTAAAAAAAAGTATTGGTACAGCTTGAGAGCGTTTCAAATATTTTTATATTGTTATTGCGGTAAATTTAGTATCTTTACGGCAAAGTTTGGAACAAAAGAAATGTACCACTTTTGAAAGAAGGTCAACAATATTTTGGTCTGTAGAATGAAATTCCGAATGAGGACTATGCTCTGAAGTATTCTTTAAAAGGAGACATTTAGAGTACCTCCTATTGTGTTTTTTTCTCTAGTTCAGTATTTATACAGTGACAACGCATAATGCAGGCGTGTTTTAACTTGTAGAAATTACAAAGAAGGAAAAAAGGGCATGATAGAGAGGAGGAAATAAAGAATGAGGGAAGAGGGTGGTATGGTTGCAATGCTGGGGCACACTTGCTTGTGAATGCAAGTATGTATGAAAGAACACGCGATACCTTACCGATGCTCACAGGCTACGCTCATCCCCTCTACCTAAACTCAGTCTGTGTTAGCGAATTATGTTTTACAACTCTACCCCATTATACGTTCTTGCACTTTGTCGCTGCAGAACAGTTGAGTGACTGCTCCGCACTTTCGACAGCTTTCATATTGGTTGCGACTGTACTTTTTAATAAATAACTCTTTAGGTTAATTTATGACGTTTGATATTTCTACTCATCAAAACACAGTTGGTGGACAGCACTCGAGCGGCAGCAGTGAGCCATCGCTACCTCTTTTTAAACGCTTCATCCCATAAGTTAACGTGAATCCTTACGCGACATGATGAATGCATACGGCCAGTTTTCAGCGTAGTCCGATTTTCGACGTAGATGAGAGTTAGAGAACTGGGCGGCCACACTGAGGGCCGTGTTTGAGTTTCATTCTCTTCTTAGTACTTGTATATATATATTTTTTAATTTCACCTGATTGAGGTTACAGGTAACAATCGTGGCGGTGAACAACAACGGCGCTAGAATGAACCGTTGTGATCGTAAAACAGCTTTTGCTGTAATAGCGAAAAGTGTCTGCAATGTGCTCTGTTTTATAAAATTAACCGTACAGGCCTAGGTACATTATAAGAAAAGAGAGGGCTGGGGTAGTTCCGCTATGGTGGCAAGTTGCGCCTACTCGTGCTCGTGCTGTACAACTTTGCTAATGATGACGATGACGAAGCATCTACCATGGCTCATTCCCACTCGGAGAGATAGGCCGAGAATTGGTTCTATAAATTGTTTACTCAAGTCAATATATCAATGTTCTCAGCAAGCGGAGAAGGAACGTATACTAAAAACATTGACTGCCATCTTCAGTCCCTCTGGCTACTTCTTGCATTACGACTGAATACACTATTGGCACAACGAATCTACACCTCCTATAATATATAAAAAGAGTAGGACGTGTTAAGGTAAACGCATGATGCCCGTGTTCTTGAGCGTAAGAACCCACAGCCCTTCATTACAACGTCTCTAAATCATTTGCCTAAGTCATGATATGATTTACGAAACATGATATAAGACGTAACAAAAATTATATGATCTAAAATCAAGATGGAAGCTGACTGGTGGAAACACGTTGTGGGATAATTAAGGTGAACAATGGAAGTGCCTCATGGAGGCTCGCCATGACGGCCAGCCTGTCTGATGTTCTTCCACTGTTCACCCCGATTATCCCACTGTGATACATATAAGACGTCAAATTTCAGCAATTATTATTCTATATATAGCAGAAAGAGTTTTTTAAATGTATCTCGCCATCCTGGCGAGATACTTCTATCCAGAGGTGGATTTTTCAGGGTTCAAAAGGTTCAAATGAAATGGGCCCTCCAGCTTATGGTGCTCCCCGAGGGCCATACGAATTGGCCGATTTCCTTCTTTGGTTCGAAAAAGTTTAACCCTCCTGCTAGATTCTTCTTATAGAAACATATCATCTATATTAATATACATGCTACTAAAGTGTTGTTCGTTGCATAACGTACATAATCTTGAAGTCAGCTCACAGTTCCGCAATGTGTGATATAAACTTTTTACTCGCCCAAGATCATGCTTCATGTAGAGGAAAGGAGCAGATCCAGCGGATGGAAATGTAGAGTAGGCTGACGAGGTTTTTAGCACCTATTGACCAAAGCGCCGCGTGAAGGCGCCAAGAAAGTGGTTCCTGTTTAAGATGTTGTTTAATGCATTGATTGAAAATAATCAGTATAATGCTGACGCACAGGTAAGCTATTGTATGCTTTCATCGGAGTGTAAACAATGCACTGTAAAATATTTGTATGATACGGAACTACTTGACCATTCAAAGTCTCCGAAGAAGCTATCGTTTGACTCCTCACTTCTGGCATTGCCATTCTGTCTTAATTACTGATTGGTGGTTATAAAGAAAAATTTGAGAAACCATCTGTCAATAAACGTTGTGCACAGGAAATATCTACCACAATTAACCCATATCTGGCCAGCAGCAGACGCTGACCACAATTTTTTGAGCGTTCTGCCAGGGAAACTTCCATCGACCATCACTTTAGAACTTCTCTTACGCAATTTGCTGCATAGCACATGCAAACATAGGCATCTCATGTGAACACGATGCTTCTCCGAGCCAACTAAATGCGCGCAGCTTGTTTGAGATCACAACAATGGCTCAGCGCTCAATGATCCTCGATGCACCAGGGCGCTTATGACGCAATCCTTGGTTCAATCATTTTTGTGGGTCCGCACTATTGTGTTTCGGCTTCGGTTCAGTATTGATGTGTACGGACGCCAGAAGTACTGCTCTGGCATTAATGTGAAAATTCATGTTCAGGGGATGCAAGCAAGGCTATCGTGGCAAGTTCTGAAGAAATCAAAGCCACCTTGAATGAATTATTCGAAGATCCTCAAGAACGAGCAGAAACGAAGCACGAGAACTTTTCGCTGACGGCAATGTCAACCTTGAAAACCGCACTGATGGCCACGTTTTGGAATAATGTTTCGCGGCGCTTCAACGCCACCAGCACCTAAAGCACTTCCACGTCCCACACTGCCGTTGAATGCCACCGTCAGTCTGATGAAATTATTGTGTGATTATGTATCCATCTTAAAACAGAGGTGTGACAAAGTCGAAAAAAAGCGAAGGAAGCGTCCGACAAGGCGTCGTACAAAACAAGCTCGCAAAAAACGCGAAAGCAATCTGCACGGTACGAGAGCACTGCAGGCACAAGCACGCCAGTGACACAAGAATCTGCCCAAAATTTCGCTGCCAAATTTCATTTGTCATGAGTGACAACCTCGCACACGCTCTCACATCCCGCGTAAATGCTTACACCGAGGTCTGCTCCTAGTTTTGCCTCAAGAACACGGGCATCATGCGTTTAGCCTAACACGTCCTACTCTTTTTATATATTATAGGAGGTGTAGATTCGTTGTGCCAATAGTGTAATCAGTCGTAATGCAAGAAGTAGCCAGAGGGACTGAAGATGGCAGTCAATGTTTTTAGTATACGTTCCTTCTCCGCTTGCTGAGAACATTGATATATTGACTTGAGTAAACAATTTGTAGAACCAATTCTCGGCCTATCTCTCCGAGTGGGCATGAGCCATGGTAGATGCTTCGTCATCGTCATCATTAGCAAAGTTGTACAGCACGAGCCCGAGTAGGCGCAACTTGCCACCATAGCGGAACTACCCCAGCCCTCTCTTTTCTTATAATGTACCTAGGCCTGTACGGTTAATTTTATAAAACAGAGCACATTGTAGACACTTTTCGCTATTACAGCAAAAGCTGTTTTACGATCACAACTGTTCATTCTGGCGTCGTTGTTGTTCACCGCCACTACCGTTACCCGTAACCTCAATCAGGTGAAATAAAAAAAATTATATACAAGTACTAAGAAGAGAATGGATCTCGAACACGGCCTTCAGTGCGGCCACCCAGTTCTCTAACTCTCACCTACGTCGAAAATCGGACTACGCTGCAAACTGGCCGTATGCATTCATCATGTCGCGTAAGGAATCACGTTAACATATGGGATGAAG